>NC_141151.1:28265674-29526924 GCF_053477565.2 Lygodium microphyllum
TCGAGTCGCGTTTCCAGAATTCCTTGGGCAGGCATGACTATTTGTTCGTCATTAAGCACATGATCGGGGTTTGATACATAAGGTTTCAGTAGGCTTACATGAAATACATTGTGAATCTTGAGATGGGGTGGGAATTTAAGCTTGTAGGCTTACCTTTCCATTACTTTGATTACTTCATATGGTCCACAGTACCTTGGACTCAGCTTTTTGTATTTCCCCAAGGATAATGAGCTCAATTGGATTTGTTGGTCCATCTCTTCAAGCATAGCCTTAAAAGCCTCTACTTTGAGAGTGGGATCTAAGAAGTTTAGAGGTGTACGACATTCTTGCCCATATAAGGCTTAAAATGGTGACATCTTGATTATTTGTTGAAAAGATAGTGAAGAAACTTAATGGGTTCAGGCAACGCTTACGCGTAAGAGTGGAGAGAGAGAGAGAGAGAGAGAGAGAGAGAGAGAGAGAGAGAGAGAGAGAGAGAGAGAAAGAGAGGCTCGACTGATTGCAGCAGAGCTTTGTCATGTCAATAATAGCAGAGAGATTTCTGCTTGGATCATTGTGCGTCAGTGTGTGTTCCTTACGTGATGCTCTACCCCTATTTATATAGTAATCGGGGGGTAAAAAGAGGACGTTTATTTTTTAGCGTTTTTGATGACATCATCGATGACAAAGAGAGAACACTTTCTTTTAGTGCTTAGCTTTTAAAGCTTATGCTTTTTTTTCACTATTTTCATTTTTTTTCTGTCATGCAACTTATTTGGATCATAACTTTGTCATATGAACTCCAAATATAGTCATTTGGGTACTCAAAATGATCGGAACACATTTGGTCAACAAGCTTGCATGGGCAAAATTTCGAAAATTTATTTTTTAAAAAATAAAAATGATACTTTTGGTAAATTGCATTGTTTTTATCCATCTTTTGTCTTGGACGACTTATTCCCTTCAAAATAAGGCACAATATATATTTGGATCTATCTAAAGTGGGAATTAAGTCATTTAAATACGATATTAGAGATTTCAGACTATTTTAGTAAACCAGTCCTGCTTCTTGTAAATCCTATAGAGATTCTATAGTTTTTTTTTCCATGTGTGGATGTGTAGCATAAATCAAAATTCTTTGGAATGTATATGCACATTTTTTATTAAAATAAACTAAGTAATGGGGACATTATATTCTTCCCTCCTTAGAGAAATCGAGATGTTCTCATCTCGAGAGAAACTGGGGGTATTCTTTCATAAGGGTTGCCTCATCAATCCACGTGGCATCCTCTTTAGGATAATCCTTCCATTGTACTAGGTGTTCTCTTAGGATTCGGTTCTTAAGAGGTTTTTTCCTTGTATCCAGAATTTCTGGAGTCGCGTTTCCAGAATTCCTTGGGCAGGCATGACTATTTGTTCGTCATTAAGCACATGATCGGGGTTTGATACATAAGGTTTCAGTAGGCTTACATGAAATACATTGTGAATCTTGAGATGGGGTGGGAATTTAAGCTTGTAGGCTTACCTTTCCATTACTTTGATTACTTCATATGGTCCACAGTACCTTGGACTCAGCTTTTTGTATTTCCCCAAGGATAATGAGCTCAATTGGATTTGTTGGTCCATCTCTTCAAGCATAGCCTTAAAAGCCTCTACTTTGAGAGTGGGATCTAAGAAGTTTAGAGGTGTACGACATTCTTGCCCATACAAGGCTTAAAATGGTGACATCTTGATTATTTGTTGAAAAGATAGTGAAGAAACTTAATGGGTTCAGGCAACGCTTACGCGTAAGAGTGGAGAGAGAAAGAGAGAGAGAGAGAGAGAGAGAGAGAGAGAAAGAGAGGCTCGACTGATTGCAGCAGAGCTTTGTCATGTCAATAATAGCAGAGAGATTTCTGCTTGGATCATTGTGCGTCAGTGTGTGTTCCTTACGTGATGCTCTACCCCTATTTATATAGTAATCGGGGGGTAAAAAGAGGACGTTTATTTTTTAGCGTTTTTGATGACATCATCGATGACAAAGAGAGAACACTTTCTTTTAGTGCTTAGCTTTTAAAGCTTATGCTTTTTTTTCACTATTTTCATTTTTTTTCGGTCATGCAACTTATTTGGATCATAACTTTGTCATATGAACTCCAAATATAGTCATTTGGATACTCAAAATGATCGGAACACATTTGGTCAACAAGCTTGCATGGGCAAAATTTCGAAAATTTATTTTTAAAAAAATAAAAATGATACTTTTGGTAAATTGCATTGTTTTTATCCATCTTTTGTCTTGGACGACTTATTCCTTCAAAATAAGGCACAATATATATTTGGATCTATCTAAAGTGGGAATTAAGTCATTTAAATACGATATTAGAGATTTCAGACTATTTTAGTAAACCAGTCCTGCTTCTTGTAAATCCTATAGAGATTCTATAGTTTTTTTTTCCATGTGTGGATGTGTAGCATAAATCAAAATTCTTTGGAATGTATATGCACATTTTTTATTAAAATAAACTAAGTAATGGGGACATTATATTCTTCCCTCCTTAGAGAAATCGAGATGTTCTCATCTCGAGAGAAACTGGGGGTATTCTTTCATAAGGGTTGCCTCATCAATCCATGTGGCATCCTCTTTAGGATAATCCTTCCATTGTACTAGGTGTTCTCTTAGGATTCGGTTCTTAAGAGGTTTTTTCCTTGTATCCAGAATTTCTCGAGTCGCGTTTCCAGAATTCCTTGGGCAGGCATGACTATTTGTTCGTCATTAAGCACATGATCGGGGTTTGATACATAAGGTTTCAGTAGGCTTACATGAAATACATTGTGAATCTTGAGATGGGGTGGGAATTTAAGCTTGTAGGCTTACCTTTCCATTACTTTGATTACTTCATATGGTCCACAGTACCTTGGACTCAGCTTTTTGTATTTCCCCAAGGATAATGAGCTCAATTGGATTTGTTGGTCCATCTCTTCAAGCATAGCCTTAAAAGCCTCTACTTTGAGAGTGGGATCTAAGAAGTTTAGAGGTGTACGACATTCTTGCCCATACAAGGCTTAAAATGGTGACATCTTGATTATTTGTTGAAAAGATACTGTTATAAGCAGACTCCACCAAAGGTAAATGTTCAATCCACCTTTTCAGTTTTTTGCCACAATAAGACCTTAGAATATCTTCAATGGTCTGGTTCACCCTCTCAGTTTGGCCATCAGTTTGAGAATGATACGCAGTATTGAAGCATAGCTTTGTTCCAATTGCTTGGAATATGCAAGTCCAAAACTTAGAGGTGAATCTAGAGTCTCGGTCCTGATCATATATGCTCTTTGGCAATCCATGTAACCTAAATACTTCTTTGATAAAGACTCGAGCAATGTCAGATGACTTATAGGTTGTTTTGACTGGGATCAAGTGTGTAACTTTTGTCAATCTATCAACCACTACCACGATGGAATCATATCCACCAGCAGCAGTGGGTAATCCAACAACAAAGTCCATACTTATTGACTCCCACTTCATTTGTGGAATGTCCAAGGGTTGTAACTCTCCAAGCATCTTGATCCTTTCCGGCTTGACTCTTTGAAAATTCAAGCACTAAGTTACGTACTTTAATACATCCCTTTTTAATCTTGGCCAGTGATAGCTCTTACGAACTGCGTTGAGTGTCTTGGCATAACCCGGATGTCTTGCAATGGGGCTGTCATGTGCTTCCCATAAGATCTTGGTATTCACTTCTGGTCCTTTTGGGACACAAAGGTGATCATTGTAATATAGACAACCATTGCTAGCACGATAATCCTTAATCTTAGACCTTTCTTTGTCAGAGCTTTCTCCTTGAAGTACCTTAGCCATGAGTCCTTCATATTCCTTATCTTGAGAAATATCTTGGCGTACAAGCTCAAGTATAGAATTATCAAGTATGGATATGGTTCTTAAGCTTTGAACTTCTACAACGTTGTTAAGAAAGGCTTTTCGGCTTATTGCATCTGCAACAACATTGTCCCCCCTAGACGATATTTGATTTTAAAATCAAACTCTTGCAGTATCTCTATCCATCTTCTTTGCCTCATGTTTAGGTCAGTTTGGGTGAAGATCCACTTAAGACTTTTATGATCTATCACTAAAGTGAATTCCCTGCCCAATAGATAGTGTCTTCACAATTTCAAGGCGTGGATTACTGCGAGTAACTCAAGGTCATGAGTGGCATAGTTGGACTCATAGGGTTTCAATTTTTTGGAAGTATAGGCCATTGGTCTTCCTTCTTATACTAGCACCCCATCGATCGCAAGTCCACTTGCATCAGTGATCACTTCAAATGGTTGATTGCAGTTAGGGAGTTTTAATACATGTGCAGTGGTTACAGCTTCTTTAAGCTTATCAAAGCTTCCTTGATGCTCAATGGTCCAAAGGATTTTTGTATTTTTCTTCAAAAGATTTGTCAAGGGTGCAGCAATGAGGGAATAATCCTTGATGAAGATTCGGTACCATCCTGTCAGTCCCAAAAATCCTCAGATTTCTTTTACTATCTTAGGTATTGGCCATTCTAGGATATCTTTTACTTTGGTAGGGTCTACAGAGATTCCATTAGCGAAAACAATGTATCCAAGATATTCAATCCAGTCCATGAGAAATACACATTTACTCATCTTGGCATAGTGCTGATTTTCATGAAGTGTTACTATAACGATCTTTAAGTGACCTTCATGTTCCTCTATTGATTTGGAGTATACTAGTATATCGCCAAAAAATACTAGCACAAAATCATCTAGATATGGTCGAAAGATGTCTTCCATTAGACGATTGAATGTAGTGGGGCATTAGTCAATCCGAATGGCATGACTAAAAATTCATAATGACCATACCTAGTGCTGAAGGCAGTCTTTGGGATATATTGTTCCTTGATTCAAATTTGATAGTATCCGGACCTTAGATCAATATTGGAAAAAACCTTGGCTCCGTGTAGGCGATCTAAAAGTTCATCTATCCTGGGTACGGGGTACTTGTTTTTTATCGTAACCTGATTTAGCCCTCTGAAGTCAATGCAGAGTCTAAGTGTTCCGTCCTTCTTTTTCTAGAAGAGGACAGGCGCTCCCCAAGGTGAGTTACTTGGGCGGATAAATGTACAATCGTTTTGACAGTAGCTCGGCCCCAGGAATCAATTTATTTCATGATTAACCTCACAATTTGGAGGCAGTTGAGTTAGTTCTTCTGGAAAGACATCCTCAAAGTCATTGATCCAGGAAGGTAGAGTGCCTTCATTAGTCTTTTTGATTTATTCAACTGGATCATGTAGATTGGTTGACCTTTCTTCAATCCCTTCATGAATCGACTTGCCTTGGCTAGTTGGACTCTAGTTCTTCCAGCTTTTCCATATGCCTTTACGGTTTCTCTTTCCAAGTCTTGAAATATTATTTTCTCTTCAACATATAGAATCTGGGCTTTGTTCTTCTTGAGCCAATCCATTCCCAGAATGTAATCGTAGCATCCTAGTGGTAGGATTTGAAATTTTGCTTTAGTATGGCTATCTAACTCAAATTGAAGTTTCCCTACAGTTTCGGTTGAGGCGATTTCCTTCCTACTAGCCAATTCTACTATCATTTTCCTTGTCCCCCTGGATTCTAGATGCAATCTTTTAACTGTCTTGGGTGCAAGAAAATCCCATTGATTCCAGACAATCCATCTTTGTGTGATGAGTTTCTTGCATCATACAGTAAGAAATCGGGCTTGGTTCGTGGTGCTTCCATGGTATTGACACCTAGAGGGTTAGGGAAGGCTTTATCTCTTTCCTACAAAGGATAACCCTTTGTTACAACCAGACAATTATTCTCCAATGATGAGATTCTCAAGCTGTTACAAAAGTAGACCAAAGAGGTTCTGGATATCAAGAAATCGATTAACACTTCAGGAGTGTCTTTTTCCATGATCACTAATCCTCTCTAGAAGTTAGTCTGTCGATTCCTCCAAGACAGGTTTATGCATGTCAAAACACCATCTCATTATTTGTCCAAGGAACTCTTCACAGCTTCTAGGATGGTGTTAAAAGGGGTTGCCATTGATTGGAGGACTTACCTACTTACGAAGATGGACCAACATTTTGTCAAAGTGACGAGAGGGAATGTCACAAATGTCACCTATGGTTCCTTTTTATATGCTTTCTTGACATATTCCGGCCTTAAGAAGGGTATGCTACCACCTCCTCTATCTGATCCAATTCCTCCCCCTCCACCTTTAGAGGAGTCAGAACCTATTGACATAGAGGACCTTGATTCCCCTCCTCCATTGGTCATTCAACAAAAGCGCTTGAAGCATGTGGCAGATAAAACTCCCCTAGTCATTCCTTCAGTCACAGTTTCTTCTACTTCTGGAAGTGACCTCCATGCCTACCTTACATGCAACAATTTATTCATGGCACATCAAGAGGATTCTTTGGAAATATCAATTCCTTCACTAAACAGTTTAGTATCAGGAGATGCCATTCCATTCCTTTGTAATGACATCTAGAGTTCTATTGAACTCTCAGTGACAGCCTGTGTTCAAAACAGTTATATGCTTCTTTCTATAAAGAATTGATGCAATCCAAAGACTAGTTACATAAGGCAACCTCAGAGTTAGCCTCTGCTAAAGACACTCTTGCCGATCTATTTAAGTACATGGAGCAGCAGACCCAAATGATGGAGACCCAGAGATAAGAAATACCTTCTTTGAAGATTCAGTTAGCAGAAGCTCAGTCAGAAGTCACTAGAGTCTCAGAAGAGAAAGAGAATATGTCCAAAGAAGCTCAAGAGTTTTAGACTCTTTTAGATACAAAATTGTCAACTTTGCAGACTACTCATAATACATTGGAATCACAAGCTTCCCAGATTAAGCAGTTGCAGGACCAACTGACACAGTCACGATCCATTCCTCCAAGCCCCAATGTCCCTATGATTCCTTCTATATCTCAACAGGACTTGACAGTTCTCCACAGACAGGCCACATTATGTCCATTGTTTCAAGATAAAGTGGAAAGATTGCAGTCCAGAATGGATTTGCTATGGTCTACAATTGAGCACTTTCAGGAGTATGTTCCTCCAGACCATTCCTTCTTTGTCCACTATCAGTTGTAGAAGTTGGCATTCTATATGAAGCTTTCAATGATGGATCTTCCTCTTCGAGAGTATGGTTGGAGTGAGGCTTGGTCTTCTGATTTGCTGATAGAAGTTGTCTGTATGGTCTTTGAAGATACGACGAATACCATGTTGCTGTCTTATAAGTATCTACGAGGTGATCTGTTAATTAGATGATGTAGATCTAGCTTGGTACATGGGGGATGTGGTTTTGCAAGCTCTCTTATATGTAAACTATTTGAAGTTGAGGATAGATTACATGTTCTAGTGTTATTCTTCTAAAGTGGCTACTTGCCCTAACACTTCATGGCATTCAATGATTGATTCTGTGGTCCTGAATTAATGTCGAAATACAACTTGTACTTATGTGCAGAGCACTAACCAACTGAGGGTGGATCTCCTAGCTTATCTTTCCAAGAACCATCCATTTGATTCATCCTTCTTTGATGCCTACCATTGACGATCTATTTTAGGTCCCTCTGTTCCTAGCCTATTGTACTACCAGCAAATGGCCCATCACTATGATACTTATCTTTTCCTTTATCAATCCAACTCAACAGCTATCTTACCTCTCCTTTTCCGACCTCAGGGTTTTCCTCAAATTCCCATCTTTACCTATTGTTCTTTCATTGAAGATCGAGTCTTTTCCCCTTCTCCACCACGCCCTTCTCCATCTATCCATATACCTTCTACTTTTCCTGCTTATCAATTGACACCTTTCCTAACTGATTCACTTATTTTTTCAGCCACTCCTTCTTTAGCTTATTCCTCCTTTTATGATTTTTCCTACCCATCTCTTCATCCTCTTTTACTTATTCCACTTCCATCTCCTGCCACTTCTATTTCTCAACCCCCTCAGTTGGTTAGTGGGTAGGAAGGATTTGATTAGCAGATTCTGAGAAGAAGAGGATGGAGCTCAACTGATTCTCTCACATGACCACATATTAATTGGCCATTAATTCCAGGGGACTGGACCACTGCTAGTCAAGCATACCAGAATTACCTCCATTTTTCTCACCAATATTCACAATCTCTAGATCCTTCAGTGAGATTGACAGCTCATTTTGCTTGGTATCTAGCATATATGCATAGGCATTCCCATAATGATCAAAAGGCCATTCCAAAGCTTTGTATGAATGTTAATGTGAACATTGATTCCCAATAGTTGGATATCCTATATTTTCATGCCCTATGTCTACCTAACAGATACCTTGTTTTGCTAGAAAGGATGTGCTGCCTTCAATTCTTTCAAAATCCTCCAAAGACATTTGTGGATGAGTCCTTCTCCATGGATCGTTTTCGAAATCATCAAGCCTTGAAGAGGGATAATCTTCATTGATACCCCTGGATGTATCTTTTATGCTTCTTAATGAGACATTTTTTTGGAGGTGTCATTCAGATGGTTGCTTTGTGTTTAGTGTTTGTGTGTGTGTTGTAATAATTTTATGTGATGAGTTCGTGTTGGTTGAATAATTTGTTCGAGAGCTCTCTTTTCAACAAGTGATGGTGGATGGCAAGCCTGTGATGGAACGCTGAAGAAGAACCTCTTATATTCTTTACAAATTTGATATGACTTTTTATTGTTTATCAAATATTTTTCTCTCTCCTCTCTCCTCTCTCCTCTCTCTTTTGTGCAGAAATTCCTCTTTTCCCTTTTGTTCTTGCATAATGATTGAAGCTATGGATGAAGATGATAAAGATGACAAATTGGTTCATTATTAAAAAAGAGATTTATGGTTTCTTTTCAATGGCAAAGCCATAAACATAGATTTTGTGTGCTTTGTCCTTGGTTTGTGGTTGATTATGTTTGTGGGAGGGTTGCTGTCATTTTGGTGCGCAGCCGGGGAAGAAGCTAATCTCTACAACAACTTGAGGGATATTTTTGGTGACAAGAAATCTTGATGCAATGCTAAATTGAGAAGTTGGTGTGGCACACTCATAGTACATAAAAGAAGAGGAGAAAGAGATGAAAGGAGGAAGAGAAAGAAAAATATGAAGATACACAAGAGGAAGAAAGAAGATAATGAAAGTCAAGCTAGAAGAAGAAAAAAACGAATCGAAAAGAAGAAGAAGAAAACAGGCTATGGAGAGCAGCTTTGCGCTAGTGCTGTTTGGCCCTACAAGAAGAAGAAGAAAAGGAAGAACTTTTTCATCTTCTTTTGGTGATTGGACATTTTCCTTTTGGGCAAATACACTAGGTTGAGATCCCAAACTCCTGTGGAACAGTGCTTGTCCAAAAACCCTGCAACAGGAAGAGATAATGGAAACAATAATAGGCCAAGCAACATTGGAAATAATCTTTATGTGAGATTGGGCTATCCACACGAGTTGATGAGAAGGATGTAGAGGATCATTTTTCAAGAGAAGGGTAGGGTTCCGACAGAAGAAGAGGAGGAGTAAGCTGTGATGCAGACATGCAAAGAAGAAAGACGAGATGAACAGAAGAAGCAGGAGGAGGTCTTATCATTATCATCCTCATCCTCCTGCTCTCACCCCTCGCACTATATTGCTCTTCTACTTCCTCAATTTTGCTATCCATTCCCCAAGAAAAAAAAAATATCTCAAAACCCCAGGAAGAAGAAACAAAAGAAGAGCATACAATGTCAAAGGAAGAAGAAGCAAAGCCTTTTGGATGTGATGAAGAAGTTACCTAAGGAGAGAGAGAGAGAGAGAGAGAGAGAGAGAGAGAGAGAGAGAGAGAGAGAGAGAGAGAGAGAGAGAGAGAGAGAGAGAGAGAGAGAGGTGCGATTTTGGAATTCCCTGGCTGCACACCAAAAACATGGAGCCCCAAGAGGAACACCAAGGAAAAGGGGATTCTACTGCAAGAAAATCTATCTTGTAACATCAACAAGTTTTTATTTTATTCTTTTGATGACCAAAACAAAGAGAACAACAAATATTCACGCAGCATCATAGTAGATATCTCCCACGGATTTGATAGAATCAACCATAATCTTCAGCTTCTTCACAGAATCCTTCAATAAACAAGGAACATAAAAGAATACACCATTTTTGAATGGAAATCAATCACATAGTATTCATCTTTAATGTCTTTATAGTTTTCTCTCTCAATCTCTCATATATACTTACACTATTTTGATAGAATTGGCTATCTCTGACTCTCTCTCTCTCTCTCTCTCTCTCTCTCTCTCTCTCTCTCTCTCTCTCTCTCTCTCTCTCTCTCAAAATAGTATATCATCTCCTCACTACAATACTCTAATAATGACTCTCAATAATCCTTCTTAGGTCGTGGATGCACCTCCCAAAAGGTATGTCTGATGTGAAGAGGCACCAGAGTCATTAGAGTGTCTCTTCATAGCTCACTACTACCACTATCACTCTAATCTTCTCTTCAGTCTTAGCAGCTGCTTCTTCCAATTGTTTTAGCTCTTTTGAACTTAGATTCATCCTTTCCAAAAGTTAGAAAACTTTCCCAAAGTCACACATACATTCTACAGAACACTTACAAAAGATCTACAAAACAATACAGAATAGAAACAGAGCAAATACAAAACATAGACAGAGGCTCTACAGTAGGTTTACAGAGGGTTATAGAAGGTCATCAGAGAACATCAAATCCTCATAACTTATACTAAAACCATTCCAAACTATCAAAAACTATTCAATAAGCTTCCAAAAGATTTCAACCTTCATCAATCATCAATCCATGCTTTCTATAGAAGAAAATCAGAACAAAATAAAAGCTATAAAGAAGGTATCAGAACCAATTAGAACCTATCAGAACATCACAGAGCTTCATATCTCCAGTAAAAATCATCATGAGCTTCCAAAACATAATCAATATCATCCAAAAAACTCTCAAACACTTCCATTATCAACCACAAATTACTCTAAATCCATCAAAAATCAATCATTCAGACCTCAAAAACAACAAAAATCAATAAAAAATTCAGTCTTTTTCCACTCTCAACAGGGGGTTACCTCTTTTTTGGTATCTTTAAAGTCTTGCTAGGGCTTTTGTGAGGGCTTGTGGGCTCTTGGCCTAAAAGAAATTGTTATTATTTTATGTTTCTTTGGGTGGTCTTGTGGAGATCAATTTCAAGTTTTCTATCTCAACTCAATAGAAGTCATTTTGTTGGCTTGTGTGCCTATTATTTAGTTTTATAATCAACTTTTGTGGTTAGTTCAATGATATAAATGTGATTGGTTTTTGGTGAGGTCAAAACTCTTACTTATGGAGGCAAGAAAATTGGCCTATGGGCTCATGGATAATTGTGATTAGCTATTGCAAGAAGTTCTAATGAAGCTTGCCATATTTCTTGTGATCTGTTTATTATCTTTTGGAGCTTTCTAAGCCCTGAGGGTGTCTCCTCTATATGAGATGCACCTATTGTATACCAGGAATTTTCTTATCATTATAGTAAGGATATATATCATATGCGTGTGTCCTACACAATAACCCTTGAAGAATGATGAAAATGATAGCCTTAAAGATAAGAAAGATTGATTGTGTTCCTTTGTCTTGCCTGGTGTGAGTCGTTTTAGACATTGAATCTCGTGATATCTCATCCCTTGCTACTCGTATTCAAGGGTAATGCCATTCTTGCATCTTGATTGGTTGGGTGGGTGATTAGGCAAAGTTAGTGGTTGTAAGTGTGGTATTGGTACCCTTTTCGCATTATGCTACTATCTTATATGAATGAGTTCTGTCTTAAAATATTGAAAGAGGGATGGAGATAAGTGACAACACAAGAGTAGCAAGAGTCTAATTACAAAATAGTATTGAGCACTCTATTTATGGAGATGAGGTACCTTTATAAAGGCATTACAACTAGTGGTTTTGGAAGGTGCTTTTAGTATCTCCAATCACACCTAAGTAGTTTTTCCTAGTTAAATGGAGTAGGTGAAAAGTGAGTTCCTATCTACACTTGTTATAGAGAGGTTTTCCTTTGATTCGTGCATGATAAGTATAGAATAGAACATAATTGTTCCTAATATCTATGGCCCATCTACAATCCCCTCTATACATATCACGTGTTTGGATCCCCCCCCCCCCCCCCCCATTTAACTCATGATGTAGAAAACATTATGCATGACCATCTTTTGCAATAGCTCGATTACCACATTACTTGCAAGGGACATGTGTGTCTTAGAGATGTAAATGGTTTAGTAGACTTGCACTTTTAGATAAGAAAATTTTAACCAAGGCCTATATACGGTGCCTATAATTATGATTTGCGACAATTACAAAAGAGAGTCCACACTTTGTGTAGTCCTTCATATGTTGAAATATCAAAAGGAGCCTTATTTCTCTCTTTTTATTAAAATTCATGGAAAGGGCATTATGGCGAGCCCTAACTTTAGCATACCATAGGAAAGTTCAAAAGTCTGTTATGGGTGTTGGTTTAGTGAGTCAACAAACTAAGCACCCCAACAAACTAACCACTTCTTTGTTGTTAGTAACTAACTCATGTATTTAATCATGGATTGTCTAGAGAAGGAAGGAAGGAAAACATGAGAGTTGAAGCTCTATTTAATTTATCTTTCTTTTTCTAGTAATTGATCCTTTCCCTTTCTAGCCAATATAATGTGTGTTGTAGATCTTGTTGGATAGGAATTTTATGCATAGTTATTGGTGGAGAGAGGAAGCATCACTCATCATGTTTGGTAATCCAATAGATGAAATTATGATTTCTTATGAATCATTTGTTGTTCAACCTTCTAGCATAGATTATTTGTTGCAATCTTTTAGTGTAGCATTGCAACAACTATCTACAACCAACCAACAAATTTCTACTAATCAAGCCATTCTATATTTGTTAGCTAATCAAGCTACCTCCTCCTCCTCCTCCTCCTCCTCCTCCTCCTCCTCCTCCTCCTCCTCCTCCTCCTCCTCCTCCTCCTCCTCCTCCTCCTCCTCCTCCTCCTCCTCCTCCTCTTCCTCTTCGTCTTCCTCTTCCTCTTCCTCTTCTTCTTCTTCTTCTTCTTCTTCTTCTTCTTCTTCTTCTTCTTCTTCTTCTTCTTCTTCTTCTTCTTCTTCTTCTTCTTCTTCTTCTTCTTCTTCTTCTTCTTCTTCTTCTTCTTCTTCTTCTTCTTCTTCTTCTTCTTCTTCTTCAACCCAATATAGGAAGGTTCACCTAAAATCTTTTTCTATCCTACAAGATGTAGACATATTATGTTGGTTAGATCCCTTAAAAAATGTTGCAGATGATCATCAATGGTGGCAAGAAGGAGAAACGTTCAATGAGGGACAAATGGTTTTGGAAGGAATTGCATCCACATGGTATATTCAACAACTTGACGAGTTAAAACATAATTGGAATTCTTTCAAGATAGCTATAGTACCAAATTTTTCTCATGACAATGTAGCAAAAAGTGCTCTCCAAAAGATTTAATGAGTGTGAACAAAAGGAGCATGAAAAAATTTCTCAATTTATTGTGCATTTGGAGAAAATTGTGATGAGATTTGATATAAAAATGATAGAGCACATGAAGTAATTTTTTTGATGGCCTAGACTAAGACACGATCTTCATATAGGGTTAAGTTCAAGGTCTTGAGACTTTTGCATATGATATTTAGATCGCTCAAGGAATTGAAGGAAACCTTCTCAATGATGAAGGAGATACTTTCAACAAGAAGAAAAAAAGATAGAGCCAACCTTGATAGTCATTAATTTCCAAAATGCTCAAAGACGATTACTTGCTAAAGATACCCAAGGATAGCCAAAGTGTTTCAATTGTAATGTGTGTGGTCATATATCCAAGAATTGTTGGAAGCCACAAAGACCATGAAATGTAATAAAGAAAGTACATATAAGATGTTCAACTTGAAGAGCTTTCATTATCAAACAACTCCTAGGTGAATGGATGCAAGAAGCAAACCATTCATACATTCAAGCCTCAACATGAAGTTCTCAAAAGTGAATTGTAAGCACAAGTGTGAAAACTAATGGTTTGAATGTAGAAGTATTGTTGGATTCTTGAAGTTCTTTTTCTTTTATCAACTCTAATTTAGTAAGCATAATCAAAGCTTATTGATAGCATATTCAAGAAATTCAGTGCAACGCAGACTGCAACGTGATGTTTAACATGACTGTGGAAGAGCCATACAAATAGGAGGGTGCCTAATATACCATGCTGGATTGGAGCCATGGAGGATTGAAGGAAGTCGGCAGGTTGAGAGGGACCAATGCTAGCTTTTGGACTCACTGTTGCTCACAAAGAAAGCATTTGGAAATTGGATGCAGGTCATGATACTTATCTTGGACATAATCACTTAAGAGTGACTCAATATTGTTTAGAGTGGAACATATCGAGTGTCATTCTAGAGGCACCAGAACCTAGAATGGAATTAGAAGATGGGAAGACCACGTCTGCGCATGCCAGTGATGGAACTTCACCCCACCTCACGTTGATGAGAAGAGAAAGCTACAATAACGCAAAAAGAGATAGTTGAAACATGACATGAGCATTTGACACAAGGCTAAGTCAAAACTAACGCTTAACACAAAGCTAAGGCAATAGTAATGTCCCAACTAGTGCAAGGTTGATTAGAAGACTGTAGGGATGTCACAATCAGGGTGCATTGTTTTGGGTCTCCACGGAAGAAGTTGTGCTTTGGGACTACAGCATGATAAGGGCCATATAACATGTTGAAGCGAGTATAGAAAGGGGTGGAACTATTAGTTGTCAATTGTGTAATCATGCCTGCATGAAGAATGATCTATTATGGCGACAATCATGGGAGGAAAGTGAATATGGTCTTTTGGAGTGCCAGCAGAAGGATGATTACATGATTACATGATTACATGATTACATGCCAATCCTAATTATTTTCACCAATTGAATGACTATCACAAAGAAATTTTAATCATTTCCTACATAGGGAGAAAAAAAAGAAATTCCCTATCAATTCTCTGCTAAAGGATACACATAGGTAGGGAAAGTAATTCATAGGGAAGATGAAACATTTCCTAGTTACAAAAACTAGGGAAACCCTAATTTCTCTAACTTATGTGAGTTTTTAAGTAGAAAATTATATGCCAAATTTTCAACTAGGAAATTATATAGAGATTGCCTTGGGGGGATCACCTTATAGGATAGTTTAAAAACTTATTTTTTTGAATTTTTGTATCATTTTATATACCCCTTTTGTGAATTTTAGAGGCAATAGTTATATCATTTCTATAAACTTAAAATTCAAAGAGTGTAATTTCACGGCTCTTTTTATATAAATCAAATTAAAGCATGATGTTGGAATACTTTAGCCATGGAATTTTATTTATATCTAAGATGACAAATTTCTCGCTCCAATAGAACTTCTGTGTGATAATGATTGATTGAGAAGGAACTTGAATATAAAGGAAAAAAATATGCCATAAATGGCAACATGTCGATGTACATAAAATGCTCAGATAAACATCATAATGGTCACAATAAAATGTCTAAAATACCTAGAAATGTCAAGTATGAATTAGAATGATATAATGATATAATAGAATGATATAATGATAATGACTCATCATAGTCTATACAACAAAGACCACCAAAATAGGACCATGGATATCCAAGTAGTGGATCATGAAGCCACCACTAATGTGTTTCAAAGAGAATCTAAGTGTCAATGTTGAGCATCTAGTACAAGATTATCCCATAAAAAATGCCTCTAAACATACGTGACCATAGATTCCTTGCCTTTGGTCAAAGTGTCGCCTCATATGAGCTCGAACTAGGAGCTAATACTACTGTGTCAAATAATAGCCTATCATGGACTTAGATGTCAATCTTAACTCTAAGATTTCAAAACTTGCAAATCACACATGTTGCCATGCTAGCAATTGGAGTGAATGTCTCTTCATAATATATGCTATATGTTTGAGCATAACCTTTTGCAATCAGTCTAACATCACACCTACTAACATAACTTTCTATGTTATGCTTGATTTTGTAAATCTACATATAGCAAATAACTTTCTTGCCCTCAAGCAATGGTACCAAATTCCAAGTCTTATTGGCTTCTAATGCAACCATCTCATTCATTGCTACATCCTAATAAGCATGACCAATAGCATCCTCAAAGTAAGTGGGTTCAACATTCTCAACCAACTTTATCATATAAGCATAATGATGAGTTGCATAACCTTCAAAACTAAATCGTTTAATAGGGTATCTTACCATACTATACCTATGTACCATAGGATCACTCAGTAGAGCCTTTACCTTATTATGTGCACTTTGTACACCTCGTGTCCTGACTGAAGGAATACCAAGCTCATCATCCAAGTTCTCTGAACCATATTGGAATCTCGATCAGATCCCAAATGATTAGTAGATGCATTATTACTATCTGACACTTTCTTATTTCCTTTGTCTTTACTTGTAATACTTGTAGATGCACCTGAAGATGTGGGGCTACTTCTTAGTCTCCCAGTAGTACTAGATGATGTTTCTGATCTACTAAGGCTATGATTTTTGCCTTTTCGTTTGCACATAACTATCATGATTATCATAATCATCTAATGTATCACCACTAGATTCATATCAACAGCTTATCTCATTAAAAAAGTATCCCTCCTCACTCTAAACTCACCTATGATGACTAGGTTATAATTACAATACCCTTTTTCTCTAAAGAGTATCTAATAAAAATACATTTTTTAGCCTTTTGATCAATTTTCTTATGTAGCTCATTCTGTACATGAACATATGCAATACAACCAAACACTTTCAAGTGTGACACATTGGTCATTTTGCTTATAAAGCATTCTTTAGGGACTTATCCCATAAATTATACCTGTGGAAGCTATTCATAATATAGACATCAATATGAATAGCCTCATATCAAAAATATTTTGTCATATTCTTTTTAACCATAAATGCTCGTGCAAATTTTGCAATATGTTTATTTTTTCTTTCTACAATCCCATTTTTTTATGGGATAAATTTGTGAGTAAACGGTCTCTTTATCCCATGAGACCTCAAGAAGCCAGTAAACTCATTAGAGAGGTAATCTTCTCTTCCATCTGACCTCAAGTACTTAACTTTCAAGTATGTTTCTATTTCAATAGCAATCTTGAATGTTTTGGAGTGCTCAAATACATAACTCATTTTTCTTCATGAAATATATCCATAGCTTTCTTGAACAATAAGCAATAAACATGATAAAGTATTTGCTGTCACCAAAAGATATATTTTGTGTAGGCCATGAAATATGTGTATCTACAACATCAAGTATATTTCTACTTATATCTTTGTCATGAGAAAAAGGTTGTCTTACATACTTACCAAACTGATATGCTTTATACACTTTATGAAGTTTTATAACTCTAAAAACAAGCAAACCTACAATCAGCCCTTTAAACTACATTAATTTCAACCTTTACACATTTGTATGTCCAATATATTTGTGCTATAATTTAATATATGCAACCACTTCTTTGATTTTGGAGCCCTAAGAGGAACACCAAGGAAAATGGAATTCTCTTGCAAGAAAATCTATCTTGTAACATCAACAAGCTTTTATTTCATTCTTTTGATCATCAAAACAAAGAAAACAACAATTCTTCACGTAGCATCATAGTAGATATCTCCCACGGATTTGATAAAATCAATCATAATCTTCAACATCTTCACAAAATCCATCAATAGAACAAAGAAAGCAAAGGAATACACCATCTTTGAATGGAAATCAATCACATATTATCCATCTTCAATGTCTTCATAGTTCTCTCTCTCTTTCTCTCACATACAATTACACTGTTTTCATAGAATTGACTATCTCTAACTCTCTCTCTCTCTCTCCATCAATACTACATCATATCCTCACTACAATCACTCAATAATCACCCATAATAATCCTTCTTAGGTCGTGGATGCACCTCCCAAGAGGTATGTCTGATATGAAGAGGCACCAGAGCCACTACAGTGGCTCTTCATAGCTCACCACTATCACTTCACTCCAGTCTTTACTTGAGTCTTCAACAACTACTTCTTTGACTTCTTTTAGCTCTTTTTCACTTGTATTCATCTCTTTCCAAGGCTAGAAAACTTTCCCAAGCTACACTCCCATCCAACAGAACACATACAGAGGCATACAGAAGCATACAAAAGGTCTACAGAAGCTCAACAGAAAGTTGCAGAAGGTCAACAGAAAGCATCAGAACCACATAACTCATACCAAAACCATTCCAAACCATCAAAAATCACTCAATAAGCTTTCAAACAATCTCAAACCCTATCAATCAATACTCCATCCTTCCATACAGAGAGAAAACACAACAAAACAGAACCTATCAGGACCAAACAGAACATATCAGAACATCAACAGAACTTCACATCTCTACTAATAAACATCATGAGCTTAATAAAACCATTCCAACCTATCCAAAACACTCTCAAACCACTTCCAAACCAATCAATCATCTCATAAAATCAACCATTCAGCTCTTAAAAACAACAAAAATCAGCCAAAAAATAGGTCATTTCAACACTCAATATATCCCCACACTTAATAAGGAAGCGTCCTCGAGACCCAGGAAAAAGGAAATACAAGTTCATTCAAGAGCTCAACTTTGATCTTCAATAAATCTTCAAAAACATTCCATCCAACCACGACCCTAACTTATAACATGTATCTGATATAAAAAATACAACGAAGGGAAAACCCTTTATACATTAACACTTCTTATCAAACTGGAAATCACAACAAACTTGTAAAGAATATAAGAGGTTTCTTCTTCTTCTGCATCAGCATATTCAACTATCCAACCAACAACACCATCTCTGCAATTCTCCAAAAATGTAGCTCACACGAAAGCAAATCGAATAGGCAACCACCATGATCTTATCACATAAATTATCCCACAACTCAAACACTACACACAACAGAACCATCTGAATGACTCCTCCAAAAAGAGAGATTTATCATTAAAAATCATCCACAATACATTGCAAAGGTATCAATGAAGATGATCCCTTTTGAAGGCTTGGTGATTTCGAAAACGATCCATGGACAAGGATTCATCTACAAACGTCTTGGGAGGATTCTGAAAAAATTGAAGGCAGCACATCCTTTCCAACAAGACAAGGTATCTGCTAGGCAGACAGAGGGCATGAAAGTACAAGACATACAGTTGCTGGGAATCAATGCTCACATTGACATTCATGCACAACTTTGGAATAGGTTTTGAATCATTATGGGAATGCCTATGCATATACACCAGGTACCAAGTAAAATGAGCAGTTAAGCGCACAGAAGGATTTGTAGACTGAGAATATTGCTGAGCAAAATGCAGATAATTTTGAGAAGCCTGACTAGCACTTATCCATTCTCTTGGGATCAATGGCCAATTTATTTGAGGTCCAGTAAGGGAATCATTTGAATTCCAGCCTCTTCTTCGAAGAATCTTCTGATCAAAACCTTGATACCCACTAACCAACTGAGGAGGATTAGGAACAGAAGTGTTATGAGATGGAAGAGGGACTATGAAAGAGGATGAAACAATGGATATGTAAAATCATAAAATGAAGAATGGATTAAAGATGGATTTGCTAAAAATTGAGGAGATTCAGTTAAGAAAGGCGTTAAAAGATAAGCATGAAAAGTTGATAGAATGTCAGGGGATGGGGAAGGACAAGGATTAGGAGGTAGAAAAACTTGATCTTCAATAAAAGAACAATGGGTAAATATAGGAATTTGAGGAGATCCTTGAGGTTGGAAAAGAAGGGGTAAAATGACCTTTGGGTTAGATTGAAAAAGGGAAATATAAGCATCATACCTATAAGCCATTTGTTGATAATGAATTAGGCATGGTAAGGACGGACCTAAAGCTAATCTACGATGATAGGCTTCAAAGAAAGAAGTATCAAATGGAGGTTGGTTGGAGAGATATGCTAAACGATCCACCCTCAGTTGGTTAATGTTCTGGGCATGAGCTGAAGCTTTGACCTGACGGTGATTCAAAATGACAGCATCAACCATAGTGTGCCATGAAAACTTAGGACACTCAGCCACCTTTGAAGAATATCCCTGGAACATCTCATCAATCCACAACTCCAAATGTCGGACATACAAAGAAGTTTGCAATACCACATCTCCGACATACCAAGCCAGATCTTCATCATCTGAAATCAGTAAATCACCCCTCAAATACATATAGAACAGAAGCATCGTATCTGGAGTGACAGAGTCTTCAAAAACCATCCTCACTACTTCTATCAGCAAATCAGATGACCAGGCCCCACTCCATCCATCCTCTGGAATAGGTAAATCCATCGTGGAAAGTTTTATATAGAAGGCCAACTTCTGTTGTTGATAATGGACAAAAAAAGGAATGATCTGGTGGAACATATTCTTGATACTGCTCAAAAGAAGACCATAATAAATCCATGTGAGATTGCAATCTTTCCACCTTGGCTTGAAATAAGGGACATAATGTAGCCTGTCTTTGAAGAGCTGGCAAGTCTGCAGGGGATAAAAGAGAAACTGGTTGCACATGACTCTGTGTATTAGACCGAGACTGAGCCAACAGATCTTTGAGTTGCTGGATTTGAGCATTGCTCTGGTCTAAGATAGCTGTGGTGGATTTAAACTTATATGCTTGGGTAGCTATCACCTCCTTCATCTCTTGACTCTCCTTCTGTAACTTATCCCTCTCCTTTGTTATAGCAACCACTTGAGACCTAGCTTCTGCCAACTCAGCTTTCAACTTAGAGATTTCAGCTTTCTGAGTATCCATGAGCTTACTCTGCTGCTCCATTTGCGTACAAAGGTCAGAGAATTTCTCCCGAGCAGAGGCTAACTCAGTATTGGTCTTATTCAGTTCCTCCTTAGACTGCTGAACGTCATCATAAAATGAAGAATATAATTGCTGGATACAGGCAGTCATCGAAAGTTCAATAGAACTCTGGATATCCTTGCACAGGAACGGAATATCATCTCCTGTTACCAAGTGGTGAATAGAAGGAATAGTAAGTTCTAGCATCTCATCTCTATGGGCTCTGAAAAGATTTGGCGTCTGAAGGAATGCAGACAAGGTGCTACAAGACTGGGCAGGAACTGTCACCGGAACTGGAGGAGGAGGAATAGGCATTGACTCGGCCACCCTCTTGAGGCGTTTTCTCTGAATGACAAGGGGAGGAGGAGAATCATCATCCTAAATTATCACATCATCATCTTCATTATGAGGCAGAGGAGGAACTTCTGGAGGATCAATTGGAGGTAAAGGAACTTCCTTTGTAGGGGCAGCATGTAGCAAGAATACATAGAGGAAGGACCCAAATGTAACATTAGTCACATTTCCTCGAGTAGCTCGGATAAAGTGGTGATCCATCTTGGAGAGGAGGTAGGTACTCCAATCAATAGTTATGCCTTTCAAAATCATTCGTGAAGCTGTAAACAACTCCTTGGAAAGATAATGAGATGGGGATTTTGCAGGCATGAACCTGTCCTGAAGGAATTGGCATAGCTGTTTCCATAGGGGATTGGAAATCATGGAGACACCGACTCCTAACGTGGTAATGACCTTCTTCGGATTAAGAACATCTTGAGTCTGCTTCTGCAACAGCTTCAAAATATCGTCATTGGCGAACAACTGTCTCGCAGCAGGGACAGACTCCCCACGATATGGCAAACCAAGAGCCTTGCCTAGACTCTTTGGTGTCAGAAGAACAGTAGTGCCACGGACTGGACCAGAACTCTTACTGTAAGAGGTTAAAAACTCGTCACAAATGGTAGGATCATCTGAAACTAGTGGGAAAGAAAGGCTCACGAACTTGGACAAGCCCACTTTAGCGACAACGTCCGAATCCAGTAACAAAGAATAATCATGTAAAGCCAAAGGAACATACTGGATTGGGGGAGGAGTACAAGAGGGAGCCATTCAGATGGTTACACACACACCACAAACACAGACAAACAAAGAGAATTCCTGCAAAGCAACAGACGAAAACCAAGGATAAGATATCAACCAAGGTGGTAAAATGTGACTCGACCAACTATCCCCAAGCAAACCACAGCCTAGAAAAAATTCGACATGACCTTTACACATATGCGACCAAAAGCTTCATGCGATGCAACATGCAAACACCCAAATCCCCATATCAGGCAATAAAGAAAAAAAAGCTACGCACCGTACCCTTAACCGTATCAAATGGACAAATCAGACTACTAAAAAAAACGGACATGAAGACTGGACCATAACTTGACCATCAGTGTCAACTAATAGATTTGTACGCGCCCATCCCACGAAGCGAGTTCATTAAAAAGGGGAAATAAGTGTAGTGAGGGGGAATTAATTTAATGAAAGGTTCATTTTATGAATTATTAAGAAATGGGTACATTTTTAATTAAGTGTTAAACCTTAACAAGAAAACGGTGGTTCCTTCTTAAAATGTTATTACAAATTATTAGGTTGGAGCGGTGCATTAACGCAACCCGGACTTCAATACCAGACAGAGGTCTCTAAATGCAAATTCATTTATTAAAAATTAAGAGTGATGTGGAGCGCTTTTTTGCCAGTGCGTGCTTTTGTAAATGCGTGCTACCACAATCAATTAAGATTATAAAAGACGTACCCTTGTAAGTAGCTAGAGATTGAATTACTGAACATTAGTGGTCCGCTCCTTTCCTTTCCACGGCAGCATGAATGGATCCTCTTTCAATTTCTTCACCTATCGTGCATTCCTCGGGTTGTCCAATCATGGTATTTACTCGAGCACCAACTATTCTTCCACGTCCACGGCCTGGGTTGTTGTTGCTGTTCCCTCAGCCTCTTTCACCAACTTAGTTTGGGCTAGGATTTTGAGGATGGTTAGGACAATTTTCCCTTAGGTGTCCAATTCTTCCGCACTAGTAGCAGTGTCAGATTCCTATTCCATTTGGTCCCTGGGTGATTGCATTAGCTCTACCATTCCCTTTGGCATCGGCCATGTTGACACTACAGTTTGGGTAGCCCCTTGCATAGTTGCTTATTGGATGTTTCCTTTGGCCAATTTGAGCAATTTTCTTGGCCATAGGTTTTGCTCGCATAAGAGCATCTTTGAGAGTCATTGGTCTCATTGATTGAAGGCGAGTGTCCAAAGGTGGATTTAGTCCTTGGCAGAACCTTGCAATCTGTTGAGACTCACAAACTTAGAATAGTATCCTTCCAAGTTTAGGCTTAATTGTTGTAAGTTGTAGAATTCATTCATCTTGATTGATTCAAAAGATGGGGGAAGATAACGTTCTTTCACAGCTTCTTTGATCTTCTCCCAAGTTTGGGAAGTTCTAGTATCCCTTTATCTTGGCAAAACTATTTCCATCAAAGCTTAGCTTTGCCAGTAAGACAAAGATGAGCAGTCATGGACTGATTTGCAGCAGTAGTTTCATCAGCTAGGAAATGGTCGTCCAAAGCCTCAATCCATGCTTCTGCATCTTGTTCCACCTTGGTTTCTTCACCACTAAACCTAGGTGTTGGTGTCTGCTTGATAAGAAACTTCTTCTCTTGGAGTTCCTTGTATGTTTCATCAATTCGCACTAGTTGGCAATTCTGATTATTTCCGTAACTTCTTTGTTACAAAATGAGGTGGTTTGGCCTTCATCTCTAGGAATTGATAAGATTTTGGGAGATTGGGATACTCTGGAAGCTCATAACTTTTTTAACTTTACACTCGCGGTATAAGGGTTATCTTATCGGGAGAGATAACCTTTGTATATTGGTTATACAACCAACAATGTAGGGTCATTGGCTCCCCATTAATTGTCATGGTATAAGAACATTGATTAGTTTTAGTTCTTCAAGCCATTTCAACAATTTGAGATGGACTTTCACATCTTCGTATAGAGTTGAGTCTCAGTATAGGTAAGGGTCGTCCCTTCCCCAAATTTGGGTTCAAGTTTTAGCCCCTTCATAAGCTTAAACAACTTCATAAATGAGTCTTCTCTCTAATATAGCCAGTATGCTTTCTCTTAATTCCAACATGTTAGATTGGTAAGTAGTGGAATACATGATCTCAAAATTCACTCGCATAAAGCGTAATTCATCATTAACTTGTCAAAGTAGTTCAACTATCATCATAAGCTCATAACTCATGCTCTTCAAAAATAATTACGAGACTTTATATTTATGAAAAGTACTTACAAATATGTATTTGATCATACTATGATCTACCAATTACATCATCTCATGGATCCTTTCCTCATGAAAAGTATCATGGTCTATATTCTCATATCTTGGGGGATTCTCATATACATGACAAACAACATAATGTGGTGGCTCTTGGGGATAACCAAAACATCCAGTACCAAAATAAGGCCTTCTTGGTACTAGAATAACTCTCTCGGGTGGTGCTATTTGTAACATTTTTCGACATACCCACAAGGTTTCAGATCTAGGCTCATCCCCAATGTTTAGTAACCGTTCAGCAAAGGCACTGAACAAAAGATATATCTTAACTATCCTTGGTTGTTCAGCCCATCAAATCCTCCATAGTTCATAATGAAGAAGAATGTTATGCTCACAATATATCTCCATATGTGACCCATTCCTTGGCCATAAATCTCCCATGTACCATGAGTTAGGATGAGGTTGCAATACAATTGGAGGAATAAAGATAATCTCCATTATCTCAAACATAGCCTCGCGGTGTGAGAAATTATTTGACCCTAAGGCTACTTGATACATTATGGGAAAAATATCCCGCAAAAATGTAGATTCCTCATCACTAAGTCCTTGATGACCACAATATACATGCTAGTGTTAGTGCAAGATAATCAACAACAGTTTTCTTCAAATAAGTGTAGTTATTGTTTTAATTCCTTATAGATGTTGACTACTTAACCTTACACTAAAAGCTCTTTTGAAACTTAGGCTTTGATACTACATGTGAGGTGCCTCCTCCAACAGACCCAGAGGAGTCATCTTAGTAGTCGATTGAAATTCATATCCATGCACTTCACTATCCCGTCTCCCCATGGGAAACCTTGGACTTAGTTAAACATGGGAATCTTAGTTCTACTTCACATGCGAAGCATGGACATGTCACCCCTAACAACAATCTAATGTCTGCCTAAGAAAGACCACTTTGTAATCAATCAAAGGCAGGAGTGAGGTTAACACCACGTATATTGCCACTTTTTTCTATTGCTCCATGGTTAAGTTTCAACTCATTTGGACAAAGCCTATGTAAGCTATATGTATGCTTTGACTTGAAATTTCTTTTGTTTTTGTACTCTAGGAATTTGTTAGTGAAGGAACAATAGTCTTGTTATAAGTTAACTTCTTCTTTAACATCTCTATTCTTCTTTGTGAAAAGAACTACAAGTAGAATGTTTTTTTTAAATTGCTCCATTTAAATTTAATTTCATTTGGAGAGAACATTTACAAATTATACACATGTTGATAGGTAACTTTTCTATTTGGTTATCATAGATGTCTTCACGGAGGAAAAACATCAGTAACATACTTACAGTAATAGGAAAGATAGTGGCAGTAATTGGATTTGTGATAAGTATTATAAGTTGGATTGGAATTTGATGCAGCCAAGTACTTAAGGGAGTTTCAAGGTCAGGCATAGGGATATTGCAAACCCTAACAAACATTGGAAAGCTAGAATTTTAGAGTTCTAAAAAGTGTTTAATGAAACAAGTACAATAACAGAAGTGTTGATCCAACATGTTTATAAACACAAATAAATCTCTATACACGACAAGAGCTACATTGCAAATTATAAACAAAATAGTAAGTTTTTAAATTTTATCATTGTTTATTCTTTTGCATCAGAGTTGTTTTTTAAAATCTTTGCAGTGTTCTAATTCAATCTTGTTTTACTAACAGCTCTATATCCATCAACTTTGCATGAATGGCAGAATGTGGAATGTTTGAGTGGCAAGATACATGTTTGGCATGAAGACATAGGTTCTTTGATCTATGATAATAACTCTACAAGTCAACTTGCAACTCAAAATATCATTTTTTATAATTCATTGTATGTAATAGAAAGCCAGAGATTGCAGCATGTTCCATTGCCGCCACTATCTAGTGGTGAATGGTTGATTGGTAGCTTGGAGTTGTCAGGAGCATGTAAGTCCAAGATAAAATCCGACATCAATAGTGCTATGAAACCCACCATAGGCTTCAAAGATGTGCATCTTAGTTGGTTTATTCTATTCTCATTGTTTGCACATTTGTTTGGTTCATGTGATGTTCTGAAGAAAACAAAGATTACTTATTAATGCAAGTGTCCATCCGAGGAATGGATAAGTTAGCTATTGGGTGAGTCTTGGCAAGTCAAAAGAACACATTTTGATGAGACAATTGAATGCAGGGTCAACCAATTTGATCTCACATTCAGGTAAATATTTTTTACTACTTTTTATGCCTTGATTTAATTAACATAGGTCTTGCTTAGATGAATTGTTGTGTTATTTGCATTTACTTACCATTATTTTTGTTTTTATTACATGTATTTCATCACTAGACAAACTCTATGGATTCACTTTCGATATAGAAGATGGTGACTTTTGCGAAGGGAGTGGATCAGTTTGGATCAAGATACCCAAGATGAGACACATACATCTCTCATAGATGTGGCTATCTTGTGGAATGGTCATAATCCTTTTGTGGTCAGCACAGAGAGCATTTGGCCCATTTCTTTTTTAAGAGACAAGAAATCCAATTAATGTTCAATGAGCCTCTTTGCAACTTCTATTTCAAGTTAGATAATAGAAAAGTCAGGATTCGTAGTGAGCAATCCATGACATGTAAACAATGTGCTTCTCCACATATCCTTGAGATAGTGGAATGCTTGTAAATTTTTTTATTATAAAGAATGAATATAACTTTTTTTAAACTTCTGAGTACTTTCAATTTAGATAATCTTAGTTTACTATGATCTAAGTGTGCGATAATACATAATGTAATTAGTCAATCGTGCTGGTTAAAATCATAATTAAATTGCAGACTGGAGTTCTATAATTTGTGCAATATTATCTTTGCATAATGATATATTGTAGCTCATCTCTTCTACTTATTTCCTAAATTTAAATATTAAATTGGATCCAAGGGATTTTGAAGGTCTTTTAGATTATTTTTCTTAAAAATTTTCTATATTTTATGTAGTTGGACTTGAATATACTCAGCGATCCAAGTATATTCGAGGATATAATAATGTAGAATGAAGCATTTGTCTGTATGAGTAATTTTAACGGTTACTTTAAAGTATTGAAATAAAGAAACTAAGATAAGAGTTTTAATTTGAAACTTTAGGATTAAAAACGAACCTTTATTTAAAACTCTAGATACATAAAAGCTATAACTCCAAAATCATTTTCATTTTCATTCTCTACTTCCCTACACGTGTGCTCTCCTTCCTTCTCTCTTTGTGTGCCATGGCTACCACTCCTACCTTCGTCGCATGGAGTAGCTCCACACGCTACGCACACATAGGAGACTAGATATACCCTAGGTTTTGCGCAACCTTGAGTCTAGAGAGTTCACTTTCCGTCGTAGACCCTAGCTTTAGTATACTGGCATCGTTTTGTGATGCTGCAAACCCTCTCACCTGCTCAATTCTGGACTCTGCTCTTAGATGGGTCCCCATAGATTTCCTATATAGTTTATGTGTTGGATCAAGCCATGAAAAGGTAATAAATCGAGTCCTCGTTCATGTGGGGCAGCATCTCCACGCTAGAGCAATGCCCACCTCATCATCCCAGGACCATGCCACGATGGATCTCATCGAGCGTGATGTAGCATTTGCCATATATGTTTTGTGCACTGAGGTGCAAGAGAACAATGAGGAAGACATCGACACACCCTCTGACCACAGCTAGAGTATTTTGAGAGGGAACCTGAAGAGATCACACTCGATCTGAGAGTAGAAGTAGCACAAAGCTTAGCCATTGTGCACCACCTCCTTGCCCTGTTGAGACACAAACAAGCGATGAGCCACCCCTCGCTTCTCTCCATGCTATCATCATCGAGGGGTTGGATTATTTGCTTATGCAGGATGTACTAGAAATTTTGGAGCTAAGGGAAGAAGAGCTATATTGTATCATGGTGCATAATGCACCTGATGATTTTATAGATTTTGATATACAAGATGCATCGGCACATGTTGATGAGGTGGCTCGATATGATGGTACGAGTGTCGATGACATCTCTACCAGTGTGAGTATCCAAGAGCAAACTGAGAATATGGCACCACAGTATGAGATCTCAGATGAGAAGTTCAAGTGATTGCAAGAAGGCATTTTTGGACCTCAACTCGACTACGTAGTACCTTCCCAAGAGAGAGATGAGGGTGGCCCAGTTGTAGGAGTAGACCTAGATGCTCCATTACAATAATAAATAGATGATGTAGAGAAGGTAATGTTTTTGGATTAATGTTATCAGATTTGCGTCAAAATCTACCAATAGGGCCTCTAGGGCATCAAGAGAGTGCACATCAAATTTTGTGGGGATCGGGCCCCTAGAGTTGCCCTGGTTGGAGGCTCGCGTCTGGGGGCCTGAATCTGTAATTTGCCAGGGCAACTCTAGGGACCCGATCATGGCAAAATTTGATATGCACACTCTCGATGCCCTAGAGGCCCTACTGGTAAATTTTGATGCAAATTTGATGTATATATCTTCACCACACTCCATGCATAGTGAGTTTGACACAGTGAGTCTAACGCTGAACTTGTGTGATGCACGACATTGCCTATATATATGAATTTTCATCTAGACAAGGTGGCCGATTTGGTAGCCAAGGAAGGATGCCAGACTCGGCATTGAAGGAGTATATCGACCAGCTTGTGAGAGAAATTTTTGTATTCCATAAGACATGCTCTCCGGCTTTTTCTGAGATCTTCTTGAAGTTGAGGGCACTAACGAAGGCTGGGCCCTTCAAGACCATCCCAATGAACTCTAGCTTGGAGAAAGTAGTGTTGCTTCAACGTGTGAAGCTTCTCTACTTATTCTCTTGTACTAGATCTAGGCCACTTTTTTCCATGGTGGCCCGTGGCATAGTTGCTGGTGTTGAAGACCCCAATGTCATTAGGCATGAACTACTAGGGCAAAATGTGTTGCTGCCTATGATCAAGAATAGCTTTGACCATGGGGAGTCTAGCTCAAAGAAGCCTATGAGAGAGTAGATGTACTTAGTGCCAAATGATATCTCATCACCAATGGAATGTAATTTGTAATCTTCTCTTGAAGTAATGAAAACCAATATTTGTTGGATTTTCGTGCAATGTAGTTTGTCATACACGTCGTTTATTATTGTTTTTTACTTGAATATTATGTTTATTTATCATATTTATATGCAACACAATTCGTACCCTAAATTTAATACATAGTGCTTTGTCGAGTTTGCGCGCAACATGTATTCGTTTAAATGCATGTAACGATAACTCAAAGATATAAATAAAACAAATAACAAGTGAATAAACAAAAATAAGATGTACCAAAAAATTTGTATTTGTATTCATAACATTTTACATGGGATCCATTACAACCAGGGTTTTACAAAATCTATTTGGAAGCTACATTTAGTATATGTTTTGGTAGTATACCACTATCATTGTTGATCTCAGCAAGGACTATCCTTCCATTGCTAGAAGAACCTCACTATTTGCAAATCCCTATCGGTGACTGTGACTCTCCTTGCATATATTGCTGCATAGACCGAGTCTCTGAACAAGTCGATGACGTAAGCTTCGGCAGCATCCTGTAGTGCAAGGAGGGCTTGGGCAATCCAGTGATTGGGTTATTGCAAGCGTGTTCCATCTGGGAAGTGCCTCTTGTTGTTCTTAATGAGTACGCCATCCATAATCTCACGTACTAGCTTTTGGAATGGAGCCTTTGGTATTAGGAGATATGTGGTCTTCTGGTAATGGCGGATCTTACAAAGAGCCACTGTGCCTAGCTTCCATCGATGCTTGCGATACTGGCGTGGTGGTGGTGGAGCTGGGGGAGGTGGCCTTTGTAGAGGATTTCTAGGGTGGTGTCTCCGGGCCGCTTGCTTGGTGCGTGCCATGTCTTCTAGGAGAGAAAACTCAAAACTCAAAAGTGAAATGTGTAAAATGAGGTGAAACTTTAAACTTATAGAAAAACTTTAAAAAAATCCTTAAACCTGAATTAATATATCCAGGCTTTGGAAAAATATGACGAGTTATCCAATTGATATGAAATTTTACATGTGGACTCCTCTAAGGTACATCAACTACCCAAATTTTTTTTGGCCTTATCAGAAGTCTCTAGGACACCTGTTCAAAGGTCTAGGGCCCTGAATCTCAATGGGGCCAATTTTTTAATATCCATGAGTTTTTATGATGCCCGGTATGTGGGTGAAGTTTCACCAGATTTCGATTTATAAAATTAACAATTCAATCATTTTTTGAAAATGCATTACCTGGATTATACTTCACTGATAACAGAAAAACTCACCATCGCACCGAGTGTGGACAATTGCATATTAAATGTGTTGTCAACCAAACTACGTGAAATATTGGATACTTAAAAATTCACAAAAAAAAGTCATGGGCCTAATGGAATATCGCATATCGGATATAGTGTTGCCAAATCGCTAAATACAGTAAAGATATAGTGCATCGGCCTATGTACAACTGATCACTAATGTGTGTGTGATTACGCAATGAATTTATCCTCAACAAAACTACTTTCAAAATTAGAAATTTGAAAATACGCACAATGCAAATTATGGCAAAATAGAATATCGAATATCAGATTTGGCATTACGAAACCATGAAATACACAGTAAATAGTGCATTGCACCAAGTACAACTAGAGCTAGGCAAAATTTAGCTCCATTTTGTAGACCACTGCGTCAAATACTTGAAGGTTTATTGGAAAGATAAACCAAAACTAAGCTCCTTACAATCTACAACCAAACCTGAGCTAAAAACATAGATCCAATTACAAGGTAGCTTCTCAAAGCATATTGTTGACATTAAGATTAAATGCACTCTTGTTGTTGTGGATCCTATGAATAATAACCATATCTATGGGCTTAATAATGATACGTTGGGCATGAATGGCTAAAACATGAGAATCACCCATTAGATCAATCAAGTAACTTTTAGCTACTTCTTGGAGAGCAAGTAAGGCTTGGCTTGACTATCGCCCCACATTCCTTGCTTGGTTCCTTGAAAAGAACTTGTGATGATGCCCTAATTGCAGATCTTGTAGTATTTCTCGCACCAACCTAAAGAATGGTGCCTTAGGAATAATCAAGTTGGCACTCTTCTAGAATTTCCTTATCTCACGTAGCACAATTGTGCCTGGTCTCCATTTTCGCTTCTTATGTGTTAGAGGATGTGTATTACCAGTTGGAGCAATAGTGGGAGGTGGAGCAACTGGAGCATGTGGACCACTATTTCTAGACAATGGCAAATCATCATTATTGACCACACTAGGGCCACCAAGGGACCTTTGTCACTCAGAGTACGCTCACTAGATTCTGAAGAGTGTTGAGCTCTTGCTCTTGTAGGCGCCTTCTTGATAGGAAGCTTGGAACGTGTCATGGTTGTGATGATGAAGGATAGAAAGGTGGAGGGTAGAGTGAAGAGTAATGGGAAAAAAATGAAAGGAGAGACTTGACTTAAGTACGAAACTTTTAAACTTACTGTGGTGTAAATGAACTTTAAAATTAAAAAACATAGTTCAAAATCGACTTTGAAAAATATAGTGACAAACCTTCGAAATTTTAAACAAAATTTGCAAGACATCTCATGTTAAAGATAGGAGAATTGATGTGTTGTATCCTGGGTACCTATGCTCTCTCGTGGACTCTAAATGCATCAAAAGTATTATCTTTATCTAGGTCTCCATTTCTTGGGTTGCCAACCATTCTGTGTGGCATTGTCTAGCTGTGTTGTCTTCATATCTTGCTTTTCTTACTTTATATATTGCCCTACTTATAAATTCTGCTTGAGAGGTTTTGGACTTCTTTTCTTTTTCCTCGTATCATATCTCTTATCTCCTATACCACCATTGTGATAATTGCCTCATAGAATTGGAACCATTGATGCCACCTCCATGATTAGTTGCCTTTTGAAAAGCACAGCGAGCTTGCCAATGAGATCGTTCCATGCCTTGAGTTGACCATATTGCCAAACTTCCTTGATCTGCAAAGTATGGACCATGTGCTTCAAGTACATGCTGCATAAGAAGAGAGATTAGAAACACAAACTAATTCGAAATGATGATATTTTTTTGTAATGGTGACAATACTGACCATGTAGTGTGTTATACTGTTTGTAGTCCATGCCACCACCATGGACTTATGAAATTTAGCAATTGTCTCTTTAAATATATTGGCATCACCATCCCTAAACCTCAACTTTTGTAAGAGAGCTACTAATCTATCTAGGTGTATCCAGACTTCTGCCTTTGCAATTCTTGTTCGTCTCCCATTGCTCCAATCTAGAACAGCAAGGTGCAACTTTTTCCATGCTTCATACTTCTTTGGTTATTTTATAAGTATATTGCATTTCTCATCTCGAGGTGGAGATATAAACTTCCTAGCCTTGGGTCCACCAAAGCATGGTTTACAAGGGGTATTTCCACTCTTTCTTGATTTTTTCTCGTCCTTTTTTACTTCTACTTGGCCCTCGTGTAATCCAACTTTAGAGAGGACTTGTTCTACCTTCTTGCATGTAGCATCAACTTCTGACACAGGCTGCATCTTGTATGCAAAGCATATATATTCATATACTAGCTTCTCAATTATTCTAACCAAACAATGCAATGTGCAAAAGTGAACCCTTGTTAGTGGTATTTCCAAAATAGGGCACCAGTTTGGATCCACTAGAACTAGCATTCCATTTCTCATGACTTTTTGATCACGTGTTGGAGCACCTTGTTTTCCTGCCTCGGCAAGCCATTCTTTCTTTCCATCTTTCCTTTTCTTCCTAGTTTGCATGCAATATATGCATGGAAGTTTTGCATTCACTGCATTTGATAAACTAAACATATACTTCAATGTTTTTAAATCACCTGTAAGATGCCATTCAACTTGATAGTTCCCAAATCCCTCAATGTGTAAAATTGCTCCATTATTTTGCTATTGAATAACACTGGGTATATTAGTGAGGTTAAAAAAAACTTTAAGTACTTCATGGTCCTCTTTTGGTACTTCAAATGTTGTAAGCCACCATATTTCATTCTTTGATTATACACTGAAGTATAAAGGATGGTTTTCATCAATGTTGGGATTCAATGCTCGATTCCTAAGTGTTATACTCACACATTTAAGTTTTTTCCCCTTAATAATCTCACTCTCATCAAGTTTGAGGACAAGCTTGCCTCTACATTCTTCCATAGACATATTGTAGAACTTGACCATAGCAATCTAAACCCTACATATATCCAATACAAAGTTGTTGGATGCATTTAATACAAATGCAACTTCTTTGGAACCATACTTCAATATGTGTGTATTTTCCAAATGCATTGGCTCATCAATTAGTTCTAAAACTTTCTCATTTAGTTGTTTTTGAGCCTTCTTCCTGTGAAATGGTTTTGGCAGAGGCATTACTCGCTTAGTTTTGAAGAGTTGCTTAAATCTTGTATCCAATTGTTGATAGAGCATACTATATGACTCAGAACTCATTCCCACCTTGTCACATAATCCCTAAGCATATGTAGTAGTAAACAAGTTGCTTACATCCCTAAGATATTCACTTGTGACACCATCTACAATGTCCCTGAATTTACGATATTCCAATGCATTTTTGACCATATCCTTGCTTAGGACTTTGGCAATAGTATCATTCTTTGCATGAGGGAACATATTTCTCATTGTAGTAGATTGAGCATATATCCATCTATGATATTGTCCACTTCCATTGGTTAATTGGTGAATTGGTTTAACTAATCGGATACGCCAACGTGTTTCTTTGGTTTTTAAAGTGGGCCCAATCTCCAAAGTTTTTGTGAGCTTCCTCTTTATGTTTCGATTCTCCTTCTCCAAGTCCATAACTTTAGATTGTAACTCTATATTTTACACATGTGTAGCCTGCATAGCATCTTCAATGACGTACATTGCTTGTTGTAGGCTTTGGTTCTCCCTATCCTTCTCAATCAATAATCTATCATTTTCCATCAAAGACTGCATATTCCCTTGTAATCTTGTCTAGATATTTGTCAAGGCTTGATGAACCCCTGCTAATCCTTGTGTGACAAGTCTGCATGTGTATCCATACAATCCTTCATTGCCTTCACAAATGAACTTTACAAATGATGTAAGCCCTTCAAATTGTGTTGGCCTTTGAGTGATTCGATCGGGTGGATAAATGCACCCATCAAGCCTTTGGGTTCATCAACCCAAAGGCTTGATGAACCCATGCTAATCCTTGTATGACAAGTGTGCATGTGTATCTATACAAGCATTCATTGCCTTCACAAACGAACTTTACAAATGATGAAGCCCTTCAAATTGTGGTGGACTTTGAGTGATTGGATCGGATGGATAAATGCACCCATCAACCCAAAGGTCCACTTTTTTTTCCTTGCATTTCTTTCTTGTTGCATCCTGTATCTTATTGCATCATCCCTTTCTACAGTTCTTTTGAAAATTGGTACATATTCATCCTCCAATTGAAATTGAATATCTCTCTTTCTCTTGGTACGTCCTGCATCTGCATCCTGTAAAGAAAAATATATGCCAATTTTAACATTACACAATTACACCCCTTTGATTAATAGTAACTAAGAAGTCGATGCCAATTTTTTGATCAATAGCAAGAATATCTAAATATTTGGAAGCTCTAGGTTAGCATCAATCCAGTAGCATGCAACTAATTCTGGAGTGGCTCAAATCACACAATTACACCCCTTTGATTCACTATACCTGTGTTCTTTTTTACCTAGTTGGATCTTGTCTCTTTCACTTGATTTCAGTCATGATAGACCCTAATCAACCCCTAATCTGCCTGTAATCTTAGCCTTTAATCTACCTCTAATCAAAATCCAATCTTATCTTCTGTTCTATCCAAAATATTCTCTCTCTCTCTCTCTCTCTCTCTCTCTCTCTCTCTCTCTCTCTCTCTCTCTCTCTCCCCTCAAGAAGAATTGAAGAAAGATATTTAAACACATTTATACAGAAGCTTGGCTAGTGGAGAAAAATAACATCATCTTATCTTCTACCATAATTGACTCTCTGTCACTCTCTCACTTATTTTCTTAGTTCATCTCACACAGTCCTCTCTTTTCCCCCCTCCCTTCTCCCTTCTCCCTTCTCCCTTCTCCCTTCTCCCTTCCTCTCCCTCTCTCTCTCTCTCTCTCTCTCTCTCTCTCTCTCTCTCTCTCTCTCTCTCTCTCTCTCTCTCTCTCTCTCTCTCTCTCTCTCTCTCTGTGTGTGTCTCTGTCTCTCTCTCTCTTTATGAATTGACACTTAAGGATTAAACAACAACTATGAAGAAAAATAACACCACAGATATTTAAAAAAAAAGATACATCCATTATCACTTGATTGCTTGTAGTATAGAGTGTTGAAGAGGAAGATATCTTATAGCACTGTACTAAAGAGGGAAATTTCTTGTAGCATGGTAGAGAGTGTCGTAGATAGAGATTATTTGATTTCAGCAAATGCTATCAAAACCACTCCTGAGATTGCTTGTAGTAGGGTAGAGAGTATTGTAGATAGTACTAAGTGTTGCTTCAGAAGAATTTTATGTAAGAAACAATATTCTGGTGGAAAGAAGAAGAGAACACAAAATTTCAGACAAAACTAGAGCTTTAAGAGGGAATGAAGAAATGCCCAAAAATAGGCATATACTTGTTCAAAAATGATAAAATTTTACAAGGAAACTCTTGAGTCAAAAAGGTATCTTTGGGTAAAAAATAATCTTAAAATATGATGTGCATGTAATTTTATATCATTTTTAAACTTTTTCCCTTTTAAGAAGTAAGAATGAGAATGATTCTAATATATTTTCATGTTAAAAAGTCATGAGGACATTAAAGAGTAGTATATTAATAATTTGCTCCATTTTTACAGAAAATAGAATTGTATTTTTTTAGTTATGAGGATTTTGAGAAAAAGTGACCTTATCCTATAGTTTGATAATAAAATAATGGGTGAAATCTATTGAAAATACAAATACAAGATTTGCTTGATTGTAGAAGATCTCTTATTCTAATATGATTTTGGAATCTCTTTTTAGAGAGAGAGAGAGGTGAGAGAAACCTCTTAAGGGGCAAAAAAGAGAGTCTATATTTCTCCTAGTGGGAGCATTGGGTTGGGGACCCAATGTCCCGAACCACCACAATCCACAACTCGTCCGACTGTGCAAGCCCGAAATCATAGGAGCCATAACTCATCATTCACAAATCCAAAAGCAGTCATAACCATAAGATATTTTAACACAACTATTAATGAGATGCATAGAATCTATCCCCTTCATCAAATTTTGTGTTCCTTCCTGAAAAGCATTTGATAATACTAATATGCTTTTACAAGTCTAAGTAAGTTCTAACTAATCGTGATTATTTTCTTATATACTAATATGATTATCTTCGTTTGACCATCCATTTTGATTACGGTTTATAGCTGCAACCTCGATTTGTTGTGGGATAGTTGGTTCTTCACTTTGAATGGTTTTGGGGTTAACTTCCACTTATGCTTCAGCATCGTGTTGAGTTCCATTAGTAGTGACGACTACTTCCTCGTGTTGGGGAGCTCTTTGAGCATGACCTCACTCAACATCTCGACGTCTCTTAGGAGCCATGGAAGAAGCTTGATGGGTTCAAGCAACGCTTCCACGAGAGAGAGAGAGAGAGAGAGAGAGAGAGAGAGAGAGAGAGAGAGAGAGAGAGAGAGAGAGAGAGAGAGAGAGAGAGAGAGAGAGAGAGAGAGAGAGAGAGAGAGAGAGAGACTGATTGCAATAGAGCTTCGTCACGTCAATAGCAGTAGAGAGATTTCTGCATGGATCGTTGTGCGTCTGTGTGGTTTCTTGATGTGAAGCTCTACCTTTATTTATATAATAATTGGGGGGTAAAAAGAGGACGTTTATTTTTTTGTGTTTTTGATGGCATCATCGATGACAAAGAGAGAACACTTTCTTTTAGCGCTTAGCTTTAAAGCTTATGCTTTTTTTTTTCACTATTTTTGTTTTTTTCCGCCATGCAACTTATTTGGATCATAACTTCGTCATATGAACTCAGAATATAGTCATCTGGGTACTCAAAATGATTGAAACGTATCTGGTCAACAAGAGCAATGTGGGAAGAATTTTGAAAATCCGTCAAAAATAGGTGAAAATGAAATTTTTTGTAAATCACGTTATTTTTATCCATCTTTTGTCTTGGATGACTTATTCCCTTCATAATAAGTCATAGTATATATTTGGATCCATCTAAATTGGGAATTAAGTAATCTAAACATGATACTAGAGATTTCAGACTATTGTAGTAAACTGGTCTTGCTTCTTGTAAATCCTGTAGAGATTCTGTAGTTTTTTTTCCATGTGTGGATGTGTAACATAAATCAATTTTCTTTGGAATGTATACACACATTGTTTATTAAAATAAACTAAGTAATGGGGACATTACATTATCCACTCCCTTTTTAATTCTTATACATAAGGTTTTGAGTTTTGGGCTTGCACTTAAATTGAGTGCATGTCTCTCTTATTTGGCTCTTGGTCAATCTTTCCAAACTACCATATATACATTTAGATTACACTGACCATCATGAAAGTGAATAAAAGCTAGTTTCCATATCCTTGTCAAGTTATGGGTTTTTCTTTCCAATAGAAAATATCACAACTTACACACGCACTACATTTGACTTTTAAAATAATATCACAATTAAATGTATGACCATAGACTTTGACAAAAAATTATTGCACATATTGTGCCTTTTACTTGATTTGCACTTCTCTTTGCATTTAATGCCTTTATCCATCTTTGTCAAATTACTCTGTTGTTGTGCCGCCTTTCATCTTACAATTATTAGTTCAGAACTGTGCCATTGGGTTGCTCATAGGGATCTCTTTTTCTTTTGTCTTCTCAAAGGGCTTTTCCAAACTATGTTGAGTTATATTTCTAAGCTGTGAAGGGTCAATTAAAAGGCAAACTAGGAGTGGAAGTAAGAGAGAAGCAAGAGCTATGAAGATTCAAGCAAAGAAGAGAGAGGATGGTGTGTAGGAACTCCAACAGTCACAATGTATAACATACCTTTCCTTATTCTATTGTCATATAAAGCATGAATAAAAAGTGACAATGACAAGCGATCACCACCTACAGTGTATAAGTGTGTGGATAGTAAAAGTACAAGTAAATATAGGCAACTAGGCACATGTGATCTTTAACTGTCAACAATCTTCCACTTAACGGGAGATGCACATGAGTGTGGAGAAAATAAGAAAAACATGACAAAGTACAAAGCATACGTATAAGTATAACAAAATGAGGAATAGAATCTGAATGCAATGTAGGAGCCATAGTCATATCAATATCTACCACCAAATGACCTAACCATAGAGCCTCCTTGCAAGCCTTAATGGTTGCAATATACTTGGCCTATGTAATAGACAAGGCAATGTATTTTTGCACCCTAGACATCCAAGAAACAACACCTCTAGCAAAAGAAAAAATATAGCCAAAGATAGCCTTCTTATTGTTTGCATGTCTTGCATAATTAGCGTCATTTGTATAAGCCCATGGCTCTAGTATCCTAGCCACCATAATAAATGCACATATCTACAGTACCCTTAAGATATCTTATGATACCCTTCGGTCACCATATAATGAGCGGAAACTACCATTGCAAATGCTATGTTAGGTCTAATGGCTATCATGGCATACATCAAGCTACCTACTATGGATGCATACGAGATCCTAGTCATCTTGGCCTACTCATCATTTGATTAGGGATAATCTATCTAACTAACCTTCATATGAGAAGGTAATGAGCAACCAATAGGCTTACCACCCTGCATATGGAACCGCTCAAGGACGTTATGAATATACTCCAGTGACAAGTAGAGAAGTCTCTTAGAGTGATTGTGCGTAATGCACATACCAAATATGTGAGAGGCATGTCCCATGTCGTTCATTTCAAAGCTCTTATTATTGAGTTGAGTCTTCAAAGCATCCAAGTCGTTGTCATGAGCACTCCCAACAATCAACATGTCATCAACATATAGTACCGAAATGATAAGGCTACCATTATAGGGTTCTTCATGTAAAGACATAGATTTACATCACTATGGGCATAACCATGAGAATGCATAAAGGCATCAAACTTATGATACATTTTCTGGAAGTGCTTGATTAAATCCATAAAAACTCTTCCTCAACTTGCAATTAGGTATTCCCTGCTCTTTTTCTTAAATACTTAGGCCGCTACATGTAAATCCTCTCATGCAAATCTCCATAAAGAAAAGCTCTTTTCACTTTCAATTGGTACAAGAGTCCAGATCCATATGCATAACTAAGGCCAATATCAAGCATAGGGTAGTCATCTTAACCATAAGAGAGAATATCTCATCAAAATTAAGTCCCTTCTCTTACGTAAAACCCTTACTAACCAATTTGGCCTTATATGCGGGCTTAAGATAACTAGGGTTACTCTTCAACTTGTACACCCACTTGCATGGTAATACATGTTTTCCCTTGGGCAAAGAAACTGAATTCCATGTACAGTTTCTCTATAGGGAATCATACTCAGATTGCATGGCCCTCTCTTAAGAGTGACTATCACCTCTGCTCATAGTCTCCTCATATGTAAGGGGCTTACCAAAATCTATCACCATGACATAATGCATAGAGGGCTCAAAATGATCAGGAGGACATTAGGTCTATGAAGCATCTCAAGATTGGTTTGGGGCCTATATGGCTTGTTTTCTCTATCCAACATCATGATCATGTATAATAAGTAGATCCTAGGCTACTACATCATCAGCAACTGCTGCATGTTGTCTAGCTTGAGTTGGTTGTACTATGACAAGAGGCTTCTCCTGAAAGATCATGATGCATATCTCAATTACCTACTTTGGTCTCATATGCGTCTTTTTCTTATGGAATATGGTATCATGGCTTTGAATAACCTTTCGTGCAGATCCCAAAGGTGATAGCCCATCTTACCTATATCACCATATCCAAGAAAGATGCATTTGATAAGCTTTGGATCTGTTGAGTGTTGAAATGGCTTTTTTGGGGTGATTTTTTGTTGGTTTTGTTGCTGAATGGTTTTTTTTTTTGTGATGGATTGTTTGAATTTGAAGTTATTTTGAAGTGTTTGGAATGGTTTGAGTATGTTTGAAGGGTTTATGATGGTTTTTGCTGAGGATATGTTGTTCTATAGGGTTCTATAATTTTTTCAGTTTAGTTCAAAAAGGTCTGATTTTCTTCTGTTTTGTTTCTATTTTGGTAGTTGAGATGGTTGAATGAATGTTTTAAGAGATGGTTGAGGTTGTGTTGAAAAGTTTATGATATATTGAATTGGTTTTGTTTGGTTTTTATGGTTTTTATAGTTTTTGTTGATCTTCTATAAGGTTCTGTGGTTCCATTGTTCTGTATTTCTGTTGCTTTGTGGTCTGTTCTGTTTGTTTTTGTTGAGTGTTATGTTGGATGTATGGATGTTTTGGGAAGTGTTTTTGTTTTAGGAAAGGATGAATGGAAGCTCTATTCAAGCTAATTGAAGTGAAGAAGTAGCTGATGAAGATTCACAGAAGATTACAGAAGAATAGTGATAAAAGCTAGATCTCACACGACACGATGATGTCTTTGGTGCCTTTTCACATCAGACATACCTTTTGGGAGGTGTATCCATGACCAAGAGAAGAGAATTGAGTGCCATTCTTGAGTATTGTAGTGAGGCTATGATGTATTATTGAAAGAGTAAGAAAATGTGTGAGAGAGAAGTGAGAGAAACTCAGTTCTATGCCTAAAAATAATGTATCTACTATAAGAGATAGAGAGAGAACTATGAAGACAATGAAGATGAATACTATGTGATTATTTTCATTCAAAAGTGGTGTATTCTTTTGTGTTCTTGTTTATTATTATGGATTTTATGAAGAAATTGAAGATTATGATTGATTCTATTAAATCCATGGGAGATATCTACTATGATGCTGCGTGAAGATTTATTCTTTTCCTTCTTGTGGTTCTAAAAAGAATGAAACAAAAGCTTGTTGATATTACAAGATAGATTTTCTTGCAATAGAAACCCCTTTTTCTTGGTTTTCCTCTTGGGAATCCAGGATCCAACCTATTGTGTTTGTCTTTGAGAGTATTGTAGAAAAGCTCGCATCCAAAGACACATAAGTATGCATATGAGAGAGGTTTACAAGATTATACCTCCTTTGCAATTCTACTACTAAGAGAGTGTATGGGGATTCATTTATCAAATGAACAATAGTAGTAACTACCTCAATCCGAAAGTATGCAGGTAAGCCTATCTAACTAAGAATAATACAAACTCTTTCTTAAATAGTGTTATTCATGCCTTATGTAACATCATTTTGGGGTGGGATATAATAGGTAGTCAACTGACACTTAATATCCCTCTCATCACAAAACTACTCAAATTCCTTAGAGACATATTAACCCCCATTGTTAGATCTTAAGTAGTTTAGTCTATGTCCAAATAAGTTCTCTACCATACCAAGAAAGCATTGAAATGTGGCTAATACCTCTAACTTCTGCTTAATAGGATAGGCCCAAACTTTATGCAAATAACCATCAATGAATGTCACAAAATACTTAGCACCACCTAATGACTTAACATGGTATGGGATCACAAATATCTAAATGAACAAGAGTCAAAGGCTCACCCACATGCACAAAGCTGAACATTTAATGACAATTATGTGTCTGTCTATCATATAAACAATAATCATATGAGTCACAATATGAGTAGTCAAGAAATAGCAAATGGAGTACTTTCATTCCTTTAAGAGACATATATCCAAGATGGCAATGCTAAAGAGATACATAAGGAAGACTAGTCATGGCCAAAATATAAAGAATGGAGTCAAATATAAGCAAAGGATAGAGGCAGCCAACCTTGGTACCTCAAGCAAAAACAAGACTGCCATGAGTAATCTTCCATACGAAATCACCAAAAGAAACATGGTACTGTCATCATCCAACTATCCAGCGGAGATAAGGCTTTCAGTCTCAGGACATGACGTACATCATGAAGCACAAATGGAGCACCAGTACTAAACTACAATCTCACATTCTCTTTACCAATAATATTCAATGTAGTGTCATCTCCTAGTCTAATTGAACATGTAACAATACAATAGGTATAGAACCAATGATGATGTGAGATAATATGAAATGAAGCCCTCGAATAAAAAAGCCAACACCAAGAGTAAGAAGATGGAGCATCGGTCAACTAAGTAGTATTAAGTGCTAAAGTAGCAAATATGTAATCATCTAAGTTGTCCTCCAAGACATTTATCTCTTATATCTTAACACTGAACTTAGGAACAATGTTGCAATCATCAAAAGATTTGGCATGATCCTACACTTTCCCTTTGCCTTTTTCGCACCTATCATTGTGCATCTTATGGCACTACAGCGGCCTTATGTCACCCTACTGCCTATAGTAATGACAAGTAAGAGAGAACTTAGGACTATGGGACTTATTGCTAATTGCCCATGAGACTTAGACTTGTTGCCCATGTTGGGCTATAAGTCTCTACCACGATTATTATTCCCATTACCTACTTGTCTACCTCTCATTGTAAGTGCATTGGAAGTTTGGCATGCATCAACATTCTTCCTATTTACTTCCTCTATAAGCAAATCACCCTCTATATCCTTGAGCTAGAAGCCACCTTCAGGAGGGTTTGCACTCATAGCAGTGCAAAATGTACCCAAGTCTCAAGTAGCATAACAAGCAAGAAAAGAGACTTAACATTCACCTCAAATTGAAGACCTTACAAAGCAAGCCAACTGAAAATAGAATGAAACTTATTTAAGTGAGAAGACATCGACGTCCCTTCCTTCATACAAAGGTCTATGAGTTTCTTAAGCCACTACAACTAAGTCATAGGACTTTGCTTATCATAGAGACCACGAATCTTTTTTAATAATGCATAAGCACCATCCTCAATCTCAATGGCATTAAAGTATACTTGCTTTAACAATGAAATAATGAAAGGAGAATTATATAGCTCATCAAGCTCTTCCAATTCCTTTGCGTCATAAAGTTCTAGCTTCATACCCTCTAATTTAAATGGCTTAACTTGCTTCTCTTGCACTAATACTTGTCAAATGTGAGTCTTCCAATATTGATGTTATTGCTATCCAACTTCTCTATGTTGAAAATAGCATTGTCATCGGAAGAAAACCAAAGAGTGTAGCACAAGGAAGACTGAGATAAATATACTAGTATTCACAAGTAAGAAGTAAAGTGTCAAATACAAGTGTTTGCTCTCAAAAGAATTGCTCAAATATGATTTTTAGCATGGCTATCCATAAAATTGCAATACATCAGCATGTAAATATAGGCAGACATGTAAAAGAATAAGCTCCCACTACCAAGAAGATCCTGGTGTAGCAACCACCATGTACAATATAACTAGTAGTGCAGTAGAAACTATAGAGTACTAAAGACTGTCAAAACATCCAAGGTATCAGAAACATAGATACACACCACAATGCATGCCAAGCATGTATCCACCATTGACAACCCACTGACAATAAGTGGTACAAGGTGCCAAAATCAAAGGTAAATCAGCCCGCTGTCATAAACTCTACAATTATAGTATATCCATAAACCAAGAGAGCATAAGCGAGTCTCCCATTGACTCAAATGAACCAAGCTTTGCATAAAAAGTATCAACTAGAGAAAATCCAAAGTAGGAAAGGAAGCTCAATGCATAGAGGTCATAGCATCTAGGTGCCCAAAGCACATCATGTATACATATGGGAGTATAAACCTTCAATATGTCTTCAAACTTGCGAGTGCAAATTACTGAACCAAATAGCCATTATCCAAATACAATCAATCGAGCTCAAATCCAAGATGTAGAGCTCAATGTAGAGGCAACCGCCAAGACCCACGGACCACTTATTGTTTCAAGCATTCCAAGCCGAGCACTAATGGCTACCTCTCACATAGCGGATGCACTATCTTTCTCTACGAATGTAGTGAGCTTACCTCCATACCTGATCGAGTTGCCTCCTCTCCCAAGCACTCATCGGTAGCTCCGCGATTCGAGATGTGAGCTCAAGCATCCTCAAGCCTCCATCTCCAAGCTCCATCTTCGATAGCCATGTGTGAGACAAGAGAAGAGAAGAAAAGAAGAGAGGAGATGATGGAGAGCTTCACCTCTAAGATCCCTCACCCTCACACACACACTCCCTTACACTCTCACACTCCCTCTCTCAAGCACACACAAGCAAGCAAGAAGAGAAGAGAAGAAGATGACTCCACTTTGCCACACACCAAAGAATGAGATCCTCATTATTTTTTTGACTTTATATATAAAACCTTAAATTCCTTTTGGGCGGTCATCCCTTTATCCCCTTTTTTACATGGTTGGCCGTGGCCTAGAGGCCCTCTTTTCCATTGTCCTCCTATCTTCCTAGATTCCTTCTTACCGCCCATCTACCTTTACAATTTACATAGGAGGGATCTCGACGCTCTTTTACAAAAAGTTTTAGGGGCGCCTTGCATTTAAAAAAGTACTTTTGCCTTTACCTTAGCTTTTGAGGCCACCCTTGCGCTTTCAATCGTTTCCCTTCTGCTTCTTCCGTTGTGTCTGATTTCCTTCTAGGCCATCTTTTTTAGGTCCTGACTTGCACTTTTCCACATTTTTCACTTTTTCTTATGCTAGCTGTGGTTAAAATTGTCCCCTTCCTAGCCTAGTGCCAGTCCCATGGCACTAACATGGGTAGTAGTTGGAAGGTGAGATGGGTGTAGCCCGATGGATTTTTTGAGTGTATATAAGTCCTTGTGGGGGATAGTGTTGGATGGATTGGCCCTTGAAATTGAAGATATTGTTGGGGCGGGCCTCTCCCTAATGCTGACCTTGAGTGGATCTGTCCCTTGAAATTGAAGATTGTGTTGGACGGATCCTTCTTAGAGAATAGCGGATGGACGGATCCATTTTTGAAATTGACAATGGTGTTGGACGGATGCCTCCTCACTCCCTCTGAGGTTGCTATGACGTGAGCTTAACATGGCTTTTCCTTATTCCCTTCAAGTTGCCTTATCCCTTCACCTATGTCCGTGTAGACTTTACCACTTGCATAGGAGGAAACCTAGCATTCTTATAAAATGAATTACATTGAAATGAATTACATCGCGCCTCATACTTTCCTTGTGAGAGCCTTCGGAGGCTCTCCCTCATCCTTGAGAGAGCCTTGCTAGAATATCCGATGCTTTCTTTTGTCCTTGAGAGAGCATCCTTCATCCTTGAGAGGACCTCCCTCAAAATATTCGAAGCTCCCTTATGTTTTTTCTGAGGTTGCCATCTCCTATACTTTTCCTACTTGAGCAGAATGAGCTTCTTCATTCACTTTTTGACTTGGGCTTCCTTTGCTTTGTTTCAGCTACATGGTGACATGTCGGGTGATAGTAGTCGTGGAAGTCGATGATGATAGGGTTTCATGGGGATCGGTCTTGGGGGACCGAGAGTGAGTTAAGTGGATCATGGGGCCTCCGAAGTTGGTGGGTTGTGTCATTTGTATTTACTTGAAAAAAAAGAAAGTGCACTATTCAGGGGCATGTCTACCTTATCGTGTGGTGCATTGTGCTTGTGCTAGTGGAATTGGAAGTTGGGTTACCTGGGTGTTATCCCACACTTGAGGTCCTAGTTTGTGCATAGGGGAGGTCGGTGGGTGTAGCTTAGGGACATCTTTTAGAAGTCCTACCCTTGAGGTGTCCGAAGTGTGGAGTGGGGAAGTAAAATAGGCTAGGGGGTTAGGGATGGAGCCAACCGACTGAGGCCACCGAACACACCTAAATTGAGGATCCCTAGGTACAGTGAACTGTGGCCAATGTGGAGCTAATTGCTTTTTCTTATGATTTCCTTCTCATTTCATTTTAGTCTCTTTTTTTGTAGGAAATACATAGTCATGAGACAAGGGCCAATCTTCGTCATCCATGTTGGGAGAGGGGTGGAGTTGGAGGCGTACGAGATTTACTAAGGAATTTCCAGCTTTGCATGTACCCTCTGATATTTAGGCATACTTGGAGAGCGGTGGTGGAAAGAAATGGATAATTGCAGTGTGTGAAGTGGCTATCATTCATATCTTCCAAGAGGGCTAAGCAAAATGAAGGAAGTAGAGCAGCTTGCATCATCAATCTTGCCATGGCACTACTATCTATTCCATTGGGATAAAAAAAGAGGGGTGTAAGGCGATGCTCTTGTGGTGTGGGATCCTGTCTAAGTAGTCTAAGATAATTATAGGTCGTGATGATGAAGGCGGGATCGGGACAGGAAGAGAATTCGTCGATGAAGTGGACTATTGAATCATATAGATCCTCTGGCACAAAAATGAGGGTCTCTTTGGATTTAGTAGCATTGACATTGTAGATCCGTGGAAAGTCGTATCGACTGTGGATACTTGGGTCAAAATCCACTCCTACCCTTCTTGGATATGGCATGAAGGTTGGATTATTTCTCTCGAAGGGTAGGGTGTTACAAAAAGCCATCCACACATCCATGTTCCCATAAAAAATGTGCCGCCTCCATGTGGGTTGGCACTCATAGCCTTTCACAGCCCTGGGCACTTCAAAAACTTTATCTTGCCAAAATTCTGCATCCTCAGTCCCCCAAAGGGTGGGATTCTGCTCTCTCTTTGAGGTCCATTTGTCTCCTATTTGGCTTCCCTCGTTAATCACCTCTTCCACCACCTTGATTGGCAATACTTTGCGCAAGTTGGTAGGGAATAAAAAATTAAGGTCAAAGGGCCTTCTAGCGGTCTCCTATTGCTCCCAAATCACAATTTCGGCATTGAAGCTTGCTGGGCCGTCGTCTTGGCTTGGTGGGATGGGTGCACTTGGCACCACTGCTGGCTTGGCATTCAATATTTGCCTTGCTTGCTCCACCATCCATTGCCTCTTCCTCTTAAGCTTCGCTTATCTTTTAGTAGAGGTGTGTACCTGCTTGTTGTTATTCTTTTGGGTGGGGAAGGGGGCCGTGGGACAAGTTCTTCTTCATGAGGTCCCATGTCAAAGCTTGCACTAGCCTCTCTCCGTTTGAGTGACATCCAACAGTGTGTTTATGAAGGTGCATTGTTGGGCTTTGAAACTCACTTGGGCGGCGTTTGCTCTGCTCTCAGCTAGCACTTTGTTCTTTTCCACCTAAGCTAGAAGGTGTGCCAAAGCTTTGACTTTTCTCTCATTATGGTTCGCCCAATCCTTTGCTCTCTTCTCCATTTCATCAAGGCTTTCTCCTTGTCTTTGAGCTAGTATCATCAACCTCTACTCTTGATCTTTGATCTCTCTTTTTAGCTTGTGTTGCTCCTCCTGATCCAAGGTTGCCTCTTGCTTCAATTTCTTGATCTCCTCTTGGTATCTACATGCCCTTTCCTCCCTCACCACCTCTAACTCTTCTATGGATTTATGGACCTTTTCCATCTTCCCTTGTAGGTCTTCATATAGCCTGGGTTTCTACTTCGTCCTTGGCTCGCAGAGCTACTCCTTCGGCTCACTTATCTCCCTTTGGCATGTGATTGCTTGATGAGTTTTCTCTAATTGTGACATAGCCATGGCCTCCTTTTCTGCCTCTAGTTCAACCACTGCCATCCTCTTATCTTCCTTTACCTTCTTGAGTTACGAGAGGAGCTACTTGACATAGTCGTCATAGTCTGTAGGAGGTTGTTGTGTCGTGGGAATGGAGGTTTCCCTCTTCTACCTCTTGGGATCTTGCCTAGACTTGCGGGCATTTGTTTACCACGGGTCTTTTAGTTCCTGTTATGGGGGTACACTCTCCCACTCTCCTTGGGCCATTTCCTTATAACAAAGTACTGTACCCAGGCAACCATGAGGTTGGTAGCATCCACTTTGGCCATGGAGCTTGGTTCATATATGATTGTGGGAGTGGTGGGCGGGCACTATGAGGGTAGGGGTGGGATCGATCGGGGCCTTGCCCTTACCTTCTTTCATTGTGGTTGACGTGATCTCTAGCGCTTGTATGGTTGAGCTTGGGGCTTCATCTCTAGACGGGCTCATGGCACCCAACTCGTCCTACCTGCATAGTTGCTTTATAGATAGGTGTGTTGCCAGAGCCATGTCTTCATCTTTCTTCCTTTCCAACTTCTCAACACACCTAGAGCCATGTCTTCATCTTTCTTCCTTTCCAACTTCTCCTCTTCCTCTATTGCCCTCCTTTTCCTCTCCTCTTTAGATTTTCTTGATTCTTCCTCCAATCTCTCCGACTCCTCCGTTTCTTTCTTCTTCCTCTCTTCTTCTTCCTTCTTAGACTCTCTTTTAGTCTTTTGTAAGTCTGCTTTTTCTTTTTTCCTGCTTTCCTTCTTGGCCTTCTCTTGCGAATCCTTCTTCTTTGTTTTTTGGGTTTTCGTGCTACTTTGCATTTCTCGTTCTCCTTTCTCATTGTCACTCATCGTCCTTTCATTGGAGTGTGGCTACTATTTGTGGGGTGAGGAGGTGACCTTTGCGATGTTTCTCCGACTCCTTCTTCTTCACCTTGTCCTTCCCCCAATGTTTCCCTTATTATAGCTATATAGACCCCATCGAATTCGATGGTGGAGGCCTTTGAGGATGACACTTTTCTTTTTTCTTTGGTAGTAGGGGACTCTCCTCCTGCTGGTCTCCTTCCAGTTGCCAGTGCTTTTGCTGAAGACACAATGGTCTTTCGCACAAAGCCATTTAGGTTCACTTCGTCAAGGGATCCTGCTGCAATGCTCTTCAGCATAGGCACGTTGATTCGGCTCATTATTGAGTTGTACCTATAGCTAGAGAACAACACGTGCATCATGGCTTGGAGGTATATTTTGGGGTCGGGGATGTCTACCAAGTTGATGCCATCATTTGTGTGGACCACCACCTTGTCCATTCCTAACATGGTGTACACATCTCTCTTTGGCCACCTTTCAACCTTATTGGGTAGGCCCAATGCTTTCTCCACCAACTTTGGGGTTAAGTCGATCTCGACTTGGCGGATTTCTTCTCTCTCCCGCATTGTCACAGTGCCACAGTTTCTACCAAAGCTTTAGAGAAATTCCACACACTTCTCATAGTCAATGCCTTGGTGGTCGATTACTTCTGTGTACTTTTGCAGATGGCATTGTTCGACAATCTACTTCATTTCTCGTTCCTCCATGGCAACATCCTCCAAGTTCAAGACGTGCTTGAACTTGAACTGGTTAAAGGCCCTTGTTTCCACATCAAGGACATATTTTACTTGCTTTTCTTCTAAAAATGGCAACTTGCTAGCTTTCTCTTGGCCTACCATGCTGGATGTGTCATGAAGCCATGTTCACCATTAGTGCTTTTCAAAACAATTATTTGCCTAGGAAAAATATCACACACTTGCGGAATTGAAATGCTTAATTATAGGATTAAGCTTCTCCCTCAAGCATTCCATACATCCCATATTTTATGACCATTTTTCTTAATCATGAACTGGTTTTGATTTGTTTCCCTTTGCTTTTGAGTTTTATTCTTATTTCATCCTTACCCCCTCCCCCTACAGAAAGAAGAAGAATCCTTCCTAGTATTAAGGTTTGAGAGGTCCAGGAGGGCGTTTAGCATTTGGTTGAGAGGTTGAGGAGGTCCATGAGGGCGTTCAACGTTTGGTTGTAGGGTTTTACTTTTGCATGAGTCAATCATAGAAATTTGGATTGTATTCTAGATTAGCATAGCAATCCATGTCGCAAGGATGGATGCCTACTTGAGTGATGTAGGTGAGAACATCCGTGAGGAAGTCACCAGAGTTGATTCGATTGGCAATGTGTAGCTCCTCTTCATTGAGAATTCAATCTGAATACAGGTGTCCTATGACATGGTCTTCAAGGGGTCGATTACAAATGGTGGTCAACACCCTATAGGAAGTTGGAGCTACATATGTCGGGTCGTACTCCACAGTTTTGATTGCGCATCTTTGTTCAATGTTTGTCATGACTTGGCATCCTTCGAGTGCCCACTGAAGGTGAAGGGCATACCATTTGTGTAAGAAAGAGGAGTTGTTGTCTGCGAGCTGCTTCAACTTCTCAATTTCTTGGTTTGTGGTAAGGACTTTGCTCTTGTTATAAGATGTGATAAGGAGTTGTTTGTGTGCTTGTTCAATGGAAAGCTCGGTGTGACAATGAGTTCCTCAACTACCTGGGCAGCTTTGACAAACGCGAATTCTGATTCCTCCCATGAGTAAGGTAGCATTTGCACTTTCGTTGCTAAAGGCTCTTCCAAAAGACGTAGATCTAGCCGATCGTAGCTTTTAGCTAGCATTGTAAATGTGGCATCCAAGTATCTAAGGAGGCAAGCAACCAAGTCATCACTTGTATTCTCAACTAAGTCGACGGCCAAGGTTGGAATGGTGGGTAAGAGGGTCTCAGGTTAGCATGTGGCTTTGGTTTGGTTGGGCTTGATAGTTTAGAAGTTGACGTGGGTGCAACTCTAGTTGCGGTTCTGGCTGTGGGTGTGGCTTTGTTGTACTAGGTGTGGCCGCTGCAGTGGGTGGTGCATTACTAGATTCTTGGGCGATGGTTGGGATACTAGTAGGGCAAGGTTGAGGCGGTTTATGAGTAGCAAGTTGCGGTTTGGGTTGATGGACTTGTTGAGTCTCGATGGGTTTAGATTTTGGAAGGGTAATGGGCCATGTGGCCAAAGGATTTTGTGATGTTGATGCTTGATTCGTCATGATGCTTCGTGTGGTCAAGCTTGAGAGTGGCAATTGAGTAGTGTCCTTGGTCGTCTTAACTCTAGGTACCCAAATCAAAGTATTACCCTCTTAATAGCCTTGCACTTGCAAATAAGGTCTTGGGAATCCATCGTAGCTTGACCGTTCCTCGATGCTTGTAGTTTCTTTGAGGCCTCCTAGGTTTTGAGGGAAGTTTACTAGCCTTGCAAGTACGTGGTTGGGCACTCCTAGGCGGTGATGTTAGATGTTTTAGCACCCATATGAGTTGGTGTTCAAGGGTTTTAGCTTTGTAGTCAGTTTTTTGCTGGTGCTAAGATTTGGTGGGTGATGACGAATGACAATCCCCCTCCTTAGGCTCAATGGTGGGTTTCTCTACTAGTGGCTTTGTGGACTTTGATGGGGTCGTGTAGACCTTGCTGAAAGCTATGACAAATCATGCGTTGCCGATGGCTAGGTGTATGTGCTGTGACTGGTAGTCAACATTACAATGGGCCTGCTTCTTAAAGGTTCATTCTAATAGGGATTCTAAGCTTGCATCTTTCATGTTTGGCAACACATAAAAGATCATGGGAAAGCTTTCAAAATCCATAGAGACTACAACTTTACACTTTCCCAGAAGTGTGAACAGTTGGTCACCAAATAGGTTGAGTGTTTGTGTTAGTGGGCTGTAAATGTGGTTTGCTGATTTGAGTCCAATGAGCATGAGTCAAGACATTAAAGTTAGCACCCTCATCAATCAATGCATCAATGGCATGTGTCTTGTAGGCTGTAATGGTCATGCATAGGTAAGTCGTAGCTTCTTCTTCATCATCCTCCACTTCAATCTCTGTAGTAATGGTGGCTATGTGTACATTGACAGGGGCTTTTAGCATCGAGGTTTCGTGAAGTGGACGTGTGGGGGATAGTACTTTTTTATGCGGCTATCATTAAAAAAACATATGCCCTTACCTTCGAGGGTTTTGAGTTCCACATTACCGGTTCGAGATATGGTGCGAACTCTGAAAGGTCGTAACCCCTAAACTTCATTTTTTTCTTATGTCCCTTGACCAAGTACAACAATACTAAGTCTCCTGTTCAAAATCTTGCTGCTTGATGTGTTGAAATTAGAAGGGCAAGCAGCATGGACATTATACTACGTCCAGTCAGGCAGATGACTCTGGTGATAGACTGTTTGCCATGCAGTATGTCAAAGATAAGGCTGCTGAAAAATCATCTGATGATGCAGTGTGGTACATTGACTCGGGGGCGTCGAATCACATGACCCCTCATGGTGATTGGTTCACGGATATGGTGGCTGAAAAGCATGGCTATGTATGCACAGGTGATGACACGCAGCATAGCATTGAGCATAAAGGCAAAGTGCCTCTTGTGGTCCATAATGACAGAAAGAAAAATTTACATGATGTATTGCATGTCCCTTCAATTATGAAGAACTTGTTATCTGTTGGTCAAATGATGGAGCAGAACTTGCAGGTTAGATTCAATAAGCATGGCTGCTTTATTGAAGAATTTGGAAATGGCTGCAAGTTGATAGCTCGTGGTCACAGGAATGGCAGAATGTTTACTCTTGATGCTTCTTTGCCAGAGCTGAATTCAGCTATGTTTGCCCATGGTTCTGGCACTGTTAGGGATTTAGAAATATGGCACAAGAGAGTGGGGCATGTAAATTTGCAAAGGCTGCAAATTATGCAAAAGAAACAGCTGGTTACAGGGTTACCGAAGTTCCAATATTCAGATATTGGTCATGTATGCGAGGCTTGCCAATTTGGTAAGCAGTCACGATTGCCATTTATCAGGAATGTACGACAGAGTACACGTCCATTGCAGTTAGTGCATTCTGATGTTTGGGAGCTAGCTCATAATGTATCTATGGGAGGTTCTAGATATTATGTATCCTTCATTGATGACTACAGTCGATATACCTGGCTTTACATATTGAAAACAAAAGATGAGGTCTTTGCTGTTTTTCAGCAATTTAAAGCACAAGTTGAGAAGGAGTTTGAATGCTACATCTCTTGCTTGAGATCTGATAGTGGTGGGGAGTATGTATCAAATGAATTTGATGATTTCTTGGCTGAAAATGGCATTCGTAGGCAGGTCACCTGCCGCTACACTCCATAGCAAAACGGAGTAGCTGAAAGGAAGAATAGAATTCTGATGGAAGCTGCTAGGGCTATGATGAATGAAAAGCATATGCCACTTTACTATTGGGCAGAGGCTGTTATGACAGCCTTATATATTTTGAACAGGACTCCCACTGCAGGTATTCATGAGATGACACCGTTTGAGAAGTTGTATGGCTATAAGCCAATTGTAAGTCACATGAAAGTCTTTGGCTATCTTGCTTATGTGCATATTCCAGATGAGAAAAGGAAGAAGTTGGATCCCAAAGCACATAAGTGTGTTTTCATTGGATATTCGCAGGAGAAGAAGGCATACAAATGCTATGATCCCTCTACCAGGGAGACTTTGGTAAGCAGGGATGTTATCTTTGATGAGATGGGTTCTTGGTATGTATCACCAGTTGCAGTGCCATCTGATATGCCTTCCACTCATGTATCCACAGTTGATATGCAGCAGAGCACTGCTATGACAGGACCTATCAATCAGACAGTATCCCCATGGACAGGGAGATTGAGGAGCTCACCATCCACTGACACGGGTATGTCAGCAAGGGGGAGACATGATATCTTGGACAGCAAAGGAAAAGAGAAAGTTATTGAGGATGCATCTGGTATGATGACACCTGGCAGAATGACTTCGGGCTATGAGTCTAGTGATACTTTAGACAGCGAACTTGGTATTCCGACTGTCTATACGCCTGGCACAAGGCAGAACAGGTACATTCTGCCTCATGAGAGAGGTGAATCGAGTAGTGCACCACAGCTTAGACACTCGCAGAGGGTCAGATACCCTGTTGACAGGTTGACATACAGTGGCTACTCTGCAAAGCATTATGCGTACATGACAAAAGTGATGGAGGTCAAAGAACCAAGTACATATCTGAAGCAGTGAAAGATGAGAATTGGTGTGTAGCCATGGATGAATAAATGAATGCCTTGGCTGAAAATAAAACATGGGATTTAGTACCACTACCTGAAGGGAAAAAGACCATTGGCTGCAAATGGGTCTATAAAATCAAATGTAAGTCAGATGGCAGTGTGGAGAGATACAAAGCTAGGCTGGTTGCAAAGGGGTATGCCCAACAGTATGGACTTGATTATGAGGAAACATTCAGCCTTGTTGCCAAGATGGCAACTATACGCACTGTGATTGCCTTGGCTACTGCTAAAGGCTGGAAATTGCGGCAGATGGATGTTAAGAATGCATTTCTTAACGGTGACCTAGCAGAGGATGTCTATATGGTTCAGCCGAAAGGGTATGTGCACCCTGATTTTCAGCATTATGTATGCAGGCTGAAAAAGGCATTATACCGGCTGAAACAGGCTCCGAGAGCTTGGCATGCTAGGATCAGTAACTACTTGCAGAGATTGGGTTTTGCTGTTGGTAGGGCTGATCATAGCCTATTTACAAAGAAGACGGATAGTGGTTTAGTAGTGCTGGTCATATATGTTGATGATTTGATAATCACTGGTGATGATGACTTGGGCATACAGCATGCAATGAAGATGCTGAAATCTGAATTTGACATGAAAGACCTGGGAAAAGTGAAGTATTTCTTAGGCATTGAGGTAATTCTAGCTGACAATGGGTTATGGCTGATGCAGAAGCACTATGCCATAGAGATGCTGAAGAAGTATGGCATGGCTGAATGCAAACTGCTAGATACACCTCTTGATCAGAATGTCAAGCTAGACATGAACACTGGGGCTGAAGTAGAGGATGTGACTATGTACAGGCAGATGGTTGGTAGCTTGATTTACTTGACCATCACTAGGCCTGACTTGAGCTATGCTGTAGGGCTCATAAGCTAGTTTATGCAAAAGCCTAGAAAGCCACACTTGGATGCAGTTAGACGCATTATGAGATATGTTAAGTCCATTGTAGAGTATGGGCTGTTCTATGTCAGAGATAAGCCCTTGATATTGACTGGATATACGGATGCAGATTGGGCAGGTTGCTCATATGATCGTAAATCTACGAGTGGATATGCATTTGGATTTGGTAGCGGCATGATTAGCTGGAGCAGCAAGAAGCAGCCTACGGCTGCTTTGTCAAGTACTGAGGCAGAGTACAGGGGTGCCGCATTGACAGCATGCGAGATTTCATGGCTGCTCAAGAGTATGGCTGATTTGGACATACAGGTAGATGCTCCAGTGAAGTTACTATGTGACAACCTGAGTGGTGTACTCCTAGCTATGAATCCAGTCTATCATGCTAGGACGAAACACATTGAGGTACACTACCATTTCATCAGAGAGATGGTTCTTGCAGGACGAGTTGATCTTATGCATGTGAAGACTGATGAACAGATAGCGGATATCTTTACCAAGTCCTTGGGTAAAGATAAGTTTTGTGGTTTTAGACAGCTGCTTGGAGTACATATGCTGTCTTGAGCTTGAGGGGGAGTGTTAGAATATCAAGCTCGTACATGTGTGTTTGACCGACATGAGCTGGACACAGCTAGTCTGGCTAGATCAGTTAGGTGTATTAAATAAGTCGGTGTTACTTCTAGTGTGAATGGTCTTTATGACCTTAGGTTGTATATGCACTACGTGTGTGCTAAATGAATAAGAAGAAGAATAGAGAGTGTAAGCATGTTGCTTCACTCCGTGTTGCTCTCCTTCCTGCTTCCATGAAATCTAACAGGTTTAAGGTTAACAGCTCAATTGCTAGCTTGCTTGCTTGTCAAAGATTCTAGATCTCCAGGAGTTCTCACTTGTTACTTGGGACGTGGAGTTCGACGTGGTTGGATTGTCTATTCGAGCTTTTGGCCATCATGTAGATTGGCACTAAGGGTACATTTCTGGGCTTATCAGCTATCCTAGCAGCTTGCTTGTACTCCTCACTATTTGAGAATGGTAGATCGATCATTGCTATCACATGCATCTAATCGTGCTCATCCTCAAGTTGACGGATGTACTTGGTGAATGGCCCATATGATTTTCTAATTTGCACATCACCCTTCAATATGGTAGAGATGGCATCCAGGTCAACTAGTGTGGTCTTCCATGTATCCATATCTACTTTTACTGCCTTGGTTTGATTGCCTAAGATGATTAGATTGTTATCCCAGTCTTCTATGACCTGTGCATTGTGCATCTAGGACCAGGCTAATAGGATGTCATAGTCCACTCCCTTCATGAGTATAAAGTCAACATAGAATTGAATCCCTCCAATCTTCAATGACCAGTTATTTAATATTCCATATGGTTGTACTTTCATTCCATCGGCTAGGGTGACATTGAGCCAAGCATTTTCAACACGTGGGTTACCCTAGTCCTGGAGTACTACATGGCTTAGCACACTACTCCTGCTCTCGTATCTACTATTCCCTTTCTCGTGGTGTCTCCTAGAGCGAGGACCGGTAAGACTGCATGCATTTCGGTACCTTTCCAAAAAGTATTGACGTGCAAGGACTTGGGCACCGAGTGCAGTGTCAGACTAGGTATTTGAGTTACTGTGTCATGATCGTGTAGATGAGATACCCCTTGCTTCATTGGTCCTTCAACCCACTGCTTCAATTCTTGCCATAGTGTTTGATGCTGCCTAAGTATATCTCCTAAGCTTAGAGTCACCGGGGTGGTCACTAGCATGGTGAGGAGGTCGTTAGTTGCTTGCCTCTCTTCTAACTTTACATTTCTTGGCCAATGGCCCCAAATTGTTTGCTAGCTCGTAGCGTGTAGGCTTTGTTTAAGTGGCACTACTTGTGGTAGGGCCACATCTCTCGACTTTGATCATGGAGGCAAGAGTGGTGTGCTTATGCTTGAGAGATCATTGTTATCATCTTCCAATATGAGCTCAGCATCCTTTAGGTGCTCTTGGGCTTTTTTCATCCACTCCTTGATCTTTTTGATGACCTCGAGTTGGCACTTTGGGTTGGGGTACTCCCCGACCTTTGCACTCCTCTTTTCAGGTGTCTTTGAAGCTAACCTTTCTGCTTCTACGTCTGTCACCTTTTTTTTGGTAGGTAGCATTGTGGCACTCTTGGTTTTTAGCGTAACCTTTGCATAAAATTTCTTTGTCCTTCGCCTACGGCTTTTCTTTTCAATTGAGGCTACATCTAAGTTGCTAGCTCCAGGTAGTGATATGTCGGCCTACTTTGTGTTGGGGTAAAAGGCCTCTGGGCCTACCCGTGTACACTGTGACCTCCCTTCTTTATTCATATATAATATGATAGTGCAATATGGCTGTCAGTTCAGTTGGATAGCACCTACATTGTGTGTGCTCTTCTCTCCCGCATCTTCCTCTTTTCCTTCTCCAGTGCCATTGCATCCCCTTCAACTGGTATTAGAGCTTTTGATCGGAGCTTGATCGTGGAGCTTGGCCCGGTATTACTTTAGCTTGGATTGAAGACTTAGAGCTTGGAGCTTCAATGCCATCCATGGCTTCTTTCCCCTGAGGTAAGATTTCATCTCCCGCCTCTCCTCGGCCCTCATAGGCTCTTTGCAGGTGTTCCTTGGCTTCATTGGGCACCCTATATGCCCCCATTTGCCCCCTTATCCTCAACATAACCATCATACCCCACATTAGTAGCTCACTTTTTTTGTGCCTGTTTCAAAATCTGGCTCAAAAATCCCATTTTTTCTCATATCTCGGGCATCCAGAACCTGATTTAGGCAAGGAAGAGTATAACATGGGGTTTTGGCACTCTCTGGGGGCAATGGTGATGTTAGATCTGCCAGATTCTGATCATAGAATTTTTTGTAACAGATCTGACTTGATTTACAGCAAGAAAATGCCATGCTCTTAGCTTATGTGATGCTCCCGAGGCTTGGTATTTAATGCCCAAATGCTTTGGGGATGTTTGCCCAATATTTTGATATGCTTTGGGACTTGGTTTGAGCTTCCATAGCTTGATTTATGTAGGGATTTACTGCTGTACATTGTTTGGGCAGCAAGGTTTTATCAAGGATGGCTTATGCATAATGCTCTTTGTTGACATTCGGGTGTCTTGTTGGATGTATTGATGCTTAGTCATCATGGTTTATGCTCGGATATGCTATTTGAGAGCTATTGAGCCTTGATTTGGATGTGGACACTTCATTTGTTGGTTGGGATCTATGCTACCTTGGTTGACATGTGATTTTACCTCTAGTTTGGTTATGTCTATGGTCTATGGGTGCTCCCGACTACTTGGGATGATATGTTGATGTATTTGGATGATGCCACTTTGATGTTTATGCTCTCAGATTCTTCTTGAGCAAAAAGTAGAGCTCAATTCTTGGTTCACTGTCATTTTCTTTGTAGTTGGCATTTCACTTGACAAGGTTTATGCCCCGTGCTACCCATTATGGGATTGATGTTTGATGTGGATACTTTTGGGTTCGTGGCTGCAGTATGGCAGATGTTTGGGCTTGAATCAACTTGCATTTGAGAGTTTTGTGGCAGAGAGTCAAAGATACAGCAGATGCAACAGTTGTTACCACTCTTACTAGTGGTGAGGTACATGCAGTTACCCATGATGATGCAGTTGAGCATGTACTCCTGTCATCTTGTTTCCTTACATCTTACTTGCTCTCAGTGATCAGGCCTATGCGTTTGATTGGCTTTTGGACTCTATCGCATCTTGTCATGTTACCCCTCATAGAGTATGGTTCTCTTCTTACATGAAGGTTGACAGATGTATTGATTTGGGCATTGAGAAATCTTATGCTATTGTTGGTATAGGGGATATACACCTAGCTTTGCATAATGGGACGTCTCTGATACTCAGGGATGTTTTACATGTTCCCATGCTCAGTAAGAGCCTGATTTTTGTCACTCAGTTGCATAATGCAGGATATACTATTTCTCTTTAGGATAGGTTATGGAAGATCTGTCGTGGTTGCTTGGTTTTGGCCAAAGGTTCTAGAGTTGGTTCTCATTATCCAATGCATGTCTCTCATGTGGGAGATTCTATGGTTGTAGTTATCCAGATACCACATGCATTGTTATGCATTATCGCCTCGGCCATATGCACCACAGAGAGATGGAGATCTTGTCTCATTTACACTCATTGTTGCCTCCTATGTCACTTACAAATCTTGATGCTTGTCCTAGTTGTACTCTTGGTCCTTGCAGAGCCCCATTGGCTTATGGCAATCGTACGAGGCATGCTCATCTAGATCTTGTCCATTGTACAGTATATGGACCTATGCCTTCCCAGTCACTTGGTGGAGCGTTGTACTTTGTGACCTTTGTTGATCATGCTACCCACTGTATTTGGGCTTTTCCCTTGGTGCAAATTGAGGATGTTGCAGTTATGCTTGATAGGTTTATGGATTTTGTTGGTAGCAGACCTAGGTGCTTGTAGATGGATTATGAGAGTCATGCTCTCTCTCCCAACTTTTGGACCTCTTGTCAGCAATATGGCATTGATTTCTTGTGCCCACGGTACTATGGGATTGCTCATGGCATGTGCCTGACCTTACAGGCAAAGGTTGCTTCTATGCTTACCACAGCTGGGTTGTCTTATGGCTTTCGGGCTGAGGCCCTTATGATGGAAATCTATTTGGTTAACAAGACGCATGCTTGACCTTGGATGGTATTACACCCCATGAGGCATGGAGTGGCATGCAACCCTCCTATGATTACTTGAGGATGTTTGGCTACCAAGCATCTGTACATATGCCACATGAGCCTATGTCACTTAGATGTATCCTCCTTGGTTATGGAGATGGTGACTTTAAGGCCTACAGATTATGGGATTTGGATGCTCAGCAGGTCATACACAGCCATCATGTTGTCTTCTATGAGATGCAAACACCTCTCAGGTCTCTTGATGAGCATTTAGTATGCTTTATGGGCTGATTTTATAGGAGCTATAGTGCCATTACAACAAGCTTTTTATGCTGAAAATGAGGCACTTATTGGCCCAGATGACATAGCTATGCATAGCAGTTAGGGTCAGGATGTTGTTGGTCAGTTGCTAGACCCCTTGCAGGCTCATGAGAGCCATTTTCTTGTAGTTTTGTAAGATGGACAGCTAGCCATGTGTCAGTCTTCTGCTTTGCTGAGGCCACATGTAGTCTTGAGACCCCATTGGACGAGTGTTCGGGATGTTGGCCCTTTTTCAGTGATTGACTCTGGAGAGTTTGACTGCTCTCCGCTGTCTTATATGCACCATGCTGATGCTATGCGCGACTCTGATGCTTTACAGCTGTGCACTGATGAGTTGTGCTTGCTTCATGAGAAGCATTCTTGGATTGCTCCATTGTATGGAGCTTCGAGATCGCTTATCTCCTGGATGTCATGGACTTGGGGATGCTTGACTCTTCTTCTGTAGAGGTTCCCGACACTTCTTTCATAGCTCACTTTCCAATTGGGCATTGGGTGAGATGTCATGATTCCTCACCTTGTCTTTTTTTTTCTTTTCTTTGTTTTCACTCCCCAGCCACATTGGCCTTTTAGTGGGAGGTTGTTGGGGTAAAAGGCATGTGGGCTTGCCCGTGTACACTGTGACCGCCCATTCTTTATTCATATATAATATGATAGTGCAATAAGGCTGCCAGTTCAGTTGGACAACTCCTACATTGTGTGTGCTCTTCTTTCTCGCATCTTCCTCTTCTCCTTCTCCACTGTCATTGCATCCCCTTCACTTTGTTTGTGCGTGGATCATGACATGCAATGGGATGGGTGTGTCCTCTCCATTAAATGTCTCAACTCCAAATACCCCTAATGGTATAGATGGCTTGTTTGCCACACTAGAGGGTGGCTTTTGTCTAGGGTATTTGGCAAACAGGTGAGTGATTCCACACTCTAGGAAGCATCTAAGATTGGCATTTTCTCAATTAGCCTGCTCTAGTTCGGGGCAACGTGAGGAGACGTGTTCTAGATAACTGCAATTTCAACAAGAAACAGATTCTTGGGTTTGCCCTTGTAAGCCTCAGCCTTTGCCCCTACCCAACGCCATCACTAGTATAGGTCGGTAATCCATAAGGATTGCATTGTCATCTTCATCATACGATATGTAGGGGTGCACGTAAGGCTCTTCATTGTTCGGCTCCTCCACATAGTGGACTAGTGTGTCACTCGGTGGATGGGTTATGTAGGGTCCAGGTGGTCTAGGTATGCTTGTGGGGTTTATCTCTATCCTAGGAATGGCTGGTTTGGTGTCATTAGGTGTCGAGAGAGCCAATGGCTTGCCCTTGCAAAGAAGTTGTGCGGCCTATTCGCTAGATAAGGCTGTCTATATGGTTGCGAGTATGGGAGTCTCCTCAGTAGCCTACAATGTAGGGTATAATGGTTGAACCTACTGCAATTCGAGACCTCGAGTCCTAACACCTGACTGGCTTGTGGTTTTTGCCACAATACACGCATTGGATGTGAGGGTGTGTTGGTTGTCTCATCATTTCTTGTAATTTGGCTAGCTCCATCTTCATCTCCACTAGCTCTTGACTTGTGTCCGTGCCCTTTTCTTTATCCTAAGTACTTGGGCCTGATTTTTTGGTTGACGTTGGAGTTTCTAGCATTAGTCTCCTCTCGGGTTGAGCTCTTGGAGCTTCTCTCTTTGAACAGGTCATCCACTCTAATCACCTTGTCAAAGACCCTAGCTACATGCCTCATTGCTACAAGCTTGAATTGCCTACCAAGGCCTTATTGTGGAGTTACTCACTTCGTATCCCGTTGATAAAGATTGTGGAGACCACTCTTTTGGTGGGTCACTGACCAGTTGGGATTCTCTTGAAGAGACTCTGCACGTGGGTGACATAGTCTCTGATGTCCTCCTTGTCTTTCTTCTTGACATTCATTAGCCGCAGAGAATCTCTTAGTGAAGAGACTCTTGAGGTTGTTGAAGTCAATTTGCTCAACAACGTCTAGAGTTGTGTATTAGGTCCTACCCTTATCTCCTAAGCACAGACCGAAAGCTTGTGAGCAATGAGTAAGATCGGTGAGGTTGTTGGCCTTGTAAACTTGCTCGAACTGCTCTAGAAGCTGTATGGGTCATCGTTTGGCTGGTACTTGTTTAATTGCTTAGCCACGATAGGGATTCTTGATTGGCTCTTAGAGCCCTAATTAACTTCTAGTCCTTCAAGCAATGAGGTTGCCATTGCAATGGCACTCTGCTCTATTGATGAGTTGTCTAGCAATCACTTCGTAAAAAGCTCGCTCAATGTGAGTTCACCTTTTAGCGCTCTTTTTCTTTTTACATCAGGTCCTGCCCTATTTTTGCTTGCTAGGACTAGCACTTGTCTCGCTGAATCTCGTGCATTTCTATATTCTGTCTTACAAGCTCTTGGCTTGCTATTCCTGATTGTAGGCCACTATGCCCTGCAAAGCTTCCCATGCTAGTCTCCTCTCCTCTTCGAGGTCTACTATGATATCCTTGGATGTCCTACCGTGGTATTCTATTTGGGTTTGTAGATCGTAATTAGCGACTAGCTGCTGGATTTCCATTGCGAAACTGTCTAGGTCAAGGTCTTCGCAACGTCCATGGTGAATGCTTGACTCTACCATATTCGTGGTATTGTGCTCCATGAGGTTTTTGATGAGATTGATTATGTTGGGCAGATCCACTCCTCCAATGGTGTCGATCCTTGTAGCATGTGACTCATGTGCCACATCACTGCTTGGTCCTACACTTGTGTAATGTCTCCATTACTTAGTTTATTTTAATGTGCATATACATTCCAAAGAAAATTGATTTATGTTGCACATTAAAAAAAAAACTAGCTCTAATTATGAAACTAACTTTCATTATGAAGATAATAATTATTATTAATGAGGTATTATATACCAGTTTGTGGAAGAAAGACTTGGGAGACCCTCCCAAGACTAGCTTATTAAATCTATGTTTGTAGTATAGAATAACAAAAATAACTAGCCTAGTGGATAGTCACTTGGTAGTTAAGTGCACTTGGGTGACAACATTAATGGGATGGGTGACCTCCCGGGAAGATTTTCCTACAAGCTAGTGGGAGCTTCTCGTGCACAACCAATAGTGCCAACAAAGCTTTCATAGCCCTTGCTAAGTATGCCAAGACCAAGATGCGAAGGTCTATGCCTTGGCCGCCGCCTTAGTCACTACCTTAGTCATAAGCCTTGGAGTGATGGTCACCGACAACGTGCTACGCGATGCTCGCCTATAGATTTGTAAATTTTTATCTTTGCGCTAAAAAAACGGAGCTCCCTCTCTGACATCATGAATGATGTCATCAGAAGCGCTAAAAGAAAACATTCTCTCTTTATCACCTCTGATGTCATAAAAAAACACTAAAAAGCAAGCATCCTCTCTTTTACCCCCCTCCTCCCCCTTCCCCTGCAAAACTGTAAATTGAGGGCTTGGGGATGAGCACGAAGGGAGACAAGAGCAATCTTGATGAGGAGGAGATGCTCATCGAGAAGGAGGAGACTCTATTCTGCGAGACAAAGAGACATCATTCCATTGAATCCAAGGAAGGGGATATGCAGAAGGTCTCTTATCCCCTTCTACTCTAATCCAATAAGAGAAGACACTGAAGAACTTTATCCTATTCTATCAATCCAATTAGAAGTCATACCTCTACCCTTGTCCCTATTCCATCTACTAGAGAGAGAAAAGTATTGCTCTCCACGAGGCAAGAAGAACCATCTGCGAGGCCTACATCATTGAATTCCACAAGAACCATCATCATCATCGAGAGTCATACACCCTTTCCAATCGGTATTACTGTCGTGTTCTTCTTCTTCTACGGATCATATTTCTGTCATGGCCTCGAAGAAAAAGAATTCGAAAGCAGAAATTGTGAATGACCCTACTAACATGGAAGCAATAGTTGGAGTTGTGAGTACGAGAGTCACGGGCATGGATAACAACCCTTTACCAATCGCAATACCACATGTTTTGCTAAAAATTTCTATCCGAATTCAATAGAAATAAGATAAGTCTCTTGAGAAATACTACGATCTTAGAGTATTCACTTGGTAAATTATTAGAACATCTTATAGGCTAGAAACTGTCAGGAAAACTATGAAATTCTAAAACTCAAGAGAAATCGTGAGGAAATTTTCAAGATAGATAACCCCGAAGAAATTAATCAAGGATATAGTTTAATCTAGAAGCTTTGATAGAAGATTTTGAGACCGAAAATATCTCTAAGTTAAAGAAACTGACTTAAGGCCAAGAAACTTGGTTACAAGAATAAACCTTAAATTGGGAAGTTAGAGACCCCAAAATCTAGATACCCTTAGTTAAATCCAAGGGGAAGAGTCAATTACGTGAAATTCAAGTGTTGATTGCTACTAGATTAATCATCACTTGAAAATTACATGATTGATTGAAGTCATAACTACTTGAAAACATCAATCTTGTTTGTGATTTTCTAGATTAGATCTTGATTGAATTAAGTATTGGAACATATAAAAATTGAGGAGCCCTATACCTTCCCCAAGGATAGGTGCTAAATCTCCATACCAAGAGGTGATGTTTTTACCGTTGCGGAAGCATAGACCTACTCCGATAGCAAGAGGTCCCCCAACAAGGATTGTATTAAGAAGGAGGTGGTTAAGGTGCTAGGGGGGCTCTGGCTAGTAAATCCTTTATGCACCTAGGAACTGCTTGGTCCTCTGTATAGCCCAAGTTCTACTTGGGACACCTAAAAATGCTAGCTATAGGTGGATTTGATCTTGGTGACGTGCAGATGCACCAGATGAGACCGGACGTGAAATTGTAAATTTTTTCCTGTATGGGTAGGAGAACATAGATTATGGAACATAATCAATGAAATTTTAAAATTCTGATTGTATGCCCATGAGTAAATTACGTAAACGAACAACTATGCACAAAAGGATTCTTTTTAATTAACGAAGCTGGTTTTATATGTTTCACGTAATGTGGTAGGTAATTAGATAACTAAGAACTTCCATAGAGGAAAGTGGCTGGATGGATTCTCGATGAATCTAGTCCTATGGCAGAGTGGTCTTGGTTAGCTAAGAGGTTTTCCCAAAAACAAATTCTAGGAAGAAACTTTAGGAAGGGCCGATTCGCTGACTTGCCTAGGGTTTGGTCTCAGAACCCGAACTGTAAATTATTTTACGGGAAAGGTACAACGGCTATGCCAGAGCACTGCGAGGGATTTTATAAATCCTTAGTCTGCTACCGTAGAAAAGCATTGTACTCCATGAACCAATGGTAGCAGTCGATCCTTTTGGACAAGAAGCCTCTCGAAAGACACCTCTGAATGTGAGCTAATTGTTGATAGGTGACTATTAGGTCAATTAGGAAACTTTAGGTCCTTTTTTTGTGGGTAATGGTAGGATGCTTCCCCTGCGGAGTAGACCTAAGGTTAACTAGCCGGGGACGATATCCGATCACTCTGGTTAGAGTATAGATGGCGACGGGGCTAGAAGGTAAACTTTGGGCAACTACTAAAACATCATCTGTCACATAATGAAGGGCAGGTATGTTACAAATGGTATTAGAGCCAAAAGAAATAAAAAACTCAGTAATTGTAGCATGAGATATGAGTTTTTTTTCCCTTTCCCTTACTGATATGTGTTTTTTTTTCTTACCTAGAGACACGAAGATTGGGAGAAATTCCTAGTCTTCTAAACAATGTTTACATCAGCAATGCATTCTACGGATTATGGATGGAGAATGCAAGTAATGTGGATTTTGGATCACATCTATGATCCTTCTTCACTATAATGGGAAAGACGTTGGATGATAAGTGGTGGATATTATTATATTGACACAAACCATCTTGCCTTTCTTCAGACCAATTTGAAGAGGATAAGATGGATGGAAAACCCTAAAGTCGTGAAGGTTTATTTATTCCATGAAGTAAGAGTGAATTCAACTTTATTCACTAGAGGCTGGGAGGTTAAACTAAATCGATATATTTACGAGGAAGCAACAAAGGTCATCCTAGTGGACCGAATTATAGTTGTTGGTTGCTCTAAACGCCGCAACTACGTCAAAGATGAACTTCTTGATCTTCCTTTAAAGTATCAATTTTTAGATATCCATTCTTCAAAGCCAGATTATTACCCAATGGATGTATCCAAATGCCATGCTTAGATTCTATTAGGGAAATCTTCTCTCCCAAACAACCAACCATCCCAAAATAAACCATGTATTTTTTCCCTATAGCAAAAGAAATTATTTTGTCTATCCATTGAATATGAGATTGGTTTCCATTCTAGCAATTAAGAATTACGAGTCAGTAGATATATCTAAAATCCATGGTTAGATTTCTTATGTTAATTCGGAAAACTCTATCATGATGTAACCTTCTCTGAAAATTTAATATGAAGTATTTCTATCCTTCTAAAATGATTTCTATTTTTGAAAAGATAAGAGCAAATTATATGATAACATTCGTAGAGTTAACTAGAGAAAATCTTACGATACTATAGGAAGCTATTCCTACCCTTAATGCAGATACAAGAAAAGAAGTTCCTACTTAAGCAAATCAAACCACTTGAGTTTGATGGCCAAGGCAAAAACGTCGAGGTTGAAGCATAAATATGGATCGAGTTCATGGAAGATTATTTCATTGCTGTTGGAATCACCCCAGCTAATCAAGAAATGCTCGGCAAGTTAAAGTTAACAGGAGAAGCCCGAATTTGGTGGAAATAATGGTGTAAAGACCAAGGAATCTTCGAAGTGTCTGTTAGTTGGGACGTATTAAAGGATGCAGTGCGAGGTCGGTATCTCCCGCTAGGACACCGCACACAAAAGATGAATGAATTCTTTGGTCTAAAGCAACTTGGAATGACATGGGAAGTCTATTACTCGAAGTCTCTACACTTCTCAAGTATGCACCATCTATGGATATTGTGCAACAAGTATCCAAGTTTTGCCATAGATTGGATGTTCCCCTGAATACACGACTTGAAGCAATGCATCCATCAGATCTCCAAGATGCATTGATAAGAGCAAGACCGATTGTATAAGAACTCCAGTCCAAACTAAGAAACAATAAGCATTGGAATAATAAGTTCCAAAATAGAAATATAACTAGGGGATATGTAAAAAGAGCCCAAGGTCAATTCGAATCTTCTAATAGCAAGAAGGCTAAGACGTTGGTGGTGGAGAACTTTACTAATGGTAATAATGATACTTTCAGGTGCTATTATTATAACGAACCTAGTCACATCCAAAGGTGATGCCCAAAACTCAGACAGAATGAATGCCAAAGCAAGTTCCGTAACGGCTAGAGCCGGTGGACAGCCACATGTAGAGGAAGAGTTGCCGGCATAACCCTCAAGGAAGTAGAAGATGATGAAGGTCCCACCTTGGAAACTGACATGGAGAGAACGAGAATTCACGCCTCTCTTAACAAGAAGGGACCAAATCAACAATTCTCAGTGATTCAAACACCATCAACTTATAACGGTAAACCCTTTAAAATTTTGATTGATTGTGGAATCACACTTCATTCATATCACCAAGGTGTTCTAGAAAACTAGGCATAGACACAATGCATGCACTTGGGATGATAGTTGAGTTAGCTGATGGAAAAGAAGTTTCCTCAACACAACATACAAGTAAGGCAAATTTTAATCTGGGTGGCAATCAGATCAACACACAATTTAGAGTGATGAACGTGGGAACCTATGAGTGTTTATTAGGAATGGATTGGTTAATTCCCAATGACGCTCATATCCATTGTGAAAAGGGCCAAGTCACATTCTTGTATCTTGTAGGATGACAAGCTACCACACAAGGAAAAGGAGGGTAACCAAAGATTCAATTAGCGAAAGCTTCTCGAATCGCTAAAGGTTTAAAAAAAGGCACACATGAATATCTAATCAAATTAAATAAGAATTAATAGAATAAATAAGCTGAAGATGACCTGTCGTGGCTTAGGAAATATGCTAACGTATTTCCTGAAGAATTAAATAAACTTTCACCACAAAGAGAATTCGACCACGAAATCAAGCTAGTACCAAGAGTTGCACTAGTTGCAAAGCAACCATATCGAATGTCCGTTTTGGAAGCAATAGAACTAAAGGAACAACTCAAACAACTCTTAGATCATGGATACATTAGACCCAGTAACTCACCCTAGGGAGCTCCGATGTTATTTTAGAAAAAGAAGGATGGGACTCTTGGTCTCTGCATTGATTATCGAGGGCTAAATCTAAGAAATGATTAAGAATAAAAATCTGATTCCAAGGGTCGACGAACTACTTGATCGACTACAAGGAGTGAAGATTTTCTCCAAAGTTGATCTCAAATCACGGTATTACTAGATCAGAATCAAGTAAGAAGATATCCCAAAAACCACTTTTAGCACAAGGTATGATCATTATGAGTTTATTGTAATGTTATTTGGATTAACAAATGCCCCTGCTACCTTCAATAGATTAATGCAAGATATATTCAGAACTTATCTTGATGATTTCATCCTTGTATTCTTTGATGATATCCTAACACATTCCAAGGCAGACAACTACAGACAGTTCTTGAGACAATGTGAACTCACAAGCTATATACTAAGAAGAAGAAGTGTGCATTCTTCAAGAAGCAAATCGAGTATTTAGGGTTTATATTTTCAGCATAGGGAATTTCAGTATGGTAAGTGGAATTCATTGTATGTAGTGAGTCACTGCAAGAAAGGGCAATACCTATCCCTATCCTTTTCCATTTTGATCAATTTCCTACTTCCACTTGCATATCATGAAAGAGATAAAAGAATTCTTTTCAGCCTATTGCATATCATCACTATTTTATTAGCCTTAGCATGTACCTTGTCATGTTTATACCCATGAGGAAAAGTGGATGCTGGGCGAGTTGGTAGAACAAAAGTGAGGTGACCCTCCCCTACTGAGGACGAGGACTCTGAAGGGGAGCACAAATTGTCTTAAGAGGGAAATTTGCACACCCCTCAAGTCACAGATCCCACACAATTTTTTCAATTTAGGTGCAGGTACGTCTCTTAAGCCAAGAATTGATAGTGGTATTTTAGTAAGATCAACAATTCACAGATGTTATAGACATTCAACAGCAAGATAATATTGTCATTTAGCCCTCTTGATTACTACAGGTGACAAGGTAATTACTGATCATTTCCAGCAGTTACCGATCAATAATAGGTGTTTCCTGGATACCTACAGGTGCCCTACAACCCATCACAAGACTACTAAGTGTTTTGGGTGTCTACAAGTACTCCAAGAGACAATTTAGGGTGAAATAGGGCATTCACATGATATTTATATGGTGCAGGAATTCACAAGACATGTACACAATTTCAGCTACTACAGAAATTTCTATCATAATATAATTTGAGAGCTTGATATCTTGATTCGAAGAGGGACTATCAAGGTTTGATTTGAACTAAAAAGTTTAGTAGTCGAACTTTGGGAGCAAAAGTTATAATTATAGGACTGCACCTAGATAGGCTGACAGGGGTGCATTATTTGAGGTCATTACACCTATTGCCCCTCTTGCAAGCTGAGATCTTAACAAATATAGAATATCCCCACTATATGAGCTTCCTTTGAGTCAAGAAATCATTGGGATTGGTGTAATATTAAGCAAGATATTGTTAGATTTCTCTAGAACAATCATCTTTGACAGCAACTATCCCTAATGGCCAAAAACAAAAGGAAAGACCAAGTGATGGAAACCATTCAAGAGGATATTAGAGAGTATGTCAATGATCAAAGTAACACCAATGAAGCCTGTAATCAAGACCAATAAGATGAAGGTATTAGTATTGGTAATGCTCATATTGTATGACTTGGTAATGATGAGAATCAATTGTTTCATGAACCTTTTGAAGACTCCATAGTTTCAAAAGTGTTGTGTATGTTGAATATTTGGATGCATGACACTCATGAACAACTCTATAATTCACTGGGAAAGATGGAGAAAACATCCATTGAGGTGAATGAGAGTCTTCAGCAGTTGGTCAAGTTTATGTAGAATGGATTTAAAAATGCAGTCGCGCAAAGTCTATGAAAGGTGGATTTGAAGATGTATTAGTAGCCATTAATGACTTGAAAACTCAAACCACATCTTCTACGCCAAATATACCCACTTCTCATATTGAAAATACTTCAGTCAAGCCCACTAATATGAAAGGAAAAGGAATTGACTAGCCAATAATGTCAACCTTTGTGAAAGGAGAACCATCAATATTGAAGAGTGCCTATTATTAGCCACCAATACCATCAAAGCATCATGCTCATTCACAACTCAATTCAAGACATGAGGCCACTGATGAAGACGAGGAGCACTTAAGACAAGATGAGAATGAAGAATTTCATGGATGTGACCCATTCTACAAATCCTTTCCTTTTCAATCTACCATCAAGCAAAAAGAATCGGAGATGTATGATAAGAATGGAATATTTGAGGAAAGAAGGTCATTCCATGATATCACTAACAAAGAGAACTCATTTTATGGTCAGTCCATTAGTGGACATCCTCCTTCTTTTGGATTGGGTCAACCAAATCAAGGTGGTAATGCTTCTAGACCAAATTGTTTGGGAAGAGGTTCAATGTATAGAGAGTCCTGTGAGACAATTATCTTTTGGGCAACACTCCAACAATTTTCAGCCAACATATAATGAACGGGAGTACAAAGAGAAGGTCACCATTTCCAACTTCAAGGGGGATAATGTATCTCCAACGGAGTGGGAAGAATGGGTAAATAAATTAGAGATGTACTTCACACTTTTTCCTCTCTAAGATGAAGCTAAGATCTATTTTGCAGCACTCCATCTTGAGGGCTACACACACACATGGTGGAGATACATGCAAAGAGTTAGTCACACTTTTGCTTCTTGGGAGGATTTTAAGAAGGCAATGTTAGAGGTGTTTTCCTCTCCAATGGAAAAAGAAAGATTGCAAAGAAGATGGTATGGACTTCAACAAAGGGGCATGTCCATTCGTGACTACTCCAATATGCTCCTCAATATCTCTATGTACATGGTAGGAATTGATGATTCAACAAAATGAAACAAATACTTCTTTGGTCTAGATCCAACCATTTGTTCGAAAGTAGGTGCAATGTAGCCCAAGAGCATTCATGATGCTATTCAATATGTTGAAAGGTATGGGTAGAAATATAGAAGAGATTCAGTGGGTATTTAGCCTAAAACTGCAGGGTATTCCTCATCAAATAAGTCTTCTAAGTTGGGAGCTCATTTAAGTTAGCCAAGGGATGAGTATAGACAAGATAGCAAGGGAATTAATACCCACAACAGCAATTACAACAAGGTGCCTACTTATCCAATGGTTTATGGGTCAAAACCAAGTATTGGTGGCGGTTCTAGACCAATGGTTTGAAGCAAAATAAAACTTTACAAGGGCTGAAAATGCACAAAAGGGGTCTCAAAACAACACTTACAACAAAGTCCTTTCTAATGATCAAATTAGGGACATGCGAGCCAAAGGTTTATGCTTCAAGTGTGGAGAAAAATGGACACAAGACCATAGGTTGAAATGTAAATCTAAAAAGAACAAGCTCAATTTTGTCATCATTGATGGGCCGAATGAAGATGAAGGTGAAGAGGAAAATGTGTTTCATGTGGATGCAAATCCTATGGTTGAAGACATGCATGATGAGGATGATGGAAGTAATGATGAGTTCTATGATATTGTTAATATTTTTCCCTTTGATCCATGTGGTTCTTTATGTGCGATTTCTCATGATGCATGGACTAGTTGTAAGGGAGGAAATGCCCTTGGACTTGAGGGATTGATCAATGGGAAAGTGGTTACACGGGCAGCACCTATAGCTTCATACATCCCAAATCTTTGCATGGGTTGAAATGTCTAGCTCAACAAATGCAAGTGCCATTGAAGATCCAAGTTGCTAGTGGAACTTATGAATCAAGCAATGAAGTGTGCCTACATACTCCTATCACCTTATCTCCTTCATGTACCATTCAAGTGGAATTGATTACTTTGGAAATGGGACCTAGAGATGTTGTCATTGGCTATGATTGGTTAAAGTCTATTGGAAAATTTTCATTAGACTTGGAAAACATGCAAATGGAGTTCAAATGGAATGGACATCATATAGAATTGAAGGGCATTGGTAAAAAATAGTTGGAACTCATATCTATGAAGAAGTTATGAAAAGAAATAAATGCAAGATCATGTATCTTCACTCTTTTACTTGCGAAAGTAGATGAAGAGCATCCACAAAATCAACCATCTTCTTCTTCAAAGAAAAGGAATCCAAGGTTACAAGAGCTATTGGAGGAATACAAAGATTTATTTCAGCCACCATCATCTTTGCCTCGAAAGAGAGAGATTGACCACCCTATTGATTTGCTGTCTAATACAAAACCCATCAACAGACCTCCCTATCACTTGTCAAAGTTTGAAAGAGAAGAGGTGGAGTGACAAGTCAAAGAGCTGCTCCAAATGGGTTTAATTAAACCAAGTCAATTGCCATTTGCCTCTCCTATGCTCTTGGTTAAGAAAATGGATGGATCTTTTTGCATGTGCATTGATTATAGGGAGTTAAACAAGTCCACGGTGAATAACAGATATCCGATTCCATGCATTGATGACCTTTGGGATGAGCTCAAAGATGTAAAGGTATTTACCAAGATTGATCTTCATTCGGGTTATCACCAATTCAGAATGAAGGAAGGAGATGAGTATAAAACAACCTTTAGGATTGAAATAGGGTTATACCACTTCTTGGCCATGCCATTTTGGCTTTCAAATGTGACCGCTATTTTTCAAGCTCTCATGAATAAAATATTGCAACCTTTCTTGTTCAAAACAGTCCTTGTATTCTTTGATGATATCCTCATTTATATCAAATCCAAGGAGGAGCATTTGATGCATGTATGGGAGGTCTTTGACATATTGAGAAGACACACAATCTTTGCTAAAATGTCAAAGTGTTCTTTCATGGAAGATGAAGTGGAATACTTGGGTCACATTGTAGGAGAACAAGACATTCGAGTGAATCCTAACAAAGTGAAATGCGTCAAAGAGTGGCCTACTCCTACGAATTCTACTTCTTTGAGGGGTTTCCTTGGATTGTCATCCTTCTATAAGAGGTTTATAAAAAATTATGCTCATGTGGAGGCTCCTTTGATCAATAGGGTGAAGAACAAGGCTTTCTTTTGGGACTCCATAGCTGACAAGAGTTTCAATGAGCTAAAATCTCTCTTAATTTTAGCACCTATTCTTGTATGCATGGATTTCTCTAAAGAATTCATTATATATGCGGATGCTAGTGGGAGAGGAGTTGGGGCTGTTCTATATCAAGACCATGGAGTTATAGCCTATGAAAGTGCAAGCTTGATGATAAAGAGCATCAACTACATGTCTATTAACAAGAGATGTTTGCAATTTTGCATGCTATTAAAAAGTGGCATCACTATATATATGGCAGCCATTTCAAGGTTAAAAGTGATCACCATGTGCTGAAATGTTTCCTTTCCCAACCAAATTTGTCTCCTAAAGAAAGGAGGTGGCTAGCTACTCTTTAAAGCTATGATTTTGAAATATCTTATATGACTGGAAAAGATAATATTGTGGCAGATGCTTTATCAAGAACGTGGGCATGACCCATCTATATAATTTCAATTGTGCATAAGGATTGGATACATGATATCCAAGAAGGTTATTTTCTTGATGAGCAAGCATCAAAGATGATGAAGGAATTTCAGCAAGGCAAAGGAGAAGAGTATCCCAATTTTAAATGGCACAATGATCTTTTATGGTATCATGGTAGAGTCTACTTGACACCACAATCTTCTTTCAAAGACAGTATCTTGCATGGGATGCACTCTTTGCCTTTAGCGGGATACCATGGGTTGTTCAAAACATTTGACAATATCCATAAGAGTTTCTATTGGAAGGACATTTCGAGGGATGTCAAGGATTATGCTATACAATGTCTTCCGTGTTAACAAAATAAGGACTCCTCTCTTCTACCTGACAGGTTACTTTGGCCACTCCCTATTTCTCAAGGTAAGTGGACTGATATTATGATGGATTTTATTTTGGGATTACCTACAATAAAGCATGGGTGGAATAGCATTTATGTGGTGGTAGACCGGTTGACTAAATCAACTCATTTCATCCCTACCAAGGCTCAATTTATAGCAAAGCAAGTGGTTGAACAATTTATGGAATGTATTTTTAAGCTTCGTGGTATGCCATTGAAGATCATATCCGATCGTGATACTTAGTTCATGGGAAGTTTTTGGAGGAGCTTGTTCACTTCTATGGAAACAAATTTGACTCCTAGCATGGCATATAATCCCCAAACGGATGGCCAAACGGAGCATGTCAATAAATGGTTGGAAGTTTGCCTTCGATATTTTTGCCATGACACTCAAGCTTTATGGGGTCATTGGCTAGATCTTGCTAAATTTTGTATAAGCATTGGCATGTCACCATTTGAAGCGCTTTATGGATATAAAGTGCAAATACCTTCAACTCTCTTTCATGAAGATGTGAATCCACAAGCCAAGGCTGAAGTTGAGAAAATGGAAGCTCTTTTACATCAATGCAAAGAAAACATTAGAAAGGCACATGATGTTATGAAGGATTATGTTGATGAAAAGAGGAGACCTTTGGAGTTTGAAGGAGATTGGGTATTTCTCAAAGTGCCTAAATGTAGGTATGCTTCTCTTAAAGGTGGTCATAATGAGTTGGGTCATTGTCATTATGGGCCTTATCAAATCCTCAAACGGGTTGGTGGGCTTGCATACAAGCTTGATTTGCCTTCTTCAACAAGGATTCATTCTACCTTCCATGTTTCCCAACTCAAGAAGTATGTGGGTCCAACCATAAAGGTTTTAGAGGAATTACCTCCCATACAGGAAGATGGTCTTATAATTTATGAGCCCAAAAAGGTTATTGGAAAAAGAGAAAAGGATTTAAGGAATTATTCGCTGTTGGAATACCTTATTAAATGGTGAGGTTTGCCCATGGAGGAGTCTACTTGGAATGCATCATCATACCTTGATTCTTTTCCATGGCTTTTGTAGGAAACAGAGTAAAATCTGAACATGACAGCTTGTTGTATACAAATTCTGTCATAAAAATAATTACTCTACTGTCATCAAAATTGGATTTTTATGGCATGGTTGGATATTAGGGACTTTCCTCTATATTTCTATAGCTCATACATGATGATTGGACATTTCTTCTTCAAGTTAGAGCCATTCTTGTGCAGCAGTCTATTTTGGATAGTTTCCAGCAGTATACTCAGATTTCATACTTGTACTTCATTAACATATGAGATCTTCTTCAACTTGGAGTTTCATTTCAGCATGGATCCATTACTTATAGAGCTATTCTTGTAATCTTTCCTTACAAATTGTGCCAATTTCAGCTTTGAGGAGAAAGCTCTTTTAGGCCGGGATGGCTTGTAATAAAGCATAAATGCCTTAGCCTATGGTTAAGTATAAAAGGAGGGAGATGTAACATGTGAAGGATCTTTTACCATTTTGAAGAATACAAAACTTGAGGTTTCCTTCCTCCCACCATCTAAGAGGGTGCATACTCTTAGCCATCAAGATCATGGGATGCATACCATGTCCCACCTTGGCATGAGGTGAGTATTCATGTTGCAGCATTCATCTATGATTCTCAGCCTTCCATGGCAATATAATGTCATGCCTAGCCACCTTGGCTATGGTTTCTTGGCACAAATGGTGCATTTTCTTGTATTTCCAGTTATTTTACTTGCTAGGAAAATTAGCTATTTTACATTTACCTTTTAAATCAATCATGTTTGGAACTTAAATGGCCATTTGAAGGCCAATATGGTCACTACTAAAGGTCTAAAGGCCTAAGGGTCTCTTTGAAGTGATGCCTAGCATTTAAGGTACCCATATTGTAAGGGCCAGTGACCTAGATCCAAGCTAAAAGCCTTATGGCCAATTCTTGAAGTCTTCTAGCCAAACTTTAATGTGTAAGGTCAAAGTCCTTAATTTGGGCCTATTCTTGTAGGCCTATTTGGCCATTTGCATGGCTCAAGACCCAAGGGCTTAATTTATGCCAATGTGGCTTAAGGCCCAAGGCCAAACAACCAAGTTGGATACTTTGTAAAGCCTATTTGGCCTTTGATCATTAATTCATTTAAGCGATGGTTACCACATTTTGATTTATATTCGACTAATCTTCTTAACTAAGGCCTTTTCGGCCTTTACTAGTCGTCTTGACTATTTGGAAGGAGGTGCATTGGGACTTATCCTCAGGCATTGGCATTTAAGATGTAGGTTTTCTATTTTTCATTGTTTTTATTATTCTATTATTATTATTAATATTTTAACATGGAAATTTTTGACCATCTTGTGAAAGAAGTTCTTTCTAAGACCTTAGGCCAACCTTTAATAAGGCTATCTCTTGTGTCAGTTGCTTGCCTTTATGGCCGTATGGCCTATTGCATAAGGTTGCATCTCGTCCTTATGACCCTATTTGGTCGAATCACTAGGCTACTTGTTGTGGGTCATTTTAAGCAAGGCCTAAAAAGTTTTTGTTTAAGGCCCCTTGTAATCCAACTAGGTTGGATGCGAGTCCTTTAGGCCCTTTGCAAGACATTTGGACATTTTGATTTTTCAAAAAGCTAAAGGGCAATTATTGGTGTAAAAGCCTAATAAGTCAAAGCTAAGGCCAATGTTTTATTTAAAGATCTTTTAGGTCTCAACTATTCTTCTCTTGTATCACCTTAGAGGCCTTGTAAGAGCCTATATTGGCACTATCCAATTGAATCCTCAAAAAATTGCATGGACCAAGCCCTCTAGGGTTAAATAATAAAGTTGAAGCCTCTAAAGAGGTGAGATCAAGGATGGAGAGGGAAGAGAGATATCAACTAAGAGATCTACTAGTTACAAGTCCTTCTTCTTTCCTACTCTTTGATATCACAAAAGACAATTTCTATGTATGGAGAACCCAAAGAGAAAATTCAACATGCAAAGACTTGGCTTTTCATTCAAGTCACAAAAGTTATAGAGAACGGCAAGGCATTGAAACCCCTACTTCTACAAGCCCCCTCCTTTGGACTCACAAACAAGCCCTTTATAAAATCCCATAAGATGCGAAACTAAGACCAATACAGTAGATTTTTCAATCGTTTTATTTTCTAAGGTTCATCCCTAAGGCTAACTAGCTTGCTAATATACTTTAGTTCCAAAATTTCAATCCCAATCTCATCTAGACTTCTACTCCATTCGTCCATTTCGAGCCCTGATTCTGATATGTTTCAATGTCCAAGCTCCTATTCTATTTCAAAGTAGTGCCTCTATTTTGATGCATGATAAAGAGAATGCTTCCCTTTGTTAAAACATTTATATATGGTTGTGTGTATGATTTGCGCCTTCTTTGTACGAAACACAATATAAATTGTACCTTAGAGTGTGGAGAGATGAGGACGATGAGTTGGATGGATAAATGTGTGAGTTAACAAGTCAAACTGGATTGGATACAATGTACTTGATGTAACCATATGCTTATTTAAGAGGCAACTATCATGTATTAGTGTGGGTGGTTTTCTTTGCCTTATCAATCTATGGCCTATTTTGTATGTGATTCTCCTTGAATCTCTTATCTTTTCAATTGGTATCAAAGTCTCCTTCCTAGAGGCTAAGTGATTGTGGGGGTTTCCATAGCTATAATTCAAGGTTCAAGAGTCCAAGTAGTAGTGGTGATGCTCTCCAAGAGGCTCAAAGCTTGGACATTGAAGCCTTACAAAGGACTATGAAGTTTTGAAGTGTCGGGACAAAAAATGAGCCTGACACTAGCTCTAAGGCTCTAGCCAAGCCTCTATGCTTAACCAAAACACCCCAGGGTCTCGTAACCTCTAGGAGTGCCTGGAGGCTACACGAACTAATCTAGCTTAGACACACGTTTGTATTGTTCATAGTCCAATGAATCCCTTCTCAACTCTAGGAAATTGGAGTTCCCAAACACATTGGTGTCTAGCACCTCGTATTACATACACAAGGAGCATCCCCTAGCAGATTGCTGTAGCCCACTAAGGCTCTCCTACACCTCAGGGATTGGCCCCAATATGCACCATCCAAGCATATACCACATAACAAAGTATAGTCCTCTCTTTATATTCCTTCCAAGAGATAATTTAATACTTACCAAATCAGGCCCCAAAGGGAACACATGTATTATCCTATAACATAGGACTCCTTACGCTCTCAACACAGGTCAATGATTTGCAAACACGTGCTATGCATCCAAGAGATGATTCTCATGATACCACATATATGGAGGAATGCAGATGCAAAGGTGAATGCCTTCAAGTGCACAAACGTGTAAACTTATAAATCAAACAGTTTGGATTGTATGCAAGCAATTCTTTTCATGATTTCACCCTAACGTGCAGAGCGTCATTGCTAAGGTAGCACTGAAGTAATTCGTGCTATTGCCCTTCTTTAAACTCTTAAAACAAAAGAATAATATATGTCAAAATATTCATAAAATCAGATTTCAATGGATTCTTAACTCCCCATAACCTTTTCCCCATACTGTTTATGGTTTTGCATTCATTGGTAGGTGCAAATAGTATTTTTCATGTGTTTTTTGTATATAAAAAAATAGTAAATACACCAAATAATAAAAAAAATGTAAATAGGCCTGAAGCTTAACCTCATGCCCTAGCCCCACCATATATTCACAGACACACATAAATTTTTGGGGCATAAAATCTATTTTTATATAAAATAAAATTTCCTAAATTTTTTGTGATTTATTTTAAATACATTAATATATTTCTCTATTTTTTGAGTCAACAAATTTATCCACACTTAATCCATCTCGGCACTTAGTTTTATCCCACATGAACACGATTTGATTGCTTGAAATAACAAAAAATACTGTTTTTCCTTTAAAAACACACTTTTTGAGTTTTTGGAAGCACGGGTTCTAATTTTTTGACACACAAACCTAAATATATTGCAACCAAATAGCAAACAAATTTTTATAGGACATGAACGAGATTTGTATCATAAATTGTCAAAAAAGATTCGATTAAAAAAAAAGAGACTTACCACCTTTTCTTGGGTTTCAGGAATCAATATTTGCATTTTTGGGTTGCCATCAAACTTGCCATTGATCTTCAAACTACACTGGCCATCACTTCTCTAACATCGATATGATTATGCCCCAATTTGGTTCAAGCTGGACAACTAGTATTCATTCCAATCTCTTCCAAGATTTATCCGCATGAACACACCTTAAGAGGAGAGAGAGGGGGGAGAGAGAAATAATGATTTCTATTCTTTTTGATAAGTGCATCATTCTTCACGCAAAGGCCGATGATACAGAAAATTCGAGAAGAAGAATGGTATCATTAGATTATAGGCTTCTTTACAACCTCCATAGCCCCCTCCCCCTCAATTCATGGTGACGCTGACAAGCGGCCCTTCCTTTTTTTTTGGGGAAATAAATGGCCCTTCCCCTCCCCCCTCCCCCCCATAGGTCACTTTCATATTAAATTTGGTCCTTCTCTTGCCCGACTTCCGACTACTCCCACATCATGTGCCTGATTCTAATTTCAAAAATTTCTGCCTATCTATCTTGAAGTCCCTAATTGCTTGGAGCTTGTCTTGATTCAATCTAACACCCTAAAAAATTATGAAAAATTGCAACCACTACGAAGTTTGACTTCCGAAGTAATTTGAATTTCCATCTTTCCTGGCCACTTGAAATTGTTGGATTTGCGTCATCTGCTTTCTTCAAGCTTTGAATTATGCCTTCAATTAACATCATTTACCACATTTTGGGCTCTTTCTCGGTCGTAAAATCTGCTCTCATTGACGATCAAGGGATAGGGAGACTCAATGTGTCAAATCCATGAATGGATTTGTACATAAAATAACTATAAAGAGCATCAAGTTGCTTCAAAGAAGAATATATAACAAAACATAAACACAGCTCTCACCCTACCCCCTGACCAAATTAAGGCATGAAGATCCACAAGGGATAGGCCAAGTGTAACCTGATAGAAATCCAGAGCTAGTTGCTAACCAACTGCTCCAACACAGATAGGTTGAAAAGAACTATCAAAGGAGTTATCCTTAGTAGTGGTTTGACCTGCCTAACGGTTCTATGGACCAGGAACTCCTACTAGATAAGGACTCCTATAGCCTGGTCTTGCATTTTTAGATTCTTTAGATTCTTTACTTTTTAATACTTTTAGACTTGCATCGGTAGCCAAAATATGACATGTTAGGAAGAAGTTGCGATAATAGTCCTAGGCTAATATCTAAAGGCAATTGTAAGACCCCCTCATGACCACAGTTGAGAAAAACCTATTCAACAAAAGCATAATTGACTAGGAAATCTACAAAGCGATTCCATTGTTGGGAAATTAGCTAGCAAGTCACTATCTCCTAGTCCAAGGAGAGGAGTCACTCGACTAATTTTACGCAACCTATAGCCTTGGACTGATAGACATTAGCAAGTACTTGCAACTAGACATGTCCCTTGACCTATAACTCTCTTAGTTGCCCAAGGTACTAGGCACATTTAAACCAATGGTACATCATCTTAGAGGATAGTAGACTTTCCCTAACTAGGAGTTATTCAACATGTGGAGTACACATGTATTCTATCAAATCATTGGCGATTAATAATGAATCAAAGTTCATTTAGATTGAAAGGAATAGAAAGTCAACACAAATCTCTAATTTGTGAAGATGAAGATAAGGGAGGAGATTCAAGATACACATTCATTATTACACATTGGGCATCTCTGCCAACCATCATATGACTAGTAGGTATAGTAACTTAACAGTTAGATTGCAAGATCCATAGCCTTCCTAATAATACTTGATAGCTTGACCGCCCTACAAACCTGATAACCCTAAAGTCCACAATGCATCCTACACTAGCAACAATCACACGGACTTTGGTAATGCAACCCTCAAGTTTCCTTAAAACTATCATTAGCCATTCAAAGATTTGTGGAGGCATCCTTTTGAAATTTCAGTCCCGAGGTTTCCATAAATTCTGAACTCATAATATTAACGGAGGACCCCATGTCCACAATGGAACGTTCCACTAATATTCTGTCAACGTATGCTGCTACCCTTGGGCAATGCTTTTCAGCATGTTTGAACCGGTCATCTCCCACCCGAGCTATTCCCAAGGGCTCAATGATATACCTAGTGCGAAGAATCTTTTGGAACTCTTTACGCACTCTTGGAGATAACTTGAACAACTATAGGACATTCACATCTAGGCTTTACCTCGCAATCAAAGAGAAATCGCTAAATCAAATTCATGATAATTAGCAATGGTTCTCTTCTCCCTCCAGACCATTCTTTCTCTTGGTCATCCCGCTATATAGGCTTTGATGCCTCTTTCTTAACTCTTACCTTCTTTCTTGGCTACTCCTTATTGGATGCAGCTTTACCATCAACAACTTTTAGAGGACCGACTTTCACATTAGGATTAATGACTTGCATCCACTTATCATCTTGTTTAGGATTTATCTTAACAATTGGTTTACATTATCCCTGTGAGAGCAGATTTTAAAGACCCTTTTTGAAGCAAACATAGCCCGGGAGGTCGTAAAAGACCAAATATTCATGCAAAATGAAACGGTTGTGGATAATTAAGCTAGAGTTTTCTTAGATGGAGTTTGATGCCAGGAACCCAATGCAAGTCTCGGTTCGTCGATCGGAGTTTGTTTGACCCCCCATTTAATCCCTGCAAGGTTTCACATTATGAAGTAGCTACATGATTCGAGAGCCAAAAAGTGTGTCACAAGTCCCAAGTTTATAGATTTCAAGGTCATGAAGCCATCTAGCCAAATGGATCTCGAATCTGGACTCGTTTGCCCCTCCAAAAGCAAAAAATCCACTTCGATTGTAGTGTGAATACAAAGAGATGAACTAGATATTTTAAGTTTAAAACCTTAACCTTGATTATGAAGGAAAAATAAAAAAAACTCATCGTAAGGAGGGAGGGGATGCAACATTTTTTGTGCTCCATTTTTCTTGAGATTTGTGCCTCTCCGATGCTGGGGTTGAGAGAGACTTGATTGTATATTCTTGATTTACTCCCTAAGGGCTTTGTTTTGGGTGTAAGCATGTTGATTTTCATGAAGGGAATGAAAATTTTGATTTTTAGTCTCTCTCTCTCCTCTTGCTACCTTTTCACATGCGTGATTCTATGAGAGAAGGGGATGGGGTTTGATGGATGTTTTTGATGGAATGATGGTACTAGAGCAAAGGAGATTGTAGATCGGGTTGTGAGAGAGCATCAACGGTCAATAACCCCCAACCATGAAGTACGAGTCTCTAAAATCGTGTTTCTAAGCGTAAGTAATAGATTTATTTGTTTCATGATAGATGTTTGATGGAATTGTGTGTAAATGGTTGCCTTTGGGTCTTAATACTGAAATCTATCAGAAATCTTGAAGAAAACTAGAAAATTTAGTCATATAATGATTTATACCAAAACATGCAAAATCTGCAATTATGCGATTTTCATACCAATGATAAAATTTGGGAGTTTTGTTGTGATTTTGGGATTTGTGTGGATTAGAAATGGATATAAAATCAATTCTTGGTGATTGTGACCAATCCCAACCCATAAATTAAATATATTAGAATTTTTATCTAAATAAATGAAGAAAAATAATGGAAAAGGGAAAAATTAGACTTTTGCGTTAGAAAATTAAGAAAAAATATGCTTTATATTCGTGGATATATGACATGGTTGGAGCATGAGGGACAAGCCTTAGTTTAGCCTTGTCTTTGTGTTAAAGTATAGTTTTTACCACTTTTACAAGAAAAACACATGTAAAATCCACTTTCTACACCTATCAACGATGCATAATCTAAACAGTAGGGAGAAGGAGGGGTTTTGATGGTGATTAGTTACTAATAACATTCAAAATTTTAACCTATTTGCTTGTGCATACTATATAAGACGTCCATAATTTAAGTTTAAGAGGGTCTAGTAGCACGAGGATGCTCGCTGTTGACCCTTAGCAATGCGACGCTACATGTAGGTTGAAATCATTGAAAGAAATGTCTTTGCACTTCACAATGCAGATTTCTAAATCATAAAATGATTGAGCACTATGATTCATACAGTGTTGCATTGCATGCAACTCATGGTGTCATTCCTGGATGCATTGCAATTGTTTTCCTATACATATGGCCCATGTGGAGTGTACAAGGTACCTTAAGTTTTAGGTTTAGACGATCAGTTTACTTGGGGAATTGTTAAGTAAGGAAATATATTATATCTTGAAACGTTTGAAAACAAAAGTGGAGTTTGTGACGTATGTGCTATTTCTGCTAGCGGCATATCAAGAGGTCAATCCTCGAGGTGTAGGAGAGCCGTAGTGGGGCCATGGTATTCAACCGATGGGTGCCTCCTTTTGTCGATGATGCCAGGAGGGATATTTCACGGTGGATTCCGTGCCACGGTGGATTCCGTGAGGTTTTACGGTGGATTCCGTAAACTTTGATGACTGGGGCTCATACACAAAGTGGATTCTTTGTGCGAGAAGTTGATGGGGACGCCTGTCCTTTTCGGGCGTTTCATTAATTTAGTGTGTACATGGGTGATTCCATAGCGGGTGATTCCGCAAAATGTATATTAAATTAATAAACGTTTATGAGTTTAGAGTGCGCACTCGTAATAAATTAAGGTTAGGATTTATTTCTAACCAGTTGATTTATTTATGTAGCTGAAGACTGCTAGGTATTCACTTTTGTCGGTTTAATTGTATTATTCTACTAACGATTGTGAATGCTTCAGCTGATGTGTAGAGATAGCAGCAGTGGCGGAGGAAAGCATTGGAGGATAGCGAGTATTCGATTTATGGATTATATTTTGATGGGCGCATACCTTAGGCATGGCGCCTATATTTTGTCATGCCTATTTATTGAGGCGTTGGATATTTATTATTATTTTGTATGCGCATGGGCGCACGATTATGTTATTTCTATTTGGACATTGTATTGGGCGTGCCAAACTCTTTGGGCACCGTCCATTAGCTTTATTCCTATTTTGTGTTAAAGCAAACTCAAAAGCTAAAAGCTTGCTATTTTGTAATTTGGGCTATTATTTGAGCTTGAAGATGAATAATACATAAAATACATGCTTTGTGGAGCGCTCACACAAGGCATGGGGGGAGATTGCACCCAATTGGTCTCTTGCTCTTGTCGTTCATGCTTTTTACCTTGTAATTTGTGCAAAAAGTAGAGTTCTATTGTTCTTGGGGACCTTCCGGCATTCACTACGCGAGCGTACAACATCCGATCTGCGCACCAGTGGTATCAAAGCGAAGCTGAGATCAAGAGCTTCCAATCGCTACCCATCTCGTGTGAAGGCGGAGCTCCTGGAATGATCGGGCTCTACGGTCAATCTCGTCGCGAACCGTCGATATAGGCAGACTTCTGGTGATCAAGAACCCCTGCTTCCATCATCGGATTGCGAAGGACCGGTCTGCAGAGGCGGAGGACCACTCCTACATCCTCACATACAAGTCGTAAAAAACCAGAGCTAAGTTTCATGACTATAAGCCTAAAAGCTTAAAAATCAAAAGTTATAAAGCTTAGTATTAAGCTTTAAAAAGCTTAATACCCAAAATTTCCATTCGAGCAGTGTCAGTATGTACTCGACGTCTTTAAACGCGACGTCAACATACCGCGATACCTCAAAATTACATTGGGCTTAGTAAGCCATAAGGCCCATAACTAAGCTAAGTCATAAGCCACACAGGTCACACAGTCAGTCAAATTTGGCAAGTTTATCAAGTTGAAGTACTGCAAGTTCCATAAATCGACTAAGTTTTGCAAGTCTGCAACTCTGCAAGTCACATAAGTCTGCAACTCTGCAAGTCAGACAAGTCAACTGGAGTCAGAACTGACTTGTGCTCAAAACTCCTAGAAGGGCTGTTCCTGCGCAGAAACTCCGAACTGCAAAGTTGTTCATTGGAAGGTACTCTACCCATACGCAGGTTTGCTGAAGCATTTTCAGCATACGAAGAAGGATAAAACGTAGATTTTTCAAAGATTGTGAAAGCTATACCCAAAAACACATAAGCCTTCTATTCCTGAACTTGAGCTATGCTCATCCCGCTAACTTGATTTTGAGTGAGAAAGGTCTTTTGAGTTTTGCAGGATGACGGAACCACATATGGATGATCTTATGGCTGAAGGCGACCTACCTGAGCCTACGATGGAGCAAAAGTTGGACTTAATCATGATGCAATTGGAAGAAGAATGAAGGGCTAGGCAAGCATTGCAAGTTCAATTGGAAAATTTACAAAGATCGTCTACCGGCAAAGAAGAACCTCAATCTGAAGATCTTATTCGACGTACCATTGACGCAACTCTCGAAGCTCAAACCATCCGCAAGGAATCAAAGATAAGTAAAAGAAGTTTCAAATTTCGTACTTTCAATGGCATACGAGAAGGAAAAACTGTTCTTGCATTCATTAGTTAGTTTGACGACTATTTCCATGAGGAAATCTATGCAGAAAAAGATAAAATCAAGTGTGTCACTAATCATTTAGTGGACAGAGCATCTCTTTGGTGGACTGTAGTACGCAAGAGTATAGATTGTCCCGCTACCTGGGAGAATTTCAAGAAGAAGTTCATGCAGAATTTTCTCTCCTTCACAATTTCATGAGAAAGCTATTAAGCAATGGGATCTTCTTCAGCAACGGGATCGTGAGCCTATTCCTCAGTACACAAAGCGTTTTTGGAATGCACTACTCCAGTTACGCATGCTTGAAGACGTACCTGAAGCGACACACAAGCGCAATTATATGTCTGGACTCCTTGGACATTACTACGCTGAAGTTAACATGTTCAAGCCTGCTACTCTTGAAGATGCAATTTCACTAGCTCATGACACTGAAGACAAGCTGCGAGGTAGAGACAGACGTCCACAGCAATTCCAAGCCAATGGTAACTATGGATCTAAGCAATTCAATTCCAATTTTAGAAGATTTAATCCAGGTTGTTTCTCTTCATCATCTTTCCGTAAAAATTAGGCAAAACCACCTGCATTACCATCCAATGTCAATCAAAACCCTAAGCCTATTCCACAGCCAAATCCTAATGTTCCTTAGACTTTCTGCCATTGCAAACAATGTAACCAAAGCCAAACCTATAGTATGCTATAAATGCCACCAGCCTAGACATCTAGCAGCAAATTGCCATTCAAAGAAGCCACCTGCCCATGTCAACTACCTTGGAGCAATGGACGAAGACGAACATGAAGATATGCCTGATTTCATAGAAGATGAGGACGACACTACTACTACTTCGGATACTTTACCAGGTATGCCAACTCCACATTCTTTATTGACTATGAAATGTTTGGTGCATGGAAAGGAAAAGATTATTTTGCATGATGACGGTAGTACTCATGATTTTATTTCAGCAAAGTTAGTAAAGGAATTGAAGTTATAGACTGTACCTACGTATTATCGCATTAAAGCAGCATTCTTAGGCACTAGGTATAATGGTACACAGGAAGTGCATGACTTAGAGATTCAAATTGGTCAATACACTGAAAGAAGAAATTTTCTAGTTGTTCCATTACAGTCGAGTGACATTATTTTAGGTATGCCTTGGCGTCACCAGCATAACCCAAATATAGATTATTCCACACATTCAATGAATATTAACTTTCAAGGAAAATCTATTACATTATATGGTATGCATGCATCTAATGTTTTTCCACTGCTTTCGCATACTCAAGCTAAACGTGCATTACGCAAGAGTAGTAAATCCTATCTCATTTGGGTGAATGAACTGCAAGTAAAAGATAATTATATGCACCCTAGGCATAAAGAATTTCTTGCACATTTTAAAGACTATTTTGCCGAAAACCTACCACCTGGTTTACCTCCTTCACGTCCAGAAGACCATAAGATAGATTTGATTCCTGGCACACAACCACCTTGTAAAGCACCATATAGGCATAACCAGATAGAGCAAAAAGAAATTCAGAGTCAAGTTGAGGAATTACTAAATAGAGGATTGATTAGACCTAGTAGTTCTCCATTTGGTGCACCTGTTCTGTTAGTCAAGAAAAAGAATAATACCTATCGTATGTGCATTGACTATTGAGCTTTAAATAAGATCACTGTAAAGAATAGGTATCCCATTCCTAGAGTTGATGACCTTATGGACAAACTGCAAGGATCTACTATATTTAGTAAAATAGACCTTAAGTCTGGTTATCATCAGGTGAGACTAGATAAGTCAGACATATTCAAGACTGCATTTAGGACACAGTTTGGTCATTATGAATTTTTAGTGATGCCATTTGGATTGACTAATGCACCTGCTACGTTTAGTAGAATGATGAACTGTATATTTCTGAAATATCAGTATTGTGTAATTGTCTTCTTTGATGATATTTTGGTGTTTAGTCAAAATGAGAAAGAACATTATGAGCATTTGTCATTGGTTTTCCAGTTACTAAAAGATAATCAACTGTATGTAAATCCTGAAAAGAGTGAATTCTTTAAAACAGAAATTGAGTATTTAGGTCATATTGTATCATCTGATGGAATTAAAGTTGATCCTAAGAAAATAGATGCAATATTGAATTGGCCTGTACCTAAAAACGTGCATGAGTTACTCTCATTCCTTGGTCTTGCTAGTTTCTATAGGAAGTTTGTACGTAATTTTTCATTACTTGCTTTACCATTAACCAAACTTCTCAAGAAAGGTATTGTGTATCATTGGTCCGAAAATCAACAGAAATCCTTTCACTTATTGAAACATGCATTAACCCATGCCCCTGTCCTACTGTTGCCTGATTTTAATAGACCATTCTTTCTAGTAGTGATCGATGCTAGTGGATCAGGAATAGGAGCTGTACTTATGCAGGATAATCATCCTATAGCCTATTCTAGTTGTAAGCTGAAACCCTCTGAACTAAAATATTCCACATATGACAAAGAACTATTAGCTGTTGTACAAGCATTAAGACAATGGAAACACTACTTAATGGGTTCAGAATTTATGATTAAGACCGATCAGCAAAGTATTAGACATTTACTTAGCCAACCCCAAATCTCTGACCGCCATATCAAATGGGCATCTTTTATCCAAAGTTTTCATCCTATCATTCAATACCAACCTGGAAAAGAAAATGTAGTGGCTGATGCATTAAGTAGAAGACTTGCTATTCATAATATTTTTGTTATATCTTTTGATTCTTTGATTGCTATGAAAGATACTTATCATCAGGATATTACTTTTCAAGCTGATTGGAATAAATTAGTTCAAAATAACTTGATTCCTATTGATTCACTGTCATATAATGATGGATTTATGTTTTATGAAAAGAGATTGTGTGTTACAATTCCATTCCGATCTTTTGTTTTGAATGAGATTCATTGTCCCCATATCAAGGTCATAGAGGTATCATATCTACTTTACGTACATTAACTGAAGATTTTTATTGGTCGCATATGGACACTGATGTATCTAACTTTGTTTCTGAATGTTTGATTTGTCAAAGAGTTAAGAGACATCATGGTAAACAGTATGGATTACTTATGCCTTTATCTATCCCATCTAAACCTTGGGAACAAATTTCTATGGATTTTATTACTGGTTTACCTAATACTAAATTTAACCATGATATGATTTGGACAATCGTAGATAGATTTAGTAAACAAGCATATTTCATTCCATGTAAGAAAACTTTAACAGCATCACAAGCAGCACAACTATTTTTGAAAACTGTTTTTACTAACCATGGATTGCCAAAAGTTATTATTTCAGACCGTGATTCTAGATTTTGTAACAACTTTTGGATTACTCTGTTTGCTAACCTAGGCACAAAGATTGATTTCTCATCTGCATTTCATCCTGAAACTAATGGACAAACAGAAGCCACTAATAGCACTATTCTAGATCTCTTACGTGCATATACTATTTCTAAACCTCAGACATGGGACACATATTTGCATTTATTACAGTTTGCATATAACAATACACCACACACATCCACAAAGAAAGCATCGTTTGAAGTGATTTATGGATATAGATTATCTACACCTGTTGCATCTTTGTCAAATAGAATTCAAAGTGCTAATGATATTGCTAGTATGCATAATACTATTTTTGATGAAGTTAAAAACATGATTGCTAAAGCCCAGCAATCATATACCAAACAAGCCAATAAGAAAAGACAAGCAATGAATTTCAAAGTTGATGACTATGTTTGGTTGAGAATAGAAAAACGTAGACTACAAAGTGTAGATAGACACCTAGTTGTCAAATTAGCCCCTAGATTCTATGGACCATTTAGGATCATTCATAAAATTAATGACAATGCATTCAAGTTAGAATTACCACCTCATTGGAAAATTCACAACACATTTCACATTAGTTTATTAAGACCCTTTAGAGGCCAATTACCTGTACATCCTGTTTATGAAAACCCACCTTTGTTAGAGGAAGGGATTGAAATACTTGAACCAGAAGCTATCATAGACACTAACTTTATGACCACTAGAACTGGCTGAATATATTCTAGATATCTAGTTAAATTTAAGAACCATCCTATAGAGGAAGCACAATGGATGCGCGCTAGAGACTTAAATGCTTTCCCCACTCTGTTAGCTCCACATTGAGCTAATAGCAATTGAGGTCAATTGCTATCCCACCCCGGGGGTATGATGCCAGGAGGCATATTTCACGGTGGATTCCGTGCCACGGTGGATTCCGTGCCACGGTGGATTCCGTGAGGTTTTACGATGGATTCCGTAAACTTTGATGACCGGGGCTCATACACAAAGTGGATTCTTTGTGGGAGAAGTTGATGGGGACGCCTGTCCTTTTCGAGCATTTCATTAATTTAGTGTGTACATGGGTGATTCCATAGTGGGTGATTCTGCAAAATGCATATTAAACTAATAAACGTTTATGAGTTTAGAGTGCGCACTCGTAATAAATTAAGGTTAGGATTTATTTCTAACCAGTTGATTTATTAATGTAGCTGAAGACTGCTAGGTATTCACTTTTGTCGGTTTAATTGTATTATTCTACTAACGATTGTGAATGCTTCAGTTGATGTGTAGAGATAATAGCAGTGGTGGAGGAAAGCATTGGAGGATAGCGAGTATTCGATTTATGGATTATATTTTGATGGGCGCATACCTTAGGCATGATGCCTATATTTTGTCACACATATTTATTGAGGTGTTGTATATTTATTATTATTTTGTATGCGCATGGGCACACGATTATGTTATTTCTATTTGAACATTGTATTGGGCGTGCCAGACTCTTTGGGCACCGTCCATTAGCTTTATTCCTATTTTGTGTTAAATCAAACTCAAAAGCTAAAAGCTTGCTATTTTGTAATTTGGGCTATTATTTGAGCTTGAAGATGAATAATACATAAAATACATGCTTTGTGGAGCGCTCACACAAGGCATGGGGGGAGATTGCACCCAATTGGTGTCTTGCTCTTGTCGTTCATGCTTTTTACCTTGTAATTTGTGCAAAAAGTAGAGTTCTATTGTTCTTGGGGACCTTCCGGCATTCACTACGCGAGCGTACATCATCCGATTTGTGCACCAGTCGATGCTTACGAGGTGTTTTTACACCGACATATGTGTAGGGACTCCCTCTGAGGAGTGTGGGGAAGGCTTAACTGCGTTCGACTATAATTTAAAACAAACGTGAAATTCACGATAGAAGTTAGGACAGTGTGTCCCTTAGACGTTCGTGGCCACGAGGCCGAGGGGGTGTGTTCTTTGACTGTAGAGAGGCCTAGTTAGTGCTTAGAGCCAGTGTCCGGCCCATTTTGGGTCTCGTCATAGGTGGTGCATTTGTCGGAAGCTGTTAATAAGTGGTGGTTTTCGAATCTTGGCTATAAGGGACCCATTATTTTTCATAATTTCTAATTGGGAGCTGCCTCAAAGCAGTGGATATTAAATGCATGCTGATTAATAATTTGGTTATCAATATGACACTTAATCCAAGGAATCCCCATAACCAGAAAGATACATTTTCCATCCTAAATGGTTTAGTGGGATCTTTGGTTAGTCATGTGGCCGATTATTTTATCCTTTGCCCCAAAAGTGACACCATGCTTGAGTTTGGGCCACTTTGGGGTAGTACCCATGGAGCAACATTTAAGATTAATAGGACATGAGAGTTAGAGAAAATATTAGAAAGAAAAAGTGAGGCTAAGAGGGCACAATCATCCACTAATGATGATGACTCTTTAGATGAAAAGACTATGATAACAATGGTTAATATGCACACAATAATACATGGATCTAATCCGAGAATACATCTGATGCTAGTGGCTGACACAGTTGGGTACTATAGTTCGATTGCTAAGATCCATAAAGCATTGGATGGTGTCTATGTGTGTGGAAGTCCATTGTTAGCAAGAAAGGTTCTATTGGGACCTGTTATCCTAGGTTTTAGCAAAGTGGTAGTAGATGAGAATAGCCTTGCTAAAGTACCACTAGTCAGTGATGGGGTAGATTCCCTATTGTGTCATGTTGGACTCCTTGGACCACTCTGTGAGTTGGCAGAAAGGGAATTCCAGGGAACTAGTGACTCTTCTACACCGATAAAGATGGAAATGGAAGAGATTAGAGACCCTAACATGCCGGTATTAAGTCGAGATGAATATGAAGATTTTGACGATCTCGTCTTGATCCCAAAGAAGAGGACTAAATGTCCTTCTCCTTACAGATACATCCCAATGTTTCATGGGCTACTAGATGAGGATCCGATGCTACATTTGAAAGAGTATGGCTTGACTTGCCTTGCAAGTGGGTTTGACGATCTACATCGAATGCTTGTGTTCTCGAATACCCTAAAGGGAGAGGCCAGAAAATGGTATTGGAGCCTCACAAGAGGGTCAATCACATCCTTTGAGGAATTATGTGATAGATTTTTAGATAAATATGAAAAGAAGGTTCTCATGACTTAGGTCTTGGGACAACTTATACAAATTCAGCAAGAGTTATATATCTCTGTCAAAGAGCACACGAGAGCCTTTGATGACATTCTGAAGCTTTGGCCAAGGAAAGTCAGTCAATTACTAGAATATATACTTGGTGAACTCTTTGCCAATGAAAGATGTATTCAAAGATGTTGGGAGAACTATTGAAGTTTTCCCACCTTGAAATCCATAAGGATTGGCAACATTTGTTGAATATTAGTCATGTTGGAGGTGCAAATGACACGTATACTAGGGAGAATCCTGGCATTAACTATAATGATCTTGAGGCCCAAGAACCCTGGCATCCTAGTGTAGCCAATCCCGCATTCCAAAACCATGAGCTAGATAGAAATGGGTGTAGACCTAATAGGGGAAGTGGACTGGTTAAGCAACCCATCACTAGTCTAAGTTTGAAACAAAAACCATGTCAATGAGATGACGCCCCACAACATAGCTGATATGTGTTACCGTGTGGAGGTTGTCTCAACCATTGAGAACCAAGGTAATAGGAAACCTAGGGTTTATAGTGGTGAAGACCTAGTTAGAGTTGGATCTAGTAGGAGGATCTACTTCAAGGGAAGTGATAGGCAGCAAATGAGTTGAGATGGAATGGTCATCATGAAAGAATATCAAAATAAAAGGAGTGGTGGTAGCCAATCAAGCCATGCAAAGATTAGAAAATATCTCGATGTGGCCCCACAAGAACCCCTTTTATAATTAAATGATTTTTTTAAAAACGCCCTCCCTTGTTGGTGCCGCCAGCTCTAGCGGAGGGAGGGGAAGTTGCACTAGTCGTCGACACTAGGAGAAGGCGGGATGACATTGTGGGCACTGGAGTTGTAGCAACAAACGTGACGACGATTTTGATGGTGGGAGGAGCACAAGTGTGCCACCTCCAAACCCCCCCGCCCCCCCCACTACCCCTTTTTTTTCCCTTAATTAGGGCCGCATGGCGAGGGGTACACGGGTCGTGGAGTGGAGCTAAGGGCTCCTTATCACAACGCCTTTCCCCCCAATTATTACCCATGTCACCCCTATAAAATCCCCCTCCATTAAGTAAAGAGGGACATGCTATTCCCCCCTACTCCTATCGATTTGAAAAAAGGAGAGAGAGAGAGAGAGAGAGAGAGAGAGAGAGAGAGAGAGAGAGAGAGAGAGAGAGAGAGAGAGAGAGAGAGAGAGAGAGAGAGAAGAGCCTCAAGGGAAATTCCTCTCTTGGAAGAAGTTTCAAGTACCCTCTCTCCCTCGCTATTCCCATGATCTCTCTATCAGTTACTCTCTAGTTGGAAAAATGTTGCGAAAGTCAAGGCAAAGCATAGGAAACTCCGGCACAAAGGAGTGCTTTGAGAGAAGAGAAGGCCCACATTCCAAGCTTCGAAATGGCCCCGAAGCACAAACTCTCCCAAGTAATCGGAAAGGCCGCAATCACGAAAGGAGGATTAGGCATAGATATCACCGCTAACACGAATGGGTTATCGGGTATAAATGCTAATTTGACACTCAAAAAACTAGGTACCATTACAGTGTTTAGCCCTATGAATAGAACAATAAAGCATACTCATCGTAGAAAGAAATCATACTTTTGCATCGCGTAATTTGCATAACTGGAAAGGTAGTTGTAAAGGCTTGAATCAAGTTCATGACAATCATGTTTTGCCACGAATCGATTAAGAATCTATGGGTTGTTGCAATACTAAGCTGATTATTAGGCACGGATTTTTGTGAGTGCATCTTAGGTTACCAATATATAAATATGCAAGACCGTGTAAGACAATGGCATCCTATAAACCATTAGAGAGGTTTGGCTTGCATTTACATTAGGCACGATGAATTCATGTACCTCCCACAAAGAAAAATATAAGTCATAATTTATGATTTGCATAAGTCCATTGAAATGAATTTCCAAGAATAGAAGCTTTGCATTGCATCATCAAATCAAGAAAGACTTGAATCTAGATTTGCGTGGCATCATGGACAGTTTCGGTTGCACTACATGATAGAGATTCATCTTAAAATATAGATTTAAAATGCGTATGAAAATTGTTAAGCTTAATTGCAAGAGGTAGTTTGATAAGTGAAACCCTAGATGATAAGCAAGGCTAGAGTTTAATTGTAAATAAGTCAAATTATTGTTACGATCATAGGTTGACTTAGAATCAAGTAAACACACTCATTGGTCTCCATCCTAAAAACTAGCCGATGTGATAAGTCCAATAACACTCTTAGAGGTATGATTTTAAGCCATGATACAAATGATGTCAACATAAGAAAACTCAAGTGTCATATTCACAAGAAAGAAGAATCATTTGTCACGTGATATTCGATGCTCGCAACTATTCAAGGATTGCAGAGGGCTTAGTTTACTCTTGGCTTGTAGGAGGAATGAATAAAAGTTTCTGTTACAAAATCCTGAGGGAGTGAAACCCTAGGGTAAACTTAGAAACCCCAATAAAGTTCTAAGGAGAAAAATGGTTACCAAATGACCAATTGAAATCCTAGATTGAATCATCAAGACCTATGATCTCAAGATAAGAACCCCAGACTAAAGGTTAGCAAATTAGGGCAACTACCATCTGAGAACTATTGAATATAAACCCAATGGCATAATTACTCACTCCTATCACATAAGAATGAGGGTACTCCTTAGCCCTCAGAAGTCATTGAAATTGATACCAAGGCAATAAAAAACCAAAAAGGGTGAGCGCTAAGCATTTAAAAAATGGAAACTCCACCTTAACATATGTCCTGAACACTTGCCTCTATTATTGTTTGTGCTTGTAAATCTAGAATCATGGTCTATGAAAGGATTGTATGATCCAATCTCACGAAAGAAATTTGAATAATGAAACATGTTAAATTCATGGAGGGCGCGCCAAACCACCCCTAGCCGGCAACTCTATCCAAGGGGGTTCTTAATAATCGTGACGGGAACATGGGTTGAACCCGCCATGAGAGGTCTCTCAGTGGATTAGTTTGAATGTAGGAGGACGCTTGGATGCCAAGGGGGCTATGGCTCTACTCATGCCATTTTAGGGGACTAGAATGGGACTATGCCCTACAAGTAGAGAGGTTGAGAGACGCATCCCTCTCGTTTCCCATTCTCTTTGAACTAAGTGCAGCATGGGTTAGCTTTGGCTTGAGTATCTTTGTGTAAAGTAGAATGTCCAGGAATCGACACTAGAATGTTATCAAGAGACCTTGACCACTAGGGACCCAATTTTCAGGTCGATCCTAGTGGGTTTGATCGTTAACGTTTCGTTGTGAGGCAGACTCGAGAAACCCTAGGCGAGACCTTGTAACATTCCATGGGAGTGCCGAGCGGTGTCAGTTAGGTTAGTCTCTCGATGCACCGCTAAAAACGTGCCTAGATAAGCAATAGACAAGCATGTTACAGTTGGTATCGGAGCAAACCAACAAATAAAACAATCAAGATAGGAATAAATCGGGAAGAGTGAAGTGATGTTTTCACTAGAAAGTCTTTTTTGTTTCTCTCACTTGTGGATTGTTGTTGCTTCCAAACTTGCGAGGCATGGAGCAGTTCCTCGTATTTCATATCATGTTCAGGACAGCTATGAAATCTTCAAGTTATTGTAGATGATCCAACATGATGGGGATCCTGAATCGACTCTACAACCCCTCACTGCTGTATGCGGAAAGGCGTTGAACTTGGAGCATGGACTACTGCTACATAGATGCCAATCGACTCGCCTATCTTCAAAACAATCTGAAGAGGCTAAAGTGGTTGGAGGACTTGAAGATTATCAAGTTATTCATCTTCCATGAGGCTCATGTGAACTCGATCCTACACATCAGATGCCAACAAGTAGAACAGACTCGCTATATCTATGAGGAGCTGGTCAAAGTCTTGCCAACAGACATAATTAAAGTAATGGGGCGAAATGAACAAAAACGGGGATTTCTTGAACTTTTCATGGCTTACCACTTCCTGAGAATCCATTCCCCAAATCCATATTACTATTCTATCCCTGTAGCTGAATCCAATAGGGAATTATTAACCTGGTATTGATATATCTCTTGGGAAGAAAATCATCCCAGCCAATCTCTATCTATTCCCGAATAATTGTACTTGAGGATTATGATTCTTTATGGATAAACAAAAATTCTATGATTATTTGATTTGTCTCAGAGTAGTGATGACAAATAATTTGTGCATTGATTTAAGTTGTGTAGAGATGTGTAAATGCAATCCTAACGTGGGAGTTTAAATTAAACACCATATACAACCCCAAATACAAAACCATAATCTTGTCCCTGCACTAAGCCCGGTGGAGGCACAAGAGAAGAATTTTCTTCTCAAACAAATCAAACCTTTGGAATTTGATGGAAAAGGGAAGACTGTTGAAGCTGATGCCGAAGTATGGATTGAATCCATGGAGGATTATTTCAGTGCAGTAGGAACAACACCTATAAACCAGGCTATGATTGCCAAGCTCAAACTTATCGACAAAGCTAGGCTCTGGTGGAAGCAATGGTGTAAAGACCAAGTAGTCACGGAAAGCACAATAACTTGGGATAAGCTAAAGGAAGTAGTGCAAGGAAGGTATATGCCACTTGCATACAAAACTCAAAAGATGAATGAGTTCTTTAAGTTGAAACAGTTGGGCCTATCTCTGGAGGCGTACTACTCGAGATTTGTCTCGTTGTTAAAATATGCCCCGACAATCAGTATTCCCCAATAAGTCTCGAAGTTCTGTGATGGGCTAAATCCACCAATGAACACTCCATTGGAATCAATGCATCCTTTGAATTTACAAGATGCATTGATAAGATTAGGACCTATTGCCCAAGAAGTCCAAGAGTCTAGGAATAATAGACCCTTGTCTCACAAAGACCAGAATCTAGGAATGTTGAAAGCTCAATTTAAAAGGGCATAAGGACAGAGTCAAGGCCAATAGAAGAAGCCGAGGGCAAATGCAATCAGTGACTTTGTCCCCACTCAAAGAAGTGACTAAATCATGCGATGTTTTCACTGCAATGAACTTGGGCACTTCAAAAGGGAATGTCCCAAACTTGGTGAAGATCATCGTCAAGGTAAATTCAGTGGGGCCAAAGCCAAGACTACTCGTAGCCACAATCTTGAAGCAATGGGAAGGGAAAAAACTTCCAATATCACCACTAAAGGAATCAATAAAGAAGAAGACCTATCCATGGAAGTTGAGATCGAGAGGGCATCCTTTCATGCCGTTCTCCACAAAAATTGCCAATTTTCGGTGATTCAAACACCATCAGATTACGAAGGTAAGAAATTCAAAACCCTGATGTGGCAGCACTCATTCTTTCATTTCACCAACTTGTGTAAGAAGGTTAGGAATAGCCAATGTAGCTGCAAGATTGAATTGAGGTCAGGATACTACCAGATCCATGTCAAGAATGAGGATATTCCTAAGACGACATTCAATACCAGATATGGTCATTTTGAATTCACAGTAATGTCCTTTGGATTGAAAAATGTCCCTACCACATTGAAAATGCAGCCTAAGAAGAGCTTTGAGATGAAGAACATGGGACATGTCTTACATATTCTTAGGATGCACATAATGCATGATTGTTTTTTAAAGGGCTTTTTTATTTGTTATAGAAGTACATACAAGCCTATTGGCTGTCCTTTACCTTCCCATATGAAGATCAATCAGACAAATTTTCCCCAATCAGATGAAGAGAAGGCCGAGATGGCCAAGATCCCTTGTGTATCCACAATAGGCAATTTGATATATGCCATGATCGCCACTTGCCTTGACGTAGCATATGCAATGGGAGTTTTGATATGCTATATGGTTACACCTAGCCGAAGACATTGGAATGCCATGAAGGATAGTACGAGGTACCTAAAAGGCATTGTAGATATGAGCATTTACAAAGGTGGCTAGGATATTATAGTCGTTGGTTATACTAACTCCGACTATGCAGAACATACAAATTGTAGAAAGTCCACCTTTGGATATGCCTTTACTTTTGCTAGAGGTGTTGTTTCTTGGATGTCCAGGGTGTAGAAATGCACGACCTTATCTACTATTGAGGCAAAGTATATTGCAACCACCGAGGCTTGCAAGGAGGCCCTATGGTTAGGCATTTCGGTGGCAAAACTTAGTATTATAATTACTCCTACACTGCATTCAGATTCTATGAGTGCTAGTTAGTTGGCCAAGAGTCTACTTTTCTATGAGTGCTATTTAGTCAGCCAAGAATTTGGTCTTCTATGCAAAGACAAGCACATTAATGTGTGCTATCACTTCATCAGGGAGGTAGTAGAGGATAAGTTTGTTGAGCTTGTCAAGATATCGATTAACAAGAATGTTGCAGATCTGCTTATTAAAAGTCTCTTAGCATAACATTTTGCTTTCCTTGGGAAGATGATGGGTGTAGGATGAGATGATGTCTATTTCTCATCCTATTATACTTTATGTACATTTTTACTCTATCACTTTTTTCTTGTTATCTTGTGATCACACACTTGTACATTATAGGTGGCAACATGTCCATCACTGTCACCTTATTCTTTATTCTTTCAATGTGACTATTGAATAATGGAAGGCTACTCATACAATGTGACTATTAGAATTCCCACATAATGTGTCTCTCTCTTGTTCTCTCACTTCATCCACCATAGCTCTTGCTTTAATCTTACTTTCGCTTATGTGCTTCCACTTGAGCTCTATTTTTCACTATGTACTTTGAATAAAAGCTATTGCATGCCTTGTATCTTTTGCTTGATTTGCACTTCTCTTTGCTTTTACTACCTTTGTTTGTCTTTACCGATTTGTTCTATTATTTGCCACATTCTATCTTACGATTAAAGTGCATATAGATGTAGAGGCACTTGTAGAAGATAGTGTACATAGACACTTACTTTGTATTTCATATATCCCAAAATTATAATGAGTACTCAATGGCCAAGGTTTTAAAAGATGTGTTAATAAGAAGCCCCAAGAAGAATCACTTGCATAAATAAGTGTAGAGCTAAGGTGTTGACCTTACAATTGGGATGTCAACCATCAAGCTACTTGGCTATATATATTCTATCAGTTGTCCCTGATACATTTCAATTCTAAGATACTTTGAAGGTATCTATTCTCTCACACATATTCTCTTTCTCTCTCTCTCTCTCTCCACACACACACACATAGATGCAAATATGAACAAATAAGAAGTAAATGAGTATCACATGGTACCTATTTCTCTAAATTTGATTTCTAGTACAAAAAAACTATCAGACCAAATACATCAAATGATGTATCGCAAGAATACTACCTAAAAGCAACTACCCATCATGGAGCTCTCTAGAGAACACCAAGGAAACTAGGATATTAGTGTAAGAAAGTCTATATTATATCATCAACAAGCAACATCTTCACCACTTCATATTGCCAAATAAGAGAAACAACAAGAACAATAGGAACGACTCTTCGCAACATCATAAAATGAATCTACTATGTATTTATCTTTAACAAATATTCAATATATCTTCATTATTATGTGTCATATTCTTCATCTCTCAATGCCTCACATTTTTTGTCAACAAATACATAGCCAGCCTTTGAAATGGCTATTGTTCTCTCTCAATCACTCATACATCATAACCACTTGCAATACAATAGAATGAATCGATAAACTCCTAAATTGCTCATGGTTACACCTCCCAAAAGGTATGCGTGATCCGAAGAGGTACTACAACCACCATAGTGACCCTTCACAGTCCATCACTATCATTATCACTTCAACTCTTTATTTCAATCTTCATTAGCTACATCTTCATTTCCCTTGAACTCTTTTGAGCTTGTATTCTTCTCTTTCCAAGGTTGAAAAACTTTCCCAAGCTAAATATTCATTCCATAGAACACTCATAGAAGCAGACAGAAGATGTATAGAAGCTAAACAATACACCACATAGGATCAATAGTACATCATAAAACATTATAGCTTAAACCAAAACCATATACACTCATAAAAAACCATTCAAAACATACTCAATCAAACTCAAACCTAATCATTCACAATATTAATCTCTTAAATAGAAAGAAAATAGGCTCAAACAGACATATATTAGACATATATCTGGCATAATAAAACCAATTAGAATACTTATACATCATCTTAGCAAACAAATAAAAAACCATAAACTATAAATCAAAATCATTCGATCAACATCTAAACTTTCCAAAACATATTAAAGCTCATCAAAAACCAATCAAGCATGCATCCGAAATAACCAAAAACCACCCAAAATCCAACAAAAAACACGGTCTCTTTCAATCGCAACATATTCCTATACTTAACTAGGGAGCATCCTCGTGACCTTCGAAAAAGAAGAATATCATCTCAAATAATTAAACAATTTTATTTTTTTTTGAAAATATAATAAAAATGAACAAGAATACCTTAAAAAATCCTACAAAAATTTTCATTTAGATCCCCATCATCACCCCTTTAAAAAATTTCAAAAATTCAATTGTTAAAAAAGAAAATAACAACAAATAAAAAAAAGAGAAAATACATAAAAATAACAAAAGTAAAGTATTAAAAGTCACAAATAAATCAACATAACCAATGCAACAAACAAAAACAATAACATACAAATAGAAAAAGTTGCAAAGATATAAACATTCAATTTAAAAGAAAAATTGTAACACAGATAATAAGACACAACAAAATTCTCATAAAAATCAAAAGAATTAAAAAAAACTAAAAAGATAAAAGAAAAAGAATCTTACACACATAATCATACATATGTCCCCATGTCATTTTTTATTTTAGGTATTTGTATTAGTTTGTTTTTTAATTTATTATGTTATAAGAGATTGATTACTTTGATAGTCGCCTATCTGTTTACAACACAAGTTTCGAAAAGTCATGTCCCTTTTATTGTTGTGTCATTAGGCCTTGCAAGTATCCCACATACAGTTAAGTTCTGTTTATTTTTTCTCCATCACATGCACCATACGACATAATTAAATTGTAAATAAAATTTACCGACCATTGCACCACCTAACTAATAGAATGTACCTCATAAATTATAATTAAAATCAATCTGACCAATAACTTGTAAAAGGAATCCTTTCCGTTATAGAGCACGATGCATCATAATATACGTAACTTTTGTAAAAAACAAACAAGCACACAAATAACATCATCTATCCAATGACCAATAGTGAATGGGTCCCATCCATTGTGGTAGTACCCAAGAAGAATAGAAAATTGTGAATATGTGTGGAATTTCACAAGTTGAATTCCACGATAATGAGGGATCATTTCCCTATTCCTTTCATAGATGATACAATGATGGGATAGGAGCTACATTCCCTACAGGATGGATTTAGCAAGTACAACCAAGTCCAGATAGCAGAAGAGGATCAACCTAAGACAACCTTCACTATAGAATGGATTACCTATGTTTACAGAGTGATGCCATCTAGGCTTTGCAACACCCCTGTTATGTTCAAGAGAGTGATGATGGCTATATTCTAAAAGCAGATGCATGATTTCATTGAGGTATATTTAGTTGATTTCTTTGTATTTAGTCTGCTCTATGAGCATTAGGGACACTTGGAGCAATGCTTTGACCAATATCGAGAGTATGTAATCTCCCCCCCTCAACCCTTACAAATGCATCTTTGGAGAGTCTCTTTCAGACCCCTTCTTAGTCACATTATTTCTACACACAAGGGATAGCAATAGACCCTGCCAAGGTTGAGAAGATTGCAACTCTAATAGCATCATCCAACCTCAAATAGTTAAGGGGATTTCTTAGCCATGTGGGATATTACAGGCAGTTCATCACCCTTTCTACAAGAAAGGCAACCCCATACACAAGCTCTTAAGGAAAGATAGGGGATAGCAATAGACCCTGCCAAGGTTGAAAAGATTGCAACTCTAATAGCACCATCCAACCTCAAATAGTTAAGGGGATTTCTTAGCCATGTGGGATATTACAGGCGGTTCATCACCCTTTCTACAAGAAAGGCAACTCCATACACAAGCTCTTAAGGAAAGATATAGAGTTCATTTGGATAGATGATTGTGAAGAAGCCTTCAACACTCTGAAGCCATGTCTGATTGAAGCACTGATGGACCTAAAAACGGGCCGGCACTGGCTCATGCACTAGCCGGACCTCGTCACTATGCGCAAGACAACCCCTCGGCCTCGCGGCCAGGAGCGTCTATCGAAATCTCTGCCTTCCTAAACATTGCGTTTGTAATACGTTGCAGTCCAACTGATCCTAACCCAACATTGCTCCTCAGAGGGAGTCCCTTTCACATAGCCAAAAGGCTCGAATCACATACACATGGGGTTCCTCCTACGGCTGAATGCCGTCAACCCTCTGCGACTCTCCTACACCTTGGGGATTGGCCCCTCGATGCGCCGCTCAACATTTAGACATTTCGCACAAACGTCGCTCAAGGTACCAAATGAACGTATCCAGGAATGTACCATTGTCCTTACTTGACTTCCCCTTTAACCCTCGTCTATCCTACAGCATAGGAACCTCACGCTCTCAACGGTGGGTCACAGGCCTACTGAAAACAATTGCTATGCATATCCAGGAGCTAACTCTGATACTTTTAATTTCCTCTAAATGATCATGCAAAGAGGTGGATGCCTAGTGCTCAAACATTTTAAAAAAACCAGCAGCGTGCAAGTGCAAAACATCTCTTTCATGCTTTTCTTTCTAACCGCTTTGTGCTTCGCTGCAACACCTAGCACCGAAGTGATCTTCGTGCTACTAGGTTTTAATTTTTATCATTATTATTCTGTCCTAGATGCAATGCATATAAAATCAGCAAATTATTCATCATGCTCAGCGGCATTTAACCATTTTTTCCACAACTCTACCCTTCCCTGTTTTGATAGTGCATCATTACATTCATTTCTTTTAGGGTTTCCTTGTCATTTTATGTGGAGAAAGGAAGGAAACACGCACTAAAACATATAAACAAGGCTGAACTGAAGCATAACTTCATGCCCCAGCCTTGCTATACATCAACAAACATAAATCCTATTTTTCTATATTTTTCGTAGCCCCAAATGTATTTTTCCCCTATTTTTCATGGGTTTTTTACCATTTTCCCCCATTTTCTTCCTTTTCTTGTATTTTTTAAATTGCTGAAAATGAAAACCAGTTTTTGGGCTGTGGCCCTTAGTTCATTTGCAACAAAATTAAAAGATTAGTTGATGTGTATCGACGGTTTTCCCCATTTATATGCCCAAAACCCTTGTTTTCCTTCATTTTCATGCGTTTTCGGGTTTCTTGACATTATTTCGAGCCATGAAATGCATGTTTTTCATAATTTCTGGTTATAAACAGTAAGAACTCAGAAGAATCAGCAGCATAATCAAATCTTAGTCCATATGAACGGCATTCCATCAATCAAAAGCATAAAACACTAAATTTTCTTTGTAATTTTTTAGTTTACCGCTTAAACGCGTGTTTCGGGTTTCTTTTTCCATGGCTGTAGATTTGGAAAACAGCAACACTTCATGTCCAGCAACATCACAAATCACCATTCTCAGCCCGTGTAGCAATCCGGTCCATGCCGGACAAGCCTCCATCATTCTTTCTTCATTGCTCCTTCCCACACATGAACTGCCTCTTAGAAGAGAGAGAGGGAGGAGAGAGAAAGACTAGAATCAGAAATTTCAAACCAGGCCATCATTCGACGGGCGAAGGGCGGCGATAGAGTCAGGATACAGAGGGGAATGAAGGGCAATGATGATTGGGGGGGGGTTGTTTGCAGGCTGGATGATGCATCTCCATCCATGGAGCGAAAAAAACGGCGCCTGTCTGCGTGCTCTTCTCCACGATTTCTTCATCTCCCAATGCATGAAAAGTTTCATGCTACATTAAAATTTGGGCTCCCAAGGGTCACTTGCCCATTTTGGCCAAATTTTGTCCACCTCTTCGCATCTTGACCGGTTTCTTGGCCATTTCCCCGTCCGGACTCGGAATCGAGCTCTGAAAAATCCTGGGCGTCCGGCTTAGCATCCCGCATTGGCCAGTAGCTTGTGTCAACCCGCACGACTATCTGAAAAATTATGAAAAATCAACAAGTGTCGCTCGGGCGCCTTTAAAGCACTTTGGCGCTTAAAATCGTCCTAGATCGAGCCGCCGCCTTTGACAGTGAATATTTTTCCCTTGATCTTCATAATTTTTAGCTATTTTTAAGCACTTCCCGTCACCTAAATTCCGCTCTCATTGGCGACCACGGGATAGGGCGACTCAGCCCGTCGAACCCACGAACATATCTGCACATAAACAACCAAAGAAGCATCAAACTGATACAAAACAATTATATAATAAAACTCAGCACAATGCTCCTCCTACCCCTAGACAGAACCAAAGCATGATATCCACAAGGAGTAGGCCTAGCATCATTTAATAGAAGATCCGAAGTGAATCACTAACCAGCTGCTCCAACACAGCCAAACTAAAAAGAACTGCTAAAGAGGTTGCCCTAAGTGGTAATCTGAACTACTGACCAACTAAAGACAGCACAACTAGGAGCTCCTACAAGGCGAGGACTCCTATAGCCTGATCAAAGGATATTTTCTTTCAGTATATCTCTTCTTTTGGGGTTTTTATTGGATGCACATACTTGGGCATGTAAAAAGGAGGGAGCTGAGCGTAGTGACCCAAGGAGAACAGGGCATCGGTCTCAGGACCTGTCTCGGCACCCAAGAACCTACCAAGCCCTCGCAAGGCGACACTTAATCCTTTTCTAACGCTCACTTTTATTTTCGCTCCAACCTTCCTGGTTTTGTCATTATGTTTCCAGCAAGAAGCCACCCCTAGGAAGACAAGGTATCGGCCCCGGGTCTGACTCGTCCCCAGGAACCTACCAGGCCTTCGCAAGGCAATGATCAACTGCTTATATATTTTTATTTCTTTTCTTTTCATTGATAGGGGTTAGAACCCCTTTTTACACACCTTCGCATTTATATTCATCTTTTAGGATATTAAGTTTTTGTTGACATCATTATTATTATCTTCTAGCAGGCTTCTCTAACTGCCTCACTACTAAGAAGAACTCCTAGAACGGCGGCCTAGCAGGTTAGCAGGACAGGGCCACTAGGACTTCCTTCTAAAACAGGTCTTTCAATGTCTAACAATGTCTTTACAGGAGGCAATGACTACTCCGACCTCCCTCAAACATACTTAGCCTAAACCTGGGACTTCATGCCTTGGTTGCCGGTCCCCAAAAAAAATAGATCCCCTCGACAAGTACAAATACACATATAACAGGAAAGAAAGGTACTCGTAAAGGAGAAATATCACCTGGAGTGGCCACAAGAAGCTTCCATCGCAGCAAAGGCTCCTCCAGGCTCCACAAAATTCCACAACCCGCGAAACCTGTCCAGCACAACACTAAACAAAACCCAATTAAACGCACCCGCACTAGACAGGGGAATGGCCCTCTTGGCCTAATGAAATCAGACATGACTTTGCTACAAAACTAAATCGGCCCTCTTGGCCTAATGAAATCAAACAATACTATGCAGAACATCCACCTGGAAACAACCATGTTAGACATCAAAGCATACTATTCCCAGGGGAACAGGGCTTGTAGCCCTAAACTAGGTGCATTAAATTATGACCTATCCCTCCTGCGTATATCGCAAGAGGTGTTCGCATCACATGTCGTCGAATCAGTCTATGGGTCCGAGATAATAAAGGCAGATGAGTCTCGCTTACCCTCTGCATCACCCAAATCAACCATCGTCTGCCAAAGAGGGCATGTTCAGAAAGCATACCCCACAAACGACCAGGTCCTGTCTCACCATCAATAGATATATCGGGACAAGGGCCACAATTAAAGAAGAGGTCCTCTTCATACGCAAGATTAGCCAATGAATCGGCAAACTGATTCCAATTCCGTGGAATCAACTGAAAAGACACTCGATCGAATTTGTCTAGCAGGGCTATGGCAGTATGATGGTACATAGAAAGGATCGGGTTCCGCACCATGTACATCCCATTGAGTTGATTTAAAACCAACTGAGAGTCCCCTTTCACCAACAACTGGCGGATACCACCCTTCTTTGCAATATTCAAACCCATGATCAGGGCTTTGTATTCTGCCATATTATTGGTAAAATTCGCCCCGAGATAAGCAGCTAACTTCATGACAATGCGTCGTCGGGGGTCTCGGATGACAACTCCTACACTTCCTTTTTTGCATGGACCCCTGGACGCCCCATCAAAGTACAAGGTGTACGTCCATAAAGGGTTTACATATCCTGCCATCCTGAACTCTACTCGTAATTATGGTAATCGAAATTCAGCATATTCAACGGGTGGACTGTAGGCTCCATCCCTCCTTCATCATTGAATTCAACAGGGATGCTCGTCAAAAGTTGTAGGCAATGATGGCAGAAGACCTTGATTTCCCAAATAAATGTCCCGCCTTCTTGCGCAATAACCTTGTATCCTTTGCTCCACCAAATGAGCTTTCCCTGATGATACCTCTGTTCTAAATATGGGTGTTCTAAATAAGGGATCAGACGACCCATCAACCTCTATCACGATTTCCTTACAGATGTTTGATCAATCTTGCCTAGACCTGCAAGGCAGTCATAGCATTAGTACAATCAGAAGTAATAAGGTTTAATCTTATTAAGATTAACCTTATTTTTAAATTCTATCCCCTCAAGGTCAGCTAACAAAACTGTGGATTTATTCTTTCCTATTCTAACGATCTTATAAGGCCCATCCCATTTGGGTTCTAGCTTGCCTGGGAATAATTCACGTCGTGCGTCATAATACAGAACAAGCTGTCCTTTCTTGAAGGTGTATTTCTTGTCTTTGAGGTCGTGTAGCTTCTTCATTCGGCGCTTCGCCACTTCTTGGTGCAATAAGCTCTGCAACTTAAGCTCGTCTAAATGGGCCAATGTTGTCAAGCGCTCAAAAAGAGCATCTTCATCGCTCAAAGAATGATTGATGGCAAACCGAATGGTCGGCAGCTCAATTTCTAAAGGCAAGACACACTCCTCCCCATATACTAACTTAAACGGGGTATGGCCAGTGGCTCGTTTGAAAGTCGTATTATAGGCCCACACTGCCACGTATAACTTTTTATCCCAATCCCGTTTCTTTTCCGACACAGTTTTGGACAGGATGCCCACAAGCTGCTTGTTGGTGCTTTCAACCTGACCATTAGCTTGCGGATTATATGGGGTTGTCTTGTTATGCTTGATGTTCCACAACTCTGTCAAACTTTTGATCACCTTATTCAGGAAATGGGTTTCGCGGTCCGACACTAATTCTTTCGGTGGACCAAACCGGCATATTATCTGCTCTAAAAGGAAACTAGAAGTTTCTTTAGCATCATCTTTCCTTGTTGCACGTGCTTCTGACCACTTTGTGAAGTAGTCAGTTGCTACAATGATGTACCACTTTTGCGTAGTCGATGACGGAGTAATAGGACCCACAAAGTCTATTCCCCACTTCTCAAATGGAAGTATCGCCATAATAGGGGTGAGTGGTCGTTTCCTATTCTCTCGACTATCATGTCGTTGGCAAATATCGCATCTCTTAACATACGCAAACGCATCCTGGAAGATGGCAGGCCACCAATAACCTGCTCTTAAAGCCTTTTGTGCTGTAAGCCGTCCAGCAAAATGGCCACCGCAAGCAGAATCATGGCACTCCTCCAAAATGAATGGCACCTCGTCAGGCGTCACACATCGGCGATAGATATCATCAACCCCTTGCCGATATAATGTACCTGCGATCAAGGCAAACTTTAACGCTTGCTGCTTAATTTTCCTTTTCTCAGCCTTAGATAGTTCGGATCCCGCCGCTCCTGTTGATAAATAATGCGTTATTGCAGCATACCAGGAGGGAATAGATGCCGTATCTATTTTAAATATCATCTCCATGTCACTACCTTCAGTCACAGATTCTTTCGGCTCCCCAAAGTCCACTAGACATTCCACGATGCCTTGCAACCTTGGTGGCTTACTCTTGATTTCATAATCAAATTCCTGCAAAGTGATCAACCACTTCGCTAAACGATCAGGCGGCTGTAACTTATTCATCAACAGTCGAAGTCCCTCCGCCTTCGTATAAAGCACGACTTTCTCATAGAGAATGTAATGCCTGAACTTCTTGGTCCCAAAGACCATCGCTAGACACAGCTTCTCCATGTAGGTGTAATTGATTTCAGATACCCCCAGCTTCCGACTAGCAAAAGCAATCGGGTGGTACCACTTCTCTTCCCAAATTTGGGCTAAACAGCAGCTGATACTATACATGGTGGCTGCTGAGAATATATAGAACACCTCACCTCTTTTAGGTGCTTTTAAAACGGGCGCTCTTGCTAGCTCTTGTTTCACATCCTCGAATGCTACCTTACAAGGGTCACCCCATACAAACGAACAGCTAAAGGACAATAAATTTGTAAGTGGCAACGTTCTTTCTGCTAAGGCGTTAATGAATCTACGGTAGTAACCAACCGAAGACAGAAAGCTATGAACCTCTTTCGGAGTGCGTGGTGGACCCATGGCAACTATAACTTTGACCTTCTCAGGGTCTGTCGCAATTCCTACCGAACTGACCACATGGCCCAGCAATAGCCCATAAGGTACTCCAAAAGCACACTTCCGTGGGTTTAGGGCGATGCAAAATTGTCTACAGCGCTCAAAGCATTTTCTCAAAATGATCAACTGCCTTTCTCTCACGGTGGCGGCCCCTAAGTCATCAATAAACACCCTCAACTCTTCAGGGGATATGTCACCGAATGTCTTATCGGCTGTTCGTTGCCACGAACCAGGCGCATTGCATAAACCAAAAGCCATCACGTGGTAAGCAAAAGTGCCAAATACAGTGATAAAAGTTGTTTTCAACTTGTCCTCTTCTGCAATTGCCATTTGGTTGTATCCTGCAAAGCAATCCATAAACGAATATATCTCCCTACCCGCTAATTGATCCAAAATCTGGTCAATAAATGGCAATGGGTAGTAGTCCTTAACTGTGTGCTTATTCAGCTCCCTAAAGTCTACACATAAACGGATCTGATTATTCTTCTTCTTTCTAATCACAACTGGCGAACACCATTCTGTGTGTTGCACAGGAAAAATCAAACCCGCTTTTCGAAGCTTCTGTAACTCTTCAAACAGCCCGTCCCTCAATTCGAAAGGCATACGCCTTACTTTCTGCCGTACAGGACGACTGCCCTCTTTCAACGGAATTGTATGAACAGCAAGACTAGGAGGAATGCCTCTCAGCTCATCGTAACTCCATGCAAAGATATCACGGAATTCCTGGATCAAGGCCACATAGTCCTCCCTTTCTGCTGTGCTGAGCATAGAGCCTAATTTGATTGGCCGCGAATCATCAAGCGTACCAAGGTCTAGCTCGATAACATCTGCATCTCTTATACGATCTTGGCCCTCTATCGGCTCGTTCAAAGTGATCTGATAGATGTCCTCCGTGGTGGATCCCTCTTTGGACTCATCACTCGATGATGTCTCACTAGGAGATAAATCTTCTAATGTCTCCAATTCTGTAGAAGATAGAGGAGCTCGCTCACTCTGCGGGGACTCAGGATAAGCATCAACCACCACACGCTGGGCACCTCTGCCGAATATCAATCGACCGGCGGGTATATCCACTTGGCAATCCGCTTGCAAGATCCAAGGTCGTCCAAGTAATACTTGGTAACTTGGCCACCCTGCAAAACGAATCACCCTAAAATCCAACATGCATTCTACATTTGCAACAGTGACATGGACCTTAGTAATGCAGCCTTCCGGCTGTCTCGAACTGTCATCTACCATTCTGAGAATTGTGGAGGTATTTTTCTGAATCGCAAGACCTAACCTTTCCATCAGTTCAGAACTCATAATGTTAACAGATGATCCCGTGTCGACAATAGCATAATCTACTAATATCCCATCGACATAGGCTGCAACCCTTGGGCAATGCTTCTCAGCATGCTCGAACCAGTCATCACCAACTCGCGCAATACCCAAAGGTTCTACGATATACCCGGTACGTAGGATCTTTCTAAATTCCTTGCGTACTCCTGGGGAAAGCTTAATAAGCTGCAAAAGGTTCACATCCGGCTTGACTTCGCAAAGAGAGCCCGCCAAATCGAATTCATGATAGTTCGATAGAGCTTGCTTTTCACGCCAAACCATCCGCTCTTTAGGTCGCTGAACTGGGTTTATTGCCTCTTTCTTAACTTTCACCTTCTTCTTTGGTGGTTCCTTATCGGCTTTACTCTCTACGGGCTTCAAAGGTCCCCCTTCTAGGGCAGGATCCAAAACTTGCGTTCCTTTGTCGCCTTGTTTAGGGTTTCCGTCGACAGGCTTATCCATGTCGGCTTCTCTACCCTTTTTACCTCTTGTAACGACAGCTCGTAAATTAGAGGTTTCAGCATCATTAACGCGTACAGCCTCAATCAAACTAACCCCACTACCACTTGGTAGCTCCTCCACTGTAGTCTTTGGTCGTTGAAGTATTTGTTTAGGCCCGTTTTCTGACTGGGAGTCATTTCCTTGGGCACGATGATTGACAGGCCCTGGTTGCCGACTACCTTGCTGGAGGGAACTAATCTTACTCCAGCAAGTAGCTGCTAAATGGCCAGATTTTCCACAAATGTCGCACTTAACATTTGGGCAATTTCGTGGATAGTGCTGCCCACCACACCATTTGCAACTAAACCTCGATGGTGCACCCTCCTCTGGGTATCTACTTCCTATCAAATTTTGTTGTTTTTTAAGGAAGTTGACATCAACCGCTATTTGTCGATACTGCTCCGTAATCATGTCGGTATAATGCTTCATCATGTCCTTAACCTCGCCAAGAACATTGGAAGAACTCGACTCATAGCCTTGGTCATTACCATGTCGTTCAATCGGCCTAACAATTTGATTAGGCACTGGTTGTTGAGCTGCAGGCATGGTATTAGAATTGGCCGCCTGGCCTCCACCATTTGGAGCCATTTGACTGCCCGTCGGCATCGACATGCTAGGGGGAGCTGGTAATAAAGGGACACTCTGTATCATGTTCCCTCTCCCATTAGGGTTAGCCATCGCTATCCCTTGGCCACTACTGCCATTGGCTATTGCCATATTGTTTCCCAATACTAAACCCATATTCGAATTGCCGCGAGAAGCATAGGCTGCTTGTAGTCGGGATTCCACCTCTTGTGCTCGTGTAATGGCAGTATCTATATCCCCCAAGGGAACACTACTCAACTGCAATTGGATATTAAAGTCCAAACCATGTAGGAAATATTGCAATTGGGCAGCTGTGGGGATAGGAATAGAGGTGTCCAACTTACGGAAGACCTCTTTTATCTTCTTCGCATAAGCACGAATATCCTCGTGTGGATCTTGGCGGGTCACGTTGAGTACACGCAACCAATATTGCCCACCCCTTTCAGGGGCAAACTCCCTTCGGAAAGCTCCATAAAATGCATCAATGTTCAATATGGTTCCGGCTTCTAAACCATGATACCATATAGCGGCTCTTCCTTTGAGAGTCATGTTGAAGAACATCATTAAATGTCCTTCCTCTTGAATGCGACATTTGAACATCAACTTTTGAAACTCCCTAATGTGGAGTTCCGCATCTTCCTCAACTAGCCCATTAAAAATGGGTAGCGGGTAACCTAAAGCCGGCAAATCCGTCGTTCCTGCTGGAATTGCAATAGGCTGCGCCATGACGCGGATTGGATTTGCACTAGGAATAAAGACCGGTGGGGTTACACCTCCCGTACTTGACGTGGACTGGCTTATAGAAGGAAGGGGAGCACTAGAGCTTCCACCTTCTCCTAACTTACTGCTTGGGGTCCTAAGACCACTAGATCCACTCCCTCGTAAGGGTTCAGCACCGCTACGCTTAGGGGAATATCTCCTAAAGATTTCAGCACGTCGCCTAGCTCTTTCGTCTCTTTCTTGCTTTTGGATTTCTGCTAGACGATGCTTATCACTAAATAACGGATCAAGCTCAGTATCCTCTGGCATAAACTACTAGTTGGTCCTTAAACAACCAGGATTCGAGAATCGCCACTTTTAAGTAGCTCCCGGCAGACGCACCACTGATGAACCTAAAAACGGGCCGGCACTGGCTCATGCACTAGCCGGACCTCGTCACTATGCACAAGACAACCCCTCGGCCTCGCGGCTAGGAGCGTCTATCAAAATCTCTGCCTTCCTAAACATTGCGTTTGTAATACGTTGCAGTCCAACTGATCCTAACCCAACATTGCTCCTCAGAGGGAGTCCCTTTCACATAGCCAAAAGGCTCGAATCACATACACATGGGGTTCCTCCTACGGCTGAATGCCGTCAACCCTCTGCGACTCTCCTACACCTTGGGGATTGGCCCCTCGATGCGCCGCTCAACATTTAGACATTTCGCACAAACGTCGCTCAAGGTACCAAATGAACGTATCCAGGAATGTACCATTGTCCTTACTTGACTTCCCCTTTAACCCTCGTCTATCCTACAGCATAGGAACCTCACGCTCTCAACGGTGGGTCACAGGCCTACTGAAAACAATTGCTATGCATATCCAGGAGCTAACTCTGATACTTTTAATTTCCTCTAAATGATCATGCAAAGAGGTGGATGCCTAGTGCTCAAACATTTTAAAAAAACCAGCAGCGTGTAAGTGCAAAACATCTCTTTCATGCTTTTCTTTCTAACCGCTTTGTGCTTCGCTGCAACACCTAGCACCGAAGTGATCTTCGTGCTACTAGGTTTTAATTTTTATCATTATTATTCTGTCCTAGATGCAATGCATATAAAATCAGCAAATTATTCATCATGCTCAGCGGCATTTAACCATTTTTTCCACAACTCTACCCTTCCCTGTTTTGATAGTGCATCATTACATTCATTTCTTTTAGGGTTTCCTTGTCATTTTATGTGGAGAAAGGAAGGAAACACGCACTAAAACATATAAACAAGGCTGAACTGAAGCATAACTTCATGCCCCAGCCTTGCTATACATCAACAAACATAAATCCTATTTTTCTATATTTTTCGTAGCCCCAAATGTATTTTTCCCCTATTTTTCATGGGTTTTTTACCATTTTCCCCCATTTTCTTCCTTTTCTTGTATTTTTTAAATTGCTGAAAATGAAAACCAGTTTGTGGGCTGTGGCCCTTAGTTCATTTGCAACAAAATTAAAAGATTAGTTGATGTGTATCGACGGTTTTCCCCATTTATATGCCCAAAACCCTTGTTTTCCTTCATTTTCATGCGTTTTCGGGTTTCTTGACATTATTTCGAGCCATGAAATGCATGTTTTTCATAATTTCTGGTTATAAACAGTAAGAACTCAGAAGAATCAGCAGCATAATCAAATCTTAGTCCATATGAACGGCATTCCATCAATCAAAAGCATAAAACACTAAATTTTCTTTGTAATTTTTTAGTTTACCGCTTAAACGCGTGTTTCGGGTTTCTTTTTCCATGGCTGTAGATTTGGAAAACAGCAACACTTCATGTCCAGCAACATCACAAATCACCATTCTCAGCCCGTGTAGCAATCCGATCCATGCCGGACAAGCCTCCATCATTCTTTCTTCATTGCTCCTTCCCACACATGAACTGCCTCTTAGAAGAGAGAGAGGGAGGAGAGAGAAAGACTAGAATCAGAAATTTCAAACCAGGCCATCATTCGACGGGTGAAGGGCGGCGATAGAGTCAGGATACAGAGGGGAATGAAGGGCAATGATGATTGGGGGGGGTTGTTTGCAGGCTGGATGATGCATCTCCATCCATGGAGCGAAAAAAACGGCGCCTGTCTGCGTGCTCTTCTCCACGATTTCTTCATCTCCCAATGCATGAAAAGTTTCATGCTACATTAAAATTTGGGCTCCCAAGGGTCACTTGCCCATTTTGGCCAAATTTTGTCCACCTCTTCGCATCTTGACCGGTTTCTTGGCCATTTCCCCGTCCGGACTCGGAATCGAGCTCTGAAAAATCCTGGGCGTCCGGCTTAGCATCCCGCATTGGCCAGTAGCTTGTGTCAACCCGCACGACTATCTGAAAAATTATGAAAAATCAACAAGTGTCGCTCGGGCGCCTTTAAAGCACTTTGGCGCTTAAAATCGTCCTAGATCGAGCCGCCGCCTTTGACAGTGAATATTTTTCCCTTGATCTTCATAATTTTTAGCTATTTTTAAGCACTTCCCGTCACCTAAATTCCGCTCTCAAGCACCCCCATCTTGCAACCTCTTGATTGGATGAAGTAGTTTCATGTGCATACTAAGGCATATGTAGAAGGTTTAGGTGTAGTCTTATGCCAACAAGGCTCCTTAAAGATGGATCAACCTATTTACCATGCAAGTCATAAGGTGACTGATTGGGAGAGGAACTACACATTGATTGAGTTGGAGTGCTTGGCGATGGTGTTTGCCTAGAGTTTCGACACTATTTACTATAGACACACTTCAAGTTTGATGTCGACCATGAGGTGTTGTCCTTTTTTCTAATGAACAAAGTTGATGTAAAATGTAGAATGATAAGATGGTTACTCCTATTCTAGGAGTTTGACTTTGAAGTGGTTACCAAGCACTATCGCTCCCATGTTTTGGCCAATCATCTATCACAGATTCCTCAAACTAAAGAAGAGGAGCAAGATGATTCGAACGGCCTTGATGCTTTCTTGTTTTTATAGTTGAAATGGCAACCCTATGGTATACAGATATTGTCAACCTCTTGGCTACATAGCAATATCCTCTTGGCATCTCTAGTAGAGAAAAGAAAAAAGTTCTATTGGAATTAGCCCCCTACACCTTGCTAGGTGGTGCATTGTACAAGTGAGGCAAAGAGGAATTGCTATAGAGGTGCAGAAGATGAGATTGGGATAGTGTTGAAAGCATGTCATGATGAGCCATGTAGTAGACACTTTGTAGGAGAAGCGATGGCAAGGAAGGGTCTACTTGTAGGATATTGGTGGCTAACCCTCCACAAGGATGCCTATGATTACTGGATGTGATGCCTGTTAGCAAATGGGGAATGTTAGAATATCAAGCTCATTTATGTGCGTTGACCGACATGAGCTGGACACAGCTAGTCTAGCCATAGTAGTTAGGTACATTAAATAAGTCGGTGCCACTATTGGTGTGAATGAACTTATGACCTTAGGTTGTACTTTCACTATACAGTGTTGAATGAATAATGAAGTGTGTGAGAGGAAGCATGCTGCTTCACTCTGTTTGACATCTATCTGCCTCTATGAATTTGAACATGGTATCAGAGCCATGAATCGGCAAAGACTGGGTGCCTGGGAGTGTGGCATTGGACTTGCAGGAGCTGAAGTCAGAGGAAAGGTCATTCTTCTTCAAATAGGCTGAAGCCATTGAACAATGGAAGGTATGCAGTGTATGGTTGTATGCTCAATGATCAAATGCATTATCAAAGGCTTGTTTGTAGCCTTGAGAGGGATGTGTTGAGCACCTTGGAGTGCTTCATTGTCATGATTAAAAAGATCGTGAGCTGTGCTGCCCCCCTTGCCAGTCTGCGCTGTTGCGCCAGGTCCAGATTCAGGTCCTCCAGCTTCAAAATGAGGCATTAAGCATCTTATACATGCTCTATGAAGTGTATGCTAACCCTGGGGTGTGACCTTGAAGGTCTGACATGTCAATGGAAGCTTGGGTGATGAGGCATGGACTGTTATGTAGGTATACAGGTCTGAACTGAATGTACACTACTGAATATAGTGATTTACATCACTGTTTTGATCCTGAAGAGCATTTGAAGCTCCCTAATATGCTGGGAAGATTGCACTGCAGACAACACAAGTCAAGAAGTCATATGTACTTGATGTGAAGTACTTGAGCTGAATTTTCTCATTAAAATATTCAGATCTGAGAACTGTTTCACTGCTGAAAACTGTCATATACTATCAGTGACAAGCATTGGATACTACTGATGCAATACAGGTCATTTTTAGAGCTCTATCACCTATGAGAGCTGTCATATGCATGCTGGATGTATGGAGGCTTGAAACATGCAATGAGCATCATTGAAAACTGAAGTCTGGAACTGAAGTAAATGCAGACATATTGTCTTGGTCAAGTACAAATGGTTCATGAAGTTTTATGCTTTGGTCAGTGAAAACAGGTTGCCTATGTATACCCAGATGCTCATGTATTGACCTTGTCATTACGAAGTAAATGTATGACATGATTGGAAGACAGTTTGGGGCTGGTTGGAACTTGATATGCTGAACTTTGGTTGAATGCAACCTGCAATTGAATTTGTTGACACTTGTATGTGCTGGTTATGCACTGTTCTGTGACTCTATGCTCATGTCATGATTGCCAAGTGTACTAGCAGCTATCTGGGAGGTTTTGGGACATGTGTGACATGATTACCACTCAGTTTTGGACTTGAAAGTGCTGCTGATTATTTACAATTTACAGTTTTCAGACTGTATGTATTTACCGTGGCAGCGAGTTTACCAAAACTCAAGCTGAAGCAAACACATAGCTTATGTATTGACAGTGATATCTACAGTTGAGACCACTTGTTTGTGGGTTGTTTTGGGGTGCCAGTAGGCTGAAATACCCTGGTTTTTTAATGCAATTTAGTGCAGAAAACTGTCATAAACAGTTCCGGGCTGAAGTCGGACAAGTTGTCTTATTGGCTTGCAGGTAGTCAGGCAGTGTCTATAAAATGGCAAATGCTGATAGAACGGACAACATAACCCAGATTGTGGGGGAGAAGCTTGATAGCAGTAATTATGCCATCTGGAAGTTTCAAATGGAGAAATTCCTAATTGGGAAAGGATATTGGGACTTAATGACAGGTGTTGAGGCTGAACCTGAACTTCCAGAAAGGAATCCTATAGCTGATCAAAGACGAGCGCATCGAGCTTGGACGGAAAGAGCTCGCAGAGTTTTACATTGGCTGTCATTATGTATCTCGGATGCTATGGTGATGCAAATCATGAACTGTAAGAGCCCAGCAGATGCATTGAACATATTGGTCAAATACTATGGCACAACCACAAGTGCCAGGAAGATACAGTTGAAGTAGAAATTCAACAACATGGACCGGAAGAGCAGATCCATACAGGATTATGTCACGGAGGTTAAGACCATAGTAGATTAGTTGGCATCTGTTGGTTCACAGGTTGAAGATGAAGATATGGTTGTAGTGACCTTAAATGGATTGGGTCCTAAATACAAGTCTTTTGACACTTCAGTGTCTGTGCGGGCTGAAATGCCTGACTTTAATGAGCTGGTTGCATTATTGATTAATGAAGAAGTGAAGCTTGGCTTAGCTACAGGGTCAAGCGGTTCAAAGAATAAGGATGCAGTTTTTTACTCGAATCAGCGCGGCCGTGGCAGCCGTGGCAGGGGTTATGGATCTGGCAGAGGAGACTAGCAGAATGCATCCTATGGCACTCAAAATCAGCAGTCATCAAATGCAAGAGGTCGTGGAAATTTTCGAGGCAGGGGGAGATCTAACTCCCGTGGTAGAGGCTCATGGCAGCAGCAGCGTCAGTCAGACAATCCAAACAAAGACAAGGATTGTCATTACTGTGGCAAGTATGGGCATATTGCAAAGGAGTGTTGGAAGAAGCAGGGGAATCAGAAGGGTAAATAGCATGGACACTATGCTACGTCCAGTCAGGCAGATGACTCTGGTGATAGATTGTTTGCCATGCAATATGTCAAAGATAAGGCTGCTGAAAAATCATCTGATGATGCAGTGTGGTACATTGACTCCAGGGCATCGAATCACATGACCCCTCACGGTGATTGGTTCACTGATATGGTGACTGAAAAACATGGCTATGTATGCACAGGTGATGACACGCATCATAGCATTGAGCATAAAGGCAAAGTGCCTCTGGTGGTTCATGATGGCAGGAAGAAAAATCTGCATGATGTCTTGCATGTCCCGTCAATTACGAAGAACTTATTGTTAGTTGGTCAGATGATGGAGCAGAACTTGTAGGTTAGATTCAATAAGCATGGTTGCTTTATTGAAGAGTTTGGCAATGGCTGCAAGTTGATAGCTCGTGGTCACAGGAACGACAGAATGTTTACTCTTGATGCTTCTTTGCCAGAGCTGAATTCAGCTATGTTTGCTCATGGTTCTGGCACTATTAGGGATTTGGAAATCTGGCACAAGAGAGTGGGGCATGTCAATTTGCAAAGGCTGCAAACTATGCAGAAGAAACAGCTGGTTACAGGTTTACCCAAATTCCGATATTCAGATATTGGTCATGTATGCGAGGCTTGCTAGTTTGGTAAGCAGTCTCGATTGTCGTTTGTCAGGCATGTAAGGCAGAGTATACGTCCTTTGCAGTTAGTACACTCTAATGTTTGGGGGCCAATTCATAATGCCTCTATGGGAGGTTCTAGATATTATGTATCTTTCATTGATGACTACAGTCGCTATACCTAGCTTTCCATATTGAAAACAAAAGATGAGGTCTTTGCTGTTTTTTAGCAGTTCAAAGCACAGGTTGAGAAGGAATTTGAATGCTACATCTCTTGTTTGAGATCCGACAGTGGTGGGGAGTATGTATCAAATAAATTTGCTGATTTCTTGGCTGAAAATGGCATTCATAGGCAGCTAACCTGCAGCTACACTCCGCAGCAGAATGGAGTAGCTGAAAGAAAGAACAGGGTTCTGATGGAGGTTGCTAGGGCCATGATGAATGAAAAACATATGCCACTTTATTATTGGGCAGAGGTTGTTACGACAGCTGTATACATTCTGAACAGGACTCCCACTGTAGGTATTCAGGATATGACACCGTTTGAGAGGCTGTATGGCTACAAGCCTGATATAGGTCATATGAAAGTCTTTGGCTGTCTTGCTTATGTGCATATTCTAGATGAGAAAAGGAAAAAGCTGGATCCAAAAGCGCATAAGTGTGTTTTCATTGGGTATTCGCAGGAGAAGAAGGCATATAAATGCTATGACCCCTCTACCAGGGAGACTTTGGTGAGCAGGGATGTCATCTTTGATGAGATGGGCTCTTGGTATGTCTCACTAGTTGCAGTGCCATCCGATATGCCTTTCACTCATGTCTCTACAATTGATTTGCAGTAGAGCACTGCTATGACAGGACCTAGCAATCAGACAGTATCCCCATGGACAGGGAGATTGAGGAGCTCACCATCCACTGACACCAGTATGTCAGTGAGGGGGAGACATGATATCTTGGACAGCAAAGGAAAAGAAAAAGCTACTGAGGATGCATCTGGTATGATGACACCTGGTAGAATGACTTTTGGCTATGAGTCTGCTGATACTCTAGACAGCGAACTTGGTATTCCGATTGTCTATACACCTAGCACAAGGCAGAGGAGGTATATTCCGCCTCATGAAAGAGGGGAATCGAGTAGTGCACCACAGCTTAGACGATCACAGAGGGTCAGATACCCTATTAACAAAAGTAATGGAGATTAAAGAACCAAGTACATATGCTGAAGTTGTGAAAGATGAGAACTGGTGCACAGCCATGGATACAGAAATGCATGCTTTGGCTGAAAATAAGACATGGGATTTGGTACCTTTGCCTGAAGGGAAAAAGACCATTGGCTGTAAATGGATCTATAAGATCAAATGCAAATCTGACGATAGTGTGGAAAGGTATAAGGCAAGGCTGGTCGCAAAGGGATATGCCCAACAGTATGGGCTTGACTATGATGAAACATTCAGCCCTGTTGCCAAGATGGCAACTATCCGTATTGTGATTGCTTTGGCTGCTGCTAAAGGCTGGAAATTGCAGCAGATGGATGTGAAAAATGCCTTCCTCAATGGTGACTTAGCAGAGGATGTTTACATGGATCAGCCGAAAGGGTATGTTCACCCTGATTTTCATCATTATGTGTGCAGGCTGAAAAATGCACTGTATGGGCTGAAGTAGGTTCCGAGAGCCTGGCATGCTAGGATCAACAGCTACTTGCAGAGTCTTGGTTTTGCTGTTGGTAGGGCTGATCACAGCCTCTTTACAAAGAAGACTGACAGTGGCTTGGTAGTGCTGGTCATATATGCTGATGACTTGATAATTACTGGAGATGATGACATGTGAATTCAGCATGCAATGAAGATGCTGAAATCTGAATTTGACATGAAAGATCTAGGAGATCTGAGGTATTTCTTGGGTATTGAGGTTGTACTAGCTGAAAATGGTTTATGGCTGATGCAGAAGCACTATGCCATGGAAATGCTTAAGAAGTATGGCATGGCTAAATGCAAACCATTGGATACACCTCTTGATCAGAATGTCAAGCTGGACGTGAACACTGGGGCTGAAGTAGAGGATGTGACTATGTACAGGCAGTTGGTTGGCAGCTTGATTTACTTGACCATCACTAGGCCTGACTTGAGCTATGCTGTAGGGCTGATAAGCCAGTTTATGCAGAAGCCAAGGAAGCCGCACTTGGATGCAGTTAGATGCATCATGAGGTATGTTAAGTCCACTATAGACTATGGGCTGTTCTATGTCAGAGATAAGCCCTTGACATTGATTGGATACACAGATGCGGATTGGGCAGGTTGCTCATATGACCGCAGATCTACAAGTGGATATGCATTTGGATTTGGTAGCGGCATGATTAGTTGGAGCAGCAAGAAGCAACCTACGGTTGCTTTATCGAGTGCTGAGGCAGAGTACAGGGGTGCTGCATTGGCAGCATGCGAGATTTCATGGCTGCTCAAGCTTATGGCTGATTTGGACATACAGGTAGATGCTCCAGTGAAGCTACTATGTGATAATCTGAGTAGTGTACACCTGGCTATGAATCCAGTTTATCATGCCAGGATGAAACACATAGAGGTACAGTACCATTTCATCAGAGAGATGGTTCTCGCAGGACGCGTTGATCTTATGCATATAAAGACAGATGAACAGGTGGCAGATATCTTTACCAAGTCCTTGGGTAAAGATAAGTTCTGTGGTTTTAGACAGCTGCTTGGAGTTCAGATGCTGTCTTGAGCTTGAGGGGGAGTGTTAGAATATCAAGCTCATTTATGTGTGTTGACCGACATGAGCTGGACATAGCTAGTCTAGCCATAGTAGTTAGGTACATTAAATAAGTCGGTGCCACTACTGGTGTGAATGGACTTATGACCTTAGGTTGTACTTTCACTATACAGTGTTGAATGAATAATGAAGTGTGTGAGAGGAAGCATGCTGCTTCACTTTGTCTGACATCTATCTGCCTCTATGAATTTGAACAAATATCAAGCTCATTTATGTGTGTTGGCCGACATGAGCTGGACACAGTTAGTCTAGCCATAGTAGTTAGGTACATTAAATAAGTTGGTGCCACTACTGGTGTGAATGGACTTATGACCTTAGGTTGTACTTTCACTATACAGTGTTGAATGAATAATGAAGTGTGTGAGAGGAAGCATGCTGCTTCACTCTGTTTGACATCTATCTGCCTCTATGAATTTGAACAGGGAAGCCCACCAAATCCAGTGCCACTACAAACCATCCTTCCCTTGAAGCTGTTCGAGAAGTGGGATATTGGGTTCATGGACACAATCGATCCTTCAACCAGAAGGAAGCAGAGCCAATACATCTTGGTATGTACAAACTATGTGACAAAGTGGGGTAAAACCAAAGCTCTCAAACAAGATGGTTGCAACAATGTGGTTCTATTCTTGTACAAGAATATCATAAACCATTTTATTAGTCCATTAGCATTGGTAAGTGACAAAGGCATTCACTTTTTGAATAAGATTATGGAAAAGTTGATAGAGCTTTACAAGATCTACCACCGCGAGTGCATACCCTACTACCCCCTACTACCCCTTAGAGCCAATGGACAAGTCAATGTTACCAATTGTATCATCTATTTGATCCTGATAGGGATGATTGCTACACATCGTCACATTTGGGACGATCATCTTATAGAGGTCCTTTGGGTATACAAAACCTTCCATAAGGCTGCTGTAAGATACACACCTTTCCAGTTGGTGTATGGCACAAAAGTTGATAGAGCTTTACAAGATCTACCACCGCTAGTGCATACCCTACTACCCCCTAGAGCCAATGTCCAAGTCAAAGTTACCAATTGTATCATCTATTTGATCCTAATAGGGATGATTGCTGCAGATCGTCACATTTGGGACGATTGTCTTATAGAGGTCCTTTGGGTATACAAAACCTTCCATAAGGCTGCTATAAGATACACACCTTTTCAGTTGGTGTATGGCACAGAATCCATCTTCCTTGTTGAGCTAAAACTACCCTCTTTGTAAGTAGCTATCAAAGAGCGGCTAGGAGATGCAATGTCTCTGCAATGCTCTTTTCTACACTTGGAATATTTAGACAAGGCTTGTAGGATGGCCTTATAGTGTATGGAAGCCACAGAGGATCGCAATGAAAGGTTTATCATTATAGCTTCATCAAGCAGAAAGATTTCAAGGAAGGTGACATAGTCCTTACCTATGATTTACACTTTGGCAAGTTTCTAGGAAAGCTCCAAAAATTCTAGATGGGCCCCTACAAGGTACTCATTGTCAATCCTAATGGTTCTATCTAAGTGCAGGTCATTGTGATGCCTCTGACGATCCCTTCTTGATTTATGGTTACCACCTGAAGATGTATTTCCCTCACTGGGATCATGACAATCAAAGCCGATAGTCCCTCTCTCTCTCTCTAAGATATCACATGTTACTATTTCTCATGTTGCTACTAATAGCTGTCATTCTCATTTTGACAAGGTGGAATCATTCTTTTAGTTCCTCACCTCTACCTCTTGCCCTTGTCGTCCTATTACCTTTCTTTTCAATCGAGTAGATGTGGCATGGATAGTTCTGATATATGGTTTTTGTGCCATTTACCTGAAGAAAGAAAAAGAAAAAAAGTCATGAGAGAAAAGGAAATTTGTCATTGCTCTATAGCTCTAGTAAAAGACCTCTCTATCACCTTCATATTGAGTTGGATAGTGAGTATGAATCAATAAGGAAGAGAATAAAACCCATTACTATTATAGAGTCTATGAAATATATACTCAAGTTTGAAGGAAAGAAGAATCTTGATCTTTGGTTAGATGGCAGTATATATCCCAAAGATCATAGCAAAAAATAGCAATTCGCCTTTCTATAATAGCTATGAGGTTCATTGGTGATGGTTATAATGGGTTTCTAGGTTATACACAACTTAGTTGTAGAAAAGGATGTCCTCAAATTGGAGAACCATCTTTTATCAAAACATAACAATGAGTTACTACAGAAGCTCAAGGGCTATCAACATAGGATTCATTCGTTAGAGAAACACATCAAATCTTATAAATGAAAGCAAACTATTTTAGGCCTTTGAAATCGACAAAAGGCTCTTAGAAATATTGAGAGTATCAGACGAGGAGGTGGTGGTTGCAGTAAAAGAATCCAAGCAGCAATGCACATTTTTTTCCACTTTAAAAATATGAAATATGACTTTGTTTATAACTAATTGTATTGATTTGTGATGTTGATTTTGTTTAGGTCTCTTCTTCAACTGAATGCAAGTGAAATAGATTCTTTGAAAGCATCTCAGTTTTATTATCATCATCTTCCTTCAATAGTTTCAAAAGATATTTTGGAGAGGAAGAAATTTAAAAGGGCAAAGAAACAATGCTTGGAGTCATTTATAAAGGATCATTCTTTGGATATTGAGTTAGTGCAGAAGACACTAGATAATATTGGTAGCAGTGGAGATGCTTATATACAACTTTTTTAGCTTTTATAGTGAAATATGAAGCAAGGACAAATACGTAATTGCATACTTTTAAGGCCATCTGTGGTTAGAACTATTAGATAGAGAGTGAATAACAAAGTGATGGAGATTTTGGGTGAGCCTTTCCATATCAAGGCTAGCTTCAAGGGCAAGAAAAAGGAAGTTGTATTCAATGAATTTAACCTTGACTTGCCTACCTTACAATGTTTAATGATTAGATTCTATGACTTGTCACTAGAAGAGGCACAAGGAGCGGCTAGATTTGTGGTTAAACTTGATGAAAGTGAGATTCTAAAATGTACAAAACTAGAGAGAGTCTCTATAACCTTGACAAACAGAGCACTTTCATCAAATCATTAAAATAGGTTTTTCATCGAACACCAATACCCAATGTTATTAAGAGACAACAAGTAGGAGAAGAGCTATTTGTTGAAGGGTTTGGGAACTATAAGATTGTATGGCACATAGTTGGTGACTTAAAGACATTTAAATGTATGTATAATGTATCAAAGGGAGCCAACTATAGATCTCCTTGCCTATATTGCATGCCCCCATCCATAGAGTTAAACTCAAGCAATTGGAATAGAGCTCCCTCTAGGCACAACAAGGATCCACAGTTTAAACTAGTCCTAGATATTCCTTTAATGAATGCCCATATCTGTACGTTTCATGTGCTTTGTAGGATAATTGAAAAGCTTGTTCATCTTTATATAAGATTTGCATGGAAGTTGAAGCCATTATCAACTTAAAACATATGCTATGACAAAGATTGGAAAAGTCTTATTTGCAATTGGTTTGCATGGTGGTAATGTTGTTATTGAACCAGATCTTCAAAAGTCTAAGGATGGAAATTGTGTCCCCAAAAAGCCATCTATTAGTGGAGTGAAGGCTAGAAGGTTCCTAGACTTTCATGGGAGACTTGCTAAGATAGACTCTAGGAACGGTGGCTAAACTATTAGATACAATCAGTGGAAGTACCTACATAATGCAGTTGAGGATTATGCGGATAATGGACAAGATCAGAATAGAAAAGCCAATGTTTGGAAAACACTAGAAAAAGTATTCTTTTATTAAGATAAAACTGAGTGGATTGATAATGATCTCAAAGACTTCAGAAACCAATTGAACCTTTTTAAAATGGCAATGATGACAGAAGCTTGGGGCAATCAGCATTTCACTCACTATATGGTAAGAAGTTTGCATATGTATGTCTCTTTATTGTTTGACTCATATAGGGTTTTTTAATTGAATTTCTTTATTTGTTAACTATGTAGCATATTTTATATAACCATGCTCCATATTTTATCAAGAAATATGGATATCTATCTTTCTGGCCAACCAAAGGTATGGAAAAATCACATTATCAAGCAAGAAAAAAATACTTTAGACACACAAGACATGGAGGTGGAAGATACAAAGAAAATAGTTTATTAGAGGTTTTTCAATGGTTCTACAGATAAATTTGGCACAAATTCCAGCTCAAAGACACAACCGCATCATGTAATACATCATCTTTGGCAAGGACTATATCCACTGTGTAATATCCCCATGCCCGTAAGTTACAAACTCACATTCCTAGTCCGCCAGCTGCCCAATTGCAATACTTCTTGCATGGATTGGATTTCAATATTCAGGTACAATTGAGCAGTGTGGCTTTGGCTGATATAGACAGTGCCATCACGCGGGTAGAATGAATAGAGTCACGATTACAAATGGCCTACTCCTCTCGAATAAATCTTAATGCGGGTCTAGTACCTAGAGGCAATTTACCATTGATAAATGGAAGTCAAGGGATGCCTATGAATAACCCTAATGGGTGAGGAAGCATGGTTCAAAATGTACCTTTGCTGCCAGCTCCTCCCAGTGTGACTATGCCTATGGCTAGTCAGTTGGCTCCACCAAATGTTGGAGGCCAAGCTTCGAACCCTAATGTTGTTCTTGTGAGTCAACAATCAATGCCCAATCAAATTGTTAGGCCAATGGAACAACGGATAGACGATCAAGGCAATCAGTCGAGTGCCTCTAATGTCCTTGGCGAAGTTAAGGATATGATGAAGCACTACACCAACATGATTTCTGAACAATATCGAAAAATAGCTGTTGACGTCAATTTCCTGAAGAAGCAGTAAAATCTGATAGGGAGCCGACGCCCTGAAGAGGGTTGTCCCTCAAGATTCAGCTCTGTAAGTGGTGTGGTGGACAACATTTCCCTAGAAACTGTCCAAATGTTAAATGTGATATTTGTGGAAAGTCAGGCCACTTAGCTACTACTTGTTGGAGTAAGATTAGTTCCCTGCAACAAGGGAGTAAACATCCAGGCCCAGTTAATCATAGAGCGCAAGGTAGTAAACTCTAGCAAAATGATGGACCAAGACAAATACTGCAAAGGAGAAAGACCACTATAGAGGAGTTGCCACAAGGCAATGGAGTCAACCTTATCGAGGCTGTATGCATCAATGGTGCTGAAACCTCTAACCTACGAGCCGTGACAAGAGGCTAAAAGGCTAAAGAGGGTGATAAAGAAAATGCAAAACCGGTCAAGGAAAACCCTAAACAAGGGGATAAGGGGACGTAAGTCCTGAATCCTGGCATGGAAGGTGGACCTCTAAGGCCTGTTGACAAAAAAGTCAATCCTAAGAAGGATGAGGAAGTGCCAAGAAAGAAGGCAAGAGCTAAAAAAGGAACACTAAAGCCAGTCCTGAGACCAAAAGAAAGAATGGTTTGGAGAGAAAAGAGAGCTTTGGCTACTTATCATGATTTTGATTTAGCAAGTTCTCTTTGCAAAGTCAAACTAGATGTAAATCTCTTACGGTTGACTAAATTATCTCCAGAAGTACGCAAGGAATTCAAGAAGATCCTATGTATTGGATATATTGTAGAACCTTTGGGCATAGCACGAGTAGGGGAAGATTGGTTTGATCATGCTGAAAAGAATTGCCTAGGGTTCCTGCATATGTGGATGGAATATTAGTGGAGCATGCTATCGTAGACACTGGGTCCTCCGTCAATATCATGAGTTCAGAGTTGATGGAGAGGTTGGGTCTAGGCATCCAAAAAGATGGCTCCACCCTTCTTAGAATGGCTGATGATAGTCTAAGGCAACCAGAAGGTTGCATTACTAAAGTCCACGTTACAGTTGCAAGTGTGGAATGCTTCTTGGACTTTAGGGTGATAAGATTTGCAGGACGTCCTAGCTATCGAGTCTTGCTAGGTAGGCCTTGGATCTTACGAACAGACTGTCAAGTCGAGATACCCGTCGATCGAGTGGTTCTAGGTAGAGGTGCTAATCGAGTAATAGTCGATGCTTACCCTGAGTCTCCTCAGAGTGAGAGAGCTCCTTTATCCTCTACTGAATTAGGGACAGTAGATAATCCATCTGGTAGTGAGACATTATCCAGTGATGAATCTAAAGAGGGGTCCACTACAGAGGATATTTATCAGATAACTCTAAATGAGCCAATAGAACCACAAGATAGGATAAGAGACGCGGATGTGATTGAGTTGGACCTTGGCATGCCGAATGATTCGCGACCAATTAAATTAGGTTCCATGCTCAGTTCAGCAGAAAGGGAGGACTATGTGTCCTTGATTCAAGAATTTCATGACATCTTTGCTTGGAGTTAGTGACAAGCTGAGATGCATTCCTCCCAGCCTGGCTGTTCATACTATTTCTATAAAAGAAGGCAGTTGTCCTGTGCGTCAGAAAGTAAGGCGTACGCCTTTTGAATTGAGGGACGGGCTGTTTGAGGAGTTACAGAAGTTACAGAAAGCTTGTTTAATCTTCCCTGTACAGCACACAGAATGGTGTTCACCAGTGGTTATCAGGAAGAAGAAAAACAACCAGATCCGACTATGTGTAGTTTTAGAGAGCTGAATAAGAAGACGATTAAGGATTACTACCCGTTGCCATTTATTGACCAAATTTTGGATCAATTAGTGGGTAGGGAAATATATTCATTTATGGATTGCTTTGTAGGATACAACCAGATGGCAATTGCAGAAGAGGACAAGTTGAAAACAACTTTCATTACTATCTTTGGTACTTTTGCGTACCATGTGATGGCCTTTGGATTGTGCAATGCACATGGATCATGGCAATGAAAAACAGATAAGACCTTTGGCGACATCTCCCTAGATGAGTTGAAAGTATTTATCGATGACCTGGGTGAGTTGAAAGTATTTATCGATGACCTGGGGGCAGCCACTGTAAGGGAAAGGATGTTGATTATCTTAAGAAAGTGTTTTGAGCGTTGCAAACGATTTTGTATCGCTCTTAACCCATGGAAGTGTGTCTTTGGAGTGCCTTATGGGCTATTGCTAGGCCATGTGGTCAGTTTAGTAGGGATCGCAACTGACCCTGAAAAGATCAAGGTTATAGTCGCTATGAGTCCACCACGCACTCTAAAAGAGGTACATAGCTTTTCATCGGTAGGGTACTATCGGAGGTTAATAAATGCCTTGCAGAAAGGATGTTGCCATTAACGAACTTGTTATCCTCTAGCTATCTATTTGTATGGAGCAACCCTTGTAAGTAGCTTTCGAGGATGTGAAACAGAAGCTAGTAAAAGCACTAGTTTTAAAAGCACCTAAAAGAGGCGAGGTATTTTACATATTTTTAGTGGCCACCATGCGATGGGAGGAAAAGTGGTACCATCCGATAGCTTTTGCTAGTTGAAAATTGGGCATATCAGAAATTAACTACACCTACATGGAGAAGTTGTGCCTTGTGATGGTCTTTGCGATTAAAAAATTCAGGCACTACATCCTCTATGAGAATGTAGTTTTCTATACGAAGGCAAAAGGGCTTAGATTGCTTATGAACAAGCTGCAACCGCTTGATCGTCTGGCAAAGTGGTTAATCACTTTGCAGGAGTTCGATTATGAGATTAAGAGTAATCCACCGAGGTTGCAGGGGATTGTGGAATGCCTTGTGTATTTTGGGGAGCCGAAAGAGACTTTGGCTGAGGGAAGTGATATCGAAGAAATGTTTAAAATCGATACAGCTTCTATCCCATCTTGGTATGCTGTTATCACACATTATCTATCAACGGGAGAGATTGGAGCTGGTTTATCAAAATTTGAAAAGAGGAATATCAGACAACATGTTGAGAAATCCAGATCTGGAGCTAGTTAGCTATGGTGGACGCAAATCAAACACACGATACATGATAGAGGGCAGTGTCTAGTCCCTTACAAGAATAGGATTTCAATAGAGACTCTAATCACAGGTAGCCTCTTAGGATTTTTAATAACTAATTATCAAGAGTATTAACAATCCGTTCTTTTAGTTCAAGCCAGGTTGAGACACATATAGTGTGAAAGCTAGTTAAATGTGAAGGCAATTTGATGATGCACTGTGAGATGAGTAGGCTAGTTTGAAGAGATAGAGTGTGAAAATAGGCTTGTGAATGGAGTGGTATTGGAGAAGGAGGTGTGAATGGGCTTTATAACCTAAAGCTTAGATTACTAAGGTTAAAAAAAGAAAGAAAGAAAATAAAACGAAAGCAATAAACACAATATTAGTGAGTTTGGGAATCTCTCAATTCCCATTTTTTGAATACCAAAAAGGTGGCACCCAGATAACATGCCCATAAGTTTCTCAAAACCATATGATGTGACCTATAATTGGAAAGTGCTTCAAAAATGGAATCTATTGAGCTATAGACCACTCAATTTGGAGTTATAATGTACAAGTTATGACAAATCCAAAGATTTGACCACTTGTCCCAAACTTATGGGAAATTCCCATATTCCCCAATATGGTGTTAATAGCTTATCTGTTGGCACCGATTTCCTTCCATGAGGACATCGATGATGCGTTGACTTGTCGAGAGATCTGCTAGATCTAGACTTCTTCCCCTAAGCTTCACGCTGCACACATACAAGGTTGAATTGATGATGAGCTTGGTGATGAGCAGATTAATGTTTTTAGTAATGCATCCAGCTCCTTCTTTGATTCAGCAAATCTTTCTTTGCTAGCTCTTGTCCTTGAGCATGTGAAGCAGGGTTGTCTTGTCAACGTTGTTGAGACAGAGGAACAAAATCTTGGCCTCTTTCTGCCATAGCCCAAGGGAGGCGAGGATGCCGTAAAACCAATTGAACAAGAACATGATGGTGGGAGCATGGACAGAGGGATCAGTCAGATCTGGTGATTGCGAGGTCCGCCTTAGAGATTCTTTGCAATGAGATGAAAGCAAGCTAAGCACAGACGTAGTCTTCCCTTGTTTCTTCTCTGACAGTAGTCGTCTTCTCCTTCTTCTTCTTCTATTGCAAGACAACAACTACATACCTTAGGTAGTAAGTAGCCTTAGTAGTAGATACCCACCATCATTCTTTCTCCAACCTCTTAGATGACCTATGGGTAAAAATATCACTGCGAGCTCTCCCAATCTCCAGCAATCTATTCAGAAAGTATGCCTCCTTCACCAAAAAATTAGAAACCTTCCAGAGTTAAATGTTGAATTGAAAGAAGTGGAATTTCTGGTATGTAGAATGGACTTGACTAGGAGCAATTAGCTACAAGCTCTTCTCTTCTATGTCGTCTCTTCTCTTGAGCTCCACTGAAAATCATATCGTCGCCTCTCACTCATGCAATGATGGCGTGGATGAAGATCTTTGATTTTATTCTTTCTCTGTCCTCCCTCTCTCCCTTAAGGGGCTGTTCTTGTGAGGAAGAAGACAATGAAGAATGATGGAGGAAAGCTTGTCCGGATGAGACCGGATTGCTTCCGGATGGATGGAGACTTGAAGAGTGCTGTTCTTGAAGATGCTGAGCATTAAATGCAAGCTAGAAATCAGTTCCGTAATCAAGATCAAGAAATCAAGACCTGAAAATAAGCGGTAATGCTATTTTTACAAAGAAAAATGATATTTTTATGCTATTTGCTTTATGAAACCTTGTTCATATGGGATGAAAGCTCATTATGATATTGTTTGCCATGAGTTTCAACTGTTTTCAACATGAAAATCAGAAAATATAAGGCTACATGGCTGGAATTAGTGTCAAAATATACGCAAAACATGCGTTTTAAGGGTAAAATTGGGAGTTTGCTATATAAATAAGAAATATGATATGTCACACCAATTAAATCTGAGTTCTTGCTGTCAATGAACCTTAGGGCCACAACCCACAATCAAATTTTATTTTCAGTCATTATCTATTAAAGAAAAATAGGGAAAAATGCCAAAAAATGGGTTTAAAATTAGGGAAAAATAGAAAACGGGCTGAGGAAAATTGGGAAAAATTATATCTATGTTTGTGCAATGTACAACGATAGCAAAGCACGAGATTGACCTCAGTTTGTTCTCGTTTCTATGTTTTTTGCGTATTTATTGTTCTTTTAAAAGGGAAAAATGCATAGAAACCCTATTTAACCGATCAATGATGCAAAATGCTAAGAGTTGGATGAAAAGGGGCTGAAACGTTGAAAGATAAAGAAAATATTTGATTTATGCATTGCACTTGGCATATAGGAAACGGTTTGAATAATGAGGAAATAAAGAGGATGGTTGCATGTGCATATGGCTCAATGCCTCCTTTCAACGCAGCACGCATTAGTAAAATTCATGGAAAGAATGCTTTATGCACCATGCACGATGCTGATCTTTCTTTTGTCTGAGCACATAGCCATACATGATTTGCATTAAGCATAATAATTAAAATGTATCAGAAAAACCTCCTGGATGCATGGCACCTGTCTTCCTTAGGTTGTGACCAACGATGAGCGTGAGAGGATGTCCTAAGCTATAGGATAGTCATTGGGTCCTAAGGGGAAAGTGTAGTGAGGAATGGTCCATCTTGGAACGTAAAATATTAGTACCTTGAGAGAAGTTTGTGCTCGTTTGTGTTATATGTTTAGTAGCGCATCAAAGGGCCAATCCCTGCGATGTAGGAGAGTTGCAGTGGGGCTCCGACTATTAGTCGGTGGGGTGCCTCCTATGTGTATGTGACGAGGCGTTATGCCTATGTACTTTGGGTTCTCCCTTTGAGGAGTTTTAGGGAAATGTTGGACTATAAACTATAAACGCAGGAATTAAGCTTTAGGGCAGTTTGTCCTTTAGCATTAGATTGACGCTCCTGGTCCGCGAGGCCGTGACGATGTTTGTGTGTCATGAGCATGAGGTCCGGCTGGTGCTATAGCCAGTGCTGGCCCATTTTAGATCCCATCAGTGGTGCGTCTGCTGGGAGCCGCTTATAAGTGGTGGTTTTCAGATCTAGGGTTTCTAGGGACCAAAAGGAAGTTGGTTTATGTCCTCTAACAAGGACCGTCAAGCTGAAATCCAAAAAGCAGAACATGCTGAGAGGGCTAGGCGGCGGTTAGAGATTGTAAGTCGTTATTCTCCTCAAAGGAGTAGCCCGGTACGTATAAGAGGCAGTGGTCTTAGTCACCCAACTGCTCCATATAGTCTATTAGGTGTAGGAGGAAGCGTAAGTTCTTCCTCCTCTCCACCAAGTCTCCCCACTTCAAGTGAGGGGGTGAATTCACCTGTTCAAGTTCCCATTGCTAATCCAATTGTTGCCATGGCACAACCCATTGAAATTCCTATAGGGACGCCGGATTTTCTAGCCTTAGGATTTTCCTTGCCCATTTTTAATGGGTTAGCGGAAGAGGATACAGAATTTCACATTTGTGAGTTCCAAAGATTGATGTTCAATTATCGCATCCAAGATGAGGGACATCTCATGATGTTCTTTAATATGACATTAAAATGAAGGGCTGCGGTATGGTATCACAGCATAGAGTCTAGGACCATAACCACAATTGATCAATTCTATGTAGCTTTCCGAGGAGAGTATGCCCCTGAAAGAGGTAGCCAATATTGGTTGCGGGTCTTGAATGTAACGCACCAAAACCCTCATGAGAATGTGAAAGCTTATGCCAAGAAGCTGAAGGAAGTATTCCGTAAGTTACAAACTTACATTCCCATTCCGTTGGCTGCCCAATTGCAATACTTTTTGCATGGGTTGGATTTTAATATCCAAGTACAATTGAGTAGTGTGGCCTTGGCAGATATAGACATCGCTATTACGCGGGCAGAGGGAGTAGAAGCATGATTACAAATGGCCTACTCCTCTCGAATGAATGTTCATGGGGGTTTAGTACCTGGCAGCAATCCATCATTGATGAATGGAAGTCAAGGGATGCCTATGACTAACCCTAATGGGAGAGGGAGCATGGTCCAGAATGTACCTTTGCTGCCAGCTCCTCCCAGTGTAACTATGCCTATGGCAAGCCTATTGGCTCCACCAAACATTGGAGGCCAAGTTTTGAATTTTATTGTTGTTCCTGTGGGTCAACAGTCAATGCCAAATCAGATTGTTCGGCCAATGGAACGACGGGTCGATGATCGAGGCTATGAGTCGAGTGCATCTAATGTCCTTGGCAAAGTTGACATGATGAAGCATTATACCGATATGATTTCCAACCAATATCGACAAATAGCTGTCGACGTTAATTTCTTGAAGAAGCAACAAAATCTGATAGGGAGTCGACGCCCTGAAGAGGGTGGACCCTCAAGATTTAGTTGTAAGTGGTGTGGTGGGCAGCACTTCCCCAGAAACTGTCCAAATGTAAAATGTGACATTTGTGGGAAGTCGGGCCATTTAGCTGCTACCTGTTGGAGTAAGATTAATTCCCTCCAACAAGGGAGTAAACAGCCGGGCCCAGTGAATCATAGAGTGCAAGGAAATAACTTGCAACAAAATGATGCACCAAGACAAATATTGCAGAGGGGAAAAACAACTATAGAAGAGTTGCCACAAGGCAACGAAGTCAGCCTTATTGAGGCTGCTTGAGTCAATGATGTTGAAACCTCTAACTTAAGAGCCGTGACAAGAGGCCAAAAGGCTAAAGAGGTTGACAAAGATAATGCAAAGCCGGTTGAGGGAAACCCTAAACAAGGGAATAAGGGGACACAAGTCCATAGTCCTAGCATGGAAGGTGGACCTCTAAGGCTTGCTGACAAGAAAGTCGATCATAAGAAGGATGAGAAAGTGCCAAGAAAGAAGGCAAGAGCTAAGAGAGAAGCACCCAAACCGGTCCAAAGACCAAAAGAGAGGATGGTTTGGTGAGAAAAGAGAGCTTTGGCTACTTATCCTGACTTTGATTTAGCGAGTTCTCTTTGCGAAGTGAAACCAGATGTGAACCTCTTGCAATTGATCAAATTATCTCCAGGAGTATGCAAGGAATTCAAGAAGATCCTGCGTATTGGGTATATTGTAGAACCTTTGGGCATAGCACGAGTAGGGGAAGATTGGTTTGATCATGCTGAAAAGAATTGCCCTAGGGTTCTAGCTTATGTGGATGGAATATTGGTGGAGCATGCTATTATAGACACTGGATCCTCCGTCAATATCATGAGTTCAGAGTTGATGGAGAGGTTGGGTCTAGGCATCCAAAAAGACAACTCCACCCTCCTCAGAATGGCTGATGATAGTCTAAGACAACCAAAAGGTTGTGTTACTAAGGTCCATGTTACCATCGCAAGTGTAGAATGCTTCTTGGACTTTAGGGTGATAAGATTTGCAGGACGTGCTAGCTATCGAGTCTTGCTAGGTAGGCCTTGGATCTTACGAACAGACTGTCAAGTCGATATACCCACCGATCGAGTGGTTCTAGGTAGAGGTGCTAATCGAGTAATAGTTGATGCTTACCCTGAGTCTCCTCAAAGTGAGAGAGCTCCTTTATCTTCTACTGAATTAGAAACAACAGACGATCCATCTGGTAGTGAGACATCATCCAGTGATGACTCTAAAGAGGGATCCACTACAGAGGATATCTATCAGATAACTCTAAATGAGCCGATAGAGCCGCAAGATAGGATAAGAGACGCGGATGTGATTGAGTTAGACCTTAGCACGCCGAATGATTCGCGACCAATTAAATTAGGTTCCATGCTCAGTTCAGTAGAAAGGGAGGACTATGTGTCCTTGATCCAAGAATTCCGCGATATCTTTGCTTGGAGTTATGATGAGCTGAGAGGCATTCCTCCCAGCCTAGCTGTTCATACTATTCCTGTAAAAGAAGGCAGTCGTCTTGTGCATCAGAAGGTAAGGCGTATGCCTTTTGAATTGAGGGACGGGCTATTTGAGGAGTTACAGAAGTTACGGAAACCTAGTTTGATCTTCCTTGTTCAACACACAGAATGGTGTTCACTAGTTGTTATCAGGAAGAAGAAAAATAACTAGATCCGATTATGTGTAGATTTTAGAGAGCTGAATAAGTAGACGGTTAAAAATTACTACTCGTTGCCGTTTATTGACCAGATTTTGGATCAATTAGCGGGTAGGGAAATATACTCATTCATGGATTGCTTTACTGGATATAACCAGATGGCAATTGCAGAAGACGACAAGTTGAAAACGACTTTTATTACTGTCTTTGGTAGTTTTGCGTACCATGTGATGGCCTTTGGTTTGTGCAATGCACATGGATCATGGCAACGAATAGCAGACAAGACCTTTGGTGACATCTCCCCAGATGAGTTGAAAGTATTTATTGATGACCTGGGGGCAGCCACTGTAAGGGAAAGGATGTTGATTATCTTAAGAAAATGCTTTGAGCACTGCAGACAATTTTGTATCGCTCTTAACCCACGAAAATGTGTCTTTGGAGTACCTTATGGGCTATTGCTAGGCCATGTGGTTAGTTCAGTAGGGATAGCAACTGATCCTGAAAAGATCAAGGTCATAGTTGCTATGGGTCCACCACGCACTTCGAAAGAGGTACATAGCTCGATAGGGTACTATCGGAGGTTTATCAATGCCTTGGCAGAAAGAACGTTGCCATTAACAAATTTATTATCTTGTAGCTGTCTATTTGAATGGAGTGACCCTTGTAAGGTAGTTTTTGAGGATGTGAAACAGGAGCTGGTAAAAGCACCCATTTTAAAAGCACCTAAAAGAGGCAAGGTGTTCTATATATTTTCAGTAGCCACCATGCATAGTATCAGCTCTGCTGTTTAGCCCAAATCTGGGAGGAAAAGTGGTATCATCGGATAGCTTTTGCTAGTTGAAAATTGGGCATTTCGGAGATTAATTATACCTACATGGAGAAGTTGTGTCTTGGGATGGTCTTTGGGACTAAGAAATTCAGGCACTACATCCTCTATGAGAAGGTAGTATTCTATACGAAGGCAGAAGGTCTTAGATTGCTTATGAACAAGCTGCAGCCACCTGACCGTTTTGGCAAAGTGGTTAATCACTTTGCAGGAGTTCGATTATGAGATTAAGAGTAAGCCATCGAGGTTGCAGGGTATTGTGGAATGCCTTGCTGATTTTGGGGAGCCAAAAGAGATTTTGGCTGAAGGAAGTGATATTGAAGAAATGTTTAAAATTTATACAGCTTCTATTCCATCTTAGTATGCTGCTATTACGCACTATTTATCAACAGGAGAGACTGGGGCTGGTTTGTCAAAATAAGAAAAGAGGAAAATCAAACAGCAAGCTTTGAAGTTTTCCGTGATCATAGGAACACTATATCGGCAGGGTGTTGATGATATCTACTGCCAATGTGTGGTGCTTGACGAGGTTCCTTTTATCTTGAAAGAGTGCCATGACTCTGCATGTGGAGGGCACTTTGCGGGACAGTTGACGGCGCAGAAAGCTTTAAGAGCTGGATATTGGTGGCCGTCCATCTTCCAAGATTCCTTTGAGTACGTTAAGAGATGTGATACATGTCAAAGGCATGATAGTAGAGAGAATAAGAAACGCCCACTTACGCCTATCATGGCTATCCTTCCATTTGAGAAGTGGGGCATTGATTTTGTGGGTCCTATTACCCCGTCGTCTACTACCCAGAAGAGGTACATTATAGTAGCCACTGATTATTTTACAAAATGGTCAGAAGCGCGGGTGATGAGGCAGGACAATGCGAAAGAGACTGCAAGTTTCCTTTTAGAGTAGATTATTTGCCGTTTCGGTCCCCCAAAGGAATTAGTGTTGGACTGTGGAACCCATTTTTTGAACAAGGTGATTAAAATCTTGACTGAAGCTTGGCAAATCAAGCATAATAAAACGACTCCTTATAATCCACAAGCAAATGGGCAAGTTGAAAGTAATAAGAAGCTTGTGGGTATCTTGTCTAAGATAGTCTTTGAGAAGAAACGAGACTGGGATAGGAAGTTGTATGTGGCAGTATGGGCATATAATACAACGTTCAAGCGAGCCACTAGCCATACTCCATTCAAATTGGTTTACGGGGAAGAGTGTGTGTTACCCCTTGAAATTGAGTTGCCAACCATACGGTTTGCAATTAACCATTCTTTGGGAGACAAGGATTTCCTTTTTGAACGTTCGACGACCCTAGCCCATTTGGATGAACTGAAGTTGCAGAGCTTATTACACCAGGAGGTAGCTAAACGCCGGATGAAGCAATTGCATGACCTTAGAGCGAAGAAGTATACCTTTAAAAAAGGGCAATTAGTTCTGTACTATGATGCATGTAGGGAGTTGTTTCCAGGGAAGCTAGAACCTAAATGAGATGGCCCCTACAAGATTGTTAGGCTGGGGAAAAATAGGTCTATGGCCCTATTAGCTGATCTACAGGGAGTAGAGTTTAAAAATAAGGTTAATCTTAATAATATTAAACCTTATTATTTCTAAGTATGCTAATACAAAGAAAATGCATTGCAGGTCCATGTTGGGGATGATTTGAGACTTGCAAAAGAGTTTAAAGCCGGTTGATGGGACAGTTAATTCCTTATTTGGAGCACCCATATCTGGAGTAGAGATACCATCAGGGGAAACTTATCTAGTGGAGCAAAGGATACCAAGTGATTGAGCAAGAAGACGGAACCTTTGTGTGGGAGATCAAAGTCTTTTGCCATCATTGCTTACAACTGTTGACAAGTATCCCTGTTGAATTCAATGAAGAAGGTGGGATGGAGCCATCAGTTCATCCTCTTAACATGCTAAACTTTGATTATCATAATTACGAGTAGAGGAGTTCGGGATGGCCGGCTGTGTAAACCCATTGTGGACGTACACATTATATTTTGACGGAGCGTCCAGGGGCCCTAATAAAAAAGGGAGTGTTGGAGTAGTAATCCGAGATCCCCGATGTAGAGTTACGATGAAGTTAGCTGCTTATCTCAGGGTAGGATTCACTAACAATATGGTGGAGTATAAAGCCTTGATTATGGGACTGCATATTGCCAAACGAGGTGGTATTCAACGGTTGTTAGTAAAAGGGGATTCCTAGTTGATCCTGAATCAGCTAGATGTGACATACACAGTGCGGAATCCCATTCTTTGTATGTATCATCGAACTGCCATGACCCTACTTGAGGAGTTGAGAGAGTGTCTTTTCAACTGATTCCACGTTACTGGAATCAGTTTGCGGATTCTTTGGAAAATCTTGCTTATGAAGAAGACCTCTTCTTCAACTGTGGTCCCAGTCTGGATATTGTTATCAATGATGAAACAGGACCTGGTTGCTTGTGGGGAATGCTATCAGACCATGCAATATATGGCAGACGATGGTTGATATGGGTGATGCAAAGAGTAGCCGAGACCAATCTACCATTAGACAACATGTTATGTGTACGCCTCTTGCTATATATGCAGGAGGGATGGGTCATAGCCTTATGCATTTAGTTTAGGGCTACGAGCCCTATGTTTTCCTCCTTGGGAAGGAGCCCATTATTGTATATCTGTACTATTCCAGGGGAGGGATGTGTAGGTGCTATTCTGTTTGATCTCGTTAGGCCAAGAGGGCCAGTTTTGCGAGGTTTTGAATGTTTTATTTCGTTAGGCCAAGAGGGCCGATTAAGTTTTGTGGTGAAGTATGTTATTTCGTTAGGCCAAGAGTGCCAGTTGTCTATTTAGTGCAGGTGCGGTTAATGATTTCTTGTTTTAGTTTTGTGCTAGACAGATTCGGAAGAAGAGCTTGGAAGGAGCCTTTTGTTGCGCGGAAGCTTCTCGTGGCCCTATCCAGGTGATATCTTTCCTTTATGAGTATTGTGTTTTCTATGCTATATATGTATATGTGTACTTGTAGGGGATTTTCTTTTCTTGTTGGGGACCGGCGTTTAAGACATGAAGTCCCAGGTTTAGGTTCAGTGTGTCTGAAGGGAGGTCTGAGTAGTCGTTGCCTCCTGTAAAGACATTGCCAGGCATCGAAAGACCTGTTTTAGAAAGGAGTCTTGGTGACCCTGTTCTGCTAGCCTGCTAGGCAGCCGTTCTAGGAGTTCTTGTTAGTTGTGAGGCAGTTAGAGAAGCCTGCCAGAAGAAAAATAATGATGATAGGGAAAATAAAACCCTGAATATCTAAAAAGACAATAAATACATACAAAGGTGTGTAAAAAGGGGTTCTAACCCCCTATAACAATAGAAAGAAAAGAAACGAAAATTTATATGCAGTTGATCATCGCCTTGCGAAGGCCTGGTAGGTTCTTGGGGATGAGTCAGACTCGGGGCCGATGCCTTGTCTTCCTAGGGGTGGCTTCTTGTTGGAACAAAAAAAAAGGGAAGGTTGGAGCGAAAATAAAAGTGAGCGTCAGAAATGGATTAAGTGTCGCCTTGCGAGGGCTTGGTAGGTTCTTGGGTACCGAGACAGGACCTGAGGCCGATGCCCTGTTCTCCTTGGGTCACTAGGCTCAGCTCCCTCCTTTTTACATACCCGAGTATGGGGAAAATAAAAACCTCAAAGAAGAAATGTGTTGAAAGAAAATACTTCTTGATCAGGCTATAGGAGTCCTCGCCTAGTAGGAGTTCGTGGTTGTGTTGTCCTTAGTTAGGTAGGTAGTTCAGACCACCACTTAGGGCAACCTCTTTGATAGTTCTTTTTAGTTTGGCCGTGTTGGAGCAGTCGGTTTTAGTGCCTAGCTTGAGACCTTTTATCATATTATGCTAGGCCTACTTCTTGTAGAATTTCTGCCTTGGTTCTATTAGGGGGTAGGGTGAGCACTGTGCTATGTTTTAGTGTATCTATTTTGTATCAGCTTGATGCTTCCTTTGGTTGTTTTGTACAAATCTACTGTGGGATTCGACGAGCTGAGTCACCCTATCCCGTGGTTGCCAATGAGAGCAGAGTTTTGATGCCGAGAAGTTCTTAAAAATAGCTAAAAATCACGAATATCAAGGGAAAAATATTCAACGTCGAAGGCAGCGGCTCCATCTAGGACGATTTTAAGCACCAAGTGAAATACGACTTTTAAAAGGCACCCGAGCGACACTTGTTAATTTTTGATAATTTTTTAGACTGTTGTGCGGGTTTTCAAGAGTTGTCGGCCAATGCGAGATGTCAAGCCGGACGTGCATAAATTTATAGCACTCGATTTGGACACCGGACGGGGAAATGGCCAACAAATGGGCAAGATTTGAAAAGGTGGACTTGTTTTGGCCAAGTGGGGTAGTGCCTTTTGGGAGTTAGGGTGCCCAAATTTTATGAGGCATCAAAAAACCAAATCGTGGAGAGAGAGACATGAACAAAACATGGAGAAGATGGCGCCATATCTGCGCTCTCATGGATGGGATGGAATCTCCTGCCTGCAAATAACCCCCCCAATTGATCATGGGGCTTGCCTACATTCTCCCTGCTAATCATATCGCCGCCTCTCACTCGCGCAATAATGGCCTAGATGAAGATCTCTGATTTTAGTCTTTCTCTCTCCTCCCTCTCTCTCCCTTAAGGGGCTGTTCTTGTGTGGAAGAAGACAATGAAGAATGATGGAGAAAAGCTTGTCCGGATGAGATCGGATTGCTTCCCGATGGATGAAGACTTGAAGAGTGCTGTTCTTGAAGATGCTGAGCATTAATGGCAAGCTGGAAATCAGTCCCGTAATCAAGACCAAGAAATCGTGACCTGAAAATAAGCGGTAATGCTATTTTTACAAAGAAAAATGATCTTTTTATGCTATTTGCTTTATGAAACCTTGTTCATATGGGATGAAATTTCATTATGATATTGTTTTCCATGAGTTTCAACTGTTTGCAACATGAAAATCAGAAAATATAAGGCTACATGGCCGGAATTAGTGTCAAAATATAAGCAAAACACGCGTTTTAAGGGTAAAATTGAGGGTTTTGCTATATAAATGAGAAATATGATATGTCACACCAATTAAATCTGAGTTCTTGCTGTCAATGAACCTAAGGGTCACAACTCACAATAAAATTTCATTTTTAGTCATTATTTATTAAAGAAAAATAGGAAAAAATGCCAAAAAATGGGAAGAAATGGGTTTAAAATTAGGGAAAAATAGAAAACGGGCTGAGGAAAATTGGAAAAAATTATATCTACGTTTGTGCAATGTATAACGATGGCAAAGCATGAGGTTGGCCTTGGTTTGTCCCTGTTTCTATGTTTTGTACGTATTTATTGTTGTTTTAAAAGGAAAAAATGAATAGAAACCCTATTTAACCAATCAATGATGCAAAATGCTAAGAGTTGGATGAAAAGGGGCTGAAATGCTGAAAGATAAAGAAAATATTTGATTTATGGATTGCACTTGACATATAGGAAACGGTTTGAATAATGAGAAAATAAAGAGGATGGTAGCATGAGCATATGGCTCAGTGCCTCCTTTCAACGCAGCACACATTAGTAAAATTCATGGAAAGAATGCTTTATGCACCATGCACGATGCTGATCTTTCTTTTGTCTGAGCACATAGCCATACACGATTCGCATTAAGCATAATAATTAAAAGGTATCAGAAAAACCTCTTGGATGCATGGCATTGTCTTCCTTAGGTTGTGACCAACGATGAGCGTGAGAGGATATCCTAAGCTGTAGGTTAGTCGTTGGGTCCTAAGGGGAAAGTGTAGTGAGGAATGGTACATCTTGGAACGTAAAATATTGGTACCTTGAGAGGAGTTTGTGCTCATTTGTGTTATATGTTTAGTAGCGCATCAAAGGGCCAATCCCTGTGATGTAGGAGAGCTGCAGTGGGGCTCCAACTATTAGTTGGTGGGGTGCCTCCTATGTCTATGTGACGAGGCATTATGCCTATGTACTTTGGGTTCTCCCTTTGAGGAGTTTTAGGGAAATGTTGGACTATAAACTATAAACGCAAGAATTAAGCTTTAGGGCAGTTTGTCCTGTAGCATTAGATTGACGCTCCTGGTCTGCGAGGCCGTGAGGGTGTTTGTGTATCATGAGCATGAGGTCCGGCTAGTGCTATAGCCAGTGCCGGCCCATTTTAGGTCCCATCAAAGAGGGTGGACCCTCAAGATTCAGCTGTAAGTGGTGTGGCGGACAACATTTCCCTAGAAACTGTCCAAATGTTAAATGTGATATTTGTGGGAAGTCAGGCCACTTAGCTACTACCTGTTGGAGTAAAATTAGTTCCCTCCAACAAGGGAGTAAATAGCCAAGTCCAGCTAATCATAGAGCGCAAGGTAATAACCTGCAGCAAAATGATGGACCGAGACAAATATTGCAAAGGAGAAAGACCACAGTAGCAGAGTTGCCATAAGGCAATGGAGTCAGCCTTATTGAGGCTATATGAGTCAATGACGCTGAAACCTCTAACCTACGAGCCGTGATAAGAGGCAAAAAGGCTAAAGAGGGTGACAAAAATAATGCAAAATCGGTCGAGGGAAACCATAAGCAAGGGGATAAGGGGACGCAAGTCCAGAACCCTGGCGTGGAAGGTGGACCTCTAAGGCCTATCGACAGAAAAGTCGATCCTAAGAAGGATGAGAAACTGCCAATAAAGAAGGCAAGAGCTAAAAGAGAAGCACCCAAACCGGTCCCAAGACCAAAAGAAAGGATGGTGTGGTGAGAAAAGAGAGCTTTGGCTACCTATCATGATTTTGATTTAGCAAGTTCTCTTTGTGAAGTTAAACCAGATGTAAACCTCTTGCAGTTGATTAAATTATCTCCAGGAGTACGCAAGGAATTCAAGAAGATCCTGCATATTGGGTATATTGTAGAACCTTTGGGCATAGCACGAGTAGGGGAAGATTGGTTTGATCATGCTGAAAAGAATTGCCCTAGGGTTCCAGCATAGGTGGATGGAATATTAGTGGAGCATGCTATGGTAGACAATGGATCCTCTGTCAACATCATGAGTTCAGAGTTGATGGAGAGGCTAGGTCTAGGCATCCAAAAGGATAGCTCCACCCTTCTTAGAATGGCTGATGATAGTCTAAGACAACCAGAAGGTTGCGTTACTAAGGTCCATGTTACCGTCGCAAGTGTAGAATGATTTTTGGACTTTAGGGTGATAAGATTTGTAGGATGTCCTAGCTATCGAGTCTTGCTAGGTAGGCCTTGGATCTTACGAACAGACTGCCAAGTCGATATACATGCGATCGAGTGGTTCTAGGTAGAGGTGCTAATCGAGTAATAGTTGATGCTTACCCCGAGTCTCCTCAAAGTGAGAGAGCTCCTTTATCCTCTATTGAATTAGAGACAAGAGATGATCCATCTGGTAGTGAGACATCATCCAGTGATGAATCTAAAGAGGGTTCCACTACAGAGGATATTTATCAGATAACTCTAAATGAGCCGATAGAGCCGCAAGATAGGATAAGAGATGCAGATGTGATTGAGTTAGACCTTGGTACGTTGAATGATTCGTGGCCAATTAAATTAGGTTCCATGCTCACTTCAGTCGAAAGGGAGGACTATGTGTCCTTGATTCAAGAATTCCGCGATATCTTTGCTTGGAGTTATGACAAGCTGAGAGGCATTCCTCCTACCTGGCTGTTCATACTATTCCTGTAAAAGAAGGCAGTCACCTTGTGCATCAAAAAGTAAGGCGTATGCCTTTCGAATTGAGGGATGGGCTCATTGAGGAGTTACAGAAGTTACGGAAAGCTGGGTTAATCTTCTTTGTACAGCACATAGAATGGTGTTCACCAGTTGTTATCAGGAAGAAGAAAAATAACCAAATCCAATTATGTGTAGATTTTAGAGAGCTGAATAAGCAGATGGTTAAGGATTACTACCTGTTGCCATTTATGGACCAGATTTTGGATCAATTAGTGGGTAGGGAAATATATTTGTTTATGGATTGCTTTGCCCAACCACATGGCAATTGCAGAAGAGGACAAGTTGAAAAGGACTTTTATTACTATCTTTGGTACTTTTGCATACCATGTGATGGCCGTTGGATTGTGCAATACACCTGGATCATGGCAACGAACAACAGACAAGACCTTTGGTGACATCTCCCCAGACGAGTTGAAAGTGTTTATCAATGACCTGGGGGCAACCACTGTAAGGGAAAGGATGTTGATTATTTTAAGAAAGTGCTTTGAGCGTTGTAGACAATTTTGTATCGCTATTAACCCACGGAAGTGTGTCTTTGGAGTGCCTTATGGGCTATTGCTCAGCCATGTGGTCAGTTCAGTAGGAATCACAACTGACCCTGAAAAGATCAAGGTCATAGTTGCTATGAGTTCCACCACGCACTCCGAAAGAGGTACGTAGCTTTCTGTCATCGATAGGGTACTATAGGAGGTTTATAAATGCCTTGGCAGAAAGAACGTTGCCATTAACGAACTTGTTATCCTTTAGTTGTCTATTTGTATGGAGCGACCCTTGTAAGGTAGCTTTTGAGGATGTGAAACAGGAGCTAGTAAAAGCACCAGTCTTAAAAGCACCTAAAAGAGGCGAGGTTTTTTTACATATTTTCAGCAGCCACCATGCATAATATCAGCCTACTGTTTAGCCCAAATTTGGGAGGAAAAGTGGTATCATCCGATAGCTTTTGCTAGTTGAAAATTGGGCATCCTCCTACGCCAAGTGACTTCCACGGAGAGACCTCTCGCGATGGGTTCGGTCCACATTCCCGCGCGGATTCATAACCCCCTTGGTTAGGGTTTGGCGGCTGGCGGGGGGTAGCTAGCACCATCCTTCCTTAATTGTTGAGAATCAGCAATCACACTCAAACAGCCTCTTTGTATGGAGTCTCAGGGTCAAGGACATGCAGGCTAACTTATCCCATATGCACAATGGTGCCTACTGCAGTTTCCTACTTTCCTATAAAGCATTGTACTTGCTTCCTTTCTTAATGCAATGATAGTACTCTTTTCATTTCAGTAAAGTGTCAATGTCATTGTCCACATACACAAGATTGTGTTTATGAGTCCAAGTCTCAATCTTGGAACCTAATTCACTTGTGTAACAAACAGTGTCCATTCCATCATGAGTCTACACTTCTCCTTCCATCCTCCATAGCTTCCGGTTATGTCATGCTCTAGATCCCGCAAATCTAACATGGTATTAGAGCCCAGTTGGGCATGGCATTGCTTCTCCAGCCTCTCTTGATTCTTTTGAACCTCCGTCCAGCTCAGTGTCAGTGTATGACTTCTTTTCTCAACTCTACTCTCACTGAAGCTTTCATGGCAGCCATAGCCAGCAGCACCCTGTCAGATTGAACTGCTTATATCTCACTCCACAGGTCAAATCTCTTGGAGCTTCCTTCTGGAAAAGTATTCCCCAACTCATAAAGCTTCCCTGTATCACATCAATCCAGGACATTGGACCATCTGGAGCTCAGCATTGTGAAAATCCCCAATCTCTGTTCTGTGTCTGCCATAGCCAGACAGGACCTACCTTGCTTGGAGCTTCCATAACTCTTCAACCAGGCAGAATTTCAACACAATTTCTTCTGGAGAAATGTTCCTTGGCTCAGGGCGCAGCTTCCTGTCACTTTAAACACCAACATTGATGATCTATAGCTCCAACATTGCTCAAATTCGACCTCGCTGTCCAGATCTGCGCCGATTCTGTTCGCGGCACCTACGCGCTGTATACTGACCACGATGTTGACAATCTCCATGGGGATTTGGTAGCCCATGACATAAGCTTCCTAGATATGTAAAAAGTTTTGAAAATGATGCACTGTAGCTCCTGCAATCAGCAAAAAACGAGGCCCCTGTCTCAGAAAGCCTAATTCCACCATAGCCAAAAGCTTCAAAATCTTGACATTTTTCACTGTTTCTCTCACTGAAGTTATCAACAGTGATTTTAATCACTAAGCAATACTCTCTGAAGTTCGTTAAAGTACTATCACTCAGATCTGAAGGCATCAGCATCAAATCAAGAAGGGGAAGATCACTTGGAGTAAAAGACTTTTGCAGATTTGGTATTCATTGACACTCAGTTAGTGCTTTTTAGCACTTGTGTCTCTCAATCAATTCTTCTGTTGCTCAAATCTAATAAAGTTTGAAGTTGATTTGCTATTGTTCCCGTAAATCTAACATGGGCAAAGACTCGCCAAATGCTCGATTCAAAGGAGTCGGATTCCACACTTGGCAAACCCGCATCAAGCTCATCCTGATGAAGAAGGGTCTCTGGGCCATCACAAATGGCAAAGAGAAGAAACCGCGGGACGCGGACCTTGCAACTACTTGGCAAAAGAATGATGACAGAGCCCAGGCCATTATAAATTGGAGCTAGATGACAGTTATATCCATCACGTGGATAACTGTGAGACCTCACAGGATACATGGAAAAGACTTGACACCCTGTTCGGTGCACAATCTAAATCATCAAAGTATGGTCTCCTAATTGAATTCTTCAGGCTTGAAATGAAGTCCAACACATCACTTGCCACACATCTTAATTACATGGAAGGACTTCTAACCCAACTTGCAGGAATCAACATTAAAATGGATGAAGATGTTTGCATCGGTGTTCTACTTAAGAGCTTGCCTCCTGAATATAATAACGTATCAACAACTTTAATCAACATGCCAAATCCTGAACTTGTTGATATCCAGGCATCACTGTTAGAAGAAGAAAAGAAGCTAAAAACTAAAGAAGAACCAAGTACCTCTAGAGATGAGCATGCATTATATGTTGGCAACAGGTACAAAGGCAAGAAAGATCAGCTCTTTTGTGACTTCTGCAAAAGGACCGGACACACCGAGAAGTTCTGCCACGCAAGAAAGAGATCCCAAAAGGCCTATCTAGTCGCAGTCAAAGAAGAAGAAGAAAATGAAGCAAAGGAAGAAGAAGATGAAGATCACCAGGATCGGAAGGACAAGACTCATCAGTCCTTGTACTCTCATAATTCTGATAGACTGTTTTAATAGCCTTGTATTTTTCCTTGCCCTAATGCTTCCTGCCATAAGCTATGTAAACTCCTTATGTAACTTGGCATTAGAGTCCCTGTACACTTTGTGAGGCCCCTGTTACAGCCTCTGGATGTCCACCATGTTTATGGTACCCACACTTAGCTTTTTCTGCGACAGCCTTTGGTGTTTTGCCATGTCTGTGGTATGCCCACACTTTGCAGGTGGTTCTCATTACAGCCTCTACACACTTTGTGCCTTTCCTAGTTGTGATTGAGGAGGGGTGTTGAGAATCAGCGATCACACTCAAACAGCCTCTTTGTATGGAGTCTTAGGGTCAAGGACATGCAGGCTAACTTATCCCATATGCACAATGGTGCCTACTGCAGTTTCCTACTTTCCTATAAAGCATTGTACTTGCTTCCTTTCTTAATGCAATGATAGTACTCTTTTCATTTCAGTAAAGTGTCAATGTCATTGTCCACATACACAAGATTGTGTTTATGAGTCCAAGTCTCAATCTTGGAACCTAATTCACTTGTGTAACAAACAGTGTCCATTCCATCATGAGTCTACACTTCTCCTTCCATCCTCCATAGCTTCCGGTTATGTCATGCTCTAGATCCCGCAAATCTAACATTAATTATCCCTTTAGGAAATCAACCATAGCTGAAACGACCAGCATAATAACAATTGCTAGGGAAAACATCCCTTTCGTTTCCATGGCAATCAGTCATCTCAGACCCGGCCATGAAATCATCAAACACTCCCCACTTGGGTTAACATCCAAAACCACATTAACAAATAGTTGAATGCACAACCTCTTGCTTCAAGGCATCACAATCCCATTGCATGCACAATCAGAATTTTAACTGGATGTATCAAAACACTTGCTTAAGGGATTTACAACCTTTTCAAACCGCCAAGCATAACTTGGGTTAACAATCCATTTAGGGTTAGGTCACCAGCTTCAATTAGGCTAGGAGCGTATCCATTTTGCAATAGTCAATGGCAAGACCGATAAAACAATCCGCAAGCAACTATACTTACTCCTAATGCACTGGATCTCATGAAGGTCTAGGTCTCTATTCATCAGAACTATCATTTCATGTGTTCCTTTAAATCATGTTTGCGAAACAGGAATTCTAAATGACTATTCATGCACTGAATTGGGTTAAAAGCTATTGTTTTATGTGAAATAATGCGAAGGCCTTATCATTTTATGTGCGTAAAAGCTATCATTTCATGCATATAATCTTATGCGAATTCCATACTCTACCATTTCACGCATGCAACTTAGAGCTTAGGGTAAACAAAAACCCTAGGACTCATTCGTGTTCCATGCACGTCACCAACCCTTCATCTCCTCCACGAGAAATAATACCTAATTAATTTTAAAACTTAGAACCTGGGTTTGATTCGTGTTTGTTGCGATGGTTGCTCCTCTCACCACTCCAACATTACCGATAGCTTGGGCGCCTACGCTTCTCGTGAATTTCTTCTTGGGAGCCATTCGCCTCGCGGAGATTGGGCAGTCCGGACCTCGACGGATTTTAGGACGACGGGTTTGGTAGGAAAGATCGTTGGATGGGGGTCCTTCACCATGGAAGAGGTTTGAGTGTGGTTCCTTGAAGTTACTCACTAGCTTCCACTCCCTCTCTTTCTCCCTTCTCTCTCTCTCTCTCTCTCTCTCTCTCTTCTTCTTCTTCTTGTTCTCTTCTTCTCCCCTTCTCCTCTTTCCCTTCTCTCTCTCCTTCCCTTTCCCTCTCCCTCTTCTCTTCCCTCTCCCACTCCTTCTTCTCTCCTTCTCCTTTTCTCCCTCTTCTTCTCTTCTCTCTCTGTCCTCTTCTTCTTCTTCTTCTCCCTTCTCTCCCTCCTTCTCTCCCTCTTCTCTCTCTTCCCTCTTCTTCTCCTTCTTCTTTTCCTTCTCTCTTCTCTCTCTCCTCACCCCTTCTTCTTCTCCTTCTCTTCTTCTCTCCCTCTTCTCTTCCCTCTTCTTCTCCATCTTCTTCTCCTTCTCTCTTCTCTCTCTCCTTACCCCTTCTCTTCACTTCTTCTCTTCTCTCTCCCTCTTCTCTCTCTTCCCTCTTCTTCTCCTTCTCTCTTCTCTCTCTCCTCACCCCTTCATCTTCACTTCTTCTCTTTTCCCTCCCTCTCCTCTTCCTTCTTCTCTTCTCCTTCTTTTCTTCTCCTTCTCTTCTTCTCTCCCTCTTCTCTCTCTTCCCTCTTCTTCCCCTTCTTCTTCTTCTCCTTCTCTCTTCTCTCTCTTCTTTCCCTCTTCTCTCTCTTCCCTCTTCTTCCCCTTCTTCTTCTTCTCCTTCTCTCTTCTCTCTCTTCTTTCCCTCTTCTCTCTCTTCCCTCTTCTCTCTTCTCTCCCTCTTCTTCCCTTCTCTTTCCCACTCCTTCTTCTCTCTCCTCACTCCTCCTTCTCTCTCCCTCTTCCTCTTCTTCTCTCTCTCCCTCCTTTCTCTTCTCTCCTTCTTCTTCTCTTCTCTTCCCCACTCCGTCTTCTTCCCTTCTCTTCCCCACTCCTTCTTCTCTCTCCTCACTCCTTCTTCATGATCATAGGGGCATCATCTATTGCTATTGGGGGCCGCTGGACAGGATGACGGCAGGGGGTGGCATCTGCAGCAATCGGGGGGACCTATTGACGAGGAGGAGGAGGGGTGGCCTTTTAAAAGGGAGGGGCATAGTTGTATGCCGCCACCTGGGCGGCATGCACCCCCCTTTCCCTACTTCACTCCCTCTCTCTCTCTCCCCCCAACGTACTATCACGGGGGGAGGGAGAGGGAAAATTTTTTTGAAAGAAAAATTAAAAAAAGGGGGGGTTCCTATGGGGCACGGGGATATTACATCCTCTCCCCCTTAGAGGAATCAAGATGCCCTCATCTTGAATGCGTTTAGGGTTCATTGATAACCAGTTATCATAGTTGCTTGATTTAAGTTCTTGGACGATTGGATTCGCTTGGAGTAATGCATCTTGCAAGTCCGTTGGGCGCATTGATTCCAATCAAGTGTTTATGGGTGGATTCAACCCAGCATAGAACTTTGACACCTGTCGTGTCATGTCCATTGGGAGTGCATACTTTAGGAGTGAAACGAACTTTGAATAATATGATTCAAGGGATAATCCTCGCTGCTTCAAGTCATAGAATTCATTCATCTTTTGTGTGCGGTAGGCAGGTGGCAAATACCTCCCTTGCACAGCTTCCTTAAGCTTATTCCAAGTGATGGTCACCTTCGAGATCACTTGGTCTCTACACCACTGTTTCCACCAAAGTCTCGCTTCGACTGTAAGCTTAAGTTTGGTGAGCATGGCTTGGTTAGCAGGTGTAGTTCCTGCTGCCTCAAAATAGTCCTCCATGGACTCAATACAGATCTCGGCGTCAGCTTGAATAGTCCTTCCCTTGCCATCAAACTCGGGATACTTAATTTCCTTGAGAAGAAACTTCTTCTCTTGCATGTCAGCATTCGTGGGTACAAAAGGTGCCTGACAATCAAGACATACCACTTAGGTTATTTAGGTTATGTCTATGATCCGAACATTAATCAATCATGCATCATTAAGAAGTTTTGCTCTGATACCAACTGTAACGTGCCCGCTCCTCAAATCGCACGACACGTCTTAGCAACCCATCGAGAGGTTTATCTAGAAGATGCCGCCTGGCACTCCCAAGGAATGACATGGGTTTTGCCAACTAGGGTCTCTCGAGTCTGCCCCGCAATGGAACTTATCCGGCCGTTCCCACTAGGATTGACCTGAAGACCAAGGTCCTGGCAAACATTGTCTAAGGACATCATCCGACCTTTCCTAACATTCCTTGTTAATATTTCCTTTGAGGAAAGCTCTCGGCTAACCGAGACCACCCTTCCATAGGATAGACCCAATTGGTCACATCCACCACGCTTTCCTCGAGGGTTGTCTTAGTTATCTAATTACCGACCACATTATGTTTGACATAAAAAGGCAGCTTCCTTAGTTAGCCTGTTAATCACAAGTTCCTTTACGTAATTTAGGCCACAGACACGAAGACAAGATAAAACAAGATCAAACACTTCCTTAACTTATCCTCGGATTAATGTGTGTTTCCTGCCCATACAGGAGAATTAAGTGCTCCATTCTGCCTCTGCAGAAAAATCCTTCTATCTTCCGACAATAAAACTCGAAGGTTTATCCTTCCAAGATTCCACCTTGTAACTAGTATCAAGACTTCAAGATCCCATCTCGAGTCACGTAGAACACTTGTGTAGGGCCCGGAGGCATTGGCATTTATGGCCAGAGCCCCCACTGGCACCCAAGCGTCCTCCTACGCCAAGGGACTTCCATGGAGAGACCTCTCGTGGTGGGTTCGGTCCACATTCCCAGTGCGGATTCATAACCCCCTTGGTTAGGGTTTGGCGTCTCGCGGGGGGTAGCTAGTGCAATCCTTCCTTAATTATCCCTTTAGAAAATCAACCATAGCTGAAACGACCAGCATAATAATAATTGCTAGGGAAAACATCCCTTTCGTTTCCATGGCAATCAGTCATCTCAGACCCGGCCATGAAATCATCAAACACTCCCCACTTGGGTTACCATCCAAAACCACATAAACAAATAGTTGAATGCACAACCTCTTGCTTCAAGGCATCGCAATCCCATTGCATGCACAATCAGAATTTTAACTGGATGTATCAAAACACTTGCTTAAGGGATTTACAACCTTTTCAAACCGCCAAGCATAACTTGGGTTAAGAATCCATTTAGGGCTAGGTCACCAGCTTCAATTAGGCTAGGAGTGTATCCATTTGCGACAGTCTAGGGCAAGACCGATAAAACTATCCGCAGGCAACTATACTTATTCCTAATGCATCGGATCTCATGAAGGTCTAGATTTCTATGCATCAGAACTATCATTTCATGTGTTCTTTTAAATCATGTTTGCAAAACAGGAATTCTAAATGACTATTCATGCATTGAACTGGGTTAAAAGCTATTTTTTTATGTGAAATAATGCGAAGGCCTTATCATTTTATGTGCGTAAAAGCTATCATTTCATGCATATAATCTTATGAGAATTCCATACTCTACCGTTTCACACATGCAACTTAGAGCTTAGGATAAATAAAAACCCTAGGACTCGTTCTTGTTCCATGCACGTCACCAACCCTTCATCTCCTCCACGAGAAATAATACCTAATTAATTTTAAATCTTAGAGCCTAGGTTTGATTCGTGTTTTGTTGCGATGGTCACTCCGCTCACCACTCCAACATTACTGGTAGCTTGGGCACCTACGCTTCCCGTGACTTTCTTCTTGGGAGCCATTCGCCTCGCGGAGATTGGGCAATCTGGACCTCAACGGATTTTAGGACGACGGGTTCGGTAGGAAAGATCACTAAATGGGGGTCCTTCACTGGGGAAAAGGTTTGAGTGTGGCTCCTTGAAGTTACTCACTAGGTCCCCACTCCCTCTCTTTCTCCCTTGTCTCTCTCTCTCTCTCTCCTTCTTCTTCTTCTTGTTCTCTTCTTCTCCCCCTCTCCTCTTTCCTTTCTCTCTCTCCTTCCCTTTCCCTCTCCCTCTTCTCTTCCCTCTCCCACTCCTTCTTCTTCTCTCCTCCTTTTCTCCCTCTTCTTCTCTTCTCTCTCTCTCTCTCCTCTTCTTCTTCTTCTTCTCCCTTCTCTCTCTCCTTCTCTCCCTCTTCTCTCTCTTTCCTCTTCTTCTCCTTCTTTTTTTCCTTCTCTCTTCTCTCTTCTCTCTCTCCTCACCCCTTCTTCTTCTCTTTTCTCTCTCTTCCCTCTTCTTCTCCTTCTTCTTCTCCTTCTCTCTTCTCTCTCTCCTTATCCCTTCATCTTCACTTCTTCTCTTCTCTCTCCCTCTTCTCTCTCTTCCCTCTTCTTCTCCTTCTTCTTCTCCTTCTCTCTTCTCTCTCTCCTTACCCCTTCATCTTCACTTCTTCTCTTCTCTCTCCCTCTCCTCTTCCTTCTTCTCTTGTCCTTCTTTTCTTCTCCTTCTCTTCTTCTCTCCCTCTTCTCTCTCTTCCCTCTTCTTCCCCTTCTTCTTCTCCTTCTCTATTCTCTCTCTTCTCTCCCTCTTCTCTCCTCTCCCTCTTTTTCCCTTCTCTTCCCCACTCCTTCTTTTCTCTCCTCACTCCTTCTCTCCTTCTCCTTCTCTCTCCCTCTTCCTCTTCTTCTCTCTCTCCCTCCTTTCTCTTCTCTCCTTCTCCTTCTCTTCTCTTCCCCATTCCTTCTTCCCTTCTCTTCCCCACTCCTTCTTCTCTCTCCTCACTCCGTCTTCACGATCACAAGGGCATCATTTGTCACTGCTGGGGGCTACTGGACAGGATGATGGCAAGGGGGTGGCATCTACAGCAATCGGGGGGGACCTGTCGATGAGGAGGAGGAGGGGTGGCCTTTTAAAAGGGGGGGCGTAGCTATATGCCGCCAACTGGGCGGCATGCACCCCTCTTTTCCTACTTCACTCCCTCTCTCTCTCTCGCCGACGTACTGTCGGGGGGAGGGAGAGGGGAATTTTTTTTGAAAGAAAAATAAAAAAAGGGGGGGTTCCTATGGGGCACGAGGATATTACATCCTCTCCCCCTGAGAGGAATCAAGATGTCCTCATCTCGAATGCGTTTAGGGTTCATTGATAACCAATTATCATTGGGTTCAAAAACCTATGGGTTAGGACCCATCACGCTTTCGCTGCGCAACTCTGATTACTCAAATTCTCATCTTAAAATAACAACTTGCCATAACTCATAGGGTTCAATAGGTTTATTCCAAGTACAAGACTTATTACCTCAAGAGGATCTTCCTAGGACATCTAGTCATCCTCAAAGTTTACAACAAGCTCCGAGCCTTCATCATCATGTGGTTCATGATGGGACCTGAAATGGGCCGGCACTGGCTATGGTACTAGCCAGACCTCATGCTCATGACAGACAAACACCCTCACGGCCTCACGGACCAGGAGCATCAATCTACTACTAAAGGACAAACTGCCCTAAAGCCTAATCTATGTGTTTATAGTTTATAGTCCAACGTTTCCCTTTCCATAAGCTCCTTAGAGGGAGAACCCATACACATTGGCAATGCCGCGATAACACACATGGAGGCAACCTCTCGATAGAAATACCGCATCCCCACTACAGCTCTCCTACATCGTAGGGATTGGTCCCTTGATGCGCTGCTCAACATATAACACAAACGAACACAAACTCCTCTCTTTCATATTTCAAATCCAGGAGATATACCATGCTTCCTCACTTAACAATCCCTTAGGAAACCGCCCCTCTATCCTACGGCAAGGGATAACTTTACACTCTCAATCGTGGGTCAAATTCCTAAGAAAACATTTGCTATGCAGTCTAGGAGCTTTTCCTTTGATACCATGAACCATGCATAGTGTATAATGTGAAAGGTTTAGTGCACAAACAAAAGAAAATTAGCATTGTGCATCGTGCAAAACCAATCTTTCCATAATTTCCATGCTAACGTTTATATAACGAGAAAATACATCGAGCCTTATGCTCATGCTGCCTTTCCTTTTTATTTTAAAACAATGTCCTATAGGGATGATGCAATACATAAAATAAATTTTAAAATTATACTTTGACGCTCAACCTCCCCTCTCACCCTACCGTTTAATGTTTTGCATTCATTGATAGGTGAAAGAGTCGTTTTATGTATATTTCTTTATAAAGAAAGTGATAAACACGGACGGAAACATAGAAACGAGGGTAAACCAAGGCCAACCTCATGCTCTACTTTCATTATACATTGCACAAATACACATGTAATTTTTTGGAATTTTGCTTTTATCGTTCCTTAATTTTCTCCCATTTAAAACCTAATTTTTTTTACCATTTTTGATATTGTTTCTCTATTTTATTCAATAAAAAATGACTAGAAATTAAAATTGATTGTGGGATGTGGCCCTTAGGTTTCTTGATAGCAAAATTTCAAGTTTTGTTGGCATTATGTCTCATATTTTCCATTTATTTTGCAAAAAACCCCATTTTACCCCTTAAACGCATATTTTATGGGTTTTATAACACTAATTTCAGCCATATCACTTGTGATTTTCTGATTTTCTGATTATCAACTATTGAACCTCATGGAAAACAACATCATAATGCACAATCAGCCCATGGGAACAATGTTTCATCAACCAAATAGCATAAAAACTCATTTTTTCTTCATAAAAATTGAATTACTGCTTAGGCTTCGTGTCTCAGGATCTCGGTTTTGGTGTGGGACTGCGGTTCAGCCCACATTCAATGTTCAACATCTTCATAATCAGCAATCCTCATGTCTTCATCCACCCGGAAGCAATCCGATTCCAACTGGATAAGCTTTCCTTCACCATTCTTCATTTTCCTCTTGCACACAAGAACAGCCCCTTAAGGGAGAGAGAAGGAGGAGAGAGAAAGACTAGAATTGGCTCTCTTCATTCAGGCCACCATTGGACAGGCAAAGGACGGCGATATGATCAACAAGGAAGGAGCAGTCAAGCCCCATGATCAATTAGGTAGGTTGCTTGCAGCTGGAAATCTCCATCTCATCCATCCATGGCGAAAAAATTGGGTGTAGATATGGCACCATCTTCTCCACATTTTGATGCATCTTCTCTCTCCACGATTTGCCAAGATGCATAAAATGTTCAATGCCCCAAAGGTCACAACCCATTTGGCCAAAAATAAGTCCACCTTTTCAAATCTTGCCCATCTTGTGGCCATTTCCCCGTCCGACATCCGATTCGAGTGCTGTAAATTTCTGGGCATCCGGCTTGACATCCCGCATTGGGTAGCAACTCCTGACAATCCACACGGCAGTCTGAAAAATTATCAAAAATCCACAAGTGTCGCTCAGGCACCTTTTAAAAGTCGTATTTCACTTGGTGCTTAAAATCGTCCTAGCTGGAGCCGCCGTCTTCGATGTTAAATATTTTTCCCCTAAATTTTGATTTTTTTGGGAAATTTTAGGCACATCCCGGGCTCAAAAATCTGCTCGCATTCGTGACCATAGGAGAGGGCGACTCAGCTCGTCGAATCCCACAATGGATCTACACAAAACAACCAAAGGAAGCATCAAGCTGATACAAAATAGATACACACTAAAACACAACACAATGCTCACCCTACCCTCTGACAAAACCAAGGCATGACATCCACAAGGAGTAGGCCTAGTATAATCTGATAAAAGGTCCGAAGCTAGTCACTAACCAACTACTCCAACACGGCCAAACTAAAAAGAACTATCAGAGAGGTCGCCCTAAGTGGTGGTCTGAACTACCTACCTAACTAAGGACAACACAACCAGGAGCTCCTACTAGGCAAGGACTCCTATAGCCAGATCAAGATGTATTTTCTTTTAGCACATCTCTTCTTTTAGGTTTTTTATTTTTCCATACTCGGGCATGTAAAAAGGAGGGAGCTAAGCGTAGTGACCCAAGGAGAACAGGGCATCGGCCTCAGGTCTTGTCTCAGTACCCAAGAACCTACCAAGCCCTCGCAAGGTGACACTTAATCCTTTTGTGACTGTCACTTTTATTTTCGCTCAAACCTTAATTTCTTATTTTCCAGCAAGATGCCACCCCTAGGAAGACAAGGCATCGGCCCAGGGTCTGACTCGTCCCCAGGAACCTACCAGGCCTTCGCAAGGCGATAATCAACTGCTTATAAATTTTCCTTTCTTTTCTTTTCTACTTTGATAGGGGTTAGAATCCAATTTTACACACCTTTGTATATATTTATTATCTTTCAGATATTCAGGGTTTCTTTTCTCTTATCATCATCTTTTCCTTTCAGCAGGCTTCTCTAACTGCCTCACAACTAACAAGAACTCCTAGAATGGCCGCCTAGCAGGCTAGCAGAACAGGGTCACTAGAACTACCTTCTAAAACAGGTCTTTCGATGCCTGGCAATGTCTTTATAGGAGGCAACGACTACTCAAACCTCCCTCAGACATACCTAACCTAAACCTGAGACTTCATGCCTTGGACGCCGGTCCCCAACAAGAAAAGAAAAATTCCCCAACAAGCACACAGACACATAGAGCATAAAAACACGGTACTCGAAAATGAGAGATATCACCTGGATAGGGCCATGAGAAGCTCCATGCAACAAAGGCTCCTTCCAAGCTCTTCTTCGAACCTGTCTAGTAGAAGACTAAAACAAGAAACCATTAACCGCACCTGTACTAAATAGACAACTAGCCCTCTTGCCCTAATGAAATAAATCACTTTACTACAAAAAACTTATCAGCCCTCTTGGCCTAATGAAATAAAGCACTTCATTACAAAACTTGATCGGCCCTCTTGGCCTAATGAAATAAAATAGTAAAACCTCGCAAAACGGGCCCTCTTGGCCTAATGAAATAAAACAGAATAGCACCTACACATCCCTCCCCGAAATAGTACAGATATACAATATTACGCTCCTTTCCAAGGAGGAAAAACAGGCTTGCAACCCTAAACTAAATGCATAAGGTTATGACCCATCCCTCCTACATATATAGCAAGAGGCGTATGCATAACATGTTGTCTAATTAGCCTATCGGTCCAGGATAACAACGGTAGATTGGTCTCGGCTACTCTTTGCATCACCCATATCAACCATCGTCTGCCATATATAGCATGCTCTGATAACATTTCCCACAAGCGACCGGGTCCAATCTCATTATTGATAACAATATCCAAACTAGGACTACAGTTAAAGAAAAGGTCTTCTTCATAAGCAAGATTTGCTAGTGAATCCCCAAACTGATTCCAGTAACGTGGAATCAGCTGAAAAGACACTCTCTCAAACTCCTCAAGTAGGGTCATCGTAGTTCAATAATACATACAAAGGATGGGATTCCGCACTGTGTATGTCCCATCTAGCTGATTCAAGATCAGCTAGGAATCCCCTTTTACTAACAACCACCGAATACCACCTTGCTTGGCAACATGCAGTCCCATAATCAAGGCTTTATACTCTGCCATATTGTTAGTGAATCCTACCCCGAGATAAGCAGCTAACTTCATCGTAACTCTACGTCGGGGATCTCGGATTACTACTCCAACACTCTCTTTTTTATTAGGGTGATGGGACCTGAAATGGGCCGGCACTGGCTATGGCACTAGCTGGACCTCATGCTGATGACACACAAATACCCTCACGGCCTTGTGGACCAGGAGCGTCAATCTAATGCTAAAGGACAAACTGCCCTAAAGCTTAATCTATGCGTTTATAGTTTATAGTCCCAACGTTTCCTTTTCCATAAGCTCCTCAAAGGGAGAACCCATACACATTGGCAATGCCATGATCACACACATATGGAGGCAACCTCACGGTAGAAACACCGCGGCCCCAGTGCAGCTCTCCTACATCGCAGGGATTAGCCCCTTGATGCGCTGCTCAACATATAACACAAATGAACACAAACTCCTCTCAAGGTACCAGTATTTTATGTTCCAAGATGTACCATTCCTCACTACACTTTTCCTCAGGAAACCGACCCTCTACCCTACGGCAAGGGACAACCTCACACTCTCAATCGTGGGTCACAGTCCTAAGAAAACAATTGCTATGCAGTCCAGGAGATTTTCCTTTGATACCATGAACCATGCATAGTGCATAATGTGAATGGTTTAGTGCACAAACAAAAAGAAAATCAACATTATGTATCGTGGAAAACCCATCTTTTCATGATTTCCATGCTAACATTTATGTATTGAAACGAGGAGAGACACCCAGCCTTACGCTCATGCTGCCTTTTCCTTTATTTTAAAACAACAGCCTATAGGCATGATGCAATACATAAATCAGATTTAAGATTCCACTTTGGCACTCAACCTCCCCTCTCACCCTACCGTTTAATGTTTTGTATTCGTTGATAGGTGAAAATGTCATTTTATGTGTATTTCTTTATAGAGAAAGCAATAAACAAGAACAAAAACATAGAAATGAGGGTAAACCGAGGCCAAACTCATGGTCTACCTTCATTATACATTGCACAAACACTTATGTAATTTTTTGGAATTTTCCATTTATCATTTCCTAATTTTACCCATTTAAAACTCATTTTTCACCATTTTTTGGTATTTTTCCTCTATTTTCTTCAATAAAAAATGACTAGAAATTAAGATTAATTGTGGGTTGTGGCCCTTAGATTCTTTGACAGTAAAATCTCAGGTTTTATTGGCATTATATCTCATACTTCCCCTTTATTTTGTAAAAAACTCCCATTTACCCCTTAAACGCATGTTTTACGGGTTTTATGACATTAATTTCAGCCATATCACTTATGATTTTTTTATTTTGAGATTATAAACTGTTGAAACTCATAGAAAACAACATCATAATGAATATTCAGCCCATGGGAACAATATTTTATCAATCAAATAGTATAAAAACCTATTTTTTCTTCATAAAAATTGAATTACTGCTTAGGCTCCATGTCTCGGGATCTCGATTTTGGTGTGGGACTGCGGGTCAGCCCACATTCAATGTCCAGCATCTTCATAATCAGCAATCTTCATTTCTTCATTGATCGGGAAGCAATCCGGTCCTAATCGGACAAGCTTTCCTTCATCATTCTTCATTTTCCTCTTGCACACAAGAACAACCCCTTAAGGGAGAGAGAAGGAGGAGAGAGAAATATTAGATGTGGTTCTCTTCATTTCCATATCCATTTCACGGGAAAAGATAGGCGATAAGACCGGCAAAGAGGGAGAAGATCGGGGGTATGATCAATTAGGTGGGTTATTTGCAGGCTGCAATCATGATCTCCATCTCCACATGGCGCATTTTTCGGCGTGAAGATGGCGTCTTCTTCCTCCATTCTCTCTCCACGTTTTTTTATGGCCCCCAAACTCAAAAATTGAAGGGGGGTTAAAATTCCCCCAAAGGGCACCCCTTTTGGCCCTCTCAAATGTCCACCTTTTCATATCTTGCCCCTTTTGTGGCCATTTCCACGTCCTGGCTCCGATTCAAGTGCTATAAATTTTTGCACATTCGGCTTTACATCCCGCATTGACTGGTAACTCCTGACAACCCGCATGGCAGTCTGAAAAATTATCAAAAATCCACAAATGTCGCTCAGACGCCTTTTAAAAGTCGTATTTCACTTGGTGCTTAAAATCGTCCTAGCTGGAGCCGCCGCCTTCGATGTCGAATATTTTTTCCCTAAATTCCATATTTTTTGGAAAATTTTAGGCACATCCCGAGCTCAAAAATCCGCTCTCATTGGCGACCACGGGATAGGACGACTCAGCCCGTCGAATCCCACAACAGATCTACACAAAACAACCAAAGGAAGCATCAAGCTGATACAAAATAGACATATACTAAAACACAATGCAATGCTCACCCTACCCCCTGACAAAACCAAGGCATGACATCCACAAGGAGTAGGCCTAGCATAATCTGATAGAAAGTCCAAAGGTAATCACTAACCGACTACTCCAACACGGCCAAACTAAAAAGAACTATCAAAGAGGTTGCCCTAAGTGGTGGTCTGAACTACCTACCTAACTAAGGACAACACAACCAGGAGCTCCTACTAGGCGAGGACTCCTATAGCCTGATCAAGAAATATTTCTTTTAACACGTTTCTTCTTTGAGGTTTTTATTTTTCCATACTCGGGCATGTAAAAAGGAGGGAGCTGAGCGTAGTGACCCAAGGAGAATAGGGCATCGGCCTCAGGTCCTGTCTCGGTACCCAAGAACCTACCAAGCTCTCGCAAGGCGACACTTAATCCTTTTCTGACGCTCACTTTTATTTTCACTCCATCCTTCCTTACTTTCTTCTTTTCCAGCAAGATGCCACCCCTAGGAAGACAAGGCATCGGCCCTAGGTCTGACTCGTCCCCCAGGAACCTACCAGGCCTTCACAAGGCGATGATCATCTGCTTATAAATTTTCCTTTCTTTCCTTTTCTATTTTTATAGAGGTTAGAACCCCTTTTTACACACCTCTGTATATATTTATTGTCTTTAAGATATTCAGGGTTTTTTTTTCCTCTCTATCATCATTATTTTTCTTCTGGCATGCTTCTCTAACTGCCTCACAACTAACAAGAACTCCTAGAACGGCTGCCTAGCAGGCTAGCAGAATAGGGTCACTAGAACTACTGTCTAAAACAAGTCTTTTGATGCCTAGCAATGTCTTTACAGGAGGCAACAACTACTCAGACCTCCCCTCACACATACCTAACCTAAACCTGGGACTTCATGCCTTGGATGCCGACCACCAACAAGAAAAGAAAAATCCCCCAACAAGTACACAAACACATATAGCATAAAAACCACGGTACTCATAAAGGAGAGATATCACCTGGATAGGGCCACAAGAAGCTTTCGCGCAACAAAGGCTCCTTCCAAGATCTTCTTTAAACCTGTCTAGCACAGAACCCAAACAAAAAACCATTAACCGCACCTGTACTAAACAGACAACTGGCCCTCTTGGCCTAATGAAATTTGGACGTAATATCCAAAGCAGCTAGCCTTCCTAGCTTAAAACTAGATAGGTCATTTTAGTCCACGTAATACTGATGTCCTTGGCATATACATCACACCCTATTAGATTACCCAGGGTGCCCAAGCATATCATAGGTCGACTAGCCCCATGCTACTCATGCAAGTTAGCTAAAAGCTTGATCGTGCATTATTTGATCTTAGGGTTTTTTTTTTTAGAGCTACAAGTCCAAGCCTTTCCACAAATAACTCATCAATAAGACCGATCCCTTCTTGGGCACTATCAGCTAAATGAACGGCCTCAGTGGGCTCGCGTGTCCCACATTTATTGTAATCTAAATAAACTGGTCGTTCAAGCGGTTGAGTGGCTCCTTTGGGAGAAAGAATCATAGCTTTGTACTCATTCAAACCTCCCCTATTTGGGTTTTCACATAAATCCATGCTGCGACCCAAACTAGGTAGAGCTTCAAGCCTAGGCACATCACATGGGTGTATCCCAAGGTAGTGTATATTGTCAGATGTATATCCAATCTTATCCTTTTGGGGGTTCGACAAAATATATCTAGATGGGATCCTTGGCCTTTCATACGACACTCCTGCCATACTTTTGGAGATTTTGGGTCTCCAAACCCATCTCACATTTCCCTTAATATTCTTGCATTCCCTCAATTTGCTGCACTGGTCTAACGAACTCAATGCAAACTTATCCCTATGGCCAAATGGCCTCACATCCTTATAACCTTTATGAAGCATAGGTGGACTTTTAGTATTTTGCATCCTCTTTACAAAATATGTCTTTACTTGTTTACGTCCACACTGCAGATTTTTCCCCATAAGAACCATGCTTTCACTGAAGGGAACAACATCCACCCGGAAGCATGATTTCAATACCAAAGGTCTCTCAAGAGCCTTACTAGCAACAAAATTAGAACCACATATAGAATGCTTATCAACACTCATAGGCCCATTGGTTCTATCCATGTTGCCATCACAACTACCTCTCGTGGAAGTGTTGCAAGCCCTAATGGGACTTACATGGCTTGGAACCTTTTCACTGATAGGCATGTCATTACTACGCATAGGATGGCCATTTTTTGCTTTGAGATTTTGGCCACCAAGGTTCCCCTCATAGGCTGCCTTGGTATCACCAAGTGAGCTATCTTCTTGCAAAAATGGTTGGAAGCTAGGATGCACTTGTACTGAGCGGAGAAAACTCCAAAAGTTTTCCCAACATCTCTGAATGTGACCCTCATAATCAATGGCATGCATTTTTGCTTCCCTTAACGACTTAGGATTCCGCAGTTCCACTTGGATTTGCATATTAATCTCTAAGCCATTTAGAAAGATCTCACTCATCCGGTAATGCATTGGCTCTTCTTGGCCAAAGCCTAAGAGTACTATCAAAGGCTCTAGCATACTCTTTAACAGAAGGATAAGACTCATGTCTAAACTGCATAAGCTGCCCTAAGACCTGAATCATAGAGAGCTTCTTTTCATACGCATCTAGAAATCTATCACAAGACTCCTCAAATGATTTGATCGACCCTCTTGGGAGGCTCCAGTACCATTTCCTTGCCTCTCCCTTTAGGGTACTTGGGAATACAAGCATCCAATGTATATCGTCGAACCCACTTGCAATGCAAGTTAGGCCATATTCTCTTAAATGAATCATCGGATCCTCATTTGGCAACCCATAAAACACTGGGAGATCCCTATAAAGAGGAGGACATTTAGTCCTCCCTTTTGGGATCAACACCGGGTCATTAAAATCTTTATATTCATCACGATCTGGGTCCAGCCTCGTAGGATCTTTAACCTCTTCCATCCCCACCCTTTTCGGTGTAGGGAGGTTAATATCCTCATTGACATCCCTTTCTGCCAACTCACTGAGTGATCTAGGGAGTCCTATAAGTTTCAACATGCCATACCTTTCCCTTTAAAAGGAAAGTCCATAACGGGTTTATATAAGAGCTTTTGGTCCTTATCTAAATTAGATTTATCATTACCACTTCTTAAAACTTGGGAACCATGCCTTTTAAGCAACGGTTTTCCCTTGACAGCTAGGGCTTCTAACATCCTTGTGATGCCTACTATGTCGTCATGGTGGCCCATTACACGGGATGTTTCAACCACAAGCATATTCCATCATATACCAGCACTTTCCCATGGCATTATGGCTTTAGCATGGTGACCTGTTGATGCCACAACTACCATAGTTTTCAACATGCTTGTTTCATGCCCTCTAGGTTGATGGATGGTTAAACATGATTTCTATTGGGTAGAGACCACACCAAGGCGAACCTCGGCCCATGCCATCATATTAGAGGATGGGGTAACCACTAATTGGCTACTCTTTTCATCACATAAATTATCTTCTGTAGAGGACTCATGCTCTACATAACTAACTAAGTCCATTAGTAGGTTCTGTATGGGAAAAGCCAAGTTTTTCCATCCTTAAACAAACCCCATTTTATGGATAATTTAGGGTCCCTTTAAACCCTAGATTTGAAAACCGCCACTTATAGGCAGCTCCCAGCAAATGCACCACTGATGGGACCTGAAATGGCCCAGCACTGGCAATGGCACTAGCCGAACCTCATGCTCATGACACACAAACACCCTCACGGCCTCGTGGACTAGGAGCATCAATCTAATGCTAAAGGACAAACTACCCTAAAGCTTAATCTATGGTTTATAGTTTATAGTCCCAACGTTTCCTTTTCCATAAGCTCCTCAGAGGGAGAACCCATGCACATTGGCAATGCCACAATCACACACATATGGAGGCAACCTCATGGTAGAAACACCGCGGCCCCACTGCAACTCTCCTACATCGCAGGGATTAGCCCCTTGATGTGCTGCTCAATATATAACACAAACGAACACAAACTCCTCTCAAGGTACCAGTATTTTACATTCCAGGATGTACCATTCCTCACTACACTTTCCCTCAAGAAACCGACCCTCTACCCTACGGCAAGGGACAACCTCACACTCTTAATCGTGGGTCATAGTCCTGAGAAAACAATTGCCCAGGAGATTTTCCTTTGATACCATGAACCATGCATAGTGCATAATGTGAATGGTTTAGTGCACAAACAAAAAGAAAATCAACATTATGTATCGTGCGAAACCCATCTTTTCATGATTTCCATGCTAACGTTTATGTACTGAAATGAGGAGAGACACCCAGCCTTACGCTCATGTTGCATTTTCCTTTATTTTAAAACAACAGCCTATAGGCATGATGCAACACATAAATCAGATTTAAGATTCCACTTTGGCACTCAACCTCCCCTCTCACCCTACCGTTTAATGTTTTGCATTCGTTGATAGGTGAAAATGTCGTTTTATGTGTATTTCTTTATAGAGAAAGCAATAAACACGAACAGAAACATAGAAACGAGGGTAAAACGAGGCCAACCTCATGCTCTACCGTCATTATACATTGCACAAACACTTATGTAATTTTTTGAAATTTTCCTTTTATCGTTTCCTAATTTTCTCCCATTTAAAATCCATTTTTTACCATTTTGGGTATTTTTTCTCTATTTTCTTCAATAAAAAATGACTAAAAATTAAGATTGATTGTGGGTTGTGGCCCTTAGATTCTTTGATAGCAAAATTTCAAGTTTTATTGGCATTATATCTCATACTTTCCCTTTATTTTGCAAAAAACTCCCATTTTACCCCTTAAGCACGTGTTTTACAAGTTTTATGACATTAATTTCAGCCATATCACTTATGATTTTTTGATTTTCAAATTATAAACTGTTGAAACTCATAGAAAACAACATCATAATGAATATTCAGCCCATGGGAACAATATTTCATCAATCAAATAGCATAAAAATCCATTTTTTCTTCATAAAAATTGAATTACCGCTTAGGCTCCATGTCTCGGGATCTCAGTTTTGGTGCAGGACTGTGGGTCAGCCCACATTCAATGTCCAGAATCTTCATAATCAGCAATCTTCATGTCTTCATTGATCGGGAAGCAATCCGGTCCCAACCGGACAAGCTTTCCTTCACCATTCTTCATTTTCCTCTTGCGCACAAGAACAACCCCCTTAAGGGAGAGAGAGGGAGGAGAGAGAAAGACTAGATCCGGTTCTCTTCATTCCCATAGCCATTTCACGGGTGAAGACAGGCGATAAGACCGCCAAAGAGGGAGAATATCATGGGTATGATCGATTAGGTGGGTTATTTGCAGGCTGCAATCATGATCTCCATCTCCACATGGTGTATTTTTCGGCGTGAAGATGTCGCCTTCTTCCTCCATTCTCTCTCCACGTTTTTTGATGGCCCCCAAACTCAAAAATTGAAGGGGGGTTAAAATTCTCCCAAAGGGCACCCCTTTTGGCCCTCTCAAATGTCCACCTTTTCATATCTTGCCCCTTTTGTGGCCATTTTTCCGTCCTGGCTCCGATTCGAGTGCTGTAAATTTCTACGCATTCGGCTTTACATCCTGCATTGACTGGTAACTCCTGACAACCCACACGATAGTCTGAAAAATTATCAAAAATCCACAAGTGTCACTCGGGCGCCTTTTAAAAGTCGTATTTCACTTGGTGCTTAAAATCATCCTAGCTGGAGCCGCTGCCTTCGATGTCGAATATTTTTCCCCTAAATTTCAGATTTTTTGGCAAATTTAAGGCACATCCCGAGCTCAAAACTCCACTCTCATAAGGCCTCTAAATGCTCCGTCAAAATATAATGTGTACGTCCACAATGGGTTTACACAGCTTGCCATCATGAGCTCCTCTATTCGTAGTTATGATAGTCAAAATTTAACATGTTTAGAGGATGAACTGACGGCTCCATCCCGCCTTCTTCATTGAACTCAACACGGATACTTGTTAACAGTTGTAAACATTGATGGCAGAAGACTTTGATCTCCCACACAAAGGTTCTGTCTTCCTGCTCAATCACTTTGTATCCTTTGCTCCACCAGATAAGTTTCCCCTGATGGTATCTCTGCTCCAAATATGGGTGCTCGGAATAAGGAATTAACTGACCCATCAACCAGCTTTAAGCTCTTTTGCAGGTCTCAAATCATCCCCAGCATGGACCTACAATGCATTTTCTTTGTATTAGCATAGTTAGAAATAATAAGATTTAATCTTATTAAGATTAACCTTATTTTTAAACTCTACTCCCTGTAGATCAACTAGTAGAGCCATAGACCTAGTTTTCCCTATCCTGACAATATTGTAGGGGCCATCCCATTGAGGTTCTAGCTTCCCTGGAAACAGCTCCCTACGCGCATCATAGTATAGAACTGATTGCCCTTTTTTAAAGGTATACTTCTTCGCTCTAAGGTCATGCAACTGCTTCATCCGACGTTTAGCTACCTCCTGGTGTAATAAGCTCTGCAATTTCAGTTCATCCAGGTGGGCTATGGCCGTAAAACGTTCAAAGAGCGAATCATCATCTCCCAAAGAGTGGTTAATTACAAACCATATGGTTGGCAACTCAATCTCGAGGGGTAACACACACTCTTCCCCATAAACTAATTTAAATGGAGTATGGCCGGTAGCTCGCTTGAACGTTGTATTGTACGCCCATACTGCCACATACAACTTCCTGTCCTAGTCTCATTTCTTCTCGGAGACTATTTTAGACAAGATACCCACAAGCTGCTTATTAGTACTTTCGGCTTGTCTGTTTGCTTGCGGATTATAAGGGGTTGTTTTATTATGCTTGATTTGCCAAGCTTCAGTCAAGCTTTTGATCACCTTATTCAAAAAGTGGGTTCCATGGTCCGACACTAGTTCCCTCGGTGGACCGAAATGGCAGATAATCTGCTCTAAAAGAAAACTTGCAGTCTCTTTTGCATTGTCCTGTCTCGTTGCCTGCGCTTCTGACCATTTTGTAAAATAATCAGTTGCTACTATAATGTATCTCTTCTAAGTAGTAGACGACAGGGTGATAGGACCCACAAAGTCAATGCCCCGCTTCTCAAATGGAAGGATAGCCATGATAGGCATAAGTGGGCGTTTCCTATTCTCTCTGTTGTCGTATCTTTGATAGGTATCACATCTCTCAACATACTCAAAGGAATCTTGGAAGATGGATGGCCACCAATATCCAACTCTTAACGCTTTCTGTGTCGTCAACCGTCCCGCGAAGTGCCCTCCACATGCAAAGTCATGACACTATTCCAAAATGAAAGGAACTTCATCAGGTATCACACATCGGCGGGTAGATATCATCAACACCTTGTCAATATAGTGTTCCCGTGATCAAGGAAAAGTGTCTGATTTTCCTCTTTCCAGACTTTGATAGATTAGCTCCAGTCTCTCTTGTTGATAGATAATGCGTAATAGTAGCATACCAAGATGGGATAGAAGCTGTATCAATTTTAAAAATTGCATCAATATCACTTCCTTCAACCAAAGTCTCTTTCAGCTCCCCGAAATCCGCAAGGCATTCCACAATACCCTGCAACCTCGGTCGCTTACTCTTAATCTCATAATCAAACTCCTGCAAAGTGATTAACCACTTTGCCAAACGATCAGGTGGCTGTAGTTTATTCATAAGCAATCTAAGACCTTCCGCCTTCGTATAGAAAACTACCTTCTCATAGAGAATATAGTGCCTGAATTTCTTAGTCCCAAAGACTATCGCAAGGCACAACTCAAGGCCTTCTTCTATTGGTGGGTTCCTTTAGTTTATTGCGTCTAAGTGTGTCCCTTGTTACTTATAAGCAATTCTCAATTTATAGTCACTTAGTGTATGTGTGTACTCTTTTCCATGCACTATGCACAATCAAGCTTTCAGCTCTTATCAAGTGTACTTCAGGTGCTGAAAAACAGTACCAGTGCGAAGACAAGATGACTATTTAGCTTTTGCACTTCTATTTGTACTCGTTGTCAAGAATCGCGTGGTGGAGGGGATTGCTCAAGATGCTGCGTCGAACACACACAAATTGCACAATGAGAAGCTCACTCAAGAGACAAGAAGAGAGATGGAGGCCAAAACGTTTTCTTGCTGATTTTTTTCTTCTTCTTCCACACACTTTACAATGTACACAAAGTATAGATAAGATACAAGATAAAAGGAAAGTGGCCTACTAAGTCAAACAATGCATAACCGACTACACTAGTCGACTGGTGCTATAACTATGCCAGCTGTAAATAGGTGTAACAATCTGAATATAATAAGTAATGAGTCAGTGGCCATGTGAGAGTCATAATGACCACCGATGTGCTAAGTGTAGACGTGTGGACCCATCTAACCAGGCGGTCCATCATCAATGTCCACATGTGTTGAGCTTGTCATCTCAACACTCCCCCTCAAGCTCAACTGCATCTCTGCAACTCCAAGTAAGCTTCGAAACTTTTGAAGCTTCTCTGTACCCAATTCCTTCGTGAAGATGTCAGCTATCTGATCCTGTGTGCTGACATACACCAAGTCAATCTCACCTGCTAGTACCTTCTCTCTCACAAAGTGGTAGTGTACCTCAATATGTTTTGTCCTGGCATGGAACACAGGGTTCCTAGCCAACTGTATACTGCTCATGTTGTCACAATAAATGACAACTGGACCTTCCACCTGCACATCCAAATCAGCCAATAACTTTTGCAGCCATACTACCTCACATGCTGCAACAGCAGCACCTCTATACTCAACCTCTGTACTCGACAAAGCAACTGTAGATTGCTTTTTGCTGCTCCAAGCAACTGCTGCACTACCAAGAGAGAACATGTATCCACTGGTAGATCTTCTATCCGACATACTACCAGCCCAATCTGCATCTGTGTATCCAAACACATGTACGTCTGTACCTGCCTCATAGAAAAGTCCATAATGTAATGTGAACTTGACATATCTCAATATGCGTCTCACTGCATCCAAGTGTGGTTTTCTAGGTACTTGCATAAATTGACTCACAAGACCAACAGCGTAGCTCAAGTCTGGCCTTGTAATAGTCATGTAAATCAAACTCCCTACTATCCTCCTGAACATAGTAAGGTCTTCTATCTCATCCCCAACATCAGCACTCAGCTTTACATTCTGCTCCAACGGGACTGAAAGTGGTTTGCATGCTGTCATACCATACTTGGACAACATATCCAAGCCATACTGTCTTTGGGACAACCATATACAATCATCACATCTGACCACCTCAATGCCAAGGAAGTACCTTAGCTCACCTAGATCCTTCATCTCAAACTTCATCTTCAAACAACCCTTGACTTCAGCAATCCCACTATCACTATCACCTGTAATAATCAAGTCATCCACATAGATGACTATGATGACCAAACTTGCATCTCCTTTTCTCACATAAAGTGAGTGATCAGCATCAGAAACATAAAAACCAATATTGACAAGATACTCTCTAATCTTGTCAGACCATGCTCTAGGTGCTTGCTTGAGCCCATAGAGTGCCTTCTTTAATCTGCACACATACGTGGGATGCTCTAAATCTTCATAACCTGCTGGCTGATCCATATACACTTCTTCCTGCAAATCACCATGCAAGAAGGCATTCTTTACATCCATTTGCTGCAACCTCCAACCTTTGGTTGCTGCCAAAGCAATCACACATCTGACAGTTGCCATCCTAGCAACTGGACTGAAGGTTTCATCATAATCTATGCCATATGTTTGGGCATAGCCTTTTGCAACCAGCCTAGCTTTGTACCTGCTAATAGAACCATCTGCATTGTGCTTAATCTTATAAACCCACTTACATCCAATAGCTTTCTTTCCCTTCGGCAATGGTACTAGATCCCAAGTCTTATTAGCCTCTAATGCAGCCATCTCCTCATCCATTGCTGCATCCCAATGAGCATGACCAACAGCCTCCTCAAAACATGTAGGCTCAACATCCTCAACTAGTTTCACCATATAAGCATAATGGTGAGCTGCATAACCTTCAAAACCAAATCTTTTAGCAGGGTATCTCACCCTGCTAGACCTATGTACCACTGGATCACTCAATGGAGTCTTTGCATCAGCCCGTGCTCTCTGCACACCTGGAGTTCTCACTGAAGGAATGCCAAGCTCATCATCTAAGCTCTCTGAGCCACTAGAGTCTCCATCAAGTACTGGATCAATGCCTTCTGACACTTTATTCTTTCCTTTGTCTTTACCTGTAGTGCTACTAGATGCACCTGAAGATGTAGAGGTACTCCTTAGTCTCCCAGACCAAGGACTACTAGATGATGTCTCTGGTCCACTAAGAGTCCGTGATTCTTGCTTTTCAGCCTGCACATGAGTGTCATGATCATCATCAACATCCAATGCATCACCACTAGATGCATACCAGCCGCTCATTTCATCAAAGATGACATCCCTGCTCACTCTGAACTTACATGTGACAGGGTTGTAACAGCGATACCCTTTCTACTCTAAAGAGTATCCAATAAAGACACACTTTTCAGCCTTTGGATCCAGTTTTTTTCGCAACTCATCTGGCACATGAACATACGCAATGCAGCCAAACACTTTCAAGTGTGAAACATCAGGCTTCTTACCTGTAAAACATTCTTCGGGGGTCATACCATGAACTGCAGCTGTGGGAGTTCTGTTCATAATATAAAGAGTAGTATGAACAGCCTCAAACAAAAAATGCTTAGGCATATTCTTTTCAGCCATCAAGGCGTGTGCAACTTCTGCAATATGCCTGTTTTTCCTTTCTGCAACCCCATTTTGCTGTGGGGTATACTTGCATGTGAACTGTCTCTTTATCCCATGAGACTTCAGAAAATCACTGAACTCATTTGAGAGGTACTCTCCCCCTCCATTTGACCTCAGGTACTTTACTTTCAAGCCTGTTTCTTTTTCAACTGCAGCCTTGAAAATTCTAAAGTGCTCAAATGCTTCACTCTTTTCCTTCATAAAATATACCCACAGCTTTCTAGAACAATCATCAATGAATGTGACAAAGTATGAACTGCCTCCAAGAGATACATTTTGTGTAGGCCCCCAAATGTCTGTATGTACAACATCAAGAATATTTCTGCTTACATCTCTATCATGTGAAAAAGGTTGCCTTGCCTGCTTACCAAACTGACATGCTTCACATACCTTCTGAAATTCTGCAACTCTAAATGTAGGCAAACCTGTAACCAACCCTTTGGATTGCATTAGTTTCAGCCTTTGTACATTTGCATGTCCAATGCGTTTGTGCCAAATTTCAATGTCTGCAACAACACCTTTTCCTTTGGCATACATAGCAGCATTCATAGTAGGGATTCCGGCATCTAGAGTGAACATACGTCCAACTCTACTTCCCTTTGCTACCAACCTGCACTTGTCATTGAAGTCTTCTACAAAGCAGCCCTTTGCATTAAATCTGACTTGCAGCCCTTGCTCTACCATTTGACCGACTGACACCAAGTTCTTTGTAATAGATGGCACATGTAATACATCTGAAAGACTCTTTGTCTTACCATCATGCAAGGACAAGGGAACTTTTCCAATGTGTGAAATTGGGTGGCATGAGTCATCACCCGTCTGTACATAACCTGCATTCTGCAAATCCTGCATCTCTCCAAACCATTCTGCATGGCTGGTCATATGATTGGATGCACCTGAATCGACATACCAAACATCTTCATGTGTTCCCTTTCCTGTAACAGCATTCAACATATGCTACATAACAAACAAACGTTCATTTTTATCTTCATTCTGTCGTGAAGACGATGCATAGTTTCCTTGCTGCAACTTACCACTCCGAATATCATCTTTCTCGGCATAACATTGGGCTGCAATATGACCTGTTTTGCCACAGTAGTGGCACACAATACCAGAGTTGTTAGAACCCTGTTCTGCCATCCACCTCTTCCTCTAAAGCTCCCCCTGCCTCTAAAGTTACCACGACCTCCTGAAACCTGCATATCGCGAAATTGTTGATTCAATCTATTTTGCTGGTTATCACTAACACGTCCTGTACCACGGCCTCTTGAAGAGAACCTACCACGTCTCCTTCCTGAACTGGAGTAGAAAGTCTGGACCTGTTCACCACTTCTTTCAGATGTCTCATTGTGCATGTTGATTTCTTCAGTGATCATTAGAGAGACCAACTCATCAAAATCTTGAAATGGCTTTCTGACATATACGGAAGTTACAAAAGACTTCCAAGCCTTTTCATTGTTAAGTCCACCCAAGGTAGACGACACCAAATCATCATCATCGGGCATTGCATCAATCGCTGCCAATGCATCTGCAATGCTCCTTACCTTCAATGCATACTCATTGATAGACATCTTCCCTTTCTTCAATGTATTCAACTCTTGCTTGAGTTGAATCTTTCGTGCCTTTGTATTTACAGAAAACATACTTTCAAGTATGGTCCAAGCTGCATATGCATTCTCTGCATTTCTAATGTGTCCCAACATATTATTGTCAATTACTGCAGACAACCAATACATGACCTTCTTGTCTTTTGCATTCCATTCCTTTCGTGCCTTTATCTCTTCTGCAGTTGGAGGATCACTCATCTCTGGCTCCTTTTCTTCACCTGAAACGAACTCATAGAGGCCTTTTCCAATAAGAAAGTTCGTAACACGGAACTTCCATGAAGGGTAGTTGTTCTTGTCAAGCTTCTCAATGATGGGGCTTCCACTGTTCTCTGCCATTATCACAAGAATAATACCAAACAGCAAGCAAATCTTCTGCAATCCTCGACCTGTAGTGCACAGCAATACACTAGACAGCCTTTTTCACTGTCTGCTCAACAATACATGCAATCTGCAACCTGTTTGCAGATAAACCTTGTGTTTACTCATTGGTAAACACCTTTAATCTTACAGATCTGAAATCTGTAACCTGCACACCCACTGTCGGTCGATACAGTTGAAGTCACAGCGTACCCTGAAACTGCTGTCCGCAACTTGCGGCTCTAAAACAGGCCCTGAAACGGCCTCAAATGCCCAAAATAACTCACTGCAATCTCACTGCAATCTGAGATTTTTGCTCTGCCCTGCTTCCGGTGCCTCCACAGGCACTATCCAAGAGAAAGAGTGGAAGGATGGGAGAGCTTCTTACCCGTGGCTTGCTTGCTTGAACCTTGCTTCTTTCCCTTTGCTTCAACCTTCGAAATCAGCCTCTCTCAGTGGTGCGGCTCTGATACCATGTCAAGAATCGCGTGGTGGAGGGGATTGCTCAAGATGCTGCGCCGAACACACACAAATTGCACAAGGAGAAGCTCACTCAAGAGACAAGAAGAGAGATGGAGGCCAAAACGTTTTCTTGCTGATTTTTTTCTTCTTCTTCCACACACTTTACAATGTACACAAAGTATAGATAAGATACAAGATAAAAGGAAAGTGGCCTACTAAGTCAAACAATGCATAACCGACTACACTAGTTGACTGGCGCTATAACTATGCCAGCTGTAAATAGGTGTAACAATTTGAATATAATAAGTAATGAGTCAGTGGCCATGTGAGAGTCATAATGACCACCGACGTGCTAAGTGTAGACGTGTGGACCCATCTAACCAGGCGGTCCATCATCAATGTCCACATGTGTTGAGCTTGTCATCTCAACACTCGTGGCCCTGATGGGGCTCTAAGCTTGGTTACCGATCTTCCTTGCCGCTTGTTAGGGTCTACGTTGTGTCATTCAGCTTGTTCAAGGTCAATTTGGGGTCTTACAATTATTCCTTTAGGAAATAAACCATAGCTGAAACAACCAGCATAATAACAATTGCTAGGGAAAACATCCCTTTCGTTTCCATGGCAATCAGTCATCTCAGACCCGGCCATGAAATCATCAAACACTCCCCACTTGGGTTAACATCTAAAACCACATTAACAAACAGTTGAATACACAACCTCTTGCTTCAAGGCATCGCAATCCCATTGCATGCACAATCAGAATTTTAACTGGATGTATCAAAACACTTGCTTAAGGGATTTACAACCTTTTCAAATCACCAAGCATAACTTGGGTTAACAATCCATTTAGGGTTAGGTCACCAACTTCAATTAGGCTAGGAGTGTATCCATTTGTGACAGCCTACAACAAGACCAATAAAACAATCCACAGGCAACTATACTTATTCCTAATACACTGGGTGCTAGTGGGGGCTCTGGCCGTAAATCCCAATGCCTCCAGGCCCTACACAAGTGTTCTACGTGACTCGAGATGGGATCTCGAGGTCTTAATACTAGTTACAAGGTAGAATCTTGGAAGGATAAACCTTCGGGTTTTATTACCGGAAGACGGAAGGATTTTTCTGCGGAGGCAGAAAGGAGCACTTAATTCTCCTGTATGGGCAGGAGACACACATTAATCTGAAGATAAGTTAAGGAAGTGTTTGATCTTGTTTTATCTTGTCTCCGTGTCTGTGACCTAAATTATGTAAAGGAACTTGTGATTAATGGGTTAATTAAGGAAGCTACCTTTTTATGTCAAACATAATGTGGTAGATAATTAGATAACTAAGACAACCCTCGAGGGAAGCTTGGTGGATGTGACCAATTGGGTCTATCCTACAGAAGGGTGGTCTCAGTTAGCTGAGATCTTTCCTCAAAGGAAATGTTAATGAGGAATGTTAGGAAAGGTCGGATGATGTCCTTAGACAATGTTGGCCAGGACCTCGGTCTTCAGGTCGATCCTAGTGGGAATGACCAGATAAGTTTTGTTACGGGGCAGACTCGAGAGACCCTAGTTGGCAAAATCCGTGTCATTCCTTGGGTGTTTTGGGCGGCATCTTCTAGATAAACCTCTCGATGGGCTGCTAAGACGTGTCCCGCGATTTGAGGAGCGGGTACCTTATAGTTGGTATCAGAGTAAAACTTCTTAATGATGCATGATTGATTAATGTTCGGATCATAGACATAACCTAAATAACCTAAGTGGCATGGCTTGATTGTCAGGCACCTTCTGCACCCACGAATGCTGACATGCAAGAGAAGAAGTTTCTTCTCAAGGAAATTAAGCCACCCGAGTTTGATGGCAAGGGAAGGACTATTCAAGCTAACGGTGAGATTTGGATTGAGTCCATGGAGGACTATTTTGAGACGGTAGGAACTGCACTTGCTAACCAAGCCATGCTTGCCAAACTTAAGCTTAAGGAAGTTGTGCAAGGGAGGTATCTGTCACTTGCCTACCGCACACAAAAGATGAATGAATTCTATGACTTGAATCAGCCAGGATTATCCCTTGAAGCATATTATTCAATGTTCGTTTCACTCCTAAAGTATGCACCCGCAATGGACATGACACAACAGGTGTCAAAGTTCTGTGCTAGGTTGAATCCACCCATAAACACTCGATTGGAATTAATGCACGCAACGGACTTGCAAGCCGCATTACTCCAAGCGAATCCAATCATCCAAGAACTTAAATCAGGCAACTATGATGAAGATTACTCATGAGATCAAGACAAGAGGTGCCACAAGTGCGGTGAGATAGGACACATTCGTAAGAGATGCCCCAACCGCCGATGTTTCCACTGCAATGAACTAGGACACATCCAAACAGATTGTCTTGAGTTGGACCTTGAGAATCACGAACGTGCGGTCAAACAAAGTGGTCTAAACTCTACTTTTGGCTCATATTATGAACCACATGATGATGAAGGCTTGGAGCCTGTTGTAACCTTTGAGGATGATTAGATGTCCTAGGAAGATCCTCTTGAGGTAATAAGTCTTGTACTTGGAATAAATCCGATTGAACCCTATGAGTTTTGGCAAATTGTTATTTTAAGATGAGAATTTGAGTAATCAGAGTTGCGCAATGAAAGCGTGATGGGTCCTAACCCACAGGTTTTAGAACCCAATGATAACTGGTTATCAATGAACCCTAAACACATTTGAGATGAGGACATATCCGTTCCTCTAAGGGGGAGAGGATGTAATATCCCCGTGCCCCAGAGGAAACCCCCTTTTTTTATTTTTCTTTCAAAAATTTTTTCTCTCTCCCTCCCCCCTGACAGTACGTTGGGGAGAGAGAGAGAGGGAGTGAAGTAGGAAAAGGGGGGTGCATGCCGCCCAGGTGGTGGCAGCATACAGCTGCGCCCTCCTCTTTTAAAAGGCAATCCCTCCTCCTGGTCATCGACAGCCCCTCCTCCCCCCATTGCTGCAGATGCCACCCCCTGCCATCATCCTGTCTAGCGGCCCCCAGCAGGTGACAAATGATGCCCCTGTGATAGTGAAGAAGGAGTGAGGAGAGAGAAGAAGAAGGAGTGGGGAAGAGAAGGGAAGAAGAAGGAGTGGGGAAGAGAAGAGAAGGATAAGGAGAGAAGAGAAAGAAGGAGGGAGAGAGAGAAGAAGAGGAAGAGGGAGAGAGAAGGAATGAGGAGAGAGAAGAAGGAGTGGGGAAGAGAAGGGAAGAAGAGGGAGAGGAGAGAGAAGAGGGAAGAGAGAGAAGAGGGAGAGAAGAGAGAAGAGAGAAGGAGAAGAAGAAGAAGGGGAAGAAGAGGGAAGAAAGAGAGGAGGGAGAGAAGAAGAAAAGAAGAAGAAAAGAAGGAGAAGAGAAGAAGGAAGAGGAGAGGGAGAAAGAAGAGAAGATGAAGGGGTAAGGAGAGAGAGAAGAGAGAAGGAGAAGAAGAGCAAAGAGAGAGAAGAGGGAGAGAGAAGAGAAGAAGTGAAGATGAAGGGGTAAGGAGAGAGAGAAGAGAGAAGGAGAAGAAGATGGAAGAGAGAGAAGAGGGAGAGAAGAAGAGAAGGAGAAGAAGGGGTGAGGAGAGAGAGAAGAGAGAAGGAAAAGAAGAAAGAGAAGAAGAGGGAAGAGAGAGAGGAGGGGAGAAGGAGAGAGAGAAGGGAAAAGAAGAAGAAGAAGAGGAGAGAGAGAGAAGAGAAGAAGAGGGAGAAAAGGAGAAGGAGAGAAGGAGAAGGAGTGGGAGAGGGAAGAGAAGAGGGAGAGGGAAAGGGAAGGAGAGAGAGAAGGAAAAGAGGAGAAGGGGAGAAGAAGAGAACAAGAAGAAGAAGAAGAGAGAGAGAGAGAGAGAGAGAGAGAGAAGGGAGAAAGAGAGGGAGTGGGAGCTAGTGAGTAACTTCAAGGAGCCACACTCAAACCTTTTCCATGGTGAAGGACCCCCATCCAGTGACCTTTCCTACTAAACCCGTGGTCCTGAAATCCGTCGAGGTCCAAACTCCCCAATCTCCGCGAGGCGAATTGCTCCCAAGAAGAAAGTCGCGGGAAGGGTAGGCGCCCAAGCTACTGGTAATGTTGAAGTGGTGAGCGGATTGATCATCGCAACAAACACAAATCAAACCCAGGTTCTAAGTTTTAAAATTAATTAGGTTTTATTTCTCGTGGAGGAGATGAAGGGTTGAAGACGTTCGTGGAACAAGAACGAGTCCTAGGGTTTTTGTTTACCCTAAGCTCTAAGTTGCATGCATGAAACAGTAGAGTATGGAATTCACATAAGATTATATGCATTTGAGCTTGCAGACCTTCGTAGAGTGCCACAATCTCTTCACTGAATGGCAATGCTCTATTCAAGTGCATTGCCATTCAGTTTCAATCTCTTCCTTAGCTTGTAGATGCTCTTTCAACTCATTGACTTCCCTTTGGGCCATGGCCATTTGGCATGTTCTCTCTAACTGGAATGCTGCCGTGGCCTCCTTTTCAGCTTCAAGCTCTGCTATCACAGTTCTCTTCTTCTCCTTGGCTCTCTCTAGTTGAGAGAGAGCCAAGGAGCTCCTCTCTCATCTAGAGGAGCTCTTTGACATACTCATCGTATTCTTCGGGCAGCCTTTGTATTGCGGGGACGGAGGTTATAGAGCCTACCACCTTTTGCCTCTTAGGGTCTTTCCTAGACTAGGCGTCTACTGCAGTCGGCCTTTTAGTTCCTACCAGAAGGGTTCCTTCTCCTACTCAGCCCATTTCTTCATTCACAAAGTATTGGATCCAATCCATTAGGTTGCTAGCGTCCACTTGGGTTTTCATAGAACTCGGAGTGGAGATGGTAGGGGTGATGGCGGACATTAGCAGGGTGGGTATGGGGGTGATTGGGGCCTTGCCCTTGCCTTCTTGCACTGCAGGTGGAACAAACTCAAGCACATAGGCACTTGAGCTCGGCCCTTCACCTCTGATGGGGCTTGCGGGTTCCGACTCATCATGTCTGAACTGTTGCTCAATGGACCTGCATGTGATGAGGGCCATATCTTCCTCCTTTTTTTTCTTAGCTCCTCCTCCTCCTCTTCCTGCTTTCTCTTCCTTTCCTCCTTGGCCTTTTTGGACTCCTTGTAGACCTTTTGCAAGTCTGCCTTTTCTTGTTTCCTCCTCTCCTCTTCCTGTTGTTCTTATGCAGTTTTCTTCTTCTTCTTCCTAGCCTTTTCTTGGCTAGTTTGCTCTTCTTCTTCCTTGCTTTCTTCTTCTTCGCTCAACATCCTTTTGCTGAAATATGCCTCTCATTCTTGGTGAGGTGGTGACTTGCTTGGTGTTTTGTCCACCCTTTCTCCTCCTTCTTCTTGCCCCTATCATCCCAAGATTTCCTTGATGATCACGGTGAGGATCCCACCGAATCCAATGGTTGCAGCCTTTGAAGATGAAGCTTTCCTTTTAGCTTTGGTAGCGGGAGATTCTCCTCTGACATGCTATCCTCTCATTGCCAAGGCTGGCAAAACATGTGTCATTGCTTGGGAGAGCCGGGTAGCATCTTCTAGATAAGCCTCTCGATGGGTTGCTAAGACGTGTAACGCGATTTGAGGAGCGGGCACGCTACACACTGTTACCCAAAGAAGAAAAGAGGGATATTTAAACTCTTGTGTAAAGAAAAGATATTCAGAATCGTTACAAACTAGACAAAGAGATGGAAAAATATGGGTTTCAAGAAACCCTTAACATCTTTTAGTTTGACTTTGTTGCAAAAGAGTCTTTAGTTTTAGGGAATTCACTAGGTCCTCTAAAGAAATCTTTTATTTCATCCCACTCAATGAGACCTCTACATTTTAGGAACTCTTGTTTCCTATAGCCTAGAAGGAGCTTTAAATTCGTGGCATCTCCTACATGGGAGAGCAAATAAGAGCCAAGAACTCCGAAGTATCCTTCCCTACATCCATTGTATCTAGGCATGAAGCCAAAAACTCTTACAACTTCGTCCTTCTCCACCAAAATTATCTTGTTTGAACCTCAATTGAAAGCCTGGGATCGAATCACCTTGGAGATAGCTTTCAAAGCCATTATTGGTAAGCTTCAAGAGCTTGATAACCTGCTATGATACATTACAACTGTTTAATTATTTAAGCTTCCAATATAATGACCAAGCCTTGATAGCTTCAATGGCCTTGAGCCCTTGGCTCTTCCAAGAAAGTTGTCTGCATCTTCAATTTCTATCTACAAAATAAACCACAATAGTATAAGATGTCAATAGATAAATATCCAATAACATTTGTCTATAATGCATAACATACTCTAATATAAATCACAATGGATATCTTAGAATTATCTTTCATATCTTAGGGTTTTCATCTTCTTCAAAAAGACTATCATCATATAGATTTGTTGAACTTTTTGGTTTCTCCTCTAATGGAGACTTTAGTTTCTCTTCATACCCCATGTTATCAATACCAAATCTTTGCTGAATTTGTAAGAACTCTTCCTCTATAGGTATCCCCCCTTTTCATATTCCACGATCTTATTAATAGAAGAATGCAAGGCTATAGAGATGTCTTGAAAATTCTCTTCCTCAACATTAAGAGTTGCTAGCAATTCCTCTTCATAACCTATAAAATTCTTATCATTCTGACCCATGCTGCAAGGATTGGCAATCAGTAATCTTCTCTAAGATAAAAAAAGGTGTTGAATATCATTTAGCAATACATATCTCTTTTTGTTGATGAGATAATAGGGAAATGTTGGGACACATTCAAGAGGACCTGTTTCAATCTCATCACACAACTCTATCTCCTTTTCTTCCACTTTTGTAATGTTCTAACTTTTAAACAAAGCAACATCAAATCCTTGCACTAACTAGTTCTCAATATCCTCATGAAACATTTCCCCCTTCTCTTCAACTTCTTTGTCTTTGGATGCAATATCCTCTATTTTCTTCTCTTGTATTGTATCTAAAGAACAACTATCCATATATTGAAGATATACAATAAATCCAACATCCTCCTGTACAAGAAGACATTGATGTTGATTCTGATGAAAAAGGCAATCTGCTTTCCACTTCTTGAATTCCTCATCAATAAGGCTAAACCTTGTTTGCAAAGTTGTTCTAGCAGCATTGGTAGCTTCCATTACATTGCTATAATGGACAAATCCCTCAATCTCTAGGCCTTCCATATGTCTATCATAATACTCCCTAAAATCCTTCAGTTTATCTTTAATATCCTTCAAGAGCTCTTACAAATCAAAGGGAACATTGAGCATATCTCTGATGTAAATAAATCTAGATGAATTTCTAGTTGCATGAAGAAAATCAAAGAGCTTTTCATCACAAGTATCCTCCAAATCCTCCTCCTTCGTTCCCTCTAAAGAAAACTTCCTTTTAGTCATTCTGATCACTCACAAAAACAAATCCAAAAAATAAAAAATTAAAATTAGGGGCATAATATACAAATCCACATTTTCTCATATCCAGAAGACTAAATAAATATTGCTAAAAAAATTAAGTAAAAACATTCATGACTCATGAAACACAAAAACAATGGTCCAAACCGCTTCACAGTTCATAAAATCGCATTTGACACGTCACTTCAAGTAAAAAACTTAACAAATTTGCATTTAAAAGATCTGAAAATTTTGTCCAAAACAATGTATCTAGAACATCAAAACCCCATCGTTTAATGGACGCCACTCCCTTAAACGTCATGTTGCCTATTATGTTGTCCCTCAAGGTGAGCTCTTGATAATTTCAATGAAGTATTTGGCATTTTCCTATGTGGGAATATCCTTGTTTTTCCCCACACTATTCAAAATCATGAACTTCTCTAAGGGAAAGACCACAAACCTAGCTAGGAGCAATTGCACTAGTAGCCTGCTGACCTATCTAGGTGTTCAGTCCCTCTCTTCTTGCAAAAGCTCACGCTTATGACATTGTCATAATTCACAAAAGTTTTAAACTACGTAAAACTAGTTTCATAATTCATAGTTCCTGATGTATCATGAAATGCGACAACAAACTTTCAAAACTACGTAAAACTAAGTCAAACCAATTTCTAAGTTTCGCATTTCATTATTCATTTTTTATTGACATCGAAGATTCATGAAACACAAAAACATACTTTTAAAACAATTTGCAATGGTAAAATCGTGTTTCATACATATGTGAATCATTTGATCATCTTCAATGCCTCGAAATTCAGGATTGGAGAGAAAGAATGACAATAAAAATTTTGTTACCTGAGATTTGCAGTCCCTGTTAGCTACTGAGAATAAATGGTCTCTTCTTAGAATATGCCTGGTTAAGCTTATGATGCTTACAAGATAAATAGCTCATCAAAGACAAGACAAAATACATGAAAGAAATATTAACATAAACCCGAACTTGAGTGTCGTATATATATATATGCCAACGGTCACTGTACGTTTGTCCAAGATGTATAATGCACTAATTCAGAGGAGCTACACTTAAAATGAAAAAGAAAATGCTAAGAATTATCTTTTACCTAAGAATGGAGCCATCAAAAAAGTGCAATCATGCCAAAAAAGAAAGTGACATGTGGCACAACTTCCCGTGCAAAAACGGTCTTCCCGTTGCATGTGTAAAATTAACTATGCATCAAGGCCACCACATGTGTAAACCAACATCCTTTTAAACCCAAATTCTAAACTGCAAAAGAGTTTTTTCGAAGACAAAGCTCTTTCTATGCTCAATCACGCCAACACAATGCTAACTGGATCACAATGCAAAATTATTCTTCAGCGCAAGGTGACTAAAGAAGGTTTCATCACCCAACATACGTGCACCAAACCCTCGAAAATGTAAGTTTTGTAACAAATATGAGCTTACTCTGCATCACTTGAAAACTCTTTCCAATTTATACAAAAAAAGGCCCAACGTATAAGACACGATTAGTCATGATCTTTCAATGGACAAGAGTTTGTTCGTGTTTCATATATCGCTGAGAATGCAAGATTCTTCAAATTGAATTTTTTTTCCACGAATGGTCATGGCTTGACAAGTTTCTTCAAATGGAAAATTTTCCATAAATGCAAGTTTCTTCAAATAATCCCAAAAAATCTCAACGTATGAAACACAGTAAGTCATGGCTCTTCCCATGGACAAGACTTCTTTCGCGTTTCATATGTCGTCGGAATGCAAGTTTCTTGATATAGAATCTTAGGCTCAACAAAAATTGATGAGATAGAAGGATACTTGTTGATAATAAGATATTCTATTTTGAGACTTGTAAAACTTCATGACATTTATTATCTTTGATCAAATATGTATCCAAAAAAGGAGTGATGCATGAAACGTGAGAGGGTGTTTGTTTCTCTAGTCCAAAAGGCCTCCTCGCATTTCATACATCTTCTGCCTGCATTGTTTTATTTAAATTGGAGGTTGTAATATTCCCGTGCTTTAATTAGTGCAAATTTTTTTAACTCCCTCCCTCTCTCCCTGCCAACAAGACATTGGGGAGAGAGAGGGAGTGAAGTGGAGGATAGGGGGCATGCAGCCCCCAGGTGGGAGGGGTGGCGGCCATGCCACTCTCCTCCCCCTCTTATAAAGCGTAGCCCTTCCCCCCCTCCCTGGTACACAGAGCATCTCCCTCCCTGCGTCGAACGACAGATTTCTTCCCCCCTGTGCGGACTGTAGTAGCCCCCTAGGCTTCCGTCACAGAGAACCCCCCTCTGTTGCGACAGCTGCGCCCCTCCCCTGGGCTTCCGTCTGAGAAACTTTCCCCCTCCTTGTCGGGCTGAGAACCCCCCTTGGCCGTGACCAAAGAAACCCCCCCCCCCCCCCCCCCATCGTTAGGTGGAAACCCCCCCTCTATGGCCATCGATTGAAACCCCCCCTTTTTGCAAGGCAAGCTGCGCCCCCGTGATCAGAGAGAGAGAGTGAGAGGAAAAGAGAAAGAAGGAGAAGAAGAGAGAGAGAGAAGGAGAAGGGGGGAGAAGAAGAAGAGAGAGAAGAAGAAGAAGAAGAAGAAGAAGAAGAAGAAGAAGAAGAAGAAGAGGAAGGGAGAAAAAGAAAGAGAAGAAGAGAGAGAGAGGGGAAGAAGAAGAAGAAGAAGAGGAAGGGAAGAAGAGGGAGAGAGAGAGAGGAGAAGAAGAAGAAGAAGAAGAGGAAGGAAGAGAAAGAAGGAGAAGAAGAGGGAGAGAGAGAAGGAGAAGAAGAAGGAGAAGAAGAGGGAGAGAGAGGAGAAGAAGAAGGAGAAGAAGAGGGAGAAGAGAGAGAGAAGGAGAAGAAGAAGAAGAAGAAGAAGAAGAAGAGGAAGGGAGAGAAAGAAGGAGAAGAAGAGGAAGGGAGAGAAAGAAGAGAGAAGAGAGGGAGAGGGAGAGAAGAGAGAGAAGGAGAAGAAGAGAAGAAGGAGAAGAGAGAGAAGGAGAAGGAGAGAGAGAGAGAAGAGGGAGAGAGAAGAGAAGAAGGAGAAGAAGAGGGAGAGAGAGAGAAGGAGAAGAAGAAGAAGAAGAAGAAGAAGAAGAAGAAGAAGGAGAAGAGAAGAAGAAGGAGAAGAAGAGGGAGAGAGAGAAGAAGAAGAAGAGGGAGAGAGAGGAGAAGAGAAGAACAAGAAGAAGAAGAAGAAGAAGAAGAAGGAGAAGAAGAGGGAGAAGAAGAAGAAGAAGGATAAGAAGAGGGAGAGAGGAGAAGAGAAGAAGAAGGAGAATGTTGAGATGACAAGCTCAACACATGTGGACATTGATGATGGACCGCCTGGTTAGATGGGTCCACATGTCTACACTTAGCACGTCGGTGGTCATTATGATTCTCACATGGTCACTGACTCATTACTTATTATATTTAGGTTGTTAAACATATTTACAGTTGGCATAGTTACAGCGCTAGTCGACTAGTGTAGTCGGTTATGCATTGTTTGACTTAGTAGGCCACTTTCATTTATGTTGTATCTTATCTATACTTTGTGTACATTGTAAAGTGTGTGGAAGAAGAAGAAAAAACCAGCAAGAAAACGTTCTGGTATCCATCTCTCTTCTTGTCTCTTGAGTGAGCTTCTCCTTGTGCATTCTGTGTGTGTTTGGTGTAGCATCTTGAGCAAGTCCCCCCACCACACGATTCTTGACATGGTATCAGAGCCGCACCACTAAGAGAGGCTGATTTTGAAGGCTGAAGTGAAGGAGAAGAAGCAAGGTTCGAGCAAGCAAGCCATGGGTAAGAAGCTCTCCCATCCTTCCACTCTCTCTCTTGGTGGATAGTGCCTGTGGAGGCACCGAAAGCAGGGCGGAGCAAAAATCTTAGATTGTATTGAGATTTGGTGTGTGAGAAGAGCGCTGTGTATTCTATAAACAAGCCCTTTAGGGCATATTCCGCAGTTATTTTAGGCATTTGAGACCGTTTCAGGCCCCGTTTTAGAGCCGCAAGGTTGCAGACAGCAGTTCGAGATACCCTATAATTTCAGTTGTGTCTGCCGTATACAGGTGCACAGGTTATAGATTTCAGATCTGTAAGTTGAAAGGTGTTTACCAACCAATAAACACAAGGTTTATCTGCAAACTGGTTGCAGATTACATGTATTGTTGAGCAGACAGTGAAAAAGGTTGTCTGGTGTATTGCTGTGCACTACAGGTCGAGGGTTGCAAAAGATTTACTTGCTGTTTGGTATTAGTTTTGTGATAATGGCAGAGAACAGTGGGAACCCCATCATTGAGAAGCTTGACAAGAATAACTATCCTTCATGGAGGTTCCATGTCACAAACTTCCTTATTGGAAAAGGCCTCTACGAGTTTGTGTCAGGTGAAGAAAAGGAGCCGGAGGTGAGTGATCCTCCAATTGCAGAAGAGACAAAGGCACGGAAGGAATGGAATGCAAAAGACAAAAAGGTCATGTATTGGTTATCTGCAGTAATTGACACTAATATGTTGGGACATATCAGAAATGCAGAGAATTCATATGCAACTTGGACCATACTTGAAAGTATGTTTTCCGTAAATACAAAGGCACAAAAGATTCAACTTAAGCAAGAGTTGAATACATTGAAGAAAGTGAAGATGTCTATCAATGAGTATGCACTAAAGGTAAGGAGCATTGCAGATGCCTTGGCAGTGATTGATGCAATGCCAGATGATGATGATTTGGTGTCGTCTACCTTGGGTGGACTTAATAATGAAAAGGCTTGGAAGTCTTTTGTAACTTCCATATATGTCAGAAAGCCATTTCCTAATTTCGATGAGTTGGTCTCCCTTATGATCACTGAAGAGATCAACATGCAGAGCGAGACATCTGAAAGAAGTGGTGAACAGGTCCAAGCTTTCTACTCCACTTCAGGAAGGGGACGTGGCAGGTTCTCTTCAAGAGGCCGTGGTACATGACGTGATAGTGACAAGCAGCAAAACAGATTGAATCAGCAATTTGGTGATATGCAGGTTTCAGGAGGTCGTGGTAACTTTAGAGGTAGGGGGAGCTTTAGAGGAAGAGATGGATGGCAGAACAGAGGTTCTAATGACTCTGGTGTTGTGTGTCACTACTGTGGCAAAACAGGTCATATTGGAGCCCAATGTTATGCTATGAAAGATGATATTCGTAGTGGTAACTTGTAGTAAGGAAACTATACATCTTCTTCATGATAGAATGAAGATAAAAATGAATGTCTGGTTGTTATGCAGCATATGTTGAATGCTGTTACAGGAAAAGGAACACATGATGAAGTTTGGTATGTTGATTTAAGTGCATCCAATCATATGACCAGTCATGCAGAATGGTTTGGAGAGATGCAGGATTTGCAAAATGCAGGTTATGTGCAGATAGGTGATGATTCATGCCGCCCAATTTCACACATTGGAAAAGTTCCCTTGCCCTTGCATGATGGTAAGACAAAGAGTCTTTCAGATGTATTACATGTGCCATCTATTACAAAGAACTTGGTGTCAATTGGTCAGATGGTAGAGCAAGGGCTGCTTTGTAGAAGACTTCAATGACAAGTGCATGTTAGTTGCAAAGGAAAATAGAGTTGGACATATGTTTACTCTGGATGCTGGAATTCCTACTATGAATGCTGCTATGTATGCTAAAGGAAAAGGTGTTGTTGCAGATATTGAAATTTGGCACAAACGCATTGGACATGAAAATGTACAAAGACTGAAATTAATGCAGTCCAAAGGATTGGTTACATGTTTGCCTACATTTAGAGTTACAAAATTTCATAAGGTATGCGAAGCATGTCAGTTTGGTAAGTAGGCAAGACAACCCTTTTCACATGACAGAGATGTAAGCAGAAATATCCTTGATGTTGTGCATATAGACATTTGGGGGCCTACACAAAATGTATCTCTTGGAGGCAGTTCATACTTTGTCACATTCATTGATGATTGGTCTAGAAAGCTATGGGTATATTTTATGAAGGAAAAAAGTGAAGTGTTTGAGCACTTTAGAACTTTCAAGGCTACAGTTGAAAGAGAAACAGGCTTGAAAGTAAAGTGCTTGAGATCAGATGGAGGGGGAGAGTACCTCTCGAATGAGTTTAGTGATTTTTTGAGGTCTCATGGGATAAAGAGACAGTTCACATGCAGGTATACCCCACAACAAAATGGGGTTGTAGAAAGGAAAAATAGGCTCATTGCAGAAGTTGCACGTGCCTTGATGGTTGAAAAGGATATGCCTAAGCATTTTTGGTCTGAGCCTGTTCATACTGCTGTTTATATTATGAACAGAACTCCCACAGATGCAGTTCATGGGATGACTCTTGAAGAATGCTTTACTGGCAAGAAGCTTGATGTATCGCACTTGAAGGTATTTAGCTGTGTTGCATATGTTCATGTGCCAGATGAGCTACAAAAGAAGCTTGATCCAAAGTCAGAAAAATGTGTCTTTATTGGATACTCTTTAGAGTAGAAAGGGTATCGCTGTTATAACCCTATTACATGTAAGTTCAAAGTGAGTAGGGATGTCATCTTTGATGAAATGAGCAGTTGGTATGCATCTAGTGGTGATGCATTGGATGATGATGATTATCATCTGGTAGTCCATGGTCTGGGAGACTAAGGAGTAGCTCTACATCTTCAGGTGCATCTAGTAGCACTACAAGTAAAGACAAAGGAAAGAATAAAGTGTCAGATGGCATTGATGCAGTTCTTGATGGAGACTCCAGTGGTGGCTCAGAGAGCTTGGATGATGAGCTTGGTATTCCTTCTGTCAAGACACTAGGTGTACAGAGAGCTCATAGTAATATAAAGGCTCCATTGAGTGATCCGATGGTACGCAGATCTAGCAAGGTCAGATACCCTGTTAAAATATTTGGTTTTGAAGGTTATGCAGCTCACCATTATGCTTATATGGTAAAACTAGTTGAGGATGTTGAGCCCACTTGTTTTGAGGATACTGTTGGTCATACTCATTGGGATGTAGTAATGAATGAGGAGATGGCTGCATTAGAGGCCAATAAGACTTGGGATCTAGTATCATTGGCGAAGGGCAAGAAAGCTATTGGATGTAAGTGGGTTTATAAGATTAAGCACAATGCAGATGGTTCTATTAGTAGGTACAAAGCTAGGCTGGTTGCAATAGGCTATGCCTAGACATATGGCATAGATTATGAATAAACTTTCAGTCTAGTTGCTAGGATGGCAACTGTCAGATGTGTGATTTCTTTGGCAGTAGCCAAAGGTTGGAGGTTGCAGCAAATGGATGTGAAGAATGCCTTCTTGCATGGTGATTTGCAGGAAGAAGTGTATATGGATCAACCAGCAGGTTATGAAGATTTAGAGCATCCCACGTATGTGAGCAAGTTGAAGAAGGCGCTCTATGGGCTCAAGCAAGCACCTAGAGCATGGTCTGACAAGATCAGAGAGTATCTTTTCAATCTTGGCTTTTATGTTTTTGATGTTGATCACTCACTTTATGTGAGAAAGGGAGATGCAGGTTTGGTCATCATAGTCATCTATGTGGGTGACTTGATTATTACAGGTGATAGTGATAGTGGGATTGCTGAAGTCAAGGATTTTTTGAAGAAGAAGTTTGAGATGAAGGATTTAGGTGAGCTAAGGTACTTCCTTGGCATTGAGGTGATCAGATGTGATGATGGTATATGGCTGTCCCAAAGACAGTATGGCTTGGATATGTTGTCCAAGTATGGTATGACAGCATGCAAACCACTTTCAGTCCCATTGGAGTACAATGTAAAGTTGAGTGCTGATGTTGGGGATGAGATAGAAGACCCTCCTATGTTCAGGAGAATAGTGGGGAGTTTGATCTACATGACCATTACAAGGCCAGACTTGAGCTACACTGTTGGTCTTGTGAGTCAGTTTATGCAAGTACCTAGAAAGCTACATTTGGATGCAGTCAGATGCATATTGAGATATGTGAAGTCCACATTACATTATGGACTTTTCTATGAGGCAGGTACAGATGTACAGGTGTTTGGATACACAGATGCAGATTGGGAAAGTAGTATGTCTGATAGAAGATCTACCAGCGGATACATGTTTTCTCTTGGTAGTGCAGCAGTTACTTGGAGTAGCAAAAAGCAACCTACAGTTGCTTTGTCGAGTACAGAGGTTGAGTATAGATGTGCTGTTGTAGCAGCATGTGAGGTAGTATGGATATAAAAGTTATTGGCTGATTTAGATGTGCAGGAGGAAGGTCCAATTGTCATTTATTGTGACAACATAAGCAATATACAGTTTGCTAGGAACCCTGTGTTCCATGCCAGGACAAAACATATTGAGGTACACTACCACTTTGTGAGAGAGAAGGTACTAGCAGGTGAGATTGACTTGGTGTATGTCAGCACACAGGATCAGATAGCTGACATCTTCACAAAGGCATTGGGTATAGAGAAGCCTCAAAAGTTTCGAAGTTTACTAGGAGTTGTAGATATGTAGTTGAGCTTGAGGCGGAGTGTTGAGATGACAAGCTCAACACATGCGGACATTGATGATGGACCGCTTGATTAGATGGGTCCACACGTCTACACTTAGTACATCGGTGGTCATTATGACTCTCACATGGCCACTGACTTATTACTTATTATATTCAGGTTGTTACACCCATTTAGAGCTGGCATAGTTATAGCGCCAGTCAACTAGTGTAGTCGGTTATACATTGTTTGACTTAGTAGGATACTTTCCTTTATGTTGTATCTTATCTATACTTTGTGTACATTGTAAAGTGTGTGGAAGAAGAAGAAAAAACCAGCAAGAAAACGTTTTGGTATCCATCTCTCTTCTTGTCTCTTGAGTGAGCTTCTCCTTGTGCATTCTGTGTGTGTTCGACGCAGCATCTTGAGCAAGTCCCCCCACCACGCGATTCTTAACAGGGAAGAAGAGGGAGAGAGAGGAGAAGAAGAAGAGGGAGAGAGAGGAAAAGAGAAGAAGAAGAAAGAGAAGAAGAAGAAGGAGAAGAGAAGGAGAAGAAGGAGAAGAAGGAGAGGGAGAGAGAGAAGGAGAAGAAGAGGGAGAGAGAGAAGGAGAAGGAGAAGAAGAAGAAGAAGAAGAAGAAGAAGAAGAAGAAGGAGAAGAAGAGGGAGAGAGAGGAGGAGAAGAATAAGAAGGTGAGAAAGAAGAGAACTTGAAGAGAAATCAGAAGGCCAAACACGAAGACTCGTTCGTGGCCATCAAGAAATCCCCTAAAAAATGGTGTCCTCTAACCCTCCCGCTACTCCTATTGCTTATTGTTCATGGTTTTCTTCCATACTTAAAGTGCATGATTATGAAAAGTCAAGTACATGAGTTGCATGAAATATTGACTAGCCTAGTACATGAAATATTGTTGCACGAAATATTGCAAATACGAGATGATTGCATGGGAGTCAAGTGGACAAATAGAATGGATTCTGCATGGATTGACACACATGAAATGATACGGTTTTCATAAAATTTTACATAAAATGATAGACCTTCGTGTAGAGCAATGCTTAAATTAGCCAATAAAAATCATGATTTGTATCCATGATTAAACTAAACACATTAAAAGATAGTTTCTATTCACAGGATGCATTTGCATTGATGCAAGGAAACTTAGGCCATACAAGTACATGCACATTAGGGCTAATTACTCATTGACTAAATGTGAAAAGAGTTAAAGATTGCGGATTATATTAATGCATTAAAAATCCCAAGTGCAAGTAAGATGAGTCTGATTGGAAAATTCTGCATAGTACGGCACTAAGAGAGATGGAAGGGATGCATGCATCTAGACTGTATCCTGAAGGACTAGATTAAAAGTCTTGCATTGCCAAGTGTGTTAACTGAAATTGGTTAGAGGGAGATGATGTAAAGAACTGGAAGAATAAAAGACCCTTGGTTGGGTTTTGAAAAAGGCTTGTCAGTTGCCTTGGTTGACCAATTAATGCTTTGAGTTAGGGTTAATATACCATAAGGTAAAACCTAATGGAAAGAGCAAGTCAAAATAAGTTAACCTACCAAGAAAAATTACTTGCATGATCTTGTTTGAGATTATTGGGATCTCGCCAAGTCACGAACGATCCAGGATTGAATGCTGGGAGTATTCGGGAAAAAGGAACCACACCTTAGCAGTTGGTCGTACAAATGACCTTTGAGATGATTGTGATTGTACACTTAGGTACATTATTTGAACTTCTTTGCTCAAGGACCTAATTCAAGGCAAAACTCTTAATGCTTTAGGTTAAAATCCTGGAGGGAGAGGTAGGATCAGTTACCTCCGACTGTCTGCCTAGCCCTATCCAAGGGGGTTGTTAGCCGCGCCGGGTATATGGACCTAACCCGCTGCGAGGGGTCTCTCCATGGGTGCTGCTTGGAGCAGGAGGGCGCTTGGGTGCCAGGGGAGGCTCCCGCACAAGAGGCCGATGTGACTCAAGATGGGATCTCGAGGACTGTGTACTAGTCTACGGGCGGTACTTCGAGTAGCAATCCTGTAGATTGCCGGGATAGTGTTCGAGCATGATACTTGATGTATTCCGGAATACTGAAGGATTATTTCTGTGGAGGCAGAAAGGGACACTTAATTCTCTTGTATGCGTGGGAGACAAACATTAACCTGAAGATAAGTTAAGGAAGTGTTTGATCTTGTTTTATCTTGTCTTCATGCCCGTGCCCTAAATTATGTAAAGGAACCTATGATTAACGGGTTAATTAAGGAGGTTGCTTTTATGTGTTAAACATAATGTAGTAGGTAATTAGATAACTAAAACAACCCCCAAGGGAAGCGTGGTGGATGTGATTGTCTGGTCCATCCTACGGTAGGGTGGTCTCGGTTGGCCGAGAGATTTTCTCAATGGAATTTTTTTTATGCGAACGTTAGATAGACAAGGACCTTAGAACTTGTAAGTTAAAAACTTGATTCATGCCATTTTAGGGGACTGGAATGGGACCATGCCTTACGGGCAGAGAGGTTGAGCGATGCATCCCTCTCGTTTCCCACTCTCTTTGAACCAAGTGTGGTATGAGTTTGCTTGGGTCCAGTTGTATCTATGCAAAGTGGAGTGGCTGTCGACCGACACTAAAAGGCTGTTAGGAAGACTCGACTGCTAGGAACCCATACTTCAGGTCGATCCTAGTGGGAATGGCCGGATAAGTCCCATTGCGAGGCAGACTTGAGAGACCCTAGTTGGCAAACCTCGTGTCATTTCTTGGGAGTGCCGGGTGACATCTTCTAGATTGATCTCTCGATGGGTTGCTAAGACCTGTCCCGCAATTTGAGGGGTGGACACATTACAGAGGTAGACTATGTGATTAGTGTTTGTTTGCTACTAAGTGATTTTAGATAACATTATATCAAAGCTTGCATTGTTTTATTTAAATTGGAGATAGACTATGTGATTAGTGTTTTTTTGCTACTAAGTGATTTTAGATAACATTATGCTAGAGATTTGGAGCTCTGTCCTAATTTACGTGTATTATTTATTTTCTTTGATTTTTCAGATGGCTAGAACAAAGGCCATTGCAAGGAAGTAGAAAGTTGATCTTAGAGGTCTTGCCTCAAAGATCCATCAGTCCTCCAAGCCTTCCAAACTTACAAGGAAATCAGAGCTAAGGAGAAGGTTCTCATAGCATGTTAGATGCCTAAAGGAGATTAGAAGTGCAATGAAGGCCCTAAATAATGCAATTCCAAAATTGTCTTTTCAGAGGCTTGCTAGAGAATTTTGTGACAAGCATAGCCTTGATAGTTTTAGATGGACTAGGGCATCTCTCAACTGTATTCAGGAGGCTACATAAGATTTTTTAATTGAGTTTTTCCAAGATTCTTATATATGTACTGCTCATGCACATAGGCTTACACTTATGGATAAAGACATGATAATTCTCACGAGATTGAGATACAGGTTTTCAAATGTCCTTGAGCTAGTCTCCCTTTTTGATGTGAAGGCTTTCAATATTTTAAATGTCCCTCCATATAGGAAGAAGAAAAATGATCCAGATCTTAAGGTTGAAGATGTCACCCATGAAGGACACAAGACAATATGAGAAAGAGGAAAAGGCCATAGAAGAGCAGCATATAAATGGAGGCAGCATAAAAGAAATAAGGAAGAAGAAAAGGAAGTAGAACAACTCCCATCTTTTGAAGAGGAGTTATCTACCCTTCTTGAAAGGGCTAACCCTAAGGGCTTCAATGTTTGCTTCTTTTTACTTGATGATATTAACAAAAGATCTGATATTGTATTTTTGGACTCTGACTGTGTTTAAATTATCAAGAATAAACTGAGAGAAGTGAATGACTCTATTCTTCTAGCTGGGATCAAGTATAGTATACTACAATTTATTTTTACTCACTATATTTTTCTAGCAATATACTTTCATGTTGATGCTTACTATCTCCATTCCTTTACTAAGTGTGTAATGCATGAGCCCCCCTTTGATATACAACAAAAGATTAAGATTCTTGATCCATCTATCTCATACTATATGAGGAGCGATCTTGATGCAAGTGCATTTGACCATTGGTTCAATTCAATTGACTTTAAAACTTTGGAGGTTCTTCTAATTCCATAGAATGAAAAAGTAAGTAATTTGATATTTTGTTAGATTTTATGAGATCTTGTTTTGTTAGATTATTGAAATATTTTTGTTTTCAATTCTCATTGGAGCCTAATTAGAATAGATTGTGTGGAGAGGCAATATTTCCTCATCAATTCTATAAAAGGGAGACATGGAAATGCCAAGTTGTAAGTTATATAATCTAGGGTCGCCTTGATATTTTGATCTTTTTTTTGTAGGTATTCTAAATATTTTGATCTTTCTTTTGTAATTACTCTAAATTTTATTACCTTTTTGGTTCAAAGCCGTAAAAAGATTGATTGAAGTGCTAGAGAAAAAGCCTCCCATTCCTTTTGACTTACTTGCGACAATGCAATATAGATAAGTTGTGGTAAGGTCTTGATTAAAATGGTTGGAACGTAATATGAAAATTTATTCTAAAAACTACCATTAAAAAGTTTCATAGTTTTACTTTATATTGTTGATTGCAGTGTCCTCATCAAGATGATAGTTACTTTTGTGGCTGGACAATAATTGTAAATGCCGAAAGATTGGTTCAGTTTGTTTATCTCAATGATGATAAACTTATAAAGGTAATGTGAAACATACTAAACTTTAAGATAGAGGTTTATTACAAAATAGTCTATTGATGATAATAATATAGTCCATTGTAAAAAAATAACAATGAACTAAAAATATTTTCTTACAAATGTATGACAGTTTATAAGGGATTGCTATACACGTGAGAATATTTAGTATATAAGAGCAAAGCTCATGAAGTACATAATGGTCAATTGTATACAACCGACAAGAATGGACAATAGTCAGGGCTCGGACTTTGAAGGAGAGGAGGTACATGTAAGTACAACAGGTGAAGCTATGCCTTCAACACCCAATGCAACCAAAGCATCAAAGATAAGCAAAAGAACTCCTAGAAAGGATGTCCCTTCTCCTAAGAAAAGTTCTCAAAAAAAGTAGTTTTTCCTCATTGATCGTAAGCCCTTGTGTATAAGTCATGGAGATGGCCGACAAAAATTTGCCACAAAATTTGTACATGTATTTTATATTGATAGGAAAGAGATATTTTCTTCAATATACTTGCATTGTATATTCTTCACTCTCCTCATTGATATCTGTTAAAAAAATATGTTACAAATGTTTATTAATCAAGAAGTGAAATCTGATATACACTTAAGTGGATATAATATGATATAAAAACTTACTCGTTTGTTATTAAGTTGGAGCACAAATGAGTATGGTAGTTCAATATCTTCACTTTGTAAATCCATCCTCACTTAATGTAACATACATGATGATCTAACCTTTAGGATTGCAATAATGTCCTCATTGTACCAAACATCAAGATCCAATATAGGATCTTTACTAAAATTATCAAGATTTTTGTATAAAGCTACCAGACTACCACCAACATAATGATATCTACTATAATAAAAACTAAGGATGAAATTTTGAGTAGCAATTATATATTTACAAGCTATAGAGTCTTGATCTATCTTACATATAAATTTTCCTTTTGTCCTCGTGTCCCATCCCTCATCAACAAATTGTATAACATGATCATATGTTAGTCTCTTCACACTGAAAGCATAGTCTTTGATATTCTTATCTCAACATTAGAAAAGAAGTCAATAAACTTTATTAATAGGCATGAACAAAGTAACTTTGCTTAGCCTATTTGAGATACTAGGTCTCTATATCTCAGAAAATATTTTACATCTATAGCCCTCACTAGTAGCTGTACTTGGAAAAGGCCACTCAAAGCTTGAAAAATAAGGCAAAGGAAGAGGGGATATTGATCCCCATTAGCTACGCTGCATGGGGACAATATAAGAATGGTCATAGAAGAATATTCCATTCTTTGCAAGCTTTGTCTTCTTTCTACCTTTGTACATCTCTTCTCCAATTAGGCAATGCATCACATCAATCACATCAACAATAGACTTGATCAGTTGTTGCCATTCCTCAAGATTAGAGGAATAGACATCTATAAGACAAATGAACAAGTATTATAATGAAAAACCTTAAACCAAGTACAAGAAAAGAAAGACCTTAAGAATCAAATCCTTACAATTTGGTTTATGCATTGGAAGATTTGAACTTCTAGGTTCCAAATATAGCTCTCTATGCATAAACACATGTTGCACCTGAACCTCTTTTATGCTATTCTTATTTACTCCAAGCTTGAAATCTCAGATTCTACCCTTCTAAGCAGAGATGAACGAGCTCTCATATCTTCGCCTTTTTCCACGTTTTGCCTGCTGCATGGTGATTCAATTGCCTTTGCTAATGATTGTAGGAATCCATCTTCATCTTTTTGGAATGAGTTAAACATTGATGTGGATGTGATTTGGGAGCTTGGACGTCTTGTTGAAGGTCAAATTTTTGTATCCATGGTGCAGAGAGAGAGAGAGAGAGAGAGAGAGAGAGAGAGAGAGAGAGAGGACTAAGCTACCACAAAGCAGGGAAAAACATGAGAGGGATAAAAGAAAGGAGGAAAAAAAATAAGTGCCAAGCATAGAGAGAGAGAGAGAGAGAGAGAGAGAGAGAGAGAGAGGACTAAACTACCACAAAGGAGGGAAAAACACGAGAGCGATAAAAGAAAGGAGGAAAAAAACAAGTTCCAAGCTCTTTATTAAATTGAATTCAGATCAAACGTATCATTATCATTAATCCATACATATCATTAAATAAAAGTGGTCGGGATTGTATATCATTAATGCAAAGATTATCATAATCACGAATATAAGAGGCTAAAAATAAATATTGATAATACAAAGTTGTAATATTATTATATATATATATCTTTTTGTAAAGCTATTTTTTGTATTTTTTAAAATAGAACTTCCGTTACGGAGGTTCTACTCCTATTGGTCTAGAGTACTCTCTCTCTATCCAAGATGATTCCATCAAGAAATCGTCCACCCAACCCATGATGTCGAGGTATGCCTTATTTTTTAAATAGATATACTACCATGCTCTAATGACATATATAAATAGTCTCATTAATTAGTGTTGGCACAGGGTTCATTAGCACATACTTAAGATATGAACACAAACCAATCCATTTCGAAAAAAAAGTTATTTTGATTTTTATTCTCATATATACAATTGTTTTAAAATTAAATCGACCCAAAATCATGTTACCACCTTTGTCTTATTTATATGGGGCCCTCCAATGCTAAATCACACTAGACTCGTATATATTTCAATCCTTTTTTAGGTTCGAGATTGAGATTGCAACTCAAACCATGGCCTCGTTGCTTCTCACCTACCATAAGGGTGAATCTTTCTATATAAAAGACCAAATTTACCTAATAAGTCCCATTAGGTAGTATATATTATGGTAACGTGGATAGCTATCCAAGCACATTTTAGCAGTCCATCGAGAAACGAATCTAAGCGTCATTGCTCGGCACTCCCATGGAATGTTTCGGGGTTTGTCACCTAGGGTTTCCTGAGTTCACCTCACAACGGAATGTTCGCGGTTGAACCCACTAAGATCAACCTGAAATCTGGATTCCTAGTGGCCAAGGTCTTCTGTTAGCATTCTAGCATCGGGACATGGACATCTTACTTTACGCAAAGATACCCAAGCCGAAGCAGACCCATGCCACACTTGGTTCAAAGAGAATGGGAAACGAGAGGGATGCACCACTCAACCTCTCTGCCCGTATGGCATATTCCCATTCCGGTCCCCTAAAACGGCATGAATCAAGTTCTAACTTAACAATATCTAAAGGTCCAACGACGAAAAACCTTGTGAGACGCCTCCCAGTTCTCTGGGACCACCTTGCCATAGGACAAAGACCCGTCGGGAGTTCCGCCCACCCGATTTCATTGATAGCTTTAGTTTTCTAATTAAGTCCTACCATAATTATGTGACATTTAAAATTAGCTTCATTAATTAAGCCTTTTAGGGAACATGGTTTGTTCACGTAATTTATGGCATAGACATGAATACAGAGCAAGCTATCTTTTGACAAAAAAGTTTATTAACTTATCTCAAGTTAATCTTTGTCTCCTACCCATACGGGAGAATTATATATCCCCTTCTATCCAACAGAAGTGCCCCTTTTACCCTAACTGGTTCAAATCACATAGCACCACAATTTCCATCCATTATCTAGAATAGGATCTTCCAACGCCCTAGACATTGGGCTCACGGAAATCTACAACTCCGTTCTAGACTAAGTAAGGGGTGTCCAGAGCTCCAGTGACCCCAAGTGACCTAGGAGTGAGACACAACTTCTATGGTTGGCCTTTTTACCACTTAACCTTTGGCTCGTGAATTGAGCAGTGCCCTCTTGGGTTGAAATGCGGCATGACCTTGGAGATGATCCACCTGCGCAAATATCCTTCCTTAATTAATCCAATTTAAGCGTCAAGCATACTCAAGGCAATCAACTTAATATCATCTTCTAGGAAAACATTCCTTTATTCCCCATGGCAACTTGTCATTACTGACCCCTGCCATGCATTTACCATCAAACACAAGTAATTGGAATAATCATCCAAACCACAATCCAACAATTAGTTGATAGTAAAAGAATTTAGTGTGTTGTTCGATTAACCAATAGAGCAATGGTATTCCTTTCCAAACATTGCAAGAATAGATGCGATAACATTTCCTTAGCACATTTTCTCTCCCCCTTGGGATCAAAGGGCAATACTATGCAAAATGTTTCTTAACACTTCCTTCCCTCGGCTAAGGCACTTACATTGATCAATAATCCAACCCTGAATTGGATCGACGGAAGTTGTAGTTAAGAGATGGGTCTTAAGACATCTCAGTTTCAATCCTTATGATTAATTTCTTGTACTAGGCCCTAGTTAAAAGGCCCTAGTCGGCCTTAGTCAAGCCATGAAACAATGGGAAATTATTCCCATATATCAACATGTTATAGACCTAATGTGTAAATACTTGATAAGATAAGTGCGAGATGATTTCAGGTAACTAGACTCCGACAAGCCTTGCATTGAGCTAGAATCTAGTTTTTCTTAATGTTTGGGCTCTTAGGATAAGTAATTTTGAAGTATCCAAACTTTAAACTAGAACCTTCTATTCTTGATTCTTAATGTCATATTCATTTGGAAATTATGCTAGTTGTAACCCTTGACTATGCTTTAATCTAGCACTTGTATGCACAATCTTCTAATGTCGTTCTTTTAGTGACTATACCATTCATAACCCTTGTGTAGTTCCTCCTTGTAATTGCGCTATCAGCAAATAGGCTGTATGAAACTAAGTTGGGTTAAAAGGAACAATCATAATGCCAATTTATAATAATATGAATAAGTTCAAGCTACTCCCTTGCATGAATTCATGTGCATACTGAAGTGATATAGCCTATGACTCACGAATAGGGAAGATGGCAATTTGTACTTGGGTATTCAGAGATGGATTAACCATACCCAACTTTGCATTCGAATTGATGGTATCGCCCAGACCAAGGGCTCCACTGTTGGATGCAGGATTTTCATTGGTGCGTGTCATCCTCCGTTTTGGGGCCATACTTCCATTTGTAAATCTCTTTCTCCCCTTCTCTCATTGGAGAGATGGCATGTCGGAAGATTTCCTTCTATCATGATGGGAGGGGTTAAGCTCACCAATAGGAGGGGGTTAAACACGTGCGGTCACCCTCTAAGGAGGGGAAATGAAGGACAACCCTGAGAGAGTCTCTCTCTCTCTCCCTCTCTCTCTTCCTCTTCTTCTTCTTTTCTTCTTCTTCTTCTTCTTCTTCTTCTTCTTCTTCTTCTTCTTCTCTCTCTCTCCTTCTCCTTCTCCTTCTTCTTCTTCTTCTCTCTCTCTCCTTCTTCTTCTTCTTCTTCTTCTTCTTCTCTTCTTTTTCTCCTCTCTCTCTCTTTCTCTTCCTCGCCCTCTGTCTCTCCCTCTTCTTCTTCAACAGCAAAGGGGGGGGGGGGGGGGGGGGCAAGAGGTAATGTCGCCTGTCCGCTTAAGGAGGGGGGGGGGAGGTTTTATAGGGGAGGAGAGGTATCATTAGGGGAGGTGATGGGAGCTCTCCCTCCCACTTGGGCGGCCAATATGGCTACCGTTTTCTGCATGGCAGTGGGAGTAGGCATGTGGCCTTGGCTTCAACGACATTGTCTGCCTCGACTTCATCTTCTTCCTTGTCGTGTTCACCTTCCATGTCATTGACACCTCATCATTCACTTCTCGCTGTCATCTTTCCACCCTGCCGTGTCAATTTCTTCTTTCCCCCCTTGCCACCTATCGACGACGGTAGGGGGAAAAGGAATTTAAAAAAATCATTTTTAATTACAAAGGGGGGGGGTTCTATGTAGCGAGGCGAGGAGGGGGGTGGAATATTACATCCTCTCCCCCTTAGAGAACTCGAGAAGTCCTCATCTCAGAAGAACCGGGGAAGACAAGCATTAATGGGGCTTAAGGCTTGTGGGTTAGGACCCACCAGGCATTTGCTGCACTACTCTAATCACTCATAAGCATGCGGTCTTTTGAAACATCAACTTATTGTATTAGATCTATTCAAGTCTGGATTACAAGAGAAGAGTTGTAGTTACATCTCATGGATATCCTCTAGGTTTTTCCTAAGTATCTAGTATATTCTGGATCACTAGAGCTTGTACAATTTCATTCTTTGTAAGTTCAAGTTCTCTTTGAGTTTTGTTGGGACAATTGGCATAGTTATGTCCAATGTTGTGGCACTCAGAGCATCGGTGTTTAGGGTGCTTTGGACATTTCCTTTTGAAATGTTCTAACTTCCCGCAATAAAAACAGTGCGGAGCTTTATTTGTGGTCACAAGATTCCTTGTCCTTAGCAGGGTCTTCTTCTTTAGGCCAAATTGCCGCTAGGATCCTTTTTGCGGATCAGAGTGGTCCTTTATCTTGAAAACTATGTTCCCAGATTGTCTTCTTCTTAGTTCAGAACTGGGCTCCATGAACAATCAACTTTTCTTGTAATACTAAGGAATACTTCCAAGCTTCGACATTCTAGTAAGACCCAATCTATATTAGTTGAGAAGAAACAACTTAAGAGAAATTCATTGCAAGTTATAATTGTCATTCCTTGCCAGAGTATCTCTAATCATTTGCAAGTTCCAGGCTTAAAATTGATGCAACTCGTATTACTCAAGTTAACTGTAGTTACAAGAGTAAAGTTTATTCCAATACAAGTTGTGTTACATGTTGATAGAACTTCTAAGATTTCTAATCATACTAAAGAGGTGTAGTAGGCTTTAGGTCTTTATCTTCATCCGACTGCTCTATACATCCATAGACTGCACTTGTGTAACTTCATTTCCTTGGAAGCTCAATGTCTTCTAGGCTTAAGTCAGGGCAGTTTGCTTGGACATGCCCTAGCTCATTGTAGTGGAAACATCGGCGGTTGGGAAATCTCCTACGGATGTGCCCTATCTCTTTGCACATGTGGCATCTCTTGTCCTGATTTAGGAATCATCTTTGCTACAATGGCTCGTTTTAAGTTCTTGGATAATTGGATTTGCTTGAAGTAATGCATCTTGCAAGTCTATTGGGTGCATTGCTTCAAGACGGTGGTTCAAAGGAGTGTTCAAGCCATGGCAAAACTTGGATACTTGCTACAATATCCATAGGTCTCGCGTATTTTAGTAGGGTTACAAAATTTGGGCGATAGGCTTCCAAGGTTAATTCCAATTGCTTGAGCTTGAAGAATTCATTCATCCTCAAAGTAAGCCATACCACTTTGGTTATTCCATTTAGGATATAACTATGAACCATACATTTATCAATCATATATCATTACGAAGTTTCACTTTGATACCAACTGTAATGTGCCCGCCTAACGACTATCCAAGCACATTTTTATGGTCCATCGAGAAACAAATCTAAGCATTGCTGCCCAACACTCCCATGGAATGTTCTGGGGTTTGTTGCCTAGGGTTTCTTGAGTGCGTCCCGTAATGGAACGTTTTCGACCAAACCCACTAGGATCGACATGAAATCTGGGTTCCTAGTGGCCAAGGTCTTCTATCAGCATTCTAGCGTCGGGACGTGGACATCCTACTTTACATAGAGATACCCAAGCCGAAGGAGACCCATGCCGCACTTGGTTCAAAGAGAATAGGAAACGAGAGGGATGTGCTACTCAACCTCTCTGCCCATAGGGCATAGTCCCATTCCGGTTCCCTAAAACGGCATGAATCAAGTTCTAACTTAACAATATCTAAAGGTTGAATGATAGAAGGCTTCTCACAAGGTTTTCCATCGGTCGACCTTTGGATATTGTTAAGTTAGAACTCGATTCATTCCGTTTTAGGGGACTGGAATGGGAGCCCTACGAGCAAAGAGGTTGAGCAGTGTATCCCTCTTGTTTCCCATTCTCTTTGAACCGAGTGCAACATGGGTCCGCTTCGGCTTGGGTATCTCTGCGTAAAGTAGGATGTCCACGTCTCAATGCTAGAATGTTGAAAGAAGACCTTGGCCACTAGGAAGCCATGTTTTAGGTCGATCCTAGTGGGTTCTAGGCTACGAACATTTCGTTGTGAGGCGGACTCGGGAAAGCCTAGGCAATAAACCCCAGAACATTCCATGGGAGTGTCGGGTAGCAATGCTTAGATTCGTTTCTTGATGGATTGCTAAAATGTGATTGGATAGCTATTAGGTGGGCACGTTACATATATATAGTCTAGGTAAAGAGTAATTGAGGTTGCCCTAGGGATGGTATAATGCCTCATTCCCATCCAATTGTTCAAGCCATAGACGTAATCAATATAATTCTTTCTATGCTTTAAAGCAACAATAATCAGATTCTAATATTTCTACAAACCATTCTTTCAAAAATAAATTTCCACTAAATCACAAATTAACAAATAAAACTTTTCTATGATTTTTCAGTTAAACAAAGCTAATCTTGTGTGTTTACACGTTTTTTAAAATGTATGTAAATGCATCTTATTTTCTATTTTTCTATTCACAAAAGTAAACCAAGTATTTCAATGCATGTGAATGCACTCTAACATAATAATGAGAACTAAATTAATTTTTCTTTGTAAAAAAATATCAATTTACAATGATTTGAGTCATTATTCTAATTTAGACACATATTTAAATAATATTAAAAATTATCATTTTAAAGAAAAATATAACTAAAATTAAATTATAATTTAATTATTTAATAAATTGATTATCTTAGATACTAAATAATAATTTTAAATAATTTTACATTGTTTTTAAGTATTTGTAAGAAATTTTGACTAATATTTTAATTAAAATTTTATGAAAACTAAGATTCTTATTCGTACTTAATTAGTTTAGATTTTTAAATATATTTTATTATTTATTATTTATTTTTAATAATATTCTAACTATATTTTTAATTTTAAAAGATAAAATATTTAAAATATAATATACGAATTATTTTTTATTTTAAAATGATTTCTTATTATTAAAATTAATAATAATCTAAATTAATAATAAAAATAATAACATTTTTAATTTTATCATAAATATTCTAAACTTTTGGGTACTATTTCAACTATTTTTCAGCAACAATAAACATAGAATATTATACCTCAATCATATTAATGGTTAGAATTTCGATATCATAGTTGCTTGAGGATCCCACTACATTGATATGCTTGCAAGGGGCCATCGTGAGTGATCGAAAAGATGAGAAAAGAAAGGATTTGATGGTAGGGAGATAGCATGCAAACTATTATTAACTCCTTGGTATATAATTTCCTCACATCTAACTTATAATTTTCAATCCCTCTCTCAGAGGTGACTCGTCGTTGTCATGTTTTGAAAATGAAAAGATGGGCCCTCTAAATAGCTTTGCTTTTGGAGGGGAAGGAGGGGTCTTTGAGTGAGGTTTTAATAAAGGGGAATTATTTTTGTTTTATTAACTAATTTTTTATTTTTATTAATAAAAATAAAAAGTTTAAATTAATTTAGTATAAATCTTTTTACTTATCCTTTTGTTTTATATGAGAATAAGGGGGGAGGGGAGGGGAGTGTAAGGGCTTTGTAGCTATACAATGGCATTGCTGCCAGAAATACTTGTGACAATACTTACCTGGTCCCACGGTTCACACTCGGAAACTCGAATAAGTAACATGGTCCTCCACGGGCATGTAACACTATGTCGCGCATAGAACACATAATAGAAGCCAACTTAAAAGATATGCCAAGAAGACACCATCATGTCACAACATGCACCCTCCACATCACGTCGTGCCACCAAGTTGTCATGCCTTAGATATCACTCCTGTGCTGTGGCTCACTCACAGTACATATGACGCATTTTTCTAACTCACATATAGGTAAATTGGTGCTTGGAGTCACGGGATCTTGCCATGAAAGGCTTTTGGGCTCACAATGTAATGCCCCCATTACTTAGTTTATTTTAATAAACAATGTGCATATACATACCAAAGAAAATTGATTTATGTTGCACATCCACACATGGAAAAAAAAAACTGCAGAATCTCTACAGGATTTACAGGAAGCAGGACTAGTTTACTAGAATAGTCTGAAATCTCTAGTATCATGTATAGATGGCTTAAATTCTACTTTAGATGGATCCAAATATATACTGTGACTTATTTTTAAGGGAACAAGTCGTCCAAGACAAAAGATCGATAAAAATAACATGATTTACAAAAATCGTTATTTTCGTCTATTTTTTTATGAATATTTGTAATATTGCCCACGCTAACTTGTCGACCAGGTGCATTCCAATCTTTTTAAGTATCCGAATGTCTACATTTGGAGTTCATATGACAAAGTTATGATCCAAACAAGTTGCAGGGCAGAAATAAATGAAAATATTTGTTATCTCGATGATGTCATCAAAAACGCCAAAAAGCAGGCATCCTCTCTTTACCTCCCCCTCTCACTAATATATAAACAGGGGTAGAGCGTCACGTCAAACGCACATACACATAGACACACAATGACCCATGCAGAAGTCCCTCTACTGCTATTGATACGACGAAGCTCTACTGCAAATCAGCCGAGCCTCTCTTCCTCTCTCTCTCTCTCTCTCTCTCTCTCTCTCTCTCTCTCTCTCTCTCTCTCTCTCTCTCTCTCCACCCCTATGCGAAAGTGATGCCCGAACCCATCAAGCTTCTTCCATGGCTCCCAAGAGATGTCGAGATGCTGAGCGAGGTCACACTCAGCCAATACGAGAAAGTGGTCATTGCTATTGCTGACGAAACTCAATACTTTGCTAAAGCAAAAGCAAAAGTTAACCTCGAACCCATTCAAACCGAAGAACTAGCAATCCCACAACAAATCAAGGTTGCGGCTATAAACTGTAGTCACGATGGATGGCCAAACAAAGATAATCAGGTTAGTACCTAAGATAGGGATCACGATTAGTTAGAACTTACTAAGACTTGTAAAAGCATGTTAGTATTATCAAGTACTTTTTAGGAAGGAACACGAAAATTGATGAAGAGGATAGATTCTATGCACACATTGATAATTGTGTTAAAATATCTTATGGTTATGACTGCTTTTGGATTTGTGAATGATGAATTATGGCTCTTATGATTCTGGGCTTGCATAGCCAGACGAATTGTGGATTGTGGTGGTTTGGGACATTGGGGTCCCCAACCCAATGCTCCCTTACACTCTACGGAGTGTGAAAAAACTCACATGTGGGTGGGGGTCCTATGCTTCCGAGGGAGGTAGGTGTTTTTGATTTTGATAACTCGAGCACCTGAGAGGGCAAAGGGCCGAGTGGTAAGTGCCCTTGTTATGTAGGACGGCTCCTGAGGCTCAGGGAAGCTTAGAGGGGCTCTGAGCCAGTAAATTTCCTTGTTGACCACGGATGGAAAGTGATCACATACAGCCTAATCCCGAGGGATTGGAAGGTCCTATCCTAGGCTGGACGGTTTCTTTCTACAGAAAGACAGTTTTGTATCACAGTGAGGAGTGATGATGAAATCTGATTTCTGAATTGTTTGTTATGTGCTAAAGATCGAGTTTAACGAACCCAATTTAATGGAGTAATAAAAAAAAGCTGATTTTATATGTCCAAACAACATGGCAGTATGCTTTGCTAATTACCCATCGAGGAAAGTGGGAGGCTTTGATCCTGACGATTGGATGCCTGTGGCTGGGTGGACCTAATAAGTCCCAACACTAGATAGAGCTATTAAATCGTGATCCTCCCAATACCAGTAGGATTAATTACCAGGTTTAACACCATTTTAGGGGGACCAAAGTTGAGATTTTACCTTATGGGTAGGGGGATCGAGTTACACTCTCCCCTGTCTCTCACTCTCTTTGAACCAAGTGCGGTGTTAACCTCACTCCTACCTTTGATTGATTACAAAGTGGTCTTTCTTAGGTGGGCGTTAGATTGTTGTTAGGGGTGACTTGTCCATGATTCCCTTATGAAGTAGAACTGAGATTCCCATGTTCAACTAAGTCCAAGGTTTCCCATGGGGAGACGGGATGGTGATGTGCATGGATATGAATTTCAGTCGACTGCTAGAGGACTCCTCCAGGTCTATTGGAGGAGGCACCTCACACGTGGTATCAGAGCCTAGGTTTCAAAAGATCTTTTAATGTAAGGTTAAGTAGTCAACATATAAAAAGAATTAAAAAAATAGCCACACTTGTTTGAAGAAAATTGTTGTTCATTATCTTGCACTAAGACTAGCATACGCATTGTGCTCATCAGAAACTTAGTGATGAGGAAGCTACACGTTTGCGGGATATTTTTCCCATCATGTATCAAGTAGCCTTAGGGTTGAATAAATTCTCATACAGCCAAGCTATATTTGAGATAATGGAGATGATATTTATTCCTCCAATTGTATTGCAACCTTATTCTAACTCATGGTACATGAAATATTTATGGCCAAGGAATGGGTCACATATGGAGATATATTGTGAGCATAACATTCTTCTTCATTATGAACTATGGAGGATTCGATGCGCTAAACAACTAAGGATAGTTAAGATATATCTTTTGTTCAGTGCCTTGCTGAATGGTTACCAGACATTGGGGATGAGCCTGCATTTGAAACCTTGTGGGTATACCGGAAAGTGTTACAAATAGTGCCACCCGAGAGAGTTGTTGTAGTGCCAAGAAGGCCTTATTTTGGTACTGGATGTTTTGGTTATCCCCAAGAGCCACCACATTATGTTGTTTGCCATGTACATAAGAATCCCCCAAGATTTGAGAATATAGACCTTGATACTTTTCATGAGGAAAGGATCCATGAGATGATGTATTGGTAGATCGTAGTATGATCAAATACATCTTTGTAAGTACTTTTCATAAATGTGAAGTCTCATTATTGTTTTTGAAGAGCGTGAGTTATGAGCTTATGAGCTTATGATGATAATTGAGGTGTTTTGACAAGTTAATGATGAAGTATGCTTTATGTGAGTTATTTTTGAGATCATGTACTCCACTGCTTGTGTGCTAGTCAAACATGTTGGAATTAAGAGAAAGAGTAATGACTATCTTAGAGAAGACTCGTCTATGGAATTTCTTAAGCTTACGAAATGGCTAAAATTGGAGCCCAAATTTGGGGAAGGGATGACCCTTACCTGTACTCTATGGGAAGATGTGAAAGTCCATCTCAAGTTGTTGAAATGGCTTGAAAAACCAAAACTAGTTCAATGTTTCTTATTTGAAGAACATAGGCTTAATGGTACTATGACAATTAATGAGGAGCCAATAACCCTACGTCGTTGGGTGTATAACCAACATATAAAGGTTATTTCTCCCGATAGGATAACCCTTACGCAGGAGTGTAAAGTCAAAAATTTATGAGCTTCCAGAGTATCCCAATCTCCCAAAGTCTTATTGATTCTTAGAGACACCTCGTTTTGTAACAAAGAAGTTACGCAGATAATCAAAATCGCCAATTAGTGCAAATTGATGAAACATACAAGGAACTCCAAGAGAAGAAGTTTCTTCTCAAGCAAACACCACCACCTAGGTTTAGTGGTGAAGGACCCAAGGTGGAGCAAGATGCAGAAGCATGGATTGAGGCCTTGGACGACTATTTCCTAGCCGCTGAAACTACTGTTGCAATGAACAGTCCATGATTGCTCGTCTTCGTCTTACTAGTGAAGCTAAGCTTTGGTGGAAATAGTTTAGTTGAGATAAAGGAGTAACATAAGCTTCCCAAACTTGGGAGGAGATCAAAGAAGTTGTGAAAGGACGTTATCTTCCCCCATCTTTTGAATGACCCAATAAACAACTATGGAAGGGGTTACCCAAACCGTGACATCGACATGACCAATTCCTAAGGAAATGGTAGAACTAATGCAATCACCCAAGGAGTGAATGGGATAGGAATCAGGCAATGCTACCAATGCGGAAGGACTGGACACATAAGGGCCAATTGTCCTAATAATCGTTCTCAAAATCATAGCCCAAACCAGGTTGGTGGAAGAGGCCAAGGGAATGGCAATAACAACCCAGGCCATGGACGTGGAATAATAGTCGGTGCTCGAGTAAATACCATGATTGGACAACCAGAGGAATGCATGTTAGGTGAAGAATTTGAAAGAGGATCCATTCATGCTACTGTGGAAAAGAAAGGAGCGGACCACCAATGTTTAGTAATTCAATCACTAGCTACTTACAAGGGTACATTGTTTACGATCTTAATTGATTGTGGTAGCACGCATTCCTTTCTTGCACCCAAGACAGTTAAAAGATTCCATCTAGAATCCAGGGAGACAAGGAAAATGATAGTAGAATTGGCTAGTGGGAAGGAAATTGCCTCAACCAAAACTATAGGGAAACTTCAATTTGAGTTAGACAGCCATATAACGGAAATAGAATTTCGAATCCTACCACTAGGATGCTACGATTACATTCTGGGAATGGATTGGATCAAGAAGAACAAAGCCCAGATTCTATATGCTGAAGGGGAAATAAATTTTCAAGACTTGGAAGGGGAAACCATAAAGGCATATAGGGAAGTTGGAAGAACTAGAGTCCAACTAGCCAAGGCAAGTCGACTTAGTAAGGGATTGAACCAATCTACATGATCTGATTGAATAAGGTCGAAAAGACTAATGAAGGCACTCTACCTTCGTGGATCAATGACTTCGAGGATGTCTTGCCAGAGGAATTGAATCAACTACCTCCAAAGCGTGAGGTTGATCATGAAATAAAGTTGATTCTTGGAGCCAAGCTAGTGTCAAAACGACCATACAAAATGTCTATTCCTAAAGCTATTGAGCTTAAGGAACAATTGAGACAATTGATAGAGCAAGAATTTATGCACACTAGTAATTCACCTTGGGGAGCGCCTGTCCTTTTCCAAAAAAAGAAGGATGGAACACTTAGACTCTGCATTGACTTTATAGGACTAAACTAGGTTACGATAAAAAACAAGTACCCTATACCCAGGATAGACAAACTTTTAGATCGTTGATACAGAGCCAAGGTTTTTTCCAAGATTGATCTAAGGTCCAGATACTATCAAATTTGAATCAAGGAACAAGATATCCCAAAGACTGCCTTCAACAGTAGGTATGGTCATTATGAATTTTTAGTCATGCCATTCGGATTGACTAATGCCCCAGCTACATTCAGTTGTCTAATGCAAGACATCTTTTGACCATATCTAGATGATTTTGTGCTAGTATTTTTTGACGATATACTTGTATACTCCAAATCAATAGAGGAACATGAAGGTCACTTAAAGATCACTCTAGTAATACCTCGTGAAAATGAGCTCTATGCCAGATGAGTAAATGTGTATTTCTCACGGACAGGATTGAATATCTTGGATACATTGTTTCCGCTAATGGAATCTCTGTAGACCCTACCAAAGTAAAATATATCCTAGAATGGCCAATACCTAAGACAATAAAATAAATCTGAGGATTTTTGGGACTGACAGGATGGTACCGAATCTTCATCAAGGATTATTTCCTCATTGTTGCACCTTGACAAATCTTTTGAAGAAAAATACAGAAATCCTTGCACATGTATTAAAAGTCCCTGACTTCAATCAACCATTTGAAGTGATCACTGATGTAAGTGGACTCGCAATCGGTGGGGTGCTAGTACAAGAAGGAAGACCAGTGGCCTATACTTCTAGAAAATTGAAACCCTACAAATCCAACTATGCTACTCATGACCTTGAGTTACTCGCAGTAATTCATGCCTTGAAAGTGTGGAGACACTATCTATTGGGAAGGGAATTCACTTTAGTGAGACAGATCATAAAAGTCTTAAGTGGATATTCACCCAAGCTGAACTAAACATGAGACAAATAGATGGATAGAGATACTGCAAGAATTTGATTTTAAAATCAAATATCATCCAGGGAAGGACAATGTTGTTGTAGATGCATTGATTTAGAAAAGCCTTTCTTAATAGCATTGTAGAAGTTTGAAGCTTAAGAACCGTATCCATACCTGATAACCATGTACTTGAGCTTGTACACCAAGCTATTTCTCAGGATAAAGAATATGAAGGACTCATGACTAAGGTACTTCAAGGGGGGAGCTCTAACAAAGAAAGGTCTAAGATTAAGGATTATCATGCTAGTAATGGTTGTCTATATTACCATGACCGCCTTTGTATCCCAAAAAGACCAGAAGTGAAGGCCAAGATCTTATGGGAAGCCCATGACAGCCCCATTGCAGGACATCCGGGGTATGCCAAGACACTCAACACAGTTCGTGAGAGCTATCACTGGCCAAGATTAAAAAGGGATGTATTAAAGTATATAGCTCATTCCTTGACTTGTCAAAGAGTCAAGGCATAAAGGATCAAGATGCCTGGAGAGTTACAACCCTTGGACATTCCACAAATGAAATGGGAGTCAATAAGTATGGACTTTTTTGTTGGATTACCTACTTCTGGTGGTGGATATGATTCCATCATGGTAGTGGTTGATAGATTGACAAAAGTTGCACACTTGATCCTAGTCAAAACAACTTATAAGTCATCTGACATTGCTCGAGTCTTTATCAAAGAGGTATTTAGGTTACCTGGATTACCAAATAGCATAGTTAGTGATCGAGACTCCAAGTTTACCTCTAAGTTTTGGACTTGCCTATTTCAAGAAATTGGAATGCAGCTGTGCTTCAGTATTGCTTATCATCCTCAAACTAATGGCTAAACTGAGAGGGTGAACTAGACCATTGAAGATATTCTAAGGTCTTATTGTGGTAAAGAACCGAAATGGTGGATTGAACGTTTACATTTGGTGGAGTTTGCTTATAACATTGCCTTTCAACGAACAATCAAGATGTCACCATTCCAAGCCTTGTATGGGCAAGAATGTCGTACACCTCTAAACTTCTCAGATCCCACTCTCAAAGTAGAGGCTTCTAAGGCTATGCTTGAAGAGATGGATGAACAAATCAAATTGATTTGACATGACATCCAAGTTGCTCAAGATTGGCAAAAATCCTATGCAGATCTTGAAAGATCCATAAGAACATTCAAGGAAGGTGACATGGTGTTTCTAAGGGTAAGATCCGAAAAGAGCTCATTATCCTTGGGGAAATACAAAAAGCTTAGTCCAAGGTATTGTGGACCATATGAAGTAATCAAAGTAATGGGAAGGCAAGCCTACAAGCTTAAATTGCCACCCTATCTCAAGATTCACAATGTATTTCATGTAAGCCTATTGAAACCTTATGTACCAAACCCTGATCATGTGCTTAATGATGAACAAATAGTCATGTCTACCGAAGGGATTCTAGAAATGCAACCCGAGAAGATTCTAGATACAAGGGAAAAACCTCTAAGAAGTCAAATTCTAAGAGAATACCTAGTACAATGGAAGGATTATCTTGAAGAAGATGCCACGTGGGTCGATGGGACAATTCTTATGAAAGAATATCTCAAGTTTCTCTTGAGATGAGGACATCTTGATTTCTCTAAGGAGGGGAGAATGTAATGTCCCCATTACTTAGTTTATTTTAATAAACAATGCGCATATACATTCCAAAGAAAATTGACTTATGTTGCACATCCACACATGGAAAAAAAAACAACTGCAGAATCTCTACGGGATTTACAGGAAGTAGAACTGGTTTACTAGAATAGTTTGAAATCTCTAGTATCATGTTAAGATGACTTAAATTCCACTTTAGATGGATCCAACTATATACTCTGACTTATTTTGAAGGGAACAAGCCGTCCAAGACAAAAGATTGATAAAAATAATGCGACTTACAAAAATTGCTATTTTCATCTATTTTTAATGGATATTTGTAATTTTTCCCGCAGTAACTTGTCGACCAGGTGCGTTCTGATTGTTTTAAGTACCCAAATGTCTATATTTGGATTTCATACGATGAAGTTATGATCCAAACAAGTTGCAAGGCAGAAATAAACGAAAATCTTTGTCATCGATGATGTCATCAAAAAATGCCAAAAAGCTGGCGCCCTCTCTTTACCCCCCCTCTCACTACTATACAAACAGGGATAGAGCGTCACGTCCAATGCACATACACACAGACACACAATGACCCATGAAGAAGTCCCTCTGCTCTGCTGCTATTGATACGACGAAGCTCTGTTGCAAATCAGCCAAGCCTCTCTTTCTCTCTCTCTCTCTCTCTCCACCCTTATGCGAAAGCGCTACCCGAACCCATCAAGCTTCTTCCATGGCTCCCAAGAGACGTCAAGATGCTGAGTGAGGTGACGCTCATAGGCCTCTCCAATACAAGAAAGTGGTCACTGCTATTGCTGGAGAAACTTAACACGATGCTAAAGCACAAGCAAAAGTTAACCCCAAACCCATTCAAACCGAATAACCAGCCATCCCACAACAAATTAAGGTTGTGGCTATAAACCGTAGTCATGATGGATGGCCAAACAGAGATAATCAGGTTAGTACCTAAAATAGGGATCACGATTAGTTACTTACTTAGTACCTAAGATAGGGATCACGATTAGTTACTTACTTAGTACCTAAGATAGGGATCACGATTAGTTACTTACTTAGACTTGTAAAAGCATGTTAGTATTATCGAGTACTTTTTAGGAAGGAACACGAAAATTGATGAAGAGGATAGATTCTATGCACGCATTGACTTGTGTTAAAATATCTTATGGTTATGACTGCTTTTGGATTTGTGAATGATGAATTATGGCTCTTATGATTCCGGGCTTGCATAGCTGGATGAATTGTGGATTGTGGTAGTTTGGGACATTGGGATCCCCAACCCAATGCTCCCTTACACTTTGCGGAGTGTGGAAAAACTCACCTGCGGGTGGGGGTCCTATGCTCCCGAGGGAGGTAGGTGTTTTTGATTTTGATCACTCGAGCACCTGAGAGGGCAAATGGCCGAGTGGTAAGTGCCCTTGTTATGTAGGACGGCTCCTGAGGCTCAGGGAAGCTTAGAGGGGCTCTAAGCCAGTAAATTTCCCTATTGACTACAGACAGAGTGCGATCACATACAGCCTAATCCTGAGGGATTGGAAGGTCCTCTCCTAGGCTGGATGATGTCTTTCTAGGGAAAGACATTTTTGTATCACACTGCGGAGTGATGGTAAAATAAAGTATCTGATTTTTGAATTGTTTGTTATGTGTTAAAGGTCGAGTTTAATGAACCTAGTTTAACGGAGTAATAAAAGGAAGCTGATTTGATATGTCCAAACAGGGTGGTAGTATGCTTTGCTAATTAGAAAACGAAGAAAACCCATCGAGGAAAGTGGGAGGTTTTGATCCTGATGATTGGATGCTTGTGGCTGGGTGGACCCGATAAGTTGGGTAACTTTCCAACACTAGATAGAGCTAATCAAATCATGACCCTCCCAATACCGGCAGGATTAATTACAAGGTTTAACACCATTTTAGGGGGCTGGAGCTGAGATTTCACCTTATGGATAGGGGGATCGAGTTACACTCTCCCTCGTCTCTCACTTTCTTTGAACCAAGTGCGGTGTTAACCTCACTCCTACCTTTGATTGATTACAAAGTGGTCTTTCTTAGGTGGGAGCTAGATTGCTGTTGGGGGTGACTTGTCCAGGATTCCCCTACAAAGTAGAACTGAGATTTCCATGTTCAACTAAGTCCAAGGTTTCCCATGGGAAGACGGGATGGTGATGTGCATGTATATGAATTTCAGTCGACTACTAGAGGACTCCTCTAGGTGTGTTGGAGGAGGCACCTCACACACAAGTATCCATTTTCAACCATCTTGGACCATGATGCCATGGGGGCAACATGGGTCAATTCGACCTCTACTCGTGAGTCTCAACTCTGAAAAGTCATGTCAACTTGAACTGGGGGCAGGGTAATAGGGAACCCTACATGCCACGAGAGGCAAAAATGATTGTTGCTCCATGTGGCATGGCCACCATGGAGGGGGCGGAAAGACATGGGATTGCCTAAGCTTCACACTCGCTTTCCTCATACCTACCTCCCCTCCATCGAATTTTAGTCACTTGAATTGAGTTGGTTCTCTATAAAGGGGATTGAGGTTAATCACCCTAAAAAGAGGCATTATGAGGATTCATCAACCATGCAGGTGCAAATTACTCTAGAGCCAAGGCAGGGATTTCTTCAAGACATTTGTAATACAACTCAATACCCTTAGGAGTTTCCCCAACCACCTTGCAAAGGGAAGAGCATGCCAAAATGGCTAGATATTGACATATTGGCTATAGGTCCGCTGACCTTGATCTTAAGACTAACGGTGAGACACTTGCCCTAATTTGCTTGTTTCCTCATCCAGATAGCTGAGGCGGTACCAATTGCTAGAACTTCTGTGTTAAAGACATAGCTTCCACTTGCATCCTTGAGTTGTTTTCTGAACTCAAATCGAAGTTATCTCCCCCCATCATTCCTAGGCAAGTAGACTTGGTGGTGCTTTGATTGGGTTCTAAATTGCATCCCATCATACACCTCGCATCATACACCCAAGAAGGGTTTCTTTCCCCCCAACAACCTAGGGCAAACCGCCTATGCATCAAACATGCAAACACCTCTGAGCCTCTCATGGCAAAACTAGCCATCCCACTACAAAGGCTCCATGGGAATGAGAGATCAATGCCATCGCCTCATGGATGGCTCCACTTGTAGCAAAACATATGTAGTAGACTTACATAGTAGACCACAGGTGTTCCCTGGCACGTTGCAATCTGCCTTGGTTCGTTCTTGCATTTGTTCAATCCTCTGTTTGTACTCTAGGGCCAAGATCAATTGCCCTTGCCTCACAAAGGACTTTGTCCAAGAAATTCATCCATTCAAATGGGGACTGATTCTCCCGCACAAGCATCTTCACCCTTGTTTTCAAGGACACAATTCTGAAACATGCTTTTGGGTCCCAACACCAATCACACACTCCATTCTCATCTCTGTCATGCCACAAATCCTTCATATACACACCGGCGGATCTCATAATCCATTTCATCGCATCAAACCTTGCACATGTTGCATTCTCCTAGTTTCCACAATGGGTCTAAGACACCTTGGCTTCCATGTAGTCGGGCTAAGTTCTTGGCCCAGTTTCTTTAAGCTCACCCCAGGTACACGAGCATCCACTCTTTCGGCCTTCTCATAAGCATTCATCAGTCCACTTCTCCCTTCTCTCCACTAACCCTTGGCCATTCGTTTATTCTCATAGCTCCATGATTCTTCCCACACATCTCTCAAACTTCCCACCTTGGTCTTGTTCTTCCTCCCTAAACCCAAATTTGCCAGGTTCTTTGTCTCACTCGTGTTGAGATGACAAGATCAACACGTGCAGACATTGATGATGGACCGCTTGGCTAGATGGGTCTGCACATCTACACTTAGCATGTTTGTGGTCATTAGGACACTCACATGGCCACTGACTTATCACTTATTATATTTAGTTTGTTACACCTACCTACAGCTGGCAAAGATATAGTGCCAGTCGATTAGTGTAGTCGGTTATGCACTGTTTGACTTAGAAGGTTAATTTCCTTTATGTTGTATCTTATCTATACTTTGTGTACATTGTATAGTGTATGGAAGAAGAAGAAAAATCAGCAAGAAAACGTTTTGGCCTCCATCTCTCTTCTTGTCTTCTTGAGTGAGCCTCCTCTTGTGTATATAGTGTGTGTTTGACACATAAGCTCAAGCAATTCCCCCCATCATGCGATTCTTGACATGGCATTAGAGCCGCACCACTGAGAGAGGCTGATTTTGAAGGCTAAAGTGAAGGAGAAGAAGCAAGGTTCGAGCAAGCAAGCAACGAGTAAGAAGCTCTCCCATTCTTCCACTCTCTCTCTTAGATAGTGCCTGTGGAGGCACTGGAAGCAGGGTAGAGTGAAAATCTTAGATTACTATGAGATTTGGTGTACAAGCAGAGCATTATATATTCTACAGGTAAGCCCTTTAAGGTTTTCCACAGTTATTTTGGGCATCTGAGGCCATTTTTGAGGCCCCGTTTTAGAGCCGCAAGGTTGTGGACAACCGTTTCAGGGTACACTATGATTTTAGCTGTATTGACCAAAAGTGGGTGTACATGTTACAAATTGCGAATCTATAATTTTTGAGGTGTTTGCAGAAAGCAAACATAAGGTTTATTTGAAAACAAGTTGCAGATTACATGTACTATTGAGCAGTCAGTGAAAAAGGTTGCTTGGTGTAGTGTTGTGCACGTGTTGTGAAAGATTGCAGATGACTAGCTTGCTGTGTTGTATCCTTGTTTGTGATAATGGCAAAGAATAGTGGAAATCCCATTATTGAGAAGCTCGACAATAGCAACTACCCTTCATGGAAGTTCCGTGTGACGAAATTCCTCATTGGAAAGGGCCTTTATGAGTTTGTTTCAGGTGAAGAAAAGGAGCCAGAGCTAGGTATCCCTCCGACTGCAGAGGAATTAAAAGCATGGAAAGAATGGAATGAGAAAGACAAAATGGTGATGTACTGGTTATCTGCAGTCATTGATAATACGATGTTGGGATATATCAGGAATGCAAAAACTTCACATGCAGCTTGGATAATTTTTGAGAACATGTTTTCAGTAAATACAAAGGCACGAAAGATTCAACTCAAGAAAGAGTTGAATGTCTTGAAGAAAGGGAAAATGTCTGTCAATGAGTATGTGTTGAAGGTGAGGAGCATTGCAGATGCTTTACCAATGATTGATGCAATGCCTGATGATGATGATTTGGTTTCATCCACTTTGAGTGACCTTAACAATGAGAAGGCATGGAAATTATTTGTTACTTCAATATATGTACGAAAGCCATTTCCAGATTTTGATGAGTTGATCTCTCTCATGATTACCGAAGAGATCAATATGCAGGGTGACTCATCTTTAAAAAAATGGTGAACAGGTTCAAGCATTTTACTCAAGTTTAGGAAGGGGACATGGTAGATCCTCTTCGAGAGGCTGTGGTATGGGACGTGTTGGCGATAACCAACAAAACAGGCTCAATCAACAATTTGGTGAAATGCAGGTTTTAGGAGGCCGAGGTAACTTTAGAGGTAGGGGGAGCTCTAGAGGAAGAGGTGGATGGTAGAATAGAGGTTTTGGAAATTTTGCTATTGTTTGCCATTATTGTAGCAAAACAAGCCATATTGCTATGCAAAGAAGGATTATGGTAAATTGTAGCAAGGAAACTATGCATCGTCTTCACGAGAGAATGAAGACAAAAATGAGCGTCTGTTTGTTTTGCAGCATATGATTAATGCAATTACAGGAAAGGGGACACATGATGATGTATGGTATGTCGATTCAGGTGCATCTAATCATATGACCAGTCATGTTGAATGGTTTGGAGAGATGCAAGACTTACAAAATCCAGGTTATGTGCAGACAGGTGATGATTCATGCCACCCAATTTCACACATTGGAAAGGTTCCCTTGTCCTTCTATGATGGCCAGACAAAGAGTTTGACAGATGTATTACATGTGTCATCAATTACAAAGAATCTAGTGTCTGCTGACCAAATGGTAGAGCAGGGGTTGCATGTCCGATTCAATGCAAAAGATTGTTTTGTAGAAGACTTTAATGATAAGTGCAAGTTGGTTGCAAAAGGAAGTAGATTTGGCCAAATGTTCACTTTAGATGCTGGAATTCCTGCAATGGATGCTGCTATGTATGCTAAAGGAAAATGAGTAGTTGTAGATATTGAAATATGGCATAAACATATTGGACATGCAAATGTGCAAAGGCTGAAATTAATGCAGTCCAGAGGATTGGTTACAGGGTTGCCTTCTTTTAGAGTTACAGAATTGCATAAAGTTTGTGAAGCATGCCGGTTTGGTAAGCAGGCAAGACAACCCTTCTCGCATGATAGAGAAGTGAGTAGAAAAATACTTGATGTAGTGCATACAGATATTTAGGGGCTTTCACAGAATGTATCTCTTGGTGGCAGCAAATACTTTGTCACATTGATTGATGACTGTTCAAGGAAGTTATGGGTATACTTCATGAAGGAAAAGAGTGATGTGTTTGAGCACTTCAAATCTTTTAAGGTAGCTGTTAAAATAGAAATAGGCTTAAAAGTGAAGTGCTTGAGATTAGATGGAGGGGGAGAGTACCTCTCTAATGAGTTTACTAGCTTCTTGAGAACTCATGGGATAAAGAGGCAATTTACTTGCAGGTATACTCCACAACAAAATGGGGTTGCAGAAAGAAAAAATAGTCATATTGTAGAAGTTGCACGGGCATTAATGGGTGAAAAGAATATGCCCAAACATTTTTGTTCTGAGGCTATCCATACTGCTATCTACATTATGAATAGAACTCCCACACCTGTAGTTCATGGGATGACTCCTGAAGAGTGCTTTACTAGCAAGAAGCCCGATGTATCACACTTGAAGGTATTGGGATGTGTTGCATATGTTCATGTGCCAGATGAGCTATGGAAGAAGTTTGATCTAAAGGATGAAAAATGTATTTTTATTGGGTACTCTTTAGAGCAGAAAGGGTATTGTTGTTATAACCCTATCATAGGTGAGTTCAGAGTGAGCAGGGATATTATCTTCGATGAGATGGGCAGCTAGTATGCACCTGCTGGTGATGTATTAGATGATGGTAATGATTAGGACAGTTATGTGTAGAAAGAAAAAAAAGAATCACAGAGTCTTAGTGGATGAGAAACATCATCTAGTACTATACCTACAGTGAACCCTTGTACTGGGAGACTAAGGAGTATCCCCACATCTTCAGGTGGATCCATAAGTGTTGCAGGGAAGGAAAAAGGAAAGAATCAAGTGCTGGATGGTAATGATGCATCTATCAGTCATTCGGGATTTGACAAAGATTCCAGTGGTTCAGAGAGTTTGGATGATGAGCTTGGTATTCCTTTAGTTAGGACACCAGGTGTACAAAGAGCTCATAGTAATGTAAAGGCTCCATTGAGTGATCCGGTGGTATGCAGATCTAGTAGGGTCAGATACCCAGCTAAAATATTTGGTTTTGAAGGTTATGCAACTCACCATTATGCTTATATGGTGAAACTAGCTGAGGATGTTGAGCTGTAATATTTCCACGCAATAAAAGTTAGTTGGTTAGTTCGAAAGTTAGTTAGTCAATTGATAAGTTAGTAATATTACTAACTAAAGACTAACTAAGGTAAAAACTAACTAGCATTAATAGCTAATAATTTTTATTCAATTAAAAATATATTTAAAAAAATTAAGAGTCGTAAATCTGACATTTTTCTCAGATTGATAAGGATCGTAGCCACCCTTCACAAAAAGTACAATGTGAATGGGACTTATGAGCCATATTAATCACTAGTATTAATGTGTATAGTTTGGATGGTCTAAAAATATTAGATTTTTGGAAAAAACTATTATATTTTAAATATTATCCTAAGAAGATAGAACTAAAAGTCATTTAAAAGAAAAGATAAGTGATGTTTTAGCTAGTTTTGGAGATTTTATAAAAAGGAAAAAAAAAGTGACTGGCAAAATTGCGCACGCCGTGATCGCAGTCTACAGGCAGTGGACAACACTTCGAATAGGGAGAGGAAGAAGGAGTGATCCCAAAGCTTTCCAACCAAGTGACTAGGAATTTTTCCCCCCCTTTTGGAGCCAATGCAACCATCAGATTTATTATCTAAGCATTAGATCATTGAGTCTTCTAAGAGCCCCTCCACTCTTGTTCTCAGCCTTATCCCCTCCTCTCTAATTCATTATAAAAATGAGGCATGGGGAGGCACAAGGGTGCATAAGGAGACCTTGAGAGGCTGCGAGAGAGAGGTAGAGAGAAGGATACCTCTCCAAGAGATTGTGAGAGAGAGCTTGAGAGAGAGAGAGAGAGAGAGAGAGAGAGAGAGAGAGAGAGAAGAGTTACCGCGAGAGGCTACACAATTCCCTCTATCTCTTAGCCATCTTCTCTTACACTCTCCCATCTCGAATCTATCATGCCTTCTTAATCTCTTGAGTCTACTTGCGGACAACGACATCCAAGCAAAGAATGTCGCATGTGGATGATAATCCTACAACTAGCAACAAAGCTTTAGGCGAAGGCATCACTATCAATCCAATTGCGGTATTGGTCGTAAGTAATGTATTTTCAAATTGATAGGTGCTTGTTTTAATGCTCGCAAGAGATACATTAGGCTTCGTACCTTGTGGTGCTAGAATAGGTCATTGAAAAGGATAAACCACATCTCAAATATTCAAAGATAAAGTTTGTGAAGTGCTTGTATCAAAGGGAGTTAAATTACACCTATTTGCTATGTGATGAATCCATGCATAGCATAAGCAACATATGGGACACTAAAGTATTGAGCATCGATGAGTCTTTTATTAATCTTTACCGAGGATAATATTGTTTAAGGTTTGCAAATGCATATAGATGGTACATACATGGGAGAGATTATGTGAACTTTACATCGATGACATGCGACTCCTTGCCTTAGGAGAAAGGAAGATAAATCTAAGATAAAATGTTACATAGTAGGAAAATGCTAAAAGATAATTGTCAAATGAGAAATATGAATTTATATGAGACATGCTATAGGAGTACTCACCTTGGAAGATTTCTTACTCTAGTTGTCTTAGATAAGGTAGACAGGTCAGAGCACAACTTAGGATGACCCCTTTGATAGTTCTTTTAGCCGAGTTTGTGTTGGAACACTTGCTTAGCAACTAGCTTTGGCCTTCTTAGTCAAATTATGCTTGGCCTACCCCTCATGGAATTCATGCCTTAATTGTTTTTTAAGGGATAGAGAGAGAGCTGTGATGTGTTATATTTGTATTTTATTTGCACCAACTTGATACTCTCTATGGTTTATGTGTATGTAGATCAGTTTGTGGATTCGATGAGCTAGGTCACCCTATCTTGTGGTCACCAATGAGAGGAAAATTTAAAGGCGTAATTTTTGGGATTTTGGACAATTTCAGACGAATCCACAAGGCTTTTGTGGAGGAAAATAAAGATTTTAGGCTCCAAAGTGGTTCATGGTCCAAAGTGATCAAGGCACAAGAGACAAAGCATTTTGAAGTTTGACGAAGTGAAGCGCCAAGTTGAGTCTAGAAATAATGAAGAAGCATCGAGCCATCACATCGGCATTAATTCCACATAGTTGGGGCTAAATTTAAGGCCACAAGACCTTAATTTATGTGGGAATGTGGAGTGGGCAGTCAAGGAGGTAAAAAAAGGCTTAAAAATCATGTGGTCAAAAAAGGCTCAAAAACCATGTGGACATGCCTAATTTGAATGGGCGCTTATGGTAGGCCTCAAAGGAGTGCTTTTTCTTAATGTGTCTAGTTGTTTGGAAGAGAGAAAGAAGGGGTAAACTTTGTGGCCTAATATGAAGAATAAAGGATGTTGGTTTTTAGTCTTTCTCTCTCCTACCTTTCTTCCTACATAATGGCTATTCTTATGAGAGAAGGGGGATGGGTAAAAGAGAGGGAGAGGTGAGAATATACGAGCAATACTATTTGTGGCATGTTATTGGAGCATTGTAGAGTGCCACCAAGTATATTAGTGGCTATATGAAGCATTAGCGGCCTTGGAATCCACATGGCACCTCATTCGTATTACTGCGTATAAGCGGTTTTTGGGTAAGTTCATTAATTTTCATAGTAAATGGAATGGATTTGAAAAACTATTTTAGAGGGTGGAAAAGGGATATGAATGCTTAATGTTTAGCACTTCACATTTGCTGTTTTTTATTTTTTTCTTTTAAATAAATATATAAAAATAAAAAATCACAAAAATAGAGAAAAATACCAATAAATAGTGAAATATTGAGAATAAACTTGGAATCCACATGGCACCTCATTCGTATTGCTGCGTATAAGCAGTTTTTGGGTAAGTTCATTAATTTTCATAGTAAATGGAATGGATTTGAAAAACTATTTTAGAGGGTAGAAAAGGGATATGAATGCTTAATGTTTAGCACTTCACATTTGCTATTTTTTTCTTTTAAATAAATATATGAAAAATAAAAATCACAAAAATAGAGAAAAATACCAATAAATAGTGAAATATTGAGAATAAACTTGGGAATGATAATTATATTTTATATATGAATTCAAAAATCATAAAAATAAGCATTTTCATGTCTAAATAAGGTGTTTCGATAGCAAAACATGGTCCTAGTGCTATTCACGATGTGCTAAAGGAATCAAATGTGTAAAAAATCAAAAAATAATTGTTGAAAAGAATGATTTTTTGTTGCACTTGATGAGTATGATGATTGTGTATTATTTATATTCCCAAAGATAGCATGAGTCGGGAGGATCTAGTGCCTTTAGGGTGTGTTTAGCAACATCACAATGAGTAGAAATTTCATGGAAAGATGTAAAGGAATGATTGCTACACATTCACACTTTGGTTGTCTCTTTAAACATGTTTATGCAAATTCATTTAGATTTTGCATGCAAGCATAATCTTGCATATATTGTCGCACTGCAAGTATATTTTATTGATCGAGTATGCAAGATATATCCAAGTCATTGAGATATGTGGATCATAAGGGATAACAGTGAGGAATGAGCTTGTTGCCATGCTGTTGCAGTGAAGCCAAGAGAGAGCAAGGGATTAGGCGGATGGCCATCATAAGCTCGTGGACTTGGGGCAAGTATAAAGATATCGGGCAACCTACCATACTATGAGGTGAAGCTAAGAGAGGGCAAGGGACCAATTAGATGGAGGTTGAAGACTTGTGGGCCTGAGGCAAGGATAAAGAAACTCAATAGTCTACCATGTTGTGAGGTGAAAACTGAGAGAGGGTGAGGGACCAATCAGATGGAGGTTGAAGACTCATGGACTTGGGGGAACAATAAAGAAACCAAGCAGCATGCCCTGCTGTGAGGTAAAGTTGAGAGAGTATGAGGGACTGATTGGATGGAGGTCGAAGACTTGTGGACTTGGGGCGAAGATAAAGAAATTAGGCAGATGGGGATGTGAAGGGTGGAACTCATGGAGCCGCAAGTATAAAGATGGGCCGAATGCGGAACAAGGTGGGGGAGTAAGACTCATAGAGGACCAATGAGGATAAAGAAACTAGGGCTTGTGGAGGCTCGCAAGCTGTCAAGAATCATGTGATGGGGGGATTTTCTTGAGCTGTTGCGCCAAACACACACTGTATACACAAGAGGAAGCTCACTCAAGAACACAAGAAGAGAGATGAAGGCCAAAACGTTTTCTTGCTAGTTTTTCTTCTTCTTCCACACACTATACAATGTACACAAAGTTTAGATAAGATACAATATAAAGGAAAGTGGCCTTCTAAGTCAAACAGTACATAACCGACTACACTAATCAACTGGTGCTATATCTTTGCCAGCTATAGGTAGGTGTAACAAACTAAATATAATAAGTGATAAGTTAGTGGCCATGTGAATGTCATAATGACCACCAATGTGCTAAGTGTAGACATGCAGACCCATCTAGCCAGGCGGTCCATCATCAATGTCCGCATGTGTTGAGCTTGTCATCTCAACACTCCCCCTCAAGCTCAATTCTATCTTTGCAACTCCAAGTAAGCTTCAGAACTTTCGAAGCTTCTCTACACCCAATGCCTTTGTGAAAATGTCAGCTATCTGATCTTGTGTGCTGACATATACCAAGTCAATCTCTCCTACAAGTATCTTCTCTCTCACAAAGTGGTAGTGCACCTCAATGTGTTTTGTCCTAGTGTGGAACACTAGATTCCTAGCTAGCTATATGCTACTCATGTTGTCATGATGAATGAAAATTGGACCATCTCCTTGCACATCCAAATCACCTAATAACTTTTGTAGCCATACCATCTCACATGCTGCCATAGCAGCACCTCTATACTTAGCCTCTGTACTTGATAAAGCAACTGTAGGTTGCTTTTTGCTACTCCATGTAACTGTTGCACTACCAAGGGAAAACATGAATCCACTTGTAGATCTTTTGTTTGACATGTTACTAGCACAATCTGCATTTGTGTATCTAAAGACCTATACGTCCTTACCTACCTCATAAAAAAGTCCATAATGTAAAGTGGACTTCACATACCTCAATATATGTCTAACGGCATCCAAATGAGGCTTTCTAGGCATCTGCATAAACTGACTGAAAAGGCCAACAACATAGCTCAATTGTGGCCTTGTGATAGTCATGCAAATTAAACTCCCTACTATCCTCCTAAACATAGTAGGGTCTTCTATCTCATCCCCAACGTCAGCACTCAACTTCACATTTTGCTCCAATGGTACTAAAAGAGGCTTATATGCTGTCATACCATACTTGGATAATATATCCAAGCCATACTGCCTTTGGGATAGCCATATACCATCATCACATCTAATCACCTCAATACTAAGAAAGTATCTCAGCTCACCCAAATCTTTCATCTCAAACTTCTTCTTCAAGAAGTCCTTAACTTCAGCAATCCCATTGTCACTGTTACATGTAATAATCAAGTCATCCACATAGATGACTATGATGACCAAACTTGCATCTCCCTTTCTCACATAAAGTGAGTGATCAACATTAGAAATACAAAATCCAATATTGACAAGATACTCTCCAATCTTGTTAGACCATGCTCTAGGTGCTTGCTTTAGACCATAGAGCACCTTCGTTAACCTGCACACATATGTGGGATGCTCTAAATCCTCATAACATGTTGGCTGCTCCATATACACTTTTTCTTGCAATTCACCATGCAAGAAGGCATTCTTAACATCCATTTGCTGCAAACTCCAACCTTTGGCTACTGCCAAGGCAATCACACATCTAACAATTGCCATCCTAGCAACTGGACTAAATATCTCTTCATAATCTATGCCATATGTTTGAGTATAGCCTTTTGCAACCAGCCTAGCTTTATACCTGCTAACTGAACCATCTACATTATGCTTTACTTTGTAAACCCACTTACAACCAATAGCTTTCTTGACCGTAGGTAAGGGTACCAAATCCCAAGTCATATTGGCTTCTAATGCAGCCATCTCCTCATCCATTGCTGCATCCCAATGAGCATGACCAACAGCATCCTCAAAACAAGTGGGCTCATGTAGCATGCCACAGCCCACCGGCTGTCTAGGTACGCTTTTAGTAGTCTATCGAGAAATGAATCTAAGCATCATTGCCAGGCACTCCCATGGAATGTTTTGAGTTTTGTCACCTAGGGTTTCCCGAATCCGCCTTGCAACGGAACGTTCACGGGCGAACCCACTAGGATCGACCTGATATTTGGGCTTATAGTGGCCAAGGTCTCCTAATAGCATTCTAGCATCCAATCCTAGGCATCCTACTTTACGCAGAGATACCCAAGCCAAAGCAGACCCATGTCGCACTTGGTTCAAAGAGAATGGGAAACGAGAGGGATGCACCGCTCAACCTCTCTACCCATAGAGCGTAGTCCCATTCCGGTCCCCTAAAATGGCATGAATCGGGTTTTAACTTAACAATACCTAAAGTCATCCAATGATGAATCCTTGTGAGAAGCCTCCCAGTTCTCTAGGACCACCCAGCTGTAGGACAGACCAGTCAGGGGATTCCATCTACCCGCTTCCCTTGATAGCTTTAGTTTTCTAATTAGGTCCTACCACATTTATGTGCGACATTTAAAATTAGCTTCATTAATTAAGCCTTTTAGGACACATAGTTTGTTCACATAATTTACAACACATACACAAAAAAAAACAAGCAATCCTTTTATCAAACAAGTTTCTTAACTTATCTTTAAGTTAATCTTTGTCTCTTGCCCATACAGGAGAATTATGTATCCCTTTTGTCCAATAGAACTGCCCAGTCCAAATCACATGGCACCGAAATTTCCATCCTTTATCTAGAATTGGATCTTCCAATGTCCCAGATGTTGGGCTCATGGGGATCTCCAACTCTATTCTGGACAAGCAAGGGGTGTCCAGAGCTCCACCTGACCCACAAGCGGTCTAGGAGTGAGATGTCATTTTCATGGTTGGCCTTTTCACCACTCGACCATCGAACTGTGAATCAAGCAGTGCCCTCTCGGGATAATCCGCGGTGTGATCTTGGAGACAATCCACTCGAGAAAAATATCATTCCTTAATTAATCCAATTAAAAATTCAAGCACGATCAAAGCGATCAACCTTAATATCATCTTCTAGGAAAACATTCCTTTATTCCCAACTTATCATTACAAACCCTTGCCATGCATTTGCCATCAACACAAGCCTTGGAATATTTATCCAAATCACAATGCAACAATCCTTTGATTGAAAGAAAAACATGTAGGGTGTTGTTCAATCAACCAACAAAACTAATTGTATTTTTCCCAAACAATACAAGAATAGATGTGATAATAATTCCATCGCATATTCGCTCTCCCCCTTGGGGCCAAAGAGTAGAATTTGCTTAATATTCCCTCCTTTAGCCTAAGGCATATGCTAAAGGTTCCAATGTATTGTGACCTAAGGAGAATAGGCTATCCAGTCTTCGTACCCAAGAACCTATCAAGTTCTCTGACACAAATTTCCTTTTTTTTTTCGATCACTTTTATTTTTTCTCCAACCATCTCATATTCTTGTCAGAAAAATGGGACCCCCAAGAAGACAAGGCATTGGCCTCGAGTCTTTGACTCATCCCCAGGAACCTACTAAGCCTTTATAAGGCGATGAACATAAACTCTTTGAAATTATTCTTTCTTTTTATTATCTTATTTCAAGGGTTAGAACCCCTTTTTACACACCTTCGTATGATATATATTTATGACACAATTATCATTTTTCTTTTTATTTATTAGGATTTCCTAGTTGCCTCTCAATTAACATGGATTCCTAGAACTAGCTACCTAATAGGTGAGAAGGACGGGGTCACTAGGACTATCCTTTGTAACAACTCTTTACATGCCCGACAATGTCTGGACAATTTCTCAAACCTCTCCACCTAATCTTGGGACTTCATGACTTTATTGTTACCCCTAGCAAAAGAAAGAAAAATCCCTAGAATATACATAATACATTTTTCTTAAGGGAAAATAACTTGAAAAGGAAAGATATCACATGGACTAGACAAAAAAGCATCCATGCAACAATTGGCCACCTCCTAGTGTTCCTTCAAACATATCTAATGTAGCACTAAAATAAAGAACCATTAAGCTCACCCGTACCAAATAGACACATGGCCCTCTCTTGGCCTAATGAAATATAACCATAAAGCACACAAAGCCTTGTATTTTGGCATGTTGCTAGTAAAAGAGGTGCCTAAATACACTCCCATTTTCAAAACCACTCGGCGATGGGGGTCTTTTATGACAACCCCTACACTCACATGCTTAGCAAGTCCTCGAGAAGCTCCATCAAAATAGAATGTATAAACCAAGGCTTCATTGATCTAACCTGCCATGACAATCAATCTACTCGTACTTATGATAATCAAAGTCTAATCGAGGGAGGGGATGTAATACAAGTACTATTCCTCCTTCCTCAGTAAACTCAATGGGGATGCAAGTAAGAACTCGATGATACTAATGGTAATAGACTCAAATGTCCTACATAAAAGATCTATCTTGCCACTCAGTAATGTGATAACTCTTACTCCATCAAATCACATTGCCTTGGTGGTAATGTTGCTCTAATATGGATGCTCAAGATAAGGAATGACTTTTTCCATCCAATAGCTTGGTATCCTCTATAAGTTTAAGTCGAATCTAAAGGACCTACAAAGGCATCAAGTTTGACATCAGCCCCTATACATAATAGGCTTCAATTTATTGAAATTTACTTTATTTTTGAACTCTACCCCTTGCAAAACCACCACAAGAGCTGTAAAGCCATTCTTTCCTATATGAACAATCTTATAAGGGCCGTCCCACTTGGGTTCTAATTTACTAGGGAATAGCTCATGATGGGCATCATAATATAGGATCAATTGACCCTTGGAAATTTTATACTTTCTAGCACAAAGATCATGAAGCATTTTCATGTACTTCTTCCCTACTTTTTGATGTGCCAAGGCTTGTAATCTAATCTTGTCAAGGTGTGTAACGGAAGTGAACCTTTCTTGGAACCTTCCTCTTCACCCAAAGAATAGTTTAGAGCGAATCTTATTGTAGGTAACTCAATCTCCAAAGGTAAAATACACTCTTCCCCATACACTAATTTGAAAGGGGTGTGGCTTGTAGCTCTTTTAAATATCGTATTATAAGCCTAGATAACCACATACAACTTTTTGTCCCAATCATGCTTACCTTTGGATACCATCTCGGATAAAATCCCTATAAGCTGCTTATTGGTACTCTCTACTTTCTTGAGAGTTATAAGGTGTGGTCTTATTATTTAAGACCTTCCGTCAAAGCCTTAATCGCTTTAATATGTCCCACGATCTGACACAAGTTCTTTAGGTTGACCAAAACGGCAACCAATTTAATCCAAAATAGAACTAGCCATCTCCTTGGCATTATCATTCATCATAGCACGGCTCCACACAATGAGGATACACCTTATCCACTCCCCTCTATACAAGACACTATCTATAATGGAAAAGATGATTTTTTACACATTTGATTCCTTTAGCACACCGCAAATGGCCTTATTCAGACATAAAAATGCTTGTTTTTATGATTTTTGAATTCATATATAAAATATAATAATATTTTATTATTCTCAAATTTATTTTCAATGTTTTACTATTTATTTTTAATTTTTCTCTATTTTTGTGATTTTTCTTACTTTCTATCCTTTTCTTTAATAGAAATTCAAAAGAATAGTAAGCACCAAATGTGAAGTATTGAAAATTAAGCATTCATATTCATTTTCCACTCTTTAAAATAAAATTTCAATCCCATTTCATTTACTATGAAAATTAATGAACTTACCCGAAAATTACTTATATGTTGTAACATGAATGAGGTGACGTGTGGATTCCAAGGGGCCACTGATGGTTGAGATAGCCCCTAATGCTTGAGATAGATGGTAATATACTTAGTGGCACTCCACAATGCTATAGAAATATGCCATGAATCATATCTTTCACATAACTCTCACCTCTTCCTCTCTTTTACACATCCCCCTTATCTCATAAGAATAGCCATTATGCAAGAGAAAAGGAAGGAAATAGAAGACTAAAAAATCAACATTCTTTATTCTTCATATCGGGCCACAAAATTTATCCCTTGTTTCTCTCTTCCAAACGACTAGACACATCAAGAAAAAGTATCCCTTTGAGGCCTGCCATAAGTTTCCCTTCAAATTGGGCATGCCCACATGGTTTTTGAGTCTTTTTTGACCTCCTTAGTTGCCACTCCACATTCTCACATAAATTAAGGTCTCTTGGCCTTAAAGTTAACCCAAGCGCATGGAATTAATGCCCAAGTGATGGTTGGATGCTTCTTCATTATTTGTAGACTCAACTTGGCGCTTCATTGTGTCTCAAACTTTAGAATGCTTTGTCTTTGCACCCTAATCACTTTGCACCACAAACCACTTTGGAGCCTAAAAATCTTTATTTTTTTCCACAAATTTCTTGTGGATTCATCTAAAATTGTTCAAAATCCCACAAAGTATTTTTTCCTCTTAGCATGCACCCTCCGTGTTGTGTTGCATCACTAAGTCGTCATGTCTTAGATATCCCTCCTATGATGCGGCTTGCTCATAACACACATAATGTGTTAGTCTAACTCACACTTGGGTAACTTGGTGCTTGGAGTCGTCAAATCACACCATAGAAGACTTTTGAGCTCATAAGTATTCATTTTGAACCAACTTGGACTATGGCGCTATGAGGCAACACAGGTCCAATCCCACCTCTCCTCATGAGTCTCAACTCCAAAAAGTCATGTCGACTTGAATTTTGAGCAAAGGGCCGGGATGCCTCAACCAGATAGAGGATCCTCCACACTGACAGACAAAAATGATGGTTGCTCCTTGTGGCATGGCCGCTATGGAGGAGGGGGGAGACATGGGGTTGCCCAAGCCTTGCACTTCCTTCCCTCATAGTGTGCTAGGAGGCAAAAATGATAGTTGCTCCATGTGTCACAACCACTATGGAGGAGGGAGGAGACATGGGATTGTCCAAGTCTCACACTCCCTTCCCTCATAGTGAGGCTTGGGCAACCAACCCCATTCTCCATGGTAACCGTGCCACATGGAGCAACCATCATTTTTGCCTCCTCACTCACAAGGTTCTCTATTTGGTTGAGGCAATCGAGCCCCCCTACTGCGAGTTCAAGTCGACATGATTCTTCAAAGTTAAGACTCATGAGGAGAGGTGGGATTGACCCATGTCACCCCCGTGGCACTGTGGTCCAAGATGGTTGAAAATAGATACTTGTGAGCCTAGGAGTCTTTCATGGCATGATTTAGCGACTCTAAATGCCAAGTTATCTATGTGCAAGTTAGACCAATGCATTACACATTTTGTGAGCAAGCCACAATGTGGGAGGGATATCTAAGGTGTGATGGCTTGGTGATGCGACACAACATAGAAGGTGCATGATGTGACCCAATGGTATCCTCTTGGAGTATCTTTCAACTTGGCTTCTGCTACATGTTCTAAAAACGTGACACAATTCTACATGCCTACGGACCGTGTTACTTGCATGAGTTGCCATGTTGCAAACCCATGGGACTAGATAGACATTGTCATACTTGGTATCAAAGATTCCTTGCACCCGCCGACTGTTGGGGTGGTTTACGTGGGTGGAGGCAATTCAGCCAAGATTTCAAAGCAAGGAGTGTCCAGCAAGTGGAGACATGATGTTGAGCTTGTTCAAGTGTTGAAAAATGAGTTGTCATGTGGAATGAACCAAGGTCGAGGCTACATGTTGCCACCCACAACTTGTGAAGAGATGTGAAGAGAATACTATAGCTAAATGGTTTGAAGATGAATCTATGCCCATCCATGGGGTGTGAGGTGGAGTGCTCATTTGAGCTAAAAATGGATCTTTTGGGGCCTTGAGGACCATGTTATGACACCATAGTGTATTCCAGGAGGCTACTGGGATTGACATTCTTATTTTTCATGAGAAAATCATTTGTCCTTTTTTTCACTGCTCGAGGGCCAATTTGCAAAGAGGATGCTAGATGAGCTAAAGGTGGAGCTTAAGGGCTCAAGTGTCTCTTTGAAGACTTGTGGGTTTGACATGAGTATAAAGAAGGTGAGTCAAGATGATTTTTAAAGAGGATATCTTTGAAGATTCCTGGACCTAGCAAGAGTGTAAACAACACAGGGAAGGTTGAGATTTCATGGTGTATATAATGGAGTGGATGAGTTCTTGAGGACGAATTTGCAATTTGTGAACTAAGACCCTTCTATGTTGACACTGAAGAAAGGACCTGGCAGGAGTATAAAGATAGTGAGTGAAGAGTGAGACCACTAGTTGGAGGATGCAGAATGAAGATCACATGTTGAGCTAAATGAGGAGTGAAGAGGCAAACAAAGCTATGTATGGAAGAGTCATGGGTGAATTGTTCATAGCAGAAGAGAATATGCCTACATGGAGTTATGAGGCAACAAGTTGACTCCTTATATGAACCTATGGTGTTGAAAGTCATGCAAAGAGGAGCTGGGGCAATGGTTTTGCAACTCCTAATCTAAGGAGTTCAAAGGAATCAAGTGCATGATGAAAATATGGATTTGGACAAGAAGGCCCTTTTTGTCAAAGGAGAAGATGAAGAAGATGGGGTGGATGAAGTGGAGGTGAGATGGAGTGGAGAGATCGAGAAATGATGGATGCAAGTTATGACCCCACAATTTTTTCAAAGATGAAGATGAAGATGATGAAGGAGATGGAGTTGAGATGGCGACATGAGGTAGAGAGGACTTGTGAGTATAAATGAATAGGCATGCTGAGTAGAGAGATGCAAAACTCCTTGAGCTAGGAGTATTAAGGAATGGCCGAGTGGATGAGAGATGTGTGGAGAGTAAGAGATGTGGCGGTGCACAACACTCATGGAGCTGCAAGCTTAAAGGAATAGCCATCATGTGTGAGAAGGCCATGGAGGGACAAAAGAATGAAGAACTCCTTATACTGACAGTCTAAATAATGGCTTGGTGACTTATGGATCTTGGTTGAGTATAAAGATGCCAGGCAACCTGCCATGCCGCTGTAATGAAGTTGAGAGAGGGTGAGGGACCAAGTGGATTGAGGTCTTATGGACTTGGGGTGAGTATAAAGGTACCAAGCTAGTTGCAATTCCACTACAATCAAGCCATGAGAGGGTGAGAGACCATTGTCATAAGCTGATGGACCTAGGGTGAGTATAAAGATATTGGGAAGCATGCCACGCCATGAGATGAAGTCGAGAGAGGGCAAGGGACCCGATCGGATGGATGTCAAAGACTCGTGGACTTGGGGTGACGATAATGAAACCTGGAAGTCTACCATGCCATGAGGTGAAGTTGAGACATGGCGAGGGACCAATCGGATGGAGGTTAAAGACTCGTGGGCCTAGGGCAAGGACAAAGAAACCAAGTGGATGGGGATGAGAAGGGTGGAACTTGTGGAGCCACGAGTATAAAGATGGACCGAATGTGGAATAGGGTGGAAGAGTAGGACTCCTAGAGCACCGATGAAGATAATGAGCATGGGGGACTTGTGGGGGCTGGCAAGCAAGATAAATAATTGAGAAATTTTGGGTTCAAGGAGGAAGAATAGGATAGAAGGTAGGGTGTATGAGAGATGCATGGAAAGACTCGTGGAGCTATGAGAATAAATAAATAGCCGAGGGTAACTTGAGAGAAGGAAAGAGATGTGGATTGATAAAGGCCTATGAGAAGGTTGAAAGAATGGATGCTCATGTACTTGGGGTGAGCTTAAATAAACCGGGACAGGAACTTAGCCCAACTATGTTGAAGCCAAGATGTCTCTAAACCAAGGTGGAAACTAGGATGGCACAACATGTGTAGGTTTGGATGCAACACAATGGGGTATGGGACCTAGTATGGAGCCAAAATATTTATGGCATGATGGAGATGAGAATGGAGCATGTGATCGGTGTTGGGACCTGAAAGCATGTTTTAGACTTGTCTCCTTGAAAACATGGGTGAAGATGCTTATGCAAGAGAATCAGATCCCATATGAGTGGATGCATTTCCTGTGCAGAGCCTTTCATGAGGAAAGGGCAGTTGATCTCGACCCTAGAGTGCGAGTAGGGGATGGAATGAATGCAAGAACCAACCAAGATAGATTGCAACATGTTGGGGAACATTTCCAATCTACTGCAAGGGTCTATTACAGGAGTTTTGCTACAGGTGGAGCCATCCATGAGGTGATGACATTGATCCCTCATTCCCGCGGAGCCTCTATAGAGGTATTGGGATGGCTAGTCTCCTTGTGAGAGGGTCGGAAGGTTTGCACGTCTGATGCATAGGCATTTTGCCCCAGATTTTTGGGGGATAAGCAAGCCTTCTTGGGTAGGTCATGAGGCGGATGATGGGATGCAGTTTAGGCCCTTGTTGAAGCACCACCAAGTCTACTTGCCTAGGAGTGATGGGGGGAGATCACTTTGATTCAAGTTCAGAAAACAACTCAACGATGCGAGTGGCAATTATGTCTTTGACGCAAAAGCTGGAGTAGGTGGCATCACATCAGCTATCTCGAAGGGGAGAGAAGAAAATCAGGGAAACTGACCCATCTTTAGTCTTTAGATCAAGGTTAGGGACTTGCGACTAGTGGGCCAAGATCTAGCCATTTTGGTGAGCTCTTCCCCCTGCAAGGTGATTGGGGAGTCTTGTGAGGGTTTCGGTCTATATTAGAAATGGCCCAAGGAAATTTTTGCCTTGGCTCCAGAGTAATCTTCACCAAAGGCATCTGTATGGTTGATGAATCCTCATAATTCCTCTTTTTAGGGTGATTAATCTTGGTTGTTTTTGTAGGGAACCAACTCAACTTGAGTGGACTCCAATTCGATGGAGGGGAGATAAGTATGAGGGAAGGGAGTGTGAGTCTTGGGCAACCCCATGTCTCTCCCCCCCTCCATGGTATCCGTGCCACATGGAGGAACCATCATTTTTTTGCCTCTCAACATGTAGGATTCTCTATTTAGTCAAGGTAGCCGCGGCCCCTACTCCGAGTTCAAGTCAACATGACTCATTGAAGTTGAGACTCATTAGAAGAGGAAGCATCGTGTTGCTCCCATGGCATTGTGGTCCAAGAAGATAGTTGAAAATGGATACTTGTGAGCTTGTAAGCCTTTTGTGGCGCAACTCGATGACTCCAACCACCAAGTTACCCAAGTGCAAGTTAGACCAATGCATTAGACATGCTGTGAGTGAGCTTTGGCATGAGAGCGATATCTAAGGCGTGATGGCCTAGTGATGCAACACAATGTAGAGGGTGCATCCTATGACGTGATGGTATCTTCTTGGCATATCTTTTGGGTTGGCTTCTATTGCATATTCTGGACGTGATGCGGTGTTGCATGCTTGTAGACCATGTTACTTGTGCAGGTTGCTATGCTACAGACTCGTGGGACTAGGTAGGCATTGTTACAACACCTATATTGGGGGTATATCTCCCTCATGACTTGACTCTCTGGGGTGTATCATGACATGGGATCATAGTGTGTCATGCCTGGGCATGGTTAGGTGGCTTGAGGCCTCCACACTGATATTTAGAGTGGGGATGGTGAGTGTATTGAGTGACTAATGATAAGGAGGATGGGCTTCCATTTTGTGGGGTGAGAGGTGAGTGGGGTAGAGTGTTATGGGGAAAGGTTTCGTCTATGTGACGTTATGTGAGCACTAGAAAAGTTACAATGATATGATGAACTCCCTGCCCATTGGGGGGAAGTGTCAAGGTGGACTATTGTGACACATTGGCATTATGTCGTGACACGATACCATGCCATGTTTACTTCCATGCTATGTTGGCGTATTGAGATTGGTTTCTAGCCCAAAGGGGGAGTCGTGGTGCACTATGTCTTGTCAAGTTGTGGTTTCATGTTGAGTTGAGATGCCATGTTGAGATGGTCCATGATATGATGCATGAGATTGGGACCCAAGGGGATCCATAACACTTGGTATCAAAGCCCGACCCCTATGATGATGTGGCAATTTCTTGAGGTGGAAGGAGACTAAAAATGATTGAAGAAGGGTAAAAATAATAAATCTTCAAGAAAAAAGGATAGCAAACCCAAAGAAAGGGAAAATGCCCAAAATGATGTTGAAAGGACATGATTGAAATTTGATATGCATCAAAAAGTAATTTTTTTGTTGAATGGCATGATTTTGAAGAAGAATGAAGAATATCATGGGTGACAAAGATACATTGGGTGAAAATTGGGTATGAACCTCAGAGAAAGGAAAAGGATGACATGGAAAGAAGATTGAATCGAGTGAAAGGCCAACAAGAAGACCTCAAGACAAATCTTTGCATTGATGCTGAATGACAAACTAGAGGATGTGTATGAGGAACATAAGGATGATCCTTGTTATGACCTGTTGCTTGTGGAACAAAGATTGTGAATGAAGCTTATCGAAGATTATGGTAAGGTTGTAGTGCAAGAGACTATGCCAAATGAAAAGAAAAAATTTGAGGCAAAGCCATACATTGAAACACGAGCATCTGAAGCTCAAAGTGAAACAAATAATGAAAGTAGTGAGAGCAAAGTGGATTAAGGTGAGAACATCTATACTGCGATGGAAAACTAGTTGGCTATGGCTAAAAAGATGATGTCAAGTGGGAAATTGAGTACAAACAATGAAAAATGCTATAGCACAACTGATGACTACTTTGAGAGCATGGTTGACAGAGTGCAAAGGACTGATATGAGAAACTGTCAAGCCAATAGTCACCATGGGCGAGAGTCTGAAGATGATGATTTAGAGACCAGTGAGTTGGATGCCATTGTAGATGAGCCTTGGCTAGATGATAAAACATATTGGGATGCAAAAAGGCAGATTCAAAAGGAGATGATGTGGGATGAGCCAAGTAGATAGAGGAGGAAATAACCCTAGTACATGAGGATATGTGCAGATTTGATGATGTAGAGGATGATCCAAAGGCCAATAAGGTGAGACAATGGGTTGAGATAAATAAGTGGGTGTCAAAAGAGCCATACTAAGATAATTTTTGTGCACCCAAAGAGGCTCTAGAACTATGTGTCATTAGAATATCAAAACATTGACTATGGAGAAATGAGTTGGAAAGGAGGAGATGAGGATTGGTTTCGGGACAACTATGCACAATCTTTTGAACCTAGATATGAAGGAAACGATGGTGAGTTGCATCAAGGAGAAAATGGAGAGGCCTACAATTGTATTATGATGATGATGACCACATGACATGCCAAGAGGAGCAACTATGGGTTGATGGGCCAAACGATGAAGGGTAGTTTGATGGGCTAAACGATGAAGGGTAGTTTGAAGAACTTGTGACAGTGCAGGTGAATATAAATGTGTTAATCCTAGTGCAAAGAAAATTAAAAATACACAGAGAAAAAAGTGGAAAAATGCAGCCTGATTAAAGAAATAAGAGGAAAAAATACCAAAAGCACAAAGACAACCTTAAAAGTTCAAAGCAAGTGCAAAAGAGGAAAGGTGCATTTTAAATACAAAGGCACACCCTAAATTTCTGTAAGAGAGTGGAAGACTCCCTCCTGTGCAATTTGTAAATGTAGATGGGCATGGGTGAAGGCACAATATAAATAGGAAGGGGATAAGAAAAGAGGACCTAGGCTAAAATGGCCAGTCATGTAAAGAAGGAATGGGTGCCCAAAGGGGATAAGGGCTTGTATAAAAGGAAAAAAGTGAATGAAGAAGCTCATTAATGTGTGTGGAAAAAACTAGCCCTCCTCTTTTGCTTCTCCTTCTTGTTCTTGCTTGCTTGTGCTTGTGCATGAGAGAGGGAGTGTGTGAGAGTGAGGGAGTGAGTGTGTGAGGGTGAGGGACTGTGGTAGAGAAGCTCTCCATTTTCTTCTTTCTTTTTCTTCTCTTCTTTTTTCTCGCATGCATCAATGGAGCAATGGAGCATGGAGCTTGAGCTTGAGGATTGAGCTCACTTGAGCTCACTTCCCTATATTTTTCCTGTTTTTGCTGTAATAGCAGGTCCAAAACAGGAAAAATATGGGGAAAAGAGAGCTTCAAGGCATTAAGACAACAAAGAGAGAGAAAGGGGAGGTAAAAGACTAAGCAAAGAGGGGTTCAAGAAGCCAAGGGGGCAAAGGGAGAGCTCATTTGTCATTTTTGAGTTAAGGACCAAAAGTTGACCAGAGAGAGAGAGAGCTACAAGGTTGGAAACCATTTTGTGCTTAGCAATCTTCACCACCATGCCTTCGAGCCCCGCAGGTAAGCCCTGAGTGTGCCTTTGTATTAGATGATTGCTCCCAAGATTGTAGTTGAGAGATTGATCAAGACACATGTGAAATTCAACATGATTTTGATCATTTTGGAACTTTTGGTGCCGCCCTCGGCGGACGGAGTCATAGTTGTCTGAGTCCCACTACCACTCCGACAATCCGAATCCTTAGTCAACTCGAATGAACCATACTAGTCTAAGTCATAGGCTCAAACTCAAACAAGAACTCATCCTCGGACAAGGCATTATGTTTGGTTTAAATGTGTCTAGATCTTTGACCAAATCATACTCTTTGATAGGATCCATAGGCTTTTCCAATCGACTGGGAAATGGGGCCACGTCCACTTTTATCTTCCTTTTTCTTCCAAGAGCGGCAACATTTGCACCTCTTCTTCACAAGGAGGTACTTCTACATTCTCTATTTCCTGGACCTCTAGTCTTGTCTCTGCAATTGTCTCTGTAGCTCTCTATGGTTCTGTAGTGCCCTGTACTTCCTTGCTCTGGATTCCATTGTTCTACTTTTCTTGAGGAAGGTTGAACTTCATAGTCTTGACAGAAGGAACATTCTCCTTAGAACTATGGGTTCTCCTTTCTTTGTTTGTGTTATTGTGGCCACTTCCAATTCCACCAAATTGGAAGCAGGTTCTTGGGTCTTCTGTTGGGTAACAAAAGTAGATTTCACAGGGGCTAGACTTGGACAATATTTTGCAGTATGGCCTTCTCCTTTGCATCGACTACATAAGGGCTTGTAATCCACATATCTTCTAGGGTTTGGACAATTCAATGAGATATGACCCTTTTCTCCACATCTGTAACATTCCACCTCTGATCTCTGACTGCCACTAGACTATCGTCCTTTGTAACTTTGAGAGGGAAACCTCCTTGGACCAAATTAGGACCAAACTCCCTAGGCTTTGGTCTAATGTCCTGGGTAGTTGAATCTTGCATCTTTATCTTTCTTTCTTCATTCGTGCATCTCTTTCAGAGAGCAAATATCCTCTGTATGGTTCTTCCTCAAATAGTATGAACAAAAGGATCCAAGAATGGTTAGTTTTTGGAAACATTCAACGGCTAAATGTCCCGTTTGATGGCACTTTCCGCATCATGTATTAGAACACATCACATCTCTCCCACCTCTTGTAGGAGTGGATATATAAGCGGTATTCACCTTCAGTGTTTGTAGCTGCTTTGTAATCACATCCATAAGCTCTTTCTTGATACTTGCCACTGAATTGGATAGTTAGTCCTTCAAATTTTCACCTCCTAAAGTACTTGTTGTAGGGTTTTGGGAGGCTTATGTTAATACTGCATACACTAGTTGGGTTGTTCCAGGAGGTCCTCTGTTCTGGTTCTGACTCAAAGCTCCTGTTGAGACTTGGGGTTGTTGATTCCAATGGGTAGGATTCCACTATTGTTGAGTCACCATTGGAGGAACTATTTGAGATCATTATTGTTGTGGCTGAACCATCATTTGAGGCATTTTTGTCTGCGGCCACTATGGATAGGTGCATTGTACTGTGGCATTGTTTGCATTTTGGGGTAGGGGTAAAGAGCTATCCCTGGAATTGCATTTGGTGGGTATACCATTCCTGGCATGGGAGGAGGTAAGATTCCTCTTCCTCAAGTCATTGATAACCTTGCTTCAACTTCGTCATACAGTTTTGCACCTTCCACTGCAGCTTGCAGATTAATTGGTCTTCTCAATTCCATAAACTTGCAAACTTCTGGTTGTAGGCCTCTAAAGAAAACTCCCTTCTGTATGCCTTCATCCAAATGATAGTTGATCCATCTTTTCAGGATGGACTCCATTTGTGAGACATAAGCTTTTACTCTTTCTCTAGAGGACTGACTTAGGTTCATGAACTCCTCTCACATCCCCTCTTCAAAACCTTGACGCTTGAATTTAGTGAGGAAGGCCAACTTCAAGTCATCCCATGTGCCAAAAGTTCCTGCTCCTTGTCTCTCATACCATTGAAATGCCGCACCCTTGAAAGTGGTGGGGAATATTGCTAACCAATGCTCGGGGGTTCTGGCATTGTTAGCTACACATGCTACCACAAACTTTGCTACATGAAGATCAGGGTCTCCATTATACTCTCCCTTAAAATTTGCCAAAGGGACTACATTTGTTGGCATGTCATCAATATTTCCAAGATGAATCTGACTAGGAAGGGGACCTTGAGTCACCATGGGGACTTTTGTAAAGAGTGTTTTTAAGGCGTCAAAGGAGGCTTATGCTACAAGCTTGTTCTTGGCCTTGATTTTTTCCTTCTCTCTTCTCAAGTACCTCTGGACTTGTTCTAGTGCTTGCCTCTTGATTGCATCATTTATCAGGGGGTTGGTTCCAACCAGTTGGTGTGTACTCAATAGAATAGAATCAAAGGGGGCTTTAGTCTCTGGAGGACTCTTTGGCCAATATCTCTTCTACTTCCTTCTTCTCTATGTCTCTGAATTCAGCTTTCAAACCACTACAGAGGGGGAGATATTCCGTTCTAAAGGTATCAAAACTCATTCTTCTGAGAATCGTTGTTGTGCCATCATCATAATAATGCCAGCTTCTGATGGTTTCAATAGTGTGTGTTGTGAAGAATACTCTATCCACCAACTTCCAGGGATTGCTAATTGGACAAACAGGAGATTGTTAGTGCACTAGGCATCCCGCGTGTCTTGCTGTTGAGCATCCACGAACAAATTCTAACTCTTTTCTTTCTTGTTTTCATGAACCTCCACTGACACCGACTCTTGAAGCTTCTTCACGATCTCCCACTTGATGATGTATGGAAACTTCTCAATGAATGCCAAATCTTCAATGGATGGTCATTCTTTCTATTTCTGCACTTCAATTTCTTCCCAAACAAATTGCCACCAAGATGCACGTCTCTGTTGCTTCAACTGAAAGAGGAAATGGTCCACCACATAGAGCTTGCATCATGATGGTAATATGTTTCCGCCATTCTAGGATGAACTTCTTGTGGAAAGTGGCTTTGGCAATGAGAATCTCTCACTCTTCAGTGGAAGAAGGAACTTTGCAAATATCCATTGAATTCTTCTTTTCTAGGCAATGCCATTCCTTCATTTTTAGCCTCTTTTGATGCTTGTTGATGGCAAGTATTTCCCCGACTGTGCACCAAAAACATGGAGCCCCAAGAGAGACACCAAGGAAAAGGGGTTTTTACTATAAGAAAATCTATCTTGTAACATCAACAAGATTTTGTTTCATTCTTTAGAGAACCACAACAAAGAAAAATAATATCTTCACACAACATCATAGTATATATCTCCCACATATTTGATAGAATCAACCATAATCTTCAATATCTTCATATAATCCATGAAAACTAACAAGAACACAAAATCATACACCACTTTTAAATGGAAAGAAATCACATATGATTCATCTCCATTGTCTTCATAGTTTTCTCTCTCAGTCTCTCATAGATAGATACATTGTTTTGATAGAATTGGCTATCTTTGACTCTCTCTTTCTCTCTCGATCAATAGTACATCATCTCCTTACTACAATGCTCAATAATCACTCTCAAAATTCCTTCTTTGGTTGTGTATGCCCCTTCCAAAAGGCATGGGAGGTATGAAAGGGCACCAGAGCCACTACAGTGTATCTTCATAGCTCATCACTGTCACTTCACTTCAGTATTGTCTTTAGTCTTCAATAGTTACTTTTTCCATTTTTTTAAGCTCTTTTGAACTTAGATTCATCCTTTTCAAACTTTACAAAACTTTTCCAAAGTACACCCTCATATTACAGAACACATACAGAAGATCTACAGAACAAAATAGAAACAGGAACAAAGCAGGAACAGAAGCTCTGCAGAAGGTCTACAAAGGTTCAATAGCAACTAAACAACAAACTTTCAGCTCAACTAAAACCAAATAAGCCCATCATAAATCACTCAATAAGCTATCATACAACCTCAAAATTCATCATTCAATATCCTAACCTCACTTAAACAAAATAGAGCAAAACAAAAGACAACAGAAGCTCAACATGCTCAAATAGGATCATATAAAAGCTATTAGAACATCATTAGAACCTATCATATCAATATATCTTCATTAAAAAATATCGTGAATATCAAAATCAATCCAAACTTATCCAAATCATTCCAAATCATTCTAAAATCAATAAAAAATCATATTAAATCAATCATTCAATCCACCAAAAACAACAAAAATCAGTCAAATTTTAGTTTTTTTCCACTCTAAAAAAACTTTGCTATTTGCTCAAGCTTTGCCATGTTGATAAGCTTTAAATAACTAGCAATAGAGTTGTAGTTCAATGTGTCAAGAGACACAAGAAGATCAGTGTCAAATTGACACTAGTTGAGTATTAATGGATACTAGTCACTCGATGCTTGATCTACTTTCTCTCATGAACTTTGTGGATGACTTCTGAGCTTCCTCGGGCACTTCCAAATCTGCAGTGAACTTCAGAGAGTATATCTTAGTGATTAAAATCAATGTTGATAGCTTTAGTATGTGAGAAAAAATAGTGAAAATTTCAAGCTTTGAAGCTTTGGCTATGGTTACCCATAGAGATGATAGTTAGGGTTTCACAAATTGTGAGAGATAGAGAGAGAATTTTGGGGGGCCCTTTTAGCATGATATTTCCCACTTGAGGTTCTTCAAATGCCCCATAGAGAAGCTTTGGGAGTCAAGAAACACTTTTCTAGAAGGAAGCACTAAAAGATATGGCCTATAAAGAGAGATCTAGCTGCTCAAAGTAGGGTAGGTACTGTTATGGCTATGGCTGCCAAAAGGTCAAGTGGAGATGGAAGTGAGAAATGGAACGGTGAGTTGGATTTAAGCTGACCTGAGGTTAAGAGGGACTAAGAGAGTAGAGAGAGGAGTTATGCCATGCTCATCTGAGTTCTGATACCATGTAAAAATGTTGATTCTAGAGCATGGCAGGAGCTATGGAGGTTGAAAGGTGAAGATTAAATTCATGTTGACATGGACAATGAGTAGACAATTGTTACACAAGTGAATTAGGTGCCAAGATGGAAGACTGGACTCATAAAGAAAATCTTGTGTATTGGACTAACAATGAGAATGACACTAACTGAAAGAGGAAATCGTCATGATATTATTTCATCATATGAAAATGATAGTCAAGTACAGTGCTTTATAGAAGTTGGACAGTTCCACTCTCCTCATTGTGCATATGGGATTCATGATATCTCTTCTTGGAGCATACATCATTTGTCTATTTGTCAACACTCAACAAGCTTACCTTTCTCATAGAACAACCCGTAAGACAATGAACCCTTCACATATCTCAAAATCCATCTCACAACATCTAGGTGAGGTTTCCTTGGCTATTGCATAAACTGGCCGATCAAACCAACTACATAACTCAAGTCTGGTCTATGATAGTCAGATAGATTAGATTGCCAACCATCTCTCTATACATAGTCACATTATCTATCACATTTCCTAGATCAATAGCTAGCTTTACATTCTGATCCAATGGTGTATCTATGAGTTTGCATTCCAACATGCCACATTTCTCCAACATATTATGTGCATATTCTTTCTATATCACCCATATCCCATGAGGTGTAAACATAACTTCAATCCCTAAGAAAATTTTCAACTCTCCTAAGTCTGTAATCTGACATTCTTTTTGCAACATAGCTTTTATGTCATCAATGCCTTGTACGTCATCACTTGTGATCACCAAATCACCTACATAAAGCACCAAAATCACATATCATGTCTCTGTTTTCCTGGTAAATAAACTATGATCAACTTTGCCTTGCTAAAATCCAAGTGTCTCTTAGGAAGTAATCCTAGCATTTTGTGCTCATGGGGCTTACTTTAAGCCATGCAATGCCTTCTTCGATTTGCATACATATGATAGATAATCGAGATGCACATAGCCTACTAGCTAATCCATATAAACCTCTTCCACTAAATCACCATTTAGGAAAGCATTTTTCATGTCCATCTAATAAAGATTCTATCCTTTGGATGTAGCCAATGCAATAATAGTCCATATAGTTTCCATATTAGCAACTGGACTAAAGGTTTCCTCATAATCTAGTCCATACTACTGGGCATATCCTTTCACAACCAATCTATCTTTGCACCTCTCTAGTGAGCCATTAGACTTACATTTTACCTTATAGACCCACTTGCATCCAATAGGCATTCTGCCCTCAGGAAACTCAACCAAATCCCATGTTCTATTTTTTAGCAAAGACTCATATTCAACATCCATAGCCTTACACCAATTTTCATCCTTAATTACTTCTGCAAAAGTTTTAGGCTCTTTGTATTTCTGCACCTCTATCATGTATGCATAATGTTTCACTGAGTATCCACTGTAGGTAAGCCTATCCACTAACTTTCTTTCTCTCTATGATCTCCACAATGAAGGTGAACTAGATTCCACTCTCTTATGAGGTAGTATGTATCTCTGTTTAACTCCAGGTGTAACCACTACAAGTATGCCAAACTCACTATCTAGACTCTCAAAAGAGTCATATCTTGAAGTCAATGGACCTATAACATCATCAAAAACCTTCTCTTTTCCTTCATCTCTCCCCCTCACTAATGTATCCATATTAGTCCCATGGCTCCGTGGCCTGTCTGTCTAAGGACTTACACTGCCAGATGCATCCTCACTAGGTCCACTGGTAGACATAGCATTTTGTTTTTAGCATACATGCCTTGTGAAGTGTCATCATATATTGTAGCTTGCTTATCACCATACCAAGATACTAACTCATCAAACATGACATAATCATTTAGTAAGATCTCTCATGTAGTCGGAACAATGCTATTCTATCTATTATTGGAAAATGGAAATCTAGCTTGTTTCCCAAACTGAGATGCTGAGTAGACATGTCCTAAATCAGTACAGTTAAACCTTGGTAGCCTTGTAACAAGGTCCTTATGCTACATATTTTTCAACTTTTGGACATTTATATGACCAATCTGTTTATGTCATATATCAATGTCTTTAATACTTTCCCCATCATGACCAAACATAGTAGCATTCAATTCAGGGATGTTTGCATCCAGTGTAAACATCATGCCATGTCTCTAGCCTTTAACAACCAATCTACATCCTCTACCATACTCCTCTATGAAGCAGCCATCTTTGTAAAATCACACCTATAGGTTTTGCTTAACCATCTGAGTGACAAATAAAAAATTCTTGGTGATTGATGGAAAATGCAATACATCATGCAAATGTTTTTTTTCCATCGGGCATAACCAAAGGAACAATCCATGTGTGTGCTATGTCGTGTTGTTGAGAATCATCACCAGTGCATACATAGCCATTAGCACCTATTTTCAACTCATCAAACCACTCGCCATGTGGTGTCATGTGGTTTGAGACACCAGAATCTATATACCAAACATCATTAGACTTTCATTGTTGCTTGCCTTTGTTGTGTACATAAGTCATAGCAAACAATTTCTCACCAGTCTTAGGCTCTTTAAGTATGACTAGAGGATGCATAGTGTCCCTACTGTCTACCCTTTTGATTAGTCTGCTTCTTCCAACACTATTTTGCAATGTGGCCATACTTGCCATAGTAATTGCAACCTTTATCCTTGTTAGCATTTTCATGAGTAGACTATGTGTGCCATGATCCTCTACCCCTAGACTGAGATCTCCTACTCGCACGGGGTTATTCATCACCTCTTTGCCCATGCTAAGATACATGTTGTTAAGTTCCTCTGCCATGGATAAAACCTCTGCCATGATGACCATGGCCTCTCTAATTAGAGTAAAAGCCACATCTCTATTTTTAGAGCTACTCAAGCTCGTAGCGACCCAATTTCACTTTTTCATAGATAAGCAAGGATACCAAATCAGTAAAGTCAGGCATTTCAACCCTAACTGAAATTGATGTTTTGAAATACTTATATTATCACCCTAGACCATTCAAGGTCACATCCACTAAGTCCACATCATCTACCTTAGCTTCAACTAGAGCCAACTGATCATAGCAATGGTCTTTATCTCAGTCATATACTCTTATATGGATTGCCCATTCCTTTCCATTGTGTCAAATTTCTACTTCAGCTGAATGCACTTGTAGTCATGCCATAGTATTGCATTAAAATATTCCAAGCATCCTCTGGTGATTTCCAATTCATGATCTGCATGACCATTGCATTAGAGATACATAAAGACATCCAATGAAATACTCTTCGAGCTCTTTCCATCCATGCTTCATGTGCCCTAAGCTTATCAACTGTTGGATTTTTTTTCCAGGGAGTTTGGGGGCTCAACCTCCATACCTATAACCAAGTCCTAGTAACCCTTGCCAATGAGAATGTTCTCCACCCTAGACTTCTAGATAGCATAGTTTTTGCTATCGAGTTTCTCACCCACTATTTGAGTTATGTTATCAATCTTGTCAGCATTTGGTATCTCTCTAGAGCTCTATGTATTCAATGTAGTCTGAAATAGGTAGTGCCTAACTCCCTGTAGACCAAGTACCTTTGCACAGGACTGTTTCAGTCCTCAAATTTATGACAATAAGTTGACTACAAAATCAATGATTTCTCAGCTCAAAAACATGGCAAATATCTCCAAACATATGTCGTAACAACCATATTCAGTAGCACGCTAAGTAGATTTTCTTAGACCAGAGCAATGCTCAAATCCAGCAACTCAAAGATCAGTTGGCTCAGTCTTGGTCTAATACACAGAGTCCTATGCAACCAGTTTCTCTTTTATCCCCTGCAGACTTGGCAGCTCTTCAGAGACAGGCTACATTATGTCCCTTATTTTAGGACAAGGTGGAAAGATTGCAATCTCGCATGGATTTATTATGGTCTTCTTTTGAGCAGTATCAAGAATATGTTCCACCAGATCATTCCTTTTTTGTCCATTATCAACAACAGAAGTTGTCCTTCTATATAAAACTTTCCACGATGGATTTACCTATTCCAGAGGATGGATGGAGTGGGGCATAGTCATCTGATTTGCTGATAGAAGTAGTGAGGATGGTTTTTGAAGACTCTATCACTCCAGATACGATGCTTCTATCCTATATGTATTTGAGGGGTGATTTACTGATTCCAGATGATGAAGATCTAGCTTGGTATGTTGGAGATATGGTATTGCAAGCTTCTTTGTAGGTCCGACATTTGGAGTTGAGGATTGATGAGATGTTCCAGGGATATTCTTCAAAGGTGGCTGAGTGTCGTGAGTTTTCATGGCACACTATGGTTGATGCTGTCATTTTGAATCACCGTCAGGTCAAAGCTTCAACTCATGCCCAAAACATTAACCAACTGAGGGTGGATCTTTTAGCCTATCTCTCCAACCAACCCCCATTTGATACTTCTTTCTTTGAAGCCTATCATCATAGATCAGCTTTAGGTCCGTCCTTACCATGCCTAACTCATTATCAACAAATGGCTGATAGGTATGATGCTTATATTTTCCTTTTTCAATCTAACCCAAAGGTCATTTTACCCCTTCTTTTCCAACCTCAAGGATCTCCTCAAATTCCTATATTTACCCATTGTTCTTTTATTGAAGATCGAGTTTTTCTACCTCCTGATCCTTGTCCTTCCCCATCCCCTGACATTCTATCAACTTTTCCTGCTTATCTTTTAACGCCTTTCTTAACCGAATCTCCTCAATTTTCAGCAAATCCATCTTTAATCCATTTTTCATTTTATGATTTTGCATATCCATCGCTTCATCCTCTTTCATTAGTCCCTCTTCCGTCTCCTAACACTTCTATTCCTAATCCTCCTCAGTTGGTTAGTGGGTATCAAGGATTTGATCAGAAGATTCTTCGAAGAAGAGGCTGGAGTTCAAATGATTCCCTTACTGGACCTCAAATCAATTGGCCATTGATCCTAGGAGAATGGATAAGTGCTAGTCAGGCTTATCAAAATTATCTGCATTTTGCTCAGCAATATTCTCAGTCTGCAGATCCTTCTGTGCGCTTAACTGCTCATTTTACTTGGTACCTGGCGTATATGCATAGGCATTCCCATAATGATTCAAAATCTATTCCAAAGTTGTGCATGAATGTCAATGTGAGTATTCATTCCCAGCAACTAGATGTCTTGTACTTTCATGCCCTCTGTTTGCCTAGCACATACCTTGTCTTGTTGGAAAGGATGTGCTGCCTTCAATTCTTTCAGAATCCTCCCAAGACATTTGTAGATGAATCCTTGTCCATGGATCGTTTTCGAAATCACCAAGCCTTCAAAAGGGATCATCTTCATTGATACCTTTGCAATGTATTGTGGATGATTTTTAATGATAAATCTCTCTTTTTGGAGGTTTCATTCAAATGGTTGTGTTGTGGGTTAATTTATGTGATAAGATCGTGGTGGTTTCCTATTCAATTTGCTTTCATGCAAGCTACATTTTTGGAGAATTGCGGTGATGGTGTTGCTGGTTGGATAGTTGAAGATGCTGATGCAGAAGAAGAAACCTCTTATATCCTTTACAAGTTTGTTGTGATTTCCAGTTTGATAAGAAGTGTTAATGTATAAAGGGTTTTCCTTTCGTTGTATTCTTTATATCAGATACAGGTTATAAGTTGGGGTCGTGGTTGGATGGACTGTTTTTGAAGATTTATTGAAAATCAAAGTTGAGATCTTGAATGAACTTGTATTCCCTTTTTCCTGGATCATGAGGACACTTCCTTATTAAGTGTGGGAATATGTTGAGTGTTGAAATGACCTATTTTTTGGTTGATTTTTGTTGTTTTTGAGAGCTGAATGGTTGATTTTATGAGATGATTGATTGGTTTAGAAGTGGTTTGAGAGTATTTTGGATAGGTTGGAATGGTTTTATTAAGCTCATGATGTTTATTAGTAGAGATGTGAAGTTCTGTTGATGTTCTGATATGTTCTGTTTGGTCCTAATAGCTTCTGTTGAGCTTCTTTTTTGTTCTGTTTTCTCTCTATATGGAAGGATGGAGTATTGATTGATAGGGTTTGAGATTTTTTGAAAGCTTATTGAGTGATTTTTTATGGTTTGGAATGGTTTTGGTATGAGTTATGTGGATTTGATGCTTTATGTTGACCTTCTGTAACTTTCTGTTGAGCTTCTGTGACTTTTTGTAACTTTCTGTTGATCTTCTGTAACTTTCTGTAACTTTTTGTTGAGCTTCTGTGACCTTCTGTAACTTTCTGTTGACCTTCTGTAACTTTCTGTTGAGCTTCTGTGAGCCTCTGTAGACCTTCTGTATGCCTCTGTATGTGTTCTGTTGGATGAGAGTGTAGCTTGGGAAAGTTTTCTAGCCTTGGAAAGAGGTGAATACAAGTGCAAAAGAGCTAAAAGAAGTCAAAGAAGTAGCTGCTGAAGACTCAAGTAAAGACTGGAGTGAAGTGACAGTGGTGAGCTATGAAGAGTCACTGTAGTGGCTCTAGTGCCTCTTCGCATCTGACATACCTCTTGGGAGGTGTATCCACGACCTAAGAAGGATTATTGAGGGTTATTATGAGAGTATTGTAGTGAGGTTATGATGTACTATTGATGGAGAGAGAGAGAGAGAGAGAGAGAGAGCCAGAGATAGTCAATTCTATCAAAACGGTGTAACTATATATGAGAGATTGAGAGAGAGAACTATGAAGACATTGAAGATGAATAATATGTGATGTATTTCCATTCAAAGATGGTGTATTCCTTTGTGTTCTTTGTTCTATTGATGGATTTTGTGAAGATGTTGGAGAATATGGTCGATTCTATCAAATCCGTGGGAGATATCTACTATGATGCTGCATGAAGAATTATTGTTTTCTTTATTTTGAGGATCAAAAGAATGAAATAAAAGCTTGTTAATGTTACAAGATAGATTTTCTTGCAAGAGAATTCCCTTTCCCTCTCCTCTGTTACAGCAACCACTTGAGACCTAGCTTCTGCCAACTCAGCTTTTAACTTAGAGATTTCAGCTTTCTGAGTATCCATGAGCTTACTCTGCTGCTCCATTTGCATACAAAGGTCAGAGAATTTCTCCTTAGCAAAGGCTAACTCAGTATTGGTCTTATTGAGTTCCTCCTTAGACTGCTGAACTTCATCATAAAATGAAGAATATAATTGCTGGATACAGGCAGTCATCGAAAGTTCAATAGAACTCTGGATATCCTTGCACAGGAACAGAATAGCATCTCCTGTTACCAGACGGTGAACAGAAGGAATAGTAAGTTCTAGCATCCCATCTCTATGGGCTCTGAAAAGATTTGGCATCTGAAGGAATGCAGGAAAGGTGTTGCAAGACTGGGTAGGAACTGTCACTGGAACTGGAGGAGGAGGAATATGCACTGACTTAGCCACCCTCTTGAGGCGTTTTTTCTGAATGACAAGGGGAGGAGGAGAATCATCATCCTCAATTATCACATCATCATCTTCATTATGAGGCGGAGGAGGAACTTCTGGAGGATCAATTGGAGGTAAAGGAACTTCCTTTGCAGGGGCAGCATGTAGTAAGAAGACATAGAGGAAGGACCCAAATGTAACATTAGTCACATTTCCTCGAGTAGCTCGGATAAAGTGGTGATCCATCTTAGAGAGGAGGTAGGTACTCCAATCAATAGTTATGCCTTTCAAAATCATTCGTGAAGCTGTAAACAACTCCTTGGAAAGATAATGAGATGGGAATTTTGCAGGCATGAACCTGTCCTGAAGGAATTGGCATAGCTGTTTCCATAGGGGATTGGAAATCATGGAGACACTGACTCCTGACGTGGTAATGACCTTCTTCGGATCAAGAACATCTTGAGTCTGCTTCCGCAACAGCTTCAAAATATCGTCATTAGCGAACAACTGTCTGACAGCAGGGACGGACTCCCCACGATATGGCAGACAAAGAGCCTTGCCTAGACTCTTCGGTGTTAGAAGAACAGTAGTGCCATGGACTGGACCAGTCCTCTTACTGTAAGAGGTTAAAAACTCGTCACAAATGGTAGGATCATCTGGAACCAGTGGGAAAGAAAGGCTCACGAACTTGGACAAGCCCGCTTTAGCGACAACGTCCGAATCCAGTAACAAAGAATAATCATGTAAAGCCAAAGGAACATACTGGATCGGGGGAGGAGTACGAGAGGGCGCCATTCAGATGGTTACACACACACACACCACAAACACAGACAAACAAAGAGAATGCCTGCAAAACAACCAAAAGGCTATAAAAAAGGAATCAATCCAAAAGAAAGACACTCATACAAATATAGACGTAACTAACCCAAGTACCACCCCAGACAATACACAGCCTAGAAAAATTTTGGCATGACCTCTACGCATATGCGACCGAAAGCTTCATGCGATGCAACATGCAAACACCCAAATCCCCGTATCAAGCAAGAAAAAAAGAAAAGGACAAACTGTACCCTTAACCGTATCAAAGAAACTGAACCAAAACATAACAACAACCCACACATATCATGACCACAACTTTGATAATCAGGTTTGACCATGGAGACAACTCTAAAGACTTCATGTACCCATCCCACGAAGCGTATTTATTGAAAAAGGGGAAAAAAGTGCAGTGAGGAGAAATAGTTTAATGAACGGTTCATTTTATGAATTATTAAGAAATGGGTGAATTTTTAATTAAGTGTTAAACCTTAACAAGAAAACGGCGGTTCCTTCTTAAAATTGTAATTTAATCTGAATCCCAGACTTCGATACCAGACTGAGGTCTCTAAATGCAAATTTATTTATTAAAATTTAAGGTGATGTGGAGCGCTTTTTTGCCAGCGCATGCTTTTGTGACGGCTGGTTCATTGTTATTAAAAATATTAAGGTGCCTCTGAAGCGCACATAGCGCGTGCTAAGTGAATGGCGGGTTGATTTTAATTAGAAAAAGGTGTGTTTGGCGCGAGCGCGCGTACCATGGTGGTGTTTAGGATTCATTTTAAAAATTAAGATTAAATTTTGGGGTAGCGGAAAAAATAAAAAATATAAAAGAAAAAATACCTAAAAGTGGGTGTATGTGTATGCAATGAATGCGCATGTCTCAATCCCCAAAATGTAGGTCAGCAATCCAAAAAGAAAAACCACGAACTGAAAATAATTGGACACACGACATAGCAAGATTAGTGTATATGAATTTGTTTGGATGACTGATGGGTTATATATTGTTGTTGTTGTTTTTTTTTTTTTGTTAAAATGTTGTGTATTGTTGATTGTGTATTCTGAAAATTTTGTTCTGAGATTTTCAGTTTGAAAATTTATTACAATTGACTGCAGAAATATTGGATTTTTTTAAAAATGAATTTTTTGTAATTTTTTTTGGATTTTAATTATTTTTTAATGAATTTTTGAATTTTTAAATGTGTTTTTAGGGTTTTTTCGGGCTTGGAAATTAAAAATTCGAGAATATATACCCAGGAATGAATTGCGTGTAAGCTGCGTGTGAACAGCTGGCTAGTGCACACCACCGCACGGACAAGCGAACGCGCGTCCCCGCGCATGAACAGTGGGTAAGCGCGCACGAACTCGCGATCACGAACACGCACATGCAACTCTGCAGATGCACACACCCTGCGTGTGACAGGGGGTCGAGAAGGGGGAACGGTTGTTCGGGTTGTTGATTCAAGGATGGTGTTGTGGTCTGCGCTTCAGGGGGTTGGGTGGGAAAAGGGGCTGAGGAGGGGGTGTTGCGTGTGTAGGAAGGGGTATATGAATGGGGGCTAAGGAGGGGGAGTGTGTGAGAGGGGGGAAGGGGGGCTTGTGGGGGGGTTTTGTGTGACAGGGGGGAGGGGTTGGTGTGGGTTGGGATGAATGGGGGCTTGGAGGGTGGGGGGTGTGTATTGTGGGTGTGAAGGGGGGCTCGTGGGGGGGTGGGAATTGGGCGTTGGGGGAAGGTATGAATGGGGGTAATGGGGGGGGAAAGGGGTGAACGGGCGGCCGAGGAGGCTCGACAGGGGTAGGTGGCAGGAGCTAATGGCGGCTAGGAGGCGGTGCCAGTCGCTCGCAGGAGGGCAGGGGGATCGGAACGGGCGTCATCAGCGAACGCGGGCGGGGGCGACACTGTCAGGTGGCGGGGCGGGGCTCTGTGATGGGCGGCGGCGAGTCGAATGGCACGCTTCTGGGCCTAGGCAGGGGCTTCTACCTATCGGCGCTGCCCAACCAGTAGCAGGCCACGACGCTGATGACGGTGGTGGACACGTTGGTGTGCGCCAAGGGGAGCTGGCGGCACGGGCAGAAGAAGGGCAGGAAGGCCGGAACGGACGGGGCGGCCGGCAGGGGAGAGGGGAGGGAGGAGAAGGAGGTGGTGAAAGGGAGGAGGAAGGAGGGAGAAGGAGGAAGGAAAAGATGGAGAAGAGGAGGAGGAAGAAGATGGAGAAGACGGGGAGGAAGAAGGTGGAGAAGATGGGGAGAGAGAGAGGGGAGAAGTAATGCGCGCGGGACGGGGTAAAAAAAATTTGCCGTGGCGGGATTGGAACAGCGCCAGGATATTGGTACGGGGCACGCGGATGTGCCGGGGGTGTGTGGAGACCCGTGAAATAAAAAACGGGCGCGTTCACGTGCGAGACGAGTCACGCGAGACACGTAAAAACAAGGAAAAATTAATATCTCCCAATCCGGGCGTCGAAACAAAATGATGTAAAAACAAAAATTGTGCAGGACGGTAGAGGGAAGACAGGGAAAAAACACAACGGGAGTTCCGAGGGAAAGACAAGGCATTCACATGCAAAAAAAGCAAAAAATGGGGCCTAAAATGCAAACAAAAATTAATATCGGAAGATCCGTGCATCGGAACGAGGTGCAAGAAGAAGAAAAAATGTGCAGAAAGACATGCCCAACAATCCTATCATGTCAAAACATGGTTCCGACTGAGATAAAACGTGTTCAGATGGGAAAAACCCAAAAAACAGACCTGAAAATGGAATCGGAAAATAATATTGGATGAACCGCTGGCCGGAATGACATGCAGTAAAAAGAAAAAATGTCTGCAGGAAGGGGTGGCACAGGGTTGTCATGGTAGAATGCAGTTCCGACGGAAGTAGGAGGGGTTCACATGCGAAAAACACCAAAAAGACACTCAAAAACACATTTAAAAATTAATAATTAAAAATCCAGAAGTCGAAATAGGGGGAGAAAAAAGGAAAAATGTAGGGAAAGGCACGATGGACATGACTGTCAAATCAAATTGGAATTTGGATGCAAACAGGGCAGGTTCACATGAAAAAATGTCAAAAAGACAAACAAAAAAAATCTTGAAAAACTGCAAAATTAATCTTGGACAAACCGTGCATCGGAAGGACACGGAGTAAAAAGGAAAAATGTCAGGGGGAAAGTGGTTGGTAGGGCTATGACATCAGATCACGGTTTTGAAACAAGAAAAGCGCGTTCACATGGAAAACTGACCAATTTACGCAAAATCCGTCAAAAAATAAATAACTCAAAAACCGTGCATCGGAACAGGGGTAGGTAAAGAGGAAAATTGGACAGTTCAAAGGGACAAACAGGGTTATAAAGGTAAATGAGAATGCCGCCGAACGTAGGGTACATTCACGAGGAAATACAGCAAAATAAGGGAGAAAGAAAAATGGAGGAGGAACAACCCCAAGGGAGGGGTGACAGGAGACGGGTGGGTGGGGAAGGGACCCCAGGAGTGTAACAGAAAGTCATGGCATACATGCATGATCCAAGTGAGGCATACGTAGGGCGGTATGCAATGTAGATGCGCAAGGACGCGTCCCCACACTTAAAACCTGAACGGGCAAGGTAAATGCAACAAGACAACCTACGACTGGACAACCGACTGGACTCTGACAGACTGGACGCTGACATCCCCACACTTAACACCTTAACATACACATGCAATCAGGAGATAGGGTTAGGAAAACTTGGCCTGTGTTGCAGATAGTTGAAATCGATTGTCGATGCCGCGCACTGTGGCTCAGGTGGCGACAGGAGGTACCAAGGCATCTTCACAGCACATGTTCTTCGTGGCAGGGACCACGCGACAGCACCCAGGGAGATAGCTGGTTGAAGGAATCGTAGGAAATTTGTCGAGGATAAGGGATATTGCACTCAACTCATAGTCACTCAAATGGAATGAAAGAACTGTCACTCGCCCCATTACTGACATCACTCAAGTAAATAATGATGAAACCCATAGCACACACCCGGTTTAGGAATCGACAAGGGAATGGTACAGAGGGAGTATGTCAGGGTGCACAGTTGATAGTGCATTAATGCGTCCAACCCGTCTGGCATAGGTGCAAGTAGGAAGGCCAGGGAGCCTTGCAGTGTTGTGTACAGAACAGAGTGACGTGTCCTATGCTGATGGCAGAGACCCATCCCGTGGGTGCATAAGGAAACGAGAACGTACCTGACTCCAAGTGTCGTAACGTCCCTCAATCTCACCTCTCGGTAATTGATTGAAGAAACTCCAGTCACACTCAGCCCACCCTCTGTCTCACGCTCTGCTGAAAGATACAGAGGGCAGCCCTTTCCTGAAACCCATGGATATAATCCTCACGGTCACTTGTGCAAAGGTTGTATGCCTTGTGTGCATTTGATGGTGCAACAGTGCATCTTGCCCTGTGCCGACATACAGTGCGAGAAGGAAGGCCAGGGAGCCTTATGGTGCAATGCACAAGAACAAATCGTGCTTTGTGCATTGAGAGGCCCTTCCCATACATGCAACACTCCATTCACACATCGTACCTCTCTGTTGAATGTAAAGGGCAAGGACTGGTCACTCATTCCACCCTCTGTCTCGCACATATTTAATAAATACAGAGGGAAACCCATACTCACATCCCCATCTAGTTAGGATGAAAGCTCACATCACTCAAGGGGTTGTCGATGAAGATCATTGTGTCTGTTGTTGTCATCAGGGTGTTGAAGATGAGGCATACCTAGGGAGGCAGCCAACAAATCTGATACTTCAATTGGTTGTAGAAAAGATCGTCTACGAAAGGGGGCAGACAGACTGATGAAGTTGCAGAGACAGTGCACCAAGGGAGGTGGCTTCAAATTTCTTCTAGACAATTTTCTGCTGGTGAGTCAGTTATCCTGAACTGTGGGGTGTTACCACCTTTTCCATAGCCATCTTCCTGCCCAAGGGTATTTGCCGCCTTTTCTTGGAGCGAGTCCTGCTATGACAGGGAATTTCTTCCTTTTCTCCCATAACAGTTTTTTTTTATTTTCTTGTTTTATTTTCTCTTTTTTTCTTGTTTTTTCCTATTCCCAAGGGTATTCTCCATCTTTTCTTGAAGAATAGGTTGGCATGACAAGGACCGAAGTCCTTTTCTCCCATGATCGATATGTATTTTTTTTTTCTTTTTTTCGAATTAAGCAAGGGAATGGTAGAAATACCATTTGTCAGAACCAACCTCGCCATTGCCACTGGTGGGAAATAGAGGATAAGAGATCAAGGGCGGGAGGTGGGGCTGAGGGGACAGAGGGTTGCGTCCACCTCATCAGGAGTGACTGAAGAACGGCTATCAGAAGTAGCATCATAAGAGTGACAGTGCCATGCCAACAGGGGAAAGGATCAGTGACCGTGATTGTCAAGATCCCCAAGGAGGAAAGTACTTCTTCAGACGATATCCATTGCTCAGGAAGGGATCATCAGAGGCATCAACGGTCTGCACTTGGATAGAGTCATTAGGGTTGACAGCAAGTGCCTTACATGGGCCCATCCACCGTTGTTGGAGCTTGCCAGGAAACTTTCCAAATCGTGAATCATAGGCTAGGACCAAATCACCTTCTTTGAACTCCTTATGCTTGATGAAGCTGTCATGGTAAGCCTTACGTTGAGCTTCCGTGGCTTCCATGCACTGTAGAGCCATCCTGCGAGTTTCATCTAAACATTCCAAGTGCAGGAGACGGCGTTGCAGTGAATCATCGTCCCCCAAACGCTCTTTGATAGCCACTCGCAAAGAGGGCAATTCCAGTTCAACAGGGAAAACAGCTTCTGTACCATACACCAGCTGGAAGGGTGTCTGTCCTATTGCTGCTTTATGTGAGGTTCTGTATGCCCAGAGGGCCTCTGTAAGTCGATCATCCCAATCACGACGATGTGCGGCAATTGTTCTTGTCAGAATCGAGCAGAGGATGCGATTCGTGACTTTGACTTGGCCGTTGGCTCTGGGGTAGTAAGGAGTGGACTTGCGATGGCAGATCTTATATAGCTCTGTCAACTCTTCCATGACTTTATTAATGAAATGAGTGCCTCTGTCACTTACCAGGTCTAGGGGACTGCCAAAACGGGTGATGATATTCTCGTACATGAACAGGGCCATGCTGTTACCATCGTCCCGCTTTAGGGCTTTAGCTTCACACCACTTTGTGACATAATCCGTATATACCAAGATGTATCTGTTCTGTTTCCTTTTGGTGGGAGGATTGATTGGGCCAACAAAGTCGATTCCCCACTTCTCGAACGGCTTCAAAGGAAGGATAGGTTGCAGTGGCATAGAGCTTGTTTTGGTGGGTTTCCCCATTCGCTGACAAGCATCACATCGCTTGCAGTAATCATAAGCATCCTTGTGGAGGGTCGGCCACCAGTAACCTACTAACAGAGCTTTCCTGGCTGTAGCTTCTCCTGCAAAGTGGCCTCCACATGGCTCGTCATGGCAAGCCTTCAGAACAATCCCAATCTCATCTTCTGCAACATATCTTCTAAGCACTTCATCTTTGCCCTTCTTGTACAGTGCGCCGCCTAACATGGTGTAGGGGGCTGATTCTAACAGAAGCTTCTTCCTTTCCCGACTAGAGATGCCATGAGGGTACTATTGGGTTGCCAGCAGATTGGCAATGTCTACATACCAGGGGGTTACAGTTTCTACCAAGAATAGGGAAGCATCAGGGAGGTCTGGATCATCCTGCTCCTCGTCTACAGTCTGTGGGATACGCGACAGATGATCAGCCAAAACATGGGAATGACTAGGTTTGGTAATTACCTCAAAGTCAAACTCCTGGAATAGAAGGAGCCATCTCATTATTCATCCTTTCACATCTGCTTTGTTCATCAAGAAGGACAAGGCCTCATGATCCACATAAAATTTAAAGTGGGTAGACAGTAGGTAGTGGCGAAACTTCTCTAGGGCAAACACCATTGCCAAGCACTCCAGCTCTGTTCACTGTATAGTTCCGTTCCCTATCAGTGACTTTTCGGCTTGCCTAATAGATGGGTTGATCTAATTTCGAGGGGCCCTTTTGACATAGGACAGCACCTAGCCCTTCAACCGATGCATCATTGTGTACATGAAACTCCTTCATCCAATCAGGAGGTTGCAGAATGGGTGCCTCAATCAGACACTACTTCAGAATGTTGAAGGCTTTGTCACATTCTTCCATCCAAATAAACTTTGCATCTTTCCTCAGAAGCTTGTGCAAGGAGGTTGCCTTTGTTGCAAAATGGGCTATGAACCTTCTGTAGTAACCCACGTGGCCTAGGAATCCCCTCAACTGTTTGAGGTTGGTGGGTGCTATCAGAGCTGCAATCTTTTCAATCTTTGCAGGTTCTGTTAATATCCCTTGTGTAGAGACAATGTGGCCCAACAGCTCCAGAAGAGACCCCAAAGATGCATTTGTCGGGGTTGAGGGAAATCCCATACTCCCGGCATCAGTCAAAGCATTGTTCCAAATGTCCCCAGTGTTCACGGATCAAACTATAGACACAAAAGTCATCCAAATATACCTCAATAAAGTCGTGCAGATGATTTTGGAATGCGGCCATCATGACTCGCTGGAAGGTAGCAGGGGCATTGCAGAGCCCAAACGACATCACTCGGTAAGCGTAGGTCCCCCATTCTGTGGTGAAGGTTGTTTTGGATTGGTCTCCTTTTGCTATCTGCACTTGGTTATATCCACTGAATCCATCCAGAAGGGAATAAAGCTCATGTCCTGCCACTGTGTCCAACAGTTGGTCTGTGAAAGGGATAGGAAAGTGATCATTCTTCGTCTTGGAATTCAACTTGTGGAAATCCACACATATACGAAGCTTGCCATTCTTCTTGGGTACAACCACGATGGGTGAGACCCATTCACTATTTGCCACTGGATAGATGAACTCGGCTTCCAGAAGCTTCAGCAGCTCTACTTTCACCAATGTGGAATAATTTGGATTCATTCGCCTCTGTCGTTGCCGTACAGGTTTGGCATCAGGCTCTAAATCAATATGATGCTGACATATTGTGGGATCAATCCCCTTTAGATCTTTGTAGGACCATGCAAACACGTCCAAATTCTCTTTCAACAAGTTGTACAAGGTTGACAACTCCTCCTCTGGTAGGCTGCTACCCACCTTCAAATGGCATTCAGTGCCGTCTGCATCCACAAAGGTTAACTGCCTTTCACCTTCTACTTCATGGATGAAGGTCCCACGGACTACTTCTGGGTACAGATCCGACTCCTTCAAGGGGGTGGTGTCCTCTTCTGATGTTCCACTAGAACTGACTTCTTCTGTAGGTGGAGACTTAGGTTGCTCCTTGAGATGTTGAAATGGGATTAGAGCCGTTTCGGGTTTGGTTTCAAGATTAGTTACCTCTTGGCTTGAAGACTCATCTTCTGATGACGCGTCCAGGAATATCATATAACAAGGACCCTCTGATTTCTGTTGGGTTTGTGGGACTGGTGCTTGTTGACACGGTGCATCATCATCATCTTTCTTTGGCAAGGATGGTTGAGGACGGCAAGAGCCACTGCTGAAAGACGGCTTGTTCTTCTTAATCCATTTCTTATAAGGATTTTGCATATGAGAAGATCCATTTACCAGACCAAATGGTACCATCGCCATTCTGTCCCACAGCATGAGCTCGTCTGCTTCCGATGCTTCTGGAACTTCTTCTTCATGTATATCCTCTTCGGGTGGGATAGATTCTTCCATCTCGCTTTCATAACCTTCTTCTTCCGTATCATCTCCATCCTCTTTAGACTCTGTCTCTGTATTTGTCTTTGTCTCTGTCTCTGTCTCTCTCTCTCTCTCTTTGTCTCTGTCTCTGTAGGAGCTCTGTAAGAGAAGAACAGGTTCTCTGTTTCATCTTCTGCCTCTGTCTCTGGCTCTGCTATGGCCATGTAACAGGGAGAGCAGTACATCCATGCTTCTATCTCATTGTCAGAAGTAATTTCGGAAATCGTTCCTGGTTCAGGTAGGAAGTATTCACCCATTGATAGGGACTTTGTATCTTTTGGGAGTTGGCTTATAGTATCCACTGTTAAGGAATGTGCCACTGTTTTCTTGGGAATGATCTGTTTGACAGCATCTTTGTCTGCTGATGTTCCATCTGTAGCCTCATTAGGGGAGTCAGAAGATAATTCCAAGGAGGTGGATCCATGTCCTTTTTTAGCACCATATAGCTTCAGCACCACTTTATTGGGTCCTCTACCCAAGGTCAAGGTTCCTTTGAACCAATCCGTCCTTGCTCTGGCTTCAACAAGCCATGGTCTGCCCAATAATAGGGGGTAGGATGTACCATAAGAGTTTGGCTTCACCACCAGATAGGTTAGCCAATAATCTTTTCCAGCCGCTGTAGTCTTCACATATGGGAGAATGCCCAAAGGCTTGATTCTGCTCTGATCTGCCAATCTGATAAGCCATTGTGTAGGTTGCATACCTTGTAGGCCTAGATTCTTCATTGTCACATCCGTCATAATGTTCAGTGATGAACCACCATCAATCAGTGCATTTGCAATGAAGCAACCTTCAATCCACATGCTAGTCTCGGGGGTACTCGGATCTAGGAAGGCGTTAGCCACATCCACTTCTTTTACAGGCTCTGGAGCTTTGTTGGACTTTGTTGCTATTGAGGGAGCAATCCTTAAGCCACGTCTTCTTGTCAATATACTTTTGAACCTTTTTCAGCAACTGGGAGACAACATCAATAATTGTCAGAATGTGAGGTTTGGTTTAAAGGTATCTAGATCTGTAACCAGATCGTATTCCTTAATAGGATCCACTAGCTTCTCTAACCGGTTAGGGAATGGGGCAACACCCATTTTTATTTTCCTTTTTTCTTCCAATAGGGGATTCATGGGGACTTCTTCTGCCACTTCTGGCACCTCCTCCTCTTCTATCTCTCGGACCTCTGGTCCTGTCTCTGGAATTGTCTCTATGACTCTCTGTGGCACTGTGGTGCTCTGTACGGCACTGTCAAGCTCTGTTTTGTTATATTCTTCTGTTAGAAGATTGAACTTCACTGTTCTGGCAGGAGGATTATTTTCTTTTTGGATAGGTGGTTCCTTCTTCTTTGCACGCGTGATGGCAACAACTTCCACTTCCACTAAATTGGAGGTAGGCTCTTGGGCCTTGGCCGGATTATCAGTAGCACTGTTTTTCACTGGGGCTGGGCTTGGACAGTCTTTTGCAGTGTGGCCTTCTCCTTTGCATTGACTGCATAAGGGCTTGTAATCCACTAACCTTCTGGGATTTGGACAATTTGGTGAAATGTGTCCCTTTTATCCGCATCTGTAACACTCCACTTCTAATCTCTGACCACCGCCAGACTGTCTTCCTCTGTAGCTTTGAGAGGGAAACCTCCTTGGACCGAAATTAGGACCAAACTCTCTAGGCTTGGGTCCAATATCCTGTGTTGTCATTTTGGATTCCAGCAAGTTGAATCTTACATCTTCTTCCTTCCTTCTCCTATCATGCATCTCCTTTAGAGAGCAAATATCCTCTGTATGGTTCTTCTGCAAACAGTAGGAATAGAAAGCTCCAGGGACTATTGGCTTTCGTGTACATGCAGTGGCTAAATGGCCTGCTTGATGACACTTACTACACCAATTATTTGACCGCATCACATCTCTTCCTGCTCCTACAACGTTGGATATGCTAGCGGTATTCACTTTCAATGTTTGTAGTAGCTGCTCTGTAATCACATCCATCAGCTCCTTTTTTATATTTGCAACTGAGTTGGATAAATAATCCTTCAAGCTTTCTCCTCCTGAGGTACTGGCAGTAGGGTTTTGAGGAGTCTCTGTAATCACTGCATAAACAGGTTGGGCTGGTGCAGAGGGGTCTTTATTCTGATTCTGATTCAAATCTCCTGCTTGAACTGTTGGCTGTTGGCTCCAGTTGGTAGGGTTCCACTGTTGCTACTGATTTGACATTGGGAAAATTGTTTGGGACCATTGTTGTTGTGGTTGAACCATCATTTGAGGCATTGATTGTGGCCACTGTGGATTTGGTGCACTGTACTGTGATACTGGGGGCATCTATTGGTAGGGGTAGGGGACAGTCCCTAGGATTGCATTTGGTGGGTACATCATTCCTGGCATCAGAGGAGGTAGGACTCCTCTTCCTGGATTCATCGCCAATCTAGCTTCCACTTCATCATACAGTCTTGCACCTTTTGTTGCAACTTGCAGTGTGGCTGGTCTTTGCAGCTCCACAAACTTACGGACTTCTGGTTGTAATCCTCTGAGAAACACTCCCTTCTGAATGCCATCATCTAGATTATGGTTAGTCCATCTCTTCAAGATGGATTCCATTCATGAGACATAAGCTTCTACTCTTTCTCTAGAGGACTGACTTAAATTCATAACTTCCTCTTGCATCCGCTCTTCAAAACCTTCACGCCTGAATTTAGTGAGGAAGGCCAACTTCAGGTCGTCCCATGTGCCAAAAGTTCCTACTGCTTGTCTCTCATACCACTGAAACGCCGCGCCCTTGAAAGTGGCGGGGAATATTGCTAACCAATGCTCAGGGGTTCTGGCATTGTTAGCCACACATGCTACCATAAACTCTGCTACATGAAGATTGGGGTCTTCATTGTACTCTCCCTTAAAAATTGGCAACGGGACTACATTCACTGGCCTATCATCAATATTTCTAGGACAGATCTGGCTTGGGAGTGGACCTCCAGCAGGAGGAGGAAGGGCCTGATGTGCCATTGGGACTTCTATAAAGAGTTCCGCAAGGGCGTCAAAGGCGGCTTCTCCTACGAGCTCGTTCTCAGCTTTGATTTTTGCCTTTTCTCTTCTCACGTACCTCTGGACTCGTTCTAACGGTTGCCTCTTTATTGCGTCATTCATCAGGGGGTTGGCTCCACTATGTTGTTAGTGCTCCACAGAGGGATAACAGAAGGATTCAGTCTCTGGAGTACTCTTTTGCCAACATTTCTTCTACTTCCTCCTTTTCAACGTCTTTGAATTCTGCTTTCATGCCACTGTATAGAGGAAAGTATTCGGTTCTGAAGGTGTCAAAATGCATACGTCTAAGCATTGTGGTGGTGCCATCATCATAGTAATGCTAGCTTCTGATGGTTTCAACAGTGTATGCTGTGAAAAACACTCTATCTACCAACTTCCAGTGGGTTGCCAATTGAACAAATAGAAGATTATCAGTGCACCAAGCATCCCATGTATCTTGCTGTTGAGCATCCACGAACAAATTCCAACTTTGTTCCTTCTTATTTTTGTGAACCTCCACAGATTACGACTCCTGAAGCTTCTTGACTATTTCCCACTTGATGATGTCTGGAAACTTCTCGATGAATGCCAAATCTTCCATGGATGGTCATTCTCTCTGTTTCTGCTCTTCAGTTTGTTCCCAAACAGTTTGCCACCAAGATGCAAGTTTCTGCTGCTTCAACAGGAAGAGGAAACTGTCCACCACATAGAGCATGCATCATGATGGTGATGTGTTTCTGCCATTGTGGGATGAACTTCTTGTGGAAAGTGGCTTTGATTATTAGAAATTCCAACTCTTCAGTGGAAGAAGAAACTTTACAAACATCCATTGAATTCTCCTCTTCTTGGCAATGCCATTTCCTTCATTTTCAGCCTCTTCCGGTGCTTGTTGATGGCAAGTTTCCCCGGCTGCGCACCAAAAACATGGAGCCCCAAGAGGAACACCAAGGAAAAGGGAATTCTCTTGCAAGAAAATCTATCTTGTAACATCAACAAGCTTTTATTTCATTCTTTTGATCATCAAAATAAAGAAAACATCAATTCTTCACGCAGCATCATAGTAGATATCTCCCACGGATTTGATAGAATCAACCATATTCTCCAACATCTTCACAAAATACATCAATAGAACAAAGAACACAAAGAAATACACCATCTTTGAATGAAAATACATCACATATTATTCATCTTCAATGTCTTCATAGTTCTCTCTCTCAATCTCTCATATACAGTTATACCGTTTTGATAGAATTGACTATCTCTGGCTCTCTCTCTCTCTCTCTCCATCAATAGTACATCGTATCCTCACTAAAATACTCTCATAATAACCCTCAATAATCCTTCTTAGGTCGTGGATACACCTCCCAAGAGGTATGTCAGATGCGAAGAGGCACTAGAGCCACTACAGTGACTCTTCATAGCTCACCACTGTCACTTCACTCCAGTCTTTACTTGAGTCTTCAACAGCTACTTCTTTGACTTCTTTTAGCTCTTTTGCACTTGTATTCACCTCTTTCCAAGGCTAGAAAACTTTTCCAAGCTACACTCTCATCCAATAGAACACATACAGAGGCATACAGAAGGTCTACAGAGGCTCATAGAAGCTCAACAGAAAGTTACAGAAGGTCAACAGAAAGCATCAAAACCACATAACTCATACCAAAACCATTCCAAACCATCAAAAATCACTCAATAAGCTTTCAAAAAATCTCAAACCCTATCAATAAATACTCCATCCTTCCATACAGAGAGAAAACAGAACAAAACAGAAGCTCAACAGAAGCTATCAGGACCAAACAGAACGTATCAGAACATCAACAGAACTTCACATCTCTACTAATAAACATCATGAGCTTAATAAAACCATTCCAACCTATCCAAAACACTCTCAAACCACTTCCAAACCAATCAATCATCACATAAAATCAACCATTCAGCTCTCAAAAATAACAAAAATCAGCCAAAAAATAGGTCATTTCAACACTCAACAATACATAAACAGCATATTGGGGAATATAGGAATTTCCCACAAGTTTGGGACACGTGGTCAAATCTTTGGATTTGTCATAACTTGAACACTATAACTCCAAATCGAGTGCTTTATAGCTCAATAGATCCCATTTTTCAAGTGCTTTCCAATGATAGTCACACCATGTGGTTTTGAGAAACTTATGGGCATGTTATTCAGGTGCCACCTTAATTTTAGTATTCAAAAAATGGGAATTAGGAGGTTCCCAAACTCACTAATATTGTGTTCATAGGTATCATGGGCAACATACCACACTGTTTCAAACCTGAGAAGGCTATTTATGTAGCCTCATATGCATGTCACCAAGCTCATAAGCTTTTCTCCAAGGGGTAAACATGATACTAACACATAGTCCAATAGCAATACTTCCCATCAAGCATTTGATGAAGACAAAAGAGCTCCAACCCACACAGTTTAAGCGGCCTAAACTAGGATCCTCTTGCTATGATTACACTATTTATAGCTGAACTTCTGCTACTATTTGTGCCCATGATTGGCATTCCATGTGTTTGATATAATCTTTGAAAACTACCTTAGAATGGCACTCAATATTACCATGAATACCTAACACTTAATCATTACATGGTGCCGCCCATTGCTTGCAACTTGAAACATGCGCATTTTCCCAGATATCATGTTCATTTATTGACCTAAATATTGACTGTATTTCACAACTTCACACATGAGCATTCACATTGATATAAAAACTAAACCAATGAGCTTCAAGCATAGCTTATCAAGGCCACCATTGCAATCCACATTTGTCATATACTCAGCAGACAAATCATGCCACATTTGCTTCAATCAAAATAGGAGCAAATATACATAGTCATGTTTTTTCAACAGTTGCCTTCTTTAAACCAAGTGCCTACTTTTGAGAGCTTTTACATATGCCAATGAACTCACCAATTGAGCCTCAATAGACTCTGTCACAATCAAGAGGAGTTTCTTCAACCACAATGAAGATTGAGCTATGGCTTCAACTTGTATATCCTCTTCAATCTTTAGACTCAAGCTTCTATAGCTCCAATGCCATGCTTCCAAGCTTCATAGCTTATCAAGCTTCCATTAGTTCATGGGGATTCATGGCTCTGCTAGAAGAATGAGATAGAGAGATAGGGGCAACAAAGAGGAGATAGCTCTCAGTGTTCATCTTCATTATTCATCACACTCAAAGTACAAAGGACATCTAACTTAGTTTAAGTGACTAACCACTGACTATAACTCTCGTTAAGTTAGCTACTAACTTATTCAAGACACAAACATGATTGAGAGCTACACACACCCAGGTGTGTGGGAGCTCACGCTCTGGTGCACAGATCGGACGCTGTATGCTCGCGTAGTGAATGTCGGAAGGTCCCCAAGAACAATAAGCTCTACTTTTTGCACAAATTACAAGGTAAAAAGCATGAACGACAAGAGCAAGAGACCAATTGGGTGCAATCTCCCCCCATGCCTTGTGTGAGCACTCCACAAAGCATGTATTTTATGTATATTTCATCTTCATGCTCAAATAATAGCCCAAATTACAAAATAGCAAGCTTTTAGCTTTTGAGTTTTCTTTTACACAAAAATAGGAATAAAGCTAATGGACGGTGCCCAAAGAGTCTGGCACGCCCAATACAATGTCCAAATAGAAATAACATAATCGTGCGCCCATGCGCATACAAAATAATAATAAATAATCGATGCCTCAATAAATAAGCATGACAAAATATAGGCGTGGCGCCTATCAAAATATAATCCATAAATTGAATACACGCTATCCTCCAATGCTTTCCTCTGCCACTGCTGCTATCTCTACACATCAACTGAAGCATTCACAATCGTTAGTAAAATAATACAATTAAACTGACAAAAGTGAATACCTAGCAGTCTTCAGCTACATAAATAAATCAACTGGTTAGAAATAAATCCTAACCTTAATTTATTAGGAGTGTGCACTCTAAACTCATAAATGTTTATTAATTCAATATGCATTTTGCGGAATCACCCGCTATGGAATCACCCATGTACACACTAAATTAATGAAACGCCTGAAAAGGACAGGCATCCCCATCAACTTCTCGCACAGAGAATCTACTTTGTGTATGAGCCCCGGTCATCAAAGTTTACGAAATCCACCGTAAAACCTCACGGAATCCACCGTGGCACGGAATCCACCGTGAAATATGCCTGATGGCATCATACCCACGGGGTGGGATAGCAATTGACCTCAATTGCTATTAGCTCAATGTGGAGCTAGCAGAGTGGGAAAAGCATTTAAGTCTCTAGTGTGCATCCATTGTGCTTCCTCTACAGGATGGTTCTTAAATTTAACTAAATATCTAGGATATCTTCGGCCAGTTCTAGTGGTCATAAAGTCAGTGTCTATGATAGCTTCTGGTTCAAGTATTTCAGTCTCTTCCTCTAACAAAGGTGGGTTTTCATAAACAGGGTGTACAGGTAATTGGCCTCTAAATGGTCTCAATAAACTAATGTGAAATGTGTTGTGAATTTTCCAATGAGGTGGTAATTCTAACTTGAACGCATTGTCATTAATTTTATGAATGATCTTAAATGGTCCATAGAATCTAGGGGCTAATTTGACAACTGGATGTCTATCTACACTTTGTAGTCTACGTTTTTCTATTCTCAACCAAACATAATCATCAACTTTGAAATTCATTGCTTGTCTTTTCTTGTTGGCTTGTTTGGTATATGATTGCTGGGCTTTGGCAATCATATCTTTAACCTCATCGAAAATAGTATTATGCATACTAGCAATATCATCAGCACTCTGAATTCTATTTGACAAAGATGCAACAGGTGTAGATAATCTATATCCATAAATGACTTCAAACGGTGCTTTCTTTGTAGATGTGTGTGGTGTATTGTTATATGCAAACTGTAATAAATGCAAACATGTGTCCCATGTCTGAGGTTTAGAGATAGTATATGCACGTAAGAGATCTAGAATAGTACTATTAGTGGCTTCTGTTTGTCCATTAGTTTCAGGATGAAATGCAGATGAAAAATCAATCTTTGTGCCTAGGTTAGCAAACAGAGTAATCCAAAAGTTGTTACAAAATCTAGAATCACGATCTGAAATAATAACTTTTGGCAATCCATGGTTAGTGAAAACAGTTTTCAAAACAATTGTGCTGCTTGTGATGCTGTTAAAGTTTTCTTACATGGAATGAAATATGCTTGTTTACTAAATCTATCTACGACTGTCCAAATCATATCATGGTTGGATTTAGTATTAGGTAAACCAGTAATAAAATCCATAGAAATTTGTTCCCAAGGTTTAGATGGAATAGATAAAGGCATAAGTAATCCATAATGTTTACCATGATGTCTCTTAACTCTTTGACAAATCAAACATTCAGAAACGAAGTTAGATACATCAGTGTCCATATGCGGCCAATAAAAATCTTCAGTTAACGTACGTAAGGTAGATATGATACCTCTATGACCTTGGTATGGGGGACAATGAATTTCATTCAAAACAAAAGATCAGAATGGAATTGTAACACGCAATCTCTTTTCATAAAACATAAATCCATCATTATATGACAATGAATCAATAGGAATCAAGTTATTTTGAACTAATTTATTCCAATCAGCATGAAAAGTAATATCTTGATGATAAGTATCTTTCATAGCAATCAAAGAATCAAAAGATATAACAGAAATATTATGAATAGTAGGTCTTCTACTTAATGCATCAGCCACTACATTTTCTTTTCCAGGTTGGTATTGAATGATAGGATGAAAACTTTGAATAAAGGATGCCCATTTGATATGACGGTCAGAGATTTGGGGTTGGCTAAGTAAATGTATAATACTTTGCTGATCGGTCTTAATCATAAATTCTGAACCCATTAAGTAGTGTTTCCACTGTCTTAATGCTTGTACAACTGCTAATAGTTCGTTGTCATATGTGGAATATTTCAGTTCAGAAGGTTTCAGCTTACAACTAGAATAGGCTATAGGATGATTGTCTTGCATAAGTACAGCTCCTATTCCTGATCCACTAGCATCGGTCACTACTAGAAAGAATGGTCTGTTAAAATCAGGCAACTATAGGACAGGGGCATGGGTTAATGCATATTTCAATAAGTCAAAGGATTTCTGTTGATTTTCGGACCATTGATAGACAATACCTTTCTTCAGAAGTTTGGTCAGTGGTAAAGCAAGTAATGAAAAATTATGTACAAACTTCCTATAGAAACTAGCAAGACCAAGGAATGAGCATAACTCATGCACGTTTTTAGGTACATGCCAATTCAATATTGCATCTATTTTCTTAGGATCAACTTTAATTCCATCAGATGATACAATATGACCTAAATACTCAATTTCTGTTTTAAAGAATTCACTCTTTTCAGGGTTTGCATACAGTTGATTTTCTTTTAATAGCTGGAAAACCAATGACAAATGCTCATAATGTTCTTTCTCATTTTGACTAAACACCAAAATATCATCAAAGAAGACAATTACACAATACTGATATTTCAAAAATATACGATTCATCATTCTACTAAACGTAGCAGGTGCATTAGTCAATCCAAATGGCATCACTAAAAATTCTTAATGACCAAACTGTGTCCTAAATGCAGTCTTGAATATGTCTGACTTATCTAGTCTCACCTGATGATAACCAAACTTAAGGTCTATTTTACTAAATATAGCAGATCCTTGTAGTTTGTCCATAAGGTCATCAACTCTAGGAATAGGATACCTATTCTTTATAGTGATATTATTTAAAGCTCGATAGTCAATGCACATACGATAGGTATTATTCTTTTTCTTGACTAACAGGACAGGTGCACCAAATGGAGAACTACTAGGTCTAATCAATCCTCTATTTAGTAATTCCTCAACTTGACTCTGAATTTCTTTTTGCTCTATCTGGTTATGCCTATATGGTGCTTTGCAAGGTGGTTGTGTGCCAAGGATCAAATCTATCTTATGGTCTTCTGGACGTGAAGGAGGTAAACCAGGTGGTAGGTCTTCTGCAAAACAGTCCTTACAATGTGCAAGAAATTCTTTATGCCTAGGATGCATATGATTTTCTTTTACTTGCAATTCATTCACCCAAATAAGATAGGATTTACTACTCTTGCGTAATGCACGTTTAGCTTGAGTATGCGAAAGTAGTGGAAAAACATTAGATGCATGCATACCATATAATGTAATAGATTTTCCTTGAAAATTAATATTCATTGAATGTGTGGAATAGTCTATATTTGGGTTATGTTGATGATGCCAAGGCATACCTAAAATAATGTCACTCGACTGTAATGGAACAACTAGGAAATTTCTTCTTTCTGTATATTGACCAATTTGAATCTCTAAGTCATGCACTTCCTGTGTACCATTATACCTAGTGCCTAAGAATGCAGCTTTGATGCGATAATGCGTAGGTACAGTCTGTAACTTCAATTCCTTTACTAATTTTGCTGAAATAAAATCATGAGTGCTACCGTCATCATGCAAAATAATCTTTTCCTTTCCATCACCAAACATTTCATAGTCAATAAAGAATGTGGAGTAGGCATACCTGGCAAAGTATCCGAAGGTGTAGTAGTGTCATCCTCATCTTCAGTGAAATCAGGCATATCTTCATGTTCGTCTTTGTCCATTGCTCCAAGGTAGTTGATATGGGCAGGTGGCTTCTTTGAATGACAATTTGTTGCTAGATGTCTAGGTTGGTGGCATTTATAGCATACTATTGGCTTGGCTTTGGTTACATTGTTTGCAATGGCGGGAAGTCTAGGGACATTAGGGTTTGACTGTGGAATAGGCTTAGGGTTTTGATTGACATTGGATAGTAATGCAGGTGATTTTGCCCAATTTTTACGGAAAGATGATGAAGAGAAATGACCTGGATTAAATCTTCTAAAATTGGAATTGAATTGCTTAGATCCATAATTACCATTGGCTTGGAATTGCTGTGGACGTCTGTCTCTACCTCGTAACTTATCTTCAGTGTCGTGAGCTAGTGAAATGGTGTCTTCAAGGGTAGCAGGCTTGAACATGTTAACTTCAACGTAATAATGCCCAAGGAGTCCAGACATATACTTACGCTTATGTGTCGCTTCAGGTACATTTTCAAGCATGCGTAGCTGGAGTAATGCATTCCAAAAACGCTATGTATAATGAGGAATAGGCTCACGATCCTGTTGCTAAAGAAGATCCCATTGCTTAATAGCTTTCTCATGAAATTGTGGAGGAAGGAAATTTTGCATGAACTTCTTCTTGAAATCCTCCCAAGTAGCAGGACAATCTATGCTCTTGCGTACTACAATCCACCAAAGAGATGCTCTGTCTACTAAATGATTAGTGATATACTTGATTTTATCTTTTTCTGCATAGGTTTCCTCATGGAAATAGTCAAACTGACTAATGAATGCTAGAATAGTTTTTCCTTCTCGTATGCCATTGAAAGTACGGAATTTGAAACTTCTTTTACTTATCTTTGATTCCTTGCAGATGGTTTGAGCTTCAAGAGTTGCGTCGATGGTACGTCGAATAAGATCTTCAGCTTGAGGTTCTTCTTTTTCGGTAGACGCTCTTTGTAAATTTGCCAGTTGAACTTGCAATGCTTGCCTAGCCCTTCGTTCTTCTTCCAATTACATCATGATTAAGTCCAGCTTTTGCTCCATCGTGGGTTCAGGTAAGTCGCCTTCAGCCATAAGATCATCCATATGTGGTTCCGTCATCCTGCAAAACTCAAAAGACCTTTCTCACTCAAAATCAAGTTAGCGAGATGAGCGTAGCTCAAGTTCGGGAATACAAGGCTTATGTATTTTTGGGTATAGCTTTCTCAATCTTTAGAAAATCTGTGTTTTATCCTTCTTCCTATGCTGAAAATGCTTCAGCAAACCTAAGTATGGGTAGAGTACCTTCCAATGAACAACTTTGCAGTTCGGAGTTTCTGTGCAGGAACAATCCTTCTATGAGTTTTGAGCACAAGTCAGTTCTGACTCCAGTTGACTAGTCTGACTTGCAGAGTTGCAGACTTGCAGAACTTAGTCGCTTTACAGAACTTGCAGAACTTGACTTGAAGATACTTGTTGAACTTGATTGATTGGGTGTGACCTGGAGTTAGTTGTGACTTACTGTACTTGGAAGATTTAGGAAATTAGTTGGCTTAGTAGCTTGAGTAACTAAAGCTTATAATTTTTTTGATTTAGGACATCGATATGTTGATGCCGAGTTTGATGCCACCAGACACATCCTCTTGCTGCCGATTGACGAATTGTTGATTGAAGCTTCTTTAAGCTTCTAACTAAGCTTGTTAACTTATAACCTTAAGCTTTGAAGCTAATGAAGGATATGGGAATTACTCTTTTCTCTGTTTATCCATGATTTGATGAAGGAGATGTAAGAGTGGTCCTCCGCCTCTATAGCCCGGTCCTTCCTGATCCAATGACAGAAACAGGGGTTCTTGATCGCCAGAAGTCTGCCTGTATCGACGGTTCGTGACGAGATTGACCGTAGAGCCCGATCATTCCAAGAGCTCCGCCTTCGCACGAGATTGGTAGCGATTGGAAGCTCTTGATCTCAGCTTCGCTCTGATACCACTGATGCGCAGATCGGACGTTGTATGCTCGCGTAGTGAATGCCGGAAGGCCCCCAAGAACAATGAACTCTACTTTTTACACAAATTACAAGGTAAAAAGCATGAACGACAAGAGCAAGGGACCAATTGGGTGCAATCTCCCCCATGCCTTGTGTGAGCGCTCCACAAAGCATGTATTTTATGTATATTTCATCTTCATGCTCAAATAATAGCCCAAATTACAAAATAGCAAGCTTTTAGCTTTTGAGTTTGCTTTTACACAAAAATAGGAATAAAGCTAATGGACGGTGCCCAAAGAGTCTGGCATGCCCAATACAATGTCCAAATAGAAATAACATAATCGTGCGCCCATGCGTATACAAAATAATAATAAATAATTGATGCCTCAATAAATAAGCATGACAAAATATAGGTGTGGTGCCTATCAAAATATAATCCATAAATCGAATACTCGCTATTCTCCAATGCTTTCCTCCGCCCACTGCTGCTATCTCTACACATCAACTGAAGCATTCACAATCGTTAGTAAAATAATACAATTAAACCGACAAGAGTGAATACCTAACAGTCTTCAGCTACATAAATAAATCAACTGGTTAGAAATAAATCCTAACCTTAATTTATTATGAGTGCGCACTCTAAACTCATAAATGTTTATTAATTTAATATGCATTTTGCAGAATCACCCGCTATGGAATCACCCGTGTACACACTAAATTAATGAAACACCCGAAAAGGACAGGCGTCCCTATCAACTTCTCGCACAAAGAATCCACTTTGTGTATGAGCCCCGGTCATCAAAGTTTACGGAATCCACCGTAAAACCTCACGGAATCCACCGTGAAATATGCCTCCCGGCATCACGCTCAACCTCCAAGACCCACGGACCGCTTATTGTTTCAAGCGTTCCAAGCGAGCTCTAATGGCTATCTCTCACCTAGTCGACGCGCCGTCGATCCTACGAGTGTAGTGAGCTTACCTTGATGCCGAAATGAGTTGCCTCCTCTCTCGTACATGCCGGTAGCTCCACAATCCTAGATGCTAGCTCAAGCGTCCTCAAGCCTCCTCTATCTCCAAGCTCCATCCACCATAGCTATGCACACAAGAAAATAGAAGAGAAGAGAAGAGGAGATGGTGAAGAGCTTCACCCTCTTGATCCCTCACTCCCACACACTCACTCCCTCACACTCTCTCTCAAGAGCACACACAAGTAAGGAGGAGAGAAGAAGAGAAGAAGAAGAGAACTCTTGTTAGTCACACATCAAAGAATGAGCTCTCATTCACTTTTTGGATTTTATATACAAAACCCTAAATTCCCATGGGCACCCATCCCTTTTTTTTACATGACTGGCCATTGTGGCAAGGTCCTTTCTCTATTTCCCTCTTCTAGTCTTATGCCTCTAGCCTACACCCATCTAATATTTTATATTTGGCATAGGGGGAGCCTGGTGCTCTTTTACAAGAGTTTTTAGAGCTCTTTGAGGCGCCTTTCATTTAAAATTACGCTTTTTGCCCCAACTTAGCTTTAGAGGCCACCTGCATGTCTTTGCTCTCTTTCCCTCTTTTATCCATGTTTTCCTTACTTTTTCCACCATCTTTCTCTGCCATCTCGACTTGGGTTAACATTACCCCCCTCTGAGACGGGTGCTAGTCCCATGGCACTTATGCTGCTGTTGGGGAATGGTAGGCAGTTGGCAAATTGTTCGAGTGAGGGTAGGGCCACATGTAAACTCGGGTGCTTGTGGAGGCTTGGTAATGATGTTTGTCAAAAAAGCCAATTGGATGCCAAGTGGATGATGGGGGCTTCCAAAGTTGGTGGTCTGTCTCCTTTTGTAATGCCTGAAAGGAGAAGGTGCAGTGCACTATTACCTAAGGGGAGTGGCTACCTTATTATGTGGTGCATTGAGCTTGTGCTAGTGGAATGGGGAGGTGGATCTAACCACAGTCAAGCCTGGGTGGTGTCCCACACTTGAGGACCCCATTCGTGCAAAGGGAGGTGCAGTGCAAGTAGCTTAGGGTGACAGGTCTAATCATAGGCAAGTGTTACCTCCCTAGGTATGTCCTACCCTTGATGGGCCCTAAGCGTGAAGTGGGGGAGCAAAAGGGCCAGGGGGTTAGGAGCAGAGCCAACTGACTAAAGCCAATGGGCACGCCTAACTTGAGGACCCCTAGGTGCAGTGAGTGTATTTTATGTGGTGCTAAGTGCTTCTTCAAGTGAGTCATTTTTTCCATGTCCTTGAGTGATGTTCCTCTTGCTTTTTCTTTCATGCTTCTCTTTTTCTTCTTTTTCTTCTTCTTCTTCTTCTTGTTCTTCTTTCTTTCTTTCTTTTTGTCTTTCTTCTTGTTGTTCTTGTTCTTGTTCTCGTTTTTCTTCTTCTTCTTCTTCTTCTTCTTCTTCTTCTTCTTCTTCTTCTTTTTTGTATAAGTATTACACTAGTAGGATGACATCCAGTGCCTAATTCTCATCGCCTGAATTAGGTGGAGAAGGGGATTGGATGGATTTGCTCAAAAATTGCCAGCTCTGCATGTATCCTTTAAGATTCATGCAAACGTGGAGTGAAGTGGTGGAGAGGAAGGGATGATTACATCTGGTGAACTAGCTGTTGTTCATGTCTTCAAGGAGAGCTAGGCAAAAAGAAGGGAGGAGGCTAGCCTTCATCATCAGAAACACCATGGCACAGCTATCGATGGCGTTAGGATCAAAGAAGAGGGGAGGCAGGCCATGTTCTTGCGGAGTGGGGTCCTACTTAAGTAATAATTTAATAAGCCTAAGATAATTACATGTAGTTATGAAAGCTGGATCAGGGCAAGAGAAGAAGTCGGCGAGGAAGCGGGTCCTGGAGTCATCCAAGCTTTTCGAGTTGAAGATGAGGGCATGTTTAAAAGAAACAACATTAAAGTTGTAGATAATAGTAAAATCATATCGCCAGGAGGGGGGCAGCAAAATCCACTCCTACCCTGCGAGGGTAAGCCATAAACGTGGGGTTGTTCCTCTCGTAGGGCAGGGTGTTGCAAAAAGCCATCCAGGCAAGCATGCTGATGTCGCAAACCACCTCCTCCATAGGGGCTGGCAGTTATAACCTTGCATGGAATGTGGCACTTCGAACACTTTATTTTTCCAGAACTCGACTTCTTCAGTTCCCCAAAGGGTGGGGTTCTTCTCTCTTTCTTCCTGCCACTTCTGTCCTAGTCAACTACCAATCCCAATCACCTCCTCCATCACCTTGAGTGGTAAGGCCCTCCGCAAGCTATTGGGCATGAGGAAGCTGAAAGTGAATAGCTCTTTTTCTCTTTCCTGTCGCTCCCAAACTACCAATTCTGCATGGAATCCTACGGGAATGTCCTCAAGGCATCGTGGGAGGGGCGAGGATGGCTACACGACTGGCTTGGCCCTTAGCTACTTTCTAGTTTCTTCTACTAATTTTTTTCTTCTTTCCCTAAGCGTGGCTTCTCTTTCCTCAGATGTGTCAACCAGTTGTTGCTCTTGGGAATGCGGCGCGGGGGGTTATGAGATCACCTCTTCTCTAAACCTTCCCATATCAAATTGAAGTTCAGCTTCATCCCCCTTCCAGTCTCCTTGTTGTATTCCCTCTTCAAACCCTATTGCATCAATTTCTTGGGGGTTAGGCCGGCCAGTAACAGGTACTTTCATTGATCATCTAGGCTCAACTTAACCTTCGCAGGTTGGGGTGGCATGTGCAGCCCTGCATGCAAAGCTCTGTGTGCGATACTGAGTTTCTTCTTAACCACTTCCAATGACTCTCCTTTGTCAGGGCGGGTGGTGTCCATCAATGTATCTAGGAAGGCCTTTTGCTGGGTATTAAAGGCTACCTGGGCGGCTTCTGCTTTGCTCTCTGCAAGGATATTCTCTTTCTCTACCAGAGCTAGGCGCCGTGCTAGTGTCTTCACCCTTCTTTCATTTTTCCCGGCCCATTCCTCGACTCTCTTCTTCATCTCTTCCATGCTTTCACCCTGCCTCTAGACCAGGGACACGAGTTTCTGCTCCTTGTCCTTTAGCTCTTTGCTCATGGTTTCCTATTCTTTTTTTCCTTGGTCCAGCTTGTCGGTCATGGTTTCGATCTCTTTCTGCTGCAGCTCTAACTCTATTTCCTTTCCTTATCCATGGTGGTAAACTCGGCCATAAGCTTTTTTATCTGATCGGTTTTTGCAATCAACTCTTCAAGTTGCACAATCAAGAGCTTGTATTCTCTTTGCATCTTCACAAGTTCCTGTGTTTCATTCTCCAGCTGCTGCCTCCAACCCTCTTCCCTGTCATCCCTAGCCTTCAGCTCATGTTTGAGATCAGAGATCTCCCTTTGTTGCAGGCTATTACTCATGTCTTTTCGAGCTAAAACGTAGCCATGAACTCCTTTTCTACCACCAACTCAGCCGCAACTATCTTTCTTTCCTCCTTATCCTTCTCCAATTGTGAGAGCAGCTCGGCGACGTACTCATGATAATTAGCTGGTGGCGTCATTGTTGTGTGGATGGGAGTGGTCGAGGGCTCCACTTTCTGGCGCTTTGGATCCTACCTTGACTTGGCGTCTGTGACTGGCCTTTTCTCCCCTGTGGCTGTGGACTTGGTGCTCTTCCCTTGGGCCAGTTCTTTGTTAATAAAGTAATGCATCCACGTCAAAAAGTTTGTGACATCTGCACTAGTGGGGATGCTCGGGGTGAGGGTTGTTGCTTCGGTGGGAGGCACCTGCAGGGTCGGAATAGGGTGAATGGGAGCCTTGCCTTTGCCCTCAGTGACGGTCGGCGGTACAATTTCTAGCACATGTGTGCTGGAACCGGGCCCCTCCTCTCTGGGTGGCGGGCTCATAGTCCCTAGGTCATCTGCCATGTTTTGTTGTTCAATTGACCGGCGTGTGGCTTCAGCCAAGTCTTCCTCCTCCTTCCATCTTAGCTCCTCCTCTTCTTCAACATCTCTTCTTTCCCTTTCTTTATCTGTTTTCCTAGAATCTTCTTCTTATCTATCTGCTTCGTGTTTTTTCTTCTTCTCCCTCTCTTTGGCCTCCTTGAGAGATTCCCTCTTTGCGCTCTCTAAATCCTCTTTCTCTTTTTCTCGGCCTTCGTCCTGCTTCTTCTTTTGTGTCATCCTTTTAACAGGTTCCTTTGCTGTCTTCTTGCTCCTCTGTTCCTTTTGTTCTTCTCCTTCTTCTTCACTCTTAGTTCTGTCACTAGATAACTCTTTGTCCTGGTGAGGGGGCGATCTCTCGGGTGTTTCTCCTTCTCCTTCCTCTGCATCCTGAGCATGTTTTACCGCCTCATGAATGAGGGCAGTCAAAATGCTTCCATAGCCCATAACCGAGGATTTGGATAAGGCCTTTTTTCTTTTTGGTGTCTTGGACACTAGGGAATCCCCACCTACTAGTTTACTGCCCAAAGCTAGCGCTTTTGCCACCTGGTCAATGATCTTACGTACATAGCCATTCTAGTCGAATTCATCCAAGGTGCGAGCCGCCACATTCTCCAGCACATGCACGCTAATTCGATGCATCAAGGAGTTGTAGCGTTGGCTGGAGAAGAGCGCATGCACTAGTTTTGCTTGTAGATGGGCTTCTGCATCAGGAATGTCCTGGATGCTGATGTCGTCATTGGTCAGCACTTCTTCCTTCTTCATCTTAAGCATGGCATAAACATCTCTCTTATGTTTTTTCTCTACCTTTGGTTCCAACCCCAACGCCTTCTCCACCAAGGCTAGATTTAAGTGTTCCTGCATCTGCTTGGCCTTGTTTCCCCTTCCTACCGTCACGGTGCCGCACTCTTGGTCTGGGTTTTACGTCTTGAGGAACTCCACGTACTTTGTGTGGTCAAGATTCTGTGCAAACTTCTCAAGATACTTTGTGAGGTTGCATTGCTCAACAACTCTCTTGGCTATTTCCTCCTTGGCCACCACACCCTCTATATTATGGATGGTTTGAAATTTGAGGTGGTTGTATGTGCGGTTTTCTAGGGTGATGCGATATCATGTCCTTTCCCCCTCCGTGAATAGGAGTCAGTGGGCACGGTCTTACTGCGACATCTTTCGTTCCTGTCATGAACCCAAGTTTTCATTAGTGGTTCCAAAATAATAATTTGTTGGTAAAGAAAGATTCTATGTGTTTATTGAAGGAAGGCATTAAAATCCAATATGGTTTTTTTTTTAATTTAAGTTATCATGCTATTTTTCCTACCTCACTCATTTTTTACATGTTTATATATTTGCTTGATTTTCCTTGGTTTTGTTTTGATTCACCTTACCCCCCTCCCCTTCCAGCTTGAGAAGGATCCTTCCTAGGATTGAAAGTTAGGAGGTCAAGGGCATCCTTCCTAGCATTTACCTGCATAGGAACCAAGTATAGAAATTGGGATTGTACTCTAACTGCACTTCGCGGTCTAGAGCAAAGGGTCGAATGCCAACTCGTGTGAGGTATGTGAGAACATCTATTAGGAAGTCATCAGAATTGATGTGGCTAAAAATATGTAACTCTTCCTCAGTCAGTAGGAGATCGAGGTAGGAGTGTCCTTTGATGTGCACTTCTATGGGTCAGCCACGAAGAGTGGTTAACACTCTATACAAGGTTGGCGCGGCATACTCCACTATTTTGATTGCATGGTGCTGCTCATCATTGGTCATTATTTGGCATCCTTCAACTTCCCATTGCAATTGAAGAGTGTACCAGTGCCTTAAGAACAGGGATTCAGTAGTAGCAAGTTTTGATAATTCTACAATTTCTTGGTCAGTAATGGCGGAAGTGGTTCGTTTATCATAGGGCATGATGAGGCGTTGTTTGATGGCCTGCTCCTTGGATATCTTGCAAGGGAGCAATTCAGCAGCGGAGTTAGAGGCTTTTGCAAATGCAAATTCAAACGTTTCCCAAGAACAAGGCATGGTTCATACTTCATTTGCGAAGGGTTCTTGCAGTAGGCCTAAATCCAAGCGATCATAGCTCATAGCTAATGACATGAAAGTGGCATCGAGTCATCTAATGCAATCAACCACATCCTCCTTTGTGTCCTCAGCTAGATCAGCGGCGGCCAGTGTTACGAATGATTTCTGCTCATAAGGGGGTCAAAGGCCTGTGGGCGGTTGGGGTTTGATAAAACTAGAGACTTTGACAACAAATAGTTGCGGTTTTGGGTGTTCTTGAGATTACAGTTGGACCGCTTAAATTAGGGCTAGGGTAGTAGCAGTGATGTGTGACGGACTACTGCCTTCGGTATGAATCAGGGAGGTGTGAGCGGCTCTATCGGGTGTTGAGTCATGTGACAGTGTTTGCCCAAATTGGTGAGCTATAGTGGTGGTTCGCCCAGTTGGGTCCAATGATCGTTGGTTAAGGCATTGAAGTCTACTCCCTCATCGATCAAGGCATTGAAAGCACATGTTCACTTGGCAGTGACCGTGATGTGTAGGTATGTAGGTTCTACGGCTTCCTCATCCTCATGATCCATTTCAGTGATTGTGGCTACTCATACTTTGACAGGGGTTTCTAACATTGGTGGCTCATGCAGAGGATGCATGGGAGGGTAGTACTTCTTGACACGAGTGCCATTGAAGAAGCCTATGCCCTCACTATCTAGAGTCTCAAGCTCAACATTGCCAGTTTAGCTGATTGCATGAACTTTGAAAGGTCCAAGACCTCTAAACTTCATTTTCTACTTATGCCCTTTAACTAGGAGACTTAGTACAGGAGTACTAAGTCTCACTGTTCAAAATCACGCTACTTGATGTGCTTGTCAAACCAGCTCTTGCGTCGTGCCTTTTCACATATGAGTGTGTGAGTGGCTAGAAGACGAGTTTCTAAGAGGCATTCGAGCTCAACCAGGCGTTGCATCCATGCCTCCTTTTCTTCCCATCATTCTTGAAGTGCTATTCTCAGGCTAGGAATGAAGAACTCTACAGGGAGAAATGCTTCAATGTCGTAGGTCAAACTAAAGGGAGTTTGGTCGACAGCCATTTTATAAGCTGTACGGTAAGCCCACAAGGCTGCCATCAGCTTTTGTTGTCCCAGTTGCTGCACGAAGCAGAGACTACTTTGGTCAGGATGCTTACAAGGATCTTATTCGTGGATTCCACCTAGCCGTTTGCTTGAGGGTAGTATGGAGAGGATTTTCGATGGATAATTAGAAAGGTGGATAGAAGATGCGCTATCACTTTGTTGATGAAGTGTGTACCTTGGTCACTGACTAGTTCGATGGAGTAGCCGAATCGTGAAATCACCTGCTCCCACAAAAACTTGGCAGTCGTTTTGGCATCGTTCTTTCGTGTCGCTCTCGCTTCTGTCCACTTCATTTGGTAGTCTATGGCTACAATGATGTATTTGGCTTGTGAATACTGTGCAGCTGGGCTGATGGGTCCTATGAAGTCAATTTCCCATTTTTCAAAGGATTTTTGTGCAATGATTGGGGTCAATTCCATTTGATCCTTGCAAATCGGGACCTTTGTTTTCTCACACTCATCATAATGCTTAACGATTTGTTCTGCATCACAAAACAGTGTTGGCCACCATAGTTGAGATTGCAGCACCTTGCGGGCTGTTGTGTCTCCGCGAAAGTGCCCATCAGCGATTCCACTGTGCGCTTCTGAAACCACATCATGCATCTCATGCTTAAACACGCATCTACGCAGCATTCCATCTTGCCCTAGTCAATATAGCTGGCCTGCTATCAACTGGTAGGGTTGGATCCTGAGGATGAATCGCCTAAGTCTTGCCTTGTCTATCGATTGCTCAGGCAGTCCGTGCTCAAGCACTTGGACTACGTCATCTGCCCAATATGGCGTTAGATCTTCCTTAAACAAATCTCTCTCGCTGGAAAGGTTAAAGAGATGGTCGTTGGGAAATTCATCGGCAATGCCTTCTCCATCGGCCTCTCCCGTGGGGATGCGTGACATATGGTTAGCCATGTAGTGCTATTTTCATTTCAGTACAACCATGGAGAAGTCGAACTCCAAAAGCAGAAGAAGCCACCAAGATATGCATCCAATAGTGCAAGGTTTATTTACTAGATATAGCAAGGCTTGATGGTCCACAAAGAAGGTAAAGGGTGTAGCCAATAGATAATGCCGGAATTTCTTCACAGCAAACACCATGGCCAAGCCCTCTCTCTCTGTCTTCGAGTAATTTATTTCCATTTCAGTGAGTTGTCTGCTAGCAAAGCTCATTGGGTAGTCCAGGTTGTATTTGCTAGGTTGGCACAACATTGCCCCCACAGCAATTTTCTAGGCATCGATATGCACATGGAAGATAATGGTCCAATCTAGGGCTCGTAGAATCAATGCTCTGGTTAGAGCCTTCTTCAACTCTTCATATGCTTGTTGGCATGGTTCAGTCCATTCAAAGACAATTAGCAACTTGTATAAAGGTCTAGAAATCAACGCGTAATTCAACACAAACTGCCGATAGTATCCTGTGTGGCCTAAGAAGCATTGAACTCCCTTATAGTTGATTGGGGACGGAAGATCAACAATAACCTAGACTTGTGAGAAGTCAATGGCAATGCCGTTCTTTGACACCACATGCCCTAGGATGCATCCATGCTTCACCCAAAACTAGCACTTTAAGGGGTTCAGGGAGAGACGATATAGGCTATATCGCTCAAAGACTGCTCAGAGTTTTTCTAAGTGTTCTCTCCAAGTCGAGTGAACGCACAGTCATCCACGAAGACTTCCAACTCTTTGCAAAGCATGTCTTTAAATATGGCGCACATGAGGCGTTGGATGTTGATGGGGGCATTAGTCAACCCAAAGGGCATGACTATGTGAGCAAAGACGCCCCACTCAGTGGCAAAGGCAGTCTTATGCTTGTCGACATGATGCACTTGCACCTGATTGTATCCCAAGAAGCCATCCAAAAAACTGTAGGCTTCCTTGCCAGCCACTCTTTCAAGCATGTGCTCGGTGTATGGCAATGGATAGTTGTCCCTCTTAGTAGCAACGTTCACCTTCTTGTAATTGACACACACTCTGATTTTTCCGTTCTTGTTCATGACAATGACTATGGACGATACCCAATCCGTGTGCTCAATTTCGTAAATGAATCCTGCTTCATCAGCTTGTCAATCTCTTCCTTGACCGCGTGAGCGTGTTTTGGATTCATAGGGTACAGTCGCTACTTGATCGACGTAGCATCTGGCGTCATGGGTATGTTATGAGTCACTACACTCGGATCTACCCCCTTAAGATCTTCTAAGGACCAAGCGGATATGTCTATGTACTCTCGCAAGAGAGCAACAAGACTCATCTCCTCTTCCTCAGTTAGGTCATCGGCAATGAAGGCTGGTTGGGGTGTCTCCCCTTCCTGGGCTAGGTTCGCCTCCTTGACCTTGGATGGTCCCTCGATTGGTTCACTCATTTGCCCTTGACGTTTGGCACCTAGCAACAGGATCACTACCCTATCCCCTTTCTTGAATTTTGTAAATCTTTTAGGGATGTCCTGTAGCTTTCTCTGTTCTTCCGTTCGTGTGTCCCTGGGTTGTTTTATCCTTTTCTCTTTCAACCGTCTGTGCCTCAAGTGGACGGGTAGGTCCCCCTTGGTGCGTTTGGTCTTGGCCGACCTAGGTATCTCTGGGTTGCTATATCTGAACTTACCTCTGACTCAGAGTCGAACTCCCCATCTGCGCTAAAAGAGGCGGTCTCCCCTGGTGGTTGCCACTCAGAGGGTGACTCTATCCAAAGTATCGGTGACGTACCGCGCTAGGCTAGGCCTGCTTGATCAAAATCTATGGCCCTTACATGTTCCAACCAAGCACAATCACAATCTTGAAGGCACTCTTTTTCTACGGCGTGGTCTGCCCGTATTTGTTCTATTTTCCATCCCTCAGTGTCGTATTCTACGATATCCATCTCACCCTCGCTTTCATCATTGAAGGATTGGCAGTCTTTATATTCATCGTTGGAGTCCTCTTCGTTAGACTGCTCATCCTCTCCTAGGTCTTGGTATACTCCTTGTCTTTGATCGGGGATTAGGGCCCAGTTGTACATGAGGTTCAAGTCATGCACCCCACTCCACTGTCACTTGGATTCATCTAAGAGATCTTGGAGTGGTTTGAAGTTTGCTACTAGATTTTTTGCTAGCTTGCCCATAAAATATTCCAAAATCTCCTGGACTTCTCTCTTGTTATTGGGCACTTGGAAGGTGGCACATTTAAGTCTCCCCTAAAGGGTTAATGCCATCATGCAAACTGGTATGGAGGGTGCATCTTTAGACTTATCGATTGTCTTGATGGCTTGCTCATATGCCTCATGATCCGAGAATGGCAGGTCGATTTTAGCAAGAACATGCATCCAATCTCGTTCGTCTTTTGGGCATGGAATGTACTTGGTCTCACCAAGGGTCCATAGGACTTCTTGGCTTGAGTGTTCCCTTTAAGCATCGCGAAGATGGCATCCAAGTCGATTGGTGAGGTCTTCCAGGTGTCCATCTCTACCCTCACGATGTCCATTCTATTGCCAAGGAAGATTAAGCCGTTACCCCAATCTTCGATGACTCTGGCATTGTGCATCTAGGGTCAGCCTAATAGGATATGGTAGTCCACACCCTTCATGACTATAATGTCAATAGAGAACTGGACACCAGCGATTTTCACTGGCCATTTTTTAAGCACCCCGAGTGGTTTCACTCTCATACCATTTGCTAGTGTGACATTGAACTTAGCAATCTCAATAGGTGGGTTTCCCCAAGTCTGAAGCATTGCATGGCTAAGCACACTAACCCCAGTTCCCATGTCTATGATCCCCTTTCTCGTTGTGTCACCTAGGGCTAGGACCAGTAAGACTACATGCATCTGGGTGCCCTCCCCCAGAAGGCATTAACGTGCAAGGACTTTGGCACAGAGTGCAGCGTCAGAGTTGGTATTTGTGTCTCTACATCATGGTCATGTAGATCAGCATCTTGCTCTCGTGATCCCTCGACCCACTGTTTCAAGTCTTGCCAGAGGGTGGGATGCTGGTTAAGTAAGTCTCCCAGACTTAGCGTCATGGGGGTGGTCACCAGCGTGGTAAGGAGGTCATTGGCTACTTGTCTCTCTCCTAATCCAGCTTGTCATGGCCAATGGCTGTGATGACTGATTTGCGGGCCTGCAGCATCAAGACTTGGCCTAAGCGCAGTACTGCTTGTGGTGCAGTAGTATCCCCCGACTTTGGTCGAGGGGGTGAGACTGGCATGTTTATGCTAGAGAGATCATCGATCTCGTCCTCTAGGATGGGCTCAAAGTCCTTTAGGTGCTCTTGGGCCTCTTTCACCCATTCCTTCACTTTCTTTATGGCCTCTAGTTGGGCTTCGGATGCGGGTATTCCCCTACCTTAGCACTTTCCTTTTCGGTCATCTTAGGGGTTGAAATTTCCGCCTCTACATTAGTTACCTTATTTCCAGCAGGAAGAGTAGTAGCACTCTCAGTTTTCTGTGCAACCTTAGCTTCAGGCCTCTTCTTTCTCTATCTACGACTCTTCTTCCCTATCGATGCTGCATCGAGATTGCTAGGCCATGGCAGTGATATGCCAGCGTGCTTCATCTGGGCACGAGTCATGACCCGCAATGGGATAGGTGTGGCCTCCCCATCGAGGTTATCGACACCAAACAACCCCAATGGGATAGATGGCTCATTGGCTGAACTCAAAGATGGTTTTCTCTTTGGGCAGTCGATGAAGAGATGAGTGATCCCGCACTCAACGCACCTTAGGTCAGCTTTGTCTTTGTTCTGCTGCTCCCTCTCCGGGCAGCATGATGAGACATGCCCTAGGTGACCACACATCCAACAGGTGATTGGATCCTACGTCTGCCCCTCTAGGCCTCTACCTCATCCTCTTCCTAATGCCATCATCAGTACTAGTCGATAGTCTATAAGAACTGCGTTGGCTTCTTCGTCATGCGAGACATAAGGGCATACGTAAATCTCTTCCTCGGTCGGCTCTTCCACGTAGTGGATTGGAGCATCACTCGGTGGATGGGTTACGTAGGGGCCAAGCAGTCTAGGTATGCCTGTAGGGTTTATGTATACCCTAGGAACAGCCAGCTTAATGTCGTTAGGTGCAGGAAGGGCCAACGGGACTTCCCTTCTGAAGAATGGCAGTGGCCTATTCGCTAGGTAGGGTTGCTCGTATGGTTGCAAGTATGGAAGTCTTCTTGGTAATCTACAATGCGTGATGTCGTGACCGAACCTACCGCAGTTAGCGCAAGGTCTTGACCTAGGGTCTTGACACTCGACTGCTGGAAAGTGGTTTCCGCCATAGTACACGCATTGGACGTGTGGGCGCATTGGTCGTCTCAACATGTCTTGCAATTTGGCTATCTTCATCTTTACATCAGCCCATTCCTGGTTTGTCTCGGTGGCTTTCCCCTTATCTTGGGTGGTTGGGCCTGATCGTTCGCTAGAGGTTGAAGCTCTCTCTAAGCTCCGCGAGTTGGTTTCCTCTGAGTTTAAGCTCCTAAAGCTTCTCTCTTTCAGCGGGTCGTCAACTCTGATGGCTTCCTCAAAAACCCTAGCTAGCACATCTTACTACAAGCTTGAGTTGCCTACCAAAGCCTTATATAGTTCCTCATTTCGAATTCCACGGATGAACACAGTTGACACTGCTCTTTCGGTTGATCGTTCGCCCATAGGGATTCTCTTGAAGAGACTCCTCACGTGGGTCATATAGTTGCGAATGTCCTTCTCCTTCTGCTTGACATTCATCAGTCGCACTAGTAGATTGTCGGAGTATCTAGGCTTGGCAAATCTCTTGATGAAGAGATTCTTGAGGCCGTTGAAGTTGGCTCGCTCTACGGCATCTAAACTCGTATACCAAGTCCTACCCTTGTCACCTAAGCAAAGCCCAAATGCTTGGGAGCACTGAGTTAGGTCAGTGAGGCCATTGGCTTCGCAGACTTATTCAAATTACTCCATGAAACTATATGGATCGTCACGGGGCTGGTACTTGTCGAACTGCTTAGCAATGATTGGGATTTTGGACTGGCTCTTGGAGCCTTGGTTTGCTTCTAATCTTGCTAGTAGTGATGTTGCTAATGCTGCGGCACCTTGCTCTACTGTTGTGTTTTCTAGCAGTCACTTCATGAGAAGCTCGCTCAGCATTAAGTCTCCTTCCAGGGCTCTCTCATGATCAGTTCGGTTTCTACCAGCTAGGTTTAGCACCCACTGTACCTCACATAATTTTGTGCTTTGCCTTTGGCAGCTTGCTAGTTTCTATTGTACTCTACTATGCTTTGCAGTGCCCTGTGGGCTAGCTTCCTCTCCTCTTCTAAGTCTGTGATGATGGCATCTACTGTGCCGTGGTGGTCATACCGGGCATGCACATCATAGCTACTCACCAGCTCTACCGAATTGCCTCTAGAAAGACTCCTAAGTCGAGTTCCTCGTTTGGCCTGTGGTCTAGGTTTTCTTTTGCTATCGTCGTATTCTCATGCTCCACCAAGATATCGATCAAGTTGAGTAAGTTTGTCAAATCCACCTCCTTGGCACCGCTTGCTTGGTCCTACTCTGTGTGTCAATAGTTTGTCTATGTCCTTGGGCCTTCTCCTATTGGTGGATTCCTTGAGTTGTTTATTTGAGTGAGTTCCTTGACTTATTAAATACAATCCTTAATTTATATCCTCTTAGTGTGTGTGTTTCTTCCCGTGCACTTGTGCTCAATCAGGCTTTCAGTTTTCCTTAAGTGTACTTTAAGTCCGAAAATTCAAGGTGAGTGCGGAAAACAATATCTAAGCGTCTCACGCACTCTCGCTTCGTTTTGGGCCCGATTGGCTCATCAATCAATTCTCTAGCCATCTTGATAGGGTTTCGAGTTTTCCTACCACATTGCCTCGCTCGTTCTTTGTTCGGTCGTAGCCGAGTCAGGTGGGCTGAGAGCCGAGTGGCTGAGTTAGGTTGGGTCAAATGTCAACTTGTCCGAGTGGGGTCGGGCCGATTCGGCAAAACTGATGGCCGAATTTCAAAGTTGGTCCGAATGGTTGATTCGGACCAGGCCGAGTGGTAGATGTCTGAGTTGAGTGGGCCAAGTCAGGTGGTTCGAGCGGTAGTGGGTTGAGGGCTGAGTCAGGTGGGCTGAATGGGGTTTTGGGGCCGGGTCAGTCGAAAGACAAAGTGCCAAGGGCCGATTGTGGGCCGAGTTGCACACGACGCGGTAGCGCGGAGGTGATTTTAATCAACACTGACGATTTAGCTAATCATTTCATGCACAACCTTCCAGATCACAACTAGGGTGCAAGGGGAAGTGATCAATATACCTGAAGTGATCAGTAGACTCTCCGGCAACAAGATCAAAAAGATTCTCTGCGGGCTCTCTCTCTCTCTCTCTCTCTCTCTCTCTCTCTCTCTCTCTCTCTCTCTCTCTCTCTCTCTCTCTCTCTCTCTCTCTCTCTCTCTCTCACCCACTCACTGCAAGGGTTGCAAATGAGCTCTCCCTTGGCCTCTTGGCTCTTAAACCCCTTCCCGGGTAAGGTTTGGACGCTCCCAATCACTCACTTGCTGACATTAAGCATCCCAAGTAATCTTTTTGCCATTTTTTGCATGATTTGTGCCATATTTTGCCCTATTTTACAATGGTGAACCCTACCCTTTTCCAATTCGATTTCCTAGTCCTAACCTACGCTAAATGCAACAAGAATTGAAAGCAAAAAACTGAAATGATTTCTCCATGTTTTCCAATCATCAAACAAACAAAATAGCCCAAAATACTTACTTGCTTTGAAGATCAAAAAACCCAACTTCTTGCCTATCTCAAGCTCCGGTTCGGGGATGAATCCCTTACTTCGATGCTCAATATGAGGCGCACAAGTGCTCAAGCTTGAATCCACGCAACTGCCAAGACCCATGGACCACTTATTGTTTCAAGTATTCCAAGCGAGCTCTAATGGCTATCTCTCACCTAACCGACGCGTCGTCGATCCTACGAGTGTAGTGAGCTTACCTTGATGCCGAAATGAGTTGCTTACTCTCTTGCACACGCCGCTAGCTCCACGATCCTAGATGCTAGATCAAGCATCCTTAAGCCTCCTCCATCTCAAGCTCCATCCACCATAACCGCGCGCGCAAGAAAAGATAAGAGAAGAGAAGAGGAGATGGTGAAGAGCTTCACCCTCTTGATCCCTCACTCCCTCACACTCTCATGCTCCCTCTCTCAAGAGCACACACAAGCAAGGAGGAGAGAAGAAGAGAAGAAGAAGAGAACTCTTGTTAGTCACACACCAAAGAATGAGCTCTCATTCACTTTTTGGATTTTATATACAAAACCCTAAATTCCCATGGACACCCATCCCTTTTTTACATGACCGGACATTGTGGCAAGGTCCTTTCTCTATTTCCCTCTTCTAGCCTTATGCCTCTAGCCTACACCCTTCTAATATTTTATATTTGGCACAGGAGGGATCTTGACGCTCTTTTACAAGAGTTTCTAGAGCTTTTTGAGGTGCCTTTCATTTAAAATTGTGCTTTTTGCCCCAGCTTAGCTTTAGAGGCCGCTTGCATGTCTTTGCTCTTTTTCCCTCTTTTATCCACTTTTTCCTTCCTTTTTCTACCATCTTTCTCTGCCATCTCGACTTGGGTTAACAATGTGTCATGTAACTAGGTAGTAGCAGGTAGACTGAGCTTGAATATCTCAACAGATATTAGCCATGCAAGAAGGGTACTACTTGATGTAGTAGGGATTGGCACTGGAGGAACTAAGGCAGAAACTATTCTAGCCACATGCTTTAAGCACTTTCTTTGAATGACCAGAGGAGGAGGGGAGTCATGATCTTCAAGGATAAGTTCAAAATCTTCAATAGGAGGAGGAGGAACCACTAGAGGAATTTCAAGAAGTGATGTAATTTCCTTTACAAGGGCAGAGTATGTCAAAAAAACATACAAGTAAGAACTATATGTGAAATTAGTCACATTATCCCTAGCAACCCTAATCAAGTATTGATCCATTTTGGTAAGGAGATAAGAACTCCAATCAATGGTCATGCCCTTGAGCACCATTCTGGAAGCAATGAATAATTCCTTGGACATGTAATTAGATGGAGTTTTGGCTCTATCCTAAAGAAACTGGCACAATTTTTTCCAAAAGGGATCTAAGATCATGAAAGCACAAACGCCAGTCTATGTAGTGATGACCCATTTAGCATCCAATAAGTCCTTGGTCTATCTCTATAGGAGCTTCATAATGTCCACGTTGGAAAAGATCTAGCAGGCTATTGGAAAGGTCTCCCCATGGTAAGGAAGAGACAAAGCCTTCCCCCATCCTCAAGGTGTCATCAAGACAATGGTACCATGAACAAAATCTAATTGGTTACTATATGAGGTTAAGAATTTATCACACAAGGTAGGATCATTAATAATGAGTGGCAATGAGAGAGCCACAAAATGGGATAGACCAGCCTTAGTAATAAGGTCCGATATTCTAACAATTGAGAATAATCGATTGACCAAAGGAAGATATTGGACTAGGGGAGGAGTTTGAGGTTCCATTCAGATAAGAACAAAACACACACACCACACAAACATACACAAAAGAGGTATGCAAAATAGTAGAACAAAGGACAAATAAGATCTCGTTAGAGTATCAGCTTGTACGCAACACAAAAGACCACCCCAAGAAAACCACATCCTAGAAAAAAATTGGCATGACCTATCCACACATATGACCAATAGGTTCACTAGATGCAAACATACAAGCACCCTGAAACCCCATATCAAGTAAGAATATTAAAAGAAATATACACACCATAGCCTAGACTACATCAACGTGATCATCAAAATAGAAGAATTACCACAAACTACACCACACTAACAATACTGAGCCAAGACTAGAGTACACCTAACAAACAAAGACTAAGAAATAGATTGTGTTACCTTCACAGCTATGGATTGTGTTCATTGATTATATGAGAGATGTGTAGTGTAGATGGATTTAGATTTACTGGTAGGTGAATTTTTCCAATTATTAACAATGGGTGAATTGGTTAATTAGCTTGTCAATCTTAAAAAGAAAATTGTGGTTCATTTTATCCATTAAGAAAAAATATTACTTTAAACAAGCCTTGGACTTCGAACCCGACTCTACAGGTCTCTAAATGCATATTCCTTTTTACAAATTATTGTGTGTAGCACTTTTTTTTTGCCAATGCATGGTGTAAGAGAGTGACAATTGGTTCATTTTATTATAAAATTAAAAATGTGCAAGTAAACCAAAAATACAATCCCACCAAGCTAAAAAATTATAGCATGAGAAAAAATACCAAAAATACCACATGTAGTTTTTTATATATATTTTGGATTTTTAGATATTTCTTACTTTTATTTGATTTTATAGATTTTTGGATTTTATTTTTGTGCAGTTAATAATAAAATGATTGAAAATTGATCATGAAATTTTTGGACTTGTTTCAAATTTTAGGTATTTTTTAGTTTTTCTTTTATTTTCAGGTATTTCTAATGGAATTTGTAGGTTTTTATTAGGTTTGTCAATTTTTTCTATTTTTGAATTTTGCACATTTAAGCTTATATTTGTGAAAAAAAAATTCAATGGATTTGTTGTTTAAGCAATATAAAATTGGGGTGGGACAGAAGGAGGTAGGAGAAGAGGGGGAGTGAGGGGGTCAGGGCAAGCACGTGGGAGGAAAGGGAAGTGAGGGGTAGGGACAATGCGGCATGTGGGAGGGGAAAGGAGAGGGGAGTGAGGGGGCGGGCCCGCAAGGTAGGGGGAAGGAGACTATAGGGAGTAGGAAGAGAGGAGGGAGAGGGAAAGAAATAGTCGGGGAGAGAGAGAAGGGAAAGGAGAGAAAATAAGAAGAAGAAGAAGAGAAAGAGAGGGGGGACACAAACAAGTGGGAGGGTTTTTTTAATTAATTTATTATTATTTTTTTCTTTTTGAAAAATGTCTTCCCCTCGTTCTACATACAAGCGTGAGTGGGGTAAAAAATTTTGTAGCATCAGGAATAAACAAAAAGGGAGGAGCACATACGGGCTGATTGGAAGACGTCGAACGACCCAACTGCACATATGGGTCGATGGGCAAAAAGAAAATCTGTGCATGCATTTCAAGGTGAAAACTAGGCATTCACGTAGACATGCAAGGATAATGAGACCAAAAATGCATTAAAATTTTCATTCAGAAAGATCCATCCAGATTGGCGTGCAACAAAAAGGAAAGGTGGGCAAGATGATAGGGGGAACACGATGGACAATACGAACGATACGTCCGAAAGGGGAAATATATATTCACATGGAAAAATTAAAAAAATTCTCCAAAAAATGGGATTGAAAATTAATAATGAAAAATCAGTTTGCAAGAACAAATTGCAAAAAAAAAAGGAAAAGTGTGTGGTTGGATCAAACAAAAATGACTATCAAATTAAAACACAAATCCCATGAGAAATAGGGGCATTCACATGGAAAATTAAAAAAATATTGATGAAAAGTGAAACAGAAATTAATTCGAGAAGATCTCTCAGTCAAAATAGAGTGCAACGAATAGAAAAAATATCATGGTAAAGTGTTGGACAAGGCTATCAAGTCATATCACAATTCTAATGACAATAGGGTGCATTTGCATGAAAAAATCTCAAAAATATGTAAGAAAACACAATAAAAATTTAGTAACACAAAATCTATATGTTGGAAGGAAGGGGGAGAGGGAGGGAAGAATAAAGTTTGGTTAGATGTGTATCTCAAGGCTATCCAAGCAGTATGATGGACCTAAAAACGGGCCGGCACTGGCTCATGCACTAGCCGGACCTCGTCACTATGCACAAGACAACCCCTCGGCCTCGCGGCCAGGAGCGTCTATCAAAATCTCTGCCTTCCTACACATTGCGTTTGTAATACGTTGTAGTCCAACTGATCCTAACCCAATATTACTCCTCAGAGGGAGTCCCTTTCACATAGCCAAAAGGCTCGAATCACATACACATGGGGTTCCTCCTAAGGCTGAATGCCGTCAACCCTCTGCGACTCTCCTACACCTTGGGGATTGGCCCCTCGATGCGTCGCTCAACATTTAGACATTTCGCACAAACGTCACTCAAGGTACCAAATGAGCGTGTCCAGGAATGTACCATTTCCTCACTTGACTTCCCCTATAACCCTCGTCTATCCTACAGCATAGGAACCTCACGCTCTCAACGGTGGGTCACAGGCCTACTGAAAACAATTGCTATGCATATCCAGGAGCTAACTCTGATACTTTTAATTTCCTCTAAATGATCATGCAAAGAGGTGGATGCCTAGTGCTCAAACATTTTAAAAACCAGCAGCGTGCAAGTGCAAAACATCTCTTTCATGCTTTTCTTTCTAACCGCTTTGTGCTTCGCTGCAACACCTAGCACCGAAGTGATCTTCGTGCTACTAGGTTTTAATTTTTATCATTACGATTCCGTCCTAGATGCAATGCATATAAAATCAGCAAATTATTCCTCATGCTCAGCGGCATTTAACCATTTTTTCCACAACTCTTCCCTCCCCCGTTGATAGTGCATCATTGCATTCATTTCTTTTAGGGTTTCCTTGTCATTTTAAGGAAGGAAACACGCACCAAAACATATAAACAAGGCTGAACTGAAGCATAACTTCATGCCCCAACCTTGTTATACATCAACAAACATAAATCCTATTTTTCTATATTTTTCGTAGCCCCAAATGTATTTTTCCCCTATTTTCATGGTTTTTTTATCATTTTCCCCCATTTTCTTCATTTTCTTGTATTTTTTAAATTGCTGAAAATGAAAACCAGTTTGTGGGCTGTGGCCCTTAGTTCATTTGCAACAAAATTGAAAGATTAGTTGATGTGTATCGACGGTTTTCCCCATTTATATGCCCAAAACCCTTGTTTTTCCCCATTTTTCATGCGTTTTCGGGTTTCTTGACATTATTTCGAGCCATGAAATGCATGTTTTTCATAATTTCTGGTTATAAACAGTAAGAACTTAGAAGAATCAGCAGCATAATCAAATCTTAGTCCATATGAACGGCATTCCATCAATCAAAAGCATAAAACACTAGATTTTCTTTGTAATTTTTAGTTTACCGCTTAAACGCGTGTTTCAGGTTTTGTGTCCATGGCTGTAGATTTGAAAAAACAGCAGCACTCCATGTCCAGCAACATCACAAATCACCATTCTCAGCCCGTGGAGCAATCCGGTCCATGCCGGACAAGCCTCCATCATTCTTTCTTCTTCCTTCTTCTCCCCACATGATCTTGCCTTTAGAAGAGAGAGAGGGAGGAGAGAGAAAGACTAGAATCAGAAATTTCAAACCAGGCCACCATTGCGCGAGCAAAGGGCGGCGATAGAGTCAGGATACAGAGGGAAATGAAGCCCCATAATCATTGTGGGGGGTTGTTTGCAGGCTGCCATCTCCATTGATCAACAATGGGGCGCATTTTTCGGCGCCATGTTGATCACGCTTCCTCATCTCTTCTCTCTCCACGATTTGGTTGTTGCATTTCATGTGGCATTTCATTTTGGGCCCCAAGGGTCACTTACTCATTTGGCCAAACTTTGGTCCACCTTTTCAAATCTTGACCGGTTTCTTGGCCATTTTCCCGTCCGGACTCGGAATCGAGCTCTGAAAAATCCTGGGCGTCCGGCTTAGCATCCCGCATTGGCCAGTAGCTTGTGTCAACCCGCACGACTGTCTGAAAAATTATGAAAAATCACCAAGTGTCGCTCGGGCGCCTTTAAAGCACCTTGACGCTTAAAATCGTCCTAGATCGAGCCGCCGCCTTTGACGGTGAATATTTTTCCCTTGATATTCATAATTTTTAGCTATTTTTAAGCACTTCCCGTCACCTAAATTCCGCTCTCATTGGCGACCACGGGATAGGGCGACTCAGCCCGTCGAATCCACGAACATATCTGCACATAAACAACCAAAGAAGCATCAAACTGATACAAAACAATTATCATCAGAAAACTCAGCACAATGCTCCCCCTACCCCTGGCAGAACCAAGGCATAACATCCACAAGGAATAGGCCTAGCATCATCTAATAGAAGATCCGAAGTGAGTCACTAACCAACTGCTCCAACACAGCCAAACTAAAAAACCTATCAAAGAGGTTGCCCTAAGTGGTAGTCTGAACTACTTACCAACTAAAGACAACCCAACTAGGAGCTCCGACAAGGCGAGGACTCCTATAGCCTGATCAAAGAGTATTTTCTTTCAGTCCATTTCTTCTTTTAGGGTTTTTATGGGATGAACATACTTGGGCATGTAAAAAGGAGGGAGCTGAGCGTAGTGACCCAAGGAGAACAAGGCATCGGTCTCAGGACCTGTCTCGGCACCCAAGAACCTACCAAGCCCTCGCAAGGCGACACTTAATCCTTTTCTAACGCTCACTTTTATTTTCGCTCCAACCTTCCTTGTTTTGATATTATTTTCCCAGCAAGAAGCCACCCCTAGGAAGACAAGGTATCGGCCCCGGGTCTGACTCGTCCCCAGGAACCTACCAGGCCTTCGCAAGGCGACGAGCAACTGCTTATATATTTTGTTATTTCATTTCTTTTCATTGATAGGGGTTAAAACCCCTTTTTACACACCTTCGTATTGATATTCATCTTTTAGGATATTCAAGATTTCTTGGCATCATCATTATGATCTTCTAGCAGGCTTCTCTAACTGCCTCACTACTAACAGAAACTCCTAGAACGGCTGCCTAGCAGGTTAGCAGAACAGAGCCACTAGGACTTCCTTCTAAAACAGGTCTTTCAATGTCTAACAATGTCTTTACAGGAGGCAATGACTACTCCGACCTCCCTCAAACATACGTAGCCTAAACCTGGGACTTCATGCCTTGGTTGCCGGTCCCCAACAAAAAGTATCCCCTTGACAAGTACAAATACACACAGAACAGGAAAGAAAGGTACTCGTAAAGGAGAAATATCACCTGGAGTGGCCACAAGAAGCTTCCATCGCAGCAAAGGCTCCTCCAGGCTCCACAAAATTCCACAACCCGCGAAATCTGTCCAGCACAACACTAAAACAAAAACCCAATTAAACGCACCCGCACTAGACAGGGAAATGGCCCTCTTGGCCTAATGAAATCAAACACTTTACTACAAAACTGTATCGGCCCTCTTGGCCTAATGAAATCAAACAATACTATGCATAACATCCTCCTGGAAACAATTATGATAGACATCAAAGCATACCATTCCCAGGGGAACAGGGCTTGTAGCCCTAACCTAGGTGCAGTAGATTATGACCTATCCCTCCTGCGTATATCGCAAGAGGTGTTCGCATCACATGTCGTCGAATCAGTCTGTGGGTCTGAGATAATAAAGGCAGATGAGTCTCACTTACCCTCTGCATCACCCAAATCAACCATCGTCTGCCAAAGAGGGCATGTTCAGAAAGCATACCCCACAAACAACCAGGTCCTGTCTCACCATCAATAGATATATCGGGACAAGGGCCACAATTAAAGAAGAGGTCTTCTTCATATGCCAGATTAGCCAATGAATCGGCAAACTGATTCCAATTCCGTGGAATAAGCTGAAAAGACACTCTATCAAATTCGTCTAGCAGGGCTATGGCAGTGTGATGGTACATACCAAGGATGGGGTTCCGTACCATGTACGTCCCATTGAGTTGATTTAAAACCAACTGAGAGTCCCCTTTCACCAACAACTGGCGGATACCACCCTTCTTCGCAATATTCAAACCCATAATAAGGGCTTTGTATTCGGCCATATTATTAGTAAAATTCGCCCCGAGATAAGCAGCTAACTTCATGACAATGCGTCGTCGGGGGTCTCGGATGACAACTCCTACACTTCCTTTTTTGCATGCACCCCTGGACGCCCCATCAAAGTACAAGGTGTACGTCCATAAAGGGTTTACATATCCTGCCATCCTGGACTCTACGCGTAATTATGGTAATCGAAATTCAGCATATTCAACGGGTGGACTGTAGGCTCCATCCCTCCATCATCATTGAATTCAACAGGGATGCTCGTCAAAATTTGTAGGCAGTGATGGCAGAAGACCTTGATTTCCCAAATAAATGTCCCGCCTTCTTGCTCAATCACCTTGTATCCTTTGCTCCACCAAATGAGCTTTCCCTGATGATACCTCTGTTCCAAATATGGGTGTTCTAAATAAGGGATCAGACGACCCATCAACCTCTATCACGATTTCCTTGCAGATGTTTGATCGATCTTGCCTAGACCTGCAAGGCAGTCATAGCATTAGTGCAATCAGAAATAATAAGGTTTAATCTTATTAAGATTAACCTTATTTTTAAATTCTATCCCCTCAAGGTCAGCTAACAAGACTGTGGATTTATTCTTTCCTATTCTAACGATCTTATAAGGCCCATCCCATTTGGGCTCTAGCTTGCCTGGGAATAATTCACGTCGTGCATCATAATACAGAACAAGCTGTCCTTTCTTGAAGGTGTATTTCTTGGCTTTGAGGTCGTGTAGCTTCTTCATTCGGCGCTTCGCCACTTCTTGGTGCAATAAGCTCTGCAACTTAAGCTCATCTAAATGTGCCAGTGTCGTCAAGCGCTCAAAAAGAGCGTCTTCATCGCTTAAAGAATGATTGATGGCAAATCGAATAGTCGGCAGCTCAATCTCTAAAGGCAAGACACACTCCTCCCCATATACTAACTTGAACGGGGTATGGCCAGTGGCTCGTTTGAAAGTCGTATTATAAGCCCACACTGCCACGTATAACTTTTTATCCCAATCCCGTTTCTTTTCCGACACAATTTTGGACAGGATGCCCACAAGCTGCTTGTTGGTACTTTCAACTTGCCCATTGGCTTGCGGATTATATGGGGTTGTTTTGTTATGCTTGATGTTCCACAACTCTGTCAATCCTTTGATCACCTTATTCAGGAAATGAGTTCCGCGGTCCGACACTAATTCTTTCGGTGGACCAAACCGGCATATTATCTGCTCTAAAAGGAAACTAGCAGTTTCTTTAGCATCATCTTTCCTTGTTGCATGTGCTTCTGACCACTTTGTGAAGTAGTCAGTTGCTACAATGATGTACCGCTTTTGCGTAGTCGATGACGGAGTAATAGGACCCACAAAGTCTATTCCCCACTTCTCAAATGGAAGTATCGCCATAATAGGGGTGAGTGGTCGTTTCCTATTCTCTCGACTATCATGTCGTTGGCAAATATCGCATCGCTTAACATACGCAAACGCATCCTGGAAGATGGCAAGCCACCAATAACCTGCTCTTAAAGCCTTTTGTGCTGTAAGCCGTCCAGCAAAATGGCCACCGCAAGCAGAATCATGGCACTCTTCCAAAATGAATGGCACCTCGTCAGGCGTCACACACCGGCGATAGATGTCATCAACCCCTTGCCGATATAATGTACCTGTGATCAAGGCAAACTTTAACGCTTGCTGCTTAATTTTCCTTTTCTCAGCCTTAGATAACTCGGATCCCGCCTCTCCCGTTGATAAATAATGCGTTATTGCAGCATACCAGGAGGGAATAGATGCCGTATCTATTTTAAATATCATCTCCATGTCACTACCTTCAGCCACAGATTCTTTCGGCTCCCCAAAGTCCACTAGACATTCCACAATGCCTTGCAACCTTGGTGGCTTACTCTTAATTTCATAATCAAATTCCTCCAAAGTGATCAACCACTTCGCTAAACGATCAGGCGGCTGTAACTTATTCATCAATAGTCGAAGTCCCTCCGCCTTCGTATAAAGCACGACTTTCTCATAGAGAATGTAATGCCTGAATTTCTTGGTCCCAAAGACCATCGCTAGACACAATTTCTCCATGTAGGTGTAATTGATTTCGGATACCCCCAGCTTCCGACTAGCAAAAGCAATCGGGTGGTACCACTTCTCTTCCCAAATTTGGGCTAAACAGCAGCTGATACTATACATGGTGGCTGCTGAGAATATATAGAACACCTCACCTCTTTTAGGTGCTTTTAAAACGGGCGCTCTTGCTAGCTCTTGTTTCACATCCTTGAATGCTACCTTACAAGGGTCACCCCATACAAATGAATAGCTAAAGGACAATAAATTTGTAAGCGGCAACGTTCTTTCTGCTAAGGCGTTAATGAATCTACGGTAGTAACCAACCAAAGACAGAAAGCTATGAACCTCTTTCGGGGTGCGTGGTGGACCCATGGCAACTATAACTTTGACCTTCTCGGGGTCTGTCGCAATTCCTACCGAACTGACCACATGGCCCAGCAATAGCCCATAAGGTACTCCAAAAGTACACTTCCGTGGGTTTAGGGCGATGCAAAATTGTCTACAGCGCTCAAAGCATTTTCTCAAAATGATCAACTGCCTTTCTCTCACGGTGGCGGCCCCTAAGTCATCAATAAACACCCTCAACTCTTCAGGGGATATATCACCGAATGTCTTATCAGCTGTTCGTTGCCACAAACCAGGCGCATTGCATAAGCCAAAGGCCATCACATGGTACGCAAAAGTACCAAATACAGTGATGAAAGTTGTTTTCAACTTGTCCTCTTCTGCGATTGCCATTTGGTTGTATCCTGCAAAGCAATCCATAAACGAATATATCTCCCTACCCGCTAATTGATCCAAAATCTGGTCAATAAATGGCAATGGGTAGTAGTCCTTAACTGTCTGCTTATTCAGCTCCCTAAAGTCTACACATAAACGGATTTGATTCTTCTTCTGCTTTCTAATCACAACTGGCGAACACCATTCCGTGTGTTGCACAGGAAAAATCAAACCCGCTTTTCGAAGCTTCTGTAACTCTTCAAACAGGCCGTCCCTCAATTCGAAAGGCATACGCCTTACTTTCTGTCGTACAGGACGACTGCCCTCTTTCAACGGAATTGTATGAACAGCAAGGCTAGGGGGAATGCCTCTCAACTCATCATAACTCTAGGCAAAGATATCACGGAATTCTTGGATCAAGGCCACATAGTCCTCCCTTTCTGTTGTACTCAGCATAGACCCTAATTTGATTGGCCGCGAATCATCAAGCGTACCAAGGTCTAGCTCGATAACATCTGCATCTCTTATACGATCTTGGGCCTCTATCGGCTCATTCAAAGTGATCTGATAGATGTCCTCCGTGGTGGATCCCTCTTTGGACTCATCACTCGATGATGTCTCACTAGCAGATAAATCTTCTAATGTCTCCAATTCTGTAGAAGATAGAGGAGCTCTCTCACTCTACGGGGACTCCGGATAAGCATCAACCACCACACGCTGGGCACCTCTGCCAAATATTAATCGACCGGCGGGTATATCCACTTGGCAATCCGCTTGCAAGATCCAAGGTCGTCCAAGTAATACTTGGTAACTTGGCCGCCCTGCAAAACGAATCACCCTAAAGTCCAACATGCATTCTACATTTGCAACAGTGACATGGACCTTAGTAATGCAGCCTTCCGGCTGTCTCAAACTGTCATCTGCCATTCTGAGAATTGTGGAGGTATCTTTCTGAATCGGAAGACCTAACCTTTCCATCAGTTCAGAACTCATAATGTTAACAGATGATCCCGTGTCGACAATAGCATAATCTACTAATATCCCATCGACATAGGCTGCAACCCTTGGGCAATGCTTCTCAGCATGCTCAAACCAGTCATCACCAACTCGCGCAATACCCAAAGGTTCTACGATATACCCGGTACGTAGGATCTTTCTAAATTCCTTGCGCACTCCTGGGGAAAGCTTAATAAGCTGTAAAAGATTCACATCCGGCTTGACTTCGCAAAGAGAGCCCGCCAAATCGAATTCATGATAGTTCGATAGAGCTCGCTTTTCACGCCAAACCATCCGCTCTTTAGGTCGCTGAACTGGCTTTATTGCCTCTTTCTTAACTTTCACCTTCTTCTTTGGTGCTTCCTTATCGGCTTTACTCTCTACGGGCTTCAAAGGTCCCCCTTCTAGGGCAGGATCCAAAACTTGCGTTCCTTTGTCGCCTTGTTTAGGGTTTCCGTCGACAGACTTATCCATGTCGGCTTCTCTACCCTTTTGACCCCTTGTAAGAACAGCACGCAAATTAGAGGTTTCAACATCATTAACGCGTACAGCCTCAATCAAACTAACCCCACTACCACTAGGTAGCTCCTCCACTATAGTCTTTGGTCGTTGAAGTATTTGTTTAGGCCCATTTTCTGGCTGGGAATCATTTCCTTGGGCACGATGATTAACAGGCCCTGGTTGCCGACTACCACGCTGGAGGGAACTAATCTTACTCCAGCAAGTAGCTGCTAAATGGCCAGATTTTCCACAAATGTCGCACTTAACATTTGGGCAATTTCTTGGATAGTGCTGCCCGCCACACCATTTGCAACTAAACCTCGACGGTGCACCCTCCTCCGGGTATCTACTTCCTATCAAATTTTGTTGTTTTTTAAGGAAGTTGACATCAACAGCTATTTGTCGATACTGCTCCGTAATCATGTCGGTATAATGCTTCATCATGTCCTTAACCTCGCCAAGAACATTGGAAGAACTCGACTCATAGCCTTGGTCATTACCATGTCGCTCCATCGGCCTAACAATTCGATTAGGCACTGGTTGTTGAGCCACAGGCATGGTATTAAAATTGACCACCTGGCCTCCACCATTTGGAGCCATTTGACTGCCCGTAGGCATCGACATACTAGGGGGAGCTGGTAATAAAGGCACATTCTGCATCATGGCCCCTCTCCCATTAGGGTTAGCCATCGCTATCCCTTGGCCACTACTGCCATTGGCTATTGCCATATTGTTTCCCAATACTAAACCCATGTTCGAATTGCCTCGAGAAGCATAGGCTGCTTGTAGTCGGGATTCCACCTCTTGTGCTCGTGTGATGGCAGTATCTATATCCCCCAAGGGGACACTACTCAACTGCAATTGGATATTAAAGTCCAAACCATGTAGGAAATATTGCAATTGGGCAGCTGCGAGGATAGGAATAGAGGTGTCCAACTTACGGAAAACCTCTTTTATCTTCTTCGCATAAGCACGAATATCCTCGTGTGGTTCTTGGCGGGTCACGTTGAGTACACGCAACCAATATTGCCCACCCCTTTCAGGGGCAAACTCCCTTCAAAAAGCTCCATAAAATGCATCAATGTTCAATATGGTTCCGGCTTCTAAACCATGATACCATATAGCGGCTCTTCCTTTGAGAGTCATGTTGAAGAACATCATTAAATGTCCTTCTTCTTGGATGCGACAATTAAACATCAGCTTTTGAAACTCCCTAATGTGGAGTTCCGCATCTTCCTCAACTAACCCATTAAAAATGGGTAGTGGGTAACCTAGAGCCGGCAAATCCGTCGTTCTTGCTGGAATTGCAATAGGATGCGCCATGACGAGAATCGGATTTGCACCAGGAATAGGGGACGGTGGGGTTACACCTCCCGCAATTGACGTGGACTGGCTTATGGCAGGAAGGGGAGCACTAGAGCCTCCGCCTTCTCCTGACTTGCTACTTGTGGTCCTAAGACCACTAGATCCACTCCCTCGTAAGGGTTCAGCACCGCTACGCTTAGGGGAATATCTCCTAAAAATTTCAGCACGTCGCCTAGCTCTTTCGTCTCTTTCTTGCTTTTGGATTTCTGCTAGACGATGCTTATCAATAAATAACGGATCAAGCTCAGTATCCTCTGGCATAAACTGCTAGTTGGTCCTTAAACAACCAGGATTCGAGAACCGCCACTTTTAAGCGGCTCCCGGCAGACGCACCACTGATGGACCTAAAAACGGGCCGACACTGGCTCATGCACTAGCCGGACCTCGTCACTATGCACAAGACAACCCCTCGGCCTCGCGGCCAGGAGCGTCTATCAAAATCTCTGCCTTCCTACACATTGCGTTTGTAATACGTTGTAGTCCAACTGATCCTAACCCAATATTACTCCTCAGAGGGAGTCCCTTTCACATAGCCAAAAGGCTCGAATCACATACACATGGGGTTCCTCCTAAGGCTGAATGCCGTCAACCCTCTGCGACTCTCCTACACCTTGGGGATTGGCCCCTCGATGCGTCGCTCAACATTTAGACATTTCGCACAAACGTCACTCAAGGTACCAAATGAGCGTGTCCAGGAATGTACCATTTCCTCACTTGACTTCCCCTATAACCCTCGTCTATCCTACAGCATAGGAACCTCACGCTCTCAACGGTGGGTCACAGGCCTACTGAAAACAATTGCTATGCATATCCAGGAGCTAACTCTGATACTTTTAGTTTCCTCTAAATGATCATGCAAAGAGGTGGATGCCTAGTGCTCAAACATTTTAAAAACCAGCAGCGTGCAAGTGCAAAACATCTCTTTCATGCTTTTCTTTCTAACCGCTTTGTGCTTCGCTGCAACACCTAGCACCGAAGTGATCTTCGTGCTACTAGGTTTTAATTTTTATCATTATGATTCCGTCCTAGATGCAATGCATATAAAATCAGCAAATTATTCCTCATGCTCAGCGGCATTTAACCATTTTTTCCACAACTCTTCCCTCCCCCGTTGATAGTGCATCATTGCATTCATTTCTTTTAGGGTTTCCTTGTCATTTTAAGGAAGGAAACACGCACCAAAACATATAAACAAGGCTGAACTGAAGCATAACTTCATGCCCCAACCTTGTTATACATCAACAAACATAAATCCTATTTTTCTATATTTTTCGTAGCCCCAAATGTATTTTTCCCCTATTTTCATGGTTTTTTTATCATTTTCCCCCATTTTCTTCATTTTCTTGTATTTTTTAAATTGCTGAAAATGAAAACCAGTTTGTGGGCTGTGGCCCTTAGCTCATTTGCAACAAAATTGAAAGATTAGTTGATGTGTATCGACGGTTTTCCCCATTTATATGCCCAAAACCCTTGTTTTTCCCCATTTTTCATGCGTTTTCGGGTTTCTTGACATTATTTCGAGCCATGAAATGCATGTTTTTCATAATTTCTGGTTATAAACAGTAAGAACTCAGAAGAATCAGCAGCATAATCAAATCTTAGTCCATATGAACGGCATTCCATCAATCAAAAGCATAAAACACTAGATTTTCTTTGTAATTTTTAGTTTACCGCTTAAACGCGTGTTTCAGGTTTTGTGTCCATGGCTGTAGATTTGAAAAAACAGCAGCACTCCATGTCCAGCAACATCACAAATCACCATTCTCAGCCCGTGGAGCAATCCGGTCCATGCCGGACAAGCCTCCATCATTCTTTCTTCTTCCTTCTTCTCCCCACATGATCTTGCCTTTAGAAGAGAGAGAGGGAGGAGAGAGAAAGACTAGAATCAGAAATTTCAAACCAGGCCACCATTGCGCGAGCGAAGGGCGGCGATAGAGTCAGGATACAGAGGGAAATGAAGCCCTATAATCATTGTGGGGGGTTGTTTGCAGGCTGCCATCTCCATTGATCAACAATGGGGCGCATTTTTCGGCGCCATGTTGATCACGCTTCCTCATCTCTTCTCTCTCCACGATTTGGTTGTTGCATTTCATGTGGCATTTCATTTTGGGCCCCAAGGGTCACTTACTCATTTGGCCAAACTTTGGTCCACCTTTTCAAATCTTGACCGGTTTCTTGGCCATTTTCCCGTCCGGACTCGGAATCGAGCTCTGAAAAATCCTGGGCGTCCGGCTTAGCATCCCGCATTGGCCAGTAGCTTGTGTCAACCCGCACGACTGTCTGAAAAATTATGAAAAATCACCAAGTGTCGCTCGGGCGCCTTTAAAGCACCTTGACGCTTAAAATCGTCCTAGATCGAGCCGCCGCCTTTGACGGTGAATATTTTTCCCTTGATATTCATAATTTTTAGCTATTTTTAAGCACTTCCCGTCACCTAAATTCCGCTCTCACAGTACACCACTCTGCTGAGAAGAGAACGTGTTCATATGGAAAAATAATAAAAATTAAGTAAGAAAGTACCCACAAATATGCAAAAATGAATAATGGCCAATCCATGCATCATAAAGATAGGCTTTAAAAATGAAAAAATATCTTGGAGAGAAAATATCAAAACTATCAAATCAAACTGCAGTTCTAGCATAAGAAAGATGTATTCGCATGGAAACACATTTGATTTGTAGAAAATTCTTCAAAAATTAATAAGTGAGGAACTGTTGCTCGGAACAAAGTGTACTTTTAAAAAAAGTGTCAACTCTGAAGAGCAAAGATGGCTATAACATCATATTTCAATTTTAATAAATCTAGGGTGTGGTCACATGAAAGAAAAACAAAATCAAAAAAAGGGCTAAATGGGCAAGAAAGGCCTCAAGCACAAGGTAGAATAAGAAAATTGGATGGGGAAGGGACCCTAACAGGGCATAGATAAAACATTATATCATTTAAAGATCAAATATAGTAGCATGTTCACGAGGGTATGCAAATGAGATGCGTAGGGATGCATCCCCACACTTAAAATATTAACGGGCCAATTTGTCTAATTAGTAGGGGCCTAACACTTGACCATAAACCAAACCTTTGCATCTCTACACTTAAGTCATGATATATATATATATATATATATATATATATATATATATATATATATATATATATATATATATATATATATATATATATATATAAACACAAGAGGTAGGGTTAGAAACACTTGGCCCCATTCAAATGGTCGAGGTGGACCGTTGTCGATGTACTGGGGGTCGAAATTGTCTGCAAACCAAGAGGTACCACAGCTCACCACAACATGCATGTAGCATAGTAGTAACCATGCAGTAGCACAACCTGAGGAGGTAGCATCATTTTTTATGGAGAGTTGTTAAGTTATCAATGGCAAATAATATAACACTTAGCTCAACAAACGCTCATGTGAGAATGATAGATCAGTCTCTTGCCCCATAGCTCATGTCACTTCAAAGAGGGAAGAAAAGAACCTATATCTTACACTTGATTGAGAAATCAACAAGGGGAATGACGTAGAGGTAGTATGCTAGCGTGTACAGTTGATGGTGCATTAGCACATCCCAACCCATCTAGCATAGGTGCAAGAAGGCACACTAGGAAGCCTTGTACTACAGTGCATAGAGCAAAGTGGCATATCCTATGGTGATAGCAAAGGCATGTCCAATGTGTGTATAAGAAAAGGGAATGTACCTAGTCTCCATATGTTGTAACATCCCTCAATCCTCACCTCTCAAAGTTGATTGAAGGAAAAACTAGTCACTTTTGGCCTTCCCTTTGTCTCATGCTCTATTGAGAGATACAGGAGGGCAACCCATATACAACACTCAAGGGGTTGTCGATGAAGAGCGGCTTCATCTTATTGATGATGTCAAATAGGATCTACTGATGAAGAGGCATACCCAGGGGGGTAGCTAACAAATTAGGAACTTGCATTGCATGTAGGAGAGATCGTCTGCTATAGGGGTCAAATGTAGCTGTTGAATCACAGGGCATAATGCACCAAGGGAGGGGGATTTAGAATTGCATCCTAGGGATGTCAACTGAGGAGTCAATTGTTTTGGACTGTGGGTTGTTGTCAAGAATCGCATGGTGGGGGGACTTGCTCAAGATGCTGTGCCAAACACACACAGAATGCACAAGGAGAAGCTCACTCAAGAGACAAGAAGAGAGATGGAGGCCAAAACGTTTTCTTGTTGGTTTCTTCTTCTTCTTGTAAAATATTACACGGCGCAGCGAACAGAATCTGAGAAAGAGATAGAGAGTACACAACAGATAAGAGGAGAATCAGTAAATTCTTTAACTTCAAACAACTGATACAAAGATGGCTCTGTCCACCCGTGCGCTTCCACTGAGTGAAGCTTAGATGGCGATCTAGACAGAAGATAGGTGAAGAGTTTAAGGCTAGCTGGAACAACAACTCTGACTGGGTGAAAGATTAGTGTAAGATGGCTGCGAAGGGGTTTAGCTTTTATAGCCCGCGAAGGTCGTTAGGTCGGCCTATTGACCGACCTACCATATGAGCCTCCACTAGTCGGCCAGGGAATATTCCAGGGAATATTCCCTTTACCATCGGGCCGGGGGCGCTGCCCCCGGACCCCCGCCAGGGGGGCCGCTGGCCCCCCTGGGACCCCCCAGCCAGGGGCCGCTTCCGCGGCCCCCGGACCCCACAATAGGGGCCCCTTTTAACTCCCTTACCACGCAACTCAATGCAATGTGCCTCGAGTTGCTACCAGCTTAACCACTCTGTCTAACCCAAAGATTAGACCCACAACAGTCACCTTTTTGCCATCCGGTCACATAGACCTCATCTGATATACAAGTCAGGACTCAACCAATGTCCGGGCTCACATTTGGCTTCTCCTCATAATGGGGGCCTTACAACTTTGAGCACCATGGATCATTGGTAGCACCTAATGAGGGTGGGGGCATTGATCATATCTAACACCCCCCCTCAATGTCCACCCATAGGTGAACTATCTCCTTGGCCCAATGCCGAGTCTTTGAAGATGAACTTGAAGCAGATCCTTCGTAAGTGCTTTGGTGAAGATATCTGCTCCATTCTCCTCTGTTGGACAGTAGACCAATTCCACTATCCCATCCTCCATCAAATCACGCACATAGTGATACTGGATCTCTATATGTTTGGTGCGTGCATGAAACACTGGATTTTTGGCAATGGCGATGCAACTCTGATTGTCACATCTCAGCACAGTTGGTTCTTCATCCTGCACTCCCATATGCCATAGAATCCTTCTCAACCATACGGCCTCACATGCAGCAAAACAAGCTGCCTTGTACTCTGCTTCGGTAGAAGACAATGCCACTGTTGGTTGCTTCTTACTAATCCAAGAAAAAATTCCTGAACCCAAAGAGAAACAATAACCAGAAACTGACTTCTTGGAATCAATGTCTCCTGCCCAATCTGAGTCACAGTTCCCCACAAGAGAAGTTCCGAAACTGTATGTGATACCATAGTCAAGAGTTCTCTTCAAGTATCTGAGCACCCGCATCCCAGCCTTCCAATGACTCTCATGAGGTTTGTTTGAGAACCTGCTCAAAACACCAACAGCAAAACTGATATCTGGTCTGGTGTTACACAAGTAGATTAGACTGCCGACCAACCTCCTATACCTCCCAATGTCTGCTAGTGCTGATGTATCCTCAACGGATAACTTTACATTCACCTCCATAGGTGTAGCTATCTCCTTGCACTCGGTCATGCCAAATGCCTTCAAGATCTCCCATGCATACTTCTTCTGAGAGATGAAGATCTTTCCTGGCTCTTGCCAGACTTCAATCCCCAAACAATAGTGCAGCAAGCCCAAGTCTGTCATTTCAAACTCAGAACTCAAAGCCTTTCGAGTTTGGTTGATCATATCTTCATAGTCACCTGTAATAAGAAGGTCGTCCACATATAGGACAATCACTACAGACTTTTTACCATCCCTGTAAACATACAAGTTAGCATCTGAGGCACATCTTTTGAAGTTTAGGTTTAAAAAGAACCTATCTATCCGCTGGTACCATGCTCTGGGGGCTTGTTTCAGCCCATACAATGCCTTCTTCAGTTTACACACTTTGTTCTCAGAATGGGGGGCCTCAAACCCTGGTGGCTGAGCCACGTACACCTCCTCCTTGAGGTCACCATTTAAGAACGCTGACTTAACATCCATTTGGTACACTGGCCACTTCTTGTGGGCAGCCACTGCAAGTACCGTGCGAATAGTGGTCATTCTGGCAGTTGGGGCAAATGACTCTTGAAAATCAAACCCTTCAACTTGTGAAAATCCTTGGGCAACCAGTCTAGCTTTGTACTTTTCTAAGGTACCATCAGCCTTGTACTTTACCTTCCAGATCCACTTGGTGCCAATAATCTTCCGCTTTGCTGGCCGATCCACTAGCTCCCAAGTGTCATTCTTCATTATGCTGTCATACTCCGCCTGCATAGCAGCCTTCCATGATGGATCTGCAAGTGCTTCTTCTAAGTCAGTTGGCTCCTTTACTTCTCTCATAATCTCAACCATCAAGGCCATGTTGACTATGTGAGCAGAAGCCCTCCTTTGCTCCTCTATTCTCTGAGACCTCCTTGGTCCGTCTGCCTTCTCCTCAACAGATGCAGGCATAGGATTATTGTGGTCATAGAGCTGCTTCACCCAGCGCGGCAATGGCTTTTCCGGTGGGGTGATGTCAGGTTGGTGAACTTTTTCCTCATCATCTGAAGATGATGCTTCCTCCTCCTTAAGGATAGGGATAGCTCTCGGGACAGGTTCATAGTGGACTACTTCTTCGCTTGATGATAAAGTGGAAGACCTTGCCTTCTCCTCCTCCACTGTATGCGGCTCCTCCTTGAACACCACATCACGGCTCGCGATGATCTTCTTTGCCTCTTGGTCATATAACTTGTAAGCCTTCTGCTCATCACTATAACCCAAGAAGATACATTTTCTGCTTTTTGGTTGTAACTTGTTTCTCTTCTCATCTGGAACATGTGCATAACATTCACATCCAAAAATTCTGAAATGTGAAACAGATGGTTTCTTACCAGTGTAAGCCTCATGAGGTGTTTTTCCCTTGAGAGCCTTTGTGTAGCTCCGATTTAGAATGTAGACTGCAGTATTAACAGCTTCAGCCCAAAAATGGTTAGGCAATCCCTTGCCCTTTAGCATGCATCTTGCCATCTCCACAATGGTACGATTCCTGCGTTCCACAACACCATTCTGCTGAGGTGTGTGAGGCGTCGTCAATTGACGCTTGATCCCTTTGCTCTTGCAAAAGCCTTCAAACTCCTTTGAGTTGAACTCACCACCACCATCTGTTCTAAATTTCTTCACACTTTTCCCTGTTTCATTCTCAACAAGTATTAGCCATTCTTTAAACTTACCAAAAGCTTGAGCCTTATCACGAAGGAAGTACACCCACATCTTCCTACTGTAGTCGTCGACAATCAACATAAAATAAGAAGATCCCCCCAAGGCCTGTGTAGGCATCTTACCACACAAGTCAGCATGCACCAACTCTAGAGGAGCATGTGCTCTATTCTTGCTTTCTTGTGGAAATGCCTTTCTCTGTTGCTTGCCCATCATACAAGCTTCACATGGTTCCTTCAATTCAGTTATTGTAGGTAGGTGAGCAACCATACCTTGCTTTTGCATCTCCTTCAATACTGCAAATCCGATGTGTCCAAACCTTTCATGCCAAAGCTTACTTGTGCCCACTCCAGCGGTGGCTGTAAGAGCACTTAGCTCATACAGGTTGTTCCTCCTTTCTCCTTTGCCAACAATTGTGCCAGCACTATCAATAATTTCTGCACCTGTCTTCTTGAACCTTACTTCATGACCAAGATCAGTTATGGCAGCAACTGATAAGAGATTTCTTCTGATTTCGGGAACATACAACACATTTGAAAGCTTTTTGACTTCACCATTTGCAGCAACAAAAGAAATAGTACCTGTGCCCGCAGCAGGGCATTTAGCATCATTTCCAACCGTCACAGTGATGGATTCTTGTAGAGGCTGCATAGAACTGTATAGACCTTTCTTGTTGGTCATGTGACGGGAGGCCCCACTATCCAACACCCAAGAGTCAGTGGTAGATTCTTCTTGCGCCGAGGAGCACACTTCCTCAATGGTCGCCATGAATAATTCCAACTCTGCTTCAGCCGTATTGGCTGTCTCTTTCCCTTTAGTTTTAAGGGTACCATTCTTTTCATCTGCCTTCTTGACACGACAATCTGCAATTGCATGTCCTTTCTTCTTACAGTAGAAGCACTCTCCTTGAAACTTCTTCTTGCCGCCCTTTTTCTTTTTGTCACCATCATTTTTGGTGGAGGAAACACCTTTGCCTTTTGCATTGGCAGAGAATGCAGCATCTCCATTGTTGCTTCCTTCTCGGGCTTTCAGCCTCAACTCCTCCTCCATTAATAATGCACAAAACTCCTCAAAAGTCAAAGCTTGAGGTCTCACCTGAGTATTAAGGGCAGTTACTAGTCCATCAAACTTTTGTGGACAAATCCGAAGACACCTCCGAGCTAGCTCTTCGCTAGTCTTTTGTATCCCAGCGCCAGCCATCTGGTCGCGCAGATTCTTAATCCGAGTGATGAATGCTTCAACCGTCTCTCCTTCAGCAAACTTCTCCGCTGCTAGTTGATTCTCCAAGTTTTGAATCCTTGTTTGGTTTCGTGTTTCATACTGACTCCTTAGTACATTCCAAGCCTCTGACGCTTTGGTTGTATGCTGAATCAGAGTCAAAACACTGTCAGAACAGCTTGTAACTAAGGCACACAATGCATCTGCATTCCTTCGTTTCCAAGCTCGTAGGAGATCTGCATTCGGAGGAATCATCACACTAGGATTTGATGGGTCGGGGGTAGGCTGTGGTTCTGCGTCGGTCCCCAGCACAGTCTCCAGAAGCTCATAAGAATCAAGGATAGTAGTAATTTTGAACTTCCACAAGGTGTAGTTTGTACCATCTAACTTGCCTTCGCTGAAGGTTGGTGGACGAATCCTCAGTGTTTGAATAGCCGGTACAGCAGCACCACCTCCTGCACCGCTTCCTGATGCGCCAGAACTGCTTCCCGGAGTCGACATCGTTTCTCTTTGCTGTTGAAGCCTTTGCCTCTTGCACGCTCTCCGATCTCTAGAGCCCCCTGGGCTCTGATACCATGTAAAATATTACACGGCGCAGCGAACAGAATCTGAGAAAGAGATAGAGAGTACACAACAGATAAGAGGAGAATCAGTAAATTCTTTAACTTCAAACAACTGATACAAAGATGGCTCTGTCCACCCGTGCGCTTCCACTGAGTGAAGCTTAGATGGCGATCTAGACAGAAGATAGGTGAAGAGTTTAAGGCTAGCTGGAACAACAACTCTGACTGGGTGAAAGATTAGTGTAAGATGGCTGCGAAGGGGTTTAGCTTTTATAGCCCGCGAAGGTCGTTAGGTCGGCCTATTGACCGACCTACCATATGAGCCTCCACTAGTCGGCCAGGGAATATTCCAGGGAATATTCCCTTTACCATCGGGCCGGGGGCGCTGCCCCCGGACCCCCGCCAGGGGGGCCGCTGGCCCCCCTGGGACCCCCCAGCCAGGGGCCGCTTCCGCGGCCCCCGGACCCCACAATAGGGGCCCCTTTTAACTCCCTTACCACGCAACTCAATGCAATGTGCCTCGAGTTGCTACCAGCTTAACCACTCTGTCTAACCCAAAGATTAGACCCACAACAGTCACCTTTTTGCCATCCGGTCACATAGACCTCATCTGATATACAAGTCAGGACTCAACCAATGTCCGGGCTCACATTTGGCTTCTCCTCATAATGGGGGCCTTACAACTTTGAGCACCATGGATCATTGGTAGCACCTAATGAGGGTGGGGGCATTGATCATATCTAACACTTCTTCCACACACTTTTACAATGTACACAAAGTATAGATAAGATACAACATAAAGGAAAGTGGTCTACTAAGTCAAACAATGCATAACTGACTACACTAGTCGACTGGCACTATAACTATGCCAACTGTAAATAGGTGTAACAACCTGAATATAATAAGTAATGAGTCAGTGGCCATGTGAGAGTCATAATGACCACCGACGTGCTAAGTGTAGACGTGTGGACCCATCTAACCAGGCGATCCATCATTAATGTCTGCATGTGTTGAGCTTGTCATCTCAACACTCCCCCTCAAGCTCAACTGCATCGCTGCAACTCCAAGTAAGCTTCGAAACTTTTGAAGCTTCTCTGTACCCAATGCCTTTGTGAAGATGTCAGGTATCTGATCCTGTGTGCTAACATACACCAAGTCAATCTCACCTGCTAGTACCTTCTCTCTCACAAAGTGGTAGTGTACCTCAATATGTTTTCTCCTGGCATGGAACACAGGGTTCCTAGCCAACTATATACTGCTCATGTTATCACAATAAATGACACTTGGACCTTCCACCTGCACATCTAAATCAGCCAGTAACTTTTGCAGTCATACTACCTCACATACTGCAACAACAGCACCTCTATACTCAGCCTCTATACTCGACAAAGCAACTGTAGATTGCTTTTTGCTACTCCAAGTAACTGCTGTACTACCAAGAGAGAACATGTATCCGCTAGTAGATCTTCTATCAGACATACTACCAGCCCAATCTACATCTGTGTATCCAAACACCTATACATCTATGCCTTCCTCATAGAAAGTCCATAATGTAATGTGGACTTCACATATCTCAATATGCATCTGATTGCATCCAAATGTGGCTTTCTAGGTACTTGCATAAACTAACTCACAAGACCAACAACGTAGCTCAAGTCTGGCCTTCTAATGGTCATGTAGATCAAACTCCCCACTATCCTCCTGAACTTAGTAGGGTCTTCTATCTCATCCCAAACATCAGCACTCAACTTTACATTCTACTCCAACGGGACTGAAAGTGGTTTGCATGCTGTCATACCATACTTGGATAACATATCCAAGCCATACTGTCTTTGGGACAGTCATATACCATCATCACATTTGATCGCCTCAATGCCAAGGAAGTACCTTAGCTCACCTAAATCTTTCATCTCAAACTTCTTCTTCAAAAAGTCATTGACTTCAGCAATCCCACTATCACTATCACATGTAATAATCAAGTCATCCACATAGATGACTATGATGAGCAAACCTGCATCTCCCTTTCTCACATAAAGTGAGTGATCAGCATGAGAAACATAAAAGCCAATATTGACAAGATACTCTCTGATCTTGTCAGACCATGCTCTAGGTGCTTGCTTGAGCCCATAGAGCGCCTTCTTCAACCTGCACACATATGTGGGATGCTCTAAATCTTCATAACCTACTGGCTAATCCATATATACTTCTTCCTACAAATCACCATGTAAGAAGGAATTCTTCACATCCATTTGCTGCAACCTCCAACCTTTAGTTGTTGCCAAAGCAATCACACCTAGCAACTGGACTAAAGGTTTCTTCATAATCTATGCCATATGTCTGGGCATAGCCTTTTGCAACCAGCCTAGCTTTGTACCTACTAATAGAACCATCTGCATTGTGCTTAATCTTATAAACCCACTTACATCCAATAGCTTTCTTGCCCTTCGGTAATGATACTAGATCCCAAGTCTTATTGGCCTCTAATGCAGCCATCTCCTCATCCATTGTTGCATCCCAATGAGTATGACCAACAGCATCCTCAAAACAAGTGGGCTCAACATCCTCAACTAGTTTCACCATATAAGCATAATGGTGAGCTGCATAACCTTCAAAACCAAATCTTTTAACAGGGTATCTGACCCTGCTATATTTGTATACCACCGGATCACTCAATGGAGCCTTTACATTATTATGAGCTCTCTGTACACCTGGTGTCCTGACAGAAGGAATACCAAGCTCATCATCCAAGCTGTCTGAGCCACTAAAGTCTCCATCAAGAACTACATCAATGCCATCTAACACTTTATTCTTTCCTTTGTCTTTACCTATAGTGCTACTAGATGCACCTGAAGATGTAGAGTTACTCCTTAGTCTCCCAGACCAAGGACTACTAGATGATGTCTCTGGTCCATTAAGAGTCCATGATTCTTGCTTTTCAGCCTGCACATGAGTGTCATGATCATCATCATCATCCAATGCATCACCACTAGATGCATACCAACTGCTCATTTCATCAAAGATGACATCCTTGCTCACTCTGAACTTACATGTGGCAGGGTTATAACAGCGATACCCTTTCTGCTCTAAAGAGTATCCAATAAAGACACATTTTTCTGCCTTTGGATCAAGCTTCTTCCGTAGCTCATCTGGCACATGAACATATGCAACACAGCCAAATACCTTCAAGTGCGATACATCAGGCTTCTTGCCAGTAAAGCATTCTTCAGGAGTCATACCATGAACTGCAGCTATGGGAGTTCTGTTCATAATATAAACAGCAGTATGAACAGCCTCAGACCAAAAATGCTTAGGCATATTCTTTTCAACCATCAAGGCATGTGCAACTTCTGCAATATGTCTATTTTCCTTTCTACAACCCCATTTTGCTGTGGGGTATACTGTCTCTTTATCCCATGAGACCTAAGAAAATCACTAAACTCATTCGAAAGGTACTCTCCCCCTCCATCTGACCTCAACCACTTTACTTTCAAGCCTGTTTCTCTTTCAAAACTGCAGCCTTGAAAGTTCTAAAGTGCTCAAACACTTCACTATTTTCCTTCATAAAATATACCCACAGCTTTCTAGAACAATCATCAATGAATGTGACAAAGTATGAACTGCCTCCAAGAGATACATTTTGTGTAGGCCCCCAAATATCTGTATGCACAACATCAAGGATATTTCTGCTTACATCTCTATCATGTGAAAAGGGTTGTCTTGCCTACTTACCAAACTGACATGCTTCGCATACCTTATGAAATTTTGCAATTCTAAATGTAGGCAAACCTGTAACCAACCCTTTGGACTACATTAATTTCAGCCTTTGTACATTTGCATGTCCAATGCGTTTGTGCCAAATGTTAATATCTGCAACAACACCTTTTTCTTTAGCATACATAGCAGCATTCATTGTAGGAATTCCAGCATCCAGAGTAAATATACGTCCAACTCTACTTCCCTTTGCAACCAACCTGCACTTGTCATTGAAGTCTTCTACAAAGCATCCCTTTGCATTAAACCTGACTTGCAGCCCTTGCTTTACCATCTGACTGACTGACACCAAGTTCTTTGTAATAGATGGCACATGTAATACATGTGAAAAACTCTTTGTCTTACCATCATGCAAGGACAAGGAAACTTTTCCAATGTGTGAAATTGGGTGGCATGAATCATCACCCGTCTGCACATAACCTGTATTTTGCAAATCCTGCATCTCTCCAAACCATTCTACATGGCTGGTCATATGATTGGATGCACCTGAATCAGCATACCAAACATCATCATGTGTTTCCTTTCCTGTAACTGCATTCAGCATATGCTGCATAACAAATAGACGTTTATTTTTGTCTTCATTTTGTCATGAAGACGATGCATAGTTTCCTTGCTGCAACTTACCACTACGAATATCATCTTTCTTAGCATAACATTGGGCTGCAATATGACATGTTTTGCCACAGTAGTGCCACACAATACCAGAGTTGTTAGAACCTTTGTTCTGCCATCCACCTCTTCCTCTAAATCTCATGTTGCCTCTAAAGTTACCACGACCTCCTGCATATTGCCAAATTGCTGATTCAATGTGTTTTGCTGGTTTTCACTACCACGTCCTGTACCACGGCCTCTTGAAGAGAACCTACCATGTCCCCTTCCTGAACTAGAGTAGAAAGCTTGGACCTGTTCACCACTTCTTTTAGATGTCTCACTCTACATATTGATCTCTTCAATGATCATAAGGGAGACCAACTCATCGAAATATGGAAATGGCTTTCTGACAATTACGGAAGTTACAAAAGACTTCCATGCCTTTTCATTGTTAAGTCTACCCAAGGTAGACGACACTAAATTATCATCATCGGGCATTGCATCAATTGCTGCAAGGGCATCTGCAATGCTCCTTACCTTCAGTGCATACTCATTGATAGACATCTTCCCTTTCTTCAATGTATTCAACTCTTGCTTGAGTTGAATCTTTCATGCCTTTGTATTTACCGAAAACATACTTTCAAGTATGGTTCAAGCTGCATATGAATTCTGTGCATTTCTTATATGTCCCAGCATATTATTGTCAATTACTGTAGATAGCCAATACATGACCTTTTTGTCTTTTGCATTCCATTCCTTTCGTGCCTTTGTCTCTTCTGCAGTTGGAGGATCACTCACCTCCGGCTCCTTTTCTTCACCTGAAACAAACTCGTAGAGGCCTTTTCCAATAAGGAAGTTCGTGACACGAAACTTCCATGAAGGGTAGTTGTTCTTGTCGAGCTTCTCAATGATGGGGTTTCCACTGTTCTCTGCCATTATCACAAAACTACAAATAGCAAGCAAATCTTCTGCAACCCTTGACCTGTAGTGCACAGCAACACACCAAATAGCCTTTTTCACTGTCTGCTCAACAATACATGCAATCTGCAACTAGTTTGCAGATAAACCTTGTGTTTATTTGCTGGTAAACACCTTTGAACTTACAGATCTAAAATATGTAACCTATGCACATATATACATCAGACACAGCTGAAATTGCAGGGTATCTCGAACTGTTGTCCACAACCTTGCGGCTCTAAAACGGGGCCTAAAATGACCTCAGATGGCCAAAATAGCAGCGGAAATTCCCTAAAGGCCTATCTGCAAAATACACAGCGCTCTTCGTGCACACCAAATCTCACTACAATCTGAGATTTTTGCTCTACCCTGCTTCTGCTACCTCCACAAGCACTGTCCAAGAGAAAGAGTGGAAGAATGGGAGAGCTTCTTACCCGTGGCTTGCTTGCTCGAACCTTGCTTCTTCTCCTTCACTTCAGCCTTCGAAATCAGCCTCTCTCAGTGGCGCGTTCTGATACCATGTCACGAATCGCGTGGTGGAGGGACTTGCTCAAGATGCTACACCAAACACACACAGAATGCACAAGGAGAAGCTCACTCAAGAGACAAGAAGAGAGATGGAGGCCAAAACGTTTTCTTGATGGTTTCTTCTTCTTCTTCCACACACTTTTACAATGTACACAAAGTATAGATAAGATACAACATAAAGGAAAGTGGCCTACTAAGTCAAACAATGCATAACCGACTACACTAGTCGACTGGCGCTATAACTATGCCAGCTGTAAATAGGTGTAACAACCTGAATATAATAAGTAATGAGTCAGTGGCCATGTGAGAGTCATAATGACCACCGATGTACTAAGTGTAGACGTGTGGACCCATCTAACCAGGCGATCCATCATTAATGTCCGCATGTGTTGAGCTTGTCATCTCAACATTTGTCGCCACTTTTTCCACAACCAGCTTCCCATCCAAGGGTGTTTGCCATCTTTTCTTGGAATAAGGCCTGCTATGGCAATGAGCTTCTTCATTTTCTCCCATAACGGTTTTTATTATTCTTTTAGTTATTTTTATTATTTTTTTCTTTCTTTTATTTTTCTTACGAGGGTGTTTTCACCTTTTCTCGAAGAGCAGATTGGCATGATAGGGACCGAAGTCCAATTCTCTCATGACCTATTTTTATTTTTTTCTTTTTTTAATCTTATTTCTACAAGTAAATGGCAGAAACCTATTGATTAGAACCAACCTCTCCAAGTCAATTGGACTAAATAGAAGGGTAACCAAATAGAGATAAGAGACAGAGATGAGGGGCTAAAAGAATTATGCCACCCCTTCAAGATGAGAATAATGGATATCAGCAACAACATGAGAAGTAGTAAGGAGCGACGCCTAAAAGGGAGAGAAACTGTTGGTTGTTTATGATTGTCAAGTTCTCTAGAAAGGATATTACTTATTTAGATGAAAACCATTAATCAAGAAGAGATCATCAGAGGCATCAATGGCTTGCACTTGAATAGAACCATTAGGATTGACAGTGAGTACCTTGTAGGGGTCCATCCAACATTGTGGAGATTTCCTCAAAACTTGCCAAAGCATGAATCATAGGCGAGGACTAGGTCACCTTCCTTGAATTCTTTGTTATTGATGAAGCTATCGTGGTAATCCTTTCATCAAGTCCATGTGGCTTCCATACGCTATAAGGCCATCTTACAAGTCTTGCCCAAACAATCAAAGCATAGGAGGTGGCACTATAGGGACTCAACATCTCCCAAGCACTCCATGATAGCCACTTGCAAAGAGGGTAGTTCTAAATTAATAAGGAAAATAAATTTTTTGTCGTACACTAACTAGAAAGGTGTTTGTACTTTAGCAGCCTTATGGGAGGTTCTATATGCCCAAAGGGCCTTTGTAAGTCGATCGTCCTAGTCCTGATGATGTGTAGTAATTATCCTTGTCATGATCGAATAGATGATATTATTGGTAACTTTGACTTCGTCGTTGGCTCTAGGGTAGTAGGCTATGGACTTGTAGTGGTGGGTCTTGTAAAGCTTTGTCAGCTCTTCCATGATCTTATTTAGAAATTGTGTACCTCTATCACTTACAATCTCTAAGGGAGTGCCAAAGTGGATAATGATATTCTCATATAAGAATAGGGCCACAATATTTCAATCATCTTGTTTGAGAGATTTAGCTTCACTCTGTGTGATGGTGACACACTGTGGATCAATCTCCTTTAGATCTTTATATGACCACGCAAACATGTCTAGATTCTCCTTTAGTAGTCACGCAAGAGCAACAACTCCTCTTCTAAGAGATTTCTATCCACCTTCAAATCAGGTTCAATGTCATCTGCATCCACCAAAATTAATTTCTTTTCACCTTTCACTTCTAAGATGGACTTGTGGATTCATTCTAGGTATAGATTTGACTCCTTTTTAAGGGAGTGGCCTCCTCATTTGATGCTCTACTGGAAGCAAATTTTTCCTTCAATGGTGGCTCACCTGACTCTTTGGGATGTTGAAATGGTATCATGGCTATTTCAAAAAAAATTTGAGAGATAGTTACCTCTTGACTCCAGAACTCATCTTTTGAGAATGCATCCAAGAATGTAACATAACAAGAACCTTCTAAGTTTTGTTCAACTGGTTCTTGTTAGCAAGGTGCATCATCATCATCCTTTCTTGAGAAGGATAAAATAGGGTGACAAGAGCCACAACTAAAGGAAGGATTATGTTGGTTAATCCATTTCTTATAAAGGTTTTGCATATGATGTGATTCATTTACCAATCCAAAGGGTATCAAAGTCATTTGTATCCTCTTTTGGTTGAATAGATTCCTCCACTTCGCTTTCATAATCTTCATCTTGAATTTCATCATCATCTCCTTCAAACTCTACCTCTACCTCTGGAGGGGCTCTAAAAGAGAAAAACAAGCTCTCTATTACATCTTCTACTTCTGCTTCTGCTTCTACTTTTGTCTCTAGCTCTGATGTGGCCATGTAACAGGGAGAATAGCACATTCATGCCTCTATCTTACTATCAGAGATCATTTCAAAAGTCATTCCTAGTTCAAGTAGGAGGTATTCACCCATTGACAATGACTTTTCTTCTTTTGGGAGTTAGCCTAAAATACCCATTTTGGTGATATATATCCATTTTCTCTGCATCTGTTGCACTCCAACTCTAATGTCTAGCTATCACTAAACTATCTTCCTTGGTAACTTTGGATAGGGAAACTCCTTGGGCCAAAATTAGGACTAAACTCTCTAGGCTTTGAGCTGATATCCTACGTTGTCATCTTGGATTCAAGTAGATTGAATCTTTATTTTTCATCTTTCTTCCTTCTTTCATGGATCTTCTTTGAAGAACATATGTCTTTTGTGTGGTTCTTTCTCAAACAATACGAATAGAAGGCTCTAGGGAGAGTTGGTTTTTGAGTACATTCAGTGGCTAAATATCTCACCTGATGACACTTTCTACACCATGTGCTTAATCGCATCACATCTCTTCCACCTCTTGCAAAGTTGGATATGTTGGAGTATTCACCTTTGATATTTGTAGTAGGTTGTTCTGTAATCACATCCAATCAGCTCTTTCTTGATTCTTGCATTTGAATTGAACAAATAGTCCTTCAAATTCTCCTCCTAGAGTACTCGCAATAGCATTTTGGGAAGTCTCTATAATCACTACTTAGACTAATTGGGCTATTCTAGAGGGTTCTCTATTTCTAAGCTCGTGTTGAGATTGTTGGTTATTAGTTCCTTGGTAAGGTTTCACTATTGTTATTGAGTTGCCATTGGGGAAACTATTTGAGGCCACTATTATTGTGGTTGATCCATCATTTGAGGCACTATTATCTGCAGCAGCCACCACTGTGTGGATTCAGCTAGTGCACTGCACTAAGGCATTGTTTGCATTTAAGGGGAAGGTTAGGGAATAATCCCTGGGATTGCATTTGGTGGATATACCATTCCTAGCACTGAAGGAGATAAGACTCCTCTTCTTGAGGTCATTGATAGCCTTGCTTCAACTTCATCATGTAGTCTTGCACCTTCCATTACTGTAGCTTGTAGGTTGACTAGTCTTGTAGCTCCATAAGCTTATAAACTTCTGGTTATATGCCTTGAAGAAAAATCCCTTCTGGATGCCTTCATCCAAGTGATGATTGGTCCATCTCTTCAGTATTATGGATTCCGTTCTAAAGACATATGCTTCCACCCATTCACCAAAGGACTGTTAACTTAAGTTCATGAACTTCTCTCACATCATCTCTTCAAAACCTTTACGCCTAAATTTTGTATGAAAAGATACCTTCAAGTCATCCCATGTGTCAAATTTTCATGATACTTATCTCTCATACCATTGAAATGTCATGCCTTTGAAAGTGGTGGGAAATAGTGCCAACTAATGCTTTGGGGCTCTACTATTGTTGGTTGTATACGCTACCATGAACTCAGCTACAAGAAGATCACGGTTTTCATTGTGCTCTCCCTTAAATATTGGCAACAAGACTAAATTTTCTAGCATGTCATCAACATTTTCAAGATGGATCTTCTTGGAAGGGGTCCTTGGGTTGCCATTGGGACTTCTCTAAAGAGTATTCTAAGGGCTTCAAAGGAGGCTTCTACTATTACCTGGTTCTTGACTTTGATTTTTGTATTTTCTCTTCTCACATACCACTGGATTTGTTCTAAATCTTGCCTCTTGATTGCATCATTCATCAAAGAATTGGCTCGACCTAGTTTTTTTGTACTCAACGTAAGGGAATCAAAAGGGATTTAATCTGTGGATGGCTCTCTTACCAAATTTTCTTCTACTTCCTTATTTTCAATATCTTTGAATTCGGCTTTCATTCCAATACAAAGGGAAATATATTCACTCTTGAAGCTATCAAAATTCATTATTCTAAGGATCACCATACTGCCATTGTCTTGATAATACTAGCTTCTTTGGAGGGTTTCAATAGCTTAGGTTGTGAAGATCACTTTGTCTACTAGCTTCCAATGCATTGCCAATTGGACAAATAGAAGGTTTTTAGTGCACCAAACATCCCACGTATCTTGTTGTTGAGTGTCCATGAACAAATTCCAAATTTTTTCCATCTTATTCTTGTGAATCTCAACTGACCATGACTCTTGAAGCTTCCTCACAATCTCCCACTTGATTATGTTTGGAAATTCTTCAATGAAGGCCAAATCTCCCATGAATGGCCATTCTCTGTGTTTCTACTTTAGTATTTAGTTTTGTGGAAAACAATTGTCTATTGTAATACAACTTTATGTAGATTTAGAAGAAAGTGGGATCACTCTATCACATAGATCCTGCACCAGGATAGTGACATGTTTTTGCTATTGAGGAATGTGCTTGTTTTAAAGAGTGACTCTGGGAATGAAGATCTCCAATTGTTCAATAGTAACATGAATTCTATAATCTTCCATTACTTTTCTTCCTCTTCAATAGTACATTTTCTTATGCTTCTTTAAGCTATTTTGAGCTTGTATTCTTCCTCTTTCAAGATTGTAAAACATTTCCCAATCTAAACATCCATCCATTAAGAACACTTATAGAAGCAAACAGAGGCTTGCAAACTAGATATAGAAGCTCTATATAATACTGTAGAAGTTCTACAAAAGGCATAAAAACCATATAGCTCAAACCAAAACCATTTCAAACTATTAAAAACCTTCTAACACACTTTGAATTGTTCCTCAAAAGACTCGTTCACAATCTCAACCTCACAAACAAAAAGAAAACAAACCAAAATAGAGGTAAAACAGACCCTATCAGAACCAAATAGACACATCACAGAACCTATCAGAACATCATATCTTAGTCAAAACCATCATGAGCTTCTCAAACATATTCGACCCATCCCAACACCTTCCAAAACACTTCCAACACATCCAAAATGAGTGAATTCATCATAAATTCAACCATTTAGCTCACAAAAACAACAAAAATTAGCTAAAAAATAAGTCAATTTAGTCCTCAAAAGTCTCGCTTACTGGCCTTCACGAGCCCCAAATTATTTATCCTTGTCAATGCTCTACAAGTCCTCATCCCCCACCCTATTCTACATTAGATCCATCTTTATACTCTCATGAATCCACAAGTTCCACCCTTCTTTTTTCCATCCACAGAGTTTATTTATCCTCATCCTAGGTCCACAAGTTTTCAACCTCCATGTGATTGGTCCCTCGTCCTCTCTTGGCTTCACCTCATGGCATGGCAAGATTTTCTGTTTCTTTATCCTCACCCCAGGTCCATGAGTCTTTAACCTCCATCCGATGGGTCCCTTGCCCACCCTCACTTGACCTCACCTGATGGCATAGCATGCTACATGGTACATTTATACTCACCCCAAGTCCATGAGTTTATGATGACCATCCACCCGATCCCTCACCCTCTCTTGGCTTCACCACAATGGCATGGCAGCTAGCTTGGTATCTCTATACGCACCCCAGGACCATGAGTTCTTTGACCTCTATCCACTTGACCACTCTCCCTTTCTTGGCTTCACCACAATGACATGGCAAGTTGCCTGACATCTTTACAAGTCATTCTTTAGACTCATGGTGTAAAGATTTCTTCATTCTTCTAGCCCTCCCTAGCCTTCACACACATGAGGGCCATTCCTTTATGCTCACAAATCCATGAGCATCATGCACTATATCTCTCGCTCTCCTCACATCTCTCATGCACTCGACCATTCCTTTATACTCCTAGCTCAAAGAGTATTTCATCTCTCTACTCAACATGGCCATCCATTTTTATTCGAGGCATCACGAGCCTTCTCCACCTCATCTTGCCACCTCAATTCCTTCTCTTTCATCATCTTCATCTTTGAAAAAACTATGGGACCGTAGCCCACATCCATCATTTCTTGCTCAGTCCACTCCATATCACCTTTTCTTCTTCCACTCCATCATTTCTTGCTCAGTCCACTCCATCTCACCTTCGCTTCTTCCACTCCATCTTCTTCTTCTTCTCCTCAATACAAAGGGCCTTCTTGCTTGAATCCATCTTTTCATCACATGCCCAATTCATTTATATTCCTTAGGTTAGGAGTTGCAAGACCTTTAACCATCAACTTCTCTTCACGTGACTTTAGCACCGTAGGTTCATATAAGTATTCAACATGTTGCCCCATAACTCCATGTAGGCATAATCTCTTCTGCTCTGACTAATTTACCTAGAGCTCTTCCATACATAACTTGGTTTTTTCTCTTGGCTCCTCATTCAGCTCAAAACAAGATCTTCATTCCACATTCTCCAACTAGTGGTCTCACCCTTCACTTGCTATCTTTATACTCTTGCCAGGTTGTTTGGGAGTTCTTCAGTGTCGACACATAAGAGTTCAGTTCACAAACTGCAAATTTGCCCTCATGTGCTCATTTTCTCCATCAAATTTGCCTGTGATATCAACCATTCTTGCATTGTTTATACTCCCACCAAGTCTAGATTCTTCAAAGATATCACCTTTACATATCCTCCTAACCCGCCTTCTTTATACTCGCACTAGACCCATGAGTCTTCAAAGAGACAATCAAGCCCACAATCTCCATCTTCGGCTCATATAGCATCCTCTTTACAAATCGCCCTTGTAGATAGAAAAGGGAAAAAGATTTTCTCATGCCGAAGAATTCTACCAACCCCATTTAGCCTCCATCAACACAAGATAGTCTCATAACATGGCCCTCATGGTCCCAAAATATCCATTTTTAGCTCAAATGAGCACTTCACTTTATGCCCCGTGGATGGGCATAGATTCAAGTTCAAACCATTCAACTATGGCATTCTCTTCACATCTCTTTATAAGTTGTGAATGGTGGCATGCAGCCTCGACCCTGCTTCATTCCACATGACAACTCACTTTTCAACACATGTAGTTGAACAAGCTCAACATCAATCTGCACTTTCTAGACACTCCTTGCTTGAAATCTTGGCCGATTTGCCTCCACCCATGTAGACTGCACCGTAGCTCTAATGCCAACTGTGATGATCCAACCCTTGGAATCCCCTATAGGGCATGTCCTTGACCCCTAGGAGGCATCCCATGAGCCCACGACACATCATGTTATAGCATGGCGTCCCAACTTGACATTCACACCTCAATATGACATGGCACCAAAGTTTGCAGAATTACCTATCTTAAGGGAAAAAGCTTATATTCATAGAGGCGGACTATGCATAAGACAAGTCAAAGAGGCACAGAGCATTGGGCAACCTCATGTCTCCCCCCTCCTCCATGGTGGCTGTGCCAAATGGAGCAATCATCATTTTTGCCTCCCTATGTGCAAGGTTGCCTATTTGGTTGAGGCACCCGAACCCCCTGCTCTAAGTTCAAGTGGACATTACTCATTGGAGTTGAGACTCATGAGGAGAGGTGGGATTGAACCATGTCGCCCCCATGGCATCTGATACAGGATGGTTGAAACTAGATGCTTGTGAGCCTAGAATTCTTCCATGGCATGATCCAGTGACTCTAAGTGCCAAGTTACCCATGTGCACCAACCCGTTTCACATGTTGTGATCAAGTTGCAATATGGGAGGGATATCAAGATCATGATTGCCTTGTGATGTGGCATGCCATGGACCATGTTACTTGTGTGGGTTGTTGCACTATGGACCTGTTGGACCAGGTAGGCACTATCACACTTGGTATCAGGGCTACCTTGCACTTGACTATTGGGGCAATCTACATGGGTGGATGCCAAGATTTCAAGCAAGGAGTGTCTAGCACCCCAATTAGAGATGTGATGTCAATCTTGTTCAAGCGCATGTGTTGAAAAATGAGATGTCATATGGAATGAAGTAGGGTTAGGGATAAACTCTACCACCCACAACTTGTGAAGAGATGTGAAGGTAATATTGATAGCTAAATGGTTTGAACCTGAATCTATGCCCATCCATGGGGTGTGAAGTGGAATGCTCATTTGAGCTAAAAATGGATTTTTGGGGCTATGAGGCCCATGCAATGAGACCATATTTTGTTGGTGGAGGCTAAATGGATTGGCAAACTTATTTTGCATGAGAAAATATATTGCCCCTTTTTTCGCACAGGATGGCCTACGAAGAGGATGCTATATGAGCTAAAGATGGAGCATGTGGGCTCAAGTCTTTCTTTGAAGGACTCATGGGCTTGGTGCAAGTATAAAGAAGGTGGATCAAGAGGATATTTAAAGGTGATATCTTTGAAGACTCCTTGACTTGGTGGGAGTATAAATAATGCGGGCATGGTTGAGATCGCAGGATGAATCTAATGGAATGGACGAGTGCCTGAGGGTGAATGTGTAGCCTGTGAACTAAAACCCTTGCATGTCAATGCCAAAGAACTCCTAGACTTGGTAGGAGTATAAAGATAGCAGGAAAAGGGTGAGACCACTAGTTAGAGGATGCAAAACAAAGATTGTGTTTGAGCTAAAGGATGAGCTAAGAGGCAAAATGGATTCGTGTATGGAAGAGCCATAGGTGAATTAGTTGGAGCAAAAGAGAATATATTTGCATGGAGTTATGTGGCAACTTGTTGATTACTTATATGAACATGAGGTGCTAGAGTCACGTGAAGAGAAGTCAATGGGCAAAGGTCTTGCAACTCCTAACTTAGAGAGTATAAAGGAACCATGTGATGAAAAGATGGATTCATGCAAGAAGGCTCTTTGTGTGGAGAAGGAGAAGAAGAAGCTACAGTGGAAGAAGCAAAGGCAACATGGAGTGGAGAGAGCTAGAAACAATGGATGTGGGCCATCACCTCATAACTGTTTATAAGATGAACATGAATGACTTGAATTTGATCGAGGGGAGTTAGGTATGAGGGAAGGGAGTGTGAGCACCAACTTGGTCCCATGAGTCCGTAGCACAAAAACTCACACAAATAATATGGTTTTCGAGCACATAGCATCCTATCACATCTAGAAAACATAACAAAAGCCAACTCAAAAGATATACCAAGAAGACACCATTGGGTCACAGCATGCACTCCCTCTGCATCATATCGCATCTCTAGGCAGTCACACCTTAGATATTCCTCTCATGTTGCCACTCTCTCAAAGCACATGTAATACGTTGTGTGAGAATACAAGGATCTAGGACATGGCTATGGAGGTTGAAAGAGGAAGACATTAAGACTGATTGTCACACAAGTGAATTAGGTTCCAAGATTGAGACTTGGACTCATAAACACAATATTGTGTGTTGACAATGACACAAACACTTTGCTGGAAGGACAAAAGTACTATGATATTGCATTCAAAAAAAGAGCAAGTACAATGCTTTATAGTGATAGACTGGGTTGCACTTTCCACCATTGTGCATGTGGGTTTCTGATTCTTGAGCCCACACTGTTGTTAAGACTTCAAGCTTAGCTCTACTATCATTAGTTTGTGTGTACCCAACACTTAGCTTGTCCAGCTGTACCACATATGGACATTAAATAAATCGGTGACTTTAGACTTAGTCTGTACTTGGTGTGAATGGTCTTACATACCTTAGTGTGTTGTATTCACTTCAGTTATATGAGTTAGTGATATAATGAAAAAAAAAGAGAAGATAACACGCTACTCCTCTTTGTTGGTTCAAATCTCTATCCCTCTCTTTCAACATGGTATCAGAGCCATGAATGGGCTCTGTGGTGGATAGCATTTGTGAAGCAGACTTGGAACTTGAAGATTTAGGGTTCTTGACAAGAGGGGTTGACTGTCATTGCTCCTATTGAAGGTATGCATTGCATCATTTGGTTTGTCATTGCTCAAGAGGTTGTATGTGACTTGTCTGGAGCATTGTGGAGGCTTTAGTGAGAACTCAAGAGCAAGCATTGGTCATCATTTCATTCTAGAGTTATTGTTGTGATCATCATACCAATCTACTTGTTTGTGTATGATGTTGAGGGAGTCTCCTTGGCTTCCCACAAACTCAACAAACACTTACTAGGGTATATATTGCTTGGAAATGCTTCTTGGAAGGACCTTTGATGTCTCGATATGCTATTTCTTGGTCTGGAGATTATATATGAGCTAGAACAGCTGGTTATAGGTCTAGAATTGAAAACTGTCTGATGTATACAGACAACATACAGCATGTATGTACCTTTGACATGAGCTTGGAGCTCTCTAACATACCCAGAAGGATCATTGGAGCATAGATATATGCAAGGACATATGGATTTGATTTTGTGCCTTGGAGCTAGAATTTTTTGCTAAAATACTCACATCTAGAAATTTTTTCACAAGCTGAAAACTATCATTTACTATGGACAGCAAGCATTGTTTTTTTAGTGAAGCAATACATGACTTTAGAAGGCTTCTGTCATTCGTATAACCTAGCATATGTCTTTTGAATGTCTGGTGGATTAAGAAGAGTATTGGAGACTACTGAATGCTGAAGGTTGAAGTTGGAAACAAATGCAATGACATCTACTTGACTGGTTACAAAAAATAAATGTATTATATGATATTGCTTCTTGAAGATAGAGTTTATGGATGCCGGTATGGTTATGCATTGATCCCTACACATAGTAGCAAATGTATGAAGTGATTTGAGGACATTCTTGAGCTAAAGTACACCTTGGTTGTCAATTTCTTGGATGTCTGCAACCAGTGACTAGATTTATAACACTTGTACTTGATGTATATGCACCAATTTGTGCCCATATGATCATATATGGACTTCTACATGTACTAGCAGATGTCTGGGAATTTTTGGAGCATGTATGACGTGTATAAACTTTTGTTTTGGCTGTGAATTAGTTATTGGTTATTGACAGTCTACAAATTTCAGATTGCATGTTTGCTTGACTGCAGTAAGGTTGCATGAGACAATGTTAAAGCACCTACATAGTCTATGTGTTGACTGATGTACCTATGGGTTATGCCACATGTTTGTGGATGGAATTGAGATGTTAAGGGGCTGAAATACTCTAGTTTCAGCAGTGAATTTTTTGTAGAAAACTATCATAAATAGTCAAAGACTGCAGTTAGTTAGTTAGACTTGTTGGATTGGCAATGACTAGATATTGTTTGGTACAATATGGCTAATGCATATAAGACCAACAACATAACCCAGATAGTGGTCGAAAATCTTGATAGTAATAACTTCTTGATAGGTAAAGGATAATGGGAGTTCATGACTGGAGCAGAAGCTGAGAACCCGAGCTCCTAGAGAGGCCTACACCTGATCAAAGATGAGCACACCAAGCTTGCATAGAAAGATCTCACAGGGCTTTACATTGGATGTCTATATGTATCTCGGATGTTATGGTGATGCAGATCATGAATTGCAAGTCACTAGAAGATGCATGGAACATTCTTATAAGATATTATGTGTAATATTTCCACAATGAAATATTAACGACTTTAGATCTTGCACAAAAATTGTTCAAATTAATCTTCCGCAATAAAGATACACTGGCCTAACTGCTCCAACATCGTGCATTTACAATACCATTTCCACGTAGTGCATATGCAACCGTGGCTCGAAAAACCGCAAGCCACCGTAGGCCTCCGCGGGAACACCCCTTCATGGGGCAAAAAGATAATGAATTAAGTGCAAATTTTTTTATTAAACCCCCTCCCCTTTAGCCATTGCATGGCGGGGAGAGGGAGTATGAGTATCTGAGGAGTAGGTGTTATGGGGGAGGGAAGCATGCAAAACTTGTGTGGCCAACCCCCCCTCCCGCCTTCAGCATATAAACCCCCAAGCTTGGGAGGGGCCATGGTGGAGCTGCCCGTCGCTGTGAAGCTGCTGCTTGTGCCAGAGAGCCACCCGCCGCCTTTTGCTTGCTGCTGCTATACTCCCACGCCGCCAGGCTACACCCGCCCCCCCTCGTCGTCTTCGTCATCATCATTACCATCATCATCATCTTCACCATCATTATCCCCACCTTCCATGTCATTTGCCTATGTACAAAAGCTTGGAAGCTTCTATTGGAAGCTTCTTTTGAAGCTTCCCTAGGCCTTGTTCACCCCGTGCCTCCAGTTTTTCTTAAAACCATGTCTTGCAAGGACCAATTTCTGCGCAGGGAAAGAATTCTCGGGTAGTAGGGAGTTCTGGAAATTGGATAAAGGGCAAGGAGAGTTTGCTGAGTTGAGATCTACATCATCGATGGCTCCTAAGCAAAAGTCGAGAGGAGCACACGCGGGAGCTTCCAACCCAAGCACGAGAGTGGACAACGCCCCAACTTTGAATACCCAAGTTTTGAAAATTAGGTCTGCATGGAAAGGATGCATTAAGCATGTTTAATTCTCGTAGGCAAGTTTAAACACATTGGAAAATTTATATACTCATTCGATCTACAAAGTTTAGTTGCATGTCGTGTATTTGCAATTGCTTGCACTTTCATGGTCAAGGGTAGTTGAAATTTTGAATGTATGAGGCATAAGTAAAAAGATGAAATGGTGCAAAGGCATCCTTGTTGCATGGCGCAAAGGACAAGGGATATAACACATAATGCACTTATGTAATAATTCCCTAGTTGTGACTCATGTACAAGATAACCGTAGATGCCCATTAAATAATGTCCAAATAGTTGCAATGCATGGAAAGGATTTATGAACTTTGCAAATTGCATGCGACGATAATTACATTTTAGGTTGGGTTAAGTGATAAAGGATGGATTAAAGCAATGATGGACTCATGGCATTCGCCCATGCATGGAGTTCTTTTGTCAAATTTGAATTTGGGAAAGGATGCATCTTCATTAAAATATTAAAGCTTTGAATTCGATGCATCGACGTAGGGCTTATAAGAGTTAGCTCTAAATGTCAATCATTATAGTATAGGGCAAGGAAAAGAAAGATCTCTAGTTGCATAAAGGCAAAAGGTCTATGGTTTTGAATTTGCATATTTGCATGGAATGATACATCTTGCAGTTACTTCCATCTTTTAAGGAAAGTCTTGCAAACTCTAGAAGAAAGCATTTGCATCTTAGAGGAAAGATCATTTTTAATCATGAGTTGGTTAGATCAACTAAGTAATTCGCGTGTAAATGAGTAACCTACATGAAACTCATGAAGGTGTGATTAGTTAGCATATGACGGTCGCCTCAATGTGCTAGGTAGGGTTAAGCTATGATAAAATTCTGCCTAGTATCGCACTTGGGATGCGATCCCAAAGGTCCTACCCACATCCACGAAATGTTAGGATTATTTAAACGTCATGCAAGAATGACCTAGGGTTCTCACCCTAAGGATCAGTTGGCCAAATGCTAGGTCTCCGCAAGGAATTTAGAAACCCTAGGGCTAGAATGTTTATTCGGCCTAGTAGGGTTAGGGATTCGGATTGGGTCAAGAGGACTCCCAAGCCCTTATCTTGATCAAAGGTATTCTTGATCAAGAAAGACCATAAGAAGAAAGATATAACCCCACAAGTCAGGTATTGACACCTATCTCGTGCAACAAGCCACAATGTCATATGATCTTGTGTCTAAATCACAAAATAGTATTGCTACTGCTTAGACCAAGCTTTGGCGAGTTCTAAGTACAAGTCTACTTTTCTGGAGGATGAGTAGTCATCCTGCTACATCACTCTTCCTTGGACTTATCTGCCAAGCTAGGGGAGTTTTGAATTTGCCAAGAAAGCAGTTGACCAACCAAGTTAGGGCGACGAGGTTGCCCAGGATTTATTGACCTTAATATAAGGAAACCTAAGGTATTGACAATTTGGGTCAACAGGGTATAAACCCTAATCCAAGGAAAGAGAGTAAACAAGCAACTCAGCTTACGAAACCCTTGGGATCTTGCCAAGTCACGATGGATCCAGGATCGAATGCTGGAAGCATTCGGGGAGAAGGAATCACAGCTTAGCAGTTGGCCGTACAAATGACCACTGGAATGTTCTTGATTGTACACTTAGGTGCACTGTTTGTACTTCTTTTCTCAAAGAACTAATTCAGCAAAAACATCTAATGCTTTAGGTTAAAATCTTGGAGGGAGAGGCAGTATCAGTTACCTTCGACTGTCTGCCCGACCCTATCCAAGGGGGTTGTTAGCCGCGCCGGGTACGTGGACCGAACCCGCCGTGAGAGATCTCTCCATGGGTGCTACTTGGAGTAGGAGGATGCTTGGGTGCCAGGGGAGGCTCTGGTCGTAAATCCCTTGCCTCCGGATCCTGCACAAGAGGCCAACATGACTCGAGATGGGATCTTGAGGCCCGCATACTAGTCAACGGGCGGAACTTGGAATAGAGATCCTTGTGGATTGCTGGAATAGCCTTTGGGCAGGTTTATTTTATGTATTCCAAAGACTGATAAATAAAGATCAAATGTTGAAAATAAACTTTCTTGACATTGTTTTTCTGTGTCAGTGCTTAAGTTACGTGAAGGAACTAGTGATTAATTTGGTTAATCAAGGAAGCTATTTTTACTTGTCAAACTAAATGTGGTAGGTAATTAGATAATTAAAGAAACCCAAGGAAAGTGTGGTGGATGTGACCCTGGGTCTGTCCTACGGAAGGGTGGTCCTAGTTGGCTGGAAACTTTTCTCAAAGGAAATTGACAGCGAGGTAACAATGACCTAGAATCTATAGAGCTAGAGTCCCGATTTATGTTGTTTTAGGGGAACGGAATGGGACTATGCCTTACGGGCAGAGAGGTCGAGCTTCGCATCCCTCTCGTTTCCCATTCTCCTTGAACCAAGTGTAGTATAAATCCGCTTCGACCCTAATGTTCTACGCAAAGTGGTTCATATGGGGGCTCGACACTAGATACCTCCTAGGATCTTGACCATTAGGAAAGCCCTGATTCAGGTTGGTCCTAAGTGGGAATGGTTGGAATGCTTTCGCTTTGTGGCAAACTCGGGAGGACCTAGATCGCAAACCCCGTGACATTCCTTGGGAGTGCCGGGTGGCGCTTTCTAGACTCTCTTCCTGATGGGCTGCTAAGACATGTCCTACAAGCGGACATGGGGACACGTTACATTATGGCACAACTACAAGTGCCAGAAGATATAGTTAAAGCAAAAATTTAACAACATGGACAGAAAAAGAAAGTCTATATAGGATTATGTCACAAATATTAAGACCATTGTAGATCAATTGGCATCCATTGGCACACAGGTTGCAGATGAAGACATGGTTGCAATGACATTTAATGGTTTGGGGCTTGAATATAAGTCATTTGATACCTCCATATATATACCGGCTGCAATGTCAGATTTAAATGTGCTAGTTGCATTGCTCATTCATGAGAAAGTTAAATTGGGTTTGGCTACAGGTTCTAGTATCTCCAAGAACAAGGATGCTATCTTTTATTCGAATCAATGTGACTCTGATAGATGTGGTAGAGGTTATGGTTTTGGCATAGGAGGCTAGCAAAATGTCTCATATGACAATAATAACCAACAAGGTTCAAATGCACGAGGAGGTGGAAATTTCAAAGGCAGGGGAACATCTAGCCCTAGAGGCAGAGGCTCTTAGTAGCAGCATCACCCATCTGATAATCCTAATAAGGATAAGGATTGTCATTATTGTGGAAAGTATGGTCATATTGCCAAGGACTGCTGGAAGAAGTAGGGCAATCAAAGAGGCAAACATCATGAACATTTTGCATCATCCAGTCAAGCAAAATATGCATCTGGGGATAGATTGTTTGCCATGACATATGTGAAAGACAGGGCTGCTAAGAAGTCTCATAAGGATGCAGTTTGGTACATTGATTCAGGGGCATCAAATCAAATGACACCTCATGGTGGCTGGTTTATAGATATGGCTCCTAGGAAGAATGGCTATGTATGCACAGGGGATGACACACAGCATAGCATAAAACATAAGGGCAAAGTACCTTTGGTAATCCATGATGGCAGGAAGAAGAACCTACATGATGTATTGTATGTCCCATCAATTACTAAAAATGTATTGTATGTGAGTCAGATGATTGAGAAAAATTTGTAGGTCCGATTTAACAAGTAGGTTGAAAAGGAATTTGATTGTTACATCTCTTGTTTGAGGTCTGACAGTAATGGGGAGTATGTGTCAAATGAGTTTGATAATTTTTTGGCTGAAAATGGCATACATAGATAGGCAGCTTACCTACAGCTACACTCCTCAGCAGAATGGGGTAGCTAAATGGAAGAACAGGGTATTGATGGAAGCTTTTCGGGCAATGATGAATGAAAAGAGTATGCCGCTCTATTATTCGGCTAAGGCTATTATGATAGCCATGTATATCTTGAACAGGACTCCCACTGTAGGTATTCATGAGATGACACCATTTGAGAAACTATGTGGCTACAAGCATGATGTCAGTCATATAAAAGTATTTGGTTGTCTTGCTTATGTACACATACCTGATGAGAAAAGGAAAAAGTTGGATCTAAAAGCATATAAGTGTGTCTTTATTGGATATTCACAGGAGAAGAAGGCATACATGTTATAAACCAGTTCTCACAGCAAATCAATTAATTGGAAATTCAAGAAATATACCATTCTTTCAAGAAATACAAGAAATACACCATGTTTGTAAAATAGCCATAGCCAAGATAGCTAAGCTTGAAGTAATATTGCCATGGAAGGCTGAGAATCAAATATGTAAGCTGCAACATGAATATTCACCTCATGTTAAGGTGGGACATGGTATGTACCCCATATCTTGGTGGCTAAGAGCATGCACCCTCTTAGTTGGTGGGTGGAAGGAGCCTCAAAACATGTATTGTTGAAAATGGCAAAAAGATCCCTCACAAGTTATATCTCCCCCTTTTATACTTAACCCTAGCCTACTCTAGACTAAGGTGACTTATGCTTTATTACAAGCCATCCCGGTCTAAAAGAGCTTTGTCCTCAAAGTTGAATTGGGAACAAATTACAAGGATGATTATAAAGATAGCTTGAAGCATTTGGAATTCATGCCAAAATAAAGCTCCATGTCGATGAAGATCATAGAAGTTGATGAAGATGGACCACATAAATGGAACAAGGTGCTATAAACTGTCCAAAACAAGCTGTAGTACAAAAATGGGCCATATCTTGAGCTAGAAGTGGCCGATTTCCATGTTTGAGATATAGAAATGTAGAGGATGACATGTAGTATCCAACCATGCCTTCAAAATCAAAGTTTGAAGCCAATAAGACAATTTACTTTGTCATAGAAATTTAATACAGCAAGTTATTTACTGCTCTGTTTATGAACTGTCCTCTTGCTGAAGCCATGAAAGTTGTTCCAAATATAATGTTTGTTGCCATGAAGACTCTTCATAGGAAAACCCTTCCATTTGATAAGGTATTCAACAAGAATATGGTTCCTTAGAACCTTCTCCCACTTGCCAATAATCTTCTCGGGCTCATAGATGATTAAACCATCATCATCCAAGGGAGGTAATTCTTCAAGAATTTGAATTTGAGGTCCCACATAATTTTTAAGTTGAGACACATGAAAGACATTATGGATTCTTGTTTTGGAAGGTAAGTCTAGTTGATAAGCAAGATCCCCAACTCGCTCGATAATACGATAAGGGCCATAAAACCTATGAGCAAGTTTGTTGTCCCCTCCTTTAAGAGAAGCATAACATGACTTGGGAACCTCCAAAAATACCCATTCATCTTCCTCAAATTCCATATGTCTTCTTTTCTCATCCGCATAGACCTTCATTGTCTCATGAGCTTTATGAATGTTGTCCTTGCATTGCTTCATAAGGGCCTCCATCTTTTCCAACTCCGCATGGTGGGCTTGTGGATTTACACCTTCATGAAACAATGTGGAAGGTACTTGTACTTTGTAGCCATATAAAGCTTCAAAAGGAGGCATTCCAATGCTTATATGTTGAGTATTGTTGTAACAAAACTGCACAAGATGGAGTCATTGGTCCCATGCATTTTGTGTCTCATGGAAAAAGTGCCTCAAATAAACCTCTAGCCATTTGTTAACTCTTTCAGTTTGCCCATCCATTTGCGGGTGATATGCAGTACTAGGAGTCAAAAGAGTCCCCATTGAAGAGAACAAATTTTTCCAAAACCTGCCCATAAACTTAGTGTCGCGATCGGACACAATCTTCATTGGCAAACCATGAAGCTTGAAAATACATTCTATAAATTGTTGAGCCACTTGCTTTGCTATAAATTGGGCCTTTGTAGGGATGAAATGGGTTGATTTAGTCAACCAATCAACTACTACATAAATGCTATTCCACCCATGCTTAATTGTAGGCAATCCCACAATGAAATCCATAGAGATATCAATCCACTTGCCTTGAGGAATAGGAAGTGGCTGAAGTAAGCCAACAGGTAGAAGAGATGAGTCTTTATTTTATTGATACGGAAGACATTACATTACATAATTCTTTACATCCCGCCAAATTCCCTTCCAATAGAAGCTCTTATGGATGTTGTCAAACATTTTGAATAGCCCATGATGACCCACTAAAGGTGAATGCATCTCATGCAAAATATGATCTTTGAAAGAGGATTGTGGTGTCAAGTAGACTCTACCAAGATACCATAAAAGACCATTGTGCCAATTAAAATTGGGATACTTTTCTCATTTTCCTTACTGAAATTCCTTCATCATCTTTGATGCTTGCTCATTAATCAAATATTCTTCTTGGATGTCATGAATCCAATCGTTATGTATGATTGAAATTGAGGATAAAAAGCATGCCCACATACGTGATAAAGCATCCGCCACAACATTATCTTTTCCAGCCTGTAAGATGTTTCAAAATCATAGCTTTGAAGAGTAGCTAAGCACCTTCTTTGTTTAGGGGATAAATCTGGTTGGGAAAGAAAGTATTTGAGCACACGATGATTGCTTTTCACCTTGAAATGGCTGCCATATATATATTGATGCCACTTTTTGATAGCATGAAAAATTGCTAACATTTCTTGTTCATAAACATTTCTTTATGTCCAAGCATCATGAAATTTTCTCCTTTACAATCGGTCCAAGCATCATGAGAAATTGCACATAAAGAACCACCTAGATCAAAAGGAAAAATGTCCACAATATCATAAAATTCATCATTATTTCTTTCCTCTTCATCATGCATTTCTTCAATCATAGGGTTTGCTTCTACCTGAAATACATTCCCCTCTTCACTTTCATCCTCATCAGTCTCATCAATTATGACAAAGTTGAGATTGTTGTTTTTAGATTTGCATTTCAGTCTATGGTCTTGTGTCCACTTTTCTCCACACTTGAAGCATAACCCTTTTTCCCTCATGTCTCTAATTTGTTCATTTGAAAGAACTTTGATATAAGTGCTGTTTTGAAATCCCTTTTGTGCATTCTTAGCCCTTGCAAAGCTCTATTTTGCTTCAGACATTGGTCTATAACCATTTCCTCCACTTGGTTTTGATCCATAGACCATTGGATATGTAGGCAACTTGTTGTAATTATTGTTATAGTTACTAGTTCCCTTGGTTTCTTGCCTATAAACATCCCTTTGCTGGCTAGAATGTGTTCCAATCTTTGAAGGCTGATTAGGTAATGAATACCCTATACTTTTTGGCTGAACTCCCATTGAATCTCTTCTATATTTCTGCCCATACCTTTCAGCATATAAAATGGCTTCATGAATTGTCTTGGGCTGCATTGCACCTACTTCCAAAGAGAGGGTTGAATCTAAACCAAATATATATTTGTTTAATTTGGCCAAATCATCAATCTCTTTAATGTACATAGAAAGATTAAGGAACGTGTTACAGTAATCATGAACGGACATGCCCCTTTGTTGAAGACCATACCATCTTAAGTTTGCAATCTTTCTTTTTCCATTGGAGAGACAAACACTTCCAATATTGCCTTCTTAAAATCTTCCCAAGAAGCAAAATTTTGTGTGCATAGCCTTCAAGATGGAGTGCTTCAAAATAGATCTTGGCTTCATCATGGCGAGGAAAAAGTGTGAAGTACATCTCCAATTTTATTACCCATTCTTCCCACTCTGTTGGAGATGCATTATCCCCCTTGAAGTTGGAAATGGTAATCTTCTCTTTGTACTCCCTTTCATTATAAGTTGGCTAAAAGTTGTTGGAATGATGCCCCAAAGATGATTGTCTCAAAAAATCTCTTCCAAATGAATTTGTTCTAGGATTATTACCACCATGATTCAGTTTTCCCCATCCAACAAAATGATGATGTCCATTAGTGGACTGACCATAAAATGACTTATCTTTGTTAGTGATATAATGAAAAGACCTTCTATCATCAAATCTTCCACTCTTATCATGAAACTCCAATTCTTTTTGCTTGATGGCAGATTGAGAGGGAAAAGATTTGTAGAAGGGGTCACATCCATGAAACTCCTCATTCTCCTCTCTTCTTATATCCTCCTCTTCTTCATAAGTAGCTTCACGTCTTGGATTGAATTGAGGATGAGCATGGTGTTTTGATGATATTGGTGTCTGGTAATGAGTACTCCTCATTATAGAGATGGCTCTCCTTTCCCAAAGGTTGACATAATAGCCTAATCAATTCCCTTTCCTTTCATATTAGATGTCTGAATTGAAGTATTTTCAATATGAATAGTGGGTTCATTTGGTGTAGAAGATTTGGGTTGAGTCTTCAAATCCTTGATATCTACTACTACATCCTCAAATCCACTCTTCATGAACTTGACCAACTGATGAAGTCCTTCATCCACTTTGTTTGATGTATTATCAATCTTCCCCAAGGATTTGGAAAGTTTCTTATATTGATCATGCATCCCAATGTTCAACATACGCATCTCTCTTGAAAGCATGTGCTCCTCAAAAATATCGTAAGTCAAAGGATTTCCATCATTACCCAACTATGCACTATGGGCATTACCAACACTTACATCATCATCTTGACATTGGTAATGATTGAGGGCTTCATTAGTATTTTTTTTATTATTGATGTATTCTCTGATATCTTCTTGAATGGTCTCCATGACTTGATCTTTTCTCTTGTGTTTGGCCATTAAGGATAGGTGTTGTCAAAATGACTGTGGAGGAGAAAACTATCAATAACCTGCTTAGTATTGTACCAATGCCAATTATTTATTGACCCAAATGAAGCTTATATATCATGGATATTAAAAATTTAGTAATATCTCAGCTTGCAATAGGGTATATGGGTAGAATGAACTCAAACAGTGCATCCAAGATAGTCTGTTTAGGTGCAATCCACTAGACCCCTTGTCAGCAAATTGGACATAAATTTTGCTCCCAATTTCTGATTACTAAAATTTTTTATTCGAATGAAAGTTTAACATTCCCTCTTTGAATCAAGCTATCAAGACCACAAATCAAATCACGACAGAATTTTCTGTAATAGAAATTGTGTACCTGTCTAGAGAATTCCTGCAACCTGTTAACACCCTGTGGGAACCTTGTTTGACCCTGAAATGAATCCTATAGTACTTGTAGACCTTCAAAGAAATTAATAGACCTATGATAGGCTGTAAGGCACCTATGAGTATCCAGTAAACACCTGCAACTAATAGGTACCTGTGTGGAAAGACCTATAAATCTGCCCAAGGATATCACAAACTGCCATGTTCGGTATCCGTAGTCTTTAAATCTTCACCCACTCTTTCCCAAGTGGTCTTTCATGTTCCATCACCTCTGGTGAAGGATAAAATGGTAGAACGGGCACCTAAATGGGCTCTGAAACTCCGGAAGGTGTGCAATGTTCCTTCCGAGCCAGGTTGTGCACCCCTACGGAGTCTTAAATAGCAAGGGAGGGTTACCTCTCTTTTGTCTTGCTATCTCATTCGGCTTCGACCTTTTTCCTTGGTTGGAATATACATGGTAGAGCTAGTGTTCTAACAATCAAGGCATGCAATGCATGGCTAAATCACAATTTTTCCATTTCATGGTATGCAAGAATTGAAAGGTAAAATGTATGAAAACCGATCATGAGAAAGGTTTACCAATAGTATTCAATGACTCACTTATTTACTATGCTCACCTTTTACAATTTATTGGGTATTCTCAATGGGTTGAATCACAAAAGAACCCAAAGTTAGAGGTTATGCAATTCTTTAGCATCAATGATGTAATATTTCCGCATGAAATATTAAGGACTTTAGATCCCGTACCTCGTGCAAAAATGCAACCCAAGGTAATCTCCCACATGTAAAATGTTGGTGGTTAAGTGCTTACCCCGCGCACCCGCCAATAAACTCTATCCGCATCGAGCACAAGAGCCGAGGCTTGAAACCCGTAGTTCCACGAGGGAGCACCCTTTTCGGGGAAAAGGTAAATGGATAATTGTTAAATTTTGTGCAAAATTTTTTTATTATTAACCCCTCCCCTCAGTCGATGCATGGCAGGGGTAGAGGGAGTGTGAGAGGAGTGGTGTAGTGGTGGAGTGCATGGGGGAGGGAGGAGGCATGTGAAGCCACATGGGTGGCTATCTCTCCCCCCCGATTATCCTATAAGACCTCCCCCCTTATCCTATAAGACCCCCCCCTCTCAAGCATGAGGGGAGGAAGGAGAGAGAGAAGGTCGTGGAGCCCCTGTACTGCCCGCCCTATCGTGAGCAGCCGCCATCGCTGCCCTACTGTCGTGAAGTGCCGCCCGGTCGTTGTTGCCACGCCTCCACCCATCTTCATCATCGTCAGTATCATTATCATCATTATCCTCATCATCATCTCCTCCATAAATTCCTTCTCTCTCCATGTCATGTTTTCTGTCTCACAGAAGTTGCAAGCTTCTTTAGAAGCTTCTAAAACAAGGCTTCCATAAGCCTTGTTCATCTACACCATCTCGGGTTTCTTTAAAAACAGTGATTGTAAGGCCGTGTCCTACACGAAGGAGAGGATATCGGGCAGAAAGGGATTCATAACACGTAAAGAACCCAAGAGGAAGTTGCTGAACCGAAATTCGACTCGTCAATGGCTCCCAAGAAAATGGCGAGAGGCGCTCACGCGGGAGTTTCTACCCCAAGCACACGTGTGGGCAATACCTCGAACCCCAATGCCCAAGTTCTTACAAGATTAATTTCGCATAAAAGGGATGCATTAGGCACGTTTAATTTTCATGGGGAAGTTATGAATGCAGTTATTTATTCGTCTTACAAGATTTAATTGCATGTTGCACATTGCTTGCATGTCCAAGTCGCAATCCTGAAAGCATATTGCTTAAGTAAAAGGTGGATTTGCCTGGATACATCCTTGATTGCCTCACGAAAGAGAACAGCGCATAATGCATTTAGGCAATAACTTCCTAGTTGTGATTCACATGAGATAATCGTTAACATCCATTAGATGTTGTCCAAGTAGTTGCATTGCATGAAAGGGATTTATGTACCATGCATATTGCATGCGATGTTAATTACATCCTAGGTTGGGTTAAATGTTGTAGGACGGATTAAGTCAATAAATAGTCCTATGACATTCACTCATGCATGAACTTCTTTATCGAAGTTGCCTTAGAAAAAGATGCATTTCATATTAAAGCTTAAATTCAATGCATTAAGCGAAGGGTTATGAGCATAGCTCTTGATGAAATTCAACGTAGGTTTTATATGAGTTAGCCCTAAACTTGTCAATCATTATAATTTAGGCAAGGAAAAGAAATGGTCATTGTAAATCTTATAGTTGCATAGAAGGAACAAGACTATGAATTGCATAGCTGCATGGAATGTTGTATCTTGAAATTATTTACTTCTCTTAGGAAAAGTATTTGCATCTCTTCTAAGCAAAGATCACTTCTTGTCGCAAGACCATTAGATTGATTAGATTGCAAAGGTGTAACTCAAGCGATGATCACATCAATGCGCTAGATAGAGTTAAGTCGCGATAAAATTCTGCTTAGTATCGCACTCAGAAATCCGACTTGATAACTCCGACCTCAAAGGTCCTACCCACATTCACGCAATGGTAGGGTTAATTGGACGCCCATACAATAACGATCTAGGGTTTCTACCCTAGGGTAAATTGGCCTAATACTAGACTTTCGATTGAGTTTAGAAACCCCAGGGCCAAACATTGTCGGCCTAGTATGGTTAGGGTTGGGTTGGGTCAAGAAGACATCCCAAAACCCTACATCTTGACCAAACGTATTTCTTGACCAAGGAACGTCATTTGATGGGAGAAATGATCCCACAAGTTAGGTGCGACACTTGTCTTGTACAACAAGTTGCAACGTCGTATGGCTTTGTGTTTAAGTTACAATATAGATTTGTCACTCTTTAGAACAAGGGTTGGTAGGTTCTAGTGCAAGTCTAATTTGCAGGAGGATGAGTAGACATCCTGCTACATCACCCTTCTTTGGACCGATTTGCCAAGTTAGGGAAGTTATGTATTGCCTAGCAAGAAATTGACCAATCAAGTTGGGGCGACGAGGTTTCCCAGGAATTACTGTCCTAATGTAAGGAAACCTAAGGTATTTGTTGATTGTCAAGATTATGGGAGAGAAGGAAGGAGTCTCACTTGTAGCTTTCTTGCTTGCACAATGGGGGAATACGCACAAGGGTGGAGGCTGAAAACAGTTTTCCTCTTCTTAGTTGTGTAAGCCAAAAAGAACTCAAGTACATAGAAATAGAACAACCCTATATATGGGTCTTAAACCAAACTCAACTAACTAAGGTGGCATACTAACTGAGCCACGAAGTAGAGTAGATAAGGATAGTTGTCATCTAGCTATTATTCATGGGCGGTGTACCAACCGCATCTGCAACTGTCAAGTCGGTGACATAAATGCACATCAGTCACCCTGGCATATCACGAGTGGAGCTCGATATCTCAACACTCCCCCTCGAGCTCAATCCCAATTCCTGCACACCAAGCAGGTCTCTGAACTTGCACAGCTTCTCTGCGCCGAATGCCTTCGTGAATATGTCAGCTACCTGATCCTCTATGCTGACATAAACTAGATCAATAAGACCTAGTAAAACCCTCTCCCGCACATAGTGATAATGCACCTCAATGTGCTTTGTTCTAGCATGATAGACTGGGCTATTTGCCAAGTGTAAACTACTCATGTTGTCACAATAAATGACAACTGGCCCATCTGTAGACTGATGCATATCATAAAGTAGCTTATGCAACCAAGCTACCTCACATGCAGCCATTGCTGCACCCCTGTACTCAGCCTCTGTGCTCGACAAGGCAACTGTAGGTTGTTTCTTGCTGCTCCAAGTGACTGTAGCACTCCCAAAATAGAACACATATCCACTGGTAGATCGTCTATCAGAAATACTACCAGCCCAATCAGCATTAGTGTATCCATGCAACTGTATCTGAACCCCAGTCTCATAAAACAATCCATACTGCAATGTGGACTTCACATACCTGAGTATGCATCTAGCCATATCCAAATGCGGTTTCCTTGGAGCTTGCATAAATTGACTTACCAATCCAACAACATAGCTCAAATCTGGCCTGGTAATAGTCATATAAATCAAACTTCCCACTATGCGTCTATACATAGTAGGGTCTTCCAGAAGTTCACCTGCATTTGCGCTCAGCTTCACATTCTGCTCCAAAGGAACTGAAATAGGCTTACAACCTGTCATCCCATATTTGGACAGCATGTCCAATCCATACTGCCTCTGCAAGAGCCATATCCCACTTGGTGATCTAATCACCTTAATGCCCAAGAAATAACATAGCTCTCTCAAGTCCTTCATCTCAAACTTCTACTTCAATAGCATTTTCACATGAAGGATATCTTCATCACTGTCACCTGTCATAATCAAATCATCAACATAAATGACAAGTAGCATAATACCTTTCTCTGTTTTTCTCACATAAAGTGAGAAATCTGCCTTGGAAATCTGAAAGCCAATAGTGACAAGATACTGTCCTATCTTGTCAGACCATGCTCTAGGTGCTTGCTTCAAGCCATACAAGGCTTTCTTCAACCTATAAACAAACTCAAGATGAACAGCATGCACATAACCTGGTGGCTGCTCCATATATACCTCTTCTTGCAAATCACCATGCAAGAAGGCATTCTTTATATCCATCTGATGTAAAGACCATTCCTTTGATGCAGCCATAGCAATGACTGCTCTTACGGTTGCCATCCTTGCAACCGGACTGAATGTTTCTTCATAATCAATGCCATATGTTTGTGCATACCCCTTGACTACTAATCTTGCCTTGTATCTATTCATAAAACCATCTGCATTGTGCTTCACCTTGTAAACCCACTTACAGCCAATTGCATTCTTACCTTTAGGCAAAGGTACCAATTCCCATGTAGCATTTGTTTCCAAGGCATCCATTTCTTCATCCATGGCTTTCTCCCATTTTTCTTTTCCCATAGCTTGCTCAAAAGAAGTGGGTTCTGGTTCTGTATCACTTTGACCATATATGCATAGGGAATGGCTGTAAATCCATCATATTTCAGCCTATCCACAGGATACCTAACTCTGGTAGACCTGCGCAAAGTAGGTTCACTCCCAGGTGCTCTCAAAACATCCCTGGTCTTCCTTACTCCAGGTGTAACAATAGAAGGAATACCCAACTCATCATCAATGCTCTGTTCTGAGCCACTAGATTCACCATCCACATAAAAGTGACCTGCATTCACATCAAACATAGGCTGATCTACCTTCTTCTTTCCTTTTCGTGATACCTGCATACCACTATTTGCATTGCTTTGAGAAGATTCTCCTAATCTCCATCTGCCTGTCCATGGCGAAGAATGTGAGCCATTGCTAGAGGACGCTCCAAGTCCACTAATATCTTGTGACTGCTGCTGTGAATTCTGTGTAGCATTACCATTTTGTGTATCTACATTATTAATCACATTTACTGGTTTATACCAGCTACTCATCTCATCAAAAACAACATCTCTGCTCATTGTAAACTTATGAGTAGAAGGGTTATAGCATCTATACCCTTTGTGCTGCAAAGAGTAACCAATAAAGATGCACTTCTCAGCTTTTGGATCCAACTTGGATCTCAACTCATTTGGCACATGAACATAGGCAATGCAGCCAAAATTTTTCAAATGAAAAATATCTGGTTTCCTACCAGTATACCTCTCCTTTGGAGTCATGCCATGTATTGCTGCCATGGGAGTCCTGTTCATTATGTAGACTGCTGTAGCAACTGCCTCAGCCCAATAAAAATCTGGCAAGTCTTTAGATTAAGCATGGCACGAGATACCTCTCCAATATGCCTGTTTTTTCTTTCTGCAATTCCATTTTGTTGTGGGGTATGACTGCATGAATATTGCTGCTTTATGCCATGCTCCTTCAAGAAACTTGCAAACTCATTTGAGAGGTACTCTCCCCCTCCATTTGACCTTAGGCATTTTATCTGCAGGCCTGTTTCTTTTTCAACCATAGCTTTAAGAGTTTTAAAATGCCCAAAAACTTCACTTTTCTTTTTCATAAAATACACCCAAACTTTTCTGCTATAGTCATCAATAAAAGTGACAAAACAATGACAGCCTCCAAGAGATGCAGCTTTAGTAGTCCACACATCAGAGTGGATTAATTCCAATGGCTTCTTACTCTCTTGAACATGTCTAGGAAATGGTTTTCTTGCCTGTTTTCCAAACTGACAGGCTTCACATACCTTATGCATTTCTGCAACCTTGAATTTAGGCAATCCTGCAACAATATTTTGGGCTTGCATTGATTTAAGTCGCTATACATTAACATGACCAATGCGTTTATGCCAGATATCAATATTTGCAACTACATCAGTCCCATGTGCAAACATTGCTGCACTCAATTCAGGCATGTCTGCATCCAACGTAAACATTTTGCCCTTCTTCTTTCCTTTTTCTATCAAGCGACCTTTATTTTTCATATCCTCAACAAAGCATCCATGAGGATTAAATCTGACCTGCAAGCTCTGCTCAACCATTTGACCAACTGAAACCAGATTCTTGGTGATATTCGGGACATGAAATACATCAGACAGGTATTTCTTTTTCCCATCCTGCATAGACAAAGGAATTTTTCCAATCTGCACAATCAGATGTGCAGTATCATCACCAGTTTCCACAAATCCTAGTTTTTCCATTTTCCTTGCATCCTCCATCCATTCTGCATGACCTGTCATGTGGTTTGATGCACCTGAGTCAACATACCATACATCGTTGCTTTCTTCTGCACTCGTCACAAAATTGTTAATGTGCTGCACCATAAACAAATGCTCATTTCTGTCATCACCCTGTCTACTAGAAGATGCATAATTCCCTTGTTGCAATTTTTCATTCATGATGTCATTTTGCTTTTTATAGCAGTCTTAAGCCATATGACCCATTTTACCACAGTAGTAGCATTCAACATTACTGTTTGCATTTTGGCCTCTTTGCCATCCACCACGACCTCTTTGGCTCCCCCTGCCTCTAGAGTTACCACGTCCTCCTCCATAGGATTGGTTTTCTTGAGTTTGCTGCATATTTTGATTTCTACACGGCCTCCAGATCGGCCTCCTCTACCTCTGCCTCTACCTCTTCCAGCATTTGAGTAGAAGACATCTTCTTTTGAAGTTCCTCCTGAAGAAGATGTACCACCATTTCTTTGCTCCTCAGAAATTAGAAGAGCAATTAACTCCTCAAAATCAGAAAATCTTTCAGGACGGAAATGGATGTTCGGAACTGTGCATAATCCTTTCCTAGACCATTCAAGGTCACAGAAACTAAATCATCATCTTCCACTGGCGACCCAATGGAAGCAAGTGCATCTACAATCTTCTTCACCTTCATGTGGTAGTCATTGATGCTCATATTTTCTCTTTGCACATTATGCAACTCTTGCTTGAGCTGCATTTTCCTGGCTTACGTATTTGTGCTATACATTTTTGACAAAGTATCCCATGCCTCCTTTGGAATACTTGCATCTTGAATATGCACAATCATAGAGTCTGAAATGCTAATAGACAGCCAGTACATAACTTTCCTGGCTCTCTCATGCCATGCTTTAAATGCCTGCATTTGCTGTTGATTGGGAACATCAGGAAGAATTGGTTCTTCTTCATTTCCTGCAACAAATTCCCAATATCCTTTTCCCATAAGGAAATTTGTCATTCTAAACTTCCATGCTTGGAAGTTGTTCTTGTCAAGCTTTTCAGTGACAATCTGTGAAAGAGAATCAGACGCCATTACAGAACACTGCAAAAAATTCTGTCACTGCAAAGAACACAGCTTCAGCCTCACAAGGGCAAATCTGCAAAAACTGACGAAAGTGGTATTTGACCACACAGTCACTTCCTAGTGATGATTTTGCATCAACAGGCAACAAGGATGATTCTATAACTCCCAATGTCTCTGCGCACAGGCATACGATGCAATTTCTACAGTAACTTTTCACCAACCTGTAGAACAATGGTCGCACAGTATAAAACAGGGTCTTTTCTTGAGTGTGTGCAGAAAACTTCTGCCTCCAAAACAGGCCCCGAAATGGCCTCAAATCAAAAAAACAGGGCCACCAAGGGCTAAAGGCCTTTCCCGTAGCATATACTGCCCTCTTGCTTCACCGCGAAGGGCGTCTCAACCTGAGACAATGCACTCTTGCACTTTTCGGCTGTGCTACTGCAGAGACTTGCTCCCAAAACAGAAGAATGAAAGAAAAACTGGTCCTCCTACCAAAACACCGCGAACTTGGCTTGCTTTCTTGAGCTCCTTACCACGAACAAGGCTCTGATACCATGTCAAGATTGTGGGAGAGAATGAAGGAGTCTCACTTGTAGCTTTCTTACTTGCACAATGGGGGAATACACATAAGGGTGGAGGCTGAAAACAGTTTTTCTCTTCTTAGTTGTGTAAGCCAAAAAGAACTCGAGTACATAGAAATAGAAGAACCCTATATATGGGTCTCAAACCAAACTCAACTAACTAAGGTGGCATACTAACTGAGCCACGAACTAGAGTAGATAAGGATAGCTGTCATCTAGCTATTATTCATGGGCGGTGTACCAACCGCATCTGCAACTGACAAGTCGGTGACATAAATGCACAATGGTCACCCTGGCATATCACGAGTAGAGCTCGATATCTCAACAGTTAACAAGGTATAAACCCTAACCCAAGGATAAAAGGGTAAACAAGCAATGAAACCCTTGGGGATCTTGCCAAGTCGCAATGGACCCCGGATCGAATGTTGAATGCATTCGGAGAGAAAGAATATACCTTAGCAGTTGGCCAAATAAACGACCACTGGATTGATTGTGTTTGTACAGTTAGGAGCACTATTTGTTCTTCTTTGCTCAAAGAATCTAATGCTAGAAAAATAACTAATGCTTCAGGTTGAAGGCCTGGAGGGAGAGGTAGCTTTAGTTACCCCCGAGTGTCTGCCTGACCCTATCCAAGGGGGTTGTTAGCCGCGCCGGGTATGTGGACCGAACCCACCGCGAGAGGTCTCTCCGTGGGTGCTACTTGGAGTAAGAGGATGCTTGGGTGCCAGGGGGGCTATGGCCGTAAATCCCTTGCCTTCAGGTCCTGCACAAGAGGCCGATGTGACTTGGGATTGGATCTCGAGGCCTGCATACTAATCTACGGGCGGAAACTTGGATTAGTAATCCCTGAGGATTGCTGGAGTTACCTTCGGGCGGATTATGGAATAGCATTCGGGCTCGATTATATGATGTATTCCAAAGACTGATAAATAAGATCAATTGTTGAAAAGGAACTTGTTTGACATCATTTTTCTATGTCAGTGCTTAAGTTACGTGAAGGAACTGGTGAATAATTAACTAATTAAGGAAGCTATTTTTGCATGTCAAACTAAATGTGATAGGTAATTAGATAACGAAAGAAACCCTAAGGAAAGTGCGATGGATGTGACCATGGGTTCGTCCTACGAAAGGGTGGTCTCGGTTGGCCGGGAACTTTCCTTGAAGGAAATTGACAGCAAGGAACGATGACCTAGAATCTAGAGTACTAGAGTTCTGATTTATGTTGTTTTAGGGGAACGGAATGGGACTATGCCTTACGGGCAGAGAGGTCGAGCTTTACATCCCTCTCGTTTCCCATTCTCCTTGAACCAAGTGCACCGCTTCGACCCTGACGTTTCTACGTAAAGTAGTTCACCTGGGGTTCGACGCTAGCTACCGTTCTAGGAATTTGACCACTAGGAAAACCCTAATTCAGGTCGATCCTAAGTGGGAACGTTCGGAATGCTTCTGCTTCGTGGCAGACTCGGGAAGACCTAGATCGCAAACCCCATGACATTTTGTGGGAGTGTCGGGTGGCACTTTCTAGACTCTCTTCCCGATGGGCTGCTAAGACGTATCCTATGAGTGAACAGGTGGACATGTTACAAATGAAAAGAAATTGCATGAGCTTATAATATGGCCTGATCAAGCACAAAGCAAGGAATAATGAATCAATCAATATCAATGGGCTGATTACAATTGGCCTGATTCTCAATCAATTTGTGCTTGGTTAATTCAGCATTATAGTTCAATCATTCAATGATGAAATTGAAGCTAAATGTAATCAATCAATGATCAATCAACAATGCAATAGTACTCTACTTAACCTAAATGCAACAACAATTGAATGAAGGTCGGAGAGATTCAAGAAGAGTAGTAGGAATACCTCTTTCAATGATTGAAGAAGAATACTTGTTTGAGTCAATCCTCAGTCACAAAGAGTGATAGATCTTCCTCTTGAATAACATATTTGATCATGAAAAGAATAGCTCCATAACCAACTCATTAGCTTCAATTTTTATCCAAGGATGAAATATAAATCAAAACTTCAGCTCCATTACAATCCTCGGTCACAAAGATTGATACATCTTCCTCTTGAATAAAACAGTTGATCATGAGAAGAATAGCTCCATAACCAACTCATTAGCTTCAATTTTGATCCAAGGATGAAATATAGATCAAAACTTTAGCTCCATTAATGAATAGCATAGATGATAATCCCTGAAATTTAAAGCCTATTTGATGAAGATTTTCAGTAAATTTCTTCAATCCCTGTCATACTTGCAATCCAAGCGAAGATTGAGCTTCAATCTTGAATACATTGGTTTGGATTCTTCAATATCTTGAATGGTTGAAGTAGAAGGAAGATCCTTGGAGTGGTTTAGAGTAAAAGCCCCATAAAATTGAAAGAAATAATCCAAAAATTGGATTCTTAAAGCTTGTTGCCCTATTTTGACTCCATAGCCACCATTCTTTGAAGCTTCAAATCCAAGAATGCATCAATGTCAGTCCCTTGAGTGTTGAAGAAGCTCCAAGATACTTGTTAGAATAAAAGCACTTTGATTTTTGAAAAATTTTCAGAAAAAATCACTATTGTCCTGAATCTGCCATAGCCAGGGTTTTGAAAGCTCAAGAATGATCAAGGATGATCAAGGAGTGTAAAGAAACCATGTATGCTTGCTAAAGACCTCCAGTAAAGATTGCTTAAGCTTGGTATACCTTGGCTTCAACCTGACATGGCTGAAATCATGAAGAAGAAGGGCTGGGAATTCAGTGCAAATTGCACCAACTTATCCTCCTATCGTGGAAGCTCCAGTTCACCAAGGCTAAGTGATAGGCTACTCTAGTTGAAGCTCATGGCACCATGAATCAAGCTTTGATGTCTCCTCAGTGGGAAATGGCCATTATAAGAAGATTGCAGTAGTTGAATCCATGGATTTTTGGAGAAAAGCTTGAGAGGAAGAAGAGAGAGAAACTGGTCCCCAAAGAGTAATCTCAGTTTAACCTTTGTAACCCCACTTAGACTCCAGTTAGGGTCAAAAACCTTCAAAATGGACCTCCATTTGACCATGTTTTGCTCTTTCGGCCAAGAACCTCCATCTTCCTCAAGATTTTCTTCAAGAAACCTCCAAAATTAGTTCCAACATGTTGTAGAGATCTCTGACTAGTCACAGTTTGAATTGTACCAAACCCTGTGACCAAATCTTGGTGATCCAACTAACTAGTTCATGTCCCTGTGACTAAATTCTCCGTGAAAGTGACTCTTCCCATGGATCAAAGTCCATGCTCTGATACCAATGTAATAAACTAGTTCTCACAGCAAATCAATTAATTGAAAATTCAAGAAATATACCATTCTTTCAAGAAATACAAGAAATACACCATGTTTGTAAAATAGCCATAGCCAAGATAGCTAAGCTTGAAGTAATATTGCCATGGAAGGCTGAGAATCAAATATGTAAGCTACAACAGGAATATTCACCTCATGTCAAGGTGGGACATGGTATGCACCCCATATCTTGATGGCTAAGAGCATGCACCCTCTTAGTTGGTGGGAGGAAGGAGCCTCAAAACATGAATTGTTGAAAATGGCAAAAAGTCCCTCACAAGTTACATCTCCCTCTTTTATACTTAACCCTAGCCTACTCTAGACTAAGGTGACTTATGCTTTATTACAATACAAATGCTATGATCCTTCTATTCGGGATACATTAGTGAGCAGAGATGTCATCTTTGATGAGATGGCCTCTTGGTATGCATCACCGACTGCAATGCCATCATATATGCTTTCTACACATGTATTTACAGTTGATTCACAGAGTACTACTTTGATAGGTTCTAGCATTTTGATAGTATCTCCATGGACAGGGAGATTACGGAGCTCTGGCTCACCGTCCAACTGACACTAGTATGTCAATGAGGAGGAGATATGATGTGATGGAAAGTAAAGGGAAAGAAAAATGTTCTGATGATGCATCTAGTGTGATGACACCTAGCACTTCAAGTTATGGCTCAACTAATAGTCTAGACAGTGAGCTTGGTATTCCAACAGTGTATATGCCTCTGGCACTGTTGAGAAATGTGCAATCACATCTACCATAGCCTCTATGTAAGGAACAAACAAGGCAAAGAAACACATTGCAAATAAAGCCTTAGACTAGGTCATGTATGCATGGTTTATTAAAACCATAGTTGGTGAATACCATGGTCACTTTCCACCTTTCTCCACCTACCAATACCACCTATTGTAAGCCTATAAAAGGCACTCATTCTCACACTCATTCTATCAGTCATTCTCATTAGTTATACTTGCATTATGCTTGGATAATATCAACTGTTCTTCTTTGTCAATTCTTATGTCTCATTATGATTGTCTATTTGCTCATCAATGATCCTCCTTAGCATGCATCCTCAATATTTTAGCAGGCAAGCACTAGGCAGAGCAAGTACATTCTGCCTCATGAGAGAGGGGAATCGAGTAGTGCACCACAGCTTAGACGATTGCAGAGAATCAAGTACCATGTGGATAGACTGACTTACAGTGGTTTTTTTGCGAAGCATTTTTCTTATATGACAAAGCTGGCAGAGGTCAAAGAGCCTACTACATTTGTTGAAGCAATGATGGATAAAAATTGGTGCATAGCTATGGATGAAGAGATAGATGCTTTAGCTAAAAATAGTACTTGGGATCTTGTGCCACTGCTAGAAGGAAAGAAGATCATTGGTTGCAAATGGGTCTACAAGATTAAATACAAGTCGGATGGCAGTGTAGAGAGGTACAAAGCCAGGCTGGGCGCAAAGGGATATGCCCAAGAGTATAGGTTAGACTATGAGGAAATATTGAGCCATGTTGCCAAGATGGCAACAACCATAAGAACAGTGATCGCATTGGCTACTATTGAAGGCTAGAAATTGCAGCAGATGGACGTGAAGAATGCTTTCCTCAATGGTGACTTGGAAGAGGATGTTTATATGGATCAACCCAAAGGGTATGTACACCTTGATTTTCAGCATTATGTATATAAGCTGAAAAAAGTGTCATATGGGCTGAAGTAGGCTCCGAGAGCCTAGCATGCAAGGATCGGTAATTACTTGCACATTTTGAGATTTATTGTTGGCAGGGCTATCTATGACAAAGACAGACAAAGGCTTGGTAGTTTTGGTCATCTATGTTGATGACTTGATAATCACAGGTGATGATGCCTTGGGGATACAACATGTTATGTAGATCCTAAAATCTGAATTTGACATGAAAGACTTAGGTAAACTGAAGTATTTCTTGGGTATTGAGGTGATCAACGCTGAAAATGGTTTATGGCTGATGCAAAAATACTATGCCATGGAAATGCTAAAGAAATATGGCATGGCTGAATGTAAACCATTGGATACACCTCTTGATCAAAATGTCAAGTTGGACATTAGCACTGGAGCTGAAATTGATGATGTGACTATGTACAGGTAGATGGTTGGTAGTCTAATCTACTTGACTATCACTAGGCCGATGAACTTGAGTTATGATGTTGGCTCATAAGTCAATTCATGCAAAATCCCAGAAAGCCACATTTTGATGTTGTTAGGTAGATTATGAGATATGTTAAGTCCACTGTAGATTATGGGATGTTCTATGTGATAGATAAGCCCTTGACACTAGTTGGATACACAGATGTAGATTGGGCAAGATGCTCCTGTGATCGCACATCTATGAGTGGTTATACTTTTGGATTTGGAAGTGGAATGATCAGCTGGAGTAGCAAGAAGCAACCTACGATTTCATTGTCTAGTACTAAGGCTGAGTACAGGGGTGTTGCATTGGCAACATGTGATATTGCATAGCTGCTCAAGCTTATGGGTGATTTGCATGGCTGCTCAAGCTTATGGCTGATTTAGACATACATGTGGATGCTCCAATGACCTTGTTATGCAACAATCTCAGTAGTGTACTCTTGGCAACAAATCTAGTATACCATGCCAGGACTAAACATGTTGAGGTACACTACCACTTTATCAAAGAGCTGGTTCTTGCAAGGAGTGTAGATCTCATGCATGTGAAGACTGATGAACAAGTTGCAGATATCTTTACCAAGTCTTTGGGCAAAGATAAGTTCAGTGTTTTTAGATAGCTACTTGGTGTACAAATGCTATCTTGAGCTTGAGGGAGAGTGTTAAGACTTCAAGCTCAGCTCTACTATCTTTAGGTTATGTGTACCCGACACTCAGCTTGTCCAGTTGTACTACATGTGGACATTAAGTAAGTCGGTGACTTTAGACTTAGTCTGTACTTGGTGTGAATGGTCTTATAGACCTTAGTGTGTTGTATTCACTTCATTTAGATGAGTTAGTGATATAATGAAAAAAAAAAGAGAAGAGAGCACGTTGCTTCTCTCTGTTGGTTCAAATATCTATCTCTCTCTTTCAACAATTGCTCCATACAAAGAGGCTAAGCTGGGTGTGATTGCCAATATCTCAACACCCCTCCTCAATCACAACCGGAAAATTACAAAGTGTGTAGAGTCTTTAGTGAGCAACCACTTGCAAAGTGTGGGCACACCACAAACATGGTAAACACCAGAGGCTGTCACAGAAAATGCTAAGTGTGGGTACCAAAGACTTGGTGGATATCCAGAGGCTATGACAGGGGCCTCACAAAGTGTATAGAGGATGTAGTGCAAGGTTACATGAGGAGTTTACAAGCTTATGTCAGAAGCATTAGGGCTGGGCAATACAAGGCTACAAAATTCTACCAGAATAGGAGTAGAAGGATTGATGAGGCTTGTCCTTCTCCTGGTGGCCTTCTTCTTCTTATTATTATTATTTTTCTCCATGTTCTTCTTCTTCTTTAACAATAGCTAGATAGGCCTTATGAGACCTCTTCTTGGTATGATAGAATTTCTCTGTGTGTCCGATCCTTTTGCAAAATTTACATATCAGCTGATCTTTCTTACCCTTGTACCTATTACCCACATATAACATTTTCTCATATTTAGAGGTGCTTGGTTCTTCTTTGGATTTTTTCTTCTTTTCTTCTTCTAGCAAGGAGGCCTTAATGTCAACTAGTTTAGGACTAGGCATGTTGATTAATGTATTTGAAATATTATTATAGTCAGGAGAGGTAGGCTTTTTAACGACACACCAATACAAATATCTTCATCCATCTTGAGATTTATCCCTAAAAGCTGGGTTAGGAAACTTTCCATGTAGTTTAGATGAGATGCCAAGAATGCATTAGGCTTCATATCAAGTCGAAAGAATTCAATTAATAAACCATACTTTGAGGATTTGGATTGTGCACCAAACAAGGTATCTAATCTGTCCCAAGTGTCATGGGACGTGTCAGAAGCATCTACATGATGGATGTAGATGTCATCCAACTCCAATTTGATGATGGCTTGTGCTTTGTCATCATTCTTCTACCAAGTAGCTGCAAGAAATGCATCTCATGGCTTCTTTTCTTGTCCGTTGGTAATGGCCCATAGGCCCTTCTTCATCAAGTTGAGTTTGATGCGGGTTTTCCATGTGTGAAACCCAACTCCATTGAATCCACATGTCAGTGAATCTTTGCCCATACTAGATGTTTCGAGCAACATCAAATCAGCACAACTTCTCAAATTTTCAGCCAAAAAAGTTGATTGTGTCAAAAGACACAAGTGCTAAGAGCACTAGATTAGTGTCAATAGACATTGTGTTTGTATCTTCTTCCTTAAGTCTTCAAAATCCTTCAAAACTTCATAAATCTTCCCCTCCTTGCCAGTTTGATGGGCAAATCTTACTGGAAACTTACTAAAACAACTTATCAGAGTGGCAAGAACTTGGTTCAAGTGGCAAGAGTGAGAAAATGTAGTGTTTCATGAGCTTCAGTGAAAATGAGCTATGGAAAATTAGGGTTTTCAAGATAGGGGTTTGATTTTTTGGTTGGAGCAGCTCATAGAGGTGATCATTTGGGAAGCCCTCTTAGTGGGAGGTAGCCTAGGTATGAATCTCTAGTTGCCCCATGATCTTGGTGAGGATTGTGACCTACACAATGCATGCCATTAGTACGAACAAGACAAGTTCAAACAAGGCAGATATGGCAAAGGATATAGACATTAAGACTGACTATCACACAAGTGAATTAGGTTCCAAGATTGAGACTTGGACTCATAAATACAATCTTGTGTGTTGACAATGACACAGACACTTTGTTGGAAGGAAAAAAGTTCTATGACATTGCATTCAAAAAGAGAGCAAGTACAATTCTTTATAGGGATAGACTAGGTTGCACTTTCCACCACTATGCATATGGGTTTCTGGATCCTGAGCCGACACTGCTCCATACAAAGAGGCTAAGCTGGATGTGATTGCCAATATCTCAACACATTGGTCTAGATCGCATAAGAATAACTTGGCACTTGGTGTTTTTGGATCGTGCCACAAAAGACTTCCAGGCTCACAAGTATCATTTGCAACCATCTTGGACCAATCCCACCTCTCCTCATGGTCTTAACTCTGAAGAGTCATGTCAACTTGAACTCAGAGCAAGGGGACTAGTTGCCTCAACCAAGTAGAGAACCCTACATGCCAAGATACAAAAATGATGGTTTCTCCATGTGGCACAACCATCGTGGAGGAGGGGGGAATGGTGTTGCCCAAGCCTCACACTCCCTTTCCTCATACTAGTGTGACAATGCTATTAGATTTCATGGAAGTAGGAAGGAGAGCAACACGGAGTGAAGCAACATGTTTACACTCTCTATTCTTCTTCTTATTCATTTAGCACACACATAGTGCATATACAACCTAAGGTCATAAAGACCATTCACACTAGAAGTAACACTGACTTATTTAATACACCTAACTGATCTAGCCAGACTAGCTATGTCCAGCTCATGTCGATCAAACACACATGTACGAGCTTGATATTCTAACACTCCCCCCCAAGCTCAAGATAGCATATGTACTCCAAGCAGCTGTCTAAAACCACAAAACTTATCTTTACCCAAGGACTTGGTAAAGATATCCGCTACCTGTTCATCAGTCTTCACATGCATAAGATCAACTCATCCTGCAAGAACCATCTCTCTGATGAAATGGTAGTGTACCTCAATGTGTTTCGTCCTGGCATGATAGACTGGATTCATAGCCAGGAGTACACTACTCAGATTGTCACATAGTAACTTCACTGGAGCATCTACATGTATGTCCAAATCAGCCATAAGCTTGAGCAGCCATGAAATCTCACATGCTGCCAATGCAGCACCCCTGTACTCTGCCTCAGTACTTGACAAAGCAACCGTAGGCTGCTTCTTGCTGCTCCAGCTAATCATTCCGCTACCAAATCCAAATGCATATCCACTCATAGATCTACGATCATATGAGCAACCTGCCCAATCTGCATCCGTGTATCCAGTCAATATCAAGGGCTTGTCTCTGACATAGAATAACCCATACTCTACAGTGGACTTAACATATCTCATAATGCGTCTAACTGCATCCAAGTGCGGCTTTCTAGGCTTCTGCATAAACTGGCTTATGAGCCCTACAGCATAGCTCAAGTCAGGCCTAGTGATGGTCAAGTAAATCAAGCTGCCAACCATCTGCCTGTACATAGTTACATCCTCTATTTCAGCCCCAGTATTCATGTCTAGTTTGACATTCTGATCAAGAGGTGTATCCAGCGGTTTGCATTCAACCATGCCATACTTCTTCAGCATCTCTATGGCATAGTGCTTCTGCATCAGCCATAACCCATTGTCAGTTGGAATTACCTCAATGCCTAAGAAATACTTCAGTTCTCCCAGGTCTTTCATGTCAAATTCAGATTTCAGCATCTTCATTGCATGCTGTATGCCCAAGTCATCATCACCAGTGATTATCAAATCATCAACATATATGACCAGCACTACTAAACCACTGTCAGTCTTCTTTGTAAATAGGCTATGATCTGCCCTACCAACAGCAAAACCCAATCTCTGCAAGTAGTTACTGATCCTAGCATGCCAAGCTCTCGGAGCCTGTTTCAGCCCGTATAATGCCTTTTTCAGCCTGCATACATAATGCTGAAAATCAGGGTGCACATACCCTTCCGCCTGAACCATATAGACATCCTCTGCTAGGTCATCGTTAAGAAATGCATTCTTAACATCCATCTGCTGCAATTTCCAGCCTTTAGCAGTAGCCAAGGCAATCACAGTGCGTATAGTTGCCATCTTGGCAATAGGGCTGAGTGTTTCCTCATAATCAAGTCCATACTGTTGGGCATACCCCTTTGCAACCAGCCTGGCTTTGTATCTCTCCACACTGCCATTTGACTTGCATTTGATTTTGTAGACCCATTTTCAGCCAATGGTCTTTTTCCCTTCAGGCAGTGGTACTAAATCCCATGTTTTATTTTCAGCCAAGGCATTCATTTCTTCATCCATGGCTACACACCAATTCTCATCTTTCACTGCTTCAGCATATGTACTTGGTTCTTTGACCTCCATCACTTTTGTCATGTATGCATAATGCTTTGCAGAGTAGCCACTATATGTCAACCTATCAACAGGGTATCTGACCCTCTGCGAGCGTCTAAGCTGTGGTGCACTACTCGATTCACCTCTCTCATGAGGCGGAATGTACCTGTTCTGCCTTGTGCCAGGCGTATAGACAGTCGGAATACCAAGTTCAATGTCTAAAGTATCACTAGACTCATAGCCCGAAGTCATTCTGCCAGGTGTCATCATACCAAATGCATCCTCAATAACTTTCTCTTTTCCTTTGCTATCCAAGACATCATGTCTCCCCCTCACTGACATACCCGTGTCAGTGGACGGTGAGCTCCTCAATCTCCCTGTCCATGGGGATACTATCTGACTGATAGGTCCTGTCATAGCAGTGCTCTACTGCAAATCAATTGTAGAGACATGAGTGGAAGGCATATCAGATGGCACTGCAACTGGTGATACATACCAAGAACCCATCTCATCAAAGATAACATCCCTGCTTACCAAAGTCTCCCTGGTAGAGGGATCATAGCATTTGTATGCCTTCTTCTCCTGCGAATATCCAATGAAAACACACTTATGTGCTTTGGGATCCAACTTCTTCCTTTTCTCATCTGGAATATCCACATAAGCAAGACATCCAAAGACTTTCATGTGACTTACATCTGGCTTATAGCCATACAACTTCTCAAACGGTGTCATCTCATGAATACCTGCAGTGGGAGTCCTGTTCAAAATGTATACAGCTGTCATAACAGCCTCTGCCCAATAGTAAAGTGGCATATGCTTTTCATTCATCATAGCCCTAGCAGCTTCCATCAGAATTCTATTCTTCCTTTCAGCTTCTCTGTTTTGCTGCGGAGTGTAGCGGCAGGTGAGCTGCCTACGAATGCCATTTTCAGCCAAGAAATCATCAAATTCATTTGATACATACTCCCCACCACTATCAGATCTCAAGCAAGAGATGTAGCATTCAAACTCCTTCTCAACCTGTGCTTTAAATTGCTGAAAAACAGCAAAGACCTCATCTTTTGTTTTCAATATGTAAAGCCAGATATATCGACTGTAGTCATCAATGAAGGATACATAATATCTAGAACCTCCCATAGATACATTATGAGCTGGCCCCCAAACATCAGAATGCACTAACTGCAATGGACTTGTACTCTATCGTACATTCCTGATAAATGGCAATCGTGACTGCTTACCAAACTGGCAAGCCTCGCATACATGACCAATATCTGAATATTGGAACTTCGGTAACCCTGTAACCAGCTGTTTCTTTTGCATAATTTGCAGCCTTTGCAAATTTACATGCCCCACTCTCTTGTGCCATATTTCCAAATCCCTAACAGTGCCAGAACCATGGGCAAACATAGCTGAATTCAGCTCTGGCAAAGAAGCATCAAGAGTAAACATTCTGCCATTCCTGTGACCACGAGCTATCAACTTGCAGCCATTTCCAAATTCTTCAATAAAGAAGCCATGCTTATTGAATCTAACCTGCAAGTTCTGCTTCGTCATCTGACCAACAGATAACAAGTTCTTCGTAATTGAAGGGACATGCAATACATCATGCAAATTTTTCTTTCTGCCATTATGGACCACAAGAGGCACTTTGCCTTTATGCTCAATGCTATGCTGCGTGTCATCACCTATGCATACATAGCCATGCTTTTCAGCCACCATATCTGTGAACCAATCACCATGAGGGGTCATGTGATTCGACGCCCCCGAGTCAATGTACCACACTGCATCATCAGATGATTTTTCAGCAGCCTTATCTTTGACATACTGCATGCCAAACAGTCTATCACCAGAGTCATCTGCTTGACTGGACGTAGCATAATGTCCATGCTGCTTGCCCTTCTGATTTCCCTGCTTCTTCCAGCAATCCTTTGCAATATGCCCATACTTTCCGTAGTAGTGACAATCCTTATCTTTATTTGGATTGTCTGACTGACGCTACTGCTGCCATGAGCCTCTTCCACGGGAGTTAGAACTCCCCCTGCCTCGAAAGTTTCCACCACCTCTTGCATTTTATGACTGCTGATTGCTATTACTACCACGACCACACTGATTCGAATAAAAAACTGCATCCTTATTCTTTGAGCTGCTTGACCCTATAGCTAAGCCAAGCTTCACCTCTTCATGAATCAATAATGCAACCAACTCATTAAAATCAGGCATCTCAACCCGCACAGATACTGAAGTGTCAAAAGACTTGTACTCCGGACCCAAGCCATTTAAGGTCACTGCAACCATATCCTCATCTTCTACCTGTGAGCCAACAGATGCCACCTGATCTGCTATGGTCTTAACCTCTGTGACATAATCTTGTATGGATCTATTCTTCCTCTCCATGTTATTGAATTTCTGCTTCAGTTGTATCTTCCTTGCACTTGTAGTTGTGCCATAGTATTTGACCAATATATTCCATGCATCTGCTGGGGATTTACAGTTCATGATCTGCATCACCATAGCATCCAAGATACATAATGACAACCAATGTAAAACTATGCGAGCTCTTTCCGTCCAAGCTCGATGCGCTCGCCTTTGATCAGCTGTAGGATTCCTATCTAGAACTTCAGGTTCAACCTCAACACCTATCACTAAGTCCCAGTATCCTTTGCCTATCAGAAAGTTCTCCATGCGGAACTTCCATATTGCATAATTGTTGCTATCAAGCTTTTCTCCCACAATCTGGGTTACATTATCAGTTCTATCAGCATTTGCCATGTTGCAGACCTTGCCTGACTACTTGCAAACCAAGATCTTCTTAACAGTTCAACTTCAGCCCGGAACTATTTATGACAGTTTTTTGTAATTAATTGTAGTAAAAAACTAGGGTATTTCAGCCCACTAACAGTCCAAACCAGCTCATACCAAGTGGCTTAACCTGTGAGTAAAGCAATCAATGCAAATACTATGTATTCACTTCGGTTTGAACTCCTGCAGCCTCACTGCCAGGGTACATATATGCAGTCTAAAAATTGTAAACTGTAAATAATCAGCAGCACTTTCAAGTCCAAAACTGAGTGGTAATCATGTCACACATGTCCCAAAAACTCCCAGATAGCTGCTAGTACACTTGGCAGTCATGACATGAGCATAGAGTCACAGAACAGTGCATAACCAGCACATACAAGTGTCAACAAATTCAGTTGCAAGTTGCAATCAACCAAAGTTCAGCATATCAAGTTCCAATCAGCCCCAAACTATCTTCCAATCATGTCATACATTTACTTCGTAATGACAAGGTCAATACATGAGCATCTGGGTATACATAGGCAACCTGTTTTCACTGACCAAAGCATAAAACTTCATGAACCATTTGTACTTGACCAAGACAATATGTCTACATTTACTTCAGCTCTAGACTTCAGTTTTCAATGATGCTCATTGCATGTTTCAAGCCTCCATACATCCAGCATGTATATGACAGCTCTCATAGGTGATAGAGCTCTAAAAATGACCTGTATTGCATCAGTAGTATCCAATGCTTGTCACTGACAGTATATGACAGTTTTCAGCAGTGAAACAGTTCTCAGATCTGAATATTAATGAGAAAATTCAGCTCAAGTACTTCACATCAAGTACATATGACTTCTTGACTTGTGTTGTTTGCAATGCAATCTTCCCAGCATATTAGGGAGCTTCAAGTGCTCTTCAGGATCAAAACTGTTATGTAAATCACTGTATTCAGTAGTGTACATTTAGTTTCAGACCTGTATACCTGCATAACAGTCCATGCCTCATCACCCAAGCTTCCATTGACATGTCAGACCTTCAAGGTCACACCCCAGGGTCAGCATACACTTCATAGAGCATGTACAAGATGCTTAATGCCTCGTTTTGAAGCTGGAGGACATGAATATGGACCTGGCGCAACAGCACAAACTGGCAGGGGGCAGCACAGCTCACGATCTTGTTAACCATGACAATGAAGCACTCCAAGGTGCTCAACACATCCCTCTCAAGGCTACAAACAAGCCTTTGATAATGCCTTTGATCATTGAGCATACAACCATACACTGCATACCTTCCATTGTTCAATGGCTTCAGCCTGTTTGAAGAAGAATGACCTTTCCTCTGACTTCAGCTCCTGCAAGTCCAATGCCACACTCCCAGGCACCCATTCTTTGCCGATTTATGGCTCTGATACCATGTTAGATTTCATGGAAGCAGGAAGGAGAGCAACACGGAGTGAAGCAACATGCTTACACTCTCTATTCTTCTTCTTATTCATTTAGCACACACATAGTGCATATACAACCTAAGGTCATAAAGACCATTCACACTAGAAGTAACACCGACTTATTTAATACACCTAACTGATCTAGCCAGACTAGCTGTGTCCAGCTCATGTCGGTCAAACACACATGTACGAGCTTGATATTCTAACAAATGCCAACCTCGTTCATGGGTCCGCAACATCAAAACCCGCACAAGTAACATTTTTTGCAAGTATGTAACACTATGTTACATCTTGAGCACACAGCAGAAGCCAACTCAAAAGATATGCCAAGAAGACACCATCATGTCACAGTATGAACCCTCCGTATTGCGTGTCACATCACAAAGCCATCACACCTTAGATATCCCTCCCACATTGCGACCCACTCACAACACACGTAACGCATTGATTTAACTCGCAGTGGGATAACTTGGCACTTCGAGTGATCAAATTGTGTCATGAAAGACTATCCACTTTCAACCATCTTGGACCACAGTACCATGGGGGTGACATGGATCAATCCCACCTCTCCTCATGAGGCTCAACTCTAATGAGTCATGTCGACTTGAACTCAAAGTAGGGGGCCCGATTGCCTCGACCAAATAGAGAACCCTCCACATTGGGAGACAAAAATGATGGTTGCTCCATGTGACACGGCCACCATGGAGGAGGGGGGAAGAAGCCAAGAGAGGGCAAGGGACCGATTAGATGGAGGTCGAAGACTCATGGACCTAGGGCAAGGATAAATAAACCAGGATGATGGGGTTGAGAAGGGTGGAACTCATGGAGCCACGAGTATAAAGTTGGACTGAATGTGGAATAGGGTGGTGGACCAAGACTCGTAGAGCACCAAAAAGGATAAAGAAACTAAGGCTCATGGGAGCCAATGAGTGATACAAAGAATTTGGCAAATAGTCTGAGTTCAAGGAGGACGAACAAGATCAAGGTTGGGCATATGAGAGACAAGTGAAAAGACTCGTGGATCCGCGAGAATAAATGAATGGCCAAGGGTTAAGGTAAAAGAAGTGGACTAATGAAGGCCTATGAGAAGGCTGAAAGAGTGGATGCTTGTGTACTTGGGGCAAGCTTAAAGGGGTATGGGACCAATGTGGGACCAAAGGATTTGTGGCATGATGGAGATGAGGATGGAGTGTGTGATCTTTACCCATATTCTCCCACACTCGTCTCCTAGAAAATATGGGTAAAGATGCTTGTGTGGGAGAATCCAACCCCATATAAGTGGATGAATTTCCTATAAGGAGCCCTTCATGATGAGGCAAGGGAAGTTGATCTCGGCCCTAGAGTATGAGCATGGGATAGAACAAATGCAAAAATCGACCAAGGCAGATTGCAGCATGTTGGGAAACACTTGTGGTCTACTGAAAAAGGCTACCATAGGAATTCTGTTATTATCAACAGAACTATCCATGGGGTGATGGCATTGATCTCTCATTCCTACAGAGCCTCTATACTAGGATGGCTAGTGTCTCCATGAGAGGCTTGGAGCCATCTATGCATTTGGTGCATAGGCAATTTTTGCCCCAAGTTGCCCCCAATTGTTGGGAAAAAAGCAACCCTTCTTGGGTAGGGTGTGAGGTGTACGATGGGACATGGCTTAGACCCTAGTTGAGGCACCAGCAAGTCTACTTGCCTAGGAGTGATGGGAGGAGATAAATTTGATTTGAGTTCAAAAAACAACTCAAGGATGCAAGTGACAATTGTGTATTTGATGCGGAGTAGGTGGTAGCACCTTAGCTATTTGGATGAGGAGAGAAGCAAATCAGGGCAAGTGACCCATCTTTGGTCTTTGGATCAAGGTCACAGACTTGCGGTGGCCAATGAGTCCAAATCTAGCCATTTTGGCAAGCTCTTTCCCATGAAGGTGGTTGGGGAATGTTGTGGGGATGCTGGGCCTTATTACAAATGTCCCAAAGAAACTGTTACCTTGACTCTAGAGTAATTTGTGCCAAAGGCATTATGGTTGATGAATCCTCACAATACCTCTTTTCAAGGTGATTAACCTTGGTCTTTTTCATAGGGAACCAACTCAATTCAAGTGGACTCAAATTCAATCGAGGGGAGGTATGTATAAGGAAAGGAATTGTGAGGCTTGGGAAACCCCATGTCTCCCTCCCTCCTCCATGGTAGTCATGTCACATGGAGCAATCGTCATTTTTACTCTTGACGTGTAGGTTTTTCTATTTGTTTGAGGTAGCCAAGGCCCCCTGCTCTGAGTTCAAGTTGGCATGACTCGTTGGAGTTGAGGCTCATGAGGAGAGGTGGGATTGACTTGTATCGCCCTTGTGTTACCGTGGTCCAAGATGATTGAATGTGGATACTTGTGACTGTAGAAGTAGTATGTGGCATGATCCTATGACCCCAAGTGCCAAGTTAGCTAACTACAAGATAGACTAACATGTTACATATGATGTGAGCAAGCCACGACATGGTAGGGATATCTAAGGTGTGATGGTCTGGTGACATGACGCGATGCGAAGGCTGCATACTATGATGAATGGCATCTTCTTGGCATATCTTTCAAGTTGGTTTCTACTTCATGTTCAAGATATGACACGGTGCTACATGCCTGTAGACTGGTGCAAGTTGCCACACTACAAACCTATGGGACCGAGTAGGCACTATCACAACACCTATATAGGGAGTAGTAGTGACTCTGAGCCCTACTTGGTCTCCAGTCTATGTGTGATTCCCTATATCCAGTGATGAATCCTCACATGTGTGGCATCACAAGGGAGTCTTGGGATGTGCCTATGTTGTACCATTTCTTTCATTGAATAATACAAGAGTATGCCTTGCTCTCACATATCATGTCACCTTTTTGTGCCATGTCGAGTGAATTATTGAGTGTAGGTGCATTACACTTGGTATCGGAGTAACTCTTGCTCGAAGTGAAGGAGTGCTCATGAAAGCAAGAGAGAAGATCCATCACCTCAAAATCATCTCATGTGATGACCCACATCATGATTTCCATATCATAATACCCCACGTCATGTTGCCCCATCTCACATTGACCCCATCACTACATCTCTTAGTACAACAACCCCCAACACAACAACCCCAACACAAGTCACCATCTGAAGACGTGACATTGCTTCCCCATGGCACAACCACCATTCAAATGAAAAAATGTGGCTTCCCCACATTGACAATACTAGGGTCAGGCATGGCTCCCCTTAACAACATAGAGAGAAATAAAGAGAATGCACCCATCCTAGTGGTTGAAGAGAGGAAGAATAGCCATGGTCAAGAATGGAGAGAATCTCAAGAAGAAAAAGTAGCTAGACTAGTGAGGTAGTTGGAGGGCATATCAAGTTTGTCATACTCAATTTGGATGAATATGCAAATGAAGGAAGATGAGGAGAAGAAGAAAAGAAATTTTGAATTAGGTCAAGGTTACATGGAATGGGTGATATAGCAACAAGAGGAAAAGTAAAGACAAAAACTACAAGAAGAGGTGGATAGATTGGCAGATAGGTTAGCTAGGGAGGAAACATCTAGGAGAGCTCAAGATACAAAGAGAGACAAGGAGAAGAAAGATGAAGTAAGAAGCACGACAAAAAGAGAGACAAAGGAAAAACAATAAAGGGGAAGATGAGAGTGATAGTTCAAAAGACAACTCTGGCAAGTTCAAGATTCCTGAATCCACCAAGCAAAAGGGGGAGAGAGATGGGTTGATTTTGAAGAAATGGATTACGGAGATAGATAGATACTTGAAGTATGCTAGAATCACGGAGGATAGGAAGGGAGAAGTGGCTGCGATCTACCTAGAGGAGGACGCTACCAGTTGTTTGGTACCTACTGGAACAAGAGCAAGAATACACCATCTTTGCATGGGAAGAACTTCAAGAGGAACTCAAAGAATACTTCATCCTAAAGTTGGAAAAATTCAAAGTTAGAAATGAGTGGAGAAATATCAAGCAAGCACAAGGAAAAATGAAAGAGTATGTTAGCAAGTATAGGTAGTTAATGCTACAACTACCCAACATGGACATGGACACAAAGTTACATGGATTTCTATTCAGCATGCAAGAGTGGGCCATGAAAGATGTAGAAAGACAAGAACCAACTAGTCTAGTAGAGGCCATGAGAATGGCTGAAAGATTAGTCGACTTAAAAGGGAAGAGAACAAACCCAGGGAGTCAAGCTAGATTCAATACCAACCTTACTGCCAACTCTTGGACCTCAAGACCCAACCTCCAAAAGGCCTCATCTTAGAGATTTGGGGTCAAAACTTAGGAATAACCCCAATCACATCATAATCGCCTTAATATGGAGAGTAGTAGTTGGACGGTCGGAAAACAACCACTATAGACCAACCCCTAGTGCATCTTATGGGTCTACAGGATCAACTACATTGCCTCAACCCCAAGGGTCAGATGTTTCAAGTATGGGGGACCACATTACCAAAATAGATGCCCCGTGGAAGACACAGCCTCAACAAGTGGGTCTAAGGTAATAATCACAACTGCTTATGGAGGAGAGGAGCCACAACCCCCGCACCTTTAGGAAATCCCTAGTTGAAGTGAAGAGAGCCTAGACCACCCAAGAGGGAGGAGAGTTCGTGTGCATCCCTAAGGCATGGTAGCTTGGGTACCATAAGTATATTGATTATATCTCAAGGGAAGTGTGAGTGAAGAAGATCAAGCAATCATGGTAGATATAAGAGCCACTCGCAATTTAATCACACCAGATTGTGCATCAAAATATGGACTCAAATTATCTAAGGCCCTAGAAGGATTGTGAGGGCTTTCACTTTGTTCAAGATTCAAAGGGAGAGAGAGACAAAGACATGGAGCTGTAACAGAGAGTAGTGAACTCTCTTGTTCTCTTCTTCTCATTCTTTCATAATGCTTTCTAAAGTCTAATCACACATAACCGATAAACACACTAGGTCACTAACTGAGCTTACTACTAACTACAGTTGAGTCTGACCAACTCAGTTATTACAATGCACATGTAGAGTGACAGCTAAGATGACGGCTGTCTAGATAAGGTCAGTCATGTCGGTGATACTAATCACAAGCTTGATTCTCAACACTCCCCCTCAAGCTCAAGCTAACTGTTGTACTCCAAGTAGCTCCCTGAAATGCATGAACTTATCTTTACCAAGTGATTTGGTAAAGATGTCTACTACCTGGTCTTCTCTCTTCACATGGAGTAGATCAATATTTCCAGCAAGTACCATCTCCCTGATAAAATGGTAATGAACTTCTATGTGTTTGGATGTTTTTTGTTACCTACAGGGAGTTTTATGTTACGGGATATGAATGTTGAATGCTATAAGCATTGATATGAGCATTGGAAGCTCTTAAAAACTAAAGTCTGAATCTGGAAACAAATGTATTCACAGGATATTGGCTGGTCATAAACAGTGAATGCATTATATGACATTGCCTCTTACAGATAGAGTGTCTGTGGATGCTTGTTTGGTCATGTATTGACCTGTACACACAGTGGCATATGTATGAAGTGGTTTGAGGTTCTCTTGGGCTGAAATACATCTTGGTTTGATAGTTGATCCCTGCACCATTGCTTCCACCAAAGTCTAGCTTCGCCAGTGAGCTTTAATTTGGCGAGCATAGCGTAATTGGCGGGTGCAGTACCGGCTGCTTCGAAGTAATCCTCCATGGACTCAATCCAAATTTCAGCATCAGCCTGGACGAATCTGCCTCTCCCGTCAAACTTGGGTGGCTTAATCTGCTTGAGAAGGAACTTCTTCTCCTGGATCACAGCAGTACTTGATGTAGGAGGCAAATTTGGAACCTGTACCTAGGGTTGTGCCTGAATAAAGGTTTTCTTAACGTTATTATATGATAATCGATGTTAGCTTATCTTTAATTCAGCTATCTCGTGTACTAGCAACTTTCTATGAAGGTTTGGGACATGTATGACATGTATATGACTTAGTTTTGGCTTTGAATAAGCTATTGGTCACTAACAGTTTACAGTTTTCAGACTGTATGTATTTATCCTGGCAGTGAGGTTGCAGGATCTTAAGCTGAAGCAACTCCAAAGCATAAGTCTCGACCGTTATACTTATGAGTTAGACCACTAGTTGTGGACTATTTTGAGCTATCATTGGGCTGAAATACCCTGGCATTTTACTGCAATTAATTGCAGAAAACTATCATAAACAGTTGAGGATTGAACTTGGTCAGTCATACTTGTTGGTTTACAGGTAGTCATGCAAAGTCTAGAATATGGCAAATGTAGAAAGGACAGACAACATAACCCAGATAGTGGGGGAAAAGCTTGATAGTAACAATTATGCCATATGGAAGTTCCACATGGAGAACTTCTTAATAGGGAAAGGCTATTGGGAGTTGGTGACTGGAGTGGAAGCTGAACTTGAGCTCCTAGATCGACCTACGGCTGATCAGAGACGATTACACCGAGCTTGGATAGAAAGAGCTTGTAGAGTCTTGCATTGGCTCTCTTTATGTATCTCAGATGCCATGGTAATGCAGATAATGAACTGGAGCTCTCCTAAGGATGCATGGGATATTTTGGTCAAGTATTATGGCACAACCACAAGTGCCAGAAAGATATAGTTAAGACCATTGCGGATCAGTTGGCATCTGTTGGTTCACAGGTTGAAGATGAAGACATGGTTGCTATGACTTTGAATGGCTTGGGGCCTGAGTATAAGTCTTTTGACACTTCTGTGTCTGTGCGGGCTGAAATGCCTGATTTCAATGAGTTGGTTGCATTACTTATCCATGAAGAGGTTAAGCTTGGATTGACTGCAGGATCTAGTAGTTCTAAAAACAAGGATGCAGTTTTCTATTCCAATCAATGCGACTATGGAAACCGTGGTAGAGGCTATGGATCTGGCAGGGGAGGCCAGCAAAATGCATCCTATGGCAATAACAACTAGCAGGTATCGAATGCAAGAGGTGGTGGAAACTTTAGAGGCAGGGGGAGATCTAGCCCTAGAGGTAGAGGCTCCTGGCAACAGCAATGTCCATCTGACAATTCGAACAAGGATAAGGATTGTCATTACTGCGGGAAGTATGGGCATATTTCCAAGGACTGCTAGAAGAAGTAGGGCAATCAGAAAGGCAAACAACATGGGCATTTTGCTACATCTAGTCAAACATATGATACTTCAGGGGATAGATTGTTTGCCATGCAGTATGTAAAAGACAAAGTTGCTGAAAAATCCACTGATGATGCAGTTTGGTATATTGATTCAGGGGCATCAAACCATATGACTCCTCATGGTGATTGGTTCACTGATATGGTGGCTGAAAAAAATGGCTATGTCTGTACAGGTGATGACATGTAGCATAGCATTGAGCATAAAGGCAAAGTGCCTCTTGTGGTTCATGATGGAAAAAAGAAAAATTTGCATGATGTATTGCATATTCCTTCAATTACGAAGAACCTACTGTCTGTTGGTCTAATGACAGAGCAAAACTTGAAGGTTAGATTCAACAAGCATGGTTGCTTTATTGAAGAGTTTGGTAATGGATACAAGTTGATAGCTCGCGGTCACAGGAATGGCAGAATGTTTACTCTTGATGCTACCTTGCCAGAGCTGAATTCAGCTATGTTTGCCCATGGTTCTGGCACTATCAGAGACTTGGAAATTTGGCACAAGAGAGTGGGGCATGTAAATTTGCAAAGGCTGCAAATTATGCAGAAAAAACAGCTTGTTACAGGTTTACCCAAGTTCCAATATTCAGATATTGGTCATGTATGTGATGCTTACCAGTTTGGTAAGTAGTCAAGGTTGCCATTTGTCAGGCATGTAAGGCAGAGTACACGTCCATTGCAGTTAGTGCACTCTGATGTTTGGGGGCCAGCCCATAATGCATCCATAGGAGGCTTGAAGTATTATGTGACGTTCATTGATGATTACAGTCGCTATACTTGGGTTTACATTCTGAAGACAAAGGATGAGGTATTTGCTATTTTTCAGCAGTTTAAAAAGTAGGTTGAAAAGGAATTTGACTGTTATATCTCTTGCTTGAGATCAGATAGCGGTGGGGAGTGTGTGTCAAATGAGTTTGACAACTTTCTGGCTGAAAATGGCATGTGTAGGCAGCTTACCTACAGCTACACTCCTCAGCAAAATGGGGTAGCTGAAAGGAAGAACAGGGTCTTGATGGAAGTTGCTCGTGCCATGATGAATGAGAAGAAGATGCCACTCTATTATTGGGCTGAGGCTGTTATGACAGCCATGTATATCTTGAATCGAACTCCCACTATAGGTATTCATGAGATGACACCGTTTGAGAAGCTGTATGGCTATAAGCCGGATGTAAGTCACATGAAAGTCTTTGGTTGTCTTGCTTATGTGCATATTCCAGATGAAAAAAGGAAGAAGTTGGATCCAAAAGCGCATAAGTGTGTTTTCATTGGATATTCGCAGGAGAAGAAGGCATACAAATGCTATGATCCCTCTACCAGGGAGATCTTGGTGAGCAGGGATGTTATTTTTTATGAGATGGGTTCTTGGTATGTATCACCAGCTACAGTGCCATCAGATCTGCCTTCCACTCATGTATCCACAGTTGATATGCAGCAGAGCACTGCTATGACAGGACCTAGTAGTCAGACAGTATCCCCATGGACAGGGAGATTAAGGAGCTCACCGTCCACTAACACCAGTATGTCAATGAGGGTGAGATATGATGTCACGGACAAAGGAAAAGAGAAAGTTACTAAGGATGTATCTGGGATGATGACACCTGGTAGAATGACTTCTGGATATGAGTCTACTAACACTTTAGACAATGAACTTGGTATTTCAATTGTCTATACGCCTGGCGCAAGGCAGAGTAGGTACATTCCGCCTCAAGAGAGAGGGGAATCGAGCAGTGCACCACAGCTTAGATGCTCACAGAGGGTCAGATACCCTGTTGACAGGTTGACATATAGTGGCTACACTGCAAAGCATTATGCTTACATGACAAAAGTGATGGTGATCAAAGAACCAGGTACATATGCTGAAGCAGTGGAAAATGAGAACTGGTGTGCAGCTATGGATGAAGAAATGAATGCCTTGGCTGAAAATAAGACATGGGATCTTATGCCACTCCCTGAAGGAAAAAATACCATTGGCTGCAAATGGGTCTACAAAATCAAATGCAAGTCGGATGGCAGTGTGGAAAGGTAAAAAGCCAGGCTGGTTGCTAAGGGATATGCCCAACAGTATGGACTTGATTATGAGGAAACATTCGGCCCTACTACCAAGATGGAAACCATACGCACTGTGATTTCTTTGGCTGCTGCTAGAGGCTAGAAATTACAGCAGATGGACGTTAAGAATGCATTTCTTAATGGTGGCTTAGCAGAGGATGTCTATATGGTTCAATGTCACAACTCTATAGAAACAGAATTTGTATCCTTTTTCATTAATTTGTCTATATAATGATTTATTAAATTTATTTCCTTTGCACTAATTAGATATAAAGAAAAGTGCATTGGAGCTGGCCACTGATGAGCGGTCACAGGTTATGGTGGACCCACGTGGTGGGTTAGAGAAAAGATAGTTCACACTTCCACCTATATGGCCCGATTGGGCGCCTGTGACTAGAACTCACGCATATCAGGGTTAGACTCGCACACCGAAAGGATTGATGCCTTGAAGTGTGGGCTAGATCCACCAGAACAGACAGTTACAATCAACAAGATGGCATGATCATGAAATGCTTGTATAATGTGCATGTGTGGGCTAAAAGCTTGAAATGCACATTTCTTTGCATAGGAAAGTCACATGAAGATTCGGATACCATTTTTGTGATGTACACGGAAAAAGCTTTCATATGACACCCATATTGGGGGATCCCTAAATTTTAGGAGATCCCTAAATTTTAGGAGGTCCCTAAATTTTAGGAGCCTCGAATTAGCCTAAAAATGCTAGTCCTAAAAAATAGGGATGTCATTCTAAAAATAGTAAGTTCTGTACTATGACTGTGCTTACTAAATTTGGTTGTTTCTATTCTTGACACTATTCAACCCAAAAAGGAAGGCCATAGAGAAGAGACAAGTGTCAAGACACTTGTCACACAAGTTTCCAAGTGTCCCACCACTTGTCACATCTCATGACATGTGGCTGGACACTTGTCTTGTGCTACTCCACTTTTCCCTTTTGTACTAGCTCTCCCCTCTCCTATAAATAAGAGCTCGTTTTTCTTCATTCAACATCATTTTTCTTTGTTGTAAACTCATGTACAGCACCCACAGACAGCCAGAAACTGGCCCCATCCATCCGCATCATCATCCCCCACTTCTCCATTATCAAATTCCTCCATATTCCCTCTTCTATCACTGCTGTTTACAGGACAGCAAGCCTGTAAATTCATTACAGCACCTCCTTCTCGAGCTCTTTCTTCCATTTTAGCAACAAGAAGCAAGCCCTATCCATGTACTGCTGATCAACGATGGAGAAAGGCTGATTTTCCCTTTTTCTTCTCTCATATTGTAAAGAAATCAATTCTTATCATTGCATAATAGATAATGCATGTGTGTTTGTACATCTTTGCATGATCTTGTGAGAGTGAGAATTACTTTTTCTCACTCTCAGGTTGATTGTAACTGAGCTCTTCCCTAAGGGACTTCGGTTGAGCAGAAATACATTCCTTCGGGGGGGGGAAGGGGGGTTGCCCATCTTCAACCCTCAATCTTGTCTCCATTACTTTTACATTTTCATGGCTATAATTTTGTGAGTAATTTTCATTTTCAGCTTTAAATGTTCATTCTCTTTTATATTAAATCTCGAAAACAAGCGAATATCATAATTGTTAAGCATACTACGTTGTTCGGGGCGTTTACATTCAGCCAGAAGGGTATGTTCACCCTAATTTTCAACATTATGTATGCAAGTTGAAAAAGGCACTATATGGGCTGAAGGAGGCTCTGAGAGCTTGGCATGCTAGGATCAGTAACTACTTGCAAAGGTTGGGATTTACTGTTGGTAGGGTTGGTCACAGTCTATTTACAAAGAAGACTGTGGTAGTGCTGGTCATATATGTTGATGATTTGATAATCACTGGTGATGATGAATTGGGCATACATCATGTAATGAAGATGCTGAAATTTGAATTTGACATGAAATATCTCGATGAGTTGAAGTACTTTTTGGGTATTGAGGTAATCAAGGCTAAAAATGGTTTATGGCTGATGCAAAAACATTATGCCATGGAAATGCTGAAGAAGTATGGCATGGCTGAATGCAAACCATTGGATACACCCCTTGATCAGAATGTCAAGCTGGACATTAGCACTGGAGCTCAAATTCAGGATGTGACTATGTACAGGAAAATGGTTGGAAGTTTGATCTACTTGACCATCACTAGGCCGGATTTAAGTTATGTAGTTGGGCTCATAAGTTAGTTTATGCAGAAGCCCAGGAAGCCACATTTGGATGCTATTAGGCGGATTATGAGGTATGTTAAGTCCACTGTAGATTATGGGTTGTTCTATATGAGAGATAAGCCCTTGAAACTAGTTGGATACACATATGCGGATTGGGCAGGATGCTCATATGATCGCAGATCTACGAGTGGTTATGCTTTTGGCTTTGGAAGTGGCATGATCAGCTAGAGCAGCAAGAAGCAACCAACAGTTGCATTGTCTAGCACTGAGGCAGATTACAGGGGTGCTGCATTGGTAGCATGTGAGATTTCATGGCTGCTCAAGTTTATGGCTGATTTGGATATTCAAGTGGATGTTCCAGTGACCTTATTATGTGACAATCTCAGTAGTGTACTCCAGGCAACAAATCTAATATACCATGCCAGGACAAAACACATAGAGGTACAGTACCATTTTATCAGAGAGATGGTTCTTGGAGGGAGAGTAGATCTTATGCATGTGAAGACTGATGAACAGGTTGCAGATATCTTTACCAAGTCTTTGGGTAAAGATAAGTTTAGTAGTTTTAGACAGCTACTTGGAGTTCATCAGATGATTTGAGCTTGAGGGGGAGTGTTAGAATATCAAGCTCATACTATTCTCCTACTAGTATGTATGACTAACATTAATCTTGTCTAGTTGTATCAGCAAGTGTGGGACATTAAATAAGTCAATGGTCTTAGACCCAGTGTGAATGGTCCTACGGACTTAGTACTATTGTATACACTTACTCTTTGTGTGTGGTTATGTGAGAATGAATGAAAAAGAAGATGAGAGCATGCTTGCTCCTTACTCTATCTCTGCCTCTCTCAATCTCAACAAGTTCAATTCTTTTACCAACTTTACATAAATAAAGTCATGTGTGCTCCCACCATCATGCAAAACAATCTTTTCATGACCATGCACAAGACATTTCATTGTTAATAATGAATGAGGATTTGGCATACCTAGTAAAATATTTGAAGCAGTACTGATATCATCATCACCTTCACTAAAATTTGGAATTTTCTCATAGTCTTCATCTTCAGTTGCTCCCAAATAGTTCGTTTGAACAGTTGGCTTCTTGGATTGACAGTTTACTACTAAGTGTCCAAGTCATTGACACTTGTAGCAAACTATAGACTTTGCTTTGGAAATATTATTGGTAATGGATGGAAGTTTGGATATGTTAGGATTTGGTTGAAGAGATGGTTTAGGATTTGAATTTGTGTTTGATAGTAAAGCAGGGGGTCGTATCCAGGATTTACAGAAAGAATAAGAAACAAAGTGATTTTGATTGAATCTTCGAAAGTTAGAATTGAATTGCTTTGTACCGAAGTTACTATTAATTGGAAATTGTTGTGGTCGCTTTTCTCATCCACAAATTTTATCTTCAGCATCATGGGCTAAAGAAATTACATCTTCCAAAGTCTTTGGCTTGAACATGTTCACTTCTGCATAGAAGTGACCAAGTAAACCGGACATATGCTTGCGCTTGTGGATTGCCTCAAAAACATCTTCAAGAATTCAATGTTGTAGTAAGGCACTCCAAAAATTCTCAGTGTATTGCGGAATAGGTTCACGATCTCTTTGTTGCAAATGATCCCACTGTTTGATTGCTTTTTCATGGAATTGAGATGGAAGAAAATTCTGTAAAAATTTCTTTTGAAAGGCCTCCCAAGTAGTAGGATAATCAATACTCTTGCGAACAACAGTCCACCATAACGATGCTCTATCCACTAAATGGTTGGTAACACATTTGAGTTTATCTTTTTCAGTATACTGCTCTTTATGGAAATAATCATCAAACTGACTGATAAAAGCGAGAACATTTTTTCCGTCACGTTGCCCATTAAAAGTACGGAATTTGAAATTTCTTTTACTTATCTTGTCTTCTTTCTTGAGAGCATGTGCTTTGAGTGTCGCATCGATCGTACGTCGTATAATATCTTTGAGCTGCACTCCTTCTTGATCGACAGTGAATCGTTGAAGTGTTGCCAATTGTGTTTGCAAAGTTTGACGTGCGCTTCGTTCCTCTTGAAGTTGCATCATGATTAGGTCAATTTTTGCTCCATCATTGATTTCAGCAAATCACCTTCAGCCATAAAATCTTCCATAGTTTGATCGAACATCCTGCAAAATCTCAAACAACCTCACACACTCGAAATCTTGTTGGGGAGATGAGCGTAGCTCAAGTTTGGGTTTACAAGGCTTGCTTTTTTTTTTAATATGGCTTTTTGCGATCTTGCTTCTTTTGCTGGTACAGTAATTGATATCAATCTTCTTCCAAGTGTATACGTCTTTTGTATAGTCTGTGTATGACAATTTGCTTGCTAAAAATCAACTCCGCCACAGCGCACGTGTGAACAGGGGCTTGTTGAAGTTACAAAGCGGGTTCAAGATAAGCTTGATGTGAACACCCACTATGGGAAAATATTATAGATTGAGTTTTGAGCCTTAGTAAGGCTTAAAGGCTTTACGCTTTAGATTTAAAAGCTTAAGTTAATCGTTTGATGATCGATAGGATGGCGGCAACTTTTCGATGGTGACGAATGTAGTGAGGACATGCCGTGTTACCAAATCGAGGAGTTTTCAAGCTTAAGATTTATAGCCTTAAGCATTAAGCTTACTAATTAACATAAACTAAAGCAATTTTTCTTTGATAAGAAATGACTTGACAAAGAGGCTTGAGAAGTGGTCCTCCGCCGCCATAGAGTGGTCCTTCGCGATCTGACAACACAGCAAGGGGTTCTTCATTGCTAGGAACACAATGGTATTGATGGTTTGTCGCACCTGTAGAGCTAGTTTGTTCCAGGAGCTTCGCCTTTGCACAAGATGGTAAGTGATTGGAAGCCCTTGATCTCAGCTTTGCTCTGATACCACTAGTGCGCAAATTGGATGCTGGATGTGCACATAGTGAGCGCCGAAAGGTCCCCAAGAACAAAGAACTCTACATAAACTTCATAAAAGCAAGAAGAGAGTTTGCACGACATGAAGAAGCAAAAAGACAAATTAGGAATAATCTCCCCCCATGCCTTGTGTGAGTGCTCCACAAGGCATGTATTTATAAATTTATTAATCTCCAAGCTCAAAAATAGCCCAATTTACAATTAGCATGCTTTGACTTTTGTGTTTGCTTTTGCCCAAATAAAAAATAAAGCGGTTGGGAATCCCAAAAGTCGGGTTGTGCCCAAATACAATGTCTAATAATGAAATATTTAAACCGAGCAACAATGTGCATAAAAAATTATAAATGTTTGTCAAGTGCCTCAATAAATAAGCGTGCCTAAATAAATATTAGCGTCATGCCTTTAACAATAAGGCGTGCATCCATCAAAAATGATAATTTCTTCTAGAAAATCTGAGTACATGCCATCACCTGGTGCTTCCCAACACCACCGCTACATGATCTACACATCAACTGAAGCATTCACAATTGTTAGAAAATAATAAAATTAAACCAACAGAAGTGAATACCTAGTTGTCTTCAGCTACAAAATAAATAAATAGGTCGAAACTCTATCATAACCTTAATTTAATACAAGTGCACTCTAAGCTCATAAACGTCCATTAATTTAAATATGTATTTTACAGAATCACCCGTTGTGGAATCACCCATGTGCACATTAAATTAATTTGACGCCCAAAAAGTATAGGCGTCCCCGTTAACTTCTTGCATAAGAAATCCACCTTGTGTACGAGCCCCGACAAATAAATATAGTTTTACAGAATCCATCGCAAAACCTCACAGAATCCACCATGGTCTCACAGAATCCACCATGGAATATGCCTCTTGGCATCATGCTGTGAACTCATCTAGGAAGTGAGTGATGGAAGGCTAGAGGTCTTGAGCTCCAAAAATGAGCCACTCTTCACGGCTGGAGACGTTGACATTATAGATCAAAGGAAAGTTGTACCTGCCATGCTTATTTTAGTCAAAATCCACACAGTGGTGCCTCAAGTAAGCCACGTAGGTGGGGTCATCCCTTTTGTATGCTAGCGTGTTGTAAAAAATTATTTAGCACCATTTAGGTTGGGCTTCATAGCCTTTGACCTTTGTATGCTCTTTCATAACCTTATCCTTCTAGTATTGGGCAAGCTCCCTTCTCCATAGTGTGGGTTTTCTTTCCCTCTCATCCAACCACTACTTTCCCAACCTCTTTGCGACTTGGATAGCTTCTTCAACCACTAGAGGGGATAGCACTCAATTTAGGGTAGCGAGGTAGAAGAAGTTAAATTGAAATGTTGTGCCCCCTTCTCCCACTACTCTCAATAGTTTAATTCCAATGCCCAATTTATTGGCAATTATTTCTCGGCTTGCGACATCTAGACCTCGAGCATATCTTGTGGCTTGGTACTAAATTTTCTCCTCATGAAATCATCCAACTCTCTGTGCTTTCTTTTGGCCTCGATGATTCTTTCTATAGTGGCCAAATCTTCTTCTTGGCCTTCTACTTCCATTGATGGAGGCAAGGATGGGCTCTTTTTAGCAAACTGATTTTTAGGTTCATCCATCAACTCCAAATCTGAGCCTTCCTTAGTTGATGGCTCCACTTCGATGATCGTGGTTGGCTATTCTTGCTGTTCTTGGCCTCCACCTCCCAACTACTCCAAGTCTTCTCTAGAGAGCCCTATTGCCTATAGAGAAGAATTTACCTTTGTTGCTCTAGTCTTGGGCTTGATCTGGTTTTGGGAGTGTGTTCTTGGAGCCCGTACATTATGGCTCTTCTTGTAATTTCCAGCTTCTTCCTTAGGCCTTCCTTGTTGTCCTCATCTCTTGCCTAAGTTACATGAATCACGGTATTTAGAAAGGCATGTTATTGGACCTCTAGCCCTGCCTTTGCTACTTTGGCCCTTGCCTCTACCATGATCTGTCCACTTTCCACTAGAGAGAGGCATTCGGCCAGATCTCTACCCTTTCTAATATTTCTCTCTTCCCAGGCTTCGGCCTTCTCCTCCATCCTTCCTTGGAATGTAGCCCAACTCTCTTGACAATGTTGCCAGCAGTTCTTCTTGTTCTTTCTAGGTGTCAAGCATTTTTTCTTTGTCGTGTTTATGGTAGGCCGACTCATTTCATAGTATTTCCTTGCTCTTGGAGATTCTTGAGCAATCGATTCTCTACCTCTAGCAACTTTTTGGTTGAATCCTTATCCTTTTAGGCTTTAACCTCTTGCAACTCCTTGAGGATTAGTTGTTTTTGGCTTCTCTCTCTCTGGCATTGTGCATGAGCTTGAGTCTTCATTTTTTCCAACTCATCTGTGAGCTTATCCACAGTCATCTTCAGTTGCTCAATGTAAAGAAGGACTAATCTAACAATGGAAATGAATAGGAAATCAAATTAATCTAATCTTCACAAAACAAGAAATGTACAAACTAAATTACAAACATGGCCATGCCATGGAACGTCTTCCATTACCATAGCACAATGTAGCTATGAGATGTTAACTAAGTACAAGAAGGTGAAAGACAAGAAGGATAAAATTGTGATAATGCCAAAGAATCCCCCTACAATAGCACTTCTTTCTTTTTTATACTAAACCCTAAGTCCTCTTTTCTCTTGGCTCAGGTATTTACAAAGTTTATAGTTGGAAATAGGCCAACTCTCATGTTGATAATTTGCTTCATTACAAATCATCCCCTCCTAGAGATGTTTTGTCCTCAAAACTGAAGATAATGAGGTAAAAAGGTAAGTTATTAATGAAGCAAATTATGTCAATGAATATCCATAAGCATGTGGAAGCACTTTGTGTGAAGAACATCACAATGAACCTAAAACAATGAATTGACTGATTGCTATCCAAACAAGGTTGAATTTGTAAAATTGCCATAACTTTTGAGTGGAGAGTCCAAATTGAGTATTTGAGGTATAAAAAATCAAGTACACAACCCAAGGCATCAGCTCAGGCTATCAAAGCCACTTTTTGATGTCGTTAAGGCAATTTAATTTCTAACAGAAATTTCACACAGCAAGCTGTCCACTGTCCTGTAACAACAGTGAAAGTCACTGAAGTCCAATATGCCTCCAAGTTCAAATGGATAACCATCAAAATAGTCATCAGAACCATAATTTCCTTCTGCAAAAAAATATATTCCATCATTAGTTCCATCTACATAAAAATATATTCCATCATTGCCTCCTGGGTCAAATGGAAACAAGGAAGCATCCACATGATCCCCTGAATCAAATGGAAAGATAAGGTCATCAATTGGGAAAATATCATTTGAAAACATAGATTGGTGTATGGATTCATGAAGCTCCCGTACATGTCCCTCTTGAAGGATAGAGGTCTCATGAAAGTCCTCCTTATGTTGCATGTTGTCCTTAGTAAGGTTCTCATGAAGGTCCTCCTCATTGTCCACATATTCTTCAGCATTATTCTCCATTTGCTCTTCTTCATTATCATCTTACCATCTATGCTGTCCACATCTGCATGTACTTGCTCTTCATAGATATCTTCAACTTGTAATGCTTTAGGTGGCTCATGTGGTACATAACCCATATGGTTAGGCTGATAGTAAGTGGCATAGCTCTCATTTCCATAATGTTGTCCATAAAAATGATCATAACTACTACATTAGTCCATGTCATGTTGATCATGATGGCTAACATTCTCATAGACATTACCATAGGCATCTTTATAGGCGTGCTGTCCAAAGTCATGTGGATGAAACCTTGAAGGAGAAACATGAAAATCATGATGAGAAGGCTGATCAAATACATCATGTTGTTGTCCAAATGTATGTACATGCTGATCATAAGCAAAAGAATCTTCACAAGCATTATATCCTTGCTCAAAGTAGCCATGATAGTCATTGCTTTGGTAAGGAATACATGCATGATATTCTTGATCAAATCGGTCTCATAAGAAACATCATCTTGTTGCTGACCAAAATGATTTGAATGATACCCATTTTGCTCATCATGACATGAAGTATAGCATCAATTTTGTTCAAGACATCTTCCAAAATATTTCTGATATGAGGGAGAAGTGCCATATGGTTCATATGCTAAGTTGCCATGAAATACATACTCATTCACTGTAGTATCATGGCATTGATGATCATAGTTCTCACAAGTGGAAGGACTTGAGAAATTAGAAACTTTTGTAGGTGGTAGCCATACATCAAAGAGAGTAATGAGTTTGTCTATACCCATCTTCATTTTCCTAATATCACTTGCCACACTTGCCAGACTGTTCCAACTATCCATAGACATAGTTTTGGCCATAACTTGATGAATACAAGTACAAATGGAACAAAAGATAGCTCTATTCAAAGCCTATGATGTCTAGCTTCAAATGAGAGTGATGGTTTCAATTTAGGATCGGAAATACCCCTCTCTAAAAAAGAATTTATTATGTCTATCCACAGTAGACAACACCCTGTCCCAAGTACCTAGTTGCATTGTTTTAACCATAACTTGAGAAATTCTGATCAACCTAGGGGTAACTTGAAAGAACAAAGGTTCCTGCTGAATAATCTTCTCCAACTAAGCTCGCTAGCAACCCTTAGCTCAAATCATACCTTGCATCCATGTTTCCCAAGTTAGAGGTTCCAATTGTGGTTCCAGAGGATTCAGCAGCACCTATCACATGCCTCTACCAAGGCTGCAGGAGATGCTAAGGACTCTCCTGACAAGGATTCCACTACAGGTGTCTTTTCATTGCCAAACATAGAAAAGAGCTGAATGCTATGAGTATTAAACTTCCTTATGCTCTTAGGTCTCTTATGCTTGTAAGTGAAGAATGTAGTTGATGTAGATTCCTTACACAAGGATGGATTGTCTTCATCTTATAAAGATCCACAGAAATCCCAATTTCAGCATGCTTCAATATAGCATAAACTCCCAGCTTCATATGAACCCCATTGTTGTCCCATGCTTCAAGAATGGATGATGAAGATATAATCTTCTTCTATTTAATGAATAGCTTGAAAGATGGTTAAAAAACAACTCCAATGTAGACTGAAAACTCCAAATATTGGGAAGAGAATCAAGAATTTCACTGACATTGAAGATGCATTTTGTCCAAAGCTTCCATAGATCAATATGAGCCAATGATGCTTCAATGTTGTCAATGAATTGAAGCCACGTACATAAGCAAGCACCATCAAGAAATCAGAGATTCTTTGTTGCTGTCAAAAACTGTCAATAATAGTGTTTCATGGGAGAGAGGATAGTCCAAAAATAGAGAGAAATCTTGCCAAACTTGAAGGAGACCACTTGTCAAGTGCTTTAGAGAATTATTCATGAGTGATTTGAGCTCCATAGCTCATATTTGGGACGAGATATACAGGAGTATGTTGTTGGTGCAGTTCATGATACGTTGATGAGGCTTCTCCCCAAACCAAATGAGACTTCTCAAGAAAATGCAAACAAGGCTGCCAACGAAAACAAATTGATGAGGACTTAGTAAGAATATTGTGTGCTCCCACTGAGGCCAATAGGAATCTTGTCACCCGTAAGCACCTTGCTCTTGCATCTATGGTTTGTTCACTTAGCCCTGCACATCAAAAGTCCACAAGGTAAGGTTTTCCTACAAAAGCTGCATAATCAGTGTATTGTCCTTATATGACTCCTCCCCTAAATCAGTGTACTATCCTTGTATGACTCCTCCTCTAAAGTATCTAGCTTCAATATTCCATCATCAAACGCCTATTTTGCCATCGTGCAAACGCGATCGGGGGAGTTTAGGATTTCATAGTAGAAGACCAAGAAATTCAAGGTGAGTCCCAAGCGGATGGGATGAGTGGGGGCAAGGTCTGCAATGGCGATGTCCTGAGCAGCCTTGTATGTTGGCACAGTTCACACTGCTACTGTCCATGTGTTGAAAAGAGCAAGAAGAAGGCTAATAAAGCCAAATCACCATTCTACTTGAAGCTCATGAGATGGAGAACAAGGTTATGAATTCTATTAGCATGATAGAGATCACGTGCAAGAGATTTGATCAGTCTTTGCCCATGGATTCTTGAGGCCAGCTTGAAAGGAAAGGGAAGAAACCCCTATTCTTGAAAAAGTAACTCAAGTTTGAACCAAACTAAGTCCTGTAACCCTCATTTTGTCCAACTTACCCCAATTTTTGGTCCAAAACTTGGTCAACGAGTTGCCAAATTGGTTGGAGTTCGCCATTATCTTCTGGTTCATGCCAAGAACCTCCATCTTAGTCACGGTTTGTGACAGATCTCCATGTCAAACCACAGATATAGACCACGGTTATGGAAGAACTAACTCCTGTGAGACTAAATTTAACTGCGATTTTCACTCCCTAGTCACTGCAACTAGATCTAATGCATGAAAATGACTTCTGACATGATCTAAACTAATGCTATGATACCAATGTAAAGAAGGACTAATCTAACAATGGAAATGAATAGGAAATAAAATTAATCTAAGCTTCACACAACAAGGAATGTACAAACTGAATTACAAACATGGCCATGCCATGGAATATCTTCCATTACCATAGCACAATGTAGCCATGAGCTGTTAACTAAGTACAAGAAGGTGAAAGACAAGAAGGACAAAATTGTGATCATGCCAAAGAATCCCCCTACATTAGCACTTCTTGCCTTTTTATACTAAACCCTAAGTCCTCTTTTCTCTTGGCTCAAGTATTTACAAAGTTTATACTTGGAAATAGGCTTCAACTCTCATGTAAATAATTTTCTTCATTACACTCAAGGACCTCTTCCATGTCCTTTTGTCCCTGCATGAGGCTTGAAAAAATTGTTCTCAAGGTTTTTTCTTCCTCTACCTTCTCCGATGCGATCTTCTCGGCCTTCCCAACTAGATTTCTTGTGTGCCTTCTTCTTCTTTTCTTAGCTCCACCTCCTTCTTTGCTTCTAACTCCTTCTTTAGGCCATTCAACTGCCTCTAATATACAATCACTTGTTTTATCTTCTCGAGTTGATAGGCAATAAATGCCTCTTTTTCAATCTCGAGCTCTGCTATGGTGGCCTTTCTTTCCTCTTTTATCTTCTCTAGTTGTCCTTGGAGCTCCTATACATATTTATCATATTGAGCCATTGGTGGCTCATTTAAGCATTGTACATCTGACGACTAGAGAGTAGAGCAGCATGGATTGTCTTTTCTTGCAACCTAATCTCAGGGTCTGGGATGTTGGCTAGGTTGACTCCATTGTTGGTGTAGACTGGGAATTTTTCCATCCCTAGCATGTTGTAGAAGTCCCTTTTAGGCCACCTCTCAATTTTGTTGACCAATCCTAGTTCTCTTTCCACCAATTTAGGGCTCATATCAACTTTGACCCTACGGGTTTCTTCTCCTTATCTCACCATTACAATGTTGTAGTTCCTATCAGCATCAAAAGCTCGTAGGAACTCTGCGCACTTGCTATAATCCATAGCCTACCCAACCTTCTCTACGTACTTGCTCAAGTTGCATTGGTCAACGATCTGCTTCACTGCCTATTCTTCTATGACCACATCTTCCAAGTTCATGAGGTTCCTAAACTTGAACTCATTGAAGGCCCTTATTTCAGCTATTAGGCTGTACTTCACCTACTATTCTTCCATGAACAAAAGCTTGCTACCTTTTCTCTTGACCTACCATGTCGGATTCTTGTTATGACATTACAACTCATCATTAGTTTTCTTGAGACAACTCTTTGCGACAAGATAAGTAGATAATGAATGCAAGCCATGGAAAGGTGAAATGCTTAAGTCTAGAATTAAAACTTTTGCTTCAAGCAATCAAAATATTTTATTCAAGTAGTCCACACATTCCAACAAACATTCCTGAAGTTTTTATTGATCATAAGTGGATCTTCATCCGTCTTTTTAGCTTTTTAAAATTCTGTTGAGATTTTAAGACATGTCCTCTTTTCCACCTTATCCCCTCTCCACGGGAATGATATGAATCCTTCCTAGGATTGGAGGATGAAGGGTTAAGGGCATTAAGCGCATGTTGCAGTGCTTAACTTTTCCATAAGCCAAGCATAAAAGTGTGGGTTATATTCCAAATGAGCATGCCAGTCTATGTCATGAGGTCAAATGCCTACTTGGGTAATGTAGTATATGATATCAGTTAGAAAGTCACCAGAGTTGATCCTACTAGCGATGTGTAGCACTTCCTCAGTAAGGATTTGATCTAAATAGGGGTGGGCCATGTCATGATCTTCTAAGGGTTGATTGTGAGTGATAGCCAATATTCTAAAGGAGGTAAGAGCTACATCATACTCAGAGGTTTTGATGGTGCATCTCTGCTCGGCATTGGTCATAATTGGGTAGCCCTCTTGTTCACATTGAAGACAAAGAGTGTACCATTTATGTAGAAAGGAATAGTTAGTGATGACTAGGCTTTTAAGTTCTTATAGCTCTTGACTTGTGGCAGAAACTTTGCTCTTTCTATAGGAGGTGATTAGCCTCCATTTATGAGCTTGCTATCGATAAATCTCATTGGCAATCAATTCCTCGACTACCTGGGGACTTGATGAACAGAATTCAGATTCTTCCTAGGTGCATGGGAGTGTGCATACATTGGTTGCTAAAGGCTCTTCTAGGAGACCTAAGTCCAACCACTTGTGGCTTTTAACAAGCATAGTGAAGGTGGCATCCAACCATCTAATACAAGTGACCAAGTCATCCCCCATATTTTTGGCTAAATCAGAGGCTAAAGTGAGAATATATTGATTCTCATAAGAGGGTCTAAGGTCTGCAAACAAGAGTTGGGGTTTTGACTGGCCTATATAACTTTGAGATTGGTGCTTGGTGAGTGGATTGGTCAACAGAGTGCTCATCAACAACTTGTGTGAGGGGCTCATCCAGAGGCTTTGAGGTTGCAATGCTTCCTGCTTATAGAATAGCAAGGACACTAAGAGTGTCAATTTTCATCATTTGAGGGACATCATGCTATGGTTTTAGTCAATAGACCCATTGAGACTCCATGGATTTAGTATCTCAATTCTAGGAGGCTTTGAAGTTTTTAGAGATGAGCTAGGAGGTGGTAGGGGTGTGCATCCCACTCATGATCTTAGGCAACCAAATCCAGTTGTTGCCTTCATAATAGCCTTGAGCATGCAACAGGGCTTTAGGTGCCCATCGCAATTAAGGTGTGATGTTTGGGGATTATGGGTCTATGCAGGTTAGCTTTTAGGTGGCCATGATTATTATTTAGGCACCCATTTGAGCTACGGCTTAGTGGTTTGTGCCATGTCTTCTTTGGGTTGTGGTCCATTTTTCCTAGTGGGGTGGGATGAGTCACAACCCCCCTCCTTAGACTTTGCACTAGGTTCCCCTACATGTGGCTCTACGGGCTTGGATGGGGTCACACTGCCCTTGCTAAAAGCTATCACTATGCGCACTCTGCCAATAGCTAGGTGGATGTGCTATGAGTTGTAGTCAACATTGCAATGGGCTTTCTTCTTGAATGTGTGACCTAGCAGTGATTCCCTATCAGCGGCCTTAGTTCTAAGTAACATATAGAAGATCATGGGGAGCTTTCAATCTCGATAGAGACCACTACTTTTTACTTTCTCAGTAGTGGGTAGGACTGCCCTCCGAACGGGTTGAGCTTGGCATACATGGGCTGCAATTGGGGCTAACAGTGAGAGTCCAATGCTCATGGTGGGTAAGGATGTTGAAATAAATTCCCTCATTCGTGATAAGCATGTGTTTCTTGAGCAGTGATTGTTATTCACAAGTAAGCAGGTGCTATTGCTTCCTCATCCATGTCCTTGATCTCTATGATAGTGGCCACTCTTATATACAAGGGGGTGCAGCATTGGCAGCATGCAATGGATGGACTGGAGGGTAGAAATTCCTAAGGCAACTACCATTGAAGAAGCCTATTCCCTCACATTCCAAGGTCTCAAGCTCAACATTGTTGGTTTGACTAATGTTGTGAACTTTGAAGGGCCCTAATCCACTAAATTTCATTTTCTACTTATGGCCCTTCACAAAGTATAGCAACACAAGGTCACCTTGCTTGAAGTCAAGTTGTTTAACTTGCTTATCAAAACAACTCTTGCATCGTGATTTTTCACATATTAGCTCATGGATAGCTAAGATTTGGGTCTCAAGAAGATGTTCTATCTCTACTAGGCATTCCATCCATGCCTTCTTTCCATCCCATCTCTCTTGCACTGCTACTCTCAATCTTGGCATGAAAAACTCTACTGGCAAGATCACTTTAGTCCCACAGGTCAACTTAAAGGGTGTTTGGCCCACTGCTATAGGCCCATAGCGCTACCATGAGCTTGCTATCTTGGTCGCTATGCAAGGCAATTAGTCAAGACATTCACTAGGATTTTATTTTTGGAGTCCGCCTGACTGTTGGCTTGAGGGTAGTAAGGTGATGATTTCCTATGGATGATCAGGAATGTGGATAGGAAATGAGCAATCGGTTCATTAATGAAGTGTGTGCATTGGTCGCTAACTAGCTCAATGGGGAAGCCAAATTGTGAGATCGCCTACTTACAAAGGAACTTAGCCATAGTCCTAGCATGGTTCTTCCTCACGGCTTGAGCTTTGGCCAATTTCATGAGATTCATGGCCACTATGATGTACCTAGCCTAGGAGTACTGTACCACATGACTAACTGGCCCAATGAAGTTGATTTTCCATTTTTCAAAGGGTTTTTATGCTATGATTAGGGTCAACCCATTTTATCTTTACAAACAAGGAACTTGGTGCTTTGGTACTCGTCATGACAATGCTTTACAAATTTGGTAGCATCGCGAAATAGGGTCGGCCACCAAAGCTGAGATTGTAGCACCTTGCGGGCCATGGTATCTCTACTAAAGTGCCCTCAAATGATTCCAACATGCACTTTAGTTAGCACTCCATGCATGTCGTGCTCACACACACATCGTTGCAATAAGCTATATTGTCCCAATTTGTGAAGTTGGCTGGCAATTAACTGATAGGGCTGAATCTTAAGGGTAAGGTGCTTTAGCCTAGCCTTTTTGATAGGTCTCTCAGGTAATCCATGCTCTAAGATCTAGATTATGTCATCTACCCAATATGGCGTTAAGTTTTCCTTGAACAAGTCTTTTTTTATAGACATGCTAAATATGTGTGCATTGAGTAGGTCATCTACAATCTCCTATCCACCAATGGCTTCTCCTATGGGTATGTGGGACATGTGATCAGCCATGTAATGTTGCTTTCCCTTGATGCATACAACCACAGAGAAGTCAAATTCTAAAAGTAGAAGCAACCATCTAGCTATGCGTCATGTAGTAGCGCAAGGTTAGAAGATAAAGCAAAGCTTGATGGTCCACAAAGAAGGTGAAAGGCATAGCCAAAAGATAATGCCAAAACTTCTTTATAGCAAATAGCATGGCTAGGCCTTCCCTCTCTGTCATGGAGTAGTTCATCTCCACATCTGTGAGTTGTTTGCTAGCAAAGCTCTCCGGATAGTCAAGATTGTGTTCACCAAGCTAGCACAAAACAACTCCTATGGCAAACTTTGATGCGTCAATGTGCACATGGAATGTTATGCTCCAATCTGGGGCTTGTAGAATAGGTGCAGTAGTGAGAGCCTCTTTCAATTCCTCATAAGTGCGTTGGCACTCCTTGGTCCACTCGAATACAATCAGCAACTTGTAAAGTGGTCTAGAAACCAATGTTTAGTTCAAGACGAAGCATCGATAGTACCCTGTATGTCCCAGGAAGCACTTAGCTCCATTATAGTTCATTGGTGGTGGCAAGTTGACTATAACCTTGATTTTTGACAAAACCTAGGGCAATCCCATTCTTAGACATTATGTGCCCTAGGATACATCCGTGTTTTACCCAGAACTAGCACTTTAGGGGGTTTAAAGAGAGACTATACAATCTACACCATTCAAAGATTGTTGAAGCTTATTTAGGTGTTCCACCCAACTAGAGTGTATGCATAGGTCATCACAACGAATACCTCTAGTTCTTGCCTAACCATGTCCTTGAAGATGGTGCACATTAGGCACTGGAAGGTGGCAAGTGTGTTAGTCAACCCAAATGGCTTGACTATGTAAGCAAACATGCCCCATTCCGTGGCAAATACCATCTTGTGTCTATCGTCAAGGTGCACTTGAACTTGGTTATAGCTCAAGAAGCCGTCCAAGAAACTATAGGCTTCTTTTCCCGCTACTCTCTTGAGCATGTGCTCCGTGAAGGGCAATGGATAATTGTCTCTCTTAGTTTCGGCATTGACTTTTTTATAGTTTACACACACTCTGATTTTTTTGTTCTTTTTCAAGACAATCACAATGGGTGATACCTAGTCCATGTGCTCGATCTCATAGATGAACCCGACCTTCAATAGTTTATTGATCTCTTCCTTGACTATGTGAGCATGCTTCAGATTCATCAGGTAAGGTCATTGTTTTACCGGTGTTGCATCCAGGAGTCATTGGAATGTTATGTGTTACGACTCTCGAATTGACTCCTTTGAGTTCATCTAAGGACCAAGCAAACACGTCTATGTACTCTCAAAAGAGAGCAACGAGATCAGTCTCCTCTTGCTCAAGTCATTGGCTACTAACATGGGTTGAGGCTTCTCTCCTCCCTTGCAAAGTCGACTTCCTTGACTTTGGTAGGTCCTTCTATTGATTTGCTTGCATGTCCCTGCCTCTTTGTTCCCAACAAGATCACTACCCTATCTCCCTTCTTGAATTTAGTGAAGCGCTTTGGTAGGTCCTGGGGCTTCCTTTGTTGTTTGGCATCTAACCCTTTTGGTTGTTCTCTCTTTTCCTCCTTCACCTATCTGCACCTTAGATGGACCACCAGAAAGTCCCTCTTGGTGCATCTAGTTTTAGGTGGTTGGGGTATCTCCCTCTAGCTCTCAAAGCTTACTTTTGATTCTGAGTTAAACTTGTAGCCCCTGCTAGAGGAGGGGGTCTCCCCTAGCGTTCGTAACTCTAAGGCTTATTCTATTCTAAAGATAGGTGCGGCTCTTGGTTGGACTAGCATTGCTTGATCATAGTCCATCACGCCCAAGTGATCCAACTAGATGCGAGCACATTCAGTCTTGAAGATTCCTCTCTCAATTTTGAAAGCATTGTCTCTCCATGGCTTGGATTCTACTCTTATTTGTTTGATCACTCGACCATCTATGTCATACTCTATTATCTTAGCCTCTTCTTCACTTTCCTCATTCAAGGAGCAAGAGTCCTCATACTCATCGTTTGAATCACTACATTCTGACTGCTCATCAATTGTTTAGGTCTCTATTCTTAGCTTTTTTTTCATCCGTGATCAATGCCCAATTGTACATAAAATTTAGGCCATGCACCTTGGTCCATTGCCATTTCGGCTCATCCATGAGGTCTTGGAGTGGCTTGAGATTGGGGGCTAGATTACCGGCTAGCTTCCTCATCAAGCACTCAAGAATCCCCTGGAGCTCAAGTCTAATAGAAGGAAGATGAAAAGGGTTAGGAGTTTGTCATCTACTAGGGCTTTTGGCCATCATGCAAAGTGGTGTTGAAGATGGGGTCTCACCCTTCGATAGCTAGGGTATGGTGGCTTTAGAGGACTCACGTGATGTCCTTGCTACTTGCTTATAATCCTCTTCTTCATCTAAAAATAGCAGGTCCATGGTGGCTAGCACATATATCCAATCCTGCTCTCTTTAGGATAGGGAATATACATTGTTAATAGCCCATACAAATTTATTCCCTGTGAATCTCCCTTCAAGATCGAGGAGATGGCATCCAAGTCGACCGGTGTGGTCTTCCATGTGTCCATCTCAACTCTCATTGCCTCTGACTTGTCACCTAGGAATATAAGACCGTTACCCCAGTCTTCGATTACTCCTGCATTCTCCATCTAGGTTCAGCCTAGCAGGATGTCATAGTCTACTCCCTTCATAACTATGAAGTTCACTGAGAACTAGACACCCACTATTTTCAAGGGCTAGTCCTTTAGTACTCTGAATGGCCTAACTTTCATGCCATTAGCCAACATGGCATTAAACCTTGCGGTCTCCAACACTGGTGGATTACCCCATGCTTGTAGGATCACATGTCTAAGCACACTAACTCCCACTCATGTGTCTACAATCCCCTTTCATGTGACATCTCCTAATGCCACCACTGGTAGGACTGCATGCATCTCTGTGCCCTCCCAGAAAGCATTTACATGTGAGGACTTAGGCACTAAATTCATTTTTAGGCTTGGTATATGTGTGGCTACATCAAGTCATGCAAATTGGCTACTCATGGCTCATTAGATCCCTCTATCCACTGCTTTAACCCTTACCATGAAAAGTGGAGAAGGAACCATGAGATATCATGAGATATGAAGAGGTTGCACCATGTTACCTGCAAATCAAGCCAAGCAACTGATTAGTAAGAACTAATGCATGCAAACCTATATTGCATGTGTCATGGGAGAAATTAGGATCCCTATCATCATATCCAACTATATACCTTCTTCAACTTGCAATAATGATGCATTAATCTAACCCAATCAATGAACCTTTTCTGCAGCATAATGGTAGGTTTCAACAAGGCTTCACCTTGAGTGTTGCATAAAGGAGCTTGAATAAACAAAGCTATGTTACAAGCAACCATGGATGTGATCAACATCCCATCAAACATGTATAGGTTCAACAACATCAAAATGCATGGATGTGATCAACATCCCATCAAATATGTATAAGTTCAATAGCATCAAAAGCCAAGCCATGTTGTCATCTTCAAGGCAAAAGAGGTCCCATAGTGAGTTGCAAGCAATGAAACTAGCTTAAGAGTATTCTAGCAATGGCATCCATTGGCCTAACATATTGTAGAAGTACTACCATGCTAGATTTGTATCCAAATAATGAAATCCACCTTATTTAGGAGGTGTAAAGAAATCCATTTGAAGGCATTGCCTATAAATGAGTTTGTGGAAGGTAGTAAGGTAATACTATTGGAGGAGAATTGGCCCCTTTTTTCAAAAAAGAACATTTTTTGGAAAGTCAATAGATACACATAATTTGCACACATACAACTTAAGAGAGGTGGCCATATCCCAACTAGAAGCTTGAATATTGTAAAGCCTTCAAGGCATAGCATTAGGTAGCAAGGTTGTGATTGCAACTGTAGGTCCATCAAAAGAGGCAGTCATATTCCAATGGCACAATTGCTTAGTTCAAACAATAAGGCACAATGTTAGGCATCAATCTATAATATACAAGCTTTCTTACTAAATTCTAATCCTAATTCATACTAGGATGGTTAAGGTGCAATAATTACTACGAAAAGATGTTGTAAGGCTTGCTACAATAGGCCAAGCTAGTGATATTATGCCCAAGCATTTGAAGGCTAGTAGTTGGCACAAGATTCAAGTATATAGGTCTACCTATTAATCAAAAAATTTGGCTAAAAATTTGGTAGAAAAATGTGTTATTAGGATTATACATTACTTGATGAGGACTAGGCTATACTACTCCATCAAGGAGTTAAAATTTTGCATTCAAGGATTACCCAAAGTGGAAACACCTCTCAATCATTACTGCGATTTTTCTCAACGTTCCCATAATAATTAATAAATTCACTTTCCTTGTCAAAAATATGTGGAAATCCTTGATCAAATACAAACTTTATATCAAGCCCAACCATGCCCCCAATGTCACACTAACTTGGGCTTCATTAGATTTGATCTAGTTTACTGTGCACCATGCTAATATTCCTACACACCTCCTTTTTCCAACTACTCATCTATATAGGAAAGGTATTCAATTATAGGAAGATTTATGGGATTCAAAAAAGGCAATGGCTAGAACTAAAAATTATCAAAAACACCTTCAAATTTTCTAGAGCTAAACTTCAACTGCTCTCATAAATAGAATAATAGCATGGCCTAAAAACCTTTGTCAAGCCATTCAATTCAGAGGGGTGTTTAATCTTAGGTCATTCACTTGGAAAAGTGTGCAATGAAAATTTTCCATCCTCGAAATTATTCTCCCTCTCATAAACCGAGATCAAAAGCTCAACAACAAATGGCACCTCAATTGCAACTCAAATCAATGGATATTCAAATTTTCCAAGCTCTGGTCTCCTTGTATTTCTACTAAAAATCCATCTTTTTGTGGCTAATTGTTCATAGAATTTTATGGCCAACGGAATGTGCCACCAACTAGTAGGTTTTAAGAATGATATATAAGGCAATGTAATAATTAATAATGTATACAAGGACAAAGGTAGTATGAATTAAATAGGATAGGCTCATAAAACATCTTAGTGCAAAAATTGGAGCAAGAAGCTAGAGTAGCATGGAAAAAAAGGAAGGGGGTTTAGGGGCCTTCATAGTATTATTATAATATGGCTTAGATAGGAGAGGAGATAAATGTGTGTATTATAATGAAAGCACCTTGCAAGGATTAGAGCAAACCTTATAGAAGAGAACAACAAAGCTCCATCTTCAATATGGAGATGGTGAACCACCTTAATAACCAAATTGTTCAATTGTGTAACCCACCCTAACCTATACATATTGGGGACCATGACAAGGTTGGTGCCACCCACATGTCCAAGGTTTAAGGTCCCATAGTCCACAACCAACCAACCTTTACAGACTAATAGTTTTCTTTTATCAAGTCTAATAAGGGGACAGGGTAGAACTCATGTGCTATACTTAGATACTTTAGGGTACTCCCCTTTGGGGTGTTGATCCAAAATGGTTGCACTTCAACGGAATTATTGTATCATCTAGAGACAATTCACTCTCTTCAAACTCCACTTGTATCTTTATTTTTGAGTAGTTGGTTATGTTCTATTTCATGAACCATCAACTTTGCATTAGCATTTGGATTATACCTTTGCATCATTGAAAGACCCTTTTGCAACCCCAAGAAACAAAAAGACCATTAATATGCTCTAAAAATCATATCAAGAAGCATTCATGCCATCATGTCAAAGTTCTCCATCACGGGTAATTCTCGCTTGATTCATTTCATCTCCAAACATAAGGGTGTGCATTGAGAAGTCCATGTCAACTTGCATATTTAAGTATTTTATTTTTCTCATTAGATATCATAGATGTAACAACATGTAATGAATATAAATTCCTTCTAAAGAAGCCATTTGAAATGTGGTGCATACATTTATGTGAGGTTCTAGCAATTTTGTGTATCCTAATAGCACTTTTGTATCTCTTTTCTTGTTCCTCTTGCTCATGTCTTCTCTTTTTGTATCTAAATAGGTCACTTCATGTGATTGACTTAGGGATTGTGGTGTCCTCATCAAACCTAATAAGTGTTACTTAGGGCATAGTCTCTCTTTGTCTCTCTTGTTTGTAAACTCTCTCCCTCGTGTGTGTGTGATTTGGGGGGGGTTGGTTCACTTGTTATAACACAACTCACCATAATCAAGTTAAGGGGGCTTCACATCATCTATACCTAGTTCTCTTTATTTATGTATTCTCTTTCTTCTCCTGATAATTCTCTCTATTTCTTTTCCCTTTTAAATGGTCAATTCATGTGACCTCACTTAGGATTTTTGTGTCCCTCATGCCACATTGAAAGAAGTATGCTTCACATCATTTTGGGATCTAGGGAAAGGGAGCCAATTATGACCTCTCTTACTATAGCTACACACCCCCTATTTTAGGATACATAAGACTTAGCATTTGCTTTTTGTAGATGAAAAGGCAAGATTTCCTAGTTTTGAATGCTCATTTCAATCACAAATCTCGACCCCATGCAATCACTAATAACAACATACAATGAAATGTCAAATAAAATTCTTTTGGGAGGTTTATTCATATATGCAAAAACAATTATATTGTGTGCTCTTCATAAAATTGAAGGAAAATGGAGGATTGGAGGTGGGCATGGTAGCCATCACCAAACCGGCTTGCTTACCCTAGTATCTCTTTATTTGTCTCTTACCTTCTCCCTTATCAACTTCTAGGCTCTCTTTTCAATGCTATGCTATGCTTTGCTTTGCACCCCTTGCTCTCCTAATTTTCAATTGGTCATTTCCTATGACCTAACCAAGGATTATGATGTCTCTCCGCATACTTTTGAAAGGTGGAGCTAAAGTGGAAGCAAGAAGAGATGCAAGAGCTATGGAGATTCAAGCAAGAAAAGAGAGACAGTGAGTGGGAACTTCAATACTCACAATGTGTGACCTGCTTTCCCTTATTCTATTGCCACTAAAAGAATAAAGAATAAAGTAATAGTGATGGGCACCTATCACTTGTAGTGTAAGGTGTGTGGATACAATGTACAAGTAAATGTAGGTGGCTAAGCACATAGGTGGCCTTTAATCCTCAACAACCTCCTACTTAAAGGTGAATGTGCGTGATGTGGATAAAACAAGAAAAAAGTGACAAAGTACAAAGTGTACATAGAAATACAATAGAATGAGGAATAGACGTCATCTTATCCTATGCCCATCGTCTTCCTAGGGAAGGCATAATGTTCCACTAGGAGACTTTTAGTGAGTAGATTTTTAAGATTCATATCCATAGGGATCTTGACAAGTGCAATGGACTTGTCCTCTACCACCTCCTTGATGAAGTGATAGTGCACATCAATGTGCTTTGTCTTCGCATGGAAGATTAGATTGCAGGCTAACTGAATGTCACTCATCAAAATAGAATGCAGTGTAGCAATCATGGTCATACCAAGATATGTAGCTAGATGGCCTAACCATAGGGTCTCCTTGCAAGCTTTAATGGTGGTTGCAATGTACTCAACCTCAGTAGTAAACAAGGCTATGCATTTCTACACCTTGGACATCCAAGAGATAGCACCATTAGATTGCGGGCTAACTGAATGGCACTTATCAAATTAGAAAGCAGTGTAGGAGTCATGGTCATACCAAGATTTGCAACAACTAGATGGCCTAACCATAGGTTCTCCTTGCAAGCCTTAATGGTGGTTGCAATGTACTTAGCCTCGGTAGTAAACAAGGCTACGCATTTCTGCGCCTTGGACATCCAAGAGATAGCACCTCTAGCAAAGGTAAAGACATATCAAGATGTGGACTTCCTATTATTTGGATATCCTACATAATCACAGTCAATGTAACCCATGATTCCTGTATCATGGCTACCATAGCAAATGCACATATCTATAGTGTGACTTTAAGATATCTCATGATATCCTTCATGATGTTCCAATGTGGTATACCAGGTGTAGCCATATAATGTTCCAAAACTTCCATTGCAAATGCTAGGTCAAGTCAAGTGGCTATCATGGCAACCACTATGGATGCATACAGGACCTTGGCCATGGCCATCTCAGACCTCTCATTGTCTAACTCGTGACAATTTGCCAAACTAACCTTCACATGAGAAGGTAATGGACAACCAATAAGCTTACCATCTTGCATATGGAATCACTCAAGTACTCTGTGATGTACTCCTCTTGGGACAAACGAAAAATTCACTTAGAGCAATTGCACATAATGCACATATTAAGTATGTGTGAGGCCTACTCAATGTCCTTCATCTCAAAGCTATCCTTGAGATGAGGCTTTAAAGTATTTCACTCATCATGAACACTTCCAGCAATAAGCATGTTATTAACAGAAAGAACAAAGATAATAAGGCTATCATTACGGACATTCTTTGTGTATAAACACATATCCATATCATTGTGGAAATATCTCCGTAAATCAAATCTTGTCCAAAATGGTTCATTGTGTAAGCCACACAAAGTGAAAAACCAAGCCCCTGTTCCTGGAAACCCTAAAACTCCATAGCCAAGTTTCATCTAGCTCATATTTTTGCTTTTTTTTTCTTCACCAACTAAAATCGAGCAAGATTCTGACCTTCACATCCACTGAGTTACTAAAACTCTAGCAAGATTTCAGTATCCAGCAAGCAAGCCTTGGAGATTTGAAGCTTTCGCTAAAGGACAAGCATCAATCATAGTGAAATTTTATGCTACCACTACTTGTGTTTTTCAACACACTGCAAGTCAACTTGGTTTATTGATTAACCTCAAACAAGTGAAGCCATTTTGAAGCTGAGAAGATTGATGAAAATTTTAAGATCTTGAGAACTCAAAGCTCAAGAAAACAACATTAAGTTTTACTAGTTATCTCTTGATTCTACATAGTGTACTTTTCACACTACTTTCTGTTGAGATATCGAGCTCTACTCGTGATATGCTAGGGTGACCGTTGTGCATTTATGTCACCGACTTGTTAGCTCTGCAGATGCGGTTGGTACACCGCCCATGAATAATAGCTAGATGACAGCTATCCTTATCTACTCTAGTTTGTGGCTTAGTTAGTATGCCACCTTAGTTAGTTGAGTTTGGTTTGAGACCCATATATAGGGTTCTTCTATTTCTATGTACTAGAGTTCTTTTTGGCTTACACAACTAAGAAGAGGAAAACTGTTTTCAGCCTCCATCTTTGTGTGTATTCCCCCATTGTGCAAGCAAGAAAGCTACAAGTGAGACTCCTTCCTTCTCTCCCACAAACTTGGCATGGTATCAGAGCCTTGTTCATGGTAAGGAGCTCAAGAAAGCAAACCAAGTTTGCGGTGTTCTGGTAAGAGAACCAGTGTTGCTATCATTTTTCTGTTTTGGGAGCAAGTCTCTGCAGGTAGCACAGCTGGAAAGTGCAAGAGTGCATTGTCTCAGATTGAGATGCCCTTCGCAGTGTAGCAAGAGAGTAATATATGTTGTGGGACAAGCTTTAGCCCTCGGTTGTTTTGTTTTTTTGATTTGAGGTCATTTCGGGGCGTGTTTTGGAGGCGGAAGTTTTCTGCACGCACTCAGGAAAAGGCCCTGTTTTATGCTGTGCGACCACTATTCTACAGGTCGGTGAAAAGTTACCGTAGAAATTGCATCGTATGCCTGTGCGCAGAGACATTGGGAGTTACAGAATCATCCTTGTTGCTTGTTGATGCAAAATCGTCACTAGGAAGTGACTATGTGGTCAAATACCACTTTCGTCAGTTTTGCAGATTTGCCCTTGTGAGGTTGAAGCTGTGTTTTTTACAGTGATAGAATTTTTTGCAATGTTCTGTAATGGCGTCTGATTCTCTTTTATAGATTGTCACTGAAAAGCTTGACAAGAACAACTTCCAAGCATGGAAGGTTAGAATGACGAATTTCCTTATGGAAAAAGGATATTGGGAATTTGTTGCAAGAAATGAAGAAGAACCAGTTCTTCCTGATGTTCCCAATCAACAGCAAATGCAGGCATTTAAAGGATGGCATGAGAGAGCCAAAAAAGTTATGTACTGGCTGTCTATCAGTATTTCAGACTCTATGATTGTGCATATTCAGAATGCAAGTACAACAAATGAGGCATGGGATACTTTGTCAAAAGTGTATAGCATAAATACGCAAGCCAGGAAAATGCAGCTCAAGCAAGAGTTTCACAATGTGCAAAGAGAAAGTATGAGCATCAATGACTACCACATGAAGGTGAAGAAGATTGCAGATGCACTTGCTTCCATTGGGTCTCCAGTGGAAGATGATGATTTAGTTTCTGTGACCTTGAATAGTCTAGGAAAGGATTATGCACAGTTCTGTACATCCATTTCTGTCCGTGAAAGATTTCCTGATTTTGAGGAGTTGATTGCTCTTCTAATTTCTGAGGAGCAGAGAAATGGTGGTGCATCTTCTTCAGGAGGAACTTCAAAAGAAACTGTCTTCTACTCAAATGCTGGAAGAGGTAGAGGCAGAGGTAGAGGAGGCCGATCTGGAGGCCATGGTAGAAATCAGAATATGCAGCAAACTCAAGAAAACCAGTCCTATGGAGGAGGACATGGTAACTCTAGAGGCAGGGGGAGCCAAAGAGGTCATGGTGGATGGCAAAGAGGCCAAAATGCAAACAGCAATGTTGAATGCTACTACTGTGGTAAAATGGGTCATATGGCTAAAGACTGCTATAAAAAGTAGAATGACATCATGAATGGAAAATTGCAACAAGGAAATTATGCATCTTCTAGTAGACAGGGTGATGACAGAAATGATCATTTGTTTATGGTGCAGCACATGAACAATTCTGTGACAAGTGCAGAAGAAAGCAACGAAGTGTGGTATGTTGGCTCAGGTGCGTCAAACCACATGACAGGTCATGCAGAATGGATGCAGGATGCAAGGAAAATGGAAAAACCAGGATTTGTGGAGACTGGTGATTATACTACACATCCTATTGTGCAGATTGGAAAATTTCCTTTGTCTATGCAGGATGGGAAAAAGAAATACCTATCGGATGTATTTCATGTCCCGAATATCACCAAGAACCTGGTTTCTGTTGGTCAAATGGTTGAGCAGGGCTTGCAGGTCAGATTTAATCCTCATGGATGCTTTGTTGAGGATATGAAAAATAAAGGTCGCTTGATAGCAAAAGGAAAGAAGAAGGGCAGAATGTTTACGTTGGATGCAGACATGCCTGAATTGAGTGCAGCAATGTTTGCACATGGGACCGGTGTAGTTGCAGATATTGATATCTGGCATAAACGCATTGGTCATGTTAATGTACAGCGACTTAAATCAATGCACATCCAAAATATTGTTGCAGGATTGCCTAAATTCAAGGTTGCAGAAATGCATAACGTATGTGAAGCCTATCAATTTGGAAAACAGGCAAGGAAACCATTTCCTAGACATGTTCAAGAGAGTAAGAAGCCATTGGAATTAATCCACTCTGATATGTGGACTACTAAAGCTGCATCTATTGGAGGCTGTCATTATTTTGTCACTTTTATTGATGACTATAGCAGAAAAGTTTGGGTGTATTTTATGAAAAAGAAAAGTGAAGAGTTTGGGCATTTCAAAACTCTTAAAGCTATGGTTGAAAAAAAAACAGGCCTGCAAATAAAATGCCTAAGGTCAGATGGAGGGGGAGAGTACCTCTCAAATGAGTTTGCAAGGTTCCTGCAGGAGCATCGCATAAAGCAGCAATATTCATGCAGTCATACTCCACAACAAAATGGAATTGCAAAAAGGAAAAACAGGCATATTGGAGAGGTATCTCGTACCATGCTCAACGAAAAAGACTTGCCAGATTTTTACTGGGCTGAAGCAGTTGCTACGGTAGTCTACATAATGAACAGGACTCCCACTGCAGCAATATATGGGATGACTCCAGAGAAGAGATATACTAGTAGGAAACCGGATATTTCTCATTTGAAAATTTTTTGTTGCATTGCCTATGTTCATGTGCCACATGAGTTGAGATCCAAGTTGGATCCAAAAGCTGAGAAGTGCATCTTTATTGGCTACTCTCTGCAGAGCAAAAATGGTATAGATGCTATAACCCTTCTACTCGTAAGTTTACAGTGAGCAGAGATGTTGTTTTTGATGAGATGAGTAGCTGGTATAAACCAGTAAATGTGATTGATGATGTAGATGCACAAAATGGTAATGCTACACAGATTTCACAGCAGCAGTCACAAAATATTAGTGGATCTGGAGTGTCATCTAGCAGTGGTTCACATTCTTCGCCATGGACAGGTAGATTGAGATCAGGAGAATCTCCTCAAAAGAATGCAGATAGTGGTATGCAGGTTTCACGAAAAGGAAAAGAGAAGGTAGATCAGCCCATGTTTGATGTGAATGCAGGTCACTCTTATGTGGATAGTGAATCCAGTGGCTTAGAACAGAGCATTGATGATGAGTTGGGTATTCCTTCTATTGTTACACCTGCAGTAAGGAAGACCAGGGATGGTTTGAGAGCACCTGGAAGTGAGCCTACTTTGCGCAGATCTACCAGAGCTAGATATCATGTGGATAGGCTGAAATATGATGGATTTACAGCCATTCACTATGCCTATATAGTCAAAGTGATACAAGAACCAGAACCCACTTCTTTTGAGCAAGCCATGGAAAAGAAAAATGGGAGAAAGCCATGGATGAAGAAATGGATGCTTTGGAAGCAAATGCTACATGGGAATTGGTACCTTTGCCTAAAGATAAGAATACAATTGGTTGTAAGTGGGTTTATAAGGTGAAGCACAATGCAAATGGTTCTGTGAACAGATACAAGGCAAGATTAGTAGTCAAGGGGTATGCACAAACATATGGCATTGATTATGAAGAAACATTCAGTCCGTTTGCAAGGATGGCAACCGTAAGAGCAGTCATTGCTATGGCTGCATCAAAGGGATGGTCTTTACATCAAATGGATGTAAAGAATGCTTTCTTGCATGGTGATTTGCAAGAAGAGGTCTATATGGAGCAGCCACCAGGTTATGTGCATATTGTTCATCCTGAGTTTATTTGCAGGTTGAAGAAAGCCTTGTGTGGCTTGAAACAAGCACCTAGAGCATGGTCTGACAAGATAGGACAGTATCTTGTCACTATTGGCTTTCAGATTTCCAAGGCAGATTTCTCACTTTATGTGAGAAAAACAGAGAAAGGTATTATGCTGCTTGTCATTTATGTTGATGATTTGATTATCACAGGTGATAGTGATGAAGATATCCTTCATGTGAAAATGCTATTGAAGCAGAAGTTTGAGATGAAGGATTTGGGAGAGCTGCGTTATTTCTTGGGCATTGAGGTGATAAGATCACCAAGTGGGATATGGCTCTTGCAGAGGCAGTATGGATTGGACATGCTGTCCAAATATGGGATGATAGGCTGTAAGCCTATTTCAGTTCCTTTGGAGCAGAATGTGAAGCTGACCGCAGATGCAGGTGAGCTTCTGGAAGACCCTACTATGTACAGACGCATAGTAAGAAGTTTGATTTATATGACTATTACCAGGCCAGATTTGAGCTATGCTATTGGATTGGTAAGTCAGATTATGCAGGCTCCAAGGAAATCGCATTTGGATGCGGCTAGACGCATACTCAAGTATGTGAAGTCCACATTGCAGTATGGACTATTTTATGAGACTGGGGTTCAGATACAGTTGCATGGATACACTGATGCTGATTGGGCTGGTAGTATTTCTGATAGACGATCTACCAGTGGATATGTGTTCTCTTTTGGGAGTGCTGCAATCACTTGGACTAGCAAGAAACAATCTACAGTTGCCTTGTCAAGCACAGAGGCTGAGTACAGGGGTGCAGCAATGGCTACATATGAGGTAGCTTGGTTGCATAAGCTACTTTATGATATGCATCAGTCTCCAGATGGTCCAATTGTCATTTATTGTGACAACATGAGTAGTATACACTTGGCAAATAACCCAGTCTATCATGCTAGAATAAAGCACATTGAGGTGCATTATCACTATGTGCGAGAGAGAGTTTTACTAGGTCTTATTGATCTAGTTTATGTCAGCACAGAGGATCAGGTAGTTGACATATTTACGAAGGCATTGGGCACAAAGAAGCTGCGCAAGTTCAGAGACCTGCTTGGTGTGCAAGAATTGAGATTGAGCTCGAGGGGGAGTGTTTAGATATCGAGCTCCACTCATGATATGCCAGGGTGACCGTTGTGCATTTATGTCACCGACTTGTTAGCTGCAGATGCGGTTGGTACACCGCCCATGAATAATAGCTAGATGACAGCTATCCTTATCTACTCTAGTTCGTGGCTTAGTTAGTATGCCACCTTAGTTAGTTGAGTTTGGTTTGAGACCCATATATAGGGTTCTTCTATTTCTATGTACTAGAGTTTTTTTTGGCTTACACAACTAAGAAGAGGAAAACTATTTTCAGCCTCCACCTTTGTGTGTATTCCCCAATTGTGCAAGCAAGAAAGCTATAAGTGAGACTCCTTCCTTCTCTCCCACAATCTTGACACTTTCATTGTGTTTTTTGACACAAATTCTATGCCAAGTATGAAGTATCTTGAGTGGTTACTGCCCATGAAAAGCAACATTATTCTTGTTGCCCATTTTTGTTACATGGAAGACTTGTTTGACCCACTTGCAGGAAGACATGGATCCACCTACATCAAAGAACAATAAATGACCTTATTTAAAGACTATGAATACATTAATTTTGCCTCAAAGATGATGATATCTTTGCTAAAGTCAATAAAGAATAAGAGGACCAAAATATGAAAGCTACAAGCAAAGCGGAGAAGAGGAAGAACAAGATCAACCATGAGGATCCTAAAGCTACAAGCAAAGTGAAGGGCAAGTGCAAGATCAAAAAGAGCAAAGTGGACCACATGAAGAAGGACAAGAAGATTCATAATGAGATATCTAAAAATGCTAAAAACCACAAGGGCATGTCAGTCCTTGACCCAAATTTTTACTAGACTTTTTTAGCCTTGTATTGTCTAGCTCCAATGCTTCTGACATAAGCTTGTAAACTCCTCATGTAACCTTGTACTACAGCCTCTATACACTTTGTGAGGCCCCTATTACAACCTTTGGATATCCACCACGTCTTTGGTACCCACACTTAGCCTTTTTTGTGACAACCTCTGGTGTTTCCCATGTTTGTGGTGTGCCCACACTTTGCAGGTGGTTGATCACTAAAGCCTCTACACACTTTGTACTTCTCTTGTTGTGATTGAGGAGGGGTGTTGAGATATCTGGCAATCACACCCAATTGTATGCCTCTTTATATGGAGCAATGGGCAAGGTAAACACTAGCAGTCTAGGAAGAGGTCCGGAATCCCATAAGCACAGTGGTGCAAAATGCTACCTATGCAAGTTCTATAAAGCATTGTACTTGACCATCACTTTCACAATAAATAATACAATATCACGATGCTTCCCTCTTTCAGTTAGTGTCATCTTTTTCATTAGTCTCATTCACAAGATTGTCTTTATGAGTCCAAGCTTCCATCTTGGAACCTAATTCACTTGTGTAACAGTTATCTACTCTTCAGTCTGTGTCAACATGAATCTAGCCTTCATCTTCCATCCACCATAGCTCCTGCCATGCTCTAGATCTGCACTTTTCACAAGAGAGACATATAGAGAAACCATATCCCAAGTCATGTTACACAAAAGTTGTTGGGGATTAAAGTTCATATGTGCCTAGCTACCTACATTTACTTTTACATTGTATCCGCAACACAACTATACACTATAGATGGCGAGTGCTCATCACTGTCACTTAATTTTTTATTCTTTTATTAGGAATAGAATAAGGGAAGACAAGTCACACATTGTGATTGTTGGAGTTCCCATACACCGGCCTCTCTCTTCTTGCTTGAACCTACATAGCTCTTACATCTCTTCTTACTTTTTCTTATGCTTCCACTTTTGCTCCACCTTTCATCTAGTATCAAAGTGGGCATTCAAGGAGCTTCTTTATCACTTGCTTTAGCTTGAGAAGAAGAAATTGACTTGAAGCTTTCATGGTAGCCCACCCTTTATCCTTTCGACGTATGTATTGAATCATAGCTTGCTCCAAACTTATCAATGCTTATTCCAGGGCTTCAAGGAGATTTTTTGGGCATTTCTTGAGGCCCTATTGTGGTTATTAGCTGCTATAGAGGCCCTACATGTTGTTGATGCAATTCACACTACTAAGACAGTCCTTTGTCCTGGCTGTAAACAACGTCCAATGACTATTGCCTTGGTCCTAGCACTTGGAACACTACTTGGCATTCATCCCGATAATGCTTGGTTTTCACTTGAGAATTTTTTAGAGAAATCTTGCTTGGCCATTGACTATGGAAACAGGTAGGTCCATTGTATACCCTGTGGGATAGCATATGTTGAGCTCCCTATTGCTCATGTAATCTTCTGGGATGATATCGTGATGCCCGGATGTTATGGGGATGCTTTGAGGTCCTATTTGGATTGGATAGAGCTTGTTTAGCTCATTTTTAGTAGGGTTTACTATAATAATATAGTTTGGATAGCAAGCATACAATAGTGGAGCTTTATGCTTTGAATGCCTACAAGAGATTTGGGGTTGTTACATGCTTATGTGGATGCTTGGCACTAATGTATGTGCCATGATATGCTTATGGTATGCCTTAAGCTTTGTATTTGAGTTCCATTAGATTTATTTGGGCATTGGACACTTGCTTCAATGATTCTTCACTTGCAAGTTGAAGAGATATTGAACATATATGCTTTCAAATGTGTTTATGATGTACTTGAGCTTCCTGGATGTTATGACAATTATGTCTTGAAATTTGCTTGCTCACTCTACATTTAGGATTCACTTCTAGTGGGAGACACTTGTATTTATTTTACAAATCTTGGTTTGTTAAAGACAGTGGGAGTCTCTTGTATATGTACATGCTCAATTGATCTATGCATACACTATTCTTGCAGTAGATACTAACTCTTGTGAGATGATGCTCTTTTGAGCAATTGGATACCTTGTACCTATCACTGTCAGTGGGTTTTCAGTGGTGGATACATGCTTGGTATGCATTGGTTGTATACATCTATGTATATGACACCATGTATGTCTTGACAATTCTTGGTACTTGGTTGGTACACTGCTAGTTGTATTTTATATATCTTAGTTCTACCTAGATATTCCTAGCAATGGGAGCTTACTCATTTGGTCATTTTCCTACAGATTTATGGAAAATCACCTGTGGTATCCTTATTTAGCTAGAGGTGCCAAGGTTGGCAGCCTCTATCCCTTGGTTGTCTCTAGGTCGGTTGACCATGTTTTGGCTACGACTGATCCTCCACATGTATCTTTATGGCATTGTCTCATTAGGCACATGTCTTTGAAAGGAATGAAAGTCCTTACTCATTTGCATTATTATTCTTGTTTTCATTCATGTGATCATTGTTTGTATGGCATGATGACTTGTAACTCGTATAAGAAGTATGGATCTATGTGTGTGCGTGAGCCATTGTCTCTTTCTTGTGCATTTAGATATTTGTAGCCCCATGTCTTGTTAGTCATTGAGCGAAGTACTTTGTTACATTCATAGATGATTATTCTATAAGGTTTGGGCATATTGTATTAAGAAAAAATCGATTGTTTTGCCTATGTTTCAACCTTTCTTGCTATGGTTAATACGCTAAAATACTTATGTTGGGGATGAATATGTCTCTAAGGCATTTGAGAAACTTTTTGATGAGAGAGGTATTAAGCATTAGTTGACTGCCCTATACACCCCACTCCAAAATGGTATTGCAAAGCACATGAACACGATTATTCAGGAAAGAGTCCGTAGTATGCTTAGTCATGCAGGCTTATTGAAGCACTTTTGGATTGAGGCAATTACTATTGCTGTGCATCTCATTAATAAATCCCAATGCACTACTCTTGGTGGTAGAGTTGTAGGGGAGGTATGGTCTGATAAACCTTCCTCATATACACACTTGTGAGTCTTTGGATGTGAGGCTTCTTTCCATACTCCAAAAGGCAAGAGCAATAAGTTGGATTCGAAGTTCATCGAATGCATCTTTTTTAGATATGGCGATGCAAGTGAGATGGGCTATCACCTTTGGGATCTACAAGCTCAAATGGTTATCTACAACCATGATGTTATATACCATGGAAAAATTACATGTATAATACCAAAGCATGTGATTGAGGTACACATGGTGATCATTTGGGAGGAGCCTCATGTTATAGTATAGCGAGCCCTATTAGTGAGAGCCTGTTGTAGCTATTGATGATATAGTGGCCCAAGATTTGTGTGTTGTGCAAGATCATGATATTGGACAAAGAAGACAGGTTGTACAGGCCTCACTGCCAATCTTGAGATGCTCTACTAGAGCTTCACTTCCTCATAATCATTATAAGCCTCTAAACTCTACTGAGCCACTTACCTGTGAGGAGGCTATGCATAGAGGTGATTCTCATTCTTAAGTGTGCATTGCCATGCAAGTGGGTGTACAAGTTGAAGAGTAGCCATAGTCTCCCTAAGCTAGCATATAAAACCAAATTGGTTGCTAAGGGTTTAAAGCACAAAAAGGGAGTTGATTTTTATTATATCTTCTCTCCTCTGATCAAGATGACCACCCTACACTTAGTATTAGCCTTGGTTGCTCAATTGGATTTTGATTTTTACTAGATGGATGTTAAGACAACTTTTTCTACATGAAGACCTACATTAGGATATTTAGATACATCAACCTAAGGACTTTATGGAAAAAGGCAGGGAGCACCTAGTGTACGGAGGAGTTCCCTGAGTAGAGAAGGAGGTCCACAAAAGAAATTGTGAGCTGATATGGCCTGGTTGAAGAGATCTAGAGGCTCCAAGGTAGGTAGGTATTGTTTTGGCTATGGTTGCCAAACAATGACTATGAGATTCAAGTGAGGAATAGGAGTCATACACTCAGCCTGAGCTGGATTGAGATGAAGAGGAGCTGAGAGGAGTGAAAGGAGAGTTGGGCCTTAGCTGAGCTTTGATACCATGTGAAAAGCGCGGATCTAGAGCATGGAAGGAGCTATGGTGGATGGAAGATAATCTTTTTGAGCTAGAAGGATCCCCCTCATTGAATATTGGACTATGGCTTTCAAGACATATAGCTTGCCATAATATTTCACCATTTGGGCCATCCTCTTAGAATATGCATTTTTCCTAAATAATTATTTGACCATCTACTTATAGTGGATTCTTGTGAAGCTTCATAAGAGGTCCTACTGTACTCATGGCCTAGGTGACAGGTTGGTTGTTTGCTACTAAATTAGTGTTGTCTTCATAATTATGTTGGAAGAAGACTGATGGCATATATCCACTAAAGATAATGGTCTTATGGGCGGAACTCAAGATAAGCATCTTTTATTTAAAAAAAGCTCTTTGAGCATTAGCCTTGAACAACTAAGTGGTTTTAGCTTACAAAAAAGAGCTGGATTGAGGGCCACTATTTTACAAATGAATCAAGCCCATTCCTAAGGCCCATGTCCTAATTGTCGCCAACTCCTATATTTTTGCATCAACCCTTGACAATGGTAGATTCATAGCTCTTCTAGATTCAATAAAGGCTATGTTCTTTCTTTTTACATAGCCTAAGAATTGAGATATGTTTCCTATTGTGATAAGTAACTCAATACCAACATATGGATTGTCAAGTGCATGTGTTGAGAGAACCTTGCTTATAGAAGGGGGGATTGATAATAGTAAGGATGTTGATGCTAGCAAGAGCTCTAATGCCCTGACAATGAGAAAAGCCTAACTTAAATGGGAATTCTAATGCTAGAGACAAATCCCATGAAAGAGAAAAGCCTCACGAAGTCATGATCTTGCAAGGACATTGAATGCTAATCAATCTATTACTCAAGGTACAATAATTGATTCGAGTGACTAGTTTCATGTGACTCCTAGTAGGGGAGTAGTTTGCATCATATGATGCTAATTAGAGAGTTAGTTCATCTTAGAAAATGATTATGCATGTCAGATTGTTAGAGCACACAACATTAAATTGACTTTTCCAAATGTTTCTACCTTTCTCTTAAGAATGCACACCATGTGTTAGAGCTCACTAGAAGATTGACTTTTACAAGACAATTGGATGACTATAATTACCATACCATGTTTTGATATCAAAGTTAGAAAATTTATAAAGTTTTTTTGGTCATAGCTAAAGGTTAAAAGTGTGGGACTTTGTGTGAGGAGGAGGATTGGTAATACAAAAACAATTGCACAAGTTGCCATGGTAATAACAAACTCAGTAGTTGTACAAGATCCCATTGTGTATTGATAAGAATCATGACAAAAATGGTACACACACACACACACACACACACACACACACACACACGGGATACTCCCAAATGGATAAGAGGCCACAAAAATGTTTCCTATGTTGATTCCTTTATCCCCCATGCTCCTTGAACTATATCTTCATTCTTGCAGACATTAGCCTGGGGCTTATGGGGTATTCACTCTTATAGGACCTATCCCTACAAAAATGTGGCTACTATTTACTGGGTGAAGAAGATACCCTTAATGCAACTAAATACTATTTTAGCTTAGCCCATGAAGGTACTACTTGCCTCACTAAGAAAAAAAATATTGAATGGTCCTTTGACCATGGCTTTACTTGAAATTGGAAGATGTGTTCATCCTATGATATATGTGTACCTACCAAATCTGCTAAGCCCAATGATCATAGATGTAATTCCAAGTTCCTCTATGGTATATTTAACTATCCGCATCCTCTCATTAAAGCTGTTGTGATCTAGATGGTCACAAGTTTGATTACAAAAATAGCACCATTCTATGGCTTGATCATGCTATCTAGTTTGTCATGTACAACATTCGATAAAATTTTCTAGAGGAAATCACTTAGAGGCTCTATGATATTATTTTTCAAATGGCTTGCTACTAAGGTGCATGATGCTATTAAAGCAACCCTTTTTTTCTCCTATTTCTAGGACATGGTTCTCATTGCAAGAAAGAGCCTTATGATTAAGAATGGTTCATAGACTTTTCTATGCAACATCAAAGGTGAAGGTGTTAGAATCATTGAGAGATGTTTCTCCAACAAAAAAATTTCTAATTCTATAAACAATTCTTCATTGCAAAAGAGTTCACAAGTCTCCTCTTGTGATAGTCGAAGACTACAAGGTCATTACAAGCCTAGAAAATTTGGTTCTAGAGGCTTCACCACATTTGTTGAAAGTTCTAGTGATAGCTTCAACACATCTCAAAATTTGAAAATGGGTTCTTCTAGAAGACTATGGTTCTACAACTAAAAAGGTGCTATTTGATTGATTGTTGCAAAGTATCCTTATTCAACCTCATGGCCATAAGGGTATTGTATCAATCAAATGTTCAACTTTAAAGAGTTCTTCTACCTTCTTAATCTAATCTTCCCCCAACTTTTTGATGATATCATCCTTGGATGGAAGTTTCTTCCATCTTTAAAAGAAATTTAAAAAGTTATTCTACCTTCTTAATCTACCTCTTTCCCCAACCTTTTTTATGATCTCATCCTTGGATGGAAGAAACTTCTATCCTTAAAATAAATTCTCTACAAACCTATGGATACTTTTTGTACCTCCCCTCACTATTCTAGCTACAACTCTTATGAGAATAGATTCTACTTTAAGAATATGTAGCATGTTGGTACATTTGATTCCACCATTCTGACTATTGAAAATCTTGGGCTTTTGTTATACAAAGGGCTAAATCATATCCCTTCCATAAGCTATAATGTTAATGAGGCCCATGACACAATGCTTGCTAGTTTTGAGGTATTGTTATGAATTCTTCAGGTCGATTCAAATGACTATTTTGAAATGTTCTCCTTGTGTATAACCCAAAAACTAAAAGTTATTTATCCTTTGTTGGTGCTATCAATTATTATGATCTCAAACCTACCTCAATTTCTACATTGCTGGCTTAGACAAGTCTCCTAATAACCCCTCTTGCCTTTGTAAGCAACTTATTTTCACACTAGCTAAAGAAAGATTCAATGGCATTGACTTTCTCTCTTGTTACATGAATGCAACCTTTGTCTCTAATATGTTGCATACTTCCCTTTTCTATCTTAATTTAGGAAGGGATCATTCTCACGAAAATCTACCCTTTTTAATGGGTATTTATGAAGCTCATATTAATGACTTTAGATGGCTTAAAAATGCATCTAATTGTATCTATGCCAAATGTATCGTGATCCTTGCTAAGAACTTCTCTTATTACAAAATTGAGCTTATGGTTCTCTGCATTGAGCTTAATCAAAAAATAGGCTTACTCACTAGAATTACCATCCAATCATTTTGGGATTATTGATTCTAGTCAATAGGATTTCATTAACCTACCAAATGAAATCTTTAGCACCTTTCTATTGACATCAAGAAATCCTATGAGGGAAAATTTGGACTTATCATAGTGATTAACACTATCATCAAATGGGCCTTCTGCCACAAGGAGAAAATATTTCTCTCTATTTATAACTATGTTTGTGTTTGGACTAAAAAATGTTCATCCAAGGATATCTTATTATTCCTAAAAAATTTCTTACTTCTCAACTCATGGATTATTAGTAACACTTTCACTAGCCTTGTTGGTATTATTAAAAGTTAAATAAATGTGTATTGCTAGGGGTTTTAGTTGTTTACCCTTGTGGTGTAATCTCTTTTTGGCCTTTTTTAAGTATAATTTTTTTAAAATTTTGGCTTTCCACAATAGGTATGACATAGTCAAACAATTTTCACATTCATTTCTGTACTATAATTATCTCCTTCTCATCAATGCACCTAATCCTACCATTTTTCTTGGTAGTGATTCCAAATCTATCTTCACTATCTATAAAGGAGGTTGTTCCTTTCAAAATTGAGTACTCATATAACTCCTTTTTCTTTGAAATTGTCCATTTCATTTCACTTGCTACCACTTTCCTAAAATTGGAGCTCTCCTATGCCAATGGGCTAACCTTATGAAATCCCATGATAAAACAAAAAAGTTCCCATTCTTTAGCAATTAGTATCTACATATTCCTTGCAACTATCCTTTTTGTTGGTCACACAAAGTGATTATATTGCTTATTGGGCCTATTCTCTACTCAAATAACCATGTTGACATTGCCTATGAAAACATACACTTTCTTGTAAAGCATTTTACATAAAATGGTTTTACCAAATCACACCTTTGGCAACTTATTTGCCATCACGATTGCCGAATAAGTATTCTAAGCAATGTATAAAATGTGCATGGCATGAAAGGATATGTTTTTTTACTTATATGTAATTGTTCTTTAGTAAGAGTTTGAAGAAGGAGCACTTGCAATCTAATGAATTTCAAGATTGCTTCAAGACTAGCAATGTAAAAGGGTTTTGGGACCTTGTCTTTCTTTTGACTTGGCACATGGTCTTCCACCATAAATGTGAGTTCCAAAACATAAAGAGAGAGAACATAGCCTTACAAAAGTGTAGGACTTTTCTGGGATAATTTGGAATAAGATTACAAGCTCAACTACAATGCATGTCAAAAACCTAATATGAAGTGTTTATACATGGTTACTAAGAAAATGCTAATCATTTGAACTATATTAATCATTTGAGTGGGGGACATCCTTGCAATTGGGCCCTCTTTTTGCATTGGGGCATGTGCGACTTTCAATGACTATAAATAATGAAACGCAAGATCGTAGAGATAAGTTTCGAATTGTGGCAAGGACTCGATAATCATGCCTCTACCTATCCTCCTCGTACCATTCACTCATAAAATGATTAATAGCATATCTAGTGAACTATTTCATGTTTTCATGAAACCATTGGTCAATGGGGTAGAAAGTCTTTTCTTTTCATTCACAATATCAATATTCATTGATCAAAAGCCAAGAAGAATCCCTACCACATGGATCTCAATTAACTTTGTATTTGGCATAATTTCAATTTCATGAATTGTTTGTTGTATATGGCTTTTTATATCAAGGAGTGAGAAGAACAATGATTATGTGAATCTCACATTCAGACACATTTATAACCTTTACTTTGTGTTATTCCATGTTCTAATGATAGTTTTTTAGCTCCAATGTATGAAATATTATGTAAGGGATGACATCAATTGTACCTATGTAGATTCTATATCAAGAGACCTTTACATTCACTAAATCTCATGCTAGAATAATGTTTTTCCATTATTGGAAAGTGTATATTGTCATGTTTCTTTCTACTAGTGCAAGCTAATTAACACATGTCTATGAGTACCAAATTGATGGCACCTCTTAAAAAGATGGTGGGAAGCTTGTTGCCATGAAAACTGTGTGAAGATAATGATGAGGAAGTTGGTGAAGCAATCCATACATCAAAAGAATGCAACTATTTCATATTTGGATATATGTTAGATCAACAAAGTTCAAAAGATTACTTTGTCATTTTTCACCTTTTGGTTCATATTACAAGGCTACAAACAGCAAATGCACTTCCACATCTACCCAGAGTAGATTAGAGAAATAGCAAATGAACTTCCACATCTACCCAAAGTAGGTTGAATGTTTCTCTAGGTCAATGTATCTTCATGAAAGAAAAAAAAAACTCTTTTACCAAATTAAATATTGATAGAGCTCTTCAAAACTTGTTGCTATTGTACTAAACAAGTTCAAATGTAGTTTAATCAAGTAATGATAATTCACAAGTATTTGCCCCAAAAAGAGCTCCAATCAATCATTCATACTAACATCATTAAAATGAAATAACTTAAATTTGATAGGTCAAGTAATGTGTGTTGAAGAATACATGTCTACAAAATATGTCCTACTAAAGAAAAGAGAATAAAGGTAGTATATTGTATTAACATATTAAAGGAGGTATGCATGTTGTTGCAAATAATTGAAGCATACTCTATCTTAACAACATGAATTAAAAATATGACGTCATTAACACTCGCTATACAAGTCTAATAACCTTATTTTTTGAACAGCTAACCTTTCTTGACAATTAATTTTGGAAGGCATTTTTTGTATTTCACAAGCTTTATATTCTTGGTTTCTTTGTTTATGACCTTACAAAAAAATTCATAATTACTTATAATGATAAGGATTTATGCCATTACAAGCCATCCTTTTAGATATCCAATTCTCACAATTAACCTCTTCAACCCCTTAAAAGTAGGAAGGAGATTGAATTCTTGAACAATGAAATCCACAAGTCATATAAAACACCAAGTAGAAAATGTAAATCAAAACTTTCTATCAAAGGCTAACTTTTCTTCCCTATTTGATAAGTTATTTGTTCATTGAAATACTAGCAATCATCTTTATACGTGATGCAATCCGTCACCTCGTGGCTTGGCCCCCAAACAATGAACTCATTTATAGCCAGCATTGGGCAAGTTAGAAGAAGTGGGAGAAACAAATCAAGAGTGATGTGATGGAAGCCAAATCATAGAGCTCCACAAAGGGTTTACTACTTGAAGGTCATCCAATTACCATTCATCGAGTACATTATCAATTTGCTTGGAGAGAGCAATATGTCCACAAGTTGAGCTAGTGAGCAATAATAATATAAGCATGGGATATTTCTTCCTAAGAAAAAGATCTAAAAGAGGCACATCATCAAAGCATAACCAAAGAGTTCCACATTGGGTTTGCTAGTTGGAGTCCATCAATACCACCTCAAAGAAGGGGTGCACTAACTAGCCAAACACCAACAATTTTGTCCACAAACCAAGTGAGCAAATATAACATGAGCATCGTCATTTTTTGTCACAGCAACATTTCCCCATATCTCATGAACAAAAACTTCCAAGATATTTGTTTCCACCATCTATGGAGCAACAATTTGGTTATCCAACCTATACACTTCAATTGTCATAGATTGACATAGAAGGTTTTCAAAATGCAATTCCCATCTTAAGAAAGTTCAATTCAACAACGCATTAAAAGTGGTTACACTAAAATGCCATGGAGACCTATGCTACATGCAACATAATAGATCTATCATATTGATTTTCTCAAGAAAGAGCAAGGCTCAAAGCCCAAGCATTCAATGGTAGTTGATTCTAGCAAAGCCTATCCAATTGCTTTGTTCAAGAAAAAGTAACATTCATAGCCACAACATAGCATTCTGCTCTGATGTACGCTAATATGTGAAAAAAAACTCCCTATGCAAAGAACCACAAAGTCAGATGCATTTCCAACAATCAACATTTGCCACCTTGAAGACCAGTCGTAATGCAACATGGTCACCTTATTGTAAATGCAAAGGCTACTTATTTGATGATTTAAAACGAAGAGTAAAATCATGAATCTCCCAAACAAAATTCAAGATTCTCCATTTGATCCCCATTTAAGTTTGATGCAACAAGTATCTTGGCTTCAAATGTGAAGATTGCTTAATCCAAAAACAAATGTTGGCATGTCTCTGTGCATCTCAAGACATGAAAGATTTTGCTAATTAACAATCGTAGGATTTCTCGTTTGTGGTCAGCCACAAGTTGGGACATGAAGCAAATTACAAACCTTTTTTCAAAGTACTCAGATTGCAATGTCTTAACAATTTATTTTACTTCGTAAAACAGTGCATACTTGTAATGTAGGAATTTTAAGGCTTGCTAGGGTTAGATTAGGATTACCTATAAATAGGGGAGCAACCACTAAATTTGGAATCATGCTATTTTGGAACAAGAAGTTTGGCTTGTTTCTTCTCTTGTAACCATTTCATTTCATAGTTAATGACAGTTCTAGCTATGGTTTCTTACCTATTTCTTTTCCATTTCCTATCAATTTCATGTTCATAGGCTAGAATTAGGCTAAATCAGTTTAGGTTAAGAATCCTTTATTACAATATTACAGACTCCAATGGGTAACAATGTCTGTTGACAGATATATAAAAATCCTATCAATGGCTTCACTACAATATACTTGTACTGAGCATCATTTAAAAGTCTATGAAGTGCATACCTAAACTCCATATCATGCTGCTATTAATGAGATTCTTATTGTGGTGGAAAAGCTACATTCAGTATACAGAGCACTCACAAACTCGTTGCTGACAGGTGCACCTTCAGTGATAGTTCAATTAACGGTTCAACATTGTCATTAAGATTCCATCTCCAATTCCTAAATAATTTGTTCCGCAATGTGTACAAGCTACCAAGTACTTGCACCCACTGCTAGAGAAGCCGATTAGACACAAATAATTTAAGTCGTCTCTAGTCCAACGTATATAAAAATGAGTATACACAAAATGCATGATAGTACGGATCCCTGACTTCAAGGTCTTGGAATTGGGCTAGGACTTGGAACTTGACAGCCCACAATCAAATGATGCCATACTGTGGGTTAAAATACCTTAACAAGCATCTCATTAGCACTGCCCTTATGTGAGGAAGAAGCAAGGATGGAAACAGATCATAATTTCAGCGATGCCAATTTGCATTACTCCTAGACACAGGTATGATGCAGAAGCAAGCTTCTATAAAAGCCCTTCTTTTCTGGGCATAGAGTGCTGAGGTAAAAACTCCAGAAAGACCCCTAGCTAGTGGTGGCAACCAATGACAGTAAACAAAGCTGTGTCGTCCAAGTGCTGTAGCCCTCTTTAAGAACTACAAAAGGCCAAATATACCTTCAAAGGAATATGCTAGCATAACCTTTAAAGGCAGTATTCAAGAACCCAAAACAGCCACTTCAATGCTTTTCCTTCTCCACAACTTCATGGTAGGCATTTGCATCCAACAGAGAATCCAAATCTTTGGGGTTGGACAGTTTCAACTTGACAAGCCAACTTTCACCAAAAGGATCCTTGGATAGCTGCAAATATGTAAAATGATCAGATAGTACTCAATTTATAGCACAACTCACAAAATATGCTGAGATAGCACTTGGATTTAAAAAAGGCTATAACCACTCAATTCTGAAGTTCAAGGCATACATAATATAAAAATAGCACTCAATTATGCATATCAGAATTGCACTAGTGAAGCACGAATGGAAACAGCAAGAGGCAGTCAATAGTAAGTGCACCGTATCTAACAAGCAGAAACTACCTAAGGGCGTGATCACTCTTGGCACCAACAGAAAGATCAGGCTTGTCTTGCTAAAGATGACATTTCAAAGCACGACCCTAACTTAAATTACATTAGTAGCTATATTCCTACAGATGCACGGTTGAATGTCTAAGATATTGAACCTTCAAGCATTTATTTGCGGCTTAGTGAAGTGAAGTCCCATGCATTACAAAACTAGTATACTAGTAGCATGTTCAACATGTAGATCACACAAAAATAAAAAATAAAACCACCAAGCCACACCGTTTCTGGAGAATCCTTGACGCCTGAATTGATGTCCACAACTTCACCTCCTACAGGTGCATACACAGAGCTGGATGCTTTGACACTCTCAACAGTGCACATTGTCTCTCCCGGTTGATACTTTGCTCCCACCTCAGGAAGCTCAACATAGACAACATCACCTAACTCTTCCTGCAATCAAAAATTCATATGTGAATGGTATGTCAAAGGTTCTGATCATGGAATTCAGCGTAGCACACAACACCAGCGAAGATAATCATATACATGATTGAGGACCATCTAATTACAACCCAGCAACTACATACTGCAATTCTCCCTTTTGAATGTTGAAAAATAATTTCAAGAGAGGGAAACCTAGATCCTCACCACAGCAAAGGAAGTCAATCCCATTGTTCCCTGGTCACCTTCTGCTTTGATCCACTCGTGGGACTTTGCATACTTCAAGTCTTGGGGAACTGCAATACATGTCGCATAAATTATCAGGCACACCTTTATTCCAGCTGTTACACTCACTTCCAAAAGATCCTAGCTTCCGAAAATGCCAAAAATAAACTTCCTTCGCCTTCGTGGTAGCACCAGTACATAATGTGAGAATATCAGAAAAAATGAACCAGTACATAATGTGAGAATATCAGAAAACATGAAACTATGTGCATGAAAAGCATAAGCCCTAAGGCGTGCTGCTACAAACATGCGCAACCAACACGATGCACACAGAAGAAGAGTGATCAAAGGCATGGGAGCATCAATCCACATTGAGATCATAAAATCTCTGCTCAAAACTTGGAAGGGAAAAGAGCCAAACCGAGCAATACAAAAACCAGATCTGCAAGACGAAAATTTGAACAAAATCTGTCTGCTTCGCAACGGATTGTAATCAGGGGGAAGAAAACAGTAAGAATGTACAATCGGAAGACTGATGCAAGGACACTTGCGCCAAGGTTTGGACAAAATTCAAAAGAGGTGGAAATCTACAGACGAAAGGCTGGATACTTACACTTGCTAGAGAAGTGACGGAGGAAGAAAGGAGGGTAGAGAGGCCGGGGCCGGGTGCTGATGCGCATGGCAGAGGCAGCCTGGGAAGCGAAAGCTCGGAGCGCCATGGCTGCTGCTGCTTGTCTCTGCTTCTTCTTTTTCTTCTCCTTCTTCCTTTGCCTCACAAACAAAATGGATTGCCCTGACGAGAGAGGAGTGTTTCCAGTTCTATTCCTCGATTGTGCCCATTTTGTTTTTTTTTATGATTTCTTAAAACATAAAATTATTTATTTTTCACACCTTTAAGTTGTTAGCCTTGTCCTTCACCTCATGATCTTCACCCATTCTCGATCCTCATCCAGTGGCCCTCCCTCTCACAATTCCTAGCACAATACCTCCCCCCCCAAATACATGCATCATGAGAGACAAACCAACTCCTATGGACCCCTACCCGCCCGTGTTCGAAGCAACCATTAAGGCATCTACGCCGGTTGCATGAGAAGCTAGGTTTGGTTCACATCTATGATCTCGTGGATTTCAAGCTCTACTCGTCTAGGGCACCTATGAGGCTATACAATAAACTACCAAAAATGGCATCGCATAAACTCCCATGGTCCACCAAGTGGCAACTCGGTTGGTAAGGATACTTTTGTGTGTTGCATGAGGTCGATGGTTCGAGCCCTTACCGAGTAGTTGGCCTAGGGGGTTGGTTTATTTTCATTGACACACAAGTCCAACCCAAAATACGTGCTAGCCTTCGAGCCTTGGGGACAACATCCCAACTTGCAAAACTATTTAATCGAAAAGGCTATGCATTATTTTAAAAAGCCAACTCTTATGGGTCTCTGCACTCTTACTCTTGCCACTCTTAACTGCCAATAAATTGATAACAATCTATTCAAGCCAAATGGAACATTAAAGGATCAAGAAACAGCGATTAAGATGAATATTTGGCCACACTTTCCAAGCCATCTAACTACACTAAGCAACAACAAATCAATGGATGAACACTCTATTATGAGGCAAGATTTTCAAACCTATGTATCCAAAGTTAGTTCGAAAAGTAAGTGCTTGCTAAGAGACAACAATTTTGCCCTTCCATGTGTCCTACAAAACTTATAGATGCCTTCGAAGAGTTTGAAAAGCAAAAATCCCATGTGATAGGATCCCATGATAGCCCACACACATGACAAGAGAGCCAACATACTCATTTTCAAGTTATTGATTACTTTTCTAAGTACATAAATCCTGAGGATGTGCTCCAAAAATAACAATCCTTATCCATACCTTAACAAAGAAATTGTATATGGAAGAGTTTCACGAGCATATTTTCACCACCATCCACACTAGAGTTTCTCATTATCAAATGCTTTGTAGGAAAACTCTAATGAATTCCCTTCTTTAATTCCGTATATGTGAAACCTATTGCACATTATCTCCTTCAAGGCCCTCAGATGCCACTTTCCTAATGCAATCTATCCAATTTTCTAGCCTAGGTATAAAAACATCTAATGTTCAATTCATTCTAGCCTAGGGTTGTTTCAAGTCTCAAGAAAACCTTCTCATGATTCTTCGTAAAGGAGACACACATCTTCAATTGTGCACACAATTGTTTTGGAACATAAACTAATGACCATCTTAAGTTTTGAAGTTCCTCCCCCAATAGGATGAGAACCATTAATTATCTATAATCCAATCGATTCCTTTTTTTGAATGTCAATTTACATAAAATACCTACTCGTGTTTAATGCCTCAAAGCACAAATCGCTACCTTCTTTTACACTAATCATATATGTGAAATGCAACAATCAAACCTATAATATTGGCTAAGAAATGACAAGCTTAACTCCACCTATAAGTTTGAAGTGGCCAAAAACCTAGTTTATAATGGCCTTGCTTTGTTGTTTATCTATAAAGAAAGTAATGCAAATTAAAAAACTCACAATTTGTTCTCCATGAAAATTTTCAATACCCAATTTGAAAATACCCTTATTGTATATTGCACCAAAGAACTAATACCTTTTAATGTTCGATTTCAAAATACCATTATTGTAACTTGTGTCAAAGAGGCAAGATTTTGCAATATATACTTAAAACTCTTAATCTTGTAGATTTTGATACAAGAGATACTACAAGAGTTACCAAAAACAAAGAAGAGACAAAACTTAAGCGGTATCATAATGTTGTTCCCATGCCTCTTTGATTTTTTATTGTCTAAACACTACATCTCCAATATTAAGGTTGGAAGCATAAAGTTTATGAGCTTAAACTTGTAATCATGTATGCACACTAAGGCTTACTTCAAAAAATAAACCAAGTGTAGGGATAAAGCAAGCTAAACTATGCTTTTTTCAAATAAATAAAAGGGAAGGCAATACTTGACAAATACAACTTTTTGATTAGCTTGCAAGTCATAATACCAAGATTGCTCAAATTGGATGGTGGTATATCTACTTGTGGGTCCGAGGTTGTTCAAGTGGTTTGTTGTTGTAGATTGATCACCAAGGCTTGATTATTTATAGATCTAAGTTGTAAGAATTGCCCACACATTATAAACCAGGGTTGCATGGAGTTTCTAATATGAAAGTATAGTGAGCTTGTGTTTTAGCATATATGAGTGCATCTATGTATGTGGACAACATCTTTCACAAAAAAAAAAAAAAAAAGTGCACTTTATGATTTCTTTAACAAAAACATGAATTTTATGAGAAGAAAGCAAGCAACATACTAGGAAGGATCACATGCAGATGCAATTACAAGATCATCTTGGTAAGCATTGAATAGATGGATTAAAGAAGGAAGGAGTCAAGTGTGAAGTACTGTAGAAAAATCAACAAGAGAAGTTGGTATTGGCCCTTAAGAGAGCCTTAGGCCCCCAATACAGATGTGGTGAAAGGACCACCATCATCAAGTATTCTTTGTAGGTATAATCAAAGTTGAAAAGAAGACAAGCAACAATTCAATTCCACACAAGGTATGTCATGAGGACAAGCCTAGAACATTCATAAAATCCTACATAGATGTATAAGAGGGCATTAGAGGCAAAACATGTTTCTAACAAAGAAACAACGCAATGATAAATAGAACCCTATAAAAGGCAAATCACACCTTTGACTTTGAGTTCTACCAAAACTTCTATTGTGGAATTCTCATCATGATATTGTTAGCTTAGAGGCACATTGACTATAGATTTCCTAGTCAAATTATCTTTCTCACACCTTAAATGCCTCACATCTTTATCCCTCACATCTTTAGAGGCACATTGATTATAGATTTCCTAGTCAAATTATCTTTCTCACACCTTAAATGCCTCACATCTTTATCCCTTAAAACAACACTACTTATGTTACTTTGAGAGGGAAATGTAATTGATAGATGGCATTGAAGAATGCATGCAAGTTCTTCAACAAGCTCCATACTCAGCAACATTTTGTATTTAGATAGTGTGAGATGTCATGGATGAAACCTAATTTTTGTGAGAGTTAATCATGTGCACATTTCTAGTTTACACCATTATTATTTATTTCATGTTACTATGAATACACTATATGTCTAATGGATTATGTTAAGGAGTGAAATCATAATATGAAATTTAAGAGCTTCCAAATTAATAGATTACCAAGTGCTTTTTGTGATAAATTGTGTTGGGCATGCTTGAATCATGAATGTGATATGCAACATCATAAATCTTAGCCACTTTTTGTGTCTTTGATCTTGTAATGTGATAAACTTACAATTGGTAGGTAACAAGTCTTCCTACCTCTACAAAGTATGTACTATCATATGAAGCCCATATACTTTTTAACTATTGTTAATAATGCATTCAAGCATATAATATCACTAAAACCATATATACTTAGCATGTTCTCTTTCATGTACATTGTCCATCTAAGTTGAACTTAATATCAAAGGCTCAAGGATGAAAGAATGTTGTGTATTACTATTGTTACAATTTGCAAAATATTGTACATACTTAAATTTGGGATGGCTTCACTATCATGTTTGCTTTGGTTAGATTTGAACAAGTTGCCATTGTTCATAGAAATGTAGGTGTTGTTGAGAAATAAAGCATAGGATAAGTCATATCCTATGTATGCACAAATAAAGTAGAGACTCTATGTGTGAAGAGTCCTAAAAAGGCCAAAAGGTGTCTATCACTTTAGAGGATACTTGTGTGGTGTATTAGTTGAGAATGAAAGAAGAAGAAGAAGAAGAAGAAGAAGAAGAAGAAGAAGAAGAAGAAGAAGAAGAAGAAGAAGAAGAAGAAGAAGAAGAAGAAGAAGAAGAAGAAGAAGAAGAAGAAGAAGAAGAAGAAGAAGAAGAAGAAGAAGAAGAAGAAGAAGAAGAAGAAGAAGAAGAAGAAGAAGAAGAAGAAGAAGAAGAAGAAGAAGAAGAAGAAGAAGAAGAAGAAGAAGAAGAAAGAAGGAAGAAGAAGGAAGAAGAAGGAAGAAGAAGAAGAAGAAGAAGAAGAAGAAGAAAGAAGAAGAAGAAGAAGAAGAAGAAGAAGAAGAAGAAGAAGAAGAAAGAAGAAGAAGAAGAAGAAGAAGAAGAAGAAGAAAGAAGAAGAAGAAGAAGAAGAAGAAAAACTCTTAAGCCTCCATATCTCTTGCCATTACTTCTTCTGTTGCGCATCCTTTTCCATTCGTGTCATTTGGTTTCAAAGCGAGAGTGTGGGATCGAAAGCTTGGATTGAGGACGCATTGAATCAAGGTCTACATTGAATTGAAAATTTGTTGTCCACCATTAAATCAAGTACTAATCTTCGATTAATACACTCAAAACAGGTACATCACATTGTAGAGCCATTGGGGTTCGAATTTCAGGCATTGATGCTCACCTTTGAATGTATTTGGAAGCCAAAGGAGGTTGGAAATGACAACAAGATTTTGTTAGTCTTTGGACTATGTATTAGTTGGGGCAACTTAAGCTGAGGGCCTACTTGTGAAGAAAAAGCATAGGGTATGCTTAGCCTAGAAGTAGGGGGTTCATGGTTGCTGTAGAGAAGATAATATCAATCTTTTTTTATTTGGTTGATTGATGAGGGCTCTGAGCCTTCAATGTCATTTTTGCGGAAACGAGTATCTTGCTACTCGGATCTAAGCTGTCATTACTACACGTAAAAGACTCGACAAAATCTGTGCCTTTAGCAAACAATATAGATTATCCACGAATTCATTCTTTTAAGTTTTTTTAAAAAAACTTACTAAAGGGCTAATTAATCCCCCAAATCAAATCTCCTTTCATACTGTTATGTGAGTGAATCGGTTGCATATCTGCCTCTATTCACACTAGAGATCCTTTGAATTGGTTATTTGCACTGTTAACCCTCAAATGAATAAGGTGGAAAAGCCAGAAAATCTAAAACAGAAGGCAAGGCAAAGGCAAAAGTGAAACAGAAGACGAAGGCGCGCCAAGAAGAATTTGGAAATACAAGAAGTGCAGAAAAGTCCTAAATCAAGGAAAAAGGCGCACAAGAAAAATCACAAGTCTATACTTTTGTAAAAAAGCGCAAGGCGCACTATGATTTATTTTAAGAGTGACGGGCTCTCACCTGTGCAATTTGTAAAGGTAGATGGGCGGTAGGAAGGAATCTAGGAAGATAGAATGACAATGGGAAAAATGGCCTAGGCCACGGCCAGCCATGTAAAAAAGGGGATAAGGAGATGACCGCCCTAAAGGAATTTAAAGTTGAAAAGTGAATTTGAAGCTCATTCTTGTGTATGGCAAAAAGTGGCTCTTCTCTTCTTCTTATTCTTCTTCTTCTTGCTTGCTTGAGCTTGTGCTTGAGAGAGGGAGTGTGTGTGTGTGTGTGAGGAACCGGGGAGGAGAAGCTCTCCATCTTCTCCTCTCTTCTTCTCTTCTCTTCTCTTCTCTTCTCTTGCTCGCAGCAATGGAGCTTGGAGCGGGGAGCTTGAGGATGGAGCTCGCTTGAAGCTTGCACTTGGATCGTGGAGCTACCGGAGTGCTCGAGAGAGGAGGTAACTTAATCGGGCATGGAGGTAAGCTCACTACACTCGTAGATATGGATGGCGCGTCGACTATGTGAGAGATAGCCATTAGTGCTCGGTTTGAAATGGTTTTCCCCGAACTGGTGCTTGAGGTAGATAGGTAGGAAGCGAGGGAGTTTGAAGAGGTATTCGATCTCCTTAGCAAGTAGGTTTTTGGTTTTTGGACTTGGAAAAGCATGATGGAGTAGTGTAGGTATTTCCCTTATGATTTTTTCTTGCATTTAGGAAGGATAGGAGCAAAACATTGGAGCATGCAGTAGGGTTTTCTATTGCTGTATAACAGGCTAAAACAGGGAAAACAAGGGAAAAAATGAAATTTTGGGTTAAATGTTGGTAAAGGGAGCAAGATTAAGGTGAGTGCAGGCCTGGCAGGGTGTTAAGGGGCCAGGAGTGGCAAGAAAGGCCACATTTTGCATTGCAAGGTTTCAGGAGAGCTGGAGAGAGGGAGAAAGCTTCATTGTGTGGACCTACTTTGATCTGGTCATCTAGGAGTTATTTGCCCAACACAAGTAATTCCACACCTTCCCCTACATGAGTAGCTTGGATTTGGAGGTGCTCAATAGGTAGGAAGGCCTCGATCACTCGGCACGACGAATTCCTTGAAGTCTAACAAAAATTGCATCGCACTCGGCCCATCTGAGTGACGGCGATTATGGGCCGAGTCCCAGAATCGGCCCTCAGACCACTCGGCCATTCGGTCCTTTAGTATTCAGCCCTCGACCACTACACTTGGACGCCTTTCACTCGCCCCGTCTGAGTGAAGCATTCAGACCAACTTTGAAATTCGGCCCTCGGCCTTACCAACTTAGCCCAACCCCACTCGGACAAGTTGACTCGGACCTGCAATTCGGTATTCGGCCCCTGCAATTCGGACCTGTTGGGCCGAATTTGGATTTTTTCAAATCTTAAGCTGTAGACCCTAAAACTAACCGAGAGACCATATAGACCCAAAAGCACATTGTAGACCTATCACTAGATTGAAATCTAGAGCAAGTAGTTTAAAACTTGATTACGAACGGTCCTTCAAATCGTGCACGATGTTTACCCTAACAGCCCTGCAGGCCGAGGGGGATTGCCCCCCCCCTCCCCCGAACCCCTGCAGAGGGGGCAAAGTAGGTTGGAGAGAAAATGTGTGCCGCGACAGGTCCTCCAAATTAGATCCTAGTGTAGTAAGGGCTCTGCACAAGCATAGATCCTCGCTTGCAAAACAACAACCAAAAGCCCATACCCGAACAAAGACAAACAAAGACCCTAGAACCTCAATGGGCCAATCTAGCCTACAAGGGCAAAAAGGCCATACCACAAAAACATGTCTAGATTGCGTCCCAACTGCATCTAGTCAAAGCGAAAAGCAACAACATCAAGGTACAACTGCAAGGATGACTAGATATGACAGTCCTGACGATAGATGCACCTTGAATAGCACTGCACAGATGATCCAAGACATCAGTGGAGAATCCACATCTGGTTGCGCAGTTGGGGACTCAAGGGCATTTGTCAGAAGGCTTAAATTTATAAGCCAAGACCCCGAAGATGAAGACATAGTACCGCCTACTTATCTTAGGGTCAAACTCACCGCGAAAAGAGAGCACACTGTCGCTGCTCTGATTGATGAAGGAGCAGATTTTAATATCTTGACCTATGAAGCATGGACCCTACTAGGCCAACCAGATCTCACAATGACTAATGCAACTCTTAGTCCTTACGGGGGACACCCACAAGCACTTACTTATGGGGAAGTGCAAAATCCTTGTAACCATTGAAATGGAAAGCTTGCCTATCCTATTCCATGTTCCTCCAAATAGTGCTAGTTGTGGAAAGGAAACCCTCCTTAGACGACCCTTCAAAAGGGCAACCAAGTGTGAGGCCGACTATGTAGCACAGAGGATATACTTGACGCTACCGGGTGTGAGAATAATCACAACCTTGAGTCAGGGTGACCTCATCAAAACTCAAGGGAAAGACAAGGAACATTCCGACATGCCAAGAAAGCCTGGTGATGAGAGCAAGGACTTATTAAAAGAGTTGCTACAGGCGCATGTTGAACAGAGAGAACCAGTGAGTGAGGCCAGGGTTGAAACAAGAAGGTTAGGAGACAATGCCAAGGGTAGGCTTTGGACTTACAAACATCGTAGAAGACCACGAAAGAAGCCCAAGCCTTATAGATGAAGGCACCGATGGAGAGCTAGCATAACACCACGATGGATATCCAAAGCGTTGCTATGTGATCAAGGGTATTACATAGGTAACTGATGGATTTGGGTACCAAAACCCCTTGCTAAACCACCTCTATTAGAAGGCCAGATTGCATCAAAAGTAAAGAAGCACAGGAGGAAATCTAAGAGAAAATCCAGGTCTCGGGGCAAGAAACCAAACATGAGTATTAGAAAGGAAGAGCCTAGAATGCTTAATAAGCAGATGTCAAATGTAACCATTGAGTGTGCACAAAGACCACTAGTGCTCAAGGAGCTTTTGACTTCCCAAGAGGACCATGAGCACCACAACCACAATGCTACTCATAAGAAGGATGATTGCTCAACAAAGCAAATGGCACAATCGTCTAATAGCCGCAAGCAAATCTTTTAGCCAGTGCCAAGTCCACTTAAGAGTCCCAGATCTTCTACACCATCCTTCCCTAAAGGGACACAAGAAGCACAACAACAACCGTCAAGTGCAGCTGCTCAATCCCAACCTCTATCTCCATCTAAGCTTCCAGATGTCCAAGAGGTGGGACATGATACCACCCATAGCTCTCGGCCCGAGTATATGCCTATGCAACCTAATGTGACTAGATCAATTGATGCTCGATCTACACAAGTGAATGCTCAAAGGGCGACAAAAGACATGACCACTTCCAATTAGCCTAAGGACTTGACATCGCAATCCACCAAGAGTAGCCAGTCCACTGAACTAGTTGCTACTACTTCCAATCAAGGATCACAACAGTCATAGCCTTTGGCCATGACAATGTCCCTTGCGGAACGTGTCCTTAGCCATTCACCTATGGAGGAGGTGTCGCAACCAACATCCTTGACAACTCCAACACTTCCAAAGCACCTAAAGCCTAGGCTTGAGGAACTAAACAGAGGGGAATTAGCTGAAGAGCTAAACTCTCCAAAAAGAGAGGTAGTTGTACCCTCACAACCTAGCAGGGCTGTTCAGTAGGCCGCAACTATGTCCCATGAGGACACACTAGAGAAAGAGAATGATGAGGCCCAACCAAGCACATCAACAAACTGACCTAGTTCAAGGTCCTGGGTCTTCCAAGGATACACCTCGATTTCCTAAGAAAGAGAAGAGAAGACAACAAAAACAACAACGACAATTGCAAGCCCCAAGAAGATTGAGATCAAGAGTGCCAAAGAGCTAAGGAATAAAGCATCGAGTCCATCCACGAATGAACCCACTGCCATATCTCCTAATAGTGGTGAAACCTCATACACATCCATGTGCTTTGAAAAATCAAAGCAACCATTACCATCAACGGTTGCTTGCAACACTCAATCCACCGACAATAGAACTCGCATTGACCAATCAAGAGTGGATACAACACTGTCACAATAGGGTGATAAGACTATACTGGTCATATCCAAGGATAACCATGACACAATAGCAGTAAGGCCTTAGGAGAAACATGGAAACCACGAGAGCATAAGCAATCCTAGTGTTGACCAATCTTGCTCATCTAGGCCTGAGCCCCCAACTATGCTAAAGCCTAGGGAAACTCCTAGAACCTTGCATGAGATAGCACATTGAACATAGAAGTGTCGCAGAATGCTTAACTAAGTTGGATGCTAAACTCAAATTATTCGCACGTGTCTACGCCCTTGTAGACATGGGTGCATTCCCTAGGGGGCAGCTGAAAGAAGACTTGCCATTTCCCCTATCCTGGGAAGAGCAAGAACATCTTGACGAGCACTATGACATGCTCCTGCATGAAGCATGCGATTCATCTCTGACGAGGAAGTCGACGAACTACGCTTAACTATGACATTCAATGATGTTCTCTGCCAACCAAATCTCTTAGAGATAGAGCAACTAAAGCGACAATCAAAGAGTCAAAGTCAATTTGAAAAATGTTGGTTTGAAAACCGCGTTACAATGGCCAAACTAGGAGCCCAAATTATGACAGTCTTAGAGGAGCAATTGGCCAAATGGCGGTCTCCAAGAGACCCAACCTATGTGGCACCGACTTTCTTTCGAGTACTGACTACCATTCGGGGTATGGACTTAGCTGGAACTAGCCAAGAGAACTCTCTGGTTGATAAGGTTCTCACTGAGGAGGAGTTACATGTTGCTAGTAGACTCGAACAAGGTACCATGCTACTTGATGTTGCAAAATATCTTTTTTTTTTAGTAAGCTACCACGAGTGCTAGATGTGTGTGCCACACTCCAGTACAATCCTAAGTTCTACAATTGGTTTTTATCCTCATGAAGTGACATGGATTCGTAAATATGTACATAAATAAATATGAGTTTTGTGACCTTCTATAGATAATATCAACACACACAAGCAGTGATAGTCAAGCGCAGGGAGAAGAGTTGGGTTTGACAGGCTGAGCTCCTCAGGTCCTCCTCTCACCACATGTCTAGAAGTCGTGTGACCATTCCCCCCTCCACACGAAATATTCAAGACCCAAAAATCACGCGCAAAAAAAAAGCAGTTCAAAATAATCTCCCGCATCGATAAATGTTGATGGCTAAGTGCTCCCTCCACGCGCATTAATAAACTCTAGCTCCGTGTCGTGTATGGAAGACCATGGCTAAAAACCCGTAGCTCCCACGAGAACACCCCTTTCAAGGGGGAAAAAAGGGGATAATGGATAAATTTTGGCAAATGTTTTTATAATAATCCCCCCCCCTCAGCCGATACATGGCGGGGAGAGGGAGTATGGAGGGAGTGTGAGAGGACCTTGAGTGGTGGAGAGCATGGGGAAGGGAGGAGGCATGTAGCTAGCCACGTGTGTGGACCCCCCCCCCCCCCCCCCCCTTATTCTATATGACCCCCCTGGAGGTGGGGGAATCGTGGAGTCATGCTGCTGTGCAGGAGAGAGAGAGAAGATCATGCCGTTTGCTGCCGCCCTCCAGCCATCACGCCGCCTGCAACGCCACCATCATCATCATAATCACCATCATCATCGTCTTCATCGTCGTCAGCATCACCTCCCTCATCATTCTCCCAATCATCCATTTTCTCTCTCCATGTCATTCTGTGGTGGCAGAAGCATTAGAATTTCTATTAGAGGCTTCCAATAAATGCTTTCATAAGCCTTGTTCTCACTGTGCCCCGGGTTTTTTAAAATCCGTGTTCCCCAAGCGACAGAAAGGTAACGATGACCTAGAATCTAGAAAGCTAGAGTCTCGATTTATACTGTTTTAGGGGAACAGAATGGGACTATGCCTTACGGGTAGAGAGGTCGAGCTTCGCATCCCTCTCGTTTCCCATTCTCCTTGAACCAAGTGCAGTATAAATCAGCTTCGACCCTGATGTTTCTGCGTAAAGTAGTTCGTCTGGGGCTCGACGCTAGCTACCATTCTAGAAACTTGACTATTAGGGAAACCCTAATTCAGGTCGATCCTAAGTGGGAATAGCCAGAATGCTTCTGCTTCGTGGCAGACTCGGGAAGACCTAGATCACAAAACCCGTGACATTCCGTGAGAGTGTCGGGCGGCGCTTTTTGGACTCTCTTCCCGATGGGCTGCTAAGAAGTGTCCTACAAGTGGAAGAGGTGGACACGTTACAGAATGACGCAATTAAGAGGAAAGCACTAGAACGAGTCTAGAGGTATGTGAGAAGAGAGAAGGCCAAAACTAAAGACAAGAACGAGCTAGCAACAGAAGCCTCATTTGATGCCCTAGTAGCACTCTTTACAAAAGTCCCCATGGCGACTCAAGGTCCCCTTCCTAGTTAGATCCACCCTAAAAATATTGATGATAGTGCCAGAACCCTCAGGCATCGGTTGGAAATATTCCCCACCACTTTCAAAGGTGCAGCATTTTAGTGGTATAAGAGACAAGGTTCAAAAACTTTTGGCACATGGAACGACCTTCCTCTCACTAAATTCAGGCATGAAGGTTTTAAAGAGCGGATGCGAGAGGAGTTCATGAACCTAAGTCAGTTCTCTGGTGAATGAGTAGAAGTCTATGTCTTGCAAATGGAATCCATACTGAAGAGATGGACTAACCATCATTTGGATGAAGGCATCTAGAAGGGAGTTTTCCTTAGAGGGCTACAATTAGAAGTTTATAAGTTTGTGGAATTGAGAAGACTAGTCAATCTACAAGCTGCAGTGAAAGGTGCGAGACTGTATGATGAAGTTGAAGCAAGGCTATCAATGACCTTAGGAAGAGGAGTCCTACCTCCTCCCAGCCAGGAATGACATATCCACCAAATACAGTCCTAGGGATGGTTCCCTACCCCTAACCCCAGATGCAAATAGTGACGCAGTACAGTGCATCGAATCCATAGTGGCCGCAGATGGCAGTGCCTCAAATGATGGTTCAACCACAACAACAATTGCCTCAAACAGTTCCCCCTATGGCAACCCAACAACAATAGTAGAACCCTACTAATTAGAACAAACAACCCTTAGTTTCAATAGGAGCTCTGAATTAGAACCAGAACAGAGGACCCTTTGAATCAATCCAACCAGTGTATGTAGTGATTATAGAGGCTTCCCAAAACCCGACTACAAGTACTCCAGGAGGTGAAAATCTAAAGGACAACCTGTCCAATTCAGTTGCAAGTATAAAGAAGGAGCTTATGGACGTGATTACAAAACAGCTATAGATATTGAAGGTGAATGCCACCAATATATCCAATCCTGTGGGAGGTGAAAGAGATGTGATGTGGTCTAATACATGGTGTAAAAAGTGCCATCAAGCAAGAAATTTAGCCATTGAATGCACCCAAAAATCAACCATTTCTAGAGCCTTCTATTCATATTGTTTAAGAAAGAACCATATAGAGGATATTTGCTCTTTGAAGGAGATGCATAAAAGAAGAAAGAAAGATGAAGAAGTAAGGTTCAACTTGCTGGAATCCAAAATGACAACCCAGGACATTGGACTACAGCTTAGGGAGTTCGGTCCTAATTTCGGTCCAAGGAGGTTTCTCTCTCAAATTTATAGAGGACAACAGTCTGGCGATGGCCAGAGATCACAGGTGGAGTTTTACAAATGTAGAGAAAAGGGGCATATCTCGCCGAACTGTCTAAACCCTAGAAGGCCCATGGACTATATACCCTTATGTAGTCGATGCAAAGGAGCAGGCCACATTGCAAAAGATTATCCTAGTCCAACTCCTATGAAAGCTATTCCCAAGACTCAAGAGAATACCCAAGAACTTGCTTCCAATTTGGTGGATTTGGAGGTTGCCCCAATAACACGTGCTAATAAAGGAGAACATGTAGTTCCAAAAGAGAACATATCCTCTGTTAAATCCATGAAGTTTAATCTTTCCAACAAGGAGAAATAGAATAGTGCAAAGCAAAACAATGTAGTACAGGGCACTACAGAGCCACAGAGATAGTTGTAGAGACAAGACTTGAAGTCTAGGAGATGAAAGATGACAAAGTATCTCCTAAAGGAGTAGAAGTGCAGATGTTGTTGCTCTTGGAAGAAAAAGGGAAGATAAAAGTGGGTGTTGCCCCATTCCCTAGCTGATTGGAAAAGCCTATAGATCCTATCAAAGAATATGACTTGGTCAAAGACCTAGGCACTTAACCAAACCTAACATTCTAAAAGTTGCTAATGTTGTCTCCTAGTTGTCGAAAGAAATTCAAAAGCATATTGACAAGAAGAAGAGGCCTAAGGATTGCTTCCTCAATAGCAACCATGTCCAACAAAGCCTCAGAGCCTATGAAAGAAGTGGATGTGGCTAATGCCTTCTTGGATCCTGGAACGCAAGAGATTGGTGTGTGGATTGAAGGATGCTTTATAGCAGATGCATTGATTTGATGGAGGCTCATCAATGAACATAATGATGGATGTGATAATGAAGGATCTAGGCTTTCAAGGAATGCAACCTATGTAATGGCTTATCAGATTGGTAGACCAAAGTAGAATCAAGCCTTTGGGCATTCTTCCATATGTGAAGACAACCCTCGCAAGAAGAGGTTATTGGCTAATTTATTTGGTGGTAAGACCAAATTCCTAGGGGACCTCATACCCTCTGTTGTTGGAAAGACCATGGCTTTTTGAAGTAAGGGCATGGATAGATTGGTTCAAAGGAACCCTAACCCTAAGCAGAGGATCCAACAAAGTGGTGTTGAAGCTATTTGGATTGCAAAAAGGCAATGGATCCACTTCCATTGAAGTCATTACATACACATCCAATGAAGTAATAGATGGCACATCAGAAGACGAAGAAGCCATCAAACAGATATTTCCTAAGAAAAGAGAGGCATAGTTCCTAACAGTGGGCACTATAAGCCAACTCGTGAAACAAGCAAAGTCTTTGTCAATGGGTGTCACCTTTGATAGCAAGATAGAAGCATGGATATACTGTTCTCCCTGTTACATGGCCTAGTAGAAGCAGAGGCAAAGACAGAGACATAATCAGAGAGATAGACATAGAAGCAGAAGCAGAGGACATAAGCATAGAGGTAGAAACCGTCTGAAGAGGACGAAAATGACAATGGAGAAGAAGACTATGAAAGTGGGCTAGAAGAATCTATCCTACTTGCAAAAGGCAGAGATGAGGAAAAAGTTCCAGAAGTTCTAGAAGCCTCAGAAGTAGGAAATCCCATGCTGTTTGACAGAATAACCATGGTACCCTTTGGATTGGCTAATGAGTCACGTCATATGCAAAACCTCTATAAGAAATGGATTAAGCAGAATAAGCCTTCCTTCAGTAGTGGTTCTTGTTTCCCTAATCCACCCTTCTCACGAGAAGATGATGATGATGCATTGTGCCAAAAGCCACTAGCCTCAGTAGCTCAAACAAAACAGCTCAAACAAAACGCAGAAGGTTCCTGTTGTGTGATGTTCTTGGATGCATCTTTGGAAGACGAGTCCTCGAGCCAAGAATTAATTCATTCTCAAACTAAATTTGAAACCACTCTAATACTCTTTCAGGTTTCCAAGGAGTGCATTAAGTGTTGGGGGTAAAAGCGCCTTTATCTAGCCACCCGTGTATTACTACACTTTGATAGTACCCGTGCCTGCACACTACAGGTGGCGGCACCTGCCACCGTCACTTTATTCTTTATTCTTTTAGTGAGATAGATGAATAAAGGGAATGCCGATCACACATTGTGACTGTTGGAGTTCCCACATTCTAGTCTCTCTCTCTCTTGGACTTGCTCTCCCGCCATAGCTCTCTCATGCAAGCTTCAATCCTTCTCACCTTTCAACTAGTATTAGAGCACATTGCTTAAGCACTTGAGCATGGTTCATGACTCCATTAGCATCCCATTGAATCCCTACACCATTGGTGCATTCTCTTGGTAGCCATATCTGACTCTTCGAGATCTGGCTTTCTGAGCACCTACCCAAACCATTTGGGCACCCTCAAGGCATTCCTTTAGAGGTATTGAAGCATTCTTTTGAGTGTTTATTTTGGTTTGTAGGATACAATAGGAAGGGGCAGTCATAGCTCCAACTATTGGAGCTCTCCCATTTCATATCTTGGCTTCTGCTTGATTAGGCTTGACAAGCCTTTGTGTAGGCCTTCTTTAGGCCCTACTTGAGCCTCCCTTATACGTGGACCACTGAAAGGGGAGAAGGATCGAAGCTTACACGCGAGCTATGGCGGGAGAGCAAGAGCAAGAAAGAGAGAGATAAGAAATGGGAACTCCAACAGTCACAATGTGTGACCGGGCCTTCCTTTATTTACTAGTCACTAAAATGAATGTAAAGAATAAAGTGACGTGATGGGCGCCCGCCACCTGCAGTGTGCAGTGGTAGGTACTGTCAGTGTAGTAATACACGGGGCAGCACGGCGAAGGCGCCTTTACCCCAACAACCTTCCACTTAAAGGCGAATCTACCCTAGTGAGAGAGAAAAGAAAAGAAAAAAAGATAGTACAACTGTGCATAGGTACAAGGGATGAGGAAAGGCAACGCCTCATCCAATGCCCATCAATCTCCTAAGGAAGGCAAAGTGCTCAGTAGTGAGGCTTTTCGTGAGCAGATTTGCAGGATTCTCGCCAGTGGAGATCTTGACAAGATCAACAGACTTGTGCTCCACGACACCACGTATGAAGTAATACCTCACCTCAATGTGTTTCGTCTTCGCATGGAAGATCGGATTCTTAGCCAACTGAATGGCACTCATAGAATCCGAATGCAGTGTAGGTATAGCATCAATCCCAAGGTCAGCAACTAGACGGCCTAGCCATATGGCCTCCTTGCAAGCCTCAGTGTTGGCTACAACATACTCGGCCTTAGTGGTAGACAAAGCCGTACACTTATGAACCCTGGACATCCAAGAGACAACACCTCCAGCAAAGGTGAATACATAGCCAGAAGTGGACTTCCTACTATTTGCATGTCATGCATAATCGGAGTCAGTGTACCCCACGACCCCTATATCCTGGCTGCCATAGCAAATACACATATCTGTTGTGCCCTTCAGGTACCTCATGATACCCTTCACGGCATCCCAATGTTTCCTCCCAAGTGTAGCCATATAGCGTGCCACAACACCAACTGCAAAGGCAATATCTGGACGAGTGGCTATCATGGCATACATTAAACTACCCACGGCTAAAGCATAAGGGATCTGGACCATCTCGGCCCTCTGCTCATTTGTCTGCGGACAATTGGCCTGTGATACCTTCACATAAGAAGGCAATGGATAGCCAATCGGCTTTATGTCCTGCATGCGGAAGCGCTCAAGGACTTTATGAATATACTCCCTCTGTGACAAGTAGAGGAGTCCCTGATGCCTGTCGCGTCTAATGCGCATACCAAGTATGTGAGAGGCCTGTCCCAAATCCTTCATCTCAAAGCTCTTCTTTAGTTGAGATTTAAGAGCATCTAGCTCATCATGAGCTTTCCCTGCTATCAGCATATCATCCATATAGCGTACCAAAATAAGCAATGAACCATCACGGGCTTTCTTCATGTAAAGACACGGATCCATAGCACTCCTGCTGTAGCCCTGTGACTGCATAAAGGCATCAAACTTATGATACCATTCCCTAGGTGCCTGCTTCAAGCCATAAAGACTTTTCTTCAACTTGCACACTAGGTGCTCCCTGCCAGGTTCTGCAAAGCCCTTAGGCTGCTCCATATAGATCTCATCATGCAAGTCCCCATGTAAGAAAGCCGTCTTGACATCCATCTGATATAGATCTAAGTCAAGCTGAGCAACCAAAGCCAAGACCAAGCGCAGGGTGGTCATCTTAACCACAGGAGAAAAGACCTCATCAAAGTCTACACCATGCTTCTGCTTAAAACCCTTTGCTACCAATCTAGCCTTGTATGCCGGCTTGGGGTGTCCAGGGGTACTTTTCAACTTGTACACCCACTTGCATGGCAAAACCTTCTTGCCCTTAGGCAAGGCAACCAAATCCCAAGTCTCATTTTTATGCAAGGAGTCAATCTCAGACTGCATAGCCCTCTCCCAGGAGTGACTGTCACTGCTACGCATAGCCTCATCATAAGTGAAAGGCTCTCCTGCATCTGTAACCAAAACATAATGCATAGAGGGCTGAAATCTATCAGGTGGATGTCTGTCTCTAGCAGACCGTCTCACTGCAGGCTCTGCTGCCTGCCCAGCTGCCTGACCATGAGCATCTGCTGGCTGTCCAACTAGCTATGCAGGAGCTCTAGGCTCCTCCCGAAAGATCACTCTGCGGATCTCAACCACCTTCTCAGGCTGCCTGTGCATCTTGTCTTCATGAAAGACTAGATCATGGCTGCGTACTATTTTCTATGCCTGCGGATCCCATAGGCGATAGCCCATCTCTCCTGAATCACCATAACCAAGAAAGATGCATTTAATGCTCTTTGGATCCAACTTACTCCTCTTATCCTTGGGCACATGGCAGAATGCCTCACATCCAAAGACACGGAGATGCGCATAAGAGGGTGGCTTACCAGCCCAAACTTCCTCTACAACCTGGAAATCCAATCCACTAGAAGGCGATCAGTTTATGACATGCACTGCCGTACTAACTGCCTTAGCCCAAAAGCTCTGTGGTAGGCCTGCATGGCTAAGCATAGAGCGGACACGCTCCTGAATAGTCCTGTTCATGCGCTCAGCCAAACCATTCTGGGCGGGGGTGTAAGGGGCGGTCAACTGACGCTTAATACCCCTGTCATCACGAAACTGCTCAAAAGCACATGAGACATATTCTCCCCCATTGTCAGTCCTAAGGCATTTCAGCCTATACCCAGTTTGGTTCTCAACAAGAGCAAGCCAACGCTGAAAGACTGCCAAGACATTGGACTTTTGCTTTATGGGATAAGCCCACACTTTCCTAGAAAAATCATCAATGAAGGTAACAAAGTACTTCGCGCCACCCATAGACATACATGGCATGTGCCCACAAACATATGAATGCACCAAAGCCAAGGGCTCACTCATGCATGGCCTACTCGATTTGTTATGCGTAGACCTATTTTGCTTACCATAAAGATAATGATCACACGAGTCAAAACGTGCATAGTCCAAAGGCGGAAGATACTGCAAACCAGATAACATTTTCATTCCCTTCAAAGACATATGCCCCAAATGGGCATGCCAAAGTGATACATGTGGGATAGAACCCACTGCCAAAACATGGTCTACAGAAGACCCAGATATAAGAAGAGGATAGAGACTGCCAGCCTTGGCGCCTCTAGCAAGCACAAGTCTGCCTCTGGTAATCTCTCAGGCAGAATCCCCAAAATAGACATGAAACCCTGCATCATCCAACTGTCCTGCAGACATAAGATTGCACGTAAGCGCAGGTACATGACGTACATCCCTGAGCAAAAAGGAACTGCCAGTGGAAAACTGCAACTGAATATCTCCACAGTCCACAATATCAAGAGACATGTCATCTCCAAGTCTGACTGATCCAGATACAGTACGGTAAGAGTGAAACCACTCACGGTACAGCGTCACATGGAAGGATGCACCTGAATCCAATAACCAGCACTGTGCATACATACTAGGTGTCTCAGTCAAGTGTGAGGCATCATAAGAACTAGCTGCAAGTATGAACTCATCACTACCATCGGAATCATCGGTCTACGTGACATTAATTTCTTCAATTTTGACGCTGGACTTCGCAGGTACCATGCTGCGAGATCAGAGGACTTCTCCTGCACTTTCTCTTTCCCCTTATCCTTGCGCTTCTCATTGCGCAACTCATGACACTATGGTCTGATATGGACCTTTTTTCCACAATGATGACAAGTGACATTAGCGTTGCGCCCATGCGACTTACTACGCGACTTTCCATGAGATTTAGACCGACCCTTCTGAGAGTCACGGCCAGGCCATTCCCACGTTGATTCCTGTCATTCCTGCCTCTAACTGTTAAAGCATGTGAAACACGAGAGGCATCCAAGTTTTTGCGATTAACCTATTCCTGCAGAAGAGCACTCTCAATATCATTCAATTTCAGAGTAGCACTAGAGGCACATAGGGCAGTGCGGAATATATCCCATGACTCATTCAGAGTCCCAATCAAGAAAAGAGGAGTTACTTCCTCTCTAAAGGTGATATCCTGTGAAGTCAGGTTCTTCAGTATAGCATGGAACTGGCTCAAGTGAGCAGACATAGTCGCATTATCCTTCATGCGCAGATCCATAAGCTGCTTCAACCAGTACATTTGACTCGCCGAACTTTTCTTATCATAAAGATTCTTGATCTTATTCCATAGATCCCATGCACTCTGTGCTTCCTCAAATACATTATAATGTACATGTTCAGTGAGAGACAATACAATCGTGGACTTGCATAGCTCATCAAGTTCAAGCCAATCGTCATTGTCCATAGTTTCAGGCTGCTCCCTGCTCAACCGAAGTGGCTTAATCTGAGATTTCTGGACCAAGACCTGCCAAATTTGACTCTTCCAATAAGAGTAGTTGGTACCATCCAACTTTGTGATGTTAAATATGGCATTATCAGTCGAAGAGGACGCCATAATGCAGGCTGGAAATGCACAGACAATGTAAAACTGCTGGCTGTTTTACTGCAGAAAATGCCCAAAATCCACTGAAATGAGCTCCAAATGGTGAGAAAAGTGTGCCAAAAGATGCTGCCCACTTAGTACTAGGTGCGGTACACCAAATCAGGGTATTTCAGCATAAAAAATACTGCTCAGTCCACCAATAAATGCTTGCTGTAATAAATTTCAGAACTGCAATAAAGAGAGCAAACTGTCCCAAAATTGGATCTAATGTCAACTAAACAATGCTAGGTCCAAAGCCGGCATAAAGAGGACAAAGCAAAGCCAAATGACAGTGAAAATACATGAGCATAACACCGAGAGATGTCAAATAGCATCTGCCAGTAAGAGGCACACCCCCAGACAATCTAGGCAAAATGTACTTGCAACTGCCAAAACCTGACACAAATAAGTGTTTGCTCAAAAGAAAGCAGATCCAAAACTGAGACTCAGCTCATAAGCATCTTGTGAACCAAGACATATACTCAATGCAACATCCAATTGTTGGAGTATAATCCCAAAGTCTCAATACATCTGTAACTGCTCAATGACATAGGTTTCTCCAATACATGTAACTGCTCCAATAGCATGTAATCCCTGCTCACGGTCAAGTAAGCATGCAAGGTGCTCCCACTGGCACAAAAGACGTACAATCGAGTTAATGGCTCAAGCAACCCAAGACAAAGTACCAGTGATAAGTGACCAAGTCAATGCGTCATACGCTTCCCAAGAGCATGACATACATGAAGCAACTGATGTAGCAACCACTAAGCAAGACATAATCCCAATGGCAAGATCTCTGTCAAGTCAATACATCCAGTAGCAAGCCAAAGTCAATATCCCTGTGAGTCGGAAGTGCTCAAAACATCCAAATCAAAGCTCCAAAATATCTGTCAAGCATGGACGAACTAAGAGGCATCAACCACAGACCAAAGCATGTAATGCATAGAGCTTATCTGTCAAGTACAGACAATAGGCATAAGCAGCCCAAATGCTAGTCAAGTCAACCAAACTGCCAATGACAAACCAATAACAATGGAGCAGTCAACATCTCTAGATTTCCAAACCTTCCCTATAATGTTATCTAGTTCTGCGTTTGCAAAATTTCTACTTAGCCAATATACTTTTGTTCTCTATAAGTTTGCTATTTTGAAGCAACCCACAAAGATATGTAAGGGGATAAACCATGACAGGCGTATTCTTCTTGAGATCCTTCTAGCTATCATGGACTTTTAAATATCTTGAGATATTTTGAATTTAAAACTATGCATGGTTGCCTTATCATAGGAACCTCCCAAATAAGAGAGGAGAGACTTGGCAATGGCAAATCCTCGATATGTCCATATGTACCCTCTTTAGATGGAACCACATATTGTGCATAATATATAAAAATTCTTCTCTCACTGAAAGAACCGACGATCTCATTAGCATATATAATGTCTACAAACACCTTATGAATCGCATTCAAAGTTCCACTCAAACTCTCCACAGGTTGCCATTCAATACTTGTTGATGGAAATATATCTACAACGAAGAATTCAATATTAATACTTGCTTAAATTTTTTTAAAAAGATGCTCAAAAGCATTCCGTAATCACGATCATGAGTTCGAAGTCGATCCCCAAAGTGTAATACATCATGACATAACCCATAGCATACATCCGATATCGATAGAGAAGCAATACATGTGACAAATGAGCTTCAGCCCGCTCATGTACAGCAGCTCTAAACAGTCCAAAATTGTCAATTTCCAGCCCAACAACAATGCCAAATCATGGGCAAATCGAATGCATACATTCCCAAGACATTAGGCATCATGTAGGCCGCATACAGGCATCAAACAAGGTAACCGGAGTAGAGTATAAGCATCAAATGCCAATGCCAAGTGTGGCTGCCCTATTTCCAGCACTGTATAACAGTAAATGACAATCCCAAATCAGCCAATATTTCAGGCCAAAATCATGGCATAATCATGTGCATACATTCCCAAGGCACTAGGCATCATGTAGACCGCATACGGGCATCAAATAGCACAATCGCAATGGAGTGTAAGCAACAAATGCTAATGCCAATGGTGCTGCCCTATTTTTAGCCTGTTATGACAGTTTATGACAGTCCCAAATCTGAAGAAATCAGCCCCAAATGATCAAGACCAATGCCCAAAGCTTGAATGACATCAAACATGAAGTCTAATAGCCCTCTTGATCAAGGTAGAGAGCAAGAAGCAATGGCCAAGTGTGGAGCTGAAGTAGACCGGTGCTAACAGCCTGGAAAAAATGGCGCAATCTGCCTTGTTGGTGCTGAACTTGCTGCTGCTCCACATGGGCTGAAAGGGGGTAATGGGGGGCTCAAGAAGGGCCTATCAAAGGCCTATGACAAGCCTCTTTGAGCCTTGATAAGTGTAAGGCACAATATGAGGGGAATAAGCTTCAAAGGTTTGAAGCCATGGCTGCCCTTGCTATTTGCAACCTGTAGACTGAAATAAAACCCTAAAAAGAATGATCAAATACCTCAGTACCAATGCCTTGAAGGTGCCTCAATAGGCCGGGAAGGTGCTCGGGAAGCTGGGGAGTGACGGGAGCTCAAGGAGATCGGATATGGCTGCCGGGATGGAGATCCAATGCGTGAAGGGAGTCGATGCGAAGGTAGAGAAGCACCGAGTCGAGCTCGAGCAAGAGGAAGCCAAGCTCTGATACCAGTTGAAAGGTGAGAAGGATCGAAGCTTACATGCGAGCTATGGCGGGAGAGCAAGAGCAAGAAAGAGAGAGACAAGAAATGGGAACTCCAACAGTCACAATGTGTGACCAGGCCTTCCTTTATTTACTAGTCACTAAAATGAATGTAAAGAATAAAGTGACATGATGGGTGCCCGCCACCTGTAGTGTGCAGTGGCGGGTACTGTCAGTGTAGTAATACACGGGGCAGCACGGTGGAGGCGCCTTTACCCCAATAGACCACATCATACCCAGCAACATCAACTCTATTTATGCCAGCTTGAAGACCTACAAAAAATTCATTTTTTACGTCATTCCTCCCTTGGCACTCATTGGCAACGTGACACACTTTATTTGGCACTTGGGAACACCCCCTTGGTGCTTGACATTGGTGTTTTATCATTGACATTGATTTGTGGAGCTTGGATGCTCGATATTGGTGGTTTATAATTGGCATTGATTTGTTTGAGCTTGGATGCTGATGCCAGTGGGAGAGTTTATATACATTGTCATTTGACAGACACTGAGCATGCGGGTTATGTACTTAAGCTTTTGGATACTTGATATTGGGATTTCCTTGTGGATGATGTATGGTTGATATGCCTTGGTCCATGTAGATGTACTTGGGCTGATTCGATTTTGTATTCACACTAAGCAGACACCGACTTGTGTCAAGTCTTGGCAATGGTATGTACATTTTTCCCTATTGATTGGGGGGTGTACTGACTTTAATGATAGACTTTCTCTGACATGCTTGGGTGTTGGATCATGTCAGTTTGACTCTTACATGCTAGTTGATGCCTGGTTGATGCTGGTCTTGCATTGACAGTCAGTGGTTGACTTGGAATATTGTTTTTTCCCTACTGTCAGCTCTCATTGTACACTATTGCAAATTATTATAACAAGCATATATCTCTAGAATGTGATGTATTTTTCATGCTGAATAATCCTCGTTTGATGTACTTTTGATGGTACTTGGTGGGCAGAATCATTAAATAGTTGTTTCTCACCAATTTGCCTTGGTTTTTGTGGTTTTTGGTCATTTTTTGCAATTTATAGCAAGCAGTTTTGAACTGTTTGCACTGTTTCTTGTAGTATGGAATCTTCTTCCATTGATAGTGCTATCTTCAACATCACTAAGCTTGATGGTACAAATTATGCCTATTGGAAGAGCCAAGTTTGGTAGGTATTGGTGTAGAAATCGTAGATAAATCCACTAAGGTTGAGTGGAGAGTAGCCTGAAACTATGACTAATGATGAATGGATGGAGCTTGATGAGTTATGCAAGTCCACCCTCATCTTGTCTCTCACTGAACAGGTGCATTACAATGTGGTTGAGGAAGCACAGAGTGCTTGGCAGCTTTTGGATAAGATCAAGAACCGCTATGACAAGCAAAGTCCTACAAGTCAAATGTATTGGTTGAAATAACTTATGGAACTCCACATGGAAGAGAATGTAACCATGTCAGCTCATTTGAGCCAGTTTTATACTATTCTTAAGAACTTGGTTTCGCAGGGCATTGATTTCAAAGACGATGTCACTCCGTTGTTCTTGCTTGGAACTCTTAATGAGTCTTGGGATGTATTCTGCAATGCCTTATGTGCTTCTACCACTACTTTAAAGTTATCTGATGTTGAGAGCTCTCTTCTGTTGTAGGAAGAGATAAACCATAAGAATTTGGATGCCTCTTGTGTGTCTCATGCTTTGAAAGTTAGAGGTTGACATGATGGAAATGCAAAGAATGACCATGGTAATGGCCGTGGATGGGATTCGTAGAAATCTCGATCCAAGTCGCACAATAAGTCTCATGGGAGAAATGCAAATCAGACTTGTCATCATTGTGGAAAGAAAGGCCACAGTGTCATGAATTGTGCAATGAAAGGCGCAAAGACAAGGGAAAATAGAAAGTGCAGGAAAAGTCTTCTGATCGTAGTATAGTACCTGCGAAGCCAAGTGTTAAAATTGAAGAGATCAATGTTATGTAGGCCCGAGGATAGTGATGGGGATTATATCCTTGCAACAGCTTCATTTGTAAAAGAAGACTAATCTAACAATGGAAATGAACAAGAAATCAAAGTATTCTAAGCTACATATAACAAGAAATATACCAAATTGAGATCAAAGCATGGCCATGCCATGGAACATCTTCTATTACCATAGCACAATGTAGCCATGGTTGCAAACCAAGTACAAGAAGATGAAAGACAAGAAGATTTGGAAAATTAGTGATAGTGCCAAAAAAGTAATTGCTACATTAGCACTTCTTTCCTTTTTATATTAAACCCTAAAGCCCTCATCTCTCTTGGCTCAAGTATTTACAAGGTTTATATTTGGAGTAGGCTTCAACTCTCATGTTGATAATTTGCTTCATTACAAATCATCCCCTCCTAGAGATGTTTTATCCTCAAAACTAAAGATAATGAGGTAATAGGCAAGTTGTTAATGAATAAAGTTATGTTGATGAAGATCCATAAGCATGTGGAAGCACTTTGTGTGAAGAAACATCACAATGAACTTGAAACAATGAATTGACTGCTTGTTGTCCAAACAGGGCTGTATTAGTAAAATTGCCATAACTTTTGAATGGAGTGTCAAAATTCAGTGTTTGAGGTGTAGAAATAAAATACACAACCTGAGGCATCATCCCATACCATCAAAACCGCTTTTTGATGTCACTAAGGCAATTTAATTAATAACAACATTTTAAAAAAACAAGCTATCCCTACACAAACTGTCACCATTCATCTTGCAAAAGCCATGGAAAAGTGCCCAAATAAGAAGAGGGTTGCCAAGTGGACTCTTCCATCGGTAGTCCGCCCTTCCATTTGATAAAAAACTTAGTGAGAGTTTGGTTCCTAAGAACCTTTTCATGCTTCCCAATAATCTTCTCAAGTTCATAGACAATCAACCCATCTTCATCAAGTGGTGGAAGCTCTTCAACAACTTGTACATCTTGCCCAATATACTTCTTCAATTGTGATACATGAAAAACATGATGTATGCGAGTAGTTGAAGGTAATTGGAGCTTATATGTAAGCTCTCCAATCTTTTTCAACACCAAATATGGGCCATAAAATCTGTAAGCCAACTTGTTATTTCCACCCTTAAGGGATGCATAATGAGACTTGGGCACCTTCAAGAAGACCCAATCTCCAACATCAAACTCCATGTGCCTCCTTCTATCATCAGCATAGGACTTCATGACATCTCATGCCTTTCGTATGTTTTCTTTACATTATTTCATAAGCATCTCCATTCTTTCTAACTCATCCTTCACTTGTGGATTCACGTCTTCATGAAACATGGATGAAGGAATTTGAACCTTGTATCCATAGAGTGCTTCAAAAGGAGCCATCCCAATGCTAATATGATATGTGTTGTTGTAACAAAATCTAGCAAGGTGCAACCAATTATCCCAAGATGATTGCGTGTCATGATAAAAATGTCTTAAGTATATTTCCACCCATCGATTAACCCTTTTGCTTTGACCATCAGTTTGAGGGTGGTAAGCAGTACTTGGAGCAAGAGTAGTATCCATGGAATTAAACAAGCCCTTCCAAAAATTTCCCATGAATCTAGTGTCTATATCTGACATGATCCTCAAGGGCATACCATGTAGCTTGAACACTTCTTCCATGAATTGGTCAGCTACTTGCTTTGTTGAAAATTGTGTCTTGGTTGGAATAAAATGGGATGATTTGGTAAGTCTATCCACCACAACAAAAATGCTATTCCAATTGTGCCTTGTGGTAGGGAGGCCCGTAATGAAGTCCATTGAAATGTCGGTCCATTTTCCTTGTGGGATAAGCAAGGGTTGAAGGAGACCCCGGTTGGTAATAAAGAAGAATCTTTATTTTGTTGACATCCAAGCAATGAGAGACATACTCCTTCACATCTCGCCATAGGCCTTTCCAATAGAAACTCTTGTGCACTTTGTCAAAAGTCTTAAAGAGACCAAGATGACTAGTCAAGGGTGAAGAATGCATTTCTTGAAGGACTTTTAGCCTAAAGTTTCTTTGAGGGATCAAGTAGACCTTCCCCTTGTACCATAAAAGTCCATTATGCCATTTGAAGTTTGGATATTCTTCATTTACCCTTGCTATAATTTCTGCATTATTGTGGCACCATTCTCCTCCATCATATATTCCTCTTGTATGTCATTTATCCAATCTTTATATATAGTGGAGAGGGTAGATACGTTATATGCCCAAATCCTAGAGAGCGTGTTTGCCACTACATTGACTTTTCCAGCTGTGTATGCTGTCTCAAAATCATATGATTGAAGAGTTTCCAATCACCTTCTTTGCTTAAGAGACAAGTTGGGCTGAGAGAGGAAGTACTTCAACACCCTATGATCAGAACTTGAATGGAATTGGACTGAAAATGAAATGGGGACAGGTAAGGAATACTTGCAGGAGTGACTCACTACTTTACAAATTTTTTTGCACTTACCATTGGGAAACATTTTCATTCATGGCAATGAAACAGGAGGCAAACAATTCAATGTCAGGGTTAAGGCAAAATGGATGAGAATTAGAGGCATTGAGAGTGATTATTTCAGTGAATGAAAGTGATCAAGCAGTAATTAATCACTAAGGTAGCTCTATGGAATATTCATGAAATGCATTTGAGAAAATGATTGGAATTCTTAATCATTCTAATCCCTCTTCTATCAATTGGATTAGCTTAGCGATAGGGTTCAAAAGGGAGAGATTAAAGATGATTGAAAGTACCTTTTATGCTTGTATGTGAAGAGTGTGGTTGATATAGATACCTCTCACAAAGATGACTTGTCTTCAGCTTCAAATGATCCAAGAAAGTCCCAATTTAAGCATGCTTCAAGATGGAATAAGCTCTCAGCTTCATACTCTTATTTTATGAACTCCATTGTTGCTCCAATGCTTCAAGTATGGTTGATAAAGGTAAAATATTCTTCCATTTGATGTAGAGCTTGAAGGATGATAATGAACAACTCCAATGTAGATTGTAGACTCCAAAAAATTGAGAAGAGAAGCAAAGATTTTAGTGACATTGAAGATGCATGATGTCCAAAACTTCCATAGACCAATGTATGCCAAAAACTCTTCAATATTGCCTCAATGTTGACAATAGATTGAAGCCACGGGTATAAGCAACCTCCAAGATTGATTTGCCACCAAAATCCCCTTCATTTGCTTCAAGAAATCTGAAATTCTTTGATGTTGTCCAAAACTATCATGTTTAGGGTTTCATGGGAGAGGAAAGAGTCCAAGAATGGAAGAGATCTTATCCAAGCTTGAAGAAGACCACTTGCCAATGATGTTTGGGGCATTAAACATGAATTTCTTGATCTATATAGCTCATTTTTTTTGAAACAGGCCGGAGTATGTCTTGTATACGCAAATTGCACAGCAACATACTTCGAAATGAAGAAGAAAAATTTAGGCTAAGTGAGCCAAATTACTACTCAACAAAGAGCTCAAGAGGTGAAGAGTGAGGTTATGGAGTTCATTGGCATGATAGAGATCATGGAAAGGAGATTAGATCAGTATTTGGCCATGGATTCTTGAGTATAGCTTAAAAAGAAAGAGAAGAAATCCCCGTTCTTGAAAAGTAACTCAAGTTTAACCCATACTAAGTCATATAACCCTCATTTTGTCCAACTTACCCCAATTTTCGGTCTAAAACTTGGTCACGAGCTTCCCGCCATTTTCCATAGGGTAGTGCCAAGAATCACCATCTTTGTCACTATTTGTAGCAGACCTTTAAGTATAACCCTGGTTATGAAGAAACTAAGCATTGTAACTCAAATCTAACTGCGCTCTCTACCCCCTAAGTATAAGAAAATGACTCCTTACAAGGATCTAGACTAATGCCCTGATATCAATGTAAAAGAAGACTAATCTAACAATGGAAATGAATAAGAAATCAAAGTATTCTAAGCTACACATAACAAGAAATATACCAAACTGAGATCTAAGCATGGCCATGCCATGGAACATCTTCTATTATCATACCATAATGTAGCCATGGGCTGCAAACCAAGTACAAGAAGATGAAAGATAAGAAGATTTGGAAAATTAGTGATAGTGCCAAAAAAGTAATTGCTACATTATCATTTCTTGCCTTTTTATACTAAACCCTAAAGCCCTCATCTCTCTTGGCTCAAGTATTTACAAGGTTTATATCTAGAGTAGGCTTCAGCTCTCATGTTGATAATTTGCTTCATTGCATCAACTAGTACTTCATAGGTGACAGAGATACACTCTATGTATGCACAATGTTGGATCTTGGACTCAAGTGCATCCTTTCATGTGACACCTTCCGAGAGTGGTTCCATTCATATTGTTCTGTTTTGGGTTCTGTACACTTGGGTGATGATAGGTCTCTTGAGATTGTCGGCATTGGTGATGTTAGACTATAGTTTCCTTTTGGCAAGAATTTTGTTATGCACGATGTATGTCACATACTTGCATTGACACGCAGTCTCATGTCCTTTGGACAACGTGATGATGCAGGATATCATGTATCTTTTGGAGACTTTGCATGGAAGATTACTCATGGCAAGCTTATGCTTGCGAGAGGTGCTAAGGTTGGTAGCCTCTACCCCTTAGTTGTTTCTGGATCTATATTTGATCATGCTTTGTTTGTGGGGTCTTTACCTCATGTATCTCTTTGGCATGCCCATTTGGGGAACATGACTGTTAAGGGAATGAAAATGCTTTTTGGTTTGCAATACTTACTACCCCTTGACTATTCTCATTTTGATTCTTGTGTTCATTGTCTTTATGGCAGGCAGACTAGGTCTATGCATAAGAAGTCTAGTATGTCATGCATGAGTGAGCCCTTGGCTTTGGTTCATTCTGATGTTTGTGGGCCCATGCCTTGTTAGTCTATGGGTGGTGTGAAGTATTTTGTTACTTTCATATATGATTTTTCATGTAAAGTATGGGCTTCTCCCATAAAGCAGACGTTTGATATATTGGCAAATTTTTAGAGATGGTTGGGCATAGGTTGAAATGCCTAAGGACAGATAATGGGGGTGAGTATGTCTCACGTGATTTTGAGTATTTATGTGATGAGAGGGGTATCAAGTGTCAGTTGACCACCCCCCACACCTCTCCCTAGAATGGTAGGGCTGAGAGATGAATAGGTCCAACATCCAGGAGAGGATTCGTAGTATGCTAAGCCATGCAGGCCTACCCCAACACTTTTGGGCTAAGGTAGTAACGATTGCCATGCATATCGTTAATAGATCTCCATGTAGTGCCATTGATTTCCAAGTTGCAGAGGAGGTATGGATAGGAAAGCCTCCCTCTTATGCACATTTACGTGTCTTTGGATGTGGGGCATTTTGCCATGTGCCCAAGGACAAGCATAACAAGCTGGATCCTAAGAGTGTTAAATACATATTCCTTGGCTATGGAGATTCAGGAGAGATGGGTTACCTTCTATGGGATTCGTAGGTGCGAAAAGTCATCCGCAACCATGATGTAGTCCATGAAGACAAGATGCATAGGCAGTCTGAGAAGATAGTGGAGATACACAAGGTTATATTTCAGGAGGAGCCACGAGCTCTCACACAACCAGTTGGACAACCTGTAGCAGTAGCAGGTACTCATGGCCAAGGTGTTGGACAGAATGTTGGGCAGGCAGTAGAGCTTGTAGTGTGGCATTCTACTAGAGATAGATGCCCTTGGTAGATTTCAGCCCTCCATGGATTATGTCTTGGTTACAGATGCAGGAGAGCCTTTCACTTATGATGAGACTATGTGTAGGGGTGATAGTCACCCCTAGGAGAGGGCAATGCAGTTTGAGATAGACTCCTTGCATAAGAATGAGACTTAGGATTTGGTTTCCTTGCTTAGTGGCAAGAAGGCTTTGCCATGCAAATGGGTGTACAAGTTGAAGAGTATCCAAGCTCTAATACCCTTTCAACTTCCCAAGGAGTGCATTAAGTCTCTATTGAAAGAGGAAGTTGGTTCTAGTGGCACCTCAGAAGAGGAGACCACTCCCTTGAAGGAGTAAGCAATCCGCGGAACATTTATCTACAAAGTGGAAGGTGAAAAAAAATTAAAGTTTGTGGATACTGATGGTACCAAACATCACCTAAAGGTGGGTACCAATCTTCCAAAAGAAGAACTATCGGTCCTACATGATCTATTGAAGGAGTACTTAAATGTGTTTGCATGGTCGTACAAAGATCTAGAGGGGATTGATCCTATGGTGTGCCAACAGCACATCGACTTAGAGCCTAATGCTAAGCCCGTGCGGCAAAGACAGAGGTGCATGAATCCAAATTACTCTGCCCTATAGTAAAGGCCAAATTACTAAAGCTCCTTGAAGATGAGTTTATCTATCCAATGACTAATAGGGAATGGGTTTTTCCCATCGTGGTAGTACCCAAGAAGAATGGAAAGCTGCAAATATGTGTGGACTTCGGAAACCTGAATTCCAAGACAAAGAAGGATCATTTCCCTATCCCTTTCATAGACCACCAATTGTTGGACATAGTGGCCGGCCATGAGATTTATTCCCTCTTGGGGACGAATTTAGTGGATATAACCAAGCCCAAATCGTAGAAAAAGATCAAACCAAAACAACCTTCACAATAGAATGAGGAACATATGCTTATAGAGTGATGCCTTTTGGGATCTGTAATGCTCCTATGCATTCCAACAAGTAATGATAGATGCATTCCAAAACTATGTGCATGACTTCATTAAGGTGTACCTAGATGACTTCTATGTCTCTAGTCTGATTCGTGAGCATTGGGGACACCTAGAGCAGTGCTTTGATAGATGTCAAGAGTATGGGATCTCTCTCAACCCTGAAAAATGCGTCTTTCAAAGTCTTGTCAAGAGTTCTTTTGGGCCATATTGTCTCTGCACAAGGGATAGCAACAGACCCTGCCAAGATTGAGAAGATTGTAGCTTAACAACACCAACAAAAAATTTAGGGGATTCCTTGGCCATGGCAAGATATACCATTGTAAGTCCACACCCTATTACCCTAGAGCCAACGGCCAAGTTGAAGTTACCAATCTCATCCTCTACTCGCTCTTGACAAGGACAATTGTGCCATACATCATCGTGATTGGGATGATCGACAAACAAAGGCCCTCTGGGGGCATACAAAACCTCCCATAAGGCTGCTACAAGAGGACAGACTGGTGTATGGGATAGAAGTAGTCTTTCTTGGTGAACTCAAGCTTCCCTCTTTGCGCATGGCTATCAAAGAATATTTGGGAGATTATGAGTCTCTGCAATACCATCTCTTTGCACTTGGAATGTCTAGATGAAACTCGTAGGATGGCCATGTAGTGCATGGAAGCCACACAAGCTCGCCAAAAGGCCTATCATGATAGCTTCATCAATTAGAAGGAGTTCAAGGAAGGTGATTTAGTCCTTGCTTATGATTCAAGATTCAAAAAGTTTGGCAAGATTCAATAGCGATGGATGGGCCACTATAAGGTACTTGTTGTCAACCCTAATGGCTCTATCCAAGTCTAGACAGTCGATGCTTTGCATGATCCCTTCTTGATTAATGGCTATCGCCTCAAGATGTATTACCCTCCTTGGGGATCCTGAAAAGTACTGTTGATAGCTCTTTCATTCCTTGCACTATGGTCGATACAGCTTTACCTAATGCTCATGATAGCCCTCTTGCTGATCCTGATGATGTGGCTTCGTTCTGTTAGCCCCTCATAGCCCCCTTCCACCCCTCCTTGACTTCCTTTCTGTCTGATCCAATAGAGGTGGTGAGGATGGTTTTGATACATGGTGTTTGTGTCAAGATTGTGGGAGAGAAGGAAGGAGTCTCACTTGTAGCTTTCTTGCTTGCACAATGGGGGAAGACACACAAGGGTGGAGGCTGAAAACAGTTTTCCTCTTCTTAGTTGTGTAAGCCAAAAGAACTCTACTACAAAGAAATAGAAGAACCCTATATATGGGTCTCAAACCAAACTCAACTAACTAAGGTGGCATACTAACTGAGCCATGAACTAGAGTAGATAAGGATAGCTATCATGTAGCTATTATTCATGGGCGGTATACCAACCGCGTCTGCAACTGACAAGTCGGTGACATAAATACACAACGGTCACCCTGGCGTATCACGAGTGGAGCTCGATATCTCAACACTCCCCCTCGAGCTCAATCCCAATTCCTGCACACCAAGCAGGTCTCTGAACTTGACCAGCTTCTCTGCGCCCAATGCCTTCGTAAATATGTCAGCTACCTGATCCTCTGTGCTGACATAAACTAGATCAATAAGACCTAGTAAAACCCTCTTCCGCACATAGTGATAATGCACTTCAATGTGCTTTGTTCTAGCATGATAGACTGGGTTATTTGCCAAGTGTATACTACTCATGTTGTCACAATAAATGACAACTGGCCCATCTGTAGACTGATGCATATCATAAAGTAGCTTATGCAACCAAGCTACCTCACATGCAGCCATTGTTGCACCCCTGTACTCAGCCTCTGTGCTCGACAAGGCAACTGTAGGCTGTTTCTTGCTGCTCCAAGTGACTGCAGCACTCCCAAAAGAGAACACATATCCACTGGTAGATCGTCTATCAGAAATACTACCAGCCCAATCAGCATCAGTGTATCCATGCAGCTGTATCTGAACCCCAGTCTCATAAAATAGTCCATACTGCAATGTGGACTTCACATACCTGAGTATGCGTCTAGCCGCATCCAAATGCATAAACTGACTTACCAATCCAACAGCATAGCTCAAATCTCCTTGGAGCCTGCATAAACTGACTTACCAATCCAACAGCATAGCTCAAATCTGGCCTGGTAATAGTCATATAAATCAAGCTTCCTACTATGCGTCTGTACATAGTAGGGTCTTCCAGAAGCTCACCTGCATCTGTGCTCAGCTTCACATTCTGCTCCAAAGGAACTGAAATAGGCTTACAGCCTGTCACCCCATATTTGGACAGCATGTCCAATCCATACTGCCTCTGCAAGAGCTGTATCCCACTTGGTGATCTAATCACCTCAATGCCCAAGAAATAACGCAGCTCTCCCAAATCCTTCATCTCAAACTTCTGCTTCAATAGCATTTTCACATGAAGGATATCTTCATCACTGTCACCTGTCATAATCAAATCATCAACATAAATGACAAGTAGCATAATACATTTCTCTGTTTTTCTCACATAAAGTGAGAAATCTGCCTTGGAAATCTGAAAGCCAATAGTGACAAGATATTGTCCTATCTTGTCAGACCATGCTGTAGGTGCTTGCTTCAAGCCATACAATGCTTTCTTCAACCTGCAAACAAACTCAGGATGAACAGCATGCACATAACCTGGTGGCTGCTCCATATAGACCTCTTCTTGCAAATCACCATGCAAGAAGGCATTCTTTACATCCATCTGATGTAAAGACCAATCCTTTGATGCAGCCATAGCAATGACTGCTCTTACAGTCAATGCCATATGTTTGTGCATACCCCTTGACTACTAATCTTGCCTTGTATCTGTTCACAAAACCATCTGCATTGTGCTTCACCTTATAAACCCACTTACAGCCAATTGCATTCTTACCTTTAGGCAAAGGTACCAATTCCCATGTAGCATTTGCTTAAAAGGCATCCATTTCTTCATCCATGGCTTTCTCCCATTTTTCTTTTCCCATGGCTTGCTCAAAAGAAGTGGGTTCTGGTTCCTGTATCACCTTGACCATATATGCATAGTGAATGGCTGTAAATCCATCATATTTCAGCCTATCCACAGGATACCTAGCTCTGGTAGACCTACGCAAAGTAGGCTCACTTGCAGGTGCTCTCAAAACATCCCTGGTCTTCCTTACTCCAGGTGTAACAATAGAGGGAATACCCAACTCATCATCAATGCTCTGTTCTGAGCCACTGGATTCACCATCCACATAAGAGTGACCTGCATTCACATCAAACATGGGCTGATCTACCTTCTCTTTTCCTTTTCGTGATACCTGCATACCACTATCTGCATTGCTTTGAGAAGATTCTCCTGATCTCAATCTGCCTGTCCATGGGGAAGAATGTGAACCACTGCTAGAGGACGCTCCAAGTTCACTAATATTTTGTGACTGCTGCTGTGAATTCTGTGCAGCATTACCATTTTGTGCATCTACATCATCAATCACATTTACTGGTTTATACCAACTACTCATCTCATCAAAAACAACATCTCTGCTCACTGTAAACTTACGAGTAGAAGGGTTATAGCATCTATACCCTTTTTGCTGCAGAGAGTAACCAATAAAGATGCACTTCTCAGCTTTTGGATCCAACTTGGATCTCAATTCATCTGGCACATGTACATAGGCAATGCAACCAAAAATTTTCAAATGAGAAATATCTGGTTTCCTACCAGTATACCTCTCCTCTGGAGTCATTCCATGTATTGCTACAGTGGGAGTCCTGTTCATTATGTAGACTGCTGTAGCAACTGCTTCAACCCAATAAAAATCTGGCAGGTCTTTTTCATTGAGCATGGCACGAGACACCTCTCCAATATGTCTGTTTTTTCTTTCTGCAATTCCATTTTGCTGTGGGGTATGACTGCATGAATATTGTTGCTTTATGCCATGCTCCTGCAAGAACCTTGCAAACTCATTTGAGAGGTACTCTCCCCCTCCATCTGACCTTAGGCATTTTATTTGCAGGCCTGTTTCTTTTTCAACCATAGCTTTAAGAGTTTTGAAATGCCCAAAAACTTCACTTTTCTTTTTCATAAAATACACCCAAACTTTTCTGCTATAGTCATCAATGAAAGTAACAAAATAATGACAACCTCCAAGAGATGCAGCTTTAGTAGTCCACACATCAGAGTGGATTAATTCCAATGGCTTCTTACTCTCTTGAACATGTCTAGGAAATGGTTTCCTTGCCTGTTTTCCAAACTGACAAGCTTCACATACCTTATGCATTTCTACAACCTTGAACTTAGGCAATCCTGCAACAATGTTTTGGGCCTGCATTGATTTAAGTCGCTGTACATTAACATGACCAATGCGTTTATGCCAGATATCAATATCTGCAACTACACCGGTCCCATGTGCAAACATTGCTGCACTCAATTCAGGCATGTCTGCATCCAATGTAAACATTCTGCCCTTCTTCTTTCCTTTTGCTATCAAGCGACCTTTATTTTTCATTTCCTCAACAAAGCATCCATGAGGATTAAATCTAACCTGCAAGCCCTGTTCAACCATTTGACCAACAGAAACCAGATTCTTGGTGATATTCGGGACATGAAATACATTGGACAGGTATTTCTTTTTCCCATCCTGCATAGACAAAGGAATTTTTCCAATCTGCACAATCGGATGTGCAGTATCATCACCAATCTCCACAAATCCTGGTTTTTCCATTTTCCTTGCATCCTCCATCCATTCTGTATGACCTGTCATGTGGTTTGATGCACCTGAGTCAACATACCACACATCGTTGCTTTCTTCTGCACTTGTCACATAATTGTTCATGTGCTGCACCATAAACAAATGCTCATTTCTGTCATCACCCTGTCTACTAGAAGATGCATAATTTCCTTGTTGCAGTTTTCCATTCATGATGTCATTCTGCTTTTTATAGCAGTCTTTAGCCATATGACCCATTTTACCACAATAGTAGCATTCAACATTACTATTTGCATTTTGGCTTCTTTGCCATCCACCACGACCTCTTTGGCTCCCCCTGCCTCTAGAGTTACCACGTCCTCCTCCATAGGACTGGTTTTCTTGAGTTTGCTGCATATTCTGATTTCTACCACGGCCTCCAAATCGGCCTCCTCTACCTTTGCCTCTACCTCTTCCAGCATTTGAGTAGAAGACAGTTTCTTTTGAAGTTCCTCCTGAAGAAGATGCACCACCATTTCTCTGATCCTCAGAAATTAGAAGAGGAATCAACTCCTCAAAATCAGGAAATCTTTCACGAACTGAAATGGATGTCCGAAACTGTGCATAATCCTTTCCTAGACCATTCAAGGTCACAGAAACTAAATCATCATCTTCCACTGGCGACCCAATGGAAGCAAGTGCATCTACAATCTTCTTCACCTTCATGTGGTAGTCATTGATGCTCATACTTTCTCTTTGCACGTTATGCAACTCTTGCTTGAGCTGCATTTTCCTGGCTTGCGTATTTGTGCTATACATTTTTGACAGAGTATCCCATGCCTCCTTTGGCGTACTTGCATCCTGAATATGCACAATCATAGAGTCTGAAATACTGATAGACAGCCAATACATAACTTTCCTGGCTCTCTCATGCCATGCTTTGAATGCCTGCATTTGCCGTTGATTGGGAACATCAGGAAGAACTGGTTCTTCTTCATTTCCTGCAACAAATTCCCAATATCCTTTTCCCATAAGGAAATTCGTCATTCTAAACTTCCATGCTTGGAAGTTGTTCTTGTCAAGCTTTTCAGTGACAATCTGTGAGAGAGAATCAGATGCCATTACAGAATACTGCAAAAAATTCTGTCACTGCAAAAACTCAGCTTCACCCTCACAAGGGCAAATCTGCAAAACTGGCGAAAGTGGTATTTGACCACACAGTCACTTCCTAGTGACGATTTTGCATAAACAGGAACCAAGGATGATTCTGTAACTCCCAATGTCTCTGCACATAAGCATACGATGCAATTTCTACAGTAACTTTTCACCGACCTGTAGAACAGTGGCTGCACAGCATAAAACTGGGCTTTTTTCTGAGTGCGTGCAAAAAACTTCCGCCTCCAAAACAGGCCCCAAAATGGCCTCAAATCAAAAAAACAAGGTCGCCAAGGGTTAAAGCCCTTTCCCGCAGCATATACTGCCCTTTTGCTTCACCGCGAAGGGCGTCTCAACCTGAGACAATGCACTCCTGCAATTTCCGGCTGTGCTACCTGCAGAGATCTGCTCCCAAAACAGAAAATGAAAGTAACACTGCTCCTCTTACCAGACCACCGCGAGCTTGGCTTGCTTTCTTGAGCTCCTTACCACGAACAAGGCTCTGATACCATGTCAAGATTGTGGGAGAGAAGGAAGGAGTCTCACTTGTAGCTTTCTTGCTTGCACAATGGGGGAAGACACACAAGGGTGGAGGCTGAAAACAGTTTTCCTCTTCTTAGTTGTGTAAGCCAAAAGAACTCTACTACAAAGAAATAGAAGAACCCAAACCAAACTCAACTAACTAAGCTGGCATACTAACTGAGCCACGAACTAGAGTAGATAAGGATAGCTATCATGTAGCTATTATTCATGGGCGGTGTACCAACCGCGTCTGCAACTGACAAGTCGGTGACATAAATACACAACGGTCACCCTGGCGTATCACGAGTGGAGCTCGATATCTCAACAGTTTGTGCCATTCTTATCTTTCAAAAAAAATAAAAAATAAAAAATAAAAAAACAAATATTGGTCATGGGAGAAAAGGACTTCGATCCCTGTCATGCTTACCGGCCTATTCTTTGAGAAAATATGGAGACACCCTCGGGAATAGGGAAAAGAGAATAAAAAGAAGAAAAAAATAAAAATAAAATCAAAAGTGTCATGGGAGAAAAGGAAGAAATTTCCTATCATAACAAGTCTCGTTCTAAGAAAAGGTGGCATACACCCTTGGATGAGAAGTTGGCTATGGAAAAGGTGGTAACACCCCATAGTCTAGGCTACCTCTTTATCAACAACTGATACAAGTTGACATCATCAACAAGAAAAAGCCAATCGACAAACTCTTGAGTGATGAGAGCTATCATCTTAACAGGATGGGGATGTGAGTATGGGTTGCCCACTGTAATCATCAATAGAGCGTGAGACAAAGGGTGGGGTGAGTGGCCAGTCCTTGCCCTTTATATTCAACTGAGAGGTGAAATGTGTGACTGGAGTGTTGCACACATGGGATGGGCCTCTCAATGCATAACACACAAATTGTTTTTGTGCAAGGCATTGTAAGGCTTCTCAGCCTTCCTTCTTGCATCATATGCTGGCACAGGGCCATCAATTGCACACACAGCATACAACCTTCAGTGAGGATTCAATCAATGGGTTGTGAGGAATGGGTTGCCCTCCTATAATTGTCAATAGAGCATGAAATAGAGGGGAGACTGAGAGTGATGGATTTTCCCTTTTATTACCTGAGAGGTGGAGGATTGAGGGACGTTTCAACACTTGGAGATAGGTACGTTCTCATTTCCTTATGCACACACTGGGCGGTCCTCCTTTGCCATCACGATACACCTCATTCTGTTTGGCATACTACACGATAAGGCTCCTTGGCCTTTCTTCTTGCACCTATGTCTAATGGGTTGGGGCGCATCGATGCACCATCAATTGTGCACATTGGCATACTCCCTCTGAATCATTCCTCTTGTTGATTTTTAAACCGGATGTGAGTTACGGGTTTCCCTCATTATTCTTTGAGTGAGGTGCGCCATGGGGCAAGTGACTGATCTATCGTTTCAACATGAGTGATTGTGGAGAATAGGTGTTATCTACCTCACCATCGACATCCTAACTAACATTTCATCAACAAAGCTACCTCCCTAGGTACTATTGTGTGGCCCCTACCATACTGGACGAGTATGTTATGGTGAGTCTCGATACCTCCTATGCCAACGACTATGATCCTTCATGCAACAACGATGGTTTCCCTTGACTATCGGCAAGCTAGGTCAAGTTTTTCTAACCCTACCCCTTTTGATTTCATGAGTCAATCATGTTTTAAGTATGGGGATGTACATATATGGGTTATGATCCCGTGTAGGCTCTTGTTGCATCGTTAATCCGATCTATTAAGGTTTTAAGTGTGGGGATGTGTCCTTGCACGTTTGCTCTGCATACCATCATGAAAACCTCCCTATGAGATGATTTAAGCATACCATATCCTACTTTTGCCCTGATGGGGTCCCTTTTCCACCTTCTTGTCCTATTTATACCCCGTTTTGGGGTCGTTCCTTGTCTATGAAGCTTTATCCTTTGCGTTGTCACTTTTCCATGTGAATGCATCCTATCTTCACCAAAATTACAATTTACCCTTATAGCCCTATTTGTCCCTTTGAGCCAGCTATTTTTCCTTTTTACTGCCGTCCATTCCGATCCACGGATCATGAGTTATTAAAATTTAATGAATTTTTTGTTAATTTCACATGTTTTCATGTGAATATACATTTTTTGCTTCAAAACAATGATGTGATGATGCATCCTTGACCTATACCCTCCCTTTGACATTTTTCCTTTTTACTGCCCATCATTCCAATATACGGTTTTTCCATGATTAAGTTTTTCGTAATTTTGGGTATTTTCGAGTACATTTTTGGTTGTTTTTCCATATGCAAACATGCCTTACCACCTCAGAATTTGTTAACCCCAGTACAAGGCAAAGAAAAAGAAGGCACAATAAAATACAAGAAAAATCTAAAAATGTAAACACAACATAAGAAATGGTGAAGAAGTGTAAGGACAACCCTTGGAAATCCAAGGCAAGTGCAAAAGGCGGAAGGCATATGTTTAAATGCAAGGCGCCCCTGAAAATTTTGTTAACGAGCGCCAATCTTCCTCCTGTGCAAATTGTAAAACCTAGACGGGAGTAGGTGAAGGGATAGGGCAGAATAGAAGGGAATAGGAAAATAGGACCTTGGCAACATGCTCGGTCATGTAAAAGGGGGATGGGTGCCCAAAAGTTTTAGGGCTTGTATATAAACCCAAAAAGTAAAGGAGAAGCTCATTCTTTGGTGTGTGGCTAAAGTGGTCTCTTCTTCTCCTCTTGCCTTCTCTTTTTTGTGCTTGCTTGTGCTTGTGCTTGAGAGAGGGAGAGCAAGAGTGTGAGGGAGTGAGTGAGTGAGGGTGAGGGATCATGGTGGAGAAACTCTCCATCTTCTTCTCTCTTCTTATCTTCTTCTCTTCTCTTGTCTCGCACGTGTGGCTATGGAGGATGGAGCAAGGTGGAGGATTGAGGATGCTTGAGCTTACATCTCAAATGGTGGAGCTATCGGAGGGCTTGAGGCAAAAGGCTACTCCATCGAGCATCAAAGTAAGCTCACTACACTCATAGGATTGAAGGTGCATCGGCTAGGTGAGAGATAGCCATTTGTGCTTGCTTGAAATACTTAAAACAATAAGTGGTCCGTAGGTCTTGGTGGTTGAGTGTGATCTTGCCTCTACATTTTGGTTTCGTTGTTGCCAGGACCAATGGATTCAAGCTTGAGCACTTGCGTGCTTCAAATCGAGTGTTGAAGTAAGGTTCATCCCTGAATTAGAGCTCTTTGTAGGTAGGGGATTTGGAAGTTTAATCTTTGAAGCAAGTAAGTATTTTGTGTTTTGAATGATTTGGGAAGTAAGAGGAATCATTTCAATAATTTGGTTGTGATTTTTGTTGCATTGAGAGTAGCCTAGGATTTGGAAATCAAAGCATACCGTTGTAGGGTTGCTGCTAAGGCTCAAAATAGGGGCAAAAAGTGGGCAAAAAAGGGACAAAAATTCATCGAAAAAGCAAGAGCAAGCACGGGGCAACCCTCGGGTGTTTGCCCAAAGGTATAAGACCTAAGGAAGGGGGAAGGAAGGCTCATTTTTAGTGAGAGAGAGAGAGAGAGAGAGAGAGAGAGAGAGAGAGAGAGAGAGAGAGAGAGAGAGAGAGAGAGAGAGAGAGAGAGAGAGAGAGAGAGAGAGAGAGAGAGAGAGAGAGAGAGAGAGAGATCAAGTTTTGTGACAGGGCACCGCGGGAGTCAACTCCTTGATCCTCGCATACGGGCATTTCCATCATCTTAGGTGAGCTAGACTTGACCCCTGGCTGTTGTTTAACGTTCTTGTGAATTTTGACAATACGTGCTTGCCGCCTTGTATCAAATCAAGCAAATTTATGCATCGTCGATGAACTTGTCATGCGAAATCAGCCTATCTGATTTCCAAAATTGGACAATCAACCCAGCCGATTCCCAAAATCAGACAATCGACTCGGTCAATTGCCTTGGGGGAAAATCGGCTAGTCCGATTCAGATGACTAAAAATTGGGCGAGGAAATCAAACAAGGATATCGGATTGTTCGATTGGTGAAATTTGCCAACCAAAAATTGGCCGTTAGTCCATCCAATTTGTTCGGTTCGATTCTGAGAATTGGACACAGATGACGCCCAGAACCAAAATTGGATGAAGCCTAGAGTCAGACGAAATCGACTGAATTTGATAATTGACCAAAGAACTGATAATCGACCGAAGCTGATAATCGGTACATCCGATACTGAGAATTGGACGACTGAGAATCGGTGAGGCTATATCCAAAAAAAAACCCACAACTAATTGACCATGTCAATCAATGCACACCAACCATGTAGGACAACATAGTAGAAATTCTAGCAGACCCAAGAGTTGCCAATAATCATGCTTAGAGCCAAACTAGGTCAAGACGAAGAGAGTGAAGTTAATGCGATAACTATTTCTTTGCATTCACACACCACTCTGATATGAACACTTGAAGTGCACTGAAGAAAGCTAAAAGCCTAATTTCACACCGTACACAGAAAAGACACCACACATGTAGTGAGTGAATATAAGTTGAGGATGGTTGCAATAAAAAGGAACACGCTCAGAGATAATAACAAAATGAACCCACTAGTAGGAGATGACCCCAAACATAGAACGGAACCTTGTGTAACATGCTCATGCCTAATGGCTGTCTAAGCATGCTTTTAGCGGTCCGAATCTAAGCGTCACTGCCTGGCACTCCCATGGAATGTTTCGAGGTTTGTCATCTAGGGTTTCCCGAGTTTACCTCGCAACGAAAGGTTCGTAGCCCGAACCCACTAGGATCGACCTGAAATCTGGGTTCCTAGTGGCCAAGGTCCCCTAACAGCATTTTATAATCGGATCTTGGACATCCTACTTTACGCAGAGATATCCAAGCCAAAGCAGACCCATGCCACACTTGGTTTAAAGAGAATGAGAAACGAGAGGGATGCGCCACTCAACCTCTCTGCCCATAGGGCATAGTCCCATTCCGGTCCCCTAAAACGACATGAATCGGGTCTAACTTAACAATACCTAAAGATCAAAATTCACTAAAACCTTGTAAGAAGCCTCCCAATTCTCTAGGACCACCCTGCTGTAACCGTCCACCCGCTTCCCTCAATAGACATTCTTTAGTTATCTAATTAGGTCGTATCACATTTATGTGTGACATTTAAAACCAGCTTCCTTAATTAAGCCTTTAAGGGAACATGGTTTTTTTGCGTAACTTATGGCACTGACACGAAACAGTTGATACAAGTTCCTTGGAAGTAAACTTTATATTAGCATTTTAACTGAAATACAAGTCTTGTCCAAAAAGGATGGATCCCACAATTCGTGAGGATACATCTTATTTCTTCCATGTTTTCGCCCTTGTACTAGTAATAGGGCATTGAGAATCTATCGTGAGTCACATAGATCATTTGAGTAGGATCCAGAGAGGCAGGGACTTTATAGCCAAAGCCCCCCTTGGCATCCAAGCATCCTCCTATATTCAAACTAACCCGCGGAGAGACCTCTTGTGGCGGGTTTGGTCCATGTTGTTAGAAAGTTTATTGTTCATAATATAAAACATGGAATTCTTATGAACACAGAAGAACTTTACTAGGATTTATATGAGGAATTTTCATATATAACTCAGTCATTGTTACCCAACAACCAACTTAGATATCACTTAGTTGCATAAGTTCTTTTGTATTTGTCATACAATTTTCAGTTGTATCATGTAAATAATTAAGTCTATGGAAACCCACAACTTGATCAGCTAGAAGTAATTGACAGTTTGTAGGCTAAGTCACATTGGTTCAAGAGTAAAATTTGGTTAGAAATCAAGAAAAGTGCCAAAAGTCCACTAGGTTCATGTGGGACCTGAAATAATGGAATAAAATGACTTGTAAGTGACCTAAGTGGACAAATGTTAAGTGGGAGCTGAGCAAGATGCAGCCTGCATTTTTCGACGCAAAAAACGGGCTTGCATACCTGTGGCAAATGGAGAAAGAGCTGTGGGCTATGGTGCATGCTCCAGAGCATGCAATCTCAAGGCTAACTGGAGCTAAAGAGGGAGATACAAACAAGGAAGGTGAGAGCTCTTCTTACCTGTCCATTTGCTATGATGAAAATGAATGGTATGATAGTCCATAAAAGGGGGAAAACCTGAGAAAAAGTATTCAGCCTGCTCTTATGTACGTCTTCTCTCATTCTTTTACCTTATTCATGGTCCGATGAAGCCCGTCTTGTGCCCAAGTACTTAAGTGACTTTGGGGCAAGCAAAGGGGAGGATTTTGAAGGTGTAAGGGCTGTTATGGACTGAAAAAACCAGTCATAAACAGGGCAGCCCACTATTCTTGTCCATTTTGATGAGCAAATAAGTGATCTATGTGGTTGTAATAGAGGAAATTGACCTCTAAACATCAGGGCTTCACTTGTGAATGATTAGAGGAGTTTATTCTTGGGATTGTGTACACTTTTGGAGCTTGATGATGGGCTGAAATTTACTGTTTTAAAACATGGCTGAAGTTAAAATTATGCTTTATTAGTGCATTTCATGAGCTTTTGATCTATGTCTTGAATGTACTTGTATCTACCATCAAAATACTTGTTTCTTGGAGTTGTTATCCATCCATGTTCATGAAATGAAAACCATTTGAGCTTACATTTGGAATATGCATTTGGTTTAAATCTGAGATTATCCCTAATACAAAGACTTATTATTCCCATATGCATTTGATGTGATCAAGACAAAGTCTTTCATTCCATTCATGTATGCTAAATAAACAGAAAAAGCTTGATATCTTCTTCTTCAACTAAGTCATTTCTAAAACCCAAATCTTATCAAACCCCAATCTTTCCTCCTTCTCTAAACCTTGAATCCCACACTCTTCTTCTGCTCTAAACCTCGGTGGTAGACCTTCAACCCCCAACACGACGACAGTGGTGAACCCGACGTGAAGGTCAGCCGTGGAAGAGGAAGTACAATGGGAGAATCATCAAGTTCGGGAGGAGATGCCTTGCAACAGTTGGTTCATCTGATGCAAGAAAGACAACAACAACAATTGCAATTTCAGCAGTAGTTGCAACTGCAACAACAATGAAGACAAGAAGAAGAGCGAAATGATGCCACTGCCATTAAAGCTTTGGAAGCAGTTGGGCAAGACCTCAAGTAATTTAATGGGGAAAATGTGTCCTCTTTTATCCGCCTCTATACTGACAAGATGGTCTTCTTTGGAGTTCCTCATCATGCCTGGAGCCGATACTTTGCCCGTTTGGCCGTGCATGGCCTCCAAGACCGAATTCATGGTCTTTTCCAAAAAGACGCGGGATGGTCAGCATTCAAGAAGGCTCTTCGAGAATAATTTTTTCTTGAAGATTCAGGCCTCATGACAAAGAAAGTATTCACTGAATGGATCAAAAGGCCCAATAAGGGATTAACCGCCACTGCTCTTCACCGTGAATTTGAAAGCAAATTTACTCAACTAGATCTTGACGATCAGCAGGGTATGGAAAGCTAGAAGATTGAATTATTTCTAAAGGTTGCGGATCCTTTTCTTCAAGAGAAGCTAACTGATTCGGCTTGAAGATCCTGACTCTGAGACGGGATTGAAGATTGCTTGGACTGATGTCATTGAAGCAGTTAATATGATTGCTCGAAGAGAGCGAATGCGCCTAAGATGGGGATCTACCTCTACACCAACTGAATCCATGAAGGAGCCTGTTCCTGTATCTCGACCTCCTGTCTCTATGGCCGAGCAAACAAGAAATCCTGTTGTTCCATCTCCAAAGAAGGATGTCATGGACAAGCTAATTAAGAGCATGTGGGATCTCCATCTTAATCTAACGGAGATTAATTCCAAGGTGGAAAGGCTTGATGTGAAAGTGGAAGAAAGAGGACGGACAACTTCCCAAAGACACGTACGAGAAGGCTTCGAAAGATGTTGTATCTAGTGTGATAGCCTACAGCATGATAAGAGGGAGTGTGGTGCATTTCGTGAAGCTGAAGCGCAAAAATTAGTCTTTTGGAAGGATGTAAAATTCATGCAGCCGAAACCGGGCTTTCTCTTGAGCCAAATTTCGGTAACGGTAGCATGAAGAAAAGAGTGGAGGATTTGGCAACAAGAACAGCCTATGCAGCTGTTGATGTAGCAACCTATGGGCTGCAAATTGAACCAACTAATGAAATTGTTAAAGCATGTAAAACTGATGCAAAATCTAAAGTGTGGATGTAGGCCTTAGATCGCATGGAGCAAGGCAAGGCAACCAAAGATGATTTAACTACTGCTAGTCAATGCATCTGAGGAAGAACCGGATGGACCGAGCCAGTTGATTCATTTTTAGCATTTGCTCGGGTGGCTAAAATTAATAATCATGAAGCTATGGTAGAAGAAAAGAGAAGAAGAGATGAAGATGTTGCCGGTCCCTCCTCTTTGGGGCCAACTAAACGTGTGACAAGAAGTAAACCGGATCAACAGAAGGCCGTTGAAAATCCACCGCCGCCAGAGCTTGATATGGGAGATGCCCCTCAAGCAAAGAAGACGGAAGAAAAAGGAAAAGGCAAATATCCAGGCTACAAGTTGCAGTCAGACATAGAGACTACGACAGATCTCAAGCGGATCCTAGAAGAAAGGATTCTTGGAAGTAGAATTGAATTTACATTAGGTGAAATTCTCAGAATTGCAAAAAGAGGATTTCATGATGTAATAATTGATGTAATTAAACGAAAAAGACAATATGTTGGTGAAGAAACTAAAGAATCTGTGTATGCTTTTTTGCAAGCACTTCATGTGTATTTGCAGGATGAAGAGAAGCTGAAAACTCAAGGGATTTGATTGGAGGCAATCAAAGAATTGATTGCAGCCATAGAAGCCAAAGATGAAGACATCTACAAAGCAGAAATTGAAGAAGCTATTATGGTGGGGTCTTCTCAATCCAAAGTGCAGCCCATACATAAGAAAGAAGCTCATATTCACAACATGCAAGAAGAAAATGATGCTCACTTTATTCCTAGTAGTCACTACTCCCATACCCATTGGGCAAGGGCGACCACCGAAACCGTTGTCAAGATTGGAGAAAAAGAGACTCCATGCATTGCCCTTATAGACCATGGCTCGGAAATCAATGTCATGTCAAGAAGTCTCTACGAGAATGGCAGATGGCCCATAGATGTGGACCCAGGATGGCACATGAAAGCAACCAATAACTCCTCTGGCGATCTCTATGTGGCATGCCCTTATGTACAAGTTACTATTGGTAATGTAAAAGATGATTTTCATTTCTTTGTTCAAGATTCTTGCAGCTATCCTATCATTCTTGGCCAACCTTTTATTTCTAAGTCTCGTTTGGAGACAAAGGTCCTTGATGATGGTTCATCATATGCTCAAATAAGAAGTAAGGATAATGACAAAGCTGTCCAATTTTTGACTGTATGTGTAAATCATCACCGGAATAGAGATTGATTAAGAGATTATCTTGTACCTCCTAATGCCCGAGAATTTAAGGGTTTTCGGGTAGCATTGCTATAAGTGGAGGCTATGGCGGTGCTTCATGTCATAAAAATTTGCCTCCACATGTAAAGGGGGCTATGCCAAAAGCTAACTTGCAGGTTTTTACGGTCAACAGTGTGGGCTGTTATAAAGAGTTTTCAGCCCCATGAATAGGGCTCAAAGAAAGCATTTATGTCATGTGGAACGAGAGCTGAAGAAAAATGATGTTTTGACTGAAAATGAAGAAATTTCAGGGCTATTTCATGGGCTGATTTATAATGATACATTGGCTGAAATATCTGCAGAGCTGTCCATGCAGAAAATCAAGCTGAAAATTAGTCCATACAGGTATGCACATTGGATATTTATGACATCATTCAAGAATTTGCAAATCAAGAAGTTTTTGGACAGCTAAACAAGGATGAGTAAGAGTAGAAACAAAATATAAGACAATTGACAAGAAGGTCAAGCCGGTGGCTACTCCTCTACCTCCCGAAAGTGAAGGACTGGTGGAAAGGGCATCCAAACAGCCAAGCCTTCATGATCCCAAAGATATTGGTCACCAATTTATAGCTGAAAGTTTACAAGAGCTGAAAATTGGTGAAGACTCTTTTCTCTTGCCAGCTGAAAAGAAAATCTTCATGTAGATGTTAAAGAAACATGGAAAAGCTTTTTCATTTCAGCCACATGAAATTGGCTGTGTAGATCCAAGTGTTGTGGCACCAGTGGTGATTTTCACGGTCCCACATGTTCCTTGGAATCTTAAACCAATTCCAGTACCAAGGGCTCATTTGCCTAAGTTACTGGAGCTTTTAAATGAAAAGATAAAAATGTGAATATTGGAGTCATCTTCAACTCCATATTCCAACCGATGGTTTACCGTGCCTAAGAAGAATGGATCTTTGCGATTCATTCAAGATTTACAGCCTGTCAATAAAGTCACTATTAGAAATGTTGGTTCGGGGCCAATTGTTGATGAATTTGCTGAGGCTTTTGCAGGTAGAGCAATTTATTCCATGGGAGATTTATATTCAGGCTATGTCCAATTTCAGCTTGCTTTGGAGAGCCGAGACATTACCACAATGAAGATGCCTCTTGGTTTAGTCCGCATGTGTACTCTACCTCAAGGAGCTACAAATTCAGTAGCTCACATGATGCATGCCATGCATAAAGTATTGAGAGATTATATTCCCCAACTAACTCTTCCTTTCCTTGATGATGTACCGATCAAAGAATGTGAAGTTCATGAGAAGAATGAAGAACTCAATGAACTTGGATGTCGCAAGTTTGTTTCTGATCATATTAATGATTGTGCTCAAATCTTGTCTAAATTGGAAGAAGCCCATCTTACTCTTTCAGGTGCTAAATCTGTTTTTGGAGTCGAAGAATTTCTTGTGGTAGGGCATATGTGTGGTCCATATGGCCGAAAGCCTTCTCCAACCAAGATTGATGCTATCAGCAAAATGCAGGAAGTATGCACAAATGTTTCAGAGGTGAGAAGATTTCTTGGAGCACGTGTCTTCTACCTTATTTGGATCCCACATTTCGCTCATGTTGCTGAAAATCTTTATCAATTGCTAAGAAAAGGCCAAAGGTTTATATGGGAAAAAGAGCATACTCAAGCTATTCGAAAATTGAAGAAATTGCTGATTTCAGCCCCCACCTTAAAGAGGGCTAATTACTCTAATGGACAGCCTATCATACTCACAGTGGACACAAGTCCTATTGGAATAGGATGGGTAGTCGGTAAAAACGACCTTGAAGGCAACAGATATGCAATTCGCTTTGGAGAAAAGGTTCTTAATGAACGTTAAAGAAGGTATGCTCAAATTAAAAGAGAACTTTGGGGAGTGGTAACTGCATTAAAATATGATCGGGAGTACTTCATGGACGCACATGTAATAGTTGAAACAGATTGTCTTCCACTCTTGGGCATGATTGCCAACTGCTCCACTCCCGACATAGCTATGCTAAGATGGATAGCCTATATTAAATCCTTAAATCCTAATTTAAAACATATTGCAGGAAGAGATAATCCAGTTGTGGACATGCTTTCGCGTGCCAGATATAAGGATGAAGAAGAGATGATGGATGAAGAAGAATCAGAGTCTATATTTGCTAAAAATGATGATGTAATTGCAGGTTCAGATTTGAAAACAGCAAGTACAGTTGTACCTAATGAAGGTTTAGCTGTAAAAAATGTAGGTACAACATTAATTACAGCAAGTACAACAGGTTCAGCTGTTGAAACAAAATTTACAGCAGCAAAGAAAGAAGAAACAACCATAGAAGGACAGTGGGAAGCTGAAAGACAGCATGCTCAATGTTTTGTTATGGTTTGTTCATACTTTAAAGAAGAATATTATGCAGGTGATTGGCTAAAAATTGGCCAATTTTTGAGCACTATGACAAAGAAGGAAGATTGGACTAATGAAGAGTTCAAGAGAATCAAGAGAAAAGCTTATGGCCTTTTTCTCAAAGATGGCTACCTTTGGAGGCATGCGAAAAAGAAAGGAAGGGCACCTGTTCATGTCTTAGGAGACAAGAAGACTCAAAGACAGGTCATGAAAGAATTTCATGAAAGTCTATTGGATGGTCATAGAGGCATTTGGGGCACTTTTGCCAAAATAAAAGAGAAATTTTGGTGGCAAAACATGTATAAAGACATTGAGCATTTTGTTGAGTCTTATCATGTTTGTCAAATGTACTCTATGGTTAAGCATAGAGATGGGCTTCGGCCTACCTTTCCTTTATCCATTCACTACAGATGGGTTATTGATTTAGTAACCATGCCTATAAGAATTTGGAACATGAGATATCTAGTACTTACTAGAGAAGATCTCACAAATCAAGTGGAAGGAAAAGCCTTGACAGCAAAGTCCACTCAAGCCGTTTGTAGATTTTTACTTGAAGAAGTATTTTGCAGGTATGGCTGTGTTGCCAAAGTAACTACTGATAGAGGAGAATTGGATGCCGATGAGGCTCGCCATTTCTTTGCTCAATTGGGAATCAAGCTATCTCTTACATCAGCCTACAATCCTGAAGGCAATGGTAAGAGTGAAAGAGGTCATCAACCATTCTCAAAGCATTGGCAAAATATTGTAGATGAAAGATGAGAGAATGGCCTAGAATGCTACCATTCGCATTATGGGCTGATAGAACTACCCATAGTGCAGTAACAGATTATATACCGGTTGAACTGATATATGGGCAGTCACCTATTATGCCTATTGAGGAGTCTATTGTCACATGGAGTATCTTGCCTTGGGATGAAGGCATAAATAGAGAAGAGTTGCTGATCTTGCGCATAAGGCAGCTTGAAAGAAGGCCAGAAGATGTTAAGACAGCCATTGAAAGGCTGAAGGTAGCAAGATTGAAGAATAAGAAGAGGTTTGACAAGCATCATCGACTCCATCCAAGAGCTATTCAAGAGAATGATTGGGTACTTGTTTATGACAGTAGTCTGGACGATCAATATAGTGCTCATAGGAAGTTAGCCAAGTGATGGTTTGGACCATACGTGGTGAAAATAGTACATGATAATACTACTTATACTTTGGCTGAAATGGATGGGACCATGGTCAAGGTACCAATAGCCGGTAAACGTATCAAGCTCTTCAAACGAAGAGAGTCTTCTACTTATGAGCTTGATGACTTGGATATGAGCCATCTACTTGAAGACAAGCAAGATGAAGAAGACTTAGAGGATGAAGATGAAGATATGTCAGAAGAAGACCCTCCTTAACCTGTAATTTTGTGAAATGACACATGTCGGAGGATGTGCAGGTTAGGAGGGGGTGAATGTCAGAAAGTTTATTGTTCATAATATAAAGCATGGAATTCTTATGAACACAGAAGAACTTTACTAGGATTTATATGAGGAATTTTCATACATAACTCAGTCATTGTTATCCAACAACCAATGAGAGCGGAGTTTTGAGCCTGGGATGTGCCTAAAATTTGCCAAAAAATCTGGAATTTAGGGGAAAAATATTCAACATCGAAGGCGGTGGCTCCAGCTAGGACGATTTTAAGCACCAAGTGAAAGACGACTTTTAAAAGGCGCCGAGTGACACGTGGATTTTGATAAATTTTTAGACTATTGTATAGGTTATCAGGAGTTACCAGTCAATGCGGGATGTAAAGACGGATGGGCAAAAATTTATAGCACTCGAATCGGAGCCAGGACGGGGAAATGGCCACAAATGGGGGAAGATATGAAAAGGTGGACACTGGAGAAGACCAAAAGGGGTGCCCTTTGGAGCCTTTGGCCCCCTCCCTCAAAAATTTTATGCATCCCTTATCAAAAAACGTGGAGAGAGAAGATGGGAGGATGAAAATGTGAAGAAGGCGCCATCACGAAAATTTGCCCCTCCATGGATGGATCTTGGATTGGTAGGTTACAAACACCCTATGCAACTAACATTACCCCCGATCTTCTCCCTCCTTGCCAGTCTTATCGCCTGTCTTCGCCCGTGAAATGGCTGTGGGAATGAGAAGAACCAGATCTAGTCTTTCTCTCTCCTCCCTCTCTCTCCCCTAAGGGGCTGTTCTTCCGTGCAAGAGGAAAATGAAGAATGGTGAAGGAAAGCTTGTCCGGATGGGACCGGATTGCTTCCGGATCAATGAAGACATGAAGATTGCTGATTGTGAAGATGCTGGACATTGAATGTGGCCTGATCCGCAGTCCCGCACCAAAATCGAGATCCTGAGACACGGAGCCTAAGCGGTAATTCAATTTTTATGAAGGAAAAATGAGTTTTTATGCTATTTGATTGATGAAACATTGTTCCCATGGGCTGATTATGCATAATGATGTTGTTTTCTATGAGTTTCAACAGTTTATAATCAGAAAATCATAAGTGATATGACTGAAATTAGTGTTATAAAACCCGAAAAACATGCGTTTAAGGGGTAAAAATGGGGTTTTTGCAAAATAAATGGGAAATATGAGACATAATACCTACAAAACTTGAAATTTTGTTGTCAAAGAACCTAAGGGCCACAGCCCACAATCAATCTTAATTCTTAGTCATTTTTAATTGAAAAAAATAGAGAAAAAATACCAAAAATGGTGAAAAATGGGTTTTAAATGGGAGAAAATTAGGAAACGGTAAAAGAAAAATGCCAAAAAATTACATGTGTGTTTGTGTAGCGTATAATAAAGGTAAAGCATGAGTTGGACTCGATTTACCCTTGTTTCTATGTTTCCATTCATGTTTATCGCTTTTTTTTGTAAGGAAACACACATAAAACGACTCTTTCATCTATCAACGAATGCAAAACATTAAACGGTAGGGTGAGAGGGGAGGTTGAGCGTCAAAATATACATTAAAATTTGGTTTATGTGTTGCATCATGCATATAGGACGTTGTTTTAAAATAAAGGGAAAGGCAGCATGAGTGTAAGGCTCGGTGTCTTTTCTCTTTGCAGTACATAAACGCTAGCATGGAAATCATGAAAAGAATTATTTCGCATGATGCACAATGCTGATTTTCTTCTGTTTGTGCACTAAACCATTCACATTATGCACTATGCATGGTTCATGGTATCAATGGAAAAGCTCCTGGACTGCATAGTAATTGTTTTCTTAGGAATTTGACCCACGATTGAGAGTGTAAGGTTATCCCTTGCTGTAGGGTAGAGGGTCGGTTTCCTAAGGGACTATCAAGTAAGGACATATGGTATATCTCCTGGAAATACGAGAAATATAAAAGAGAGGAGTTTGTGTTCGATTGTTTTATATGTTGAGCAGCGCATCAAGGGGTCAATCCCTGCGATGTAGGAGAGCTGCAGTGGGGCTGCGGTGTTTCTACCAAGAGGTTGCTTCCATGTATGTAATCATGGCATTGCCAATGTGTATGGGTTCTCCCTCTGAGGAGTTTATAGAGAAAGGGAAACGTTGGACTACAAAATGATGAAACTATAAACGCATGGATTAAGCTTTAGGGCAGTTTGTCCTTTAGCATTAGATTGATGCTCCTGGTCGGCGAGGCCGTGAGGGTGTTTGTGTGTCATAAGCATGAGGTCCGGCTAGTGCCATAGCCAGTGCCGGCCCATTTTAGGTCCCATCAACCAACTTAGATATGACTTAGTTGCATAAGTTCTTTTGTATTTGTCATACAATTTTCAGTTGTATCATGTAAAGAATTAAGTCTATGGGAACCCACAACTTGATCAGCTGGAAGTAATTGATAGTTTGTAGGCTAAGTCACCTTGGTTCAAGAGGAAAATTTGGTTAGAAATCAAGAAAAGTGCCAAAAGTCCACTAGGTTCATGTGGGACTTGAAATAATGGAATAAAATGACTTGTAAGTGACCTAAGTGGACAAAAAGTTAAGTGGGAGAGCTGAGCAAGATGCAGCCCGGATTTTTCGACGCAAAAAACGGGCTTGCATACCTGTGGCAATGAGAAGGAGCTGTGGGCTATGGTGCATGCTCTAGAGCATGCAACATCAAGGCTAACTGGAGCTAAAGAGGGAGATACAAACAAGGAAGGTGAAAGCTCTTCTTACCTGTCCATTTGCTATGATGAAAATGAATGGTACGACAGTCCATAAAAGGGGGAAAACCTGAGAAAAAGTATTCAGCCTGCTCTTATGTACGTCTTCTCTCATTCTTTTACCTTATTCATGGTCCAATGAAGCCCGTCTTGTACCCAAGTACTTGAGTGCCTTTGGGGCAAGCAAAGGGGAGGATTTTGAAGGTGTAAGGGCTGTTATGGACTGAAAAAACCAGTCATAAACAAGGCAGCCCACTATTCTTGTCCATTTTGATGAGTAAATAAGTGATCTATGTGGTTGTAATAGAGGAAATTGACCTCTAAACATCAGGGCTTCACTTGTGAATGATTAGAGGAGTTTATTCTTGGGATTGTATACACTTTTGGAGCTTGATTATGGGCTGAAATTTACTGTTTTAAAATAGGGCTGAAGTTAAAATTATGCTTTATCAGTGCATTTCATGAGCTTTTGATCTATGTCTTGAATGTACTTGTATCTACCATCAAAATACTTATTTCTTGGAGTTGTTATCCATCCATGTTCATGAAATGAAAACCATTTGAGCTTACATTTGGAATATGCATTTGGTTTAAATATGAGATTATCCCTAATGCAAAGACTTATTATTCCCATATGCATTTGATGTGATCAAGACAAAGTCTTTCATTCCATTCATGTATGCTAAATAAACAGAAAAAGCTTGATATCTTCTTCTTCAACTAAGTCATTTCTAAAACCCAAATCTTATCAAACCCCAATCTTTCCTCCTTCTCTAAACCTTGAATCCCACACTCTTCTTCTGCTCTAAACCTCGGTGGTAGACCTTCAACTCCCAACACGGCGACAACATTCCTGTCATGGTTATTTGGAGCCCCCTTGGCTAGGGTTGGTGAACAGTTGGGGGTAGCTTGGTGCACCCTCCATGAATTCAACCTGATTCATTATTCAAATTTCTTTTGTGAGCTTGGATCATACATTCCTCATACAGACATTGAATCTAGATGTACAAGCACAAACAACAATGAAGGCGAGTGCTCAGGACATCTACTAAGGTGGAGTTCCCATCTTTAAATGCTTAGCGATGCCCTTCTTGTGTCTTTCTTGCCTTGGTATCAATTTCCACTATCTTCTGAGAGATAGAGAATATCCTCTTTCCGACCTCACTCCTATGTAAGAGGAGCGAGCAATTACACTATTGGATTTTTATATGATAGTTTTTAGATGGTAGCTTTCCTAAGTTGCTAACCTTTGGTTCTTATCTTAAGATCCAGGTCTTACATGATTCTAACTAGGATTTCAATTGGTTAGTTGGTAACCATTTTCCCACCTCAGAATTTTATCGAGGTTCTAAGTTTACCCTAGGGTTTCCTTCCCTCAAGTTAGCAAGAACTTGTGTTTGCTCCTCTCGCAAGTCAAGCATAAACTAAGTCCATTGACCATTCTGAAGTAGTGTGAGCATTGAATATAAGTTGGCAAATAGTCATTCTTCTTGTGGGTACGACATTCGAGCTTTCTTGTGTTAGCTTCGAGATGTATCATATTTTGAAAATGATATACCCAATAATATTTTGGATCCATTGCAACTGGCTATTGGGGTGGATACCAAAGAGCATGTTGACTCTAAATCAAAATATGGTCATAAGGGAAACTTGACCTATTTGCGATTAGAACCCTAGTTGAGTAGAATTAAATCTTAGGCTCCCTTATCATGTAGGATTTCATTTACCAAACTAGTCCTTGCAATTAAGCTTAGCACTTCACATGCGCATCTTAGATCTACCTTTTTAGATGCATCCCTATTATGTGGTGCAACTGAGGCTATCTAGGATGCCATGCGAATCTAGTTGCAAGTCTTTCCTGAGTTGATGATACGATGCGGGATTCCCATTCCTAAATGGTCTATAGGATGAAATTGACCTATACGGAGTATTTATGTACACCAGTAATCTATGATGCATTTGAGAAAGTTCGAACCTAATACTTGGCTTAATTACTGCAACAATTCGTATATGCTCAATCTATTCATGACAATTCATGGTTATTAAGCCTTTTCAACTACCTTTCGAGTTATACAAGTTACGTGATGCGAAGTATGACTTCTTCCTAATGATGTCCATGCTTAAATGTTCAATTTCAAGTAGTAGACACGGTAACGATACCTGGTTTTGGAGTGTCAAATTAGCATTTACGCCCAATAACCCGTTCGTGTTGATGGTGGCATCTTTGCCCAATCCTCCTTTTGTAGTCACGGCTTTCCCAGTTACTTGAGAGAGTTTACATTTTGGGGCCATTTCAGAGCTTGGGATGCATCCTTCACTAGGACTCCTTGGTGCTGGAGTTCCCTATGCCTTAGCTTGACGTCCGCGATCTCCTTGTCAACTAGAAGTAATCGATGGAGAGGTTACAGGGACTCATGATGGGGAGAGAGGGTACTCGAGGCTTCGCCCAAGAAAAAAATTGTCCTTGGGCCTCCTCTCTCTCTGTCTCTCTCTTCCTCTCTTACTCTCGGTTTCCCTTCCCTCTCCTCTCTCTCTCTCTTAAGCTTAGCAATAGGGGGTAAAGAAGAATGGTGTGTTACTGCTCAAAGGGGGGGGGGGAGAAGAGAATTATCCTACCTTCGCTAAGGAGGGGGGATTTATAAGGGATATGGTGGGTAATAATTGGTGGGGGGTGTGACACATGGTCCCCTCCCTTTCCCTCCATTCAAGAGGCTAGAACAACCTTCTGTCATGCAATAGTTTATGGAGGAGAAGGAGAGATAGTGGGTGGGGTGTTGGAGGTGGCACACGTGTGCCCCTCCCCCCCATTGGATTTGTCGTTGTGTCTACTTGCCTTCTCTTAGTGTTGATGCCCACTACAGCTCTGTGATCTTTGTCATCCTCTTCTCCTACCTCAACTACATGTTCAGCTCCCTCCCCTCCCTTCTTTACCTCTATCGTCTCCTCCCTCGCTCCCGTTGACTCAGAGTTCTACTCCCCCTCCCTTCACCAATTGATGGCATCGACGGGGGTGACATTATTATTATTTTGTTTTATTATTAAATATTTTAAGGGGGGTCTTGCAGCAAGACGAGATATTACTAATGGGACCTAAAATGGGCTGGCACTGGCTATCGCACTAGCTAGACCTCATGCACACAAAAGACAATCCCACCATATGGCCTCACTGGCCAGGAGCATCTGTAATACACCGATGAACACTAGATAGACTTAATTATGCATTTGGAACTGATATGTAGTCCAGTGTTTACCTTCCCTTCTCCTCAGAGGGAGATCCCATAACATGTAGGCATAGTGCCTCGTCACACAAACATCAGGAAGCTCCCCTTGACTGATTGCCGTGGCTCCAATGCCACTCTCCTACACCTTGGGGATTGGCCCCAAGATGAGCCGCTCCAACATATAATACATAACACACAAAATACACTCTTTTCTTGTTTTGTACGATCCAGGAATATATAAATCCTCCCCAAACAATCCCAAGGGAAGCATACAACTATACTACAACAAAGGCTCCTTTCCACTCAACGTATAAGTCATGTCCTAGGAAGACAATTGCTATGCAATCCAGGACTGATATCATGTCATGCATCATGCATAGTGTATATGATCCTTGTGCACAAAAAATATTTATCAAATCAGCATTTTGTGATGTGGAAAAACAGCCCTTTCATGATTTTCACTTAAACGTATGCTTCGATGTATGGAGACTAGCACTAATTTCTCGTGCTACTAGGCCCTTAGACTCAATTACCGCAATTCTAAATGAAACGCATAATCAAATGTTTCATCAATTCAAACCCTCTCAGCCCTCTTTATCTCTTAACCTCACCCTTTCCCTCTAACGTTTAGGTTATGCTGCATTGCATAGGTGTAGGGTATTATTTTGCATGTATTTTTCGAATAAAATGGAAAAAACATGAACTCTAACATATAAACAAAGACAAACTAAAGCAAAACTTCATGTCTCAGCTTTATTATATAGCCACAACCATGAATCATAATTTTCTAGATTTTTATAACGCGAAAATCTTATTTTTTCCCAATTTTATCTATTTTTCTCTATTTATTTGTGCATAAAAATAGGTTATTTTTTGATCTATGATTAGTGGTTGATTATGAAGGTTAGAATTTTATCCCATGCGCATCTCTTTTTCCCACCCGAAACCAATAAAATCTTCATTTTTACTCAAAATATACACTTTTCGGGCCATAATTTAATTATTATGACTATTTATCATTACGAATCTGCAACGTTTTTTATGCACAGCTTTCAGTGATAGTGCAAACAAGATCCAAACAAATTTTTGTTCCATATAAATTTCATTTAGACCATCAAACATCAACAAGAAGCAAATTTCCTTTGTAAAAATGAGGCATATCGCTTATTTACTTGTTGCGGGTTTTGTAATTAATTTTTTTGGGTTGCCAATGGACCGACCAATAGAAAATCTTTAGTGCTGAACATCTCCTCTTAGCCTCCTCTTGATCTTGGAGCAATCCTATGTCAAGAATCGCGTGGTGGGGGGACTTGCTCAAGATGCTGCGCCAAACAGACACAGAATGCACAAGGAGAAGCTCACTCAAGAGACAAGAAGAGAGATGGAGGCCAAAACGTTTTCTTGCTGGTTTCTTCTTCTTTTTCCACACTCTTTACAATGTACACAAAGTATAGATAAGATACAACATAAAGGAAAGTGGCATACTAAGTCAAACAATGCATAACCGACTACACTAGTCGACTAGCGCTATAACTATGCCAGCTGTAAATAGGTGTAACAATCTGAATATAATAAGTAATGAGTTAGTGGCCATGTGAGAGTCATAATGACCATTGACGTGCTAAGTGTAGACGTGTGGACCCATCTAACCAAGCGGTCCATCATCAATGTCCGCATGTGTTGAGCTTGTCATCTCAACACTCCCCCACAAGCTCAACTGGATCTTTGCAACTCCAAGTAAGCTTCGAAGCTTTTGAAGCTTCTCTGTACCAATGCCTTCGTGAATATGTCAACTATCTAATCCAGTGTGCTGACACACACCAAGTCAATCTCACCTGCTAGTACATTCTCTCTTACAAAGTGGTAGTGTACCTCAATATGTTTTGTCCTGGCATGGAACACAGGGTTCCTAGACAACTGTATACTGCTCATATTGTCACAATAAATGACAACTGGAACTTCCACTTTCACATCCAAATCAGCCATTAACTTTTGTAGCCATACTATCTCACATGCTGCAATAGCAGTACCTCTATACTCAGCCTCTGTACTCGACAAGGCAACTGTAGATTGCTTTTTGCTGCTCCAAGCAACTGCTGCACTATCAAGAGAGAACATGTATCCGTTGGTAGATCTTCTATCAGACATACTACCAGCCCAATCTGCATCTGTGTATCCAAACACGTGTACATCTGTACCTGCCTCATAGAAAAGTCCATAATGTAATGTGGACTTCACATATCTCAATATGCATATGACTGCATCCAAATGTGGCTTTCTAGGTACTTGCATAAATTGACTCACAAGACCAACAGCGTAGCTCAAGTTTGGCCTTGTAATGGTCATGTAGATCAAACTTCCTACTATCCTCTTGAACATAGTAGAGTCTTCTATCTCATCCCCAACATCAGCACTCAACTTTACATTCTTCTCCAACGGGGCTGAAAGTGGTTTGCATGCTATCATACCATACTTGGACAACATATCCAAGCCATACTGTCTTTGGGACAGCCATATATCATTATCACATTTGATCACCTCAATGCCAAGGAAGTACCTTAGCTTACCTAAATCCTTCATCTCAAACTTCTTTTTCAAAAAATCCTTAACTTCAACAATCCCACTATCACTATCACCTGTAATAATCAAGTCATCCACATAGATGACTATGATGACCAAACCTGCATCTCCCTTTCTCACATAAAGTGAGTGATCAGAATCAGAAACATAAAAGCCAATATTGACAAGATACCCTCTGATCTTGTCAAACCATGCTCTAGGTGCTTGTTTGAGCCCATAGAGCGCCTTCTTCAACCTGCACACATACGTGGGATGCTCTAAATCTTCATAGTCTGCTGGTTGATCCATATACACTTCTTCCTGCAAATCACCATGCAAGAAGGCATTCTTCACATCCATTTGCTGCAACCTCCAACCTTTGGCTACTACCAAAGCAATCACACATCTGACAATTGCCATCCTAGCAACTGGACTGAAGGTTTCTTCATAATCTATGCCATATGTCTGGGCATAGCCTTTTGCAACCAGCCTAGCCTTGTACCTACTAATAGAACCATCAGCATTGTGCTTAATCTTATAAACCCACTTACATCCAATAGCTTTCTTGCCCTTCAGCAATGATACTAGATCCAAAGTCTTATTGGCCTCTAATGCAGCCATCTCCTCATCCATTGCTGCATCCCAATGAGCATGACCAATAGCCTCCTCAAAACATGTGGGCTCAACATCCTCAACTAGTTTCACCATATAAGCATAATGGTGAGCTGCACAACCTTCAAAACCAAATCTTTTAACAGGGTATCTGACCCTGCTAGATTTGCATACCACCGGATCACTCAATGGAGCCTTTACATTACTATGAGCTCTCTATACACTAGGTGTCCTAACAGAAGGAATACCAAGCTCATCATCCAAGCTCTCTGAGCCATTGGAGTCTCCATCAAGAACTGCATCAATGCCATCTGACACTTTATTCTTTCCTGTCTTTACCTATAGTGCTACTAGATGCACCTAAACATGTAGAGGTACTCCTTAGTCTCCCAGACCAAGGACTACGAGATGATGTCTGTGGTCCACTAAGAGTCCGTGATTCTTGCTTTTCAGCCTACACATGAGTGTCATGATCATCATCATCATCCAATGCATCACCATTAGATGCATAACAACTGCTCATTTCATCAAAGATGACATCCTTGCTCACTCTGAACTTACATGTGACAGGGTTATAACAACGATACCCTTTCTGCTCTAAAGAGTATCCAATAAGAACACATTTTTCTGCCTTTGGATCAAGCTTCTTCCGTAGCTCATCTGGCACATGAACGTATGCAACACAGCCAAATACCTTCAAGTGCGATACATCAGGCTTCTTGCTAGTAAAGCATTCTTTAGGAGTCATCCCATGAACTGCAGTTGTGGGAGTTCTGTTCATAATATAAACAACAGTATGAACAGCCTCAGACAAAAAATGCTTAGGCATATTCTTTTCAGCCATCAAGGCACGTGCAACTTCTGCAATATGCTTGTTTTTCCTTTCTGCAACCCCATTTTGCTGTGGGGTATATCTGCATGTGAACTGTCTCTTTATCCCATGAGACCTCAGAAAATCACTGAACTCATTCGAGAGGTACTCTCCCCCTCCATCTGACCTCAAGCACTTTACTTTCAAGCCTGTTTCTCTTTCAACTGCAGCCTTGAAAGTTCTAAAGTGCTCAAACGCTTCACTCTTTTCCTTCATAAAATATACCCACAGCTTTCTAGAACAATCATCAATGAATGTGACAAAGTATGAACTGTCTCCAAGAGATACATTTTGTGTAGGCCCCCAAATGTCTGTATGCACAACATCAAGGATATTTCTGCTTACATCTATGTCATGTGAAAAGGGTGTCTTGCCTGCTTACCAAACTGACATGCTTCGCATACCTTATGAAATTCTGCAACTCTAAATGTAGGCAAACCTGTAACCAATCCTTTGGACTGCATTAATTTCAGCCTTTGTACATTTGCATGTCCAATGTGTTTATGCCAAATTTCAATATTTGCAACAACACCTTTTCCTTTAGCATACATAGCAACATTCATAGTAGGAATTCCAACATCCAGAGTAAACATACGTCCAACTCTACTTCCCTTTTCTATCAACCTACACTTGTCATTGAAGTCTTCTACAAAGCAGCCCTTTGCATTAAATCTGACTTGCAGCCCTTGCTCTATCGTTTGACTTGACTGACACTAAGTTCTTTGTAATAGATGGCACATGTAATACATCTGAAAGACTCTTTGTCTTACCATCATGCAAGGACAAGGGAACTTTTCCAATGTGTGAAATTGGGTGGCATGAACCATCACCCGTCTGCACATAACCTGCATTTTGCAAATCTTGCATCTCTCCAAACCATTCTGCATGGCTGGTCATATGATTGGATGAACCTGAATCAACATACCAAACATCATCATGTGTTTCCTTTCCTGTAACAACATTCAGCATATGCTGCATAACAAATAGACGTTCATTTTTGTCTTTATTTTGTCGTGAAGACGATGCATAGTTTCCTTGCTGCAACTTACCACTGCGAATATCATCTTTCTTAGCATAACATTGGGCAGCAATATGACCTATTTTTCCACAGTAATGACACACAATACCAGAGTTGTTAGAGCCTTTGTTTTGCCATCCACCTCTTCCTCTAAAGCTCCCCCTGCCTCTAAAGTTACCACGACCTCCTGAAACCTGCATATCTCCAAATTGCTGATTCAATCTGTTTTGCTGGTTGTCACTACCACGTCTTGTACCGTGGCCTCTTGAAGAGAACCTGCCACATCCCCTTCCTGAACTGGAGTAGAAAGCTTGAACCTGTTCACCACTTCTTTCAGATGTCTCACTCTGCATGTTGATCTCTTCAGTGATCATAAGGGAGACCAACTCATCGAAATCTGGAAATGGCTTTCTGACATATATGAAAGTTACAAAAGACTTCCAAGCCTTTTCATTGTTAAGTCCACCCAAGGTAGACGATACCAAATCATCATCATCGGGCATTGCATCAATCGCTGCCAATGCATCTGCAATGCTCCTTACCTTTAGTGCATACTCATTGATAGACATATTCCCTTTCTTCAATGTATTCAACTCTTGCTTGAGTTGAATCTTTCGTGCCTTTGTATTTACGGACAACATACTTTCAAGTATGTTCCAAGCTACATATGAATTCTCTGCATTTCTAATATGTCCCAGCATATTATTGTCAATTACTGCAGATAGCCAATACATGACCTTCTTATCTTTTGCATTCCATTCCTTCTGTGGCTTTGCCTCTTCTGCGGTTGGAGGATCATTCACCTCTGGCTCCTTTTCTTCACCTGAAACAAACTTGTAGAGGCCTTTTCCAATAAGGGAGTTCGTGACACGGAACTTCCATGAAGGGTAGTTGTTCTTGTCGAGCTTCTCAATGATGGGGCTTCCATTGTTCTCTGCCATTATCACAAAACTAATACCAAACAGCAAGCAAATCTTCTGCAACCCTCGACCTGTAGTGCACAATAATACACCAGACAGCTTTTTTCACTATCTGCTCAACAATACATGCAATCTGCAACCTGTTTGCAGATAAATCTTATGTTTACTTCCTGCAAACACCTCAAGAATTATAGATTTGCTATCTGTAATATGCGCACCCACTTTTGGTCAAAATAGCTGAAATCACAGTGTACCTTGAAACTGCTGTCCACAACCTTGCGGCTCTAAACCGGGGCCTGAAACGGCCTCAGATGCCCAAAATAACTGCAGAATGGCCCTAAAGAGCTGATTTCTAGAATACATGGTACTCTTGGTGCACACCAAATCTCATTGCAATCTGAAATTTTTGCTCTGCCATGCTTCCGGTGCCTCCACAGGCACTATCTAAGAGAAAGAGTGAAAGGATGGGAGAGCTTCTTACCCGTGGCTTGCTTGCTCGAACCTTGCTTCTTCTCCTTCACTTTAGCCTTCGAAATCAGCCTCTCTCAGTGGCGCGGCTCTGATACCATGTCAAGAATCGCGTGGTGGGGGACTTGCTCAAGATGCTGCGCCGAACAGACATAGAATGCACAAGGAGAAGCTCACTCAAGAGACAAGAAGTGAGATGGAGGCCAAAACGATTTCTTGCTGGTTTCTTCTTCTTCTTCCATACTCTTTACAATGTACACAAAGTATAGATAAGATACAACATAAAGGAAAGTGGCATACTAAGTCAAACAATGCATAACCGACTACACTAGTTGAATGCCGCTCTAACTATGCCAGCTGTAAATATGTGTAACAACCTAAATATAATAACTAATGAGTCAGTGGCTATGTGAGAGTCATAATGACCATCGATGTACTAAGTGTAGACATGTGGACCCATCTAACCAGGTGGTCCATCAACAATGTCCACATGTGTTGAGCTTGTCATCTCAACATCCTGTTTATGCGGTGCAAGCATCCTTCAACTGGTCTTCATTCTTCTTCCTGGGCATGAACTGCCCCTTAAGGGGAGAGAGAAAGACTAATTTTTTATCTTCATGTCCAGGCATCCATTTTAGAGGCCTAAGGCGGCGATAGGGAGCGTAGACAAGATGTAGATCAGGGATGTAGTCAGTTGGGGGGATTGTTCTTCATCCCCCATAGCCCCTCCATCCCCAAAAAATCGGCTCCTTGCAACATCGCCATCTTCTTCTCCTTCAAGCTAATAAAATGTCCCCCCCTCCCTCCCCCCATTTCGTGAAATATTTTGGGGGCTGAGGCCCCAAGGGTCACCCCCCTTGGCCTAAAGTCTCTTTAGACTTGACATCCTTTTGTCCCTCCATATCTCGGGCACTCCCATTTGACTGTTCGACATCGGATTTGACATTTGAAAAATTATGTACGTTCGGCTCAAAGTCCCCCCATATTGGGCATCTCCCGGGATCCAATTCGGCAGTTGAAAAATTTATGAAAAATTTTCAACCGTGGCTCGGTGGGTCTTTGAAGCACTTTTGGGGCCTTGTCACTTGAAATTATACTAATTGTAGTTGCCACCTTCAACGAAGTCTATTTTTCCCTTGAAATTCAGATTTTTTGGTTATTTTTAAGCACTTATCGGTGTCAAAAATCATTTGTCAATTACATGCTTCCTCCCTTAAGGAATCAAGATATCCTCATCTTGAAGGGATTTGGGGGTATTGTTCATTAAGAGTACTCTCATCAATCCATGGGGCATCCTCTTCTGGATAGTCCTTCCACTATCGCTTATACGTAGTTGGCTACTTCTTTGAGGGGAATAACACCTTACAATCTCCAGTTGCCGCCTAGCCCTCTCAGTACGTTTCACTTTTTGTATTTCGGCTTGATGGTTCTTGTCAGAGGACATAAACCAACTATTTGGTCCCTAGAAACCCTAGATTCGAAACCACCACTTGTTGGCGGCTCCTTGAAAACGCACCATTAATGGGACCTAAAATGGGCCAGCACTAGCTATGGCACTAGGGACCTCATGCACACAACAGACAACCCCACTACACGGCCTCGCAGGCAAGGAGCGTCTGTAATACACCGATGAACACTAGATAGGATTAATTATGCGTTTGTAGCTGATATGTAGTCCAACGTTTACCTTTCCTTCTCCTCAGAGGGAGATCCCATAACATGTAGGCATAGTGCCTCGTCACATAAACATCAGGAAGCTCCCCTCGGCTGATTGCCACAGCTCCATTGCCACTCTGCTACACCTCGGGGATTGGCCCCAAGATACGTTGCTCCAACATGTAAGAAATAACACACAAACTCCACTCTTTTCTTGTTTGGTACGATCCAGGAATATATAAATCCTCCCTAAACAATCCCAAGGGAAGAGTACAACTGACCTACAACAAAGGTTCATTCCACTCAACGTACAAGTCATGTCCTAGAAAGACAATTGCTATGCAATCCAGGATTGATACTATGTCATGTATCATGCATAGTGTATATGATCCTTGTACACAAACAATATTTATCAAATCAGCATTTTGTGATGTGGAAAAAACAGCCCTTTCATGATTTTCACTAAACTATGCTTCGATGTATGGAGACTAGCGCTGATTTCTTGTGCTACTAGCCCCTTAGACTCAATTATCACATTTCTAAATGATATGCAAAATCAAATGTTTCATAAATTCAAACCCTCTCAGCTCTCTTTATCTCTTAACCTCACCCTTTCCCTCTAATGTTTAGGTTATGCTACGTTGCATAGGTGTAGGGTATTATTTTGTATGTATTTTTCATATAAACGGAAAAAACATGAACTATAACATATAAACAAAGCCAAACTTCATGCCTCAGCTTTGTTATATAGCCACAACCATGAATCATAATTTTCTAGACTTTTATAACGCGAAAATCCTATTTTTATCTATTTATTTGTGCATAAAAATAGGTTATTTTTTGATTTATGATTAGTGGTTGATTATGACAGCTGAAAGATGTTTTGTCTTAGAATTTTATCCCATGCGCATCTCTTTTCCCCACCCGAAACCAATCAAATCTTTATTTTTACTCAAAAAATGCACTTTTCGATAATTTAATTATTATGACTATTTATCATTACGGGTCTGCAACGTTTTTTATGCACAACTTTCAACCATAGTGCAAACAAGATCCAAACAAATTTTTGTTCCATATGAATTTCATTTAGACCATCAAACATCCAAAGAAGCAAATTTCCTTTGTAAAAATGAGGCATACCGCTTATTTGTGTGTTGTGGATTTTGTAATTAATTTTTTCGGGTTACCAATGGACCAACCAACAGCAAATATTCAGTGCTAAACACCTCCTCTCAGCCTCCCGTTGATCTTGGAGCAATCTCGTTCATGCGGGGCAAGCATTCTTCAACCGATCTTCGCAAGCATCCTTCAACCGATCTTCATTCTTCTTCATGGGCATGAACTGCCCCTTAAGGGGAGAGAGAGGAAGGAGAGAGAAATACTGGTTTTTTATCTCCATGTCTAGGCAGCCATTTTAGAGGCCGAAGGCGGTGATAGGGAGCGTAGACAAGATGTAGATTAGGGATGCAGTCAGTTGGGTGGTTGTTCTTTAGTCCCCATAGCCCCTCTATCCCCAAAAAATCAGCTCCCTGCAACGTCGCCATCTTCTTCTCCTTCATGCCAAAAGAACGCCCCCCCCATTCCATGAAACGTTTTGGGGGGTGAGACTCCAAGGGTCACCCCCCTTGGCCTAAAGTCTCTTTAGACTTGACAGCCTTTTGTCCCTCCACCTTGGGCACTCCCATTTGATTGTCCGGTGTCGGATGTGACGTTTGAAAAATTATGTATGTTCAGCTCAAAGTCCCCCACTGCCAGGCATCTCCGAGGATCCAATCTGACAGTTGGAAAAATTATGAAAATGCCCCAACCGTGGCTTGGTGGGTCTTTAAAGCACTTTTGGGATCTTGTCACTTAAAATTGTATTGATTGCAGTTGCCACCTTCGACGAAGTCTATTTTTCCCCTGAAATTCGGATTTTTTGGCTGTTTTAAGCAGTTATTGGTGTCAAAAATCATAAGTGATTGGTGACCATGGAATAGGGCGACTCAGCCATCGTATCCCATGAACAAATCTGCACATACACACAACCACAAGGAGCATCAAGCTGATACAAAACAAAACACATCACAGCTCTCATCCAACCCCCTAACAAAACCAAGGCATGAAATCCATGAGGAGTAGGCTTAGCATAATTTGACAAAAAACCCAAAGCTAGTCACTAACCAACTGCTCCAACATAGCCCGAAAAAAATAAGTATTAGAGAGGTAATCCTAAGTGGTGGTTTGAACTACCTACCAAACTAAGGACAACTCAACTAGGAACTCCTACAAGGCGAGGACTCTTATAGCCTGATCAAGAAATACTTCCTTTAAGCACATTTTAACCTTTTAGACCTTCATTTTCCATGCTCGAGCATATAAAAAGGAGGGAGCTGAGCGTAGTGACCTAAGGAGAAAACATAGCATCGGCCTTAGGTCTTGTCTTGGTACCCAAGAACCTACCAAGCCCTCGCAAGGCGACACTTAATCCTTTTCTAACACTCACTTTTATTTTCGCTCCGACCTTCTTTTATTTGCTTTTTTTTTCAGCTAGTTGCCACCCCTAGGAAGACAAGGCATTGGCCCTGGGCCGACTGGGGGGGCTATCCTTGGAACCCCACTGAGGGGGCCGCTGGCCCTCATGGGACCCCCCCCAGCCAGGGGCCGCTTTTCGCGGCCCCTTGACCCCAAAATAGGGGCCCCTTTTAACTCCCTTATCCTGCAACTCAATGCAATGTGCCTTGAGTTACTACCAGCTTAACTACTCAGTCCAACCCAAAGACTAGACCCACAATGGTCACCTTTTTGCCATCTGATCACATAGACCTCATCTAATATACAAGTTAGGACTCAACCAATGTCCGGGCTCACATTTGACTTCTCCTCATAATGGGGGCCTTACAACTTTGAGAACCATGGATCATTGGTGGCACCTTATGAGGGTGGGGCATTGAGTATATCTAACACCCCCCCTCAATGTCCACCCATAGGTGAACTATCTCCTCGGTCCAATGCCGAGTCTCTAAAGATGAACTTGAAGCAAATCCTTCATAAGTGCTTTGGTCTTCAACTTGTGAAAATCCTTGTGCAACCAGTCTAGCTTTGTACTTTTCTAAGGTACCATCAGCCTTGTACTTTAGCTTTTAGAGCCACTTGGTGCCAATAACCTTTTGCTTGGCTAGCCGATCCACTAGCTCCCAAGTGTCATTCTTCATTATGCTGTCATACTCGGCTTGCATAGCTTCCTTCCATGCTGGATCTGCAAGTGCTTCTTCTAAGTCAGTTGGCTCCTTTGCTTCTCTCATAATCTCAGCCATCAAGGCCATATTAACTATGTGAGCAGAAGCCCTCCTTTGCTCCTCTATTCTCTGAGACCTCCTTGGTCCACGGGTCTAGCCCCAGGCCTCAGGTCTTGTCTTGTCCCTAGGAACCTACCAGGCCTTCGTAAGGTGATAAACAACTGCTCAAATATTTTTTTCCTTCTCTATTTTTATAGGGGTTAAAACCCCTTTTTACACACCTCCGTATACTCATATATTTTCTATCGAATATTTTGGTTATTTTCCTTGGTATTAGTTTTAGTAGGCTTCTCTAACTGCCTCACACTAACAAAAACTCCTAGAACGGCTGTCTAGCAGGTCAACAGAACATGGTCGCTAGGATTGCCATCTAAAACAGGTCTTTCAGTGCCTGATAATGCTGCCTTTACAGGAGATAATGACTACTCAAACCTTCCACAGACATACATAGCCTAAACCTGGGACTTCATGCCTTGATCGCTGGTTCCTAACAAACAAAAAGAAAATACCCCTTACAAACACATACATCATTATTTTCTTAAGGGAAAAAGACTCGGAAAGGGGACGAAACCACCTGGAATGGCCACAAGAAGCTTCTTCTCAGTAAAGGCTCCCTCCAGCGACTTCGTCAACCTGTAAGGTGCAATCACTAAAATGGCAAACCATTAAACGTACCTGCACCAAATAGACATAGGGCCCTCTTGGCCTAAAGAAATAGCACATTTCACTTCAAACTAACTGGCCCTCTGTGAGGTGCCCGCCCATTGGCTTTTTAGGCACTCTTTTAGCAATCTATCGAGAAACGAATCTAAGCATCGCTGCCCGGGACTCCCAAAGAATGTTCTGAGTTTTGTCGCCTGGGGTTCCCCGAATCCGCCTAGCAACGGAACATTCATGACCGAACCCACTAGGATCGACGTGAAATTTGGGTTCCTAGTTGTCAAGGTCTCCTGTTAGCATTCTAGCGTCGGGTTTTGGACATCCTACTTTACGCAGAGATACCCAATCCAAAGCAGACCCATGCCGCACTTGGTTCAAAGAGAATGGGAAACGAGAGGGATGCGCTAGTCAACCTCTCTGCCCATAGGGCATAGTCCCATTCCGGTCCCCTAAAACGGCATAAATCGGGTTCTAACCTAACAATACCTAAAGGTCGAATGACGATAAAAACTTATGAGAAGCCTCCCAATTCTCTGGGACCACCCTGTCGTAGGACGAACCCGTCGGGGGTTTCGCCCACCCGCTTCCCTTAATAGCTTTAGTTTTTTAATTAGGTCCTACCACACTTATGTGTAACACTTAAAGTTAGCTTAATTAATTAAGCGTTTTAGGGAACAGGGTTCGTTCGCATAACTTATAGCACAGACACGAAAACAGAGCAAAGCAATCTATTGACAAACAAGTTTAAACAAGTTCCTTAACTTATCTTCAAGTTAATCTTTGTTTCCCACCCACACAGGAGAAATTATGTATTGCTTTGATGGAACCTAAAACGGGCCGGCACTAGCTCGTGCACTAGCCGGACCTCTATCACAAGCGCTCAACAACCCCATGGCCTCGCAGCCAGGAGCGCTGATGACACATACATTGCCTTCCTAGACATCTTGCGTTTGTATTACGTCGATTTTAGTCCACTCTTATCTCACCCACTACTCCTCAGAGGGAGTCCCTTACACATTCCCGAATGGCACGAAGCACAGACATAGGGGGTCCTCCAACGGCTGAGTGCCGCCACCCCTCTGCGACTCTCCTACACCTTGGGGATTGGCCCCTCGATGCGTCGCTCAACATATAAACATTTCACACAAAATCCACTCAAGGTACCATTTAATCGCATACAGGAATGTACCATTGTCCTTACTTCTCTTTCCCTTAGACCCCACGATTAGCCTATGGCTTAGGATGTCCTGTCTCTCACTCAACGTAGGTCAAGATCCTAATGAAAGCAATTGCTGTGCATCCAGGATTTCTGGCACCTTTAAATATTTCCATGATTTATGCATATTGTGGATGCTAAGTGCTCAAACAATTATGAAATCAATATTGTGCACATGCGGAAAACATCCTTTCAATGATTTTCAACTATCGATCTTATGCGGCGTTGCACGAACCTAGCACCAAGGAAACCCTTGTGCTACTAGGCCCTTATTTTATAATCATTCACCGACCTATATGGCATGCAAACAAAAACAACAATCTTTTCATCATTTTACTCCACATTTAGACACATTTTAACCACTCTACCCTCCCATCGATCAAATGTTGTATTGTGGTATAGATTTATAGGGTATTTTGCCATCATTTTACGTGTAAAAAGCGGGAAAAACACACTAGAACAAGAAGGTGGGGATGAACTGAGGCAAATCCTCATGCTTTAGTCCCCACAAACATTCACAAACATTGTTCTTAATTTTCATTAATTTTCCGCACCCAAAATGCATTTTTCCCTACTTTTTATGGTTTTTCTCTATTTTCCTTGTATTTTTCCTTATTTTCTACATTATTTTATTACTAAAAATTCAAAATAGGTTATGGGCTGTGGCCCTTAGTTCCTTATTGCAGCAAAAATGAAAATTTAGTTGGTGTTCCTATTCATTTTCCCATTTTTATGCCCAAAAACATCATTTTCCCTTGATTTTCCATATTTTACGTGTTTTAGTGTATTATTTTGAGTCACAAGATGTATATTTTTCTGATTTTCTGATTATGATCAACAAGTACTCATGGAAAACAACAACATTCACTCATGCTCAGCACAATCACAAATCACCATTTCCAGTCCATGGAGTAATCCGATCCATGACGGACAAGCCTCCATCATTCTTTCTTCTTCCTTCTTCTTCCCACATGAACTTGCCTTTAGAAGAGAGAGGGGGAGGAGAGAGAAAGACTAGATTTCCATCTCAGCATTCAGGCCATCAATTGAGGAGCGAAGGGCGGCGAAATGACCAGCATATAGAGGGGAATGAGGGCCAATGATCTGCTTGATAGGTTGTATACAACCTCCATGCCATGATGAAGGAGGAGGAGGCGCATTTTTCGGGCGCATCCTGGCACCTCCTCTCTCCACGATTTGATGCTCTCCTTGCATCAAACTTTCATGTAACATTTAAATTTCTTGGGCTCCCAAAAGTCATGCCCACTTTGGCCACTCCAATGTCCACCTCTTTGCATCTTGCCCAACTTCTTGGCCATTTCTCCGTCCGGACTCGGAATTGAGCTCTGAAAAATCCTGGGCGTCCGGCTTAGCATCCCGCATTGGCCAGTAGCTTGTGTCAACCCACACGATTGTCTGAAAAATTATGAAAAATCAACAAGTGTCGCTCGGGCACCTTTAAAGCACCTTGGTGCTTAAAATCGTCCTAGATCGAGCCGCCGCCTTTGACATTGAATATTTTTCCCTTGATATTCATAATTTTTAGCTATTTTTAAGCACTTACCGGCACCTAAATTCCGCTCTCATTAGCGACCATGGGATAGGGCGACTCAGCCCGTCGAATCCACGTACATATCTACACATAAACAACCAAAGAAGCATCAAACTGATACAAAACAAATATATAATAAAACTCAGCACAATGCTCCCCCTACCCCTGGGCAGAACCAAGGCATGACATCCACAAGGAGTAGGCCTAGCATCATCTAATAGAAGATCCGAAGCGAGTCACTAACCAATTGCTCCAACACAGCCAAACTAAAAACCCTATCAAAGAGGTTGCCCTAAATGGTAGTTTGAACTACTTATCAACTAAAGACAACACAACTAGGAGCTCCTACAAGGCGAGGACTCCTATAGCCTGATCAAGGAGTGTTTTCTTTTAGTACATGTCTTCTTTTAGGGTTTGTATTGGATGAACATACTTAGGCATGTAAAAAGGAGGGAGCTGAGCGTAGTGACCCCAGGAGAATAGGGCATCGGTCTCACGACCTGTCTCGGCACCCAAGAACCTACCAAGCCCTCGCAAGGCGACACTTAATCCTTTTCTAACGCTCACTTTTATTTTCGCTCCAACCTTCCTTGTTTTGTCATGCATTTTTTTTCGGCAAGAAGCCACCCCTAGGAAGACAAGGTATCGGCCCCGGGTCTGATTCATCCCCAGGAACCTACCAGGCCTTCGTAAGGCAATGATCAACTGCTTATATATTTTCATTCCTTTTCTTTTCTTTGATAGGGGTTAGAATCCCTTTTTACACACCTTCATATTTATATTCATCTTTTGGGATGTTCAGGGTTTCTTGGCATCATCATTATTAGCTTCTGGCAGGCTTCTCTAACTGCCTCACTACTAACAAGAACTCCTAGAACGGCTGCCTAGCAGACTAGCAGAACAGGGCCACTAGGACTTCCTTCTAAAACAGGTCTTTCGATGCCTGACAATGTCATTACAGGAGGCAATGACTACTCCTACCTCCCTCAAACATACTTAGCCTGAACCTGGGACTTCATGCCTTGGTTGCCGGTCCCCAACAAAAATATATCCCCTTGACAAGTACAAATACACATATAACAGGAAAGAAAGGTACTCGTAAAGGAGAGATATCACCTGGATTGGCCACAAGAAGCTTCCATCGCAGCAAAGGCTCCTCCAGGCTCCACCAAATTCCACGAATCACGAAACCTGTCCAGCACAACACTTAAAACAAAACCCCGATTAAACGCACCCGCACTAGACAGGGAATGGCCCTCTTGGCCTAATGAAATCAAACACTTCACCACAAAACTGAATCGGCTCTCTTGGCCTAATGAAATAAAACATGACTATGCATAACATCCTCATGGAAACAACTATGATAGACATCAAAGCATACCATTCCCAGGGGAACAGAGGCTCGTAGCCCTAAACTAGGTGCATTAGATTATGACCCATCCCTCCTGCGTATATCGCAAGAGGTGTTCGCATCACATATCGTCTAATCAGTCTATGGGTCCAAGATAATAAAGGCAGATGAGTCTCGCTTACCCTTTGCATCACCCAGATCAACCATTGTCTGCCAAAGAGGGCATGTTCAGAAAGCATACCCCACAAACAACCAGGTCCTGTCTCACCATCAATAGATATATCGGGACAAGGGCCACAATTAAAGAAGAAGTCTTCTTCATACGCAAAATTAGCCAATGAATCGGCAAACTGATTCCAATTTCGTGGAATCAGCTGAAAAGACACTCTATCAAATTCGTCTAGCAGGGCTATGGGGCAGTATGATGGTATATGCAAAGGATGGGGTTTCGTACCATATACGTCCCATTGAGTTGATTTAAAACCAACTGAGAGTCCCCTTTCACCAATAACTGGCAGATACTACCCTTCTTTGCAATGTTCAAACCCATAATCAGAGCTTTGTATTCTGCCATATTATTGGTAAAATTCACCCCGAGATAAGCATCTAACTTCATGACAATGCGTCGTCGGGGGTCTCGGATGACAACTCCTACACTTCCTTTTTTGCATGCACCCCTGGACGCCCCCATCAAAGTACAAGGTGTACGTCCATAAAGGGTTTACATATCCCGCCATCCGGAACTCTACTCGTAATTATGGTAATCGAAATTCAGCATATTCAACGGGTGGACTGTAGGCTCCATCCCTCCATCATCATTGAATTCAACAGGGATGCTCGTCAACATTTGTAGGCAGTGATGGCAGAAGACCTTGATCTCCCAAATAAATGTCCCGCCTTCTTGCTCAGTCACCTTGTATCCTTTGCTCCACCAAACGAGCTTTCCCTGATGATACCTCTGTTCTAAATACGGGTGTTCTAAATAAGGGATCAGACGACCCATCAACCTCTATCACGATTTCCTTGCAGATTTTTGATCGATTTCTCCCAGACCTGCAAGGCAGTCATAGTATTAGTGCAATCAGAAATAATAAGGTTTAATCTTATTAAGATTAACCTTATTTTTAAATTCTATCCCCTCAAGGTCAGCTAACAAAACTGTGGATTTATTCTTTCCTATTCTAACGATCCTATAGGGCCCATCGCATTTGGGCTCTAGCTTGCCTGGAAATAATTCACGTCGTGCGTCATAATATAGAACAAGCTGTCCTTTCTTGAAGGTGTATTTCTTGGCTTTAAGATCGTGTAGCTGCTTCATTCGGCGCTTTGCCACTTCTTGGTGCAATAAGCTCTGCAGCTTAAGCTCATCTAAATGTGCCAGTGTCGTCAAGCGCTCAAAAAGTGTGTCTTCATCACTCAAAGAATGATTGATGGCAAACCGAATAGTAGGCAGCTCAATCTCTAAAGGCAAGACACACTCCTCCCCATATACTAACTTGAACGGGGTATGGCCAGTGGCTCGTTTGAAGGTCGTATTATAGGCCCACACTGCCACGTATAACTTTTTATCCCAATCCCGTTTCTTTTCCGATACAATTTTGGATAGGATGCCCACAAGCTGCTTGTTGGTGCTTTCAACTTGCCCATTGGCTTGCGGGTTATATGGGGTTGTCTTGTTATGCTTGATTTGCCATATCTTTGTCAAACCTTTGATCACCTTATTCAGGAAATGGGTTCCGCGGTCCGACACTAATTCTTTCGGCGGACCAAAACGGCATATTATCTCTTCTAAAAGGAAACTAGCAGTTTCTTTAGCATCATCTTTCCTTGTTGCACGTGCTTCTGACCACTTTGTGAAGTAGTCAGTTGCTACAATGATATACCTCTTTTGCACAGTCGACGACGGAGTAATAGGACCCACAAAGTCTATTCCCCACTTCTCAAATGGAAGTATCGCCATAATAGGGGTAAGTGGTCGTTTCCTATTCTCTCGACTATCATGTCGTTGACAAATATCACATCTCTTAACATACACAAACGCATCCTGGAAGATGGCAGGCCACCAATAACCTGCTCTTAAAGCCTTTTGTGCTGTAAGCCGTCCAGCAAAATGGCCATCGCAAGCAGAATCATGGCAGTCTTTCAAAATGAATGGCACCTCGTCAGGCATCACACATCGGCGATAGATGTCATCAACCCCTTGCCGATATAATGTACCTGCGATCAAGGCAAACTTTAACTCTTGCTGCTTAATTTTCCTTCTCTCAGCTTTAGATAATTTGGATCCCACCTCTCCTGTCGATAAATAATGCGTTATTGCAGCATACCAGGAGGGAATAGATGCCGTATCTATTTTAAATAACACCTCCATGTCACTACCTTCAGCCACATATTCTTTCGGCTCCCCAAAGTCCACAAGACATTCCATGATGCCTTGCAACCTTGGTGGCTTACTCCTGATTTCATAATCAAATTCCTGCAAAGTGATCAACCACTTTGCTAGACGATCAGGCGGCTATAGCTTATTCATCAATAATCGAAGTCCCTCCGCCTTCGTATAAAGCACGACTTTCTCATAGAGAATATAATGCCTAAATTTCTTGGTCCCAAAGACCATCGCTAAACACAACTTCTCCATGTAGGTATAATTGATTTCGGATACCCCCAGCTTTCGGCTAGCAAAAGCAATCGGGTGGTACCACTTCTCTTCCCAAATTTGGGCTAAACAGCAGCTGATACTATACATGGTGGCTGCTGAGAATATATAGAACACCTCACCTCTTTTAGGAGCTTTTAAAACGGGCGCTCTTGCTAGCTCAAGTGTTTCACATCCTCAAATGCTACCTTACAAGGGTCACCCCATACAAATGAACAGCTAAAGGACAATAAATTTGTAAGCGGCAACGTTCTTTCTGCCAAGGCGTTGATGAATCTACGGTAGTAACCAACCAAAGACAGAAAGCTATGAACTTCTTTCGGAGTGCGTGGTGGACCCATGGCAACTATAACTTTGACCTTCTCGGGGTCTGTCGCAATTCCTACCGAACTGACCACATGACCCAACAATAGCCCATAAGGTACTCCAAAAACACACTTTCGTGGGTTTAGAGCGATGCAAAATTTTCTACAGTGCTCAAAACATTTTCTTAAGATGATCAACTGCCTTCCTCTCATGGTGGCAGCCCCTAAGTCATCAATAAACACCTTCAACTCTTTAGGGGATATGTCACCGAATGTCTTATCTGCTGTTCGTTGCCACGAACCAGGCGCATTGCATAAACCAAAGGCCATCACATGGTACGCAAAAGTACCAAATACAGTAATAAAAGTTGTTTTCAACTTGTCCTCTTCTGCAATTGCCATCTCGCTGTATCCTGCAAAGCAATCCATAAATGAATATATCTCCCTACCCGCTAATTGATCCAAAATCTGGTCAATAAATGGCAACGGGTAGTAGTCCTTAACTATCTGCTTATTCAGCTCCCTAAAGTCTACACATAATCGAATTTGATTATTATTCTTCTTTCTGATCACAACTGGCGAACACCATTCCGTGTCTTGCACAGGAAAAATCAAACCCGCTTTTCAAAGCTTCTGTAACTCTTCAAACAGCCCGTCCCTCAGTTCGAAAGGCATACGCCTTACTTTCTGTCGTACAGGACGACTGCCCTCTTTCAACGGAATTGTATGAACAGCAAGACTAGGAGGAATGCCTCTCAACTCATCATAACTCCAGGCAAAGATATCGCGGAATTCCTGAATCAGGGCCACATAGTCCTCCCTTTCTGTTGTGCTGAGCATAGAACCTAATTTGATTGGCCGCGAATCATCAGGCGTACCAAGGTCTAGCTCGATAACATCTGCATCTCTTATACGATCTTGGCCCTCTATCGACTCGTTCAAAGTAATCTGATAGATGTCTTTCATGGTGGATCCCTCTTTGGACTCATCACTCGATGATGTCTCATTGGCAGATAAATCTTCTAATGTCTCCAATTCTGTAGAAGATAGAGGAGTTGTCTCACTCTGCGGGGACTCAGGATAAGCATCAACCACTACACGCTGGGCACCTCTGCCGAATATTAGTCGACCGGCGGGTATATCTACTTGGTAGTCCGCTTGCAAGATCCAAGGTCATCCGAGTAATACTTGGTAACTTGGACGGCCTGCAAAACGAATCACCCTAAAGTCCAACAGGCATTCTACATTTGCAACAGTGACATGGACCTTAGTAATGCAGCCTTCCGGCTGTCTCAAGCTATCATCTGCCATTCTGAGAATTGTGGAGGTATCTTTCTGGATTGCAAGACCCAACCTTTCCATCAGTTCAGAACTCATAATGTTAACAGATGATCCCGTGTCGACAATGGCATAATCTACTAATATCCCATCAATATAGGCTGCAACCCTCGGGCAATGCTTCTCAGCATGCTCGAACCAGTCATCACCAACTCGCGCAATACCCAAAGGTTCTACGATATACCCGGTACATAGGATCTTTCTAAATTCCTTGCGTACTTCTGGGGAAAGCTTAATAAGCTGTAAAAGAAAAAAAGCTCCATAAAATGAATCAATATTCAATATGGTTCTGGCTTCTAAACCATGATACCATATGGCAGCTCTTCCTTTGAGGGTCATATTGAAGAACATCATTAAATGTCCTTCTTCTTGGATGCGACAGTTAAACATCAGCTTTTGAAACTCCCTAATGTGGAGTTCCGCATCTTCCTCAACTAACCCATTAAAAATGGGTAGCGGGTAACCTAGAGCCAGCAAATCCGTCGTTCCTGCTGGAATTGCAATAGGATGTTCCATCACGAGGATTGGATTTGCACTAGGAATAGGGAACGGTGGGGTTACACCTCCCGCACTTGATGTAGACTGGCTTATGGAAGGAAGGGGAGCACCAGAGCTTCCACCTTCTCCTAACTTACTGCTTGTGGCCCCAAGACCACCAGATCCACTCCCTCGTAAGGGTTCAGCACCGCTACGCTTAGGGGAATATCTCCTAAAAATTTCAGTACGTCGCCTAGCTCTTTTGTCTCTCTCTTGCTTTTGGATTTCTGCTAGACGATGCTTATCAATAAATAACGGATCAATCTCAGTATCCTTTGGCATAAACTGCTAGTTGGTCCCTAGACAACCAGGATTCGAGGACCGCCACTTTTAAGCGGCTCCCGGCAGACGCACCACTGATGGAACCTAAAACAGGCCGGCATTGGCTCGTGCACTAGCCGGACCTCTATCACATGCACTCAACAACCCCACGGCCTCGTGGCCAGGAGCGCTGATGACACATACATTGCCTTCCTAGACATCTTGCGTTTGTATAACGTCGTTTTTAGTCCACTCTTCTCTCACCCACTACTCCTCAGAGGGAGTCCCTTACACATTGCCTAATGGCACGAAGCACAGACATAGGGGGTCCTCCAACGGCTGAGTGCCGCCACCCCTCTGCGACTCTCCTACACCTTGGGGATTGGCCCCTCGATGCATCGCTCAACATATAAACATTTCACACAAAATCCACTCAAGGTACCATTTAATCGTATACAGGAATGTACCATTGTCCTTACTTCTCTTTCCCTTAGACCCCACAACTAGCCTATGGCTTAGGATGTCCTGTCTCTCACTCAATGTAGGTCAAGATCCTAATGAAAGCAATTGCTGTGCATCCAGATTTCTGATACCTTTAAATATTTCCATGATTTATGCATATTGTGGATGCTAAGTGCTCAAACAATTATGAAATCAATATTGTGCACATGCGGAAACATCCTTTCAATGATTTTCAACTACCGATCTTATGCGGCGTTGCACGAACCTAGCACCAAGGAAACCCTCGTGCTACTAGGCCCTTATTTTATAATCATTCACCGACCTATATGGCATGCAAACAAAAACAACAATCTTTTCATCATTTTACTCCACATTTAGACACATTTTAACCACTCTACCCTCCCATCGATCAAATGTTGCATTGTGGTATAGATTTATAGGGTATTTTGCCATCATTTTACGTGTAAAAAGCGAAAAAAACACACTAGAACAAGAAGGTGGGGATGAACTGAGGCAAATCCTCATGCTTTAGTCCCCACAAACATTCACAAACATTGTTCTTAATTTTCATTAATTTTCCGCACCCAAAATGCATTTTCCCCCTACTTTTTATGGTTTTTCTTTATTTTCCTTATTATTTTCCTTATTTTTTACATTATTTTATTATTGAAAATTCAAAATAGGTTATGGGCTGTGGCCCTTAGTTCCTTCTTGCAGCAAAAATGAAAATTTAGTTGGTGTTCCTATTCATTTTCCCATTTTTATGCCCAAAAACATCATTTTTCCTTGATTTTCCATATTTTACGTGTTTTAGTGTATTATTTTGAGCCACAAGATGCATATTTTTCTGATTTTCTGATTATGATCAACAATTACTCATGGAAATCAGCAACTTAAACAATTTTTAGCCCACATGAACAACATTTTATCAATCAAAAGCCATGAAATGTCAAATTTCATTTGAAAAAATTGAATTACCGCTTATTTGCGTGTTTTGGGTTTCATGTCCATGGCTGCAAATCTAAAAATCAGCAGCACTTCATGCTCAGCACAATCACAAATCACCATTTCCAGCCCGTGGAGCAATTCGATCCATGCCGGACAAGCCTCCACCATTCTTTCTTCTTCCTTCTTCTTCCCACATGAACTTGCCTTTAGAAGAGAGAGGGGGAGGAGAGAGAAAGACTAGATTTCCATCTTAGCATTTAGGCCATCAATTGAGGAGCGAAGGGCGGCGAAATGACCAGCATACAGAGGGGAATGAGGGCCAATGATTTGCTTGATAGGTTGTATACAACCTCCATGCCATGATGAAGGAGGAGGAGGCGCATTTTTCGGGCTCATCCTGGCGCCTCCTCTCTCCACGATTCCATGCTCTCCTTGCATCAAACTTTCATGTGACATTTAAAGTGCTTGGGCTCCCAAAAGTCATGCCCACTTTGGCCACTCCAATGTCCACCTCTTCGCATCTTGCCCAACTTCTTGGCCATTTCCCTGTCCGGACTCGGAATTGAGCTCTGAAAAATCCTGGGCGTCCGGCTTAGCATCCTGCATTGGCCAGTAGCTTGTGTCAACCCGCACGACTGTCTGAAAAATTATGAAAAATCAACAAGTGTCGCTCGGGCACCTTTAAAGCACCTTGGTGCTTAAAATCGTCCTAGATCGAGCCGCCGCCTTTGACATTGAATATTTTTCCCTTGATATTCATAATTTTTAGCTATTTTAAAGCACTTCCGGCACCTAAATTTTGCTCTCACGCTTCTGTCCAACAGAAGTATCCCTTCTGCCCTGCAGAAGTAACTGGTCCAATTCACATGGCACCACAAACTCAATCCTTTATCTAGAATAGGATCTCCCAACATGCCCAGATGTTGGGGGCCACAGAGGTCTTCAACTCCATTCTAGACCTAGCAAGGGGTGTCCAGAGCTCCAACTGACCCGCAAGCTGTCTAGGAGCGAAACATCATTCCGTGGTTGGCCTTTTCACCACTCGACCTTCAGCCCATGAATCGAGCAGTGCCCTCTCGGGTTAATACACGGTGCGACCATGGAGGTGATCCACCCGTACAATATATCCTTCCTTAATTAAATCTTATAAGAATCAAGCACAAACAAGGCATTCAACCTAATATCATTTTCCAAGAAAACATTCCTTTATTCCCATGGCGACTTGTCATCACAGATCCTTGCCATGCATTTACCATAAATCACAAGTACTTGGAATAATCATCCAAAACAATAACTAACAACCAGTTGATGTAAAAACATTTAGGATGTTGTTCGATCAATCAACAAAACCAATTGCATTCTTTCCAAACAATGCAAGAATAGACGATATAACATTTCCATCGTATATTTGCTCTCCCCCTTGGGATCTAAGAGCAATACTATGCAAAAAAATGTTTATTAACACTTCTTTCCTTCGGCTAGGGCATATGTTAAGGGTTCAAACACTATTCATGATGTAAGTTCTATAGGTCACTTACCTTGATTAATAACCCAACCCTAAATTTGGATTGGAAAAAGTCATCGTTATCCAACGAATCTCAAGACATCCTAGTTTTAACCCTTATGATCAATTTCTTGTACTAGCTCTTAGTCAAATCATGAGGCAACTAGAAAATTATCCTCATATATCAAACATGTTATAGGCATAACGTGTGAATACTTAATAAGATAAGTGCGAGATGATCTCAAGTAATTAGACTCCAATAGGCTGTGCATTGAGCTAAAATCTAGTTTTTCTTAATATTTAGGCTCTTAGGCTAAGTACTTTTGAAGTATCTAGACTTTAAACTAGTACTTCTCTATTCATGATTCTTAATGTCATATTATTTTAGCAATTATGCTATTTATAACCCTTGACTATACTTTAATCTAGCACTTGTATGCCCAATCTTTTAATGTCGTTCTTTTGACGACTATGCCATTCATAACGCTTGACTAATTCTTCCTTGTAATTGCTCTACTAGCAAATAAGTCATATGTAACTCGGTGCAATTATCTTCCCTTGATATATGCACTTCACAAACTCCATCTTCCGAGTAGGTGAGATGAAATTTATCCTTTTCCATGACCTATACTCGTGCAATAGTATGGGGCCTAACGTATCTCACACGAGAGTCAAAACAAGCATCTATCAATTTGAAAATACATTACTTACGACCAGAACCGCAGTTGGATTGACAATGATGCCTTTGCCCGAAGCCTTGTTGCTAGTTGCAGGATTGTCATTCGCACGCGACATTATTCGCTTGGAGGCCATCGTCCGCAAGTAGACTCAAGAGATTAAGAAGGTGGAATAGATTCAAGATGGGAGATCGTAAGAGAAGATGGTTAAGTCGAGGATCGAGATAGAGGGAATTGAGCTAATTCTCTTCCTTGCAGCCTCTCGAGGTGACTCTTCTCTCTCTCTCTCTCTCTCTCTCTCTCAAGCTCTCTTTCAAGCTCTTCCTCACAATCTCTTGGAGGAGTATCCTTCTCTCTACCTCTCTCTCACAGCCTCTTGGGGTCTCCTTATGCTTCTCTATGCCTCTCCCATACCTCATATTTATAGTGAATTAGAGAAGAGGGCTTGTGGTTGAGAAGTAGAGCTCTTTGTGGAGGGGGATCTTGGAAAGATCAGTGATCTGGTGCTCAGATCATAAATCTGATGGTTCCATTGGTGAAAGGGGGGTAAAAGTCCAAGACACTTGATTAGAAAACTCTTAGTTCACTCCTTCTTCTTTTCTATGTTCAAAGTGCTGTCCACTGCTTGTGTACTGCGATCGCGGCGCGCGCGATTTTGCAAGTCACTTTTATTTATTTTTCTTTTTATAAAATCTTCAAACTAACTAAAATATCACTCGTCTTTTCTTTTAAATATCATTTAGTTCTAAAAATCTCCATATCTTTTTTTTAAAAGGATAATATCTAAAATATCTAAAATATGCTAGTTTTGCCCAAAATCTAATGTTTTTGGACCATCCAAACTATACACATTAACCTAGTGATTAATATAACTCATAAGTCTCGTTCACGTTGTAATTTACGTGAAGGGTGGCTATGGTCCTTGCCAATCGGAGAAAAATATCAAATTTACGACTTTCGATTTTTCTAAATAAAATATTTTAAATTAAATAAAAATTATCAATAATTAATGTTAGTTAGTTTTTACCTTAGTTAGTCTTTAGTTAGTAATCTTACTAACTTATTAATTGACTAACTAACTTTCGAACTAAGCAACTAGCTTTTATTGTGCGGAGATATTACACCCTCTTAGCCTAAAGAAATCAAACATGACACTACAAAACTGATTGGCCCTCTTGGCCTAATGAAATCAAACAGAACAGCACATATAGATCCCTCCTTGGAAGAAGGCAGATATACAAAAATATGCGATATTCCAAGGGAAAAAATAGGGCTCTCAGTCCTAGACTAAATACATCAAGTTGTGATCCATCCCTTCTGCATATATAGAAAGAGGCGTAAGCATAACATGTCGTCGAATCAACCTATGGGTCCATGATAATAGTGGTAGATGGGTCTCAGCTACTCTTTGCATTACCCATATCAAACATCACCTACCATATAATGCATGGTTTGATAAAACTCCCCACAAGTGACAAGGTCTTGTCTCATTATCAATAACAACATCTGAACTAGGACCACCATTGAAGAAGAGGTCCTCATCATAAGCAAAATTTGCTAAGGAATCCGCAAACTGATTCCAATAACATGGAATCCATTGAAGAGAGACACTCTCAAATTCATCAAGTAGGGTTATAACAGTTCGATGATACATATGAAGGATGGGATTCCGGACTGTATATGTCTCATTGAGTTGATTTAAGATCAATTGGGAATCCCCTTTTACTAACAACCACTGAATACCACCTTTCTTGGCAATATTTAGTCCTATGATCAAGGCTTTATACTCTGCCATGTTGTTAGTGAATCCTACCCCAAGATAAACAACTAGTTTCATTGTAACTTTACGTTAGGGATCTCGGATAACTACCCCAACACTTCCTTTTTTATTAGGGCCCCTGGACGCTCCATTAAAGTATAACGTATACGTCCACAATGGGTTTACACCGAGAGCCATCAAGAACTCCCCTATTCATAATGATGATAATCAAAATTCAACATATTTAGAGGGTGAACTGATGGCTCCATCCGACCTTCTGCATTAAACTCAACAGGGATCCTTGTCAAGATTTGTAAACAGTGATGGCAGAAAACTTTAATCTCCCACACAAAGGTATTGTCTTCTTGCTCAATCACTTTGTACCCTTTGTTCCACTAGATAAGCTTCCCGTGATGATATCTTTGCTCTAGATATGGGTACTCCAAATAGTGGATTAACCACCCTATCAACCGGTTTAAGATATCCTGGATGGACCTGTAATGCATTTAGTGCATTAGCATACTAAAAAATAATAACGTTTAATCTTATTAAGATTAACCTTATTTTTAAATTCCACTCCCTGTAGATCAAATAATAAAGCCGTGGACTTATTTTTACATCTCCTAACTATCTTGTAAGGGCCATCCCATCTAGGTTCCAGATTTCCTGGAAATAGCTCCTTACACGCATCATAGTATAGAACTAACTGCCCTTTTTTAAAGGTATATTTCTTCACTTTTAGATCATGCAACTGCTTCATCCGATGCTTAGCTACTTCCTGGTGCAACAAACTCTGCAATTTGAGCTCATCCAAGTGGGCTATAGTTGTAAATCGCTCGAATAAGGCATCTTCATCACATAAAGAATGATTGATTGCAAATCTTATAGTCGGAAACTCAATTTCTAAGGGCAAGACACACACCTCCCCATAAACTAATTTAAATGGGGTGTGGCCGGTGGCTCAAATGTTGTGTTATATGCCCAAACCGCCACATATAATTTTGTATCCTAGTCCCCTTTCTTTTCAGAGACTATCTTGGATAGGATACCCACAAGCTGCTTATTGGTACTTTCAACTTGTCCATTGGGTTGCAGATTATAGGGAGTCGTCTTGTTATGCTTAATTTTCCAAGTTTTAGTTAAGCTTTTAATCACCTTATTAAAAAAGCAAGTTCCACAGTCCGATACTATTTCCTTTGGCAGACCAAAATGGCAAATGATCTGCTCAAGTAGGAAACTGGCAATCTCTTTTGCATTGTCCTGCCTCATCATCCGTGCTTTTGACAACTTTGTAAAGTAATCAATGGCTACTATAATGTATCTCTTCTGAGTAGTAGACGAAGGGTAATGGGACCCACAAAGTCGATGCCCCACTTCTCAAAGGGAAGGATAGCCATAATAGGCGTAAGTGGTCACTTCCTATTCTCTCTACTGTCATGCCTTTGGAAGGATAGCCATAATAGGCGTAAGTGGTCACTTTCTATTCTCTCTACTGTCATGCCTTTGGAATGTATCACATCTCTTAACGTACTCAAATGAATCTTGGAAGATGGACAGCCACCAATATCTAGCTCTTAAAGCCTTCTATGCCATCAACCGCCCAGCAAAGTGCCCTCCACAAGCAGAGTCATGGCACTCCTCCAAGATAAATGGAACCTCGTCATGCATCACACATTGGTGATAGATATCATCAATACCCTACCGATATAGTGTTCCTGTGATCAAGGTAAATTTCAATGCTTGATGTTTAATTTTCCTCTTCTCGGATTTGGATAAAGTAGCTCCAGTCTCTCACATAGATAAATAGTGTGTTATAGCAGTATACCAGGAGGGAATAGATGCCGTATCAATCTTAAACAATGTTTCCATGTCACTTTCTTTAGCCACGACCTCTTTGGGCTCTCCGAAATCCACAAGACATTCTAGAATGCCCTATAGCCTCGGTGGCTTGCTCTTCATCTCGTAATCAAACTCCTGCAAAGTGATTAACCACTTTGCTAAACGATCCAACGGCTATAACTTATTCAACAACAATCGAATCCCTTCCGCCTTCGTATAAAAACCCACCTTCTCATAAAGAATGTAGTGCCTGAACTTTTTGGTCGCAAATACAAGGCACAAATTCTCCATATAGGTATAGTTAATTTTCGATATGCCCAACTTTTGACTCCAACTTTTGACTAGCAAAAGCTATTGGATGGTACCACTTTTTCTTCCAAATTTGGAATAAACAACAGCTGATACTATGAATAGTGGCTACTGAAAATATATAGAACACTTCGTCCCTTTTAGGTGCTTTGGCAAGCTCCTACTTCACATAGTCAAAAGATACTTTGCAAGAAAAACTCCATGTAAACTGACAATTAAAGGACAATAGGTTTGCCAATGGCAATGCTCTTTCTACCAAGGCATTGATAAACCTCTGATAATACCCTACCGATGACAGAAAGCTATGACATGCCCTAATAATAGCCCATAAGGGACTCCAAAGATAAACTTTCGTGGGTTAAGAGCTATACAGATTGTCTGCAACTCTCAAAACACTTCCGTAAAATGATCAACTACATTTCTCTTGTGGTGGCTATCCCTAGTCATCAATAAATATTTTCAACTCCTTTGGAGAGATGTCACCAAAGGTATTGTTAGCTGTTCTTTGCCACAAACCTGGTGTATTACATAAACCAAATGCCATCACATGGTACGCAAAGGTACCAAAGACAATAATAAATGTCATTTTAAGCTTGTCTTGCTCAGCAATTGCCATTTGATTGTACCCCGCAAAGCAATCCATGAACGAATATACTTCCCTACCCGCTAATTGATCCAAAATTTGGTCAATAAAGGGCAACGGGTAGTAGTCCTTGACTATTTTCTTATTTAGCTCTCTAAAATCTACACAAAGTCAGATTTGATTGTTCTTCTTCTTTCTAATCACAACTGGCGAACACCATTCAATATGCTGAACAGGGAAGATCAAACCTGCTTTCCGTAACTTTTGTAGCTCCTCAAACAACCCGTCCCTTAATTCAAAAGACATACGCCTTACTTTCTGACGTATAAGGTGGGTACCTTTCTTTACAGGAATAGTATGCATAGCTAGACTAGGGGGAATGCCCCTAAGTTCATCGAAGATGTCACTGAACTCCTGAATCAAGGACACATAGTCCTCTCTCTCTTCTGAACTGAGAATGGAACCTAATTTAATTAGCCACGAATCATTAGGCATACCAAGGTCCAACTCAATAACATCCACGTCTCTTATTCGATCTTGAGGCTCCATTGGCTCATTCAATGTTATTTGATAAATGTCCTATGTAGTGAACCCTTCTTTAGATCCATCACTCGATGACATCTCACTACCAGATGGATCATCTACTATTTCTAGTTTAGTAGAGGATAAAGGAGGCCTCTCACTCTGAGGAGACTCAGGGTAAGCATCCACTACTACACGATTAGCACCTCTACCTAGAATCACTCGACCAGCGGGTATATCGACTTGGAAGTCTGTTTGTAAGATCCATGGCCTACCTAGCAAAACTTGATAGCTAGGACGTCCTGCAAACCTTATCACCCTTAATTCTAGATAGCATTCTACGCTCACAACTGTAACGTGGACTTTATTGATGCAACCTTCTAGTTGTCTTAGATTGTCATCCGCCATCCTAAGAAGTGTAGAGCTGTCTTTTTGAATTTTGAGACCTAGCCTCTCCATCAAGTCTAAACTCATGATATTGATGGAGGATCCAGTGTCCACGATAGCATGCTCTATTAATATTCCATCCACGTATGCTAGAATCCTAGGGCAATGCTTTTCAGCATGATCAAACCAATCGTCTCCCACTCGTGCTATGCCCAAAGGTTCTACGATATACCCAATACACAGGATTTTCTTGAATTCCTTATGTACTCCTGAAGAAAGTTTAATCAACTGCAAGAGGTTCACGTCTGGTTTAACTTCGCAAAGAGAACTTGCTAGATCAAAGTCATGGTAGTTAGCCAAAGTTCTCTTCTCGTGCCAAAACATTCTCTCCTTTGGTCTTTGGACTAGCTTTAGTGCCTCTTTTTTAACTTTTACATTTTTTCTCATCAATCCCTTATCCTTCTCGGGATCAACTTTACTATCAACAGGCCTTAAAGGTCCACCTTCCATATCAGGATTCAAAACTTGCTTTCCCCTAGCCTCTTGCTTAGGGTTTCCATCGACAGGTTTTACAATTCCTTTGTCACCCTCTTTAATCTTTTGACCTCTTGTTATAGCTTATAGATTAGAAGTTTCAGCGCCATTGACACATACATCCTCAATAAGGCTGACTCCATTGCCATGAGGCAACTCCTCTACAATAGCCTTTCCTCGTTGCAATATTTGTCTTGGTCCGTCATCTTGCTGGAGATTATTTCCTTGTGCACAATGGTTAACTAGACCTGGAAGTTTACTCCCTTTTTGGAGAGAACTAATCTTACTCCAACATGTAGTAGCCAAATGGCCAAACTTTTCATAAATATCGCATTTGACATTTGGACAATTCCTAGGGAAATGTTGGCCACCACACCACTTACAACTGAATCTTGAGGGGGCACTCTCTTCAGGGCGTCGACTCCCTATCAAATTTTACTGCTTCTTAAGAAAATTGACATCCATGGCTATTTGTCTATATTGTTCAGAAATCATATCGATGTAGTGCTTCATCATGTCCTTAACTTCGCCAAGGACATTAGAGCACTCAACTCATAGTCGCGATCGTTTGTCTGTGGTCCCATCGGCCTAACCACTTGATTAGGAATTGGCCGTAGACCTACTAGGACAACATTAGGATTTGTTATTTGGCCTCCACCATGTAGTGGGCCCATCTGATTAGCCATAGGCATAGTAATGCTATTGGGAGGAGCTGGTAACATAGGCAGATTCGACATGATACTCCCTCTTCCATTCACATTTGACATGGGGTCCCCTTGAATCCCGTTGGTCAAGGCCAAATTATTACCATTCCAATTTATCCTTGCTACTACGTAAGCTGCTTGCAAGCGGGACTCTACTCCTCTGCTTGGGTGATAGCAATGTCAATGTCAGCCAAGGTGACACTATTGAGCTGCACTTAGATATTGAAATCCAATCCATGTAGGAAATATTGCAACTATGCAGTTGGTGGAATGGGGATATAAGTATTCAATTTGCAAAGAACTTGCTTTAGGGTCTTGGCATAGGCCTAGATATTCTCATTTGACTCTTGCCGTGTTACATTCAAGAGACGCAACCAATACTGTCCACCTCTCTTAGGAGAAAACTCTCTATGGAAGGCCGTGAAAAATTGGTCATAGCTAGTTATGGTTTCGGACTCTAGACCGTGATACCATACTGCTGCCCTTCCTTTTAATGCCATGTTGAAGAACATCATTAGGTGTCCTTCATCTTGGATTCGATAGTTGAACATGAGCGTTTGAAACTCCTTAATATGGAGTTCTCCATCTTCTTCTGCTAACCCATGGAAGATGGGCAAAGGTGCTCCTAATGCCGGTAAATTTAGTGTACCTGCTGGAATTGTGATGGGTTATGCCATAGCTACAACTAGATTGACAACATGAGTTTGTGTAGGTAAAACTACATCCCACTCAAAGTGGGTTGGTTGATTGGAAGTGGGAAAGTACTAAGACTTCCACTTGCACTCAAAGGGCTACTTATGACACTCAGGTTATTAGAACCACTACCGCTTATGCGTAGTGGGCTACTTCTTTGAGAGGAATAACACCTTACAATCTCCAACCGCTGTCTAGCCCTCTCAGCATGTTTCGCTTTTTGTATTTCGGCTTGATGATTCTTGTTAGAGGACATATACCAACTATTTGGTCCCAAGAAACCCTAGATTCGGAAACACCACTTATTGGCGGCTCTCGGCAAACACACCACTAATGGGACCTAAAATGGGCCGACACTGGCTATGGCACTAGTTGGACCTCATGCACACAATAGAGAACCCCACCACATGGCCTTGCAGGTCAGGAGCGTATGTAATACACCGATGAACACTCGATAGACTTAATTATGCGTTTGTAGCTAATATGTAGTCCAACGTTTACCTTCCCTTCTCCTTAAAGGGAGATCCCATAACATGTAGGCATAGTGCCTCGTCATAAAAACATCAGGAAGCTCTCGTCGACTGATTGCTGTGCCTCCACTGCCACTCTCCTACACCTCGGGGATTGGCCCCAAGATGCGTTGCTCCAACATATAAGACATAACACACAAAGTCTACTCTTTTCTTGTTTTGTACAATCCATGAATATATAAATCCTCCCCAAACAATCCCAAGGGAAGCGTACAACTGACCTATAGTAAAGGCTCCTTTCCACTCAACGTATAAGTCATGTCCTAGGAAGACAATTGTTGTGCAATCCAGGACTGATACCATGCCATGCATCATGCATAATGCATATGATCCTTGTGCACAAACAATATTTATCAAATCAACATTTTGTGATGTGGAAAAAACAACCCTTTCATGATTTTCACTAAACGTATGCTTTGATGTATAGAGACTAGCATCGATTTCTCGTGCTACTAGCCCCTTAGACTCAATTATCGCAATTCTAAATGAAATGCACAATCAAAATTTTCATAAATTCAAACCCTCTCAGCCCTCTTTATCTCTTAACCTCACCCTTTCCCTCTAACATTTAGGTTATGCTGCGTTGCATAGGTGTAGGATATTATTTTGTATGTATTTTTCGTATAAAATGGAAAAAACATGAACTATAACACATAAACAAAGCCAAACTAAAGCAAAAATTCATGCCTCAGCTTTTTTATACAACCACAACCATGAATCATAATTTTCTAGATTTTTATCACGTGAAATCCTATTTTTTTCCATTTTTAGCTATTTTCTCTATTTATTTGTGCATAAAAATAGATTTTTTTTCTGATTTATGATTAGTGACTAGTTATGACAGCTGAAAGATGTTTTGTCTCGGAAATTTATTCCATGTGTATCTCTTTTTTCCACCCGAAACCAATAAAATCTTCATTTTTACTCAAAAAGGCACCTTTCGAGTCATAATTTAATTATTACGACTATTTATGATTACAGGTCTGCAAATTTTTTAATGCAAAGCCCTTAATCATAGTGCAAACATGATCCAAACAAATTTTTGTTCCATATGAATTTCATTTAGACCATCAAGTAGCATCAACAAGAAGCAAATTTCCTTTGTAAAAATGAGGCATACCACTTATTTGCGTGTTGCGGGTCTTGTAATTAATTTTTTTGGGTTGCCAATGGACCGACCAATAGCAAATCTTCAGTGCTAAACATGCCCTATCAGCCTCCTCTTGATCTTAGAGCAATCCGGTTAATGTTGGGCAAGCATCCTTCAATTAGTCTTCATTCTTCTTCATGGGCATGAATTGCCTCTTAAGGGGAGAGAGAGGAGGAGAGAGAAAGATTGATTTTTTATCTCCATGTCCAGGTATCCATTTCGGAGGCCAAAGGCAATGATAGGGAGCGTAGACAAGATGTAGATCAAGGATGCAATCAGTTGGAGGGGTTGTTCTTCAGCCCCCATAGCCCCTCCATTCCCAAAAAATCGACGCCCTGCAACGTCGCCATCTTCTTCTCCTTCATGCCAAAAAAATGCCCCCTCCCCCCACCCCCATTTTGTGAAATTTTTGGGGGGGTGAGACCCCAAGGGTCACCCCCCTTGGCCTAAAGTCTCTTTAGACTTGACTTCCTTTTGTCCCTCCACCTCAGGGACTCTCATTCGATTGTCCGACGTCGGATTTGACGTCTGAAAAATTGTGTATGTTCGGCTCAAAGTCCCCCACTGTTGGGCATCTCCTGGGATCCAATCCGGAAGTTGGAAAAATTATGAAAATTTTCCAACCATCGCTCTGTGGGTCTTTAAAGTACTTTTGGGGCCTTGTCGCTTAAAATCGTATTGATTGCAACTGTCGCCTTCGGCGAAGTCTATTTTTTTCCCTGAAATTCAAAAATTTTGGCTATTTTTAAGCACTTCTCAGCATCAAAAATCATGTTTCAATTACATCCTTCCCCCCCTTAAGGAATCGAGATGTCCTCATCTCGAAGGGATTTGGGGGTATTTTTGGTTGAGAGTACTCTCATCAATCCATGTGGCATCCTCTTCTGAATAGTCCTTCCACTAGATGAGATACTTTTTGAGGGTTCTACTCCTCAATCTTTTTTCTGGACTATCTAGGATTCTATGTGCCCAGAGCTTAAGGACTTTTTGCCTTGGCATTACAACTTGTTGATCATTGAGTACATAGATAGGATTGGATACATATTTCTTTAGTAGGCTAACATGGAATACATTCTGAACCTTTACGTTCTCAAGGAGTTGGAGTTTGTAGGCTTGGGTCCTAGGCACTTGAGGATCTTTGTAACATCCCATAGGAACCCCCCTTTTTTTTAATTTTAAGGAAAAAAAATTTCACCTGTTCAAAATTTTTTAGCCCCCCTCTCTCTCCCCGTCGACAGCACATTGGGGAGAGAGAGAGAGGGAGTGATGGTGCTAGGGGGCATGCAGCCCCCCAAGTGGGAGGGGTGGCCATGCCACCTACCTCCTCCCCTCCCCTATAAAAGGGGAGGCTTCTCCCCTCCCCTAGCGGCAGACAGAGGCTACGCCCCCCTTCCTTACGTCACATCCCTCCCCGTCCGTGTTGCTGCGCAGGGCCCTTGGGCCTCCGTTGAAGGTCGTCTCCCCTGTCCATAGTGACTGCAGTCCCCCCTGGGGTTCTCAGTCGTAGCCACCCCATCGTCAGTCATTGTACCACCCCCACTGGCCATCCAATCAAAGTTCCCCCCTACACCTTGCTGCAACGGCAGCCTTGGTCTGACGTGCTAGCCAACTGTGCCGCCACCCAGGCTGATGACTCAGCCCATTTTTCCCCCCTGATGACAGTTGGCGGTGACACCCTCCCCTGTCGTGATCTACACACCAATGTGTGAGGGAGAAGGAGTGAGGAGAGGGAAGAAGGAGGAGTGGGAAGAGAAAGGAGGGAGAGAGAAAAGAGAAGGAGAAGGAGTGGAGAGAGGGAAAGAAGGAGAGGGAGAGTGAAGAGAAGAAGAGGGAGAGAAGGAGGAGAGAGGAAAAGAAGGAGGAGAAAAAGAAGAAGAAGAGAGAGAGAGAGAAAGAAAGAAGGAGAGGGAGTGGGAGTTGGTAAGTAACCGCAACAAGTCACCCAAACCACTCCCTTGGAGAAGGACCCCATCCAGCGGTCTTTCCTACTTGATGCTTGTGTAGCCCAATTTCTGATAGCACTCACTCCACATTCCTACACGTTGCAATGGCTTCTTTTTCTGGCTGCATCCTATAAGCAAAGAAAATGTATTCATATACAAGTTTCTCCATGATTCTGAAAAAAGCATTCAATGAACAAATGTAAATACGATCCAATGGAATGTTGAAGATGGGCTTCCAAATGGGACCTTTATATTATGTGTTGGTACAACACTTGTCACCCTTTGCCAGTTCTTCTTTCTGTCCTTTCCTTCCACCCTCTCTGTCAAGCAATATAGGCATGGATTCTTTGTATTTTCACCATTGGAGATTCCACACATGCATTTTAAAGAGGGAGAGAAATAGAGAAAGAGGGAGAAGGAAAGCTTCTCACCGCTGCCCTGCCATTCGTGAAGAAGAGAAGGAAGTGTACGGAGGGCGAAGAGGAGCCGTCGAATCCATCCTCAGGCCTTTATGGTGAGTGCATTGTTCCTTCTTACTTTGTTTTTGTTTTTTCTCTTTTTCTTTTACTTGTTTTTGTTAAAAATCATGTGTATTGAGAGAGGGACATGAAATGAGAGAGGGAGAGGAAGAGAGAAAAGGAAACAAGGAACGGGAGAGAGAGGGAGAAAACATTAAACATAATAGGGAAAGAGAGAAAGAGGGGCAGACTCGGGAAGACCTAGATCGCAAACCCTATGTCATTCCCTGCGAGTGCCAGGTGGAGCCTTCTAGACCCTCCTCCCGATGGGCTGAGCTTTCTAGACCCTCCTCCCGATGGGCTGCTAAGACATGTCCCGCAAGCGGACAAGCGGGCACGTTACAGTTGGTATTAGAGCGAACCAACGGGATCTAAGATTTACAAGGGAACTTAGTGGAGGAAAATAAAGGGAATAAGGGGACAGCTAGGGGAAGGCGAGTGGAATAGAACAGTGTTTCCTGCAAGCGGACAAGCGGGCACGTTACAGTTGGTATTAGAGTGAACCAACGGGATCTAAGATTTACAAGGGAACTTAGTGGAGGAAAATAAAGGGAATAAGGGGACAGCCAGGGGAAGGCGAATGGAATAGAGCAGTGTTTTCTATTGAAAACATTTCCTTACTCACTTATGGATGCTGGGTTTTGCAGAGTCACGAAGCATGGAGCAAGTTCTTGGTGTTCTAGGTCACGTTCATGACTGCAATGCGTGCTTCGGATTATCAATAGAGGCTAGGCATGATGAATATTCTAGACCGCATCTACAACCCTTCACCCTTGTATGCGGAACGGAGATGGATGGGAGAATCAGGAATATACTACATAGTAGCCCACCGACTTGCGTACCTTTAGACCAACTTGAAGAGAATCAAGTGGATGGAGGATTTAAAGATCGTGAAGATATTCATCTTTGTCGAAGCTCACGCAAATGCAAACCTACATGTTGGTGGTCGGCAAGTCAAGCAGAACAAGTATGTGTATGAAGAAGTGACTCGGGTGATCCCTGCCGATAGAATCAAAGTGCTAGGGCGCTATGAGAAGAACGGGTATCAAAGGAAGGGATACCCCAAGCTTCCTATGGCTTATCATTTCTTGAAAATCCATGACCCCACTCCATAATATTACTCAGTCCCTGTAGCCGATTGTAACACAATCCTATTTTCCCTAAACTGATGTACCAATTAGCTTATTCTACTTACTCAAAATAAATGTACTCAAAGGGCTATGTCCTTATGAATGAATAAGACATTTTACTATTGTATATCCTGATTGTAAATGTTGGCAAAGGAGTTAAGTGATTAGGTTACTTGGCTAAAAGCTGTGCTGGTCATACTAATGTAATATGGGAAATGTTTGATAAGTTTTTAACATAAAAAATCTTATTGTCTAGGCGCAACCCCAAGTGCAGGTTCCAAGTCTGACCCCTGCACTAAGTACAGCTGTGATTCAAGAGAAGAAGTATATTCTCAAACAAATTAAGCCACTTGAGTTCAATGGCAAGGGAAGGACTATTCAAGTTGACGCCGAGATCTGGATCGAGTCCATGGAGGACTATTTTGAGGCAGCACGAACTGCACCTTCTAACCAAGCCATGCTCGCCAAACTTAAGCTTACAGGTGAAGCAAGACTTTGGTGGAAACAGTGGTGCAGAGACCAAGCGATCTCGGAAGGGACAGTCACTTGGGAGAAGCTTAAGGAAGCTGTGCGAGGGAGATATCTGCCACCTGCCTACTGCACACAGAAGATGAATGAATTCTATGAATTGAAGCAGCTTGGACTATTCCTTGATGCATATTATTCAAAGTTCGTTTCTCTCCTAAAGTATGCGCTTCCAATGGATATGACACAATAGGTGTCAAAGTTTTGTGTTGGGTTAAATCCCCCCATAAACACCCACTTGGAATCAATGCGCCCAATGGACCTACAAGACGCACTCATTCAAGCTGCACCAATAATACAGGAGGTGCAGACCAAGCCAAGGAACAACAGGACTTGGCCTTACAGGGATTAGAACAAGGGAATGTATAGGGCTTAGACTAAGAGAGCGCAGGGTCAGAATTAGGGACAAAGGAAGAAAGCTAGGACCAATGGTGTCAACAACTTTGTTCTTACACAAGGTAATGACCGCAATCTATGTTGCTTCCATTGCAACGAGCACGAACACTTCAAGAGGCAGTGTCCCAAGCTTAGCAGAGGACATCGCCAAGGGCCATTCCAAGGAGCTGCCCATGGCCAAGCAGCCACCGTTATGGCCAAAGGGAGAACCTCCAGTGTTTCCAACAAGGAGCTGGGCGATGGAGAAGATCCATCCATGGATACTAACATTGAGAGGGCAAAGGTTCATGCCGCTCTTCACAAGAAGGGTCCAAATCGCCAATTCTTGGTGATCCAAACTCCATCGGTTTATGAAGGTAAAAGCTTCAAAACCCTAATTGATTGTGGTAGTACACATTCCTTCATTTCACCAATATCTGCAAAAAGGCTAGGGATAGCCACAATAGATGCACCTACTTTACTTGTGGAATCGGCAAATGGTCGTGAGGTCTCTTGTACTAGGCAAACTGCTAAGGTGAAATTCCTACTGGGCCAACTTTGGTGAAATTTAGGGCAATGAACCTAGGTGTCCATGAATGTTTACTTGGAATGGATTGGCTAATACCCAATGATGCCCACATCCATTGTGGAAAGGGCCAAGTCTCCTTTCGAAATTCTGAAGGAAAACTAGTTACAACTCAAGGAGAGGCTGGTAAGCAAAAAATTCAGCTGGCAAAAGCAACACGGATAATAAAAGGAGTTAGAAAGGGCCTACCTGTCTATCTGATTAAACTGAATAAGCTAGATCAAAATCATGAATCTGGAGAAGAACCTTCATGGTTAAAGGAATACGCAAACGTATTTCCTGAAGAGCTGGCAGAACTTCCTCCTCAAAGGGAAGTTGACCACGAAATCAAGCTGGTGCCAGGAGCTGCACTAGTCGCAAAGAGGCTGTATAGGATGTCCATCCTGGAAGCTATTGAATTGAAAGAGCAACTCAAGCAACTATTAGGCCAAGGCTACATCTGTCCTAGTAGTTTGCCATGGGGAGCTCCGGTGCTATTCCAAAAGAAGAAAGATGGAATGCTTTGGCTATGCATTGACTACAAAGGGTTGAATCAATCAACCATAAAAAATAAATATCCCATTCCAAGAATAGATGAATTACTTGACCATATTCAATGTGTGAAGATCTTCTCTAAGATAGACCTCAGATCTGGATATTATTAGATAAGGATCAAGGAAGAAAATATCTCGAAGACTACATTCAACACAAGGTATGGACACTTTGAATTCCTAGTGATGTCATTCGGACTGACAAATGCTCCTGCTACCTTCAACAAGTTAATGCAGGATATCTTTAGGCCCTATCTTGATGACTTCATAGTCGTCTTCTTTGATGATACCCTAGTCTATTCTAAATAGGAAAAAGATCATGAACCCCAGCTTCGCATTGTTCTTGAAACAATGAGAGCACACAAGCTTTATGCCAAGAAGAAGAAGTGTGCATTTTTTAAGCGGCAGATTGAATATCTAGGATTCATTGTATCAGCGGAAGGAATTTCAGTAGATCCAGCCAAGGTCAGAGACGTTCACGAATGGCCAACACCAACTTCTGTCAAAGAAATACGTAGCTTTCTTGGATTGACAGGATGGTACAGGATCTTCATCAAAGATTATGCTTTGATTGTAGCGCCTCTGACTGATCTACTAAAGAAGCAAGTAGCAATTGTATGGTCACCTGCTGAACAGACAAGCTTTGACAAACTAAAGCAAAGCTTAGTATCAACACCCATCCTGAAACTTCCTGATCTTAGTAAGGAGTTCGAAGTGGTAACTGATGCTAGCACACTTTCCTTAGGATGTGTGCTTATGCAAGAAGGTCATCTGGTAGCATATTCTTCAAGGAAATTGAAGAGCCATGAAAGGAATTATGCTACCCACGATCTGGAGCTATTGGCTGTCATCCATGCTCTCAAACTTTGGAGACATTACTTGCTGGGTAACAAATTTTCCTTAGTGACGAACCACAAGAGTCTTAAATGGATCTTCACCCAGAATGAGCTTAACATGAGGCAACATCGATGGATCGAAGTGCTGGAAGAATATGATTTTGAAATCAAATATAGGCTTGGAAAAGAAAATGTAGTTGTCGATGCACTGAGTCGCAAGGCATTTCTGAATTCTCTTATTTTGCAAGATCCATCAACAGCAAGATCTCTAGCCACAAAGGTATCAATGCCAAACAACCCAATTCTTGAGCTAGCAAAAGAAGAAGCATATCATGACCCAGCCTATCAAAAATTGCTAATAAGGGAGATCCCCATCAAGGATCAAGACCCGAAGCTAAAGACGAAGTATCAAGAATTCTCTGTCAGTGGTGGACTTGTCTACTTTAGGACAAGATTATGTATCCCTACAAGCCAAACTCTCAAGCACAAGATACTTTGGGAAGCCCATGACTCCCCTTTCTCAGGACATCCTGGCTATGACAAGACCCTTAATATAGTCATGAAGAGCTATTATTAGGATAGGCTCAAGGGTGATGTCCTCAAATATGTCACGGAATGTTTGTCTTATCAACACATTAAGGCAGAACATGTTAAAATGCCAGGGAAATTGCAACCACTTGACATTCCCCAAATGAAATGGGAATTCATTAGTATGGACTTCGTTGTTGGTCTACCCCAAGTTCAGGGAGGATACAACTCTATCATGGTTGTAGTAGATATGCTCACCAAGGTAGCACATCTCATCCCTGTCAAGACAAACTATAAAGCCTCAGACATCGCAAGATTATTCATCAAGGAAATATTCAAACTACATCGATTACCTAGAAGAATCATTAGTGATCGAGACTCTCTCTTCACATCACACTTTTGGAGGGCTATCTTCGAGGCTATGGGGACTCAAATCTGTTTCAGTACAGCTTACCATCCCCAAACTGATGGTCAAATAGAACGAGTTAACCAAGTCATTGAAGATATGCTTAGGGCATACTGCTGTCGCGAACCCAAAAAGTGGATTCAATATTTGCCACTCATTGAGTTTGCGTACAATGCTTCTTACCAACAAAGTATTCAGATGGCGCCTTTTCAAGTATTGTATGGGCACGATTGTCGTACTCCTTTGAGCTTCTCGGATCCAAGTTTGAGGGTAGAAGCTTCAAGGCAGATGCTGGAAGACATGGATGATCAAATCAAGTCAATAAGATAGGACATCCAAGCTGCCAAGGATAGACAGAAGGCTTACGCGGACTTGAAACGGCAAGACAAATCCTTCATTGAAGGTGATATGGTCTTCATCCGTGTATGCCCTAAAAAGAGTTCACTGTCCCTGGGAGAGTACAAGAAGCTAAGTCCGAGGTATTGCAGACCTTATAAAATCATTAAGTGCCTAGGGCCTAATGCTTACAAACTACATCGCTTGCAACCCTAAAGGTTCATAATGTATTCCACGTTAGCCTATTGAAAAAATATCTACCTAATCCAAATCATGTACTTGATGATCAGCAAATTGTAATTCCTAGCCAAGGAGTCCTTGAACTACGGCTTGATAGAGTCCTGGATGTCAGGGAGAGGCATTTGAGGTCAAGGACCTTGAGAGAATACCTCATCCAGTGGAAAGATTCTCCGAAGAGGATGCCACCTGGATGGACGAAGATACTCTCAACCAACAATACCCCTAGGTTCTCTCGAGGTGAGGACATCTCGATTCCTCTAAGGGGGAGAGGATGTAACATCTCGTAGGAACCTGATGGGACCTCAAATGGGCCGGCACTGGCTATGGCACTAGCCGGACCTCATGCTCATAACAGACAAACACACCCACACGGCCTCGCGGGCCAGGAGCATCTATCTGCTGCTAAAGGACGAACTATCCTAAAGCCTAATCTATGCGTTTATAGTTTTGTAGTCCAATGTTTCCCTTTCCATAAACTCCACAGAGGGAGAACCCATACATATTGGCAATAAATGCCATGATGATCACATACATGGGAGGCAACCTCTCGGTGGAATCACCACGACCCCACTGTAGCTCTCCTACATCGCAGGGATTGGCCCCTTGATGCGCTGCTCAACATATAGAGCAAACGAACAAACTCCACTCTTTCATTTTGAACGCATTCTAGGAGATACCATGTGTCCTTACCAAATAATTCCCCAAGAAATGAATGTTTATCCTACGGCTTAAGTTGCCTTTCCATACTCAAGTGTGGGTCATCGTCATCAAAAACATGTGCTATGCATCCAGTCCTTTGTATTCTGATACCATGGTTGACATGCACATGCAAAAGTGGATGATCCTAAAGTGCTCAAACATAATTTTCAATCAGAAACGTGTTGTGCACAACCAGGCTTTCCAATGCTCATTCACTAACTCGTTGCGGCGATGTAAGGATAGCACCGAGACAACACTCGCGCTACTATTCTCTTAATTAAAATACAAAAAAATCTATGTCATGATATGCATAAAAAAATCAGCAACAATCAGCACGCAAATCGCACCATTCAAACATCCTAACCCCCCTACGTTTAGGTATTGCTTTCGTTGCATAGGTGTAGAGGTTCATTTTGTCATGTTTTGATGTATGAAAAATGATAAATATCACACTTTGACAAAGAGATAGGGCAAACTGAGGCTAAACCTTATGCTTTTCCACTACCATACATCCACAAACAATCATTATATTTTTCCTTATTTTTGTGAAGCATATTTTTATTTTTTTCCTTATTTTTCCCATTTTCTTAATTTATTTGTCAATAAAATATGCTATTTTCTGATTTTTCTTGTTCCAGTCACTTTAGCATACTAACATTCAATTTATCTTCCATTTTTCCCCCATAGGAACACATTTCACCCACCCGAAACGACAAAACTATCATTTTACCACTTAAAAACCGCATTTCGGGTTTTACAGGAATTAAATAGCGCATGTAAATCATTGAAAAATCAAAACTTTTTGATAAATAGCAATTAATAATGATGCAACTAGCACTTAAACAAATTTTCAACCAATAAGAACATCATTACCATAATAAAATACCAAAAACCCTTCATTTTCTTCATAAAAATGGTCATACCGTGTTTTTACGAAACCTGAGATGCATTAAATGACTGCGTGACCAGCGGAGGAGCCTCCATTGCTCTCAATCCAATGTTGCACATCAATCTTCAACATCTCCATCAATCTCCATCACCGTTTTCTTCAATCTCCTTCCCGATTCCTCCTTCAAGATAGTGCGCATGAACAACCCATAGAGAGGAGAGAGAGGGAGGAGAGAGAAAGACTAGATTCTGATCTCTTCATTCAGTCAGCCATATCTTATGCAAAGACTGGCAATATTAAGCAAATACCATGATGCACGTGAAGTCATCAAGTTTGATCGATATGGACAGGATCCAGTTCAATATGGACATGAATTGTATGCTCAATTCAAGGTTGTCATTGATGAATGGACTAGAGCAGAGAATGATGGTATTTCATCTTCAGCATTAGCATTGCACGAGACCATGATTGATAAATATGGTATATATGTTCAACCTTCAATTACTTCTTGCTTCAAGAGACCATCTATTATACAAACATCCTCAAAAAATGCCTCACGTCATCCAGGTCTCTTACATTGAACAGCTCAGAATTATCCATGTTGAAGCAAACTCCTTTAGTCTCTACTTTGAAAGATATGGAAGCGAACAAGTCTTAGGGTTTTGTTTACTCTAAGTATTAAGTTGCATGCGTGAAACAACAGAGTTTGGAATTCGCATAAGATTTTATGCATGAAATGATAGCTTTTACTCACATAAAATGATAGGATTATTGCCTTACTTCACATAAAATGATAGCTTTTTAACCAGTTTAGTGCATGAATAGTCATTTAGAATTCATGTTTCGCAATCATGGTTAAAAGAAACACATGAAATGTTAATTTCTGTTCATGAGATACACTTGCATCGTTAGACAAAACCCTAGACTTCCATATATGCAAGTCACATGTGATCCGGTGCATTAGAAATAAGTACTCGTTGCCAAGAATAAAGAGAGATAAAAGCCATCTAGGAGGTGCAACTATACTAAACGGGCAATGTGCATGATGATTAAGGTTGATTGGGAAATCCTGCATAGAACCATGCTAAGAGAATTGGAAGGATCGCATGCATCTAGACTGCATCTTGAAGGTCTAAATGAAGAATCATGTGTTGCCATGTGTGTTAACTCAGCTTGGTTGAAACTAGAGATTAAAATACCCTTGGTTGGGTTGTGAATATGGCATGTCTGTTGCCTTGACTGACCAGCTAATGCTTGAGTTAGGGATTAAGATACCCTAAGGTAAAACCCAAGGGAAAAGGGCAAGTCAAAAAAAAGTTAACTTACCAAGACCATTTGCTTGCGTAATCTTGTTCGGAATTTTTGGGATCTCGCCAAGTTGCAAAAACCCCCAAGATCAGATGCTGGGAGCATCCGGGAAAAAAAGGAGTCACACCTTAGCAGTCAGTCATACAAACGACCTCCGAAATGTTTGTGCTTGTACTTAGATACATTATCTGGTCTCTTTGGTCAAGGAACTGATTCAAGAAAAACACTTAATGCTTAGGTTGAAAGCTTGGAGGGAGAGGCAAGAATAGTTACCTTCGATTATCTGCCTGGCCCTATCCAAGGTGGTTGTTAGCCACGCCAGGTATATGGACCTAACCCGCCATGAGAGCTCTCTCCGTGGGTGCTACTTGGAGCGGGAGGACGCTTGGGTGCCAGGGGAGGCTCTGGCTATAAATCCCTTGCCTTCGGATCCCACACAAGAGGCCGACGTGACTCGAGATGGGATCTCGAGGCCCGTGTACTAGTCAACGGGCAGAACTTGGAGCAGCAATCCTGTAGATTGTTGGGATAGCCTTCGGGCGTGATATTGGATGTACTCCAGGATTTTTATAAATAAAGAGCAGATATTGGAGAAAAAGGAATTTGCTTGACATTGTTTTTGTGTCAGTGCCTAAGTTGCGTGATTAATTTGATTAATTAAGGAAGCTGCTTTTGCATGTCAAAACATAGTGTGGTAGGTAATTAGATAACTAAAGCAAACTGAGGAAAGTGCGGTGGATGTGACTTAGGTCTGTCCTATGGAAGGGTGGTCCCGATTAGTTGGGAACTTTTCTCAAATGATGAGATAATAAGACAATGAAGACCTAGTGTTAGTAGATGTAGAATGATAACATATCCAAGCTATACTGCCTTTGGGATAGCCATATACCATCATCACATCTGATCACCTCAATACCAAGAAAGTATCTTAGCTCACCCAAATCTTTCATCTCAAACTTATTCTTCAAGAAGTCCTTAACTTCAACAATCCCATTGTCACTGTCACCTGTAATAATCAAGTCATCCACATAGATGACTATGATGACCAAACTTGCATCTCCCTTTCTCACATAAAGTGAGTGATCAGCATCAAAAATACAAAATCCAATATTGACAAGATACTCTCCAATCTTGTCAGACCATGCTCTAGGTGCTTGCTTCAGCCCATAGAGCGCCTTCTTTAACCTGCACACATATGTGGGATGCTCTAAATCCTCATAACCTACTGGCTGCTCCATATACACTTCTTCTTGCAATTCACCATGCAAGAAGGCATTCTTAACATCCATTTGTTGCAAACTCCAACCTTTGGCTGCTGCCAAGGAAATCACATACCTAACAGTTGCCATCCTAGCAACTAGACTAAATGTCTCCTCATAATCTATGCCATATGTTTGAGCATAGCCTTTTGCAACTTGCCTAGCCTTATACCTGCTAACTGAACCATCTGCATTATGCTTGACTTTGTAAACCCACTTACAGCCAATAGCTTTCTTACCCTTAGGTAAGGATACCAAATACCAAGTCTTATTGGCTTCTAATGCAGCCATCTCCTCATCCATTGTTGTATCCCAATGAGCATGAGCAACAACATCCTCAAAACAAGTGGGCTCAACATCCTCAACTAGTTTCACCATATAAGCATAATGGTGAGCTGCATAACCTTCAAAACCAAATATTTTAACAAGGTATCTGACCCTGTTAGATATGTGTACCATCGGATCACTCAATGGAGCCTTTACATTACTATGAGCTCTCTGTACACTTGGTGTCCTGACTAAAGGAATACCAAGCTTATCATCCAAACTCTTTGAACCACTGGAATCTCCGTCAAATCCCAAATGACTGGTAGATGCATCATTACCATCTAGCACTTTCTTGTTTCCTTTGTTCTTCCTTGCAACACTTATAGATCCACTTGAAGATGTGGGGCTACTCCTTAGTCTCCTAGACCAAGGGCTCATTGTAGGTATAGTACTAGATGATGTTTTTGGTCCACTAAGACTCTGTGATTCTTATTTTTCTTTCTGCACATAACTGTCATGATCATTATCATCATCTAATACAACACCAGTAGGTGCATACCAGCTGCCCATCTCATCAAAGATAACATCCCTGCTCACTTTGAGCTCACCTGTGACAGGGTTATAACAGCGATACCCTTTTGGCTCTAAAGAGTATTCAATAAAAATACATTTTTCAGCCTTTGGATCAAGCTTCTTCCATAGCTCATCTGGCACATGAACATATGCAACACATCCAAATACTTTCAAGTGCGATACATCGGGTTTCTTGCCAGTAAAGCACTCTTTAGGAGTCATCCCATGAACTGTAGCTGTGGGAGTTCTGTTCATAATGTAGACAGCAATATGGACAACCTCAGACCAAAAATGTTTGGGCATATTCTTTTTAGCCATTAATGCCCGTGCAACTTCTGCAATATGCATGTTTTTTCTTTCTGCAACACCATTTTGCTGTGGGGTATACCTGCAAGTAAATTGCCTCTTTATCCCATGAATCCTCAAGAAGCAACTAAACTCATTAGAGAGGTACTCTCCCCCTCCATCTGATCTCAAGCACTTCACTTTTAAGCCTATTTTTGTTTCAATAGCTGCCTTAAAAGATTTGAAGTGCTCAAACACATCACTCTTTTCCTTAATGAAGTATACCCATAGCTTCCTTGAACAGTCATCAATAAATGTGACAAAGTATTTGCTTCCACCAAGAGATACATTTTGTGTAGGATCCCAAACATCTGTATGTACTACATCAAGTATATTTCTGCTCACTTCTCTATCATGAGAGAAGGGTTGTTTTGCCTGCTTACCAAACTGGCATGCTTCACAGACTTTATGCAATTCTGCAACTCTAAAAGAATGCAACCCTGTAACCAATCCTCTAGATTGCATTAATTTCAGCCTTTGCACATTTTCATGTCCAATACGTTTATGCCATATTTCAATATCTGCAACTACTCCTTTTCCTTTAGCATACATAGCAGTATCCATTGTAGGAATTCTAGCATCTAGAGTGAACATTCGGCCAACTCTACTTCCTTTTGCAACCAACCTACACTTATCATTAAAGTCTTCTACAAAACAACCTTTTGCATTAAATCGGACATGCAACCCCTACTCTACCATTTTGGCCAATAGACACTAGATTCTTTGTAATTGATGGCACATGTAATACATCTATCAGACTCTTTGTGTGGCCATCATACAAGGACAAGGAAACCTTTCCAATGTGTGAAATTGGGTGGCATGAATCATCACCCGTCTAGACATACCTTGGGTTTTGTAAGTCCTGCATCTCTCCAAACCATTCAACATGATTGGTCATATGATTAGATACACCTGAATCGACATAGCATACATCATCATGTGTCCCCTTTCCTCTAATTGCATTCATCATATGCTGCATAACAAATCGACATACCATACATCATCATGTGTCCCCTTTCCTGTAACTGCATTCATCATATGCTGCATAACAAATAGACACTCATTTTTGTCTTCATTGTGTCATGAAGACGATGCATAGTTTCCTTGTTGCAATTTACCACTGTCAATATTATCCTTCTTAGCATAACAATTGGCTACAATATGTCATGTTTTGCCACAATAATGGCAAATAATAGCAAAATTTCCAGAGCCTCTGTTTTGCCATTCACCTCTTCCTCTAGAGCTCCCGCTTCCCTCTAAAGTTTCCTCTGCCTCCAGAAACTTGCATTTCACCAAACTGTTGATTGAACCTATTTTGCTGGTTATCGCTAGCACATCCCATATCACGGCCTCTCGAAGAGGATCTACCACGTCCCCTTCTTGAACTCGAGTAAAATTCTTGGACCTGTTCACCATTTCTTTTAGACGAATCACCTTGCATATTGATCTCTTCAGTAATCATGAGAGAGATCAGCTCATCAAAATATGGAAAAGGCTTTCGTACATATACTAAAGTAACAAATGATTTCCATGCCTTCTCATTGTTAAGGCCACTCAGAGTGGATGAAACCAAATCATTATCATCCGACATTGCATCAATTGCTGCTAAAGCATCTGCAATGCTCATCCCCTTCAACACATACTCATTAACATACATTTTTTCTTTCTTCAAGGCATTCAACTCTTGCTTGAGTTGAATCTTTCGTGCCTTTGTATTTATGAAAACATGCCCTCAAAAATTGTCCAAGCTGCATGTGAAGTTTCTGCATTCTTAATATGTCCCAGCATAGTTTTATCTATGACTGCAGATAGCCAATACATCACCTTTTTATCTTTCGCATTCCACTCTTTCCATGCTTTTAACTCATATGTAGTGGAGGGATACCCAGCTCTGGCTCCTTTTCTTCACATGAAACAAACACATAAAGGCATTTTTCAATGAGGAAGTTCGTCATATGAAACTTCCATGAAGGGTAGTTGTTCTTGTTGAGCTTCTCAATAATGGGATTCCACTATTCTCTACTATTATCACAAACAAGGATACAACACAACAAGCTAGTCTTCTGCAATCTTTCACAACACGTGCATAGAAATACACCAAGCAATCTTTTTCACTGATTGCTCAATAGTACATGTAATCTGCAACTTGTTTGCAGATAAACCTTATGTTTCTTCCTGCAAACACCTCAAAAATTACAGATTCACAATCCGTAACCTGTGCAACCACTTTCGGTCAATACAGCTGAAATCACAGTGTGTACCCTAAAACTATTGTCCGCAACCTTGCGGCTCTAAAACCGGGCCTGAAACAGCCTCAGACTCCCAAAATAAATGCTCGAGAGCCCTAAAGAGATGATTTGCAAAATATACAATGATTTGCTTGCACATCAAATCTCACAACAATATGAGATTTTTGCTCGACCTTGCTTCCGATGCCTCCACAGGCACTATCAAAGAGAGAGTGGAAGAATGGGAGAGCTTCTTACCCGTTGCTTGCTTGCTTGAACCTTGCTTCTTCTCCTTCACTTCAGCCTTCAAAATTAGCCATTCTCAATGGCACGACTCTGATACCATGTCAAGAATCGCGTGATGGGGGGATGTACTTGAGCTGCTATGCCAAACACACATTGTATACACAAGAGGAAGCTCACTCAAGAACACAAGAAGAGAAATGGAGGCCAAAACGTTTTCTTTCTTGTTTTTTCTTCTTCTTCCACACACTATACAATGTACACAAAGTATAGATAAGATACAACATAAAGGAAAGTGGCCTTCTAAGTCAAACAGTGCATAACTGACTACACAATCGATTGGCGTTATATCTTTGCCAACCGTAGGTAGGTGTAATATACTAAATATAATAAGTGATAAGTTAGTGGCCATGTGAGTATCATAATAACCAATGTGCTAAGTGTAGATGTGCGGACTCATCTAGCCAGGCGGTCCATCATCAATGTCCGCATGTGTTGAGCTTGCCATATCAACATCTGCTTCGGCTTGGGCATCTCTACATAAAGTAGGATGTCCAAGATCCGACGCTAGAATGCTGTTAGGAGACCTTGGCAACTAGGAACCCAGTTTTTAGGTCGATCCTAATGGGTTCGTCTGTGAACATTCCGTTGTGATGCAGACTCGAGAAACCCTAGATGACAAACCTCAAAAGATTCCATGCGAGTGTTGGGTAGTGACCCTTAGATTCGTTTCTCGATGGACTGTTAAAAGTATGCTTAGATAGTCGTTAGGGGGACACGTTACAATTGATATTAGAGCAACCAACAAATTAAAAAACCAACATGCAAATAAATCGAGAAGAGAGAAGTGATATTTTTCACTCAAAATAAAAAATTTTGTTACTCATTTGTGGATTGTTGCCACTTCCAGACTTATGAGGCATGGAGCAGGTTCCTCGTATTTCATATCATTTTCACGATAGCTATGAACTCTTCAAGTTATCACCGACAATCTGACATTATGGGGATCCTAGATCGAATCTACAACCCTTCACCATTGTATATGGAAAGGCATTGGACTTGGAGCACGGGATACTGCTATATAGATGCCAGCTGACTCGCCTATCTTCAAAACAATATGAAGAGACTAAAATGGTTGGAAGACTTCAATATTATCAAGTTATTTATCTTCCATGAGGCTCATGTAAATTCGATCCTACACATCAGATGCCAGCAAGTAGAACAAAATCACTATATATATGATGAGGTGGTCAAAGTCTTACCAGCATATAGAATTAAAGTAATGGAGCAAAATGAACATCATGGCTATCAAAAATAGGGACTTCCCGAACTTCCCATGACTTATCACTTCCTGAGAATCCATTCTCCCAATCCATATTACTATTCTGTCCCTGTAGCTAAATCCAATTGGGATTTATTAACCTGGTGTTGATGTATCTTTTGAAAAGAAAATCATCCCATCCAATCTCTATCTATTTCTGAATATTTGTACTTGAGGCTCATGCTTCTTTATGGATAAATAATAATTTTATGTTCATATGATTTGTTGTATACTATTAATGAAAAACAAACTGCGCATTGAGATAAGTTGTGAAGAGATGTGTAAATATAATCTTAACATGAGGGTTTTGATTGAAAACCAGATACAACCCCAAGCACAGAACCAGGGTCTTGTTTTTGCCCTAAGCCTAGTGGAGGCACAAGAGAACAAGTTTCTTCTCAAACAAATAAAACCACCAGAATTTGACGAAAAAGGAAAGACTATTGAAGCTGATGCCAAAGTATGGATTGAATCCATGGAAGATTACTTCAGTGTGGCAGAAACAGCACTTGTAAACTAGGCTATGATTGCCAAGCTCAAGCTTACCAATGAAGCTAGGCTTTGGTGGAAGCAATGGTGTAAAGACCAAGTAGACACACTGAAAGCACAATAACTTGGGATAAACTAAAGGAAGCAGTGCAGGGAAGGTACATGCCACTTGCAAACAGAACTCAGAAGATGAATGAGCTCTTCAAGTTGAAACAATTGGGCCTATCTCTGGAGGCATACTACTCAAGATTTGTCTCCTTGTTGAAATAGCCTCGACACTGAGTATTTTCCAACAGGTCTCAAAGTTCTATGATGGAGTGAACCCACCAATGAACACTTAGTTGGAATCAATGTGTCCTTCAAATTTTCAAGATGCATTGATAAGAGCAGGACTTATTGCCCAAGAAGTCCAGTTGAAGCCCAGGAATAATAGACCATGGTCTTACAAAGACCAAAATCCAGGAATGTTGAAAGCTCAATTCAAAATGGCACAAGGATAGAGTCAAGGCCAACAGAAGAAGCTGAGGGCAAATGCAATCAATGACTTTGTCCCCACTCAAAGAAGTGATCAAAGCATGCGATGTTTCCATTGTAATGAACCTGGGCACTTCAAAAGGGAATGCCCCAAACTTGACGGTGAGCGTCGCCAAGCAAAATTCAGTGTCCAAAAGCCACAGCTACTCGTGGCTGCGGACATGCAGCAATGGGAAGGACAAAAATTTCCAATATCTCCACTAAGGGAATCAACAAAGAAGAAGACCCGTCCATGGAAGTTGAGATTGAGAGGGTATCCATTCATGCCGCTCTCCATAAAAAGGGGAGAAACATCATCAAATTACCAAGGTAAGAAATTCAAAACCCTGATTGATTGTGGCAGCACTCATTCTTTCATTTCACTAGCTTGTGCAAGAAGGTTAGGGATAGCCATTATAGCTGCACCTACTTTGCTTGTCGAACTAGCAAATGGGCAAGAAATCACTTACACTAGACAAACTGCTAAGGTGGAATTCCTACTCAAAGATGAGCCCACATCTGTTAAGTTTAGAGTAATGAATCTAGGAGTCCATGAGTGCCTACTCGGGATGGATTGGCTAATCCCCAATGATGCTCACATTCATTGTGGGAAAGGACAAGTCTCCTTTCATAATCCTAAAGGTGAGCAAGTGACAACACAAGGAGAAGCATGTAAACCAAAGATCTAGCTAGCTAAGGCAATGCATATATTTCAAGGAATAAGGAAAGGATTACCCGTCTACTTGATCAAGCTAAACAAACCGAAACATGTAGAGGACACCACTGAAGAACCATCATGGCTAAAAGAGTATGCGGATGTGTTCTCAGAAGAGTTGATTGAATTACCACCACCTAGGGAAGTGGATCATGAGATTAAGCTAACACTAGGAGCTATTGAGTTAAAGGAACAACTCAAATAGCTATTGGACCAAGGGTACATACGTCCCAACAATTCTCCTTGGGGGGCTCCAGTCTTGTTCCAAAAGAAGAAGGATGGTACACTTGGCCTTTGCATTGATTATAGAGGCATGAACTAAGTAACCATCAATAATTAAATATCCTATCCCAAGGATAGATGAGTTACTTGACTGATTACAAGGAGCAAAAATCTTTTCCAAGATTGATTTGAGGTTAGGATGCCACCAGATCCACGTCAAAGAAGAGGATATTCCTAAGACGGCATTCAACACCACATATGGTCACTTTGAATTCACAGTAATGTCTTTTGGATTGACTAATGCCCCTTCCACCTTTAACATGGTAATGCAAGACATTTTTAGACCATATCTTGATGATTTTGTGCTTGTCTTCTTTGATGATACCTTGGTTTATTCCAAGGAAGAGGGGGATCACGAATCCCACATCTGCATCATCGTTGAGACCATGAGGGCTCATAATCTCTATGCTAAGAAGAAAAAGTGTGCCTTCCTCAAGAGGCATATTGAATACATTGGACACAAGGAATCTCTGTAGATCCTACAAAGATCAAGGATGTCCAAGAGTGGCCCCCACCAACTACCGTTAAAGAAGTGCATAGCTTTCTTGGATTAATAGGTTGGTATAGGATCTTTATTAAGGACTATGCCTTAATCGCAGCACCCCTCACAAATTTGCTGAAAAAGCAGGTTGCCATAATGTGGACACCCACACTGAACAATCAAGTTTTGATCAACTCAAGCATAGCTTAGTGACAACACCGGTTTTGAAACTCCTCGACTTGAGCAAGGAATTTGAAGTTGTCACGCATGCTAGTTCACTTGCACTAGGCTGTGTAGTAATGCAATAAGGTCATCCTATAGCCTATTCCTCGAGGAAGCTAAAAACCCATGAAAGGAATTATGCTACCCATGACCTGGAGCTATTAGCAGTTATTCATGCTCTCAAACTTTGTTGACACTATTTGCTAGGTAATAAGTTCTCTTTGGTCACAGACCATAAGAGCCTTAAATGGATCTTCACCCCAGACTGAGCTCAATATGAGGCAACATTGATGGATTGAAGTTCTAGAAGAATATGACTTTGAGATCGGGTATCGGCTTGGCAAAGAGAATGTAGTCGCCGATGCCTTAAGTCACAAAGTGTTCCTCAACTCTCTTATTATGGAGGAACCCTCGATGGCATAATCATTGGCAACCATGGTGTTAATGCCTAGCAACCCTATCCTTGAATTAGCAAAGGAGGAAGCTAGCCATGACCCAGAATATCTGAAGATGATGAAGGAAATTTTGGGAAAGGACCAAGACCCTAAACTTAAGGTCAATTATCAAGAACTTTCTGTCAATGAGGGACTTGTCTATTTTAGAACAAGGTTATGCATACCCTCAAGCAAGAAACTCAAACATAGAATACTCTAGTGGGAAGCACATGACCCCCCCTTTTCAGGCCATCCCGGATATGTCAAGACCCTCAACATGGTCAGAAAGAGCTACCATTGGGAAAGGATTAAGGGAGAAGTGCTCAAATATGTCATGGAATGTTTGTCTTGCTAGTGCATTAAGGTAGAACATGTCAAGATGCCTGAGAAGCTGTAACCTCTTGACATCCCCCAAATGAAGTGGGAATTTATCAGCATGGACTTTGTTGTTGGATTACCTTTAGTTCAAGGAGGATACAATTCAATTATGGTTAAAGTAGACATGCTCACCAAGGTTGCACACCTCATGCCAGTCAAGACAAACTATAAAGCTTCAGATATTACTAGACTGTCCATCAAGGAGATATTCAGACTCCATGGGTTGCCTAGAAGGATTGTTAGTGACAGCAATTTCCTCTTCACGTCTCATTTCTAGGGAGGGATATTTGAGGCAATTGGGATTCAAATCTGTTTCAATACAACCTATCACCCTCAAATTGATGGCCAAACAGAGAGAGTCAACCAAGTCATTGAAGACATTCTTAGGGCATATTGCTATCGCAAACCCAGGAAATGGATCCAATATCTACTATTGGTAGAGTTCTCTTATAATGCTTCCTACCAACAAAGCATTCAAATGACACCTTTTCAAGCATTGTATGGGCATGATTATCGTACTCCATTGAAATTCTCATATCCTACCTTGAGGGTAGAAGCTTCGAAGAAAATGCTTGAGGAGATGGATGAGTAGGTCAAGGCCATCAGATAAGACATTAGAGCCACCAAGGATAGGCAAAAAGCCTATGCAAATCTAAAGAGATAGGAGCGACTCTGCAAAGAAGGGGATATGGTTTTTATTCAGGTATGACCCAAGAAGAGCTCCTTATTGTTGGAAGAATTTAAGAAACTAAGTCTAAGGTATTGTGGACCCTACAAGATTGTAACGTGCTCGCTTGTCTGCTTGTGGGACACGTCTTAGCAGCCCATCGGGAGGAGGGTCTAGAAGGCTCCGCCTAGCACTCGCAGGGAATGACACAGGGTTTGCGATCTAGGTCTTCCCGAGTCTGCCCCGAGCGGAAGTGTCCAGCCGTTCCCACTTGGGATTGACCTGAGGTCAGGGTTCCTTTCATATCAGCAAAGTTTCTAGAGAGAAACTAGAGTCAAGTTCTAGATGTACCACTTTGCGTCAGAACAACAGAGTCGAAGCGGATTCATGCTGCACTTGGTTCACGGAGAATGGGAAACGAGAGGGATGCGGAGCTCAACCTCTCTGCCATATGGTATAGTCCCATCCCTTTCCCCTAAAACAGAATAAAACATGGAAAACTCACTCATGTTGCATTCTGAGTCCCAAGCAATGGACAAGAGCTACATGAGGTCCTAGGATACTTAACCAACAAGTTGGCTGTCAATCCAACGACAGCCCTTAAGCCACTCCAAGATCTCTTAGATGAGCCTGAATGGCGATGGTCAAAGGTACATGATTTGAACTTGAATTACAATTGGGCCTTACTTCTCAACCAACAAGAAGGGAGTAGTCAGAACCAAGAGAATCAGGAGCAACCTAATGAAGACAACTCTGACGATGAGTATAAGGACTGTTGTTCCTTTAGTAGTGAGAGAGAAAAGGAAATCGATATCCTAGAGTATTACAGTGGGGGGCATGTAATCAAACAAATACAAGAAAACCCTAGACCACACAAGCAGAGTGCACTTAGAGATGGAGTTAGACGTGAGGACTACGATCGAACTTGGTTGGAGAACACATGTGCAATCGATTGCAAGCAGGCATGCCTAGTCCAGCCAAGTGATACACCACTACTGCAAATTGGACTCACCTTCGAGCTACGACCACCAGGAGAGAGCCCCTCTTCTAGCAAAAACAGAGAGTTTGATTTTGAATCGTAAGTTAGCTTAGATAGTGATCCTGAAATACCTCAATTCCCCCAAGACTAGACACACTAAGGGGGATCTACCTGTTCACCTACCATGCCAACGATTAAGGAAGGAACGACAAATGCTAAGCAAAGAAATGTGGACTAAGAAACAACAAAAATCGCAAGACCTATCAAAACGGTTCATGAAGTTCAAAAAGGGAGATAGGGTGGTGATCTTGCTAGGAGCCAAACAACAAGGGCAAGCAAGCGAGCCCATCGAGGGACCCACCAAGGTCAAGGAGGTCAATTTAGCCAGGGAGGGGAAGACCTCATGACTTGTCTTTATAGTCTATGACTTGGCTAAGCAAGAAGAGGCAAGTCTCATTACTCTCTTGCGAGAGTATGTAGACATCTTTGCTTGGTCCCTAGAAGAGCTCAAAGAGGTAGACCCAAGTGTAGTGACTAACAACATACCCATGACAACTGACACAACACCAGTCAAACAACGGCTATATCCCATGAATCCAAAGCACACTCACGCTGTTAAGGAATAAATTGACAATTTGATGAGAGTGGGATTCATCTACGAAATTGAACACATGGACTGGGTCTTGCCCATAGTCATCGTCCTAAAGAAAAATGGGAAGATTCAAGTGTGTGTCAATTACAAAAAGGTAAATGCAACTACAAAAAGAGATAATTACCCATTACCATACATAGAGCACATGTTAGAGAGAGTGGCTAGCAAAGAGGCCTACATATTCTTGGACACCTTCTCGGGATACAATTAGGTGCAAGTGCATCCTAACGATAGGCATAAGACGGCATTCACCACTGAATAGGGAGTCCTTGCCTACATAGTCATGCCTTTTGGATTGACTAATGCACCAGCCACTTTCCAACGACTGATGTGTACAATATTCAAAGACATGTTGAGGAAGGAGTTAGAAATCTTCGTGGACGACTTGTGCGTTCACTTTGCTTGGCAAGAACACTTGGGCACGATCTTTGAACGATGTCGGTTGTATCGCCTCTCATTGAACCCCTTGAAATGCGAGTTCTAGGTAAAGCATGGATGTATCCTAGGACATGTGGTGTCATGGTGTCAAAGAATGGCATTGTCACATATTTCTCAAAGATCAAGGTCATTGTCGATTTTCCACCCCCAGCTGATTACAAGGGTGTTCAATGCTTCTTAGGATATATCGCGGGTACTGTCGATGGTTTGTGTTAAACTATGCATTGATTGCTAGACCTCTATATAAGCTATTGATTGTATTTGAATGGATCGTAGAGTGCCAACGTGATTATGAGGAACTAAAAAAGGCTCTAACCACACTGCTCCGATACTATGAGCCCTAGATTGGAGACTCACATTCCATGTGCATATCGATGCTTTGAAATTCGCCGTAGGAGCTATGTTGTGCCAACCTAGTGAACACAAAAACCTGGATTATCCAGTGAGCTTTGCTAGCAGACAAATCACTGAGACTTAAATGAATTAGTCAACAATGGAAAGAGAGGGCTTGGCCATGGTATTTTTTGTGAAGAAATTCCGACATTATCTTTTGACTACGACTTTTACTTTCTTTGTCGACCATCAAGCCTTGCTATATCTGGTTAATAAACCATGCACCACATGACGCATTGCTAGATGGCTTCTTCTGCTTTTGGAATTTGACCTCTCTGTGGTAGTACGTAAAGGGAAGCAGCATTACATGGTTGACCATCAGCCTTGTATCCCCACGAGAGAAGTAGTTGGACAAGCCATTGAGGAGGAACTGTTGGATGCACACCTATTCTGCTTATCCAACGAAAAAGATTTGTTTAAAGCTGACTTGATACCGTATTGGGCAAACAACATAGTTCAAGTGCTTCAACACAGACTACTCAAACAACCAATAGAAAAGGCCCGCTTAGGCGGCTTATCTTGAAAATCCAACCCTATCAATTGATAGCTGGCCAACTTTACAGGCCAGGACAAGACGAGTTGCTACGTAGATGCGTGTGCGAGCATGAGACTCATGATGTACTGACAGAGGCACACGGTGGAATTGCAGGAGGAAATTTTGGTGGAGATGCGATAGCCTACAAGGTGCTGCAATCCCAGTTGTGGTGGCACACTCTCTTCTGAGATGCGACGCAATTCATGAAGCATTGTGATGCAATAGCCTACAAGGTGTTGCAATCCCAATTGTGGTGGCACACTCTCTTTCGAGATGCGACGCAATTCATGAAGCATTGTGATGAGTGCCAATGGACTAAAGTCCCTATCCATAAAGATTACATGGAGCTAACCCCAATCATCGCAGAAAAACCCTTCCAGAATGGGGAATTGACTTCATCGGACCCATTAGTCTTGCAGCACAATATTCACAAGGTACATCATTGTGGTCCACTGACTATCTAACCAAATGGATAGAAGCACAAGCTACAAGAAACAATGATGCTAGGACCACCGCTAAGTTCCTATGGGAGCAAGTGATCTCACGCTTTGGTTGCCCCATCTAATTAGTTAACGACCGAGGCACACACTTCATCAACAAAATGATAGCTCACCTCCTATCCTCCTTCCTAATCATCCATCGGAAATCCTCATCTTACTGCCCTTAAGCAAACGGTCAAGCTAAGTCAACAAATAAAATCCTAGTAAATGTCCTGACCAAGATCGTCTCTGCGTCACACAGTGATTGGGATAACAAATTGATACTGGCCTTGTGGGCCTACCACACGGCTTACAAGATGGTGGTAGGACAAACCCCCTTTAGATTGACATATGGTACAGAGGCAATCCTTCCCTTGGAATTCTTCGTACCAAGCCTCAGGATTACCATTCAAGAAAGATGGGATGGGAAGGGGGCATGGATGGAATGCTTGATTGAACTCAAGCGCTTAATGGAAACCCAGCTTCTAGCCACCCATGCACTCATATGTGAGAAGGCAAGACACAAAAGCTGGTTTAACAAGCATATCAAGTAGTGCAGCTTCAAACGGGGCGACTTAGTAATGTTGTACTCAGTCAAGGGACATAAGCAAAAGTTGAAGTTTTGAGGGCTATGACCTTTTAAGGTTCAAAACATCAGTTGAAGTGGCAACGTCGAGCTCGAAACCCTAGAGGGTGAGGGCATAGGCTTCTTTAATGGCAGCCGCATAAAGAAGTATTTCCCTCCCATGCACCCATTGCATGAGCCCCCAATGCTAGCACCCCTCATCCATGTACGAGTAGCCACTATCACTGAGGTGGATGGTGAGGATGAGGAAGCAATACCACCAGCTTACCTACGCATGACAATCACTGCTAAATGCACATGCACCATCAACACATTGATCAATGAGGGAGCCAATTTTAACATCTTGACTCATGACCATTGGACCCAAATTGGCAAATCGCAGTTGCAACCCACTATTGCTAACCTCACCCCTTATGGAGGCCAACCCTACACACTTTGGGAAAGTGCAAAGTTGCACTTTTGGGAAAGTGCAAGGTTGCAGTTTCTATGGAGGCTAAAAGCATGCCAATAATCTTCTATGTGTTGCCCAACACTAAGAATGCAGGCACGGAATCATTGTTAGGAAGAACTTTCAAGAAGTAAGCCTCTTGCCATGTCGACTATGAGTCACAACATATCCACCTAGCTGTGGGTAACATCCACATAGTTACAACTTTCAGCAAGGGTGGTGTGACTCTTTCCAAGTCCATAAAGCCACCAATAGAGAAATCCACCATCAAGTCTCAAGAAGGGGGTTGGGACTTGTCACAACCTACCCAACCTCGAGGCCAAAAACCCACTAGAACCAACACTGAAGCCCATGAACCCCGGTTGAAATGGGTACCTAAACAAAGAGCGCAACAACCTAGGAATAGAAACTCGATGTGGCCTCGCAAGGCTAAGGATCCATACTTGAAATCTAGGAGGCCAAGACGAAACTATAAACATCGGCATATGGTCAAGCCACAATGGGTCCCCAAGGCCTTATTTCAAGTGCAAGGCTACTATGCGGGTAACACTTGGATTTGGCTGCTTAAAGCCCAGACATCCAAAGGCACTACTCAAATGCCACCCTCAAGCTTACCCACATGAAACATCCCATTAGAACCACTCAAACTACAAGCAACTCAAGCCGCTAAATACATGGAACCTCTAAAGCCTAGCTCAATAGGGCATAAGCCAATATATCGGCCAAAACCGCAACTTGTTACTAACAAACCAACCACATTTAGTCCCAATGACGCCCCCCCTCAACCCTCGAACACACCAAGTGCATCCCCTGCAGCCAAAACCATGCCCATCAAACATAAGGCCTGTCAAGATTGTGGGAGAGAAGGAAGGAGTCTCACTTGAAGCTTTCTTGCTTGCACAATGGGGGAAGACACACAAGGGTGGAGGCTGAAAACAGTTTTTCCTCTTCTTAGTTGTGTAAGCCAAAAGAACTCAAGTACAAAGAAATAGAAGAACCCTAGATATATGGGTCTCAAACCAAACTCAACTAACTAAGGTGGCATACTAACTGAGCCACGAACTAGAGTAGATAAGGATAGCTATCATGTAGCTATTATTCAGGGGCGGTGTACCAACCGCATCTGCAACTGACAAGTCGGTGACATAAATACACAACGGTCACCCTGGCGTATCACGAGTGGAGCTTGATATCTCAACACTCCCCCTCGAGCTCAATCCCAATTCCTGCATACCAAGCAGGTCTCTGAACTTGCGCAGCTTCTCTGCGCCCAATGCCTTCGTGAATATGTCAGCTACCTGATCCTCTGTGCTGACATAAACTAGATCAATAAGACCTAGTAAAACCCTCTCTCGCACATAGTGATAATGCACCTCAATGTGCTTTGTTCTAGCATGATAGACTGGGTTATTTGCCAAGTGTATACTACTCATGTTGTCACAATAAATGACAACTGGTCCATCTGTAGACTGATGCATATCATAAAGTAGCTTATGCAGCCAAGCTACCTCACATGCAGCCATTGCTGCACCCCTGTACTCAGCCTCTGTGCTCGACAAGGCAACTGTAGGCTGTTTCTTGCTGCTCCAAGTGACTGCAGCACTCCCAAAAGAGAACACATATCCACTGGTAGATCGTCTATCAGAAATACTACCAGCCCAATCAGCATCAGTGTATCCATGCAACTGTATCTGAACCCCAGTCTCATAAAATAGTCCATACTGCAATGTGGACTTTACATACCTGAGTATGCGTCTAGCCGCATCCAAATGTGGTTTCCTTGGAGCCTGCATAAACTGACTTACCAATCCAACAGCATAGCTCAAATCTGGCCTGGTAATAGTCATATAAATCAAACTTCCTACTATACGTCTGTACATAGTAGGGTCTTCTAGAAGCTCACCTGCATCTGTGCTCAGCTTCACATTTTGCTCCAAAGGAACTGAAATAGGCTTACAGCCTGTCATCCCATATTTGGACAGCATGTCCAATCCATACTGCCTCTGCAAGAGCTGTATCCCACTTGGTGATCTAATCACCTCAATGCCCAAGAAATAACGCAGCTCTCCCAAATCCTTCATCTCAAACTTCTGCTTCAATAGCATTTTCACATGAAGGATATCTTCATCACTGTCACCTGTCATAATCAGATCATCAACATAAATGACAAGTAGCATAATACCTTTCTCTGTTTTTCTCACATAAAGTGAGAAATCTGCCTTGGAAATCTGAAAGCCAATAGTGACAAGATACTGTCCTATCTTGTCAGACCATGCTCTAGGTGCTTGCTTTAAGCCATACAAGGCTTTCTTCAACCTGCAAACAAACTCAGGATGAACAACATGCACATAACCTGGTGGCTGCTCCATATAGACCTCTTCTTGCAAATCACCATGCAAGAAGGCATTCTTTACATCCATCTGATGTAAAGACCATCCCTTTGATGCAGCCATAGCAATGACTGCTCTTACGGTTGCCATCCTTGCAACCGGACTGAATGTTTCTTCATAGTCAATGCCATATGTTTGTGCATACCCCTTGACTACTAATCTTGCCTTGTATCTGTTCACAGAACCATCTGCATTGTGCTTCACCTTATAGACCCACTTACAGCCAATTGCATTCTTATCTTTAGGCAAAGGTACTAACTCCCATGTAGCATTTGCTTCCAAGGCATCCATTTCTTCATCCATGGCTTTCTCCCATTTTTCTTTTCCCATGGCTTGCTCAAAAGATGTGGGTTCTGGTTCCTGTATCACTTTGACCATATATGCATAGTGAATGGCTGTAAATCCATCATATTTCAGTCTATCCACAGGATACCTAGCTCTCGTAGACCTGCGCAAAGTAGGTTCACTCCCAGGTGCTCTCAAAACATCCCTGGTCTTCCTTACTCCAGGTGTAACAATAGAAGGAATACCCAACTCATCATCAATGCTCTGTTCTGAGCCACTGGATTCACCATCCACATAAGAGTGACCTGCATTCACATCAAACATGGGCTGATCAACCTTCTCTTTTCCTTTTCGTGATACCTGCATACCACTATCTGCATTGCTTTGAGAAGATTCTCCTGATCTCAATCTACCTGTCCATGGCGAAGAATGTGAACCACTGCTAGAGGATGCTCCAGGTCCACTAATATTTTGTGACTGCTGCTGTGAATTCTGTGCAGCATTACCATTTTGTGCATCTACATCATCAATCACATTTACTGGTTTATACCAGCTACTCATCTCATCAAAAACAACATCTCTGCTCACTGTAAACTTACGAGTAGAAGGGTTATAGCATCTATACCCTTTTTGCTGCAGAGAGTAACCAATAAAGATGCACTTCTCAGCTTTTGGATCCAACTTGGATCTCAGCTCATCTGGCACATGTACATAGGCAATGCAACCAAAAATTTTCAAATGAGAAATATCTGGTTTCCTACCAGTATACCTCTCCTCTGGAGTCATTCCATGTATTGCTGCAGTGGGAGTCCTGTTCATTATGTAGACTGCTGTAGCAACTGCTTCAGCCCAATAAAAATCTGGCAAGTCTTTTTCATTGAGCATGGCACGAGATACCTCTCCAATATGCCTGTTTTTTCTTTCTGCAATTCCATTTTGTTGTGGGGTATGACTGCATGAATATTGCTGCTTTATGCCATGCTCCTGCAGGAACCTTGCAAACTCATTTGAGAGGTACTCTCCCCCTCCATCTGACCTTAGGCATTTTATCTGCAAGCCTGTTTCTTTTTCAACCATAGCTTTAAGAGTTTTGAAATGCCCAAAAACTTCACTTTTCTTTTTCATAAAATACACCCAAACTTTTCTGCTATAGTCATCAATAAAACTGACAAAATAATGACAGCCTCCAAGAGATGCAGCTTTAGTTGTCCACACATCAGAGTGGATTAATTCCAATGGCTTCTTACTCTCTTGAACATGTCTAGGAAATGGTTTCCTTGCCTGTTTTCCAAACTGACAGGCTTCACATACCTTATGCATTTCTGCAACCTTGAATTTGGGCAATCCTGCAACAATATTTTGGGCCTGCATTGATTTAAGTCGCTGTACATTAACATGACCAATGCGTTTATGCCAGATATCAATATCTGCAACTACACCGGTCCCATGTGCAAACATTGCTGCACTCAATTCAGGCATGTCTGCATCCAATGTAAACATTCTGCCCTTCTTCTTTCCTTTTGCTATCAAGCGACCTTTATTTTTCATATCCTCAACAAAGCATCCATGAGGATTAAATCTGACCTGCAAGCCCTGTTCAACCATTTGACCAACAGAAACCAGATTCTTGGTGATATTCGGGACATGAAATACATCGGACAGGTATTTCTTTTTCCCATCCTGCATAGACAAGGGAATTTTTCCAATCTGCACAATAGGATGTGCAGTATCATCACCAGTCTCCACAAATCCTGGTTTTTCCATTTTCCTTGCATCCTCCATCCATTCTGCATGACCTGTCATGTGGTTTGATGCACCTGAGTCAACATACCATACATCATTGCTTTCTTCTGCACTTGTCACAGAATTGTTCATGTGCTGCACCATGAACAAATGCTCATTTCTGTCATCACCCTGTCTGCTAGAAGATGCATAATTCCCTTGTTGCAGTTTTCCATTCATGATGTCATTCTGCTTTTTATAGCAGCCTTTAGCCATATGACCCATTTTACCACAGTAGTAGCATTCAACATTACTGTTTGCATTTTGACCTCTTTGCCATCCACCACGACCTCTTTGGCTCCCCCTGCCTCTAGAGTTACCACGTCCTCCTCCATAGGACTGGTTTTCTTGAGTTTGCTGCATATTCTGATTTCTGCCACGGCCTCCAAATCGGCCTCCTCTACCTCTGCCTCTACCTCTTCCAGCATTTGAGTAGAAGACAGCTTCTTTTGAAGTTCCTCCTGAAGAAGATGCACCACCATTTCTCTGCTCCTCAGAAATTAGAAGAGCAATCAACTCCTCAAAATCAGGAAATCTTTCACGGACGGAAATGGATGTTCGAAACTGTGCATAATCCTTTCCTAGACCATTCAAGGTCACAGAAACTAAATCATCATCTTCCACTGGCGACCCAATGGAAGCAAGTGCATCTGCAATCTTCTTCACCTTCATGTGGTAGTCGTTGATGCTCATATTTTCTCTTTGCACATTGTGCAACTCTTGCTTGAGCTGCATTTTCCTGGCTTGCGTATTTGTGCTATACATTTTTGACAAAGTATCCCATGCCTCCTTTGGCGTGCTTGCATCCTGAATATGCACAATCATAGAGTCTGAAATGCTGATAGACAGCCAATACATAACTTTCCTGGCTCTCTCATGCCATGCTTTAAATGCCTGCATTTGCTGTTGATTGGGAACATCAGGAAGAACTGGTTCTTCTTCATTTCCTGCAACAAATTCCCAATATCCTTTTCCCATAAGGAAATTCGTCATTCTAAACTTCCATGCTTGGAAGTTGTTCTTGTCAAGCTTTTCAGTGACAATCTGTGAAAGAGAATCAGATGCCATTACAGAAGACTGCAAAAAATTCTGTCACTGCAAAAACCACAGCTTCACCCTCACAAGGGCAAATCTGCAAAACTGGCGAAAGTGGTATTTGACCACACAGTCACTTCCTAGTGACGATTTTGCATAAACAGGAACCAAGGATGATTCTGAAACTCCCAATGTCTCTGCGCACAAGCATATGATGCAATTTCTATAGTAACTTTTCACCGACCTGTAGAACAGTGGCTGCACAGCATAAAACTGGGCCTTTTCCTGAGTGCGTGCAGAAAACTTCCGCCTCCAAAACAGGCCCCTAAATGGCCTCAAATCAAAAAAACAAGGTCATCAAGGGCTAAAGCCCTTACCCGCAGCATATACTGCCCTCTTGCTTCACCGCGAAGGGCGTCTCAACCTGAGACAATGCACTCCTGCAATTTCCGGCTGTGCTACCTGCAGAGATCTGCTCCCAAAACAGAAAATGAAAGCAACACTGCTCCTCTTACCAGAACACCGCGAGCTTGGCTTGCTTTCTTGAGCTCCTTACCACGAACAAGGCTCTGATACCATGTCAAGATTGTGGGAGAGAAGGAAGGAGTCTCACTTGAAGCTTTCTTGCTTGCACAATGGGGGAAGACACACAAGGGTGGAGGCTGAAAACAGTTTTTCCTCTTCTTAGTTGTGTAAGCCAAAAGAACTCAAGTACAAAGAAATAGAAGAACCCTAGATATATGGGTCTCAAACCAAACTCAACTAACTAAGGTGGCATACTAACTGAGCCACGAACTAGAGTAGATAAGGATAGCTATCATGTAGCTATTATTCAGGGGCGGTGTACCAACCGCATCTGCAACTGACAAGTCGGTGACATAAATACACAACGGTCACCCTGGCGTATCACGAGTGGAGCTCGATATCTCAACAAGGCCAAGCTACAAACTCGTGAGTAAAGCAAGGGACAACCATTGGCTACTGACCTCTCTAGCACTATCAAACCTCAACCACCTACCAGGGGCTTAAACCCTCTTATGAGGGAACTCAATTCTAACCTTGGCCACAAATTTAGCTTAAAATACTGGGAATGACTTGGTTGCTTGCCTCCAACATTTGGACACTACTTTCATGACATTGGCTAAAAGTTACGATTGACTAGATCTAGGACTCTTAGAAGAACCTATAGGGACGGAAGTGCGAATGCTCTCTTACTCTTGGGAGAGTCAGATTTTGTATTCGTTAAAGCTTCCGAAGTAGCTGTGGAGTTAATTGCAACTGAGGTATCCAAGGAACAAGCAACCAAACAGTGTCTCACCACATCGTATAGCAAGAGCACGATATGGCCACGAACCAAGAAATTGAGAAGTCGCAACGGCTTGCTGACAACAATTCCCCCTTCTTGTAGAAATGGTATGCTCTATGATTTCTATGGGAGCTAGCAAGATGCCAAATAATGACCAATGCTGAAGAGCGACATACAATCAAAGCATTTGAATATGACCCAACCTATGTTGCTCCAACTTTATATAGGGTATTGACTACCCTCCGTAATCAACCCATGGAAGACCACATTAAAGAACACCCTTATCTAGATCACATCCTCACCGAGGAGGAGTTGCATGTTGCTAGAAAAGTGGCCTTTGGTGACTTCTTACTTGATGTCCTTACTTACATTACACATGTGGGCATCTGCCCTTTCGATATGAAATGCTATGCTCGGTTAGAATATAATCCAAGTTTCTATGCCTAGCTCATGTGAAAGTAAAACACTAAGATTGTGTGCTAAAGGCCCTTCATCCTCTAACCATTTCATCCTAGAAAGGATTCTTTTCATTCCAAAGGGGGAAGGGGTAAGGTGAATCAAACCAAACACATAAAGAAAACAATAAAGGAAAAGCACACATTGCAAGGGTAAAATGCAACAACTTGTGATCAAGGAAAAGGTTGCTAAAAGTTAAAATCAATAGACTACTAGGAGGAAAAGTCTACTTCTGCACGCAAGCATTTCAGTTCAACAAGCATGTAGTCGTTTCTTGTTGCTTAGTCTGAAAACCACTAATGGTGAATATGGCTTCATGATAGGCACCCATCATGGCAGGTCAAGATAAGGCTAGCAAACTGCCTTTTTCAGAGGAAGAACAAGAAAAGTATGGACTTTCGATGGAAACGCTAGTCTTCAACCAGTTCAAATTCTGGCATAACTTCAACCTAGATGACGTGGCCATTGAAGAATGGGTACTAAGGAAGATCATTGAGCAATGCAATTTGCAAAACTATGTGGAAGTAGTGAGCCAGGGGGTGGACTACTTCCATCGTGTAGAGTTCCTGAGGACTTTCCACAGAAACCATGGCACCATAACCGTGCATGATGGGGAGGGAACGTGCCAAGTGCAAATTGAATTGACCTCGGAGCTGGTGGAAAAGGCATTGGGCTTGGCAAAAAAAGTAGAAAGGAAGCCAAAAAGAGACATATAGGCCCTACTAGGGATGGACAAGGTAAAAGTCCACACCAATGACAACATCAGCTTGGCAGACATTCCTGATCCCAAAATCCAACTCCAAGCCAAGATGGTGCACGTGCTATTTTCTAGCCAAAGATACAACTCCATCATGAGCCGCATCAACATCCCCCTACTAGAGAGTGTCATAGAAAAGTTGCTAGATGAGGCCAACCTCAATGATTTGTGAGAAAGACCATTGAGACCTTGGCAAAAGCCTTGGCAACAAGAGGGAAGCCCCCCGCTGAAGGAGAATCTCCCGCCACTAAAGCTAAAAGGAATCTCCCGCCACCAAAGCTAAAATGAAAGCTTTGTCTTCAAAGGTTGCAACCATTGGATTTGGTGGGGTCCTCACCGCAATCATCACGGAAGCCTTGGGATAGGGGCATGAAGAGGGAGGAGAGGGGGTGGATGAAACACCAAGAAAGTTGCCATTTCACCAGGAATGGGAGACATAGTCCAGCAAGAGGACATTGAGCGAAGAAGAGGAAAGCAAAGAACAAGAAGAGCAAACTAACCGGGGAAAGGCTAGAAAAACCAAAAAGGAAACTGCACAAGAATAGCAAGAAGAGAAGAAGAGGAGACAAGAAAAGGTGGCAAAAGGCCTGTAGGGAGTCCAAAAAGGCTGAGGAGGAAAGGAAGAGAAAGTAAGAAGAGGAGGAGGAGGAGCCGAGAAAAAAGAGAGGAGGAAGACATGGCACACAGGTCCATTAAGTAGCAGTCCAAGCATGATGAGCCGGAACATGTGAGCCCCATCAGAGATGAGTGGCCTAGCTCAAGCGCCTGTGTGCCTGAATTTGTGCCACTTGCAATGCAAGAAGGCAAGGGCAAGGCTCCAATCACCCCCATACCCACCCTCCTGATGCTCGCCATCACCATCACCATCTCCAATCCCAGTTCTATGACCCAGGTGGATGCCAAAAACCTAATGGCTTGGGTCCAGTACTTTGTAAATAAGGAAATGGGCCAAGGAACAGGAGAAGGAACCCCACTGGTAGGGACCAAAAGACCGACTACGAAAGATGCCGAGTCAAGGCGAGACCCTAAGAAGCAAAAGGTGGTAGGCTCTATGACCTCTGTCCCTGCAATAGAGAGGCCACCAAAAGAATAAGATGAGTACGTCAAAGAGATCCTCTCTCAACTAGAGAGAGCTAAGGAGGAGAAGAGAACCACGATACCAAAGATTGAAGCTAAAAAGGAGGCCATGGCGGCATTCCAGCTGGAGAGAACACGTCAAATGGCCATGGCCCAAAGGGAAGTCAATGAGGAGCTGAAAGAGTAGCTACAAGTTAAGGAAGAGACAGAAGCTGAATGGCAAGTGCACTTGAATGGAGAAACCAAGGCCACACAACGCCTAAGGTAGCACAATGAAGAGATTGTGACACTCTACAAAGTTCTACAACCTCAAATGGAGAAACTCACTAAAGCCACAAAAGAGTTAGAGGAGCTGAGGGAGAAAAGAGCTCACAAATGTGAAACAGAGATGGAAAAGACTAACCCAAGAGTCTACCATGGCACAGGAAGAGCAGCAACATGTAAGGGTAGAAATGGAAGACCAAGAATGAAGACTGGCAGTGCTAGCCCAAAGGCAGGGGGAAAGCCTCGAAGACATGAACAAGAGGGCAGAGGAATGGGCCAATCAGAACAAAAAAAGGGTCAAAGCTTTGGCGCATTGCCTTGCTCAAGCCGAAAAAGAATAGATACTTGCCAAAAGCAAAGCGGAGGCCATCCAAGTGAGCTTCCACACCCAACAACATGCCTTCCTAGAAACCCTATTGGACATCACCCAGGCAAAGGAGGGAGAGTCCATGTAGGCAATTAAAAAGAAACTAGAATGGCTCATAGGGCACTGAAGGCTAGACTGCAGATGCCGCCACAACCTCGTGGAGTTGGACCAAGCCTGGAAGAACAATGCCATTATCTCCTATTGGTAGGACTAACCTCATAGGAAGTGGATGCACTCGGGTTCCTCAAAGAGGAGTAGCAAGAGCGCCTCAAAAGGGAGGTGGATGTGAACTTTGAAATGGGACCACATGAAGACGAGCTTGTCCCACCGCCTCCTTCCCTCGGGCCTGAAGAGCAACAACACATAGACACCTCCGCAGAAAGAAAGGCAACACTAAAACACCATATTGGGGAATATGGGAATTTCTTATAATTTTGGGACACGTGGTCAAATCTTTGGATTTGTCGTAACTTGAACATTATAACTCCAAATTGAGTGCTCTATAGCTCAATAGATTCCATTTTTCAAGTGCTTTTCAATGATAGGTCACATCATATGGTTTTGAGAAACTTCTGGGCATGTTATCCGGATGCCACCTTTTTAGTATTCAAAAAATGGGAATTGGGAGATTCCCAAACTCACTAATATTGTGTTCTAAGAGAAAGAAGAAAGTAAATGGTGGAGGAGACAAGGAGACAATGGAATGCCAAGGGAGTGAGGGCACCCCAGGCATCTATCCCACCATGTGCAGATGACACCCCATCAAGAGTTCATGCTAACCTCATAATCTAAGAGAGGCAAGAAATGGCTCCAATTCCCCACCAGCTTGTGTAGCCTATCAAGGTAGTGGAGGAGGTGGTTAACATCGGAAGCAGGCTCAGACAAAGATGGTTGGAGGAGAGAGAGAAGAACCCCACAGTATGGGCCACAAAAGACACTAAATTTTGGAAAAATAAATTTTTGAAGTACTATGATCTGTGCCCGGCTACAAATGCCAACCTACATGGAGAAGAAGGGTCTGCGACACCAACCTTGACACTTGCATGGCATTTTGCAACACTCAACCCTTCGAGCGGAATGACCCAAGCTTTATGCCTTACCCTTGAAGGGTGGGAGTGCATTTTAACTCCAGTGTCCATGGCTATTATGACTTCCCTGTAATCTATAATCCTCACTGTACTACATATGAAGATGCCCTCATCTTCACGTTAGAAAACTTGTATGATACTCTAATCCGATTCACTAAACCAATTCTCTTCTTGCCCTAACTATGCCTTTATTACCACTTGTAATTACCGTAGATTGCTTAGGATACTCCTTAGGCAAGACCCCACCCCAGAGGAGCATAGCCTCCCAGTGCTCCATTTTGATCCTAATGCTATAGATAGTTACGTGATGGCTCCACTAATGATGTGAGCCACTCTATTGCCTTCATTTCACTTAACTCTACTAGAGGACATGAATGATACCTGCTTCACCTGTTGCAATCATCCATTCCTCTCCAACACCACCCTTCAAGTCCGCCTAAACCTCAAGGGGTATCTCCAAAGCCGCCGATTCCTTAGTAAATCTATTAAGCCCCCTCTCCACCTCACTTCGATGACGAAGATTAAACTTCAGTCACATGTCTATGTAACTTTATTATTATTATTATTATTATTATATATCTATATATTTTTTTTAAAAAATAAAAAAAATAAAAATTTAAAAAAGAAAAAAATGGAAAAAATCTCACGCGTCGCCACTGCAAGTTGCACATCCACCATAGCCACTGCACCTAGGGGTCCTCAAGTTAGGTGCATCTGATGGCTTTGATCGACCGACTCCATCCCTAACCCCCTAGCCTAATTTTGACCCCCCACATCATGCTTAGGGCACATCAAGGGTAGGACACACCCATGACGGTAACACTCGCATGTGGTTAGACCTGTCACCTTAAGCTCCATCCCACTAGCATGCGCACAATGCACCACACGACAATGGTACACACCCACACGTAATGCACAACCGAAGGCCTCCCCACCAGCTTCAGGGACCCCATCATCCATGCAATGTGCTCCCCATCTTATGAAACATCCTACCATGTTGACCCAACAAACCAAGGGGTGGACGCCACAACCCCCATCGAAAAGTGAATGAAGAAGCTCATTTCGAATAGTGCATAAGAAGGTTATCGTAGAGGGCCAAGTGACGGATCCATCCAACACAATATTCCATTTCAACACCAAATCCGCCCACCAGCCTCTCTCCACGACCAGGGCTAAGTCCAAACTCAAGGGCCTTTCAGGTCCATAAATCCCTCCAACACAAGGGACCATCTCCAACTCAATGGCCTTTCAGGTCCATAAATCCCTCCAGCACAAGGGATCATCTCTAACTTAAGGACCTCATAGTTCCATAAATCCCTCCAACACACCTTCCAACTCGACTCGTACACAAACTCAAAGAGCTACTTGGCTACTCTAGCAACACAGTCCGACTCATCACCCAACAAGTGCCATGGGACTGGCACTCAACTAGGAGGGGAGTAATGTTAACCCTCAAATGAACAAGCTGGAAAATCTAAAGCACAAGATAGAGCCAAGGCAAAAGCAGAATGGAGAATGAAGGCACACCAAGAAAAATCAGAAAACACAAGAAGTGTGAAAAAATCCTAAATCAAGGAGAGGAACTCAAGAAAAAGTACAATTCAATACTATTGTAAAAGAACGCAAGGGGCACTATGATTTATTTTAGGAGTGCCAAGCTCTGACCTGTGCAAATTGTAAATATAGGTGGGCAGTAGGAAGGAAGCTAGGAAGATAGGAGAATAATGGAAAAGAAGGCCTAGGCTATGGCCGGCCATGTAAAAAGGGGATGACTGCCCAAATGGGATTCAGGGCTTTGTATATAAAGTTCAAAAGAGGAATGAGAGATCATTCTTTGGTGTGTAGCAAAGTGAACTCTTATTCTTCTCTCCTTCTCTTCTCTTTGCCCACTTGTGTGTGCTTGAGGGAGGGAGTATTAGAGTGTAAGGGAGTGAGTGTATGAGGGTGAGGGATCAAGGAGGTGAAGCTCTCCACCATCCTCTCTCTTCTCTTCTCTTCTCTTGTTTTGCGCATGGCTATGGAGGATAGAGCTTGGATATGGAGGCTTGAGGATGCTTGAGCTTGCATCAAGAATCGTGGAGCTATCGAAGTGGTTGAGAGAGGAAGAAACTCAATCAAGCACATCAAGGTAAGCTCACTACACTCGTAGAGAGGGATAGCGCATCGGCTATGTGAGAGGTAGCCATTAGTGCTCACTTGGAATGCTTGAACAATAAGAAGTCTATGGGTCTTGGAGATTGAGCTTGTGCTCACCTCAACACTTGCTATAGAGAGAACTAATCTTGCTCCAATAGGTACTAGCTAAGTGGCCGAACTTGCCACATATGTCACATTTAACATTTGGACAATTCCTAGGAAAATGTTGGCCGTCACACCATGTTGAATCTTGAGATTGGCCCCTCGATCCGTCGCTCAACATATAAACATTTCGCACAAAATCCACTCAAGGTACAATTTAATCGTATACAGGAATGTACCATTGTCCTTACTTCTCTTTTCCCTAGACCCCACGACTAGCCTATGGCTTAGGGTGTCCTGTGTCTCTCACTCAACGTGGGTCAATGTCCTAATGAAAACAATTGCTGTGCATCCAGAATTTCTGATACCTTTAAATATTTCCATGATTTATGCATATTGTGGATGCCAAGTGCTCAAACAATTATGAAATCGATATTGTGCACATGCGAAAAGCATCCTTTCAATGATTTTCAACTACCGTTCGTATGCGGTGTTGCACGAACCTAGCACCAAGGGAGCCCTCGTGCGACTAGGCCCTTATTTTATAATTATTCACCGACCTATATGGCATGCAAACAAAAACAACAATCTTCTCATCATTTTACTCCACATTTAGACACACTTTAACCACTCTACCCTCCCATCGATCAAATGTTGCATTGTTGTATAGATTTATAGGGTATTTTGCCATCATTTTATGTGTAGAAAGCGGGAAAAACACACTAGAACAAGAAGGTGGGATTGAACTGAGGCAAATCCTCATGCTTCAGTCCTCACAAACATTCACAAACATTGCTCTTAATTTTCATTAATTTTCCGCACCCAAAATGCATTTTTCTCATATTTTTAGTGATTTTTCTCTATTTTCCTTGTATTTTCCCTTATTTTTTGCATTATTTTATTACCAAAAATTCAAAATAGGTTATGGGCTGTGGCCCTTAGTTCCTTTTTGCAGCAAAAATGAAAATTTAGTTGGTGTTCCTATTCATTTTCCCATTTTTATGCCCAAAACCATCATTTTCCCTTGATTTTCCATATTTTACGTGTTTTAGTGTATTATTTTGAACCACAATGCATATTTTTCTGATTTTCTGATTATGATCAGCAAGTACTCATGGAAAACAGCAACATTAACAATTTTTAGCCCACATGAACAACATTTTATCAATCAAAAGCCATAAAATCTCAAATTTCCTTTGAAAAAATTGAATTACCGCTTATTTGCGTGTTTCGGGTTTCATGTCCATGGCTGCAAATCTGAAAATCAGCAGCACTTCATGTCCAGCACAATCATAAATCACCATTTCCAGCCCGTGGAGCAATCCGATCCATGCCGGACAAGCCTCCATCATTCTTTCTTCTTTCTTCTTCTTCCCACATGAATTCCCTCTTAGAAGAGAGAGAGGGAGGAGAGAGAAAGACTAGATTTCTATCTCAGCATTCAGGCCATCAATTGAGGAGCGAAGGACGGCGATAAGATCCACAGATAGGAGGGAATGAAGCCCCATAATCCATTAGGCAGGGTGTTTGTAACATCCATGATGCCCTCTCTCCATCCATGGCGAAAAAAATGGCGCCCTCTGTTCATCACGTTTTTTCATCCCTCTTCATTCTCTCTCCACGTTTTTTGCTTCATAAGATGCATAAAATTTTTGGGGGGGGTCCAAACTCAAAAGGCATGCTCAAATTTGGCCTCCCAAGTGTCCACCTTTTCATATCTTGACCATTTTGTGGCAATTTCCCTGTCCGGACTCCGAATTGAGCTCTGAAAAATCCTGGGCATCCGGCTTGGCATCCCGCATTGGTCAGTAACTCTTGCCAACCTGCACAACTGTTTGAAAAATTATGAAAAATCAACAAGTGTCGCTCGGACACCTTTAAAGCACTTTGACGCTTAAAATCGTCCTAGATCGAGCCGCCGCCTTTGACATTGAATATTTTTCCCTTGATATTCATAAATTTTAGCTATTTTTAAGCACTTCACGTCACCTAAATTCCGCTCTTATTGGCGACCACGGGATAGGGCGACTCAGCCTGTCGAATCCACGAACATATCTGCACATAACCAACCAAAGAAGCATCAAACTGATACAAAACAAATATATAATAAAACACAGCACAACGCTCCCCCTACCCCTGGACAGAACCAAGGCATGACATCCACAAGGAGTAGGCCTAGCATCATCTAATAGAAGATCCGAAGTGAGTCACTAACCAGCTGGTCCAACACAGCCAAACTAAAAAAACCTATCAAAGAGGTTGCCCTAAGTGGTAGTCTACACTACTTACCAACTAAAGACAACACCACTAGGAGCTCCTACAAGGCGAGGACTCCTATAGCCTGATCAAGAAGTATTTTCTTTCAGTACACGGCTTCTTTTAGGGTTTTTATTGGATGAATAGACTTGGGCATGTAAAAAGGAGGGAGTTGAGCGTAGTGACCCAAGGAGAACAGGGTATCGGCCTCAGGACCTGTCTCGGCACCCAAGAACCTACCAAGCCCTCGCAAGGCGACACTTAATCTTTTTCTAACGCTCACTTTTATTTTCGCTCCAACCTTCCTTGTTTGGGTATTATATTTGGCAAGAAGCCACCCCTAGGAAGACAAGGTATCGGTCCCGGGTCTGATTCGTCCCCAGGAACCTACCAGGCCTTCGCAAGGCAATGATCAACTGCTTATATATTTTCATTTCATTTCTTTTCTTCAATAGGGGTTAGAACCCCTTTTTACACACCTTCGTATTTATATTCATCTTAACGGATGTACAGAGTTTCTGGGCATCATCATTATTAGCTTCTGGCAGGCTTCTCTAACTGCCTCACTACTAACAAGAACTCCTAGAACGGCTGCCTAGCAGGCTAGCAGCGCAGGGCCACTAAGACTTCCTTCTAAAACAGGTCTTTCGATGCCTGACAATGTCTTTACAGGAGGCAATGACTACTCCGACCTCCCTCAAACATACTTAGCCTAATCCTGGGACTTCATGCCTTGGTTGCCGGTCCCCAACAAAAATGTATCCCCTCGACAAGTACAAATACACATATAACAGGAAAGAAAGGTACTCGTAAAGGAGAGGTATCACCTGGATTGGCCACAAGAAGCTTCCATCGCAGCAAAGGCTCCTCCAGGCTCCACCAAAGTCCACGAACCACGAAATCTGTCCAGCACAACACTTAAAACAAAAACCCGATTAAACGCACCCGCACTAGACAGGGAAATGGCCCTCTTAGCCTAATGAAATCAGACATGACTTTGCTACAAAACTGCATCGACCCTCTTGGCCTAATGAAATAAAACAATACTACATAATATCCTCCTGGAAACAACTATGATAGACATCAAAGCATACCATTCCCAGGGGAACAAAGGCTCGTAGCCCCTAGACTAGGTGCATTAGATTATGACCTATCCCTCTTACGTATATTGTAAGAGGTGTTCGCATCACATGTCGTCGAATCAGTCTATGGGTCCGAGATAATAAAGGCAGATGAGTCTCGCTTACCCTCTGCATCACCCAAATCAACCATCGTCTGCCAAAGAGGGCATGTTCAGAAAGCATACCCCACAAACGACTAGGTCCTGTCTCACCATCAATAGATATATTGGGACAAGGGCCACAATTAAAGAAGAGGTCTTCTTCATACGCAAAATTAGCCAAAGAATCGGCAAACTGATTCCAATTCCATGGAATCAGCTGAAAAGACACTCTATCGAATTCGTCTAGCAGGGCTATGGTAGTATGATGGTACATACAAAGGATGGGTTTCCGCACCATGTATGTCCCAATTGAGTTGATTTAAAACCAACTGAGAGTCCCCTTTCACCAACAACTGGCGGATACCACCCTTCTTTGCAATATTCAAACCCATAATCAGGGCTTTGTATTCGGCCATATTATTGGTAAAATTCGCCTCGAGATAAGCAGCTAACTTCATGACAATGCGTCGTCGGGGGTCTCGGATGACAACTCCTACACTACCTTTTTTGCATGCACCCCTGGATGCCCCATCAAAGTACAAGGTGTACGTCCATAAAGGGTTTACACATCCCGCCATCCAGAACTCTACTCGTAATTATGGTAATCGAAATTCAGCATATTCAACGGGTGGACTGTAGGCTCCATCCCGCCATCATCATTGAATTCAACAGGGATGCTCGTCAAAATTTGTAGGCAGTGATGGCAGAAGACCTTGATCTCCCAAATAAATGTCCCGCCTTCTTGCTCAATCACCTTGTATCCTTTGCTCCACCAAATGAGCTTTCCCTGATGATACCTCTGTTCCAAATATGGGTGTGCTAAATAAGGGATCAAACGACCCATCAACCTCTATCACGATTTCCTTGCAGATGTTTGATCGATCGCGCCTAGACCTGCAGGGCAGTCATAGCATTAACTTATGCTTAAATTCTATCCCCTCAAGGTCAGCTAATAAGACTGTGGATTTATTCTTTCCTATTCTAACGATCCTATAGGGCCCATCCCATTTGGGCTCTAGCTTGCCTGGAAATAATTCACGTCGTGCATCATAATACAGAACAAGATGTCCTTTCTTGAAGGTGTATTTCTTGGCTTTGAGGTCGTGTAGCTGCTTCATTCGGCACTTCGCCACTTCTTGGTGCAATAAGCTATGCAACTTAAGCTCATCTAAATGTGCCAGTGTCGTCAAGCGCTCAAAAAGTGCGTCTTCATCGCTCAAAGAATGATTGATGGCAAACCGAATAGTCAGCAGCTCAATTTCTAAAGGCAAGACACACTCCTCCCCATATACTAACTTGAACGGGGTATGGCCAGTGGCTCGTTTGAAGGTCGTATTATAAGCCCATACTGCCACGTATAACTTTTTATCCCAATCTCGTTTCTTTTCCGACACAATTTTGGACAGGATGCCCACAAGCTGCTTGTTGGTGCTTTCAACTTGCCCATTGGCTTGCGGATTATAGGGGGTTGTCTTGTTATGCTTGATTTGCCACATCTCTGTCAAACCTTTAATCACCTTATTCAGGAAATGGGTTCCGCAGTCCGACACTAATTCTTTCGGCAGACCAAACCGGCATATTATCTACTCTAAAAGGAAACTAGCAGTTTCTTTAGCATCATCTTTCCTTGTTGCACGTGCTTCTGACCACTTTGTGAAGTAGTCAGTTGCTACAATGATGTACCTCTTTTGTGTAGTCGACGACGGAGTAATAGGACCCACAAAGTCTATTCCCCACTTCTCAAATGGAAGTATCGCCATAATAGGGGTGAGTGGTCGTTTCCTATTCTCTCGACTATCATGTCGTTGACAAATATCGCATCTCTTAACATATGCAAACGCATCCTGGAAGATGGCAGGCCACCAATAACCTGCTCTTAAAGCCTTTTGTGCTGTAAGCCGTCCAGCAAAATGGCCACCGCAAGCAGAATCATGGCACTCTTCCAAAATGAATGGCACCTCGTCAGGCATCACACACCGGCGATAGATATCATCAACCCCTTGTCGATATAATGTACCTGCGATCAAAGCAAACTTTAACGCTTGCTGCTTAATTTTCCTTCTCTCAGCTTTAGATAATTCAGATCCTGCCTCTCCTGTTGATAAATAATGCGTTATTGCAGCATACCAGGAGGGAATAGATGCCATATCTATTTTAAATAACAACTCCATGTCACTACCTTCAGCCACAGATTCTTTCGGCTCCCGAAAGTCCACAAGACATTCCACGATGCCTTGCAACCTTGGTGGCTTACTCCTGATTTCATAATCAAATTCTTGCAAAGTGATCAACCACTTTGCTAGATGATCAGGCGGCTGTAGCTTATTCATCAATAATCGGAGCCCCTCCGCCTTCGTATAAAGCACGACTTTCTCATAGAGAATATAATGCCTGAATTTCTTGGTCCCAAAGACCATCGCTAGACACAGCTTCTCCATGTAGGTATAATTGATTTCGGATACCCCCAGCTTCCGACTAGCAAAAGCAATCGGGTGGTACCACTTCTCTTCCCAAATTTGGGCTAAACAGCAGTTGATACTATACATGGTGGCTGCTGAAAATATATAGAAAACCTCACCTCTTTTAGGTGCTTTTAAAACGGGAGCTCTTGCTAGCTCCTGTTTCACATCCTCGAATGCTACCTTACAAGGGTCACCCCATACAAACGAACAGCTAAAGGACAATAAATTTGTAAGTGGCAACGTTCTTTCTGCCAAGGCGTTTATGAATCTACGGTAATAACCAACCGAAGACAGAAAGCTATGAACTTCCTTCGGAGTGCGTGGTGGACCCATGGCAACTATAACTTTGACCTTCTCGGGGTCTATCGTAATTCCTACCGAACTGACCACATGACCCAGCAATAGTCCATAAGGTACTCCAAAAACACACTTCCGCGGGTTTAAGGCGATGCAGAATTGTCTACAATGCTCAAAGCATTTTCTTAAAATGATCAACTGCCTCTCTCTCGCAGTGGCAGTCCCTAAGTCATCAATAAACACCTTCAACTCTTCAGGGGATATGTCACCAAATGTCTTATCTGCTGTTCGTTGCCACGAACCAGGCGCATTGCATAAACCAAAGGCCATCACATGGTACACAAAAGTACCAAATACAGTGATAAAAGTTGTTTTCAACTTATCCCCTTCTGCAATTGCCATTTGGTTATATCCTGCAAAGCAATCCATAAACGAATATATCTCCCTACCCGCTAATTGATCCAAAATCTGGTCAATAAATGGCAAGGGTAGTAGTCCTTAACTATCTGCTTATTCAGCTCCCTAAAGTCTACACATAAACGGATTTGATTATTCTTCTTCTTTCTAATCACAACTGGTGAACACCATTCCGTGTGTTGCACAGGAAAAATCAAACCCGCTTTTCAAAGCTTCTGTAACTCTTCAAACAGGCCGTCCCTCAGTTCGAAAGGCATACGCCTTACTATCTGCCGTATAGGACGATTGCCCTCTTTCAACGGAATTGTATGAACAGCAAGACTAGGAGGGATGCCTCTCAACTCATCATAACTCGAGGCAAAGATATCACGAAATTCCTAAATCAAGGCCACATAGTCCTCCCTTTTTGCTGAGCTGAGCATAGAACCTAATTTGATTGGCCGCGAATCATCAGGCGTACCAAGGTCTAGCTCGATAACATCTGCATCTCTTATACGATCTTGGGCCTCTATCGGCTCGTTCAAAGTGATCTGATAGATGTCCTCCGTGGTGGATCCCTCTTTGGACTCATCACTCGATGATGTCTCACTGGCAGATAAATCTTCTAGTGTCTCCAATTCTGTAGAAGATAGAGGAGCTCTCTCACTCTGCAGGGACTCAGGATAAGTATCAACCACCACACGTTGGGCACCTCTGCCGAATATTAGCCGACCGGCGGGTATATCTACTTAGCAGTCCGCTTGCAAGATCCAAGGTCGTCCGAGTAATACTTGGTAACTTGGACGGCCTGCAAAACGAATCACTCTAAAGTCCAACAGGCATTCTACATTTGCAACAGTGACATGGACCTTAGTAATGCAGCCTTCCGGCTGTCTCAAACTATCATCTGCCATTCTAAGAATTGTGGAGGTATCTTTCTGGATCGCAAGACCCAACCTTTCCATCAGTTCAGAACTCATAATGTTAACAGATGATCCCGTGTCGACAATGGCATAATCTACTAATATCCCATCGACATAGGCTGCAACCCTTGGGCAATGCTTCTCAGCATGCTCGAACCAGTCATCACCAACTCGCGCAATACCCAAAGGTTCTACGATATACCTGGTATGTAGGATCTTTCTAAATTCCTTGCGTACTCCTGGGAAAAGCTTAATAAGCTGTAAAAGATTCACATCCGGCTTGACTTCGCAAAGAGAGCTCGCCAAATCGAATTCATGATAGTTTGATAGAGCTCGCTTTTCACGCCAAACCATCCGCTCTTTAGGTCGCTGAACCGGCTTTATTGCCTCTTTCTTAACTTTCACCTTCTTCTTTGGTGATTCCTTATCGGCTTTACTTTCTACGGGCTTCAAAGGTCCCCCTTCCATGGCAGGATCCAAAACTTGCGTTCCTTTGTCGCCTTGTTTAGGGTTTCCGTCGACAGCCTTATCCTTGTCGGCCTCTCTACCCTTTTGACTTCTTGTAAGAACAGCTTGCAGATTAGAGGTTTCAGCATCATTAATGCGTACAGCCTCAATCAGACTAACCCCACTACCACTTGGTAGCTCCTCCACTGTAGTCTTTGGTCGTTGAAGTATTTGTTTAGGCCCATCCTCTTGCTGGGAATCATTTCCTTGGGCACGATGATTAACAGGCTATGGTTGCCGACTACCTCGTTGGAGGGAACTGATCTTACTCTAGCAAGTAGCTGCTAAATGGCCAGATTTTCCACAAATGTCGCACTTAACATTTGGGCAATTTCTTGGATAGTGCTGCCCACCACACCATTTGCAACTAAACCTCGAAGGTGCACCCTCCTCTAGGTATCTACTTCCTATCAAATTTTGTTGTTTTTTAAGGAAGTTGACATCAACGGCTATTTGCCGATACTGCTCCGTAATCATGTCGGTATAATGCTTCATCATGTCCTTAACCTCGCCAAGAACATTGGAAGCACTCGACTCATAGCCCTGGTCATTACCATGTCATTCCATTGGCCTAACAATTCGATTAGGCACTGGTTGTTGAGTCACAAGCATGGTGTTAGAATTGACCGCCTGGCCTCCACCACTTGGAGCCATTTGACTGCCCGTAGGCATCGATATGCTAGGGGGAGCTGGTAATAAAGGGACATTCTGCATCATGTTCCCTCTCCCATTAGGGTTAGCCATTGCTATCCCTTGGCCACTACTGCCATTGGCCATTGCCATATTGTTTCCCAATACTAAACCCATATTCGAATTGCCTCGAGAAGCATAGGCTGCTTGTAGTTGGGATTCCACCTCTTGTGCTCGTTAAGGGCAATATCTATATCCCCCAAGGGGACACTACTCAACTGCAATTGGATATTAAAGTCCAAACCATGTAGGAAATATTGCAATTGAGCAGCTGCGGGGATAGGAATAGAGGTGTCTAACTTACGGAAAACCTCTTTTATTTTCTTCGCATAAGCATGAATATCCTCGTGTGGTTCTTGGCGGGTCACGTTGAGTACACGCATCCAATATTGCCCACCCCTTTCCGAGGCAAACTCCCTTCGAAAAGCTCCATAAAATGAATCAATATTCAATATGGTTCCGGCTTCTAAACCATGATACCATATAGCAGCTCTTCCTTTGAGAGTCATATTGAAGAACATCATTAAATGTCCTTCTTCTTGAATGCGACAATTAAACATTAGCTTTTGAAACTCCCTAATGTGGAGTTCCGCATCTTCCTCAACTAGCCCATTAAAAATGGGTAGTAGGTAACCTAGAGCCGGCAAATCCATTGTTCCTGCTGGAATTGCAATAGGCTGCGCCATGACAAGGATTGGATTTGCACTAGGAATAGGGGATGGTGGGGTTACACCTCCCGTACTTGATGTAGACTGGCTTATGGCAGAAAGGGGAGCACTAGAGCTTCCACCTTCTCCTAACTTATTGCTTGTGGCCCCAAGACCACTAGATCCACTCCCTCATAAGGGTTCAGCACCGCTACGCTTAGGGGAATATCTCCTAAAAATTTCAGCACGTCGCGTAGCTCTTTCGTCTCTTTCTTGCTTTTGGATTTCTGCTAGACGATGCTTATCAATAAATAACGGATCAATCTCAGTATCCTTTGGCATAAACTGCTAGTTGGTCCCTAGACAACCAGGATTCGAGGACCGCCACTTTTAAGCGGCTCCCGGCAAACGCACCACTGATGGACCTAAAAACGGGCCGGCACTGGCTCATGCACTAGCCGGGCCTCGTCACTACGCACAAGACAACCCCTCGGCCTCGCGGCCAGGAGCGTCTATCAAAATCTCTGCCTTCCTAAACATTGCGTTTGTAATACGTTGTAGTCCAACTGATCCTAACCCAATATTACTCCTCAGAGGGAGTCCCTTTCACATTGCCTAATGGCACAAAGCACAGACATAGGGGGTCCTCCAACGGCTGAGTGCCGCCATCCCTCTGCGACTCTCCTACACCTTGGGGATTGGCCCCTCGATGCGTCGCTCAACATATAAACATTTCGCACAAAATCCACTCAAGGTACCATTTAATCGTATACAGGAATATACCATTGTCCTTACACTAGAACAAGAAGGTGGGATTGAACTAAGGCAAATCCTCATGTTTCAGTCCCCACAAACATTCACAAACATTGATCTTAATTTTCATTAATTTTCCGCACCCAAAATGCATTTTTCTCATATTTTTAGTGATTTTTCTCTATTTTCATTGTATTTTCTCTTATTTTTTGCATTATTTTATTACCAAAAATTCAAAATAGGTTATGGGCTATGGTCCTTAGTTCCTTCTTGCAGCAAAAAGGAAAATTTAGTTGGTGTTCCTATTCATTTTCCCATTTTTATGCCCAAAACCATCATTTTCCCTTGATTTTCCATATTTTACGTATTTTAGTGTATTATTTTGAACCACAATGCATATTTTTCTGATTTTCTGATTATGATCAGCAAGTACTCATGGAAAACAGCAACATAAACAATTTTTAGCCCACATGAACAACATTTTATCAATCAAAAGCCATAAAATCTCAAATTTCCTTTGAAAAAATTCAATTACCGCTTATTTGCGTGTTTCGGGTTTCATGTCCATGGCTGCAAATCTGAAAATCAACAGCACTTCATGTCCAGCACAATCACAAATCACCATTTCCAGCCCGTGGAGCAATCCGATCCATTCTGACAAGCCTCCATCATTCTTTCTTCTTCCTTCTTCTTCCCACATGAATTCCCTCTTAGAAGAGAGAGAGGGAGGAGAGAGAAAGACTAGATTTCTATCTCAGCATTCAGGCCATCAATTGAGGAGCGAAGGACGACGATAAGATCCACAGACAGGAGGGAATGAAGCCCCATAATCCATTAGGTAGGGTGTTTGTAACATCCATGATGCCCTCGCTCCATCCATGGCGAAAAAAATGGCGCCCTCTGTTCACCACGTTTTTTTATCCCTCTTCATTCTCTCTCCACGTTTTTTTGCTTCATAAGGTGCATAAAATTTTTGGGGGGGGGTCCAAACTCAAAAGGCATGCTCAAATTTGGCCTCCCAAGTGTCCACCTTTTCATATCTTGACCATTTTGTGGCCATTTCCCCGTCCGGACTCCGAATTGAGCTCTGAAAAATCCTGGGCATCCGGCTTGGCATCCCGCATTGGTCAATAACTCTTGCTAACCCGCACGACTGTCTGAAAAATTATGAAAAATCAACAAGTGTCGCTCGAGCACCTTTAAAGCACTTTGACGCTTAAAATCGTCCTAGATCGAGCCGCCGCCTTTGACATTGAATATTTTTCCCTTGATATTCATAATTTTTAGCTATGTTTAAGCACTTCTCGTCACCTAAATTCTGCTCTCAGGCATCCTCTTCTCAAGGCATCAACTCCTTATCAAATTTTACTGCTTCTTAAGGAAATTGACATCAACAGCTATTTGCCTATATTATTTGGTGATCATGTTAGTATAGTATTTCATCATATCCTTAACTTTGCGAAGGACATTCGAGGCACTTGACTCATAGCCATGATCATCTACCTATCACTCCATTTGTCTAACCACTTGATTGGGAATTGGCAGCTAATTCCCTAGAACAACATTAGAATTTTTCATTTGGCTTCCAACATTTGGTGGAGCCGTTTGACTAACCATAGGCATGGTCACACTAGGAGGAGCTAGCAATATGGGCACATTCGGAATTATGCTTCCTCTCACATTAGAGGTACTCATGGGTGTCCCTTGACCTCCATTTGTCAATGTCAAAGTATTTTTGACACCTAGACTTGAATTCCAGTTTGTTCTAGACATATAGGCTACTTGTAATCGCTACTCTACCTCCTCCGTTCATGTACTAGCCATATCAATGTTGGCAAGAGAAGCACTACTCAATTGCACTTGGATGTTAAATTCTAGCCCATTCAAAAAGTATTGTAGCTGAGCAACACCTAGAATGGGAATATAAGTCTACAACTTACGAATACTTCCTTCGGTTTCTTGGCATAGCCTCGAATATTCTCATGAGGTTCTTGACGTGTTACATTGAGAACACATAGCCAATATTGACCTCCCCTTTCAGAGGAAAAATCTCTTTGAAAGGCTGCAAAAAATATATCAATCGTAGTTATGGTTCCAACCTTTAGACTATGATACCATACTACAGCTCTTGTCCTTTCAGAGTCATATTAAAGAACATCTCAAGTGTCCTTCATCTTGGATTGGAAAGTTAAACATTAACTTTTGAAACTCATTAATTTGAAGTTATACATCTTCCTTTGCTGCTAACCCATTAAAAATGGATAGAGGAAATCCTAAGGCTAGAAAGTCTGGCGTTCCTGCTAGGATTGCAATCGGTTTGCACTATGATGACTAGATTTGCTAAGGGAGTTTGAACATATGGCACTACTACCCCACTCAAAGTGGGCTCACTAACTGGAAGAGGGAAAGTGATGGGACCTAAAATGGGCCGGCATTAGCTATGGCACTAGCCGGACCTCATTCATACGACAGACAACCCCACCACACGGCCTCGTGGGCCAGGAGCGTCTAAAACTCACTTTGCACTAAATGCTTATGATGATTTTGCATTTGTATCCAATATGTAGTCCAATGTTCACCTTCCCTTCTCCTCAGAGGGAGATCCCATAACATATAGACATAATGCATCGTAATACACACATAGGGAAGCACCTCTCGACTGATTGCCGTGGCTCCACTGCAACTCTCCTACACCTCGAGGATTGGCCCCAAGATGTGTCACTAACACATATGACATTCCCACAAACTCCACTCTTTCATAATTCAGCATTCCAGGAGATTTTGATTTGTCTCACAAAACTTTCCCCAACGGAAGCAACCATCTAACCGAAAACTTAGGTTTCCTATCCTCTCAGCGTTGGTCAAAGTTTATCAATCAATTGCAATGCATTCCAGGAGATACCACGTGGCATGCTTGATGCAAGGTGTATGACGATTTTGCACAACCATTTTATGATTAAAAAACCAGCCATGTGCGGTGCGGAAAACAGCCCTTTCATGAATTTTAACTAAGCGTTATGTGTTGCACTACTTTAGGGACTAGCACCAGAACTTCCGTGCTACTAGTCACCTATATTTAATTATGAAACGATCCCTAAATGCTATGCACAAAGAGGGAAATCAGAATTTGCATCTTTTCAGCAATTAGGTCATTGCACAAACTTCCTCCCCCCCTCACCGTTTAGGTGTTACTGCGTTGCATAGGTGTAAATGGTTGTCTTGTGTCATTTTTGTATGATAAAAACAATGAACATATACTATAACACAAAGGACAAGGCAAAACTGAGGCTTGACCTCATGCTTTAACCTCGCCAAACATTCACACACATAAATCTTATTTTTTCATATTTTTTTAGCATGAAAACCCCAAATTTCCCCAATTTTTTCTTATTTATTATTCATGAAAAATAGGCATTTTCTGATTTATTTGTGTTGGCTTATTATTTTGACTGAAACTTAACATTTTCTTTGAGTTTATCACATTTCCACCCCTTTTTCCCAACTCAAAATCGGAAAAACCACTAATTTCCATTGAAAAATGGTGTTTTGCAGGTTTTAAAAAATTAATAACGGCTCTAAATCATTACGGGTTCTGCGTTTCTGTAGTTACAGCCCTCAAACATTGTGCAAACAAGATTCAAACAAACATTCATTGCATATGAACAACATTTGGACCATGAAACAACAAAAATAAGTAAATTTCTTCATAAAATTGGAGCATACTACGTGTCTTGCATGTTGCGGGTTTTTTAATAATTATTCTAGGCAACCCACAGACTGACCAGCAACCATTCTTCAATGCTGAACCTCTTTCCTCAGCCTCCTCTTCATCTTGAAGCAATCTGATCATAGTCGTGGACAAGCATCCTTCAGCCCCTCTTCTTCTCTTGATTTCTTGCACATGAAGAGCCTCTATGTAGGAGAGAGAGGGAGGAGAGAGAAATACTGGTTTTTTGTCTCTTTGCTTAGTGCATCATTCCTTGATCCGTTTATGGCGATGGAGGGCGAAGGATAGAAGCATCTCAGGGCCAGGAGGATTCCTCCTGCCTCGGACCGATCAGAAAATGATAAAAAATGGAAAAAAAAATAGGTCGCCAAAAACTGATGCACCCCTTCCACAATGTTTCATTTCGTGAGCTTCTTTTAAGCTCTCAATTAGAGCTTAAGCTTAAAACCCAAATTATCTAGTTCATGACTTTTGCTTTCACACTTCCAACAAGTGGTTATTTCGCTTTTGGAGAAGCAAACGACATTGGATTCGAGATGCGTCTAGATGGATGGTTCTATGGCATCAAGATCTACAAAGCTAGGCCCCGTCACCCTCTTGTCGACTTCCAGATCCAATAGTCGCTTCACAACCCCAAACCTTGCGGGGATTAAATGGGGAATCAAACGACCTCGGAATTGAGATCTGAGACTTGCGTTGGATTCTTGACATCGTTTTGCATCTAGGAAAACTCTAGCTTGGCCATCCGCCATCATTTGATTTTCCATGAAAATTAGCACTAGCGCTTTAGGGACTTGCCATTTAAAATCATATTGATTGCCACCGCCGCCTTTGATAAAGTCTATTTTTCCCGTGATATTTGTAATTTTTGGCTATTTTTAAGCACTTCTCGGCATAAAAAATCATCTGTCATTGGCGACCACGGGATAGGGAGACTTGTTGAGATGGAAAGCTCAACACGTGCGGACATTGATGATGGACCGCCTGGCTAGATGGGTCCGCACGTCTACACTTATGTAACGTGCCCGCCCCTCAAATCACGGGACACATCTTAGCAGTCCATCAAGAGATCAATCTAGAAGATGCCACCACCCGACACTCCCAATGAATGACACGGGGTTTGCCAACTAGGGTCTCTTGAGTCTGCCCTGCAATGGAACTTATCTGGCCATTCCCACTAGGATCGACCTGAAGTCCGGGTTCCTAGCAGTCGAGTCTTCCTAACAGCCTTCTAGTGTCGGTCTACAGCCGCTCCACTTTGTGTAGATACAACTGGACCCAAGCAGACTCATACCGCACTTGGTTCAAAGAGAATGGGAAATGAGAGGGATGCATCACTCGACCTCTCTGCTCGTAGGGCATAGTCCCATTCCGATCCCCTAAAACAGTATGAATCAGGATTCTAACCAACATTGTCTAGGGTCATCGCCCGTCCTTCCCTAACATTACTCGTTAACATTTCCTTTTGAGGAAAGCTCTCGACTAACCGAGACCACCCTTCCGTAGGATAGACCCATTGGTCACATCCACCACGCTTCCCTCAGGGGTTGTTTTAGTTATCTAATTACCTACCACATTATGTTTGACACATAAAAGCAGCTTCCTTAATTAACCCATTAGTCACAGGTCCCTTTACGTAATTTAGGGCACTGACATGAAGACAAGATAAAACAAGATCAAACACTTCCTTAACTTATCTTAAGATTAATTTTTGCCTCCTACCCATACAGGAGAAATTAAGTGTTCCCTTCTGCCTCCACAAAAAAATCCTTCTGTCTCCCGCCAATAAAACCCGAAGGTTTATCCTCCCAAGATTCCGCCTTGTAACTAGTATCAAGGCCTCGAGATCCCATCTTGAGTCACATAGAACACTTGTGTAGGGCCCGGAGGCATTGGGATTTACGACCAGAGCCCCCACTGGCACCTAAGCGTCCTCCTACTCCAAGTAATTTCCACGAAGAGACCTCTCGCGGCGGGTTTGGTCCACATTCTTGGCGCAGATTCATAACCCCCTTGGTTAGGGTTTGGTAGCTTGCGGGGGGTAGCTAGCGCCATCCTTCCTTAATTATTCCTTTAGGGAATCAATCACAGCTGAAGCACCTAGCTTACAAACAATAACTAAGGAAAACATCCCTTTCATTTCCAATCCAGAAAATATCATTTTCTACATCAAGCAATCACTTTGCTTATAAACCACTTGTCCTTAGTAGGATCTTCTATTACCAAGGAAACCAATCAATTCTCTTAGAAATATCCTTTTTGAAACATCCAAGAATAAGCCTTAATCAACATTCCATTTAGAGTCAGCTTACTAGCCTAGCTTAAGCCTGGAGGGTATCTACTTCCAATAATCCAAGACAAGATCATTAAGAACAACTCACAACACGTGTGTTTAATCACTCAACTTCTTTTGAATCTTTCTTCCCCTTGGGTTTTACCCTAGGGTTCCAAGTTGTGAACCCTCGATTCTTTGCACGTCTTTTAACATACTTGGTAATCTTTAAAGCACATTAAATATATTGCATGACTTGTCATACATTCTTTCTATCCTCTCTTAGTGCGATGCTATGCAGAATTTTCTAATCAAACTTATCTCGCATGCACATGGTGCGTTTAATATATTAGTACAGCCTAAACAATCTTTAACTCTCTTCATATCTGGCAATGAGTACTTGTTCCTAAAGTGCAGGGTCTCATGTGACTTGAGTACATAAAAGTTTAAACTCAATTCACTTATCATCTCTATGCTCCAACATAGGTAAAAGATAATCGTATAATGCATAAAAGTCTTTCCTTGTAAGCGATCCATAAAAGTCTAAGAACCTGTTAGTATTCTAAATGCAATTTTACCCTAATATTTCATGCGGTCTCCAATCATAAGCTTTGGCTATCATAGGATAAGACAACCGATTTGTGGTATGCAAGATCAAGACCTATCTTCCACGTGGAATGCAAGTTAGATGACAAGTTCTCTATGCTTCTGTGTAGTTGCATCCTATGAATGAAAACTAACATTTCATGTATTTATTTTAATCATGGAAGTAAACCATGAATTATAGTTAACAAATCATGCATTAAACTAAGTGAAAGTCTATCATTTTATGTGACATGTTATGAAAACCTTATCATTTCATGTGGCGGAATGAAATCAATAGTTCTTCCCTAGGCCAAGGAGAACCTAGTTTTGTGAGACGGGGTCTGGAATTGTGCTAATTCCCGCATTGGCTATACCTGGTGCTCCATTAATGGCCGCAATTCCCCAATGGCTCCATTTGCACCATGAATTCCATCTGTACTTGTCCCTTGAGCAACTATGGTAGCTCCCGCAGTCTTCACTCCTTCGTGACGCTTGGGGGCCATGGTAAGTAGCTAGCCAAAAATTGCGGATATGATATCAAGAGGGTAAGGTGATGATGATAGTCAAGAGGGATGATAACCAAATCTAACTCTATCCCTGTCCCTTATCTCTCTCTTTCTCACATCAATTCACTCTCCCTACCTCTCACCTTCTCCCTTTATTTCTGCCTATTTGTTTTTCTTAACCTTTCTCTCTCACCCTTCTTCTTCTTCTTCTCTCCTTCTCCTTCTCTAACTCTTCTTCCCATCTCTTCCTTCTCTTCTCCTCCTCTTCTCTCTCTTCTCTCCCACCCTTCTTCTCCTTCTCTTCTTCCTTCTCTTCATCCTTCTCTTCTCCTCCTCTTCTCTCTCTTCTCTCTCTTCTCTTCTTCTCCTCTTCTCTCTCACCCTTCTTCTTCTCCTTCTCTTCTCCTCCTCTTCTCTTTCTTCTCTCTCACCCTTCTTCTTCTCCTTCTCTTCTTCCTTCTCTTCTCCTCCTCTTCTCTCTCTTCTCTCTCACCCTTCTTCTTCTCCTTCTCTTCTCCCCTCTTCTCTCTCTTCTCTCTCACCCTTCTTCTTCTCCTTTGCTTCCTTCTCTTCTCCTCCTCTTCTCTCTCTTCCTACCTTCACTTCCCACGGCGAGTTGCCTTGCGGAATAAGGGGGGTTTCAAATGACGGCCTAGGGGGGGGTTTCCTTGCCTAGGCTCCACGTGTGCAGATGTTGCTGCCGCCAGGGGGGAGGGCGTTCGCGCTGCAGAACTGGGGGAGGGGGGGCCGCTATTATCACCAGTAGGGGGTGCACACTACTTCGTTGATGGAGAGGGGCCAAACCACCAAAGGAGGGGGGGGATTCGTCTGCCCACGGGAGAAGGCGCAGCCTGATAGCGAGGAGGGAGGAGGGGGGGAAGCTTTTTTCATTCCTCTCTGGCGAGCCCCCATGGGGTTTTATGGAGGTGGTGTGGGGGGGGAAAGGTGATGTCCACCCGCCACCTGGGGGGCTGCATGTCCCCCCATCTTCCACATATAACACACACACACACTCTCTCTCTCTCTCTCTCTCTCTCTCTCTCTCTCTCTCTCTCTCTCTCTCTCTCTCTCTCTCTCCCCCCCCGCCATGCACACGGTAGGGGGGAGAGGGAGAGAAAAAAAATTGTCAAAATTTTTAAAAAAGGGGGGGGAAGGGTTCTTGTGTGGAAAGTACGGGGACATTACAACTTAGCATGTTGGTGGTCATTATGATACTTACATGGCCACTGACTTATCACTTATTATATTTATTTTGTTATACCTTCCTACAACTGGCAAATACATAGCGCCACTAGATTAGTGTAGTCAGTTATGCATTGTTTGACTTAAAAGGCCACTTTCCTTTATGTTGTATCTTATCTATACTTTGTGTACATTGTATAGTGTGTGAAAGAAGAAGAAGAAACCAGCAAGAAAACGTTTTGGCCTCCATCTCTCTTCTTGTGTTCTTGAGTAAGCTTCCTCTTGTGTATACAGTGTGTGTTTGGCACAACAACTCAAGCAAGTCCCCCCACCAGGTGATTCTTGACATGGTATCAGAGCCGCACCACTGAGAGAGGATGATTTCAAAGGCTGAAGTGAAGGAGAAGAAGCAAGGTTTAAGCAAGCAAGCAACAGGTAAGAAGCTCTCCCATTCTTCCACTCTCTTTCTTGGATAGTGCATGTGGAGGCACCGGAAGCAGGGTCGAGCAAAAATCTCAGATTCCTGTGAGATTTGGTGTGCGAGCAAATCACTGTATATTCTGCAAATCGGCCCTTTAAAGGTCTCCCACAGTTATTTTGGGTATCTGAGGCCGTTTCAGGCCCCGTTTTAGAGCCACAAGATTGCGGATAACAGTTTCAGGGTACATTGTGATTTCGGTTGTATTGACCGAAAGTGGGTGCACATGTTACAGATTGCGAATCTGTAATTTTTTAGGTGTTTGCAAGAAGCAAACATAAGGTTTATCTGCAAATAGGTTGCAGATTACATGTACTATTGAGCAATTAGTGAAAAAGATTGCTTGGTGTTTTGCTGTGCACGTGTTGTGAAAGATTGCAAAAGACTAGCTTGCTGTGTTATATCCTTATTTGTGATAATGGCAGAGAATAGTGGAAATCCCATTATTGAGAAGCTCGACAAGAATAACTACCCTTCATGGAAATTCTGTGTGACGAACTTCCTCATTGGAAAGGGCCTTTATGAATTTGTTTCAGGTGAAGAAGAGGAGCCAGAGCTGGGTATCCCTCCGAAGATGAGTTAAAAGCATGGAAAGAGTGGAATGTGAAAGACAAAAAGGTGATGTACTGGCTATCTGCAGTCATTGATAATACTATGCTGGGACATATCAGAAATGTAGAAACTTCACATGCAGCTTGGACAACTTTTGAGAGCATGTTTTCAGTAAATACAAAGGTACAAAAGATTCAACTCAAGCAAGAGTTGAATGCCTTGAAGAAAGGGAAAATGTATGTCAATGAGTATGTGTTGAAGGTGAAGAGCATTGCAGATGCTTTAGCAGCAATTGATGTAATGCAGGATGATGATGATTTGGTTTCATCCACTCTGAGTGGCCTTAACAATGAGAAGGCATGGAAATCATTTGTTACTTCAGTATATGTACGGAAGCCATTCCAAGATTTTGATGAGCTGATCTCTCTCATGATTACTGAAGAGATCAATATGCAAGATGATTCGTCTAAAAAAAATGGTGAACAGGTCCAAGCATTTTACTCAAGTTCAGGAAGGGGACGTGGTAGATCCTCTTCGAGAGGCTGTGATATGGGGCGTGCTAGCGATAACCAGCAAAACAAGTTCAATCACAACAGTTTGGTGAAATGCAGGTTTCTGGAGGCAAAGGAAACTTTAGAGGTCTAGAGGAAGAGATGGATGGTAGAATAGAGGTTCTGGAAATTCTGCTATTGTTTGCCATTATTCTGGGGAAACATGCCATATTGTAGCCCATTGCTATGCAAAGAAGGAAGATATTCGCAGTGGTAAATTGCAGTAAGGAAACTATGTATCGTCTTCACGATAGAATGAAGACAAAAATGAGCATTTGTTTGTTATGCAGCATATGATGAATGCAGTTACAGGAAAGGGGACACTTGATTATGTATGGTATGTCAATTTAGGTGCATCTAATCATATAACCAGTCATGTTGAATGGTTTGGAGAGATGCAGGACTTACAAAACTGAGGTTATGTGCAGATGGGTGATGATTCATGCCACCCAATGTCACACATTGGAAAGGTTCCCTTGTCCTTGTATGATGGCCAGACAAAGAGTCTGATAGATGTATTACATGTGCCATCAATTACAAAGAATCTAGTGTCTATTGGCCAAATGGTAGAGCAGGGGTTGCAGGTCCGATTCAATGTAAAAGGTTGTTTTGTAGAAGACTTTAATGATGAGTGCAGGTTGGTCACAAAAGGAAGTAGAGTTGGCCGAATGTTCACTTTAGATGCTGGAATTCCTACAATGGATGTTGCTATGTATGCTAAAGGAAAAGGAGTAGTTGCAGATATTGAAATATGGCATAAATGTATTGGACATGCAAATGTGCAAAGGCTGAAATTAATGCAGTCTAGAGGATTGGTTACAGGGTTTCCTTCATTTAGAGTTGCAGAATTGCATAAAGTCTATGAAGCATGCCAATTTGGTAAAGCAAGCAAGACAACCCTTCATACATGACAGAGAAGTGAGTAGAAAAATACTTGATCTAGTGTATACAGATGTTTGGGGGCCTACACAGAATGTATCTCTTGGTGGCAACAAATACTTTGTCACATTTATTGATGACTGTTCAAGGAAGTTATGGGTATACTTCATAAAGGAAAAAAGTGATGTGTTTGAGCACTTCAAATCTTTTAAGGCAGCTGTTGAAATAGAAACAGGTTTAAAAGTAAAGTGCTTGAGATCAGATGGAGGGGGAGAGTACCTCTCTAATGAGTTCAATGGCTTCTTGAGGACTCATGGGATAAAGAGGCAATTTACTTGCAGGTATACCCCACAACAAAATGGTGTTGCAGAAAGAAAAAACAGGCATATTGCAGAAGTTGCACGTGCATTAATGGCTGAAAAGAATATGCCCAAACATTTTTTGTCTGAGGTTGTCCATACTGTTGTTTATATTATGAACAGAACTCCCACAACTGCAGTTCATGGGATGACTCCTGAAGAATGCTTTACTGGCAAGAAGCCTGATGTATCGCACTTGAAGGTATTTGGCTATGTTGCATACGTTCATGTGCCAGATGAGCTACGGAAGAAGCTTAATCCAAAGGCAAAAAAATGTGTTTTTATTGGATACTCTTTAGAGCAGAAAGGGTATTGCTGTTATAACCCTGTCACAGGTGAGTTTAGAGTGAGCAGGGATGTTATCTTTGATGAGATGGGAAGTTGGTATACACCTACTAGTGATGTTTTGGATGATGATATGATTAGGATAATTATGAGCAGAAAGATAAAAAAGAATCACGGAGTCTTAGTGGACCAGAAAAATCATCTGGTACTGCACCTACAGTGAGCCCTTGGTTTAGGAGACTAAGGAGTAGCCCCACATCTTCAGGTGGATCTATAAGTGTTGCAGGGAAGGACAAAGGAAATAATAAAGTGCTGGATGGTAATGATGCATCTATTAGTCATTTGGGATTTGATGGAGATTCTAGTGGTTCGGAGAGTTTGGATGATGAGCTTGGCATTCCTTGAGTCAGGATGCCAGGTGTACAAAGAGAGCTCATAATAATGTAAAGGCTCCACTGAGTGATCTAGTGGTACGAAGATCTAGCAGGGTCAGATACACTATTAAAAGATTTGGTTTTGAAGGTTATGCAACTCACCGTTATGCTTATATGGTGAAACTAGTTGAGGATGTTGAGCCCACTTGTTTTGAGGATGCTGTTGGTCATGCTCATTGGGATGTAGCAATGGATGAGGAGATGGCTGCATTAGAAGCCAATAAGACTTGGGCTTTGATACCCTTACCTAAGGGTAAGAATGCTATTGACTGTAAGTGGATTTACAAAGTCAAGCATAATGCATACGGTTCAGTTAGCAGGTATAAGGCTAGGCTGGTTGCAAAAGGCTATGCTCAAACATATGGCATAGATTATGAAGAGACATTCAGTCCAGCTACTAGGATGGCAACTGTTAGGTGTGTGATTGCCTTGGCAATAGCCAAAGGTTGGAGTTTGCAGCAAATGGATGTTAAGAATGCCTTGCATGGTGAATTGCAAAAAGAAGTGTATATGGAGCAGCCAACAGGTTATGAGGATTTAGAGCATCCTGCACATGTGTGCAGGTTAAAGAAGGCGCTCTATGGGCTGAAGCAAGCACCTAGAGCATGGTCTGACAAGATTGGAGAGTATCTTGTCAATATTGGATTTTGTATTTCTGATGATGATCACTCACTTTATGTGAGAAAGGGAGATGCAGGTTTGGTCATCATAGTCATCTATGTGGATGACTTGATTATTACAGGTGACAGTGATAATGGGATTGCTGAAGTTAAGGACTTCTTGAAGAATAAGCTTGAGATGAAAGATTTGGGTGAGCTGAGATACTTTCTTGGTATTGAGGTGATCAGATGTGATGATGGTATATGGCTGTCCCAAAGGCAATATTGTTAGAAATCAAGCTCACCGTCAGTGTGTCTTCATCTATGACCGACATCTATGACAGCTAGTGTGTACAGCTGTCTACATGTGACTACATTAAATAAGTCAGGTTAGTAGTCAGTCAGTGACCTGACTAGAGTTAGTCAGTCTAGTCTACATTTACACTAGGTCACTTTATCTTGTAGAGTGTGTGTGCTTTTCAGTAGAGTGTGTGGAAATGAAGGAATGAGCTTGAGAGCCTGAAGGCTCATGGATATGGAGCCTTTCCCTTTCTCTCTCTCTACTCTTTGAACATGGTATTAGAGCTTCATCCATGAGGCTGTGGGAGAATGGGCTTGACAACTTGCAGTGCAAAGGAGATGGAAGTAAGGAATGAGGAAGAAGCTGGACACTTGCAAATGAAGCCATAGTCAAAGGAAGGAATCAGCATGGACTGCCTTCTGAAAATCGTGGACTGCCTCCTGAAAATCAGCAACCTGTGTCTGAAAATCGTGGACTGCCTCCTGAAAATCAGCAACCTGTATCTGAAAATCTACGCCTGCTGATCTGAATGGACAGCAACCTGTATCTGAAAATCTGCGCCTGTTGATCTGAGTGGAGAGCAACCGTCAATCTTCAATGGGGCACCTAGACAAGGTTCATAGAGCATGTATGCTCACTATTGAAGGTATTTGAAGTATGCAAGGAGTAAATGCTTGTGTGGGAGCTCTGTTATGAGCTGGAGTGACAGACACAGACCTGTAATCATTTCTGAACTACTATAAACATGAATGGACAGCATGCATTCAGTCATTACTGACACACATGAGCCTTGTACTACAGTCAGAAGGCATCTTTGGAGCACAAGAATGTGTCAAAGCATGTATACATTGGATCAAATGTCTTGGAGCTGAGATCTCTTGCTCAGAATACTCAGATCGGAAAATCAATGACAGGTTGAAAACTGTCATACACAGTCAATGACAGAATACTCAGATCTGAAAATCAATGACAGGCTGAAAACTGTCATACACAATCAATGACAGAATACTCAGATCTGAAAATCAATGACAGGCTGAAAACTGTCATACACAGTTAATGATAGAATACTCAGATCTGAAAATCAATGACAGGCTGAAAACTGTCATACACAGTCAATGACAAGTACTGTGCATTACTGAAGCAATACAGGTCATCTTGGGGGTTCCATCATCTATATGAACTGGCCTATACATGCTGAATGCATGGAGAATTGAAGCAAGCAATGAGCATCATTGAAAACTGAATTTTGAAGCTAAAATAAATGCAGTTACACTGTCCTGGTTAATTACAAACAACTCATGAGGTTTATGCCATTGGTCAATGAAGACAGGTTGTCTATGCCTACTCAGATGCTCATGTATTGAACGTGCCACTACAAAGTAAATGTATGACATGGTCAAAAGACATTTTGGAGCTGCTTGGAGCTTGGTATGCTGAATTTTGGTTGACTGCAACCTGAAACTGAATTTGTTGACACACTCAGTTTTGGACTTGAAATTGTTGCTGGTTACTCACAGTTTAGAGTTTTCAGACTGCATGTATGTACCCTGGCAGTGAGGTTACATAAGCTTAAGCTGAAGCAAACACATAGCTTATGTATTGACAGTTATATCTACAGTTGAGACCACTTGTTTGAGGGTTGTTTTGGGGTGTCAGTGGGCTGAAATACCCTGGTTTTTTTTTTGCAATTTAGTGCAGAAAACTGTCATAAACTGTTACGGACTGAACTTAGTCAGTCATACTTATTGGACTACAGGGAGTCAGGCACTTGATAGACAGTCTATTGCATCATGGCTAATGCACATGGGACTGACAATATCACTCAGATAATTGGAGAGAAGTTGGATAATAAGAACTTTACATTATGAAAATTCAGAATGAAAAACGTTCTGGTTGCCAGAGGTTATTGGGATTTATGTACAGGAGATGAAGTTGCTCCGGAGTTGCCCGCACACAATCCAACAAATGAACAGAAAAGAGCCTACACGCTATGGAATGAAAGAGCATGCAAGGTGCTGCATTGGTTTTCCTTATGTATATCTGATGCTATGGTAATTCAAATCACTGGATGTGAGACTCCGAAGGATGATTGGGACATACTGATGAAAATTTATGGAACCATGACATGCAAGAAAGATCCAGTTGAAACAACAGTTCAACAACATGTCTAGGAATGGCAAGAGCATCCAGATGTATACCACGGAGATTAAGACCATAGCTGATCAACTTGCTACTATTGGCTCAAGTGTATCAGAAGATGATATGATTGATGTTGCTTTGAATGGCTTAGGGAAAGAGTACAAAGCTTTTGATACTTCCATTTCTGTCAGAGAAGAGCCCCCTAGCTGGGAAGAGCTAGTTGCTTTGTTGCTGCATGAGGAAGTCAAACTTGGTTTGAATACAGGTTCTAGTGCATCTCAGAGTAGAGACAATGTGTTGTACTCTAGCCAGCGTGGCAGAGGATCTAGAGGTCGTGGTTCATTTCGAGGTCGTGGTGACACTCGTAATACTTATGGACAGCAGCAGCAGCAGCAGAGTAATTGGCATGGTGAAAATACACAAGGCTAGCGTGGATCTGGTGGGTTTAGAGGTAGGGGGAGATGACCCCGAGGTAGAGGTGGTGGTTCTGGTTCATGCCAGTCTACTGATCAATCCAACAAGGACAAGGACTGTCATTATTGTGGTACGTATGGGCATATTGCAAAGGATTGTTACAAGAAGCAAGGAGATATGAAGGCAAAGGGCAGACAACATGGGCACTATGCATCTTCCAGTGGTGCTCATGACGAGTCAGTTGATAGACTCTTTGCCATGCAGCATGTATCTAAAAATGCATCGAGACATGATATAGATGACAGATGGTACATTGACTCTGGAGTGTCAAACCACATGACCCCGCATGGAGAGTGGTTTGATGAGATGGTTGCAAGTACACATGGTCATGTATGTACTGGGGATGACACCCAACATGACATAAAGCATAAAGGGATTGTTTCTCTTATGATGCCTGATGGCAAGAAGAAAGGCCTGCATAATGTATTACATGTACCAACCATAACAAAGAATCTGTTGTCTGTAGGTCAAATGGCAGAACAGAATCTACAAGTGAGGTTTAACAAGGATGGATGTTTCATTGAGGAGTATGGAAATGGCTGCAAGCTAATTGCCAAGGGCAGAAGGGATGGCAGGATGTTTACTTTGGAAGTGACCATTCCTGAACTTAAAGCAGCTATGTTTGCTCATGATGAGAGTGCCATCAGAGATGTAGAGATTTGGCACAAGAGGATTGGACATGTCAATGTACGAAAGCTGAAATCTATGCAGCAGAAAGAAGTAGTACTTGGATTACCTAAATTCAAGTATAATGATTTTGGTCATGTATGCCCTGCATGTCAGTTTGGGAAGCAGGCACGGTTTCCTTTCATGAGACATGTAAAAAACAGCACTAGGCCTTTACAGTTGGTACACTCTGATGTCTGGGGTCCTTCACATAATGCTTCTTTTGGCGGTGCACGATATTATGTCTCATTTATTGATGATTTCAGCAGGTACACTTGGCTTTATATCTTGAAACATAAGGATGATGTGTTTGATACATTCAAAGACTTCAAGAAACATGCTGAAAATGAATTGGGCTGTTACATATCATGTTTGAGATCAGATGGAGGAGGTGAATATGTCTCAAACTACTTTGACAGGTATCTTGCTAAACATGGGATCAGAAGACAGCTCACATGCAGTTATACACCGCAGCAAAACGGTGTTACAGAGAGGAAAAACAAGGTTTTGATGGAGTCAGCTAGAGCTATGCTGAATGAAAAATGTCTGCCAAATGGTTATTGGGCTGAAGCAGTGGTGGCTGCTGTATATGTGCTGAATCGAACCCCTACAGCAGGGATTCATGATGTCACTCCGTATGAACGGCTGTATGGTCATAAACCTGATATTTCACACTTGAAGGTATTTGGCAGCATTGCATATGTGCATATACCGGATGAGAAGAGGAAGAAATTGGATCCTAAGGCAGTGAAAAGTGTGTTTATTGGATATGCACAAGAACGGAAAGCTTATAAGTGTTATGTACCTTCTACGCATGAGACACTCATAAGCAGAGATGTGGTATTTGATGAGTTAGCATCTTGGTATGGGAATCCTGTTGCAGTGCCTACTGATGGCTCACCTAGTATGAGTCATGGTGAAAATACTCCTGCAGAGAGTACTTCCATGACTGGTCAGACAGGTGATGTATCATCTACAGTGAGTCCTTGGACAGGACGATTACGGAGTCGCACTACTGCATCCACTGACATGGATATGTCAGTGAGGGGGAGAACAGATAAAGGAAAAGAAAAGGTTTTTGAAAATGTAACAGGTCCACTCACTGCAGGTTATGATTCATCTAGCAGTGACAGCTTAGATAGTGAATTGGGGATTCCGTTTGTTATGACGCCAGGTGCTAGACAGAGCCGTTATGTGCCGCCTCATGAGAGGCAAGCTCATAGTGAGCCACAGCTCAGGAGATCAGAGAGGGTCAGACGACCTGTTGACAGGTATACTTACACTGGATATTCAACCCGTCATTATGCTTATATGACAAAAGTAACAGGTTTTAGAGAACCAAGTAAGTTTGATGAGGCAGTTTCAGATGAGAATTGGCGTGCTGCTATGGATGAGGAATATTCAGCCTTGGCTGAAAATGGTACATGGGATTTGGTATAGTTGCCTGAGGGCAAAACACCTATTGGATGCAAGTGGGTGTATAAGGTAAAATGTAAATCAGATGGATCATTGGAAAGATATAAGGCCAGGCTGGTTGCAAAAGGGTATGCGCAGCAGTATGGTCTTGATTATGAGGAGACTTTCAGCCCTGTAGCAAAGATGACTACAGTTAGAACTGTGATTGCTTTGGCAGCAGCTAGAGGCTGGAAACTATGGCAGATGGATGTAAAGAATGCATTTCTCAATGGAGAATTACAGGAAGAGGTTTACATGGAACAGCCTGAAGGCTATGTACATCCAGAATTTCCAGCACATGTATGTCGGCTGAAAAAGGCATTATATGGGTTGAAATAGGCACCCAGAGCATGGAATGCTCGCATCAGCGGTTATTTACAGTAACATGGTTTCCGATTGGGAGATGCTGATCATAGTCTGTTTGTGAAAAAGACAGATAATGGCTATGTTTTCCTAGTTGTCTATGTTGATGACTTAATCATTACAAGAGATGATGAAAATGGGATTGTTGAAATAAAGACATGTTTACAGACTGAATTTAAGGTCAAGAACCTTGGAGAGTTGAAATACTTTTTGGGGATTGAGGTTGTCTCTACAGCTCAAGGCATATGGCTGCTACAGAAGCAGTATGCTCATGACATGTTACAGAAATATGGTATGGCTGATTGCAAGCCTATGGATACGCCTTTGGAGCAGAATGTCAAGCTGCAGATTGATGTTGGGACAGAGATTGAGAATGTTACTATGTACAGACAGATGGTAGGGAGCTTGATCTATCTCACGATCACTAGACCTAACTTGAGTTATGCTGTGGGGCTGATCAGTCAGTTCATGCAGAAGCCTCGCAAACCACACTTGGATGAGTCAGAAGAATTCTGAGATATGTAAAGGATACCACAAATCATGGGCTGTTTTATGCATATGGGAAAACCCTTGACTTGATGGGGTACACTGATGCTGACTGGGCTGGTTGCACATATAACAGGAGGTCAACCAGTGGCTATGCATTTGGATTGGGTAGTAGCATGATCAGTTGGCAGAGTAAGAAACAGCCTACAATTGCATTGTCCAGTACGGAAGTAAAGTATCGTGGTGCGGCCTTAGTGGCCCGTGAAGCTAAGTGGTTACAGAAGTTACTGAATGACTTGGGAGTACACTTGGACAGCAAAGTCAAGCTGTACTGTGACAATTTGAGCAATGTTATGTTAGCAAGCAATCATGTTTATCATGCAAGATCAAAACACATTGAGGTTCACTACCATTTCATCAAGGAAATGGTTTTAGCATATCAGATTGACTTGGAGCATGTGAAGACTGAAGACCAGGTAGCAGACATCTTTACCAAATCACTTGGTAAAGATAAGTTCATTCACTTTAGACAGCTACTTGGAGTGATGCAGATGATTTGAGTTTTGTTTTTGAGCTTGAGGGGGAGTTTTAGAAATCAAGCTCACCGTCAGTGTGTCTTCATCTATGACCAACATCTATGACAGCTAGTGTGTACAACTATCTACATGTGACTACATTAAATAAGTCGGGTTAGTAGTCAGCATCAGTGACCTGACTAAAGTTAGTCAGTCTAGTCTACATTTACACTAGGTCACTTTATCTTGTAGAGTGTGTGTGCTTTTCAGTAGAGTGTGTGGAAATGAAGGAATGAGCTTGAGAGCCTGAAGGCTCATGGATATGGAGTCTTTCCCTTTCTCTCTCTCCACTCTTTGAACAAATATGGCTTGGATGTATTATCCAAGTATGGTATGACAGCATGTAAGCCTCTTTCAGTACCATTGGAGCAAAATGTGAAGCTGAGTGCTGATGTTGGGGATGAGATAGAAGAACCTACTATGTTCAGGAGGATAGTAGGGAGTTTGATTTATATGACTATCACAAGGCCAAACTTGAGCTATGTTGTTGGTCTTGTCAATCAGTTTATGCAAGTGCCTAGAAAGCCCTATTTGGATGCAGTTCGAGGTATGTGAAGTCCACTTTACATTATGGACTTTTTTATGAGGCATTTAAGGATGTAAGCAAGAAAATGTTTTGGCCTCCATCACTCTTCTTCTGTTCTTGAGTGAGCTTCCTCTTGTGTATATAGTGTGTGTTTGGCACAGCAGCTAAGCAAGTCCCCCCACCACGTGATTCTTGACACGACTCAGCCCCTCAAATCCCACGAAGAGATCTACACACAAATAACAAAAAGGAGCATCAAGTTGATACAAAAAATACACAACACAACACATCACAACTCATACCCTACCCCATGACAAAACCAAGGCATGAAATCCACGAGGAGTAGGCCCAGCATAATCTGATAGAAGGCCCGAAGCTAGTCACTAACCGACTGCTCCAACACGACCAAACTAAAAAGAACTATCAAAGAGGTCGCCTTAAGTGGGGGTCTGACCTACCTTCGTGACTAAGGACAACTCAACCATGAGCTCCTACTAGGCGAGGACTCCTATAACCTGATCAATAAATATTTTCTTTTAGCACATTACTCTTGTAACCTCTCATTTTCCATACTTGGGCATGTAAAAAGGAGGGAGCTGAGCGTAGTGACCCAAGGAGAACAGGGCATCGGCCTCAGGTCTTGTCTCGATACCCAAGAACCTACCAAGCCCTCGCTAGGCGATACTAAATCCTTTTCTAATGCTCACTTTTATTTTTGCTCCAACCTTCTTTTATTTTCTTTGCTTTTCAGCTAGTTGCCACCCCTAAGAAGACAAGGCATTGGCCCCGGATCTTGTCTCATCCCCAGGAACCTACCAGGCCTTCACAAGGAGATAAATGACTGCTCAAGAAGTTTTCTTGCTTTTCTTTTCTATTTTTATAGGGGTCAAACCTTTTTTTACACACCTCCGTATATTCAAAAATTAGTTTTCAGGTCTTTAGGGTTTGTCTCATCGCATCATTATTTTAGTAGGCTTCTCTAACTGCCTCACAACTAGCAGGAACTCCTAGAATGGCCGCCTAGTAGGTCAAGAGAACAGGGTCACTAGAACTCCCATCTAAAATAGGTCTTTCAATGCTTGACAATACCTTACAAGAGGCAATGACTACTCAAACCTCCCCCAGACATACAGAACCTAAACCTGGGACTTCATGCCTCAAGTGCTGGTCCCCAACAAACAAAAGAAAGTAACCCTCACCTGTACATATATCATTAATTGCTTAAGGGAAAAACTCCAAAAGGGGACGAAACCACCTGGAATGTCCACAAGAAGCTCCTTTGCAGCAAAGCCTCCCTCCAGCAACTTCGTCAACTTGTATGGTGCAATCACTAAAACAACAAAGCATTAAACGTACCTGCACCAAATAGAGATAGGGCCCTCTTGGCCTAAAGAAATAGCACATTTCATTGCAAACTAACTGGCCCTCTTGGCCTAAAGAGATAGATTATTAAAACCTGAAAACAGTTGGCCCTCTTGGCCTAAAGAAATCATATATTAACTACTTAAAGCAACTGACCCTCTTGGCCTAAAGAAATCAAACATTAACTACTTAAAGCTACTGGCCCTCTTGGCCTAAAGAAACAAACAAACTAGCTCACAGAGATCCCTCCTTGGAAAAAGGAAAATATATACAAATACACTCCATTCCAAGGGGGAAAATAGGGCTCTTAGCCCTAAACTAAATGCATCAAATTATGGCCCATACGTCCTGCATATATAGCAAGAGGCTTACGCATAACATGTCGTCAGATCAACCTATGGGTCCAAGATAACAATGGTAGATGGGTCTCAGCCACTCTTCGCATTACCCATATCAACCATCGCCTGCTGTATAACGTGTGGTCTGATAACATTCCCCACAAGCAACCAGGTCCTGTCTCATTATCAATATCAACATCCGGGCTAGGACCACAGTTGAAAAAGAGGTCCTCTTCATAAGAAAAATTAGCTAAGGAATCCGCAAACTGATTCCAATAACGTGGAATGAGCTAAAGAGATATGCTCTCAAATTCATCAAGTAGGGTTATAGCAGTTCGATGATACATACGAAGGAGAGGATTCCAGACTGTATATGTCCCATTGAGTTGATTTAAGATCAGCTGGGAATCCCCTTTTATTAACAACCGCCTAATGCCACCTTTCTTAGCAATATTCAATTGTATAATCAGAGCTTTATACTTCGCCATGTTGTTAGTGAATCCTACCCCGAGGTAAGTAGCTAATTTCATTGTAACTCTACGTCGGGGATCTCGGATAACTACTCCAACACTTCCTTTTCTATTAGGGCCCCTGGACGCTCCATAAGTATAATGTATATGTCCATAATGGGTTTACACAGTCAGCCATCAAGAACTCCCCTATTTGTAATTATGATAGTCAGAGTTCAACATATTTAAAGGATGAACTGAGTGCTCCATCACACCTTCTTCATTAAACTCAACAGGGATGCTTGTCAAGATTTTTAAGCAGTGATGGCAGAAAACTTTAATTTTCCACACAAAAGTACCGTCTCCTTGCTCAATCACTTTATATCCCTTGCTCCACCAGATAAGCCTCTCCTGATGATATCTTTGCTCGAGATATGGGTGCTCCAAATAAGGGATTAACTGCCCCATCAACCAATTTAAGCTCTCCTGCAGGTCTCCAATCATCCCTAGCATGGACATGCAATGCATTTTTCTGCATTAGCATACTTAGAAATAATAAGGTTTAATCTTATTAAGATTAACTTTATTCTTAAATTCCATCCCTTGTAGATCAGCTAATAGAACTATGGACTTATTTTTACCTATCCAAACTATCTTGTAAGGGCCATCCCATCGAGGTTCCAACTTTACTGGAAATAGCTCCCTACGCGTATCGTAATATAGAACTAACTACCCCTTTTTAAAAGTATATTTCTTCGCTTTCAAATCATGCAACCGTTTCATCTTACATTTAGCTATCTCCTAGTGCAACAAACTCTGCAATTTGAGCTCGTCTAAGTGGGCTATAGTCGTAACCGCTCAAATAGGGCATCTTCATCACCAGAGAATGTTGCAAATCTAATGGTCGGTAACTCAATTTCTAAGGGCAAGACACACTCCTCCCATAAACTAATTTGAATGGGGTGTGACCAGTGGCTCACTTAAACGTCGTATTATATGCCCAAACCGCCACATATAATTTTGTATCCCAGTCCCGCTTCTTTTCGGAGACTATCTTGGATAAGATACCCACAAGCTGCTTATTGGTACTTTCAACTTGTCCATTAGCTTGCGGATTATAGGGGGTCGTCTTGTTATGTATAATTTTCCAAGCTTCAATCAGACTTTTAATCACTTTATTTAAAAAAGTGAGTTTGACGGTCCAATACTATTTCCTTTGGCGGATCAAAACAGTAGATGATTTGCTCAAGTAGGAAACTGGCAGTCTCTTTTGCATTGTCCTGCCTCGTCGCCCATACTTCTGACCATTTTGTAAAATAATTAGTTTCTACTATAATGTACCTCTTTTGAGTAGTAGACGACGAGGTGATAAGACCCACAAAGTCAATGCCCCACTTCTCAAATGGGAGGATAGCCATGATAGACGTAAGTGGGTGTGTCCTATTCTCTCTGCTGTCATGCCTCTGACAGGTATTACATCTCTTAACATACTCAAAGGAATCTTGAAAGATGGACGGCTACCAATATCCAGCTCTTAAATCTTTATGTGCCGTTAACTACCTAGCAAAGTGCCCTCCACAAGCAGAGTCATGGCACTCTTCCAAAATAAAGGGAACCTTGTCAAGCATCACACATCGGCGATAGATATCATCAATGCCCTACCAATATAATGTGCCTGTGATCAAGGAAAATTTCAATGCCTTTTGTTTAATCTTCCTCTTCTCCGATTTTGATAAAGTAGCTCCAGTCTCTCTCGTAGAAAGATAGTGTGTTATAGCAGCATACCATGAGGGAATAGATCCCATATCAATCTGGAACAAAGTCTCCATGTCACTTCCTTTGACCATGACCTCTTTTGGCTCTTTGAAATCCACAAGACACTCTACAATGCCCTGAAGCTTTGATGGCTTGCTCTTAATCTCATAATCAATTTCCTGCAAAGTGATTAACCACTTTGCTAAACTGTCAAGTGGTTGTAACTTATTCAACAACAATCGAAGTCCTTCCACCTTCGTATAAAAAACCACCCTCTCATAAAGAATGTAGTGCCTGAATTTTTTAGTCGCAAATACCATCGCAATGCACAACTTCTCCATATAGATGTAGTTAATTTCCAATATGCCCAACTTCCGACTAGCAAAAGCTATCGGATGGTACCACTTTTCCTCCCAAATTTGAGCTAAACAGTATCTGATACTATACATGGTTGCTGCTGAAAATATATAGAAAATTTTGCCCCTTTTTGGTGCTTTTAAAACAGGTTCTTTGGCAAGCTCCTGCTTCACATCATCAAAAGACACTTTGCAAGTATCACTCTATGTAAACTGACAGTTAAAGGACAATAGATTTGTCAGCAGCAATGTTCTTTCTGCCAAGGCATTGATAAACCTCCGATAATACCCTACTGATGACAAAAAGCTATGCACTTCCTTTGGAGATGTCACCAAAGATCTTGTCGACTATTCTTTCCCACAAACCAGGTGCATTACACAACCCAAATGCCATCACATGCTATGCAAAGGTACCGAAGACTGTAATAAATGTCATTTTAGCTTGTCTTTCTCAACGATCGCCATTTGGTTATACCCTGCAAAGCAGTCCATGAACAAATATATTTCCCTATCCGCTAGTTGATCCAAAATTTGGTCAATAAATGGCAACGGGTAGTAATCTTTAATAGTCTACTTATTCAGCTCTCTAAAATCTACAGAAAGACGGATTTGATTATTATTCTTCTTCCTGATCACAACTGGTGAGCACCACTCAGTATGCTGAACAGGGAAGATCAAACCTGCTTTCCATAACTTTTGTAGTTCCTTGTACAACCCGTCCCTTAATTCAAAAGGCATATGCCTTCCTTTCTGACATATAGGGTGGGTACCTTTCTTTACAGGAATAGTATGCACAGCTAGACTGGGATGAATACCCTGAAGTTCTTCATAGCTCAAAGATATCGTGGAACTATCGAATTAAGGACACATAATCCTCTCTTTCTTTCGAACTGAGCATGGACCCTATTTTAATTGGCCGCGAATCATTTAGTGTACCAAGATCTAGCTCATTAACATCCGCATCTCTTATTCGATCACGAGGCTCTATCGGCTCATTCAAGGTTATTTGATAAATATCCTCTGTCGTGGACCCTTCCTTAGATCCATCACTCAATGTCGTCTCACTACTAGATGGATCATCTATTATTTCTAGTTCAGTGGAGGATAGTGGAGCTCTCTCACTCTGAGGAGACTCGGGGTAAGCATCCACTATTACACGCTCGGGGGGGTTCACTATATATATATATTCTCTATATAACGTGCGTTCATGGCCTATTTATAAATATCCTAATCTGTGAAATTTTCTTGAATAAAACACAACCCTTTTCTATTCAATCTGTAAGTAACCCCTTTATATGACACCCTTTTGTATGTAAAAAATGTATAAAAATAGTATTTTTAAAACCCCTTATTTTGAACTCACGTTATATATACATATATTCATGAGTGACCCCCCCCCAAGATTACACAATGGGCACCTCGACCTAGAATCACTCGAACAGTGGGTATATCGACTTGAGAGTTTGTCCATAGAATCCATGGCCTGCCTAGCAAAACTCGATAGCTAGGACGTCCTGCAAACCTTATCACCCTAAAGTCCAAATAGCATTCCACGCTCGCAATTGTAACATGGGCCTTAGTAATCCAACCTTCTGGTTGTCTTAGACTATCATTAGCCATCCTAAGAAGTGTGGAGCCGTCTTTTTGGATCTCTAGACCTAACGTCTCCATCAAGTCTGAACTTATGATATTGACGGAGGAACTAGTGTCCACGATAGCGTGCTCCACTAATATTCCATCTACATATGCTGGAACCCTAGGGCAATGCTTTTCAGCATGATCGAACCAATCTTCCCCCACTCTAGCTATGCCCAAAGGTTCTACTATATACCCTATACGCAGGATTTTCTTGAATTCCTTGTGTATTCCTAGAGAAAGTTTAATCACTTGCAGGAGATTCACGTTTGGTTTGACTTCGCAAAGGGAACTTGCTAGATCAAAGTCGTGATAATTAGCCAAAGTTCTCTTCTCACACCAAACCATTCTCTCCTTTGGTCTTTCCATCGGCTTTGGTGCCTCTTTTTTAGCCTTTACCTACTTTCTTGGCAATCCTTTATCCTCCTCGGGATCGACTTTACTACTAACAGGTCTTAACGGTCCACCTTCCTTATCGGGATTCAAGACTCACTTTTCCCTAGTATCTTGCGAGTGTGTTATTTTTGCGAGCTTTTGATTTTGTGCTTTTGCAATTGAAATTGATTTTTAGAGCTTTTTGAAACAACTTTGGATGCTTTCTACAAAAGACATGTCATGAACTACTACTCTTCTTTAACATAAACATATATTGCGCATCATGCATGCATCATCATTTGGGAGCTCCCAAGGAGAATACTAAACCATTCACAATAAAGGGAGCAATGGTGTTGAATAATCACAACAAATAATAACATTCCAAAGTTTTGCATTACCCAAAAGGAGTACAATATCTAGAAAGGTTCCAAGATTGCTACGCCTTGATCGATCTTCATGTAACAAAAAGGACATGTCACACCCTAATGAAGTGCATGATGATGAGTCCTCCAGAACAATGAATGAGCCATGCTTACTTTGGGCTTCCTACATAACAGGGCATATCTTACGTGTTTGCCCTAACACAAAGGCAAGGTCAGTGGGAGTTAGCGCAGGCTGATGTATGACCATGTGCTCCTTAGATTGAAGGCCAAGTGTGGGAGCTTTCACTCAACCGCCAAGACCCTCGGACCGCTTATTGTTTCAAGCATTCCAAGCCAAGCACTAATGGCTACCTCTCACATAGCCGACGCGCCATCCATATCTACGGGTGTAGTGAGCTTACCTTCGTGCCGTTCAAGTTACCTCCTCTCCCGCGCACTCCGGTAGCTCCACGATCCAAGTGCAAGCTTCAAGCAAGCTCCATCCTCAAGCTCCACGCTCCAAGCTCCATTGTCGCGAGCAAGACAAGACAAGAGAAGAGAAGAGAAGAAGAGAGGAGATGATAGAGAGCTTCTCCTCCTCGGTCCCTCACCCTCAGACACTCACTCCCTCACACTCTCACACTCCCTCTCTCAAGCACAAGCTCAAGCAAGCAAGAACAAGAAGAAGAAGAAGAAGAGGAGAGCTACTTTGGCCACACACAAGAATGAGCTTCTCATTCACTTTTCAACTTTATATACAAAACCCTAAATCCCTTTTGGGCGGTCATCCCCTTTTTCCCTTTTTACATGGCCGGCCATAGCCTAGGCCCTTTTTCCCATTGTCCTTCTATCTTCCTAGCTTCCTTTCCACCGCCCGTCTACCTTTACAAATTGCACGGGTGAGAGCCCGGCACGCTTTTACAAGATTTCAGGGTGCGCCTTTTTATTTAAAATGCGCCTTTCCCCTTTTGTGTTTGCCTTGGACTTTTAAGGTTGTCCTTGCGCTTTTGGCCTTTTCTCCTTTTCTTTCTTCAATCGGGCTACCTTTTTTCCGCCTTTGCCCTGCGTCTTTTCCACTTCCTTTTGCTTTCTTCGTGTTGGGGTTAACATTACCCCCCTCCTAGACGAGTGCCAGTCCCATGGCACTCACCGTCGTAGGTAGCAGGCTGTAGCATGCACCGAAGACGTGGGTAACAAGGACGCCTATGGTTTTCATGGAGGAATGTTGGTGGTGGTGTGGCAGAAAGTCCTGGGGGCCTTTTGGTGGCCAAGGTGGCTAGTGGAAGGTTGTTGGAGTTGGTGGTAGGGTTATGCTGTGTTGGGGATTGCATCGATGGCCAGCACAAGTGTTGGTTTGTTGGGGATTCTGCGCATGACGATTTAGGGGGGCTTGTCAAATGGTAAGTGATAAGCATTCAGAGTTGGGTGTTGATGAAGATCGAATGACACGTTCTGTGGAGTCTTCAACACCTGCAATTTGAAAACCTCTCGTGTGGTCTCTCCTTAAGGGGTAGTGCTAGTCTTCTTATCGTGCACAAGACTTGTTTGATTAGTTTGGGAGACAGGTCGAACTCTAAGCAAGCTGAGAGTATTGTCCTGCACTTGAGGACCCAAACTGTGCATATACTTTGGTGCATATATTATGTAAGTGCTCGTGCATACTTAGATATTACATAGTTAGAAGACCGTGGGCTAGTTTCTCATAACAATTCGTGGATGAAGCAAAGTTGTCCGTGTTGAGAAGAAGTACATGTGAAGATATATGAGACATCCTTTGCATTGTGACTGCACGACGGAGCATAACTGAATACAGGGACACCGCACTTTCAGGAGCTGGAAACCATTGGACTTGCTTGATGAGTACGGTGTACGTTTCATGGCCAATCGTGCGGTGCGTATTACACTGATTGCAATGGTACTAAGGCAGAGTGTAAAAGAAAATGGTGCAAGTGGGTCAGGGTGATAGGTCTAACCCTAGGCGAGACAAGCTCCCCAGGTATGTCCTGCCCTTGATGTGCCCTGAACAATTGTGGGTGAGTGTGAGGGGCTAGGGGACTAGGGACGAAGCCGGTCGACCAAGGTCACCCGACGTACCTAATTTGAGGACCCCTAGGTGTTGTGCTGTGATCGTGGGTGCTTCTTATTTTTCCATTCATTTCTTTTTCTTTTTCTTTTTTCTCTTTTCTTTTCTTTTCTTTTCCTTTCTTTTCTTTTCTTTTCTTTTCTTTTCTCTTTTTTTTTTTTTTTGCCTGAGTACAACCATTACAATATGTTGAGGCTATCAGCCTTTCAATGGGTTGGAAAATGTCAAGCTTCAAAGGCTCAGAAAATGAATAGTACAATGATGATGGTGCCCTAGCCTCGTTGTTAGAGAAGTAGTTGGTGAAAGGAGGAGATACACTTGAGATATTGCAACCCTCCTTGCGGCACATGCGATGCTGGTACAATTGAGGTAACGACTACCGTGAGCCAACTATAGAGCCTGACTCAGAAAGGGAGCATGGCAATGTGGGCGATTGGCAAGGGTGCTTTCGGCAGCGTGGCTTTGTCGCGGCTTGCTATGGGGTTGTGGGTGTTGCAGTGATTGGCATCGAGCATTTTCGCACAGGGACCTGTATTATCCTGCATCCACTTGTCGCTTCATGAGAGCATATGCATTGTGTATGCCGTAACTTTAATAAACCAGTGCAATGCAAGGAGACATCACTTATTTGAATTCTATGGTGTTGACTAGACATTTATCACCCGCGCTTGATTAGCTTTTTCTTTTGCTAAAGACGTAGCATATATTAAACGCAGATATAATAAGTTCATCCAAGTCAGGAACATGTCAACACTTAACAAGTCGGGAACACTTAACCATTAAAAACGAAACGTCCTGGCCAGTTATCATTTGATAAGCCCTTTATGCATTATGGGCTACTCGATTTGTACGAGGCGGGCGAGTCTGGATGGCCGAGTGATTGGGGCTCTGCTAGTGTGGGGCTCCCGTGGGGGCGAGCAGGGAACATGTCGGCCGAGATATGAATGGTGTAATCCCGGCTCGCTACCATCTCCAGAATTTCTTTAAATAATTCATTAAATTCTTCTTTTTCCCGAGCTTCCCTTTCTGCCTTTGAGCGTCTGGGGCCCGAGCAGGAGCTGGGAGTGCGTACCACTAGTGCTGCCACCTGTTGCGCGTTTCGAGTCTCGACTCTCTTGACTCGAGGATTCTTTGGCCTTCGCCCTGGGCAATGTCGCTTAGGGCCTCGCTTCTTGGCATACCTCTTGATGGTGGGCATATAGCGCTCCGGTGGAGGGGCGCGTCCCACATGCTCCTGCCTTCTGCAAAGAGCGTCTTTGCAAGCCAACTCTTGATGATTCTCCATGCGTTCCGCCAAAAAAGGAAACCTGCCAGACGCACTCCAAGGGTTAGACCTTGATACAAGATACAACTGTTTGTATGAAAGGGATTTTAGTGTGGTTTATCAAGTGCATGTGACAAGAAGGGGAGGGGTGAGGCATGCAGTGTTTTGTCGTAACGGGATGGCCCCCATGATGATGTTCGTTTTGCCTCCAGCCATTAGCCAATATTGGCTTTTGCTAAGTTGTGTGGATTGGTTATCATGGAGTGGGATAGGGCACATCCTCGGAAGGATAGACCAAAAAGGGAAAAAGGTGTATAGAGAGGGGCTACACCCTGTCTACACCATCGGTGTTGTTGGTCAAGGCTTCCTATGGCGGTAATGTGGGTTGCATGCCCTTCACTTGGAGGTGAGGATGGTCACACAGCTTTTTAAAGCGTGATGAGAGGGGGACCTGAGGAGCTTAGCCTGTCAAACCCAACTCTTCTCCCTGCGCTTGACTATCATTGCTTGTGTGTGTTGATAGTATCTATACAGGGTAACACAAAAATCATTGTTTATATATACATTTATACATATACGAATCCATGTCACCTCACGAGGATAGAAACCAATTGTAGAACTCAGGATTGTACTGGAGTGTGGCACATGCATCTAGTATTCGTGGCAGCTTACTCAATACCAATAGATATTTTGCCACATCGAGTAGCATGGAACCTTGTCCGAGTCTACTGGCAATATGTAACTCCTCCTCAGTGAGAACCTTATCAAACAGAGCGTTCTCTTGGCTAGTTCTAGCTAAGTCCATACCCCGAATGTCAGTGAGCACTCGAAGGGAAGTTGGTGCCACGTAGGTTGGGTCTCTTTGAGACCGCCATTTGGCCAACCGCTCTTCTGAGACCGTCATGATCTGAGCCCCTAGTTCGGCCATTACGACACGGCTTTCGCACCAACTCCGCTCAAATTGACTCTGGCCTGCTGACAGTCGCTTTAGTAGCTCTATGTCTACGAGATTCGGTCGACAGAGCACTTCATTGAACGTGACGGATAAGCGCAGTTCGTCAGCCTCCTCGTCAGGGATGAGTCGCATGCGTTCATGCAGGAACCTGTTGTAGTGCCCGTCAAGATGTTCTTGTTCTTCCCATGTTAGAGGAAAGGTCAAGTAATCTCCGAGCTGCTCTTTGGGGATTGTGCCCATGTCCGCAAGGACGTAGACTCGCGCGACCACTTTGAGCTTAGCCTCCAACTCAGTTAAGCATTCTGTGACACTTCTATGTTCAACGAGGGCTTGCTCGGTTGCTATCTCATGCAAGGTCCTAAGAGTTTCCTTAGGCTTTAGCATGGCTGGGGGCTCAGGTCTAGATGAGCAAGATTGGTCAACGCTAGGATTTCTTATGCTCTTGGGGTTCTCACGGTTCTCCTGAGGCTTTACTGCTATTTTGTCATGGTTCTCCTCAGATGTGACTGGTATAGATTTGTCACCCTGTTGTGACAGCGTTGTATCCACTCTTGCTTGATCAATGTGAGTTCTATTGTCAGTGGATAGAGTGTTGCAAGCAACTGTTGATGACAACGATTGCTTTGGTTTCTCAGAACACACGGATGTGCTTGGGGTTTTACCGCTATTAGGAGAGGCATCAGTGGGTTCATTGGTGGGTGGACTCGATGTTTTATTCATCAGCTCTCCAGTGCCCTTCGTTTCAATGTTCTTGGGGTCCACACCCACCTGCATCTGTTGTTGTTTTCTCTGCTTTCTCCTCTTTTTCTTGGTTAATGAAGGTGCCTCTTTCAGCAACTCAGGACCCTGGGCTATATCGACCATTGATGTGCTTGGTCGGGCTTCAGCATTTCCCTTCTCTAGTGTGTCCTTATGGGACATAGCGGTGGTTTGCTGAATAGCCTTGCCCGGTTGTGAGGGCACAACTGCTGCCCTTTTCGGAGAGTCTAGCTTCTCAACCAACTCCCTTGCGTTTAACTCCTCCAGCCTAGGCTTTAGGCCCTTTGAAAGTGCTGGAGTTTTCGAGGAAGTTGGTTGCGACACCTCTTCCATAGGTGAACTTCTAAGGATACGTTCCACAAGGGGCATTGTCACGGACAAGGGCTGTGACTGCTGTGATGCTGGATTGGAAGTAGTAGCGACTAGTTCAATGGGCTGGCTACCCTTGGTGGATTGTGGTGTCAAGTCCCTAGGGCGATCAGAAGTGGTTGCGTCTTTCGTTGGCCTTTGAGCACTCATTTGTGTAGATCGAACGTGAGCTGATCTAGTCACTTTAGGTGGCTCAGGCATATCCTTGGGTCGAGAGCTATAGATGGCATCATGTCCCACTTCTTTGACGATTGGAAGCTTAGATGGAGATAGAGATTGGAATTGAGCAGTCGCCCTTGACAACTGCCGTGGTGCTTCCTGTGTCTGTTTGGGAGAAGAGGGTGTAGGAGATCTAGGACTCTTGGGTGGACGTGGCGCTAGCTGAATGATTTTCTCCAGGCTATTAGATGATTGTGCCATTTGCTTTGTTGAGCGATCAGCCTTGCCTTGAGCAATGTTGTGCCCATGATGCTTGTTCTCCCCTTGGGGAATCAAAGGCTCATTGGGCACTAATGGCTTTTGTGCACGCTCAATGGTTACATATGACATCTGCTTATTAAGCATGCTAGGTTGAGGCTCTTTCTCTTGAACACTCATGTCCGGTTTCTTACCTCGAGACCTAGAGTTTCTCTTAAATTTCCTCCTGTGCTTCGTTGCTTTTGATGCACTCTGGCCTTCAATCGACCAGGGAGGTTTGGCAAGGGGTTTTGGCACCCAAATTCATCTGTTGCCTGCATAATACCCTTGAGCCCGAAGCAACGCTTTGGATATCCACCGCGGCGTTGTGCTAGCTCTCCATCGATGCCTTCGCCTATAAGGCTTGGGCTTTTTTCGTGGTCTTCTACAATATTTGTGAGTCCAAACCCTGTCCTTGGCCTTGTCTCTTGACCTTCTTGTTTCCGGCATGGCCTCACTCACTGGTTCTTGTTGTTCGACCTGTGCTTGTATCAACTCTTCCAACAAGTCCTTGCCCTCGTTTGTAGGCGTGACTGTTATGTCATCACCTTCCTTGCCTTTCCCTTGAGTTTCGATGAGGTCACCCTTGCTAAAGGTGGTGACTATCCTCACACCCGGTAGTGTCAGGTGTATCCTCTGTGCTACATAGTCAGCCTCACATTTGGTCGCCCTTTTGAAGGGTCTTCCTAGGAGGGTTTCTTTCCTACAGCTAGGACTTTTTGAAGGAACATGAAATAGGATAGGCAAGCTTTCCGTTTCAATTGTCACAAGGATTTTGCACTTCCCTATGAGTGCTTGTGGGTGTCCCCCATAAGGGCTAAGAGTTGCACTAGTCGGTGTGAGCTCCGGTTGGCCCAGTAGGGTCCATGATTCATAGGTCAGGATATTGAAATCTGCTCCTTCATCAATCAGAGCATTGATAGTATGCTCTCTTTTCGCGGTGAGTTTGACCCTAAGATAAGCACGTGGTACTATGTCTTCATCTTCCGGGTCCTGGCTTGTAAATTTAAGCCTTCTAATAGATGCCCTTGAGTTCTCGACTGCACGACCAGATGTGGATTCTCCACTGCTGTCTTGGATCGTTAGTGCAGTGCTATTCAAGGTACATCTCTCGTCAAGAGTGTCATGTCTGGCCATCTTGGCATTTGTAGCTTGCTGATGTTGCATTTTGCTCTGACTAGACATGGTATGAACACAATGTCTTTGTGTTCTCGTAGTGTGGCCTTTTTGCCCTTGATGGCTAGATTGGCCCGTTGAGGTTCTAGGGTCTCTGTTTGTCTCTATTCGGGTATGGGCTTTTGGCTGCTCTTTCGCAAGTGAGAATCCATGCTTGTGTAGAGCCATCACTTCACTAGGGTCCAATTTGGAAGACCTGTCACGGCGCGGGTTTTCTCTCCAACCTACTCGGGGGAGGTGTGGAGGGGGCAGAGCCCCCTCTATGGGGGTCCGGGGGGGCAGTCCCCCCTGGCCCGCAGGGCCGTTACGGTAGACGCCATATGCAATTTGGAGGACCTTGTATAGCCAAATTTCGAACTATGTGCTCTAAATTTTAGCCCGGTTATGGATCTGTGATGTACCTTCAGCTCTACGTAGCCTCTGGGGTCAATTTCGAGGTTTAGATGCGTCAGAATTTGAGTTCTGGATACCTGTCCGATTTTGACAGTTTTTGGTCCGATTCTCAAATGTCCGATTTTCAGGAGTCTGATTATCAGAATCGGACGTCCGATTTTGGGTGGGTCCGATCGGACCAGTGGTCCGATTTTGGTCACGTCCGATTCTAGGAGTCGGATCAAAAAGTGGTCCGATTTTCAAGTGGTCCGATTCTGGAATCGGATCGGACCGAGTGGTCCGATTCTGGCTGGTCCGATCCTGACTGGTCCGAGTCTGGGACTCGGACGGCCTGGTCCGATTGTGAGTGGTCCGATTATGGACTCGTTCGAGTGGTCCGAGCGTTCGATTCCCAAAATCGGACGGGTTGGTCCGAGTGCCACGTGGCACGTCCGATCGGGTTGGTCCGATTCTGGGAATCGGACGGTCCCTCGACTCCCGAACTCGGGTGATCCGATTCTGGGAATCGGACCACAACGAGTTGGTCTGAGTGCGTCGGCGACGAACGCGATTCCCGCGCATTTGTCCCCTCCTCACTGCCTGGTGCACAAAATCACCACAGACTTTCTAGATCTGATCAAGGCACTTGTTGGAAACATCAGACTCACCTGGAGTAGCACGAACCACCGGCACCTAGAAATCGAGGCAGCGCTTCCTCGCCCTGTGAACCAGAAGTTCTCTCTCTCTCTCTCTCTCACATAAGGCAACCCAAGGAACTAAGGTCTGTCCTGGCCTCCCAAGCCTTTTAAGGTCCTTTCCCAGCACTGCAGAACCTCACAGCCAGTTCCATGTCCCTGCCTTCCCAGAACTTGAATCTGGTCCCCTGTTTCCCTGTTTTAGCCTGTTATACAGCAACAGAAAACCCTACTGTTTGCTTGTTTTTTCTTCTTTTTCTTTGTTTTTTCCTACCCTAAATGCATCCAAATCACAAAATAAATACCTATACTACTCCATTCCACAACATAAATCACAGAAAGCAAAAAACCTACTTGCCAAGGAGATCGAATACCATCTTCAACCCCCTCGCTTCCTACCTATCTACCTCAAGCACCGGTTCGGGGGAAACCCCTTACTTTGATGCTCGATTCGAAGCGCGCAAGCGCTCAAGGCTTGAATCCGTTTGTCCCGGCAATGGAACCAAAATGTGGGAGCTTTCACTCAACCAGCCAAGACCCTCGGACCGCTTATTGATTCAAGCGTTCCAAGCCAAGCACTAATGGCTACCTCTCACATAGCCGACGCGCCATCCATATCTACGGGTGTAGTGAGCTTACCTTCATGCCGTTCAAGTTACCTCCTCTCCCGCGCACTCCGGTAGGTCCACGATCCAAGTGCAAGCTTCAAGCAAGCTCCATCCTCAAGCTCCATTGCCGCGAGAAAGACAAGACAAGAGAAGAGAAGATAAGAAGAGAGGAGACAATAGAGAGCTTCTCCTCCTCGGTCCCTCACCCTCACACACTCACTTCCTCACACTCTCACACTCCCTCTCTCAAGCACAAGCTCAAGCAAGCAAGAACAAGAAGAAGAAGAAGAAGAGGAGAGCTACTTTGGCCACACACAAGAATGAGCTTCTCATTCACTTTTCAACTTTATATACAAAACCCTAAATCCCTTTTGGGCGGTCATCCCCTTTTCCCCTTTTTACATGGCCGGCCATAGCCTAGGCCCTTTTTCCCATTGTCCTTCTATCTTCCTAGCTTCCTTTCCACCGCCCGTCTACCTTTACAAATTGCACGGGTGAGAGCCCGGCGCTCTTTTACAAGATTTCAGGGTGCGCCTTTTTATTTAAAATGCGCCTTTCCCCTTTTGTGTTTGCCTTGGACTTTTAAGGTTGCCCTTGCGCTTTTGGCCTTTTCTCCTTTTCTTTCTTCAGTCGGGCTACCTTTTTTCCACCTTTGCCCTGCGTCTTTTCCACTTCCTTTTGCTTTCTTCGTATTGGGGTTAACACCAAGTATGTGCATTTACACATAATACATATGTTTGCAAGCAAGAAATGCCTTTTGGGTAGATTCTCTTTTTTGAAAATCAGGACAAGTGCACCTAGGCTCTTCTTGTTGGGGGTAAAGGCGCCTCTGCCGTGCCGCCCCATGTATTACTACACTGACAGTACCCGCCACTGCACACTGCAGGTGGCGGGCGCCCGTCACGTCACTTTATTCTTTATTCTTTTAGTGACAGTTTGAATAAAGGAAGGCCCGGTCACACATTGTGACTGTTGGAGTTCCCATTTCTTGTCTCTCTCTTTCTTGCTCTTGCTCTCCCGCCATAGCTCGCGTGCAAGCTTCGATCCTTCTCACCTTTCAACTGGTATCAGAGCTTGGCATTCTCTTGCTCGAGCTTGACTCGGTGCTTCCCGACCTTCGCATCGACTCGCTTCACGCATTGGGTCTCCATCCCGGCAGCCATAGCCGACCTCTTGAGCTCCCGACTCTCCCCGGCTTCCCGAGCTCCATCCTGGCCTTCTTGAGCTTCATCAGGGCCTTGCCCTTGAGGTATTGCTTCAGCATTTGCAGGCATTTGAGTGTATTCTCAGATTGAAATAGGGCAGGAACAAAGGGCAGCCACTCTTCTTGAGCTCCATAGCTCATATCTTCCCTCCCCTTTGCATTGGGCCTTCATGGCTTGGTATGTGCCTACCTTGGGCCATCATTGAGCCCCCCATTACCCCCTTTTCAGCCCATGTGGAGCAGCAGCAAGTTCAGCACCAACAGGGCAGATTGCATCATTTTTTCCAGGCTGTGAGCACTCATCTACTTCAGCTCCACACTTGGCCATTGCTTCTTGCTCTCTACCTTGATCAAGAGGGCTATAGACTTCATGTTTGATGTCATTAAAGCTTTGGGCATTGGTCTTGATCTTTCGGGGCTGATTTCTTCAGATTTGGGACTGTCATAAACTGTCATAACAGGCTGAAAATAGGGCAGCACCATTGGCATTAGCATTTGTTGCTTATACTCCATTCCGGTTGTGCTATTTGATGCCCGTATGCGGTCTACATGATGCCTAGTGCCTTGGGAATGTATGCACATGATTATGCCATGATTTTGGCTTGAAATATTGGCTGATTTGGGACTGTTATTTACTATTATACAGTGCTGGAAACAGGGCAGCCACACTTGGCATTGGCATTTAATGCTTATACTCTACTCCGGTTACCTTGTTTGATGCCCGTATGCGGTCTACTTCCTACCCGGATGTATTGGGGATGTATGCATTTGGTTTGACCATGATTTTGGCTTGAATTTGGGGCTGAAATCTACTGTTTAGAACAGTAAATACATGCTGGAATAACAGTGGGCTGAAGGTACTTTACATGCTTTGGCACTTACCTACCGATACCGGATGTATGCTTTGAGCTTTGGCATGATGTCTCTGACATTTGGGGACGACTTGGAGCATATGTATGAGATTATGAGATGCTTTTGAGCTTCGCATTAGCTCCGTCTTCATTGGCATTTGGACCGACTTGGCATGCTCATGGACCACCTATGCCTCATGTCTGTGCTTGACAGTTAGGCTTTTGCATTACATGCTTTGGTTCGTGACATATGCTATTTGGTTCGTGTATGCCATACCGACATTTGGAGCTTGGATTTCGATGTATTTGAGCATTCCCGGCTTACTTGATCACTGATCTTGGTTGCTATTTGGATGTCATTGAGTTGACCGAGAGCTTATTTGGGCTTATGTATTGCTTCATGGTTAATACGACCGGTGCTTCATGTATGTCATGCTCTCTCGGATGCGCTTGATGCATTGACAGGGTCACTTATCACTGGTGCTTTCTCTTGGGTTGTTTGAGCTTCTGAGCTCGCTTTGTACGCCTTTTGTGCCAGTGGGAGCATTTTACATGCTTTCTTGACCTTTGACAGTTGCATGCTATTGGAGCACTTACATGTATTTGGAGCAGTTTATGTCTTGAGCAGCTACATACACATTGAGACTTTGGGATCATACTCCGATCTTTATGGATATGTATTGATGTACTCTTGGTTCACAGGATGCTTATGAGCTGAGTCTCATATTTGGATCTTTTTCTTTGAGCAGATACCTATTTGTGTCAGGTTTTGGCAGTTACAGGAACACTTTGCCTAGAGTGTCTGGGGGTGTGCCTTTCACTGGCAGATGTTATTTTGACATGCTTGGTGTTGAGCTCATGTTCTTTTCACTGTCATTGGCCTTGCTTATGTCCGTTTCATGCCGGCTTTGGACCTAGCATTGTTTGCTTGACATTGGATCCTATTTTGGGACAGTTTGCTCTCTAGACTGTATACCTGCAATTTATTACAGCAAGCAGTTATTGGTGGACTGAGGTGTACTTTTCATGCTGAAATATCCTGATTTGGTGTACCGCATGTAGTACTAAGTGGGCAGCAACTTTTGGCACACTTTGCTCACCCTTTGGACCCCGTTTTGGTCATTTTTGGGCAGTTTCTGCAGTAAAACAGCAAGCAGTTTTGGACTGTTTGGGCATTTCCAGCCTGCATAATGGCGTCATCTTCGCATGATAGTGCCATCTTTAACATTACAAAGTTGGATGGTACCAACTACTCTTACTGGAAGAGTCAAATATGGCAGGTTTTGGTGCAGAAATCTCAGATTAAGCCACTTCGGTTGAGTGGGGAGCAGCCTGAAACTATGGACATTGACGACTGGCTTGAACTTGATGAGCTATGCAAGTCCACGATTGTATTGTCTCTCACTGAACAGGTACATTATAATGTATTTGAGGAAGCACAGAGTGCATGGGATCTATGGAATAAGATCAAGAATCTTTATGATAAGAAAAGTCCGGCGAGTCAGATGTACTGGTTGAAGCAGCTTATGGATCTGCGCATGAAGGATAATGCGACTATGTCTGCTCACTTGAGCCAGTTCCATGCTATACTGAAGAACCTGACTTCGCAGGATATCACCTTTGGAGAGGAAGTAACTCCTCTTTTCTTGCTTGGAACTCTGAATGAGTCATGGGATGTATTCCGCACTGCTCTTTGTGCCTCTAGTGCTACTCTAAAATTGGCAGATGTTGAGAGTGCTCTTCTTCAGGAAGAGGTGAATCGCAAAAACTTGGATGCCTCTCGTGGTAGTCATGCTTTGACAGTTAGAGGCAGGAATGACAGGTATGACCGTGGTAATGGCCGAGGCCGTGACTCGCAGAAGGGTCGGTCTAAATCTCGTGGTGGCAAGTCGCGTAGTAAGTCGCGTGGACGCAATGCAAATGTCACTTGTCATCATTGTGGAAAAAAGGGCCATATTAGACCACAGTGTCATGAGTTGCGCAATGAGAAGCGCAAGGATAAGGGGAAAGATAAAGTGCAGGAGAAGTCCTCTGATCGCAGCATAGTACCTGCGAAGTCCAACGTCAAGATTGAGGAAATTAATGTCACGCAGACTGAAGAGTCCGATGGTGGTGATGAGTTTATACTTGCAGCTAGTTCTTCTGATGCTTCACACTTGACTGAGACACCTAGTATGTATGCACAGTGCTGGTTATTGGATTCAGGTGCGTCCTTCCATGTGACGCCTTACCGTGAGTGGTTTCACTCTTACCGTATTGTATCTGGATCAGTCAAACTTGGAGATGACAGGTCTCTTGATATTGTGGGCTGTGGAGATATTCAGTTGCAGTTTTCCACTGGCAGTTCCTTTTTGCTCAGGGATGTACGTCATGTACCTGTGCTTACGCGTAGTCTTATGTCTGCAGGACAGTTGGATGATGCAGGATTTCATGTCTGTTTTGGGGATTCTACCTGGAAGATTACCAAAGGCAGACTCGTGCTTGCTAGAGGCGCCAAGGCTGGAAGCCTCTATCCTCTTGTTGTATCTGGGTCTTCTGTAGACCATGTTTTGGCAGTGGGCTCTATCCCACATGTATCACTTTGGCATGCCCGTTTGGGGCATATGTCTTTGAAAGGAATGAAAAAGTTATCTGGTTTGTAGTATCTTCCGCCTTTGGATTATGCATGTTTTGACTCGTGTGATCATTGTCTTTATGGTAAGCAGAATAGGTCTACGCATAAGAAATCGGGTAGGCCACGCATGAGTGAGCCCTTGGCATTGGTGCATTCCGATGTTTGTGGGCCTATGCCTTGCATGTCTATGGGTGGCGCGAAGTACTTCGTTACCTTCATTGATGATTTTTCTAGGAAAGTGTGGGCTTATCCCATAAAGCAGAAGTCCGATATCTTGGCAGTTTTTCAGAGATGGCTTGCTCTTGTTGAGAACCAGACTGGGTATAGGCTGAAATGCCTTAGGACAGATAATGGGGGAGAATATGTCTCGCATGCTTTTGAGCAGTTTTGTGATGACAGGGGTATTAAGCGTCAGTTGACCGCCCCTTACACCCCACCCCAGAATGGTTTGGCTGAGCGCATGAACAGGACTATTCAGGAGTGTGTGCGCTCTATGCTTAGCCATGCAGGCCTACCCCCGAGTTTTTGGGCTGAGGCAGTTAGTACGTCAGTGCATGTCATAAACCGATCGCCTTCCAGTGGATTGGATTTCCAGGTTGCAGAGGAAGTTTGGGCTGGTAAGCCACCCTCTTATGCGCATCTCCGTGTCTTTGGATGTGAGGCGTTCTATCATGTGCCCAAGGACAAGAGGAGTAAATTGGATCCAAAGAGCATTAAATGCATATTCCTTGGCTATGGTGAGTCAGGAGAGATGGGCTATCGCTTATGGGATCCGCAGGCGCGGAAAATAGTATGCAGCCATGATGTCGTCTTCCATGAAGACAAGATGCACAGGCAGCCTGAGAAGGTGGTTGAGATCCGCAGAGTGATCTTTCAGGAGGAGCCTAAAGCTCCAGCACAGCCAGTAGTACAGCCTGCAGCAGTTCCTCCACAGGGCCAGGATGTTGGACAGGTAGTTAGACAGGCAGCAGAGCCTGCGGTGAGACGGTCTGCTAGAGATAGACGTCCACCTGACAGATTTCATCCCTCTATGCATTATGTTTTGGTTACAGATGCAGGAGAGCCTTTCACTTATGATGAGGCTATGCGCAGGGGTGACAGTCACTCCTGGGAGAGGGCTATGCAGTCTGAGATAGACTCCCTGCATAAGAATGAGACTTGGGATTTGGTTGCCTTGCCTAAGGGCAAGAAGGCTTTGCCATGCAAGTGGGTGTACAAGCTGAAAAGTACCCCTGGACACCCCAAGCCGGCATACAAGGCTAGATTGGTAGCAAAGGGTTTTAAGCAGGAACATGGTGTGGACTTTGATGAGGTCTTCTCTCCTGTGGTTAAGATGACCACCCTGCGCTTAGTCTTGGCTTTGGTTGCACAGCTTGACTTAGATCTATATCAGATGGATGTCAAGACGGCTTTTCTACATGGGGACTTGCATGATGAGATCTATATGGATCAGCCTAAGGGCTTTGCAGAACCTGGCAGGGAGCACCTAGTGTGCAAGTTGAAGAAGAGCTTGTATGGCTTGAAGCAGGCACCTAGGGAATGGTATCATAAGTTTGATGCCTTTATGCAGTCACAGGGCTACAGCAGGAGTGCTATGGATCCGTGTCTTTACACGAAGAAAGCCCGTGATGGCAGTTTGCTTATCTTGGTACTCTATGTTGATGATATGCTGATAGTAGGGAAAGCTCATGATGAGCTAGATGCTCTTAAATCTCAGCTAAAGAAGAGCTTTGAGATGAAGGATTTGGGACAGGCCTCACATATACTTGGGATGCGCATTAAGCGCGATAGGCATCAGGGACTTTTGTATCTCTCACAACGGGAGTACATTCATAAAGTCCTTGAGCGCTTCCGCATGCAGGACATAAAGCCTATTGGCTGTCCATTACCTTCTTATGTGAAGGTATCACAGGCCGATTGTCCGTAGACAGATGAGCAGAGGGCCGAGATGGCCAAGATCCCTTATGCATCAGCCGTGGGCAGTTTGATGTATGCCATGATAGCCACTTGTCCAGATATTGCACATGCAGTTGGTGTTGTGGCACGCTATATGGCTACACCTGGCAGCAGACATTGGGATGCCGTGAAGGGTATCATGAGGTACCTGAAGGGCACAGCAGATATGTGTATTTGCTATGGCAGCCAGGATACAGGGGTCGTGGGGTACACTGACTCCGATTATGCAGGACATGCAGATAGTAGGAAGTCCACTTCTGGCTATGTATTCACCTATGCTGGAGGGGCTATCTCTTGGATGTCCAGGGTTCAGAAGTGTACGGCTTTGTCTACCACTGAGGCCGAGTATGTTGCAGCCACTGAGGCTTGCAAGGAGGCCATATGGTTAGGCCGTCTAGTTGCTGACCTTGGGATTGATGCTACACCTACACTGCATTCGGATTCTATGAGTGCCATTCAGTTGGCTAAGAATCCGGTCTTCCATGCGAAGACGAAACACATTGAGGTGAGGTATCACTTCATACGTGGTGTCGTGGAGGACAGGTCTGTTGACCTTGTCAAGATCTCCACTGACGAGAATCCTGCAGATTTGCTCACGAAGAGCCTCACTACTGAGCGCTTTGCCTTCCTCAGGAGGTTGATGGGCGTTGGATGAGATGTTGCCTTTCCTCATCCCTTGTACCTATGTACATTTGTACTGTCTTTTCTTTTTCTTTTCTCTCTCACTAGGGCAGATTCGCCTTTAAGTGGGAGGTTGTTGGGGGTAAAGGCGCCTCTGCCGTGCCGCCCCATGTATTACTACACTGACAGTACCCGCCACTGCACACTGCAGGTGGCGGGCGCCCGTCACGTCACTTTATTCTTTATTCTTTTAGTGACAGTTTGAATAAAGGAAGGCCCGGTCACACATTGTGACTGTTGGAGTTCCCATTTCTTGTCTCTCTCTTTCTTGCTCTTGCTCTCCCGCCATAGCTCGCGTGCAAGCTTCGATCCTTCTCACCTTTCACTTCTTTGATGTGCACATTATAACAACTCTCCGTCAAGACTCGAAATACTGAATGTTGTCTCTCAAGTTGCACTACCTCCTCCAAGAATGTCACAACCATGCAACCAGCTGCCTCTATTCTCTTTTGTGCATCTTTGGAAATTCCATGTCTCCACTTGCGTCTTCTCCCGCTTGAGCCACATTCTGTAGAAATAGGAGGTTTGCTCTTCTCGTTCCTTGGTGGTGCTGTAAAGCAGGCAAACTTGAAACTAGCCTATCTTAGGCTGCTACACTCTTCCTTCGATATATTTGTTCCTATATCAACTGGCCACAAAGATGGAACAATTGGTGATGCTATCACTTGTTTCTACACAGTGTTTGTATGCTTGACATCATGATTACAGAACCATATCCATTGTGCAATGGCCTTGTTCTTATAGGCTCTCTCAGACCAAAAGCATGGCGCGACTAACCCCACTTGCCGACTCTGTAATTTGCTGCTGCAATTCTTTCTACCCTCCATACCAAAACACTTTCTCACACAGTTAGGTGGTGTCCTTCGTAAAGCCCACTCCTCCTGTGCCACTTCTACCTCTTCTAGGTGGGTTGATGTTCCCACATCTGGTGCACTTACTCCACTTGCAAAGGGCTTGATTGGTATCTCCTCATCCTCTTGGATACATATCTCTTCCATCTTTCCATCATCAAACTGTATACTCCACAGCCTACCCCTGATTTTCCTTTGCCTTGACTCCATCACGTATCCCGATCTATGAGAACTTACAGTTGCTCCACCTCCCTTCTTTTTTCTTTGCTTAGTCTCCCTATCACCTTGCATTATAGGCTCCTCGTACAAAGGACTTCCAACTACAACACCTTGCAATGCATGTGCAATAGAGGTGGGATTTGGGGATTCCCTTTTGCTGGCACTAGCCAACAAAGACTCCATAGAAGGCCCAGATCCAATAAACCTCCTACACTAACACATTGAATATATGCATTCAAAACATCACTAACACATGCATCATAAAGTGATATATTTTGTTTTCCACCCTCACCTGCTAACCAACTAGCATGGACACTTTCTGATAAGTTTATGCTTGGAATTTGAGCATGTTCCCAAGGACTTTTGTTAGCCTACGGAGTCAAATCCAAAAATAGAATCAGTAGCTCTCCCCATTGCTACATTGTGCAACAAATCTTAATGAGCTGGAAAAAATGTCACACTTACATGAGATTCAATTCCTCCCCAATGGGCAATTCTTTGCTTCCACCATTTCAACCACCTATCCAAAGCCTTGATGTGTTCCTTGTTTACATTTCGTGCCCACCAATCTCGGATAGCAGAGGCTGAAGTGAGGCTAGTTGAGTTGTCGTTGCCAGCCTCCATGCTTCACACAATTCAATGTGATGCATTTGTTTATCCACAATGACTAAATTCTCGGTATGCTTTTGCAAACTATGCTCCCAATGAAAAAGACAAGAACGCTCCCTCCCTTCCATTATGTTATGAGGTCCTCCATTGTACACAGCCCTTATTGCCATCCAATTCGCACTTGCCTCATCGGACATAAATCCAACAAAGATCATGGCCACACTGAACCATGACAAAATTCAAATTTCTCCAAAACAGGATTTGAGACTCTTCGTCCTCCTCTTTAAATTCACATATTGCAATTACCTGTAATGCTCTCATGCTAGTTCATGATTGATACATTAGTATAGTGTTCATTAACAAAAATGTAATTTCAATACAAGATTTAATTATGTTGCCACATACCCGTGATCATAAACTGAACAAGACATAGTTGCCCACCCATCAATCCTATGGGTATGATCAAAGTGCACCCATGCAGGTCGTAAATCTCCAGTCCCTATTTGCCTTATACAATTCACTAAGTCCACCCCTGATGCTGGTCCCTTGGTGGAAATTTTAAACAAGTAGCACTTCTCCTTGGCATCACCTTGTCCCAGAAATCTACTTCCATGGAAAAATGGGAAGACACTCAACGTTTTTGCAAAAGAAGTATGTTGTCATACCCATCACCAACCACCTGACCTTGTTTGGCTCTCTCTTGTGAAACAATGCCTTTGAACCTATGTGTTTATTAGAGGGTTATTTCAAATGCAGGATATACATTGTAAGCAGAAAATGATAATGCACAAGCTTACCCTTTATTCTGCACAAGTGGCATCATTTCTTCTAGAAAATGATTAAGGTCCACCTCAGTCGCCTCCGACTCGTCTTCTTTTGTTAAAGATTCAAACAACATCTGCCGAGCGACTAGCATCTGTATTTTTCGTGGGCCTCCCTTTTCGATCTTTAGGACCGTGCTCACAAGCCTCCGCACCTTGTCAAGGGTTTCCCTCTTTGTGCCTTGTTGAACACTGTGAGCATGATCCCCAACATGGATCACCAAACGTGTCATTGTAGGATCCAGTGGCAACACATAATAGATCATGCATTTGCAAATGGCTACACAAGTAGCAACATTTTGACAATAGTGACATGTTATCTTGGAGTTTCCCTCACTTGCAGGATAACCCATGCTCACGGTTCTATCCAAGTGACCATGGAAAAAAACATCATTGTATTTTCCCTCTGTTATGTAGTAAGGATAAGTGATCCTGAGACATTGAAGACTTCCAAGACAATAGCTCAAGTGCACAGTGCACTCAATTGCCATATTTGTTTGTGAGGGCCGCGACCACAGGTGACCATCATATTTCTGTTCCATACCCATCATTCGTTTCTTGCTATGTGTGGCTGGAAGTTCAAAAGCAATTGTGCCATTATACTCGATTGGGAGCTCATCCACCCTTCATGGAGGTCCACAGAGCGCTAGTAATTTTTTCAATCTACCCGTTCTAGCTTTCTCCTCAATGAAGGCTACAATGGAGTTATCATAGGAAGATAAGTCCTCGCTTTGTCTGCCCACACATAGATCCTCCTCGACATTTGTGTCATGTAGATCCTTATGGATCCCTCCGTCATTGCATGCACTTATTGAAATTGTTACTTCATCAAAATCCTTCTTGTTATCTGAGGGTATGTCAAGACACATTGGAGTTGATTTGGTACAACCAGGAGTACAATCAATGTAGTTGTCAATCTCATCTTCTATTGACTCAATACTGTTAGAGATGCACACATAGTCATTTGAGTGCATGATAGAGTAGGTGGCTGATAATGTACTATCAATTAGATAGTGCGCATGCCCTTGATGATCCCATCTTGGAGACACGGTGACGTTGTTTGCTCCACCATCATTCTCTATGACGGCTTGCAACCCCTGGAATTTTTGTGTTGGAGGCAATAGATTCTGTAGGTAGTACTCACTCAAAAGAACCTCTCCATTTCTTAATGAAACCCTGTGCTCTAAGCAATCACTGGCTAGTCTCCATGTCAAAATAGCAAAACTCGACATGTGCCCTCTGGTGGGTTAGTATTTGATGAAGAGAAGAAAACTCTGAATAGAGCTCACATTGTGTATTTGATGAAGAGAAGGCAACAGTTCACCGTCGGATGACCGTGTAGAGAAAAAAGGGAGGCATGGAGGAAGTTACAAGAGGGTTAGAATAACCTCGAAGCTATAGCAACCGTCACTACAAGTAGAGATGACTAAATAATGAATATGCACACTCATCAAAATTTAAGAGCCACAGTCATTCATCGACATTTAAGAGCAATAATAAATAAGCATAATCATCAGAAATTAAAAGCAAAATTTACGACTCAATCACCCACCATCCTTCACCTTTATTGCCCTCTATCATTCTGACTATATATCTAACTACATTTCTAACTATATGTCTAACTAAATAACCAACTATGCACTCATAATTAAGAGCTCTCGCCCCTTGAGTTTTTCAAAATAATGTTGTAAATTAGATTAAATTAATATTTTTAAGATTTATTTATGTTTTATTAATTACCTAATTATTTAACAACTAACTAATTACCTAATTATGTAATTACCTAATTATTAATTATTTAACGGCTAACTTACGAGAGAGAGACTAACTAGCTTATTAGTCTCTCTCTCTCTCTCTCTCTCTCTCTCTCTCTCTCTCTCTCTCTCTCTCTCTCTCTCTCTCTCTCTCTCTCTCTCTCTCTCTCTCTCTTCTCTCCCTCTCTCTCTCTCCCTTCTCTCCCTTCTCTCTTTCTCCCTCTCTCTCTCTCGTGAGACACACACACACACTCTTTCTCCCTTCTCTTTCTCCCTTCTCCCTTCTCTCCCTCTCTCTCTCTCTCGCAATACACACACACACACCAAGGCAAAAAGACTCTTTCTCCCTTCTCTCCCTCTCTCTCTCTCGCAATACACACACACAAGAACTCTCTCCCCCCCACACACACACTCTCTCTCTCTCACACATCCCTCCTCCCTAGACCTGTAGCCTGGACCCTCCTCGACTTGCAGCCTGAACGCCCCGTAGCCCTTGCCCTGCAACTCCTGCCCTTGTTGAGGTACGCCTCTCTGAAGCAAAATGCTCGATTGTGTGTGCTAGCATAGTGCAACTCGATTGTGTGTGCTCGATTGTGTCCGTTAGCGTGGCGTGTGCAGCTCCAAGTGGCATTGTGTAGCTCCGCGTCCGCGCAATCGTTGACATACAGACTCCAAACGTTGAGATTGAAGCCCCCCAATCGTCCGCGTCTGCACAAACGATGGGTGGGCTTATGCACCTCCGCGTTAGCGTGGCGTCAGCATCTTGCACCTCCACGTCAGCGTGGCGTCTTGCACCTCCGCGTCAGTGTCAGTGTCAGCGTCAGTGTCTTGCACCTCCGCGTGGCATCGTCCGTGTCACCTCAGCTCTCCCGTGTGGCGTCGTGTAGCTACGCGTGGCGTCATCCGTGTCGTGCAGCTCATCCGTGTGGCGTCGTGCAGCTCCGCGTGGACCTTACAAATCATGCAGCTCGTTGACATTGAAGCCCCCCAATCGTCCGTGTCCGCGCGGACGATGGGTGGGCTTATGCACAAGCCTATTTTCATTGAATTTTCTAACTTTAAGAGGTTCATTGTGTATCATGAGATTGATTGTGTATTAAAGAGGTTGATTGTGTTATTAACCTTAAAGAGATTGATTGTGTTATTAACCTTAAAGAGATTGATTATGTTGTTAATCTTTAGCCTTAAAGAGATTGATTGTGTTGCTAATCTTAAAGAGATTGATTGTGTTGTTAATCTTAAAGAGGTTGATTGTGTATCTATTTGCAAGTGCAAAGAAAGTTATGGCACCTAAAAGAGTGCTTAGAAAGAGAAAGAAATGTGTGTCACCTCATAGTAGCCGTGAAGTTTGTATGAAGCTACGTTCAGGATGTGTTCCTGGGCGGATCTTAGAGCAATAAGCATCATCGCGTTTGAGATCAGTGGACACTCCTTCAACAAAGAAAGGACGTGGTCCAAAAAGATGTGTCTACATTGATGATGAAGCACAAGTGGATGGGGACTCCAATACAATTGACGGGGTTGCGGAGCACACAGATAGTCACTTATGTGTCCATTTCATTTACATATGACTGTTTGTTCATTGTTATGTATTGTTTTATCTATGTATATATTGTCTACCCATTATATATGATTGGTTTAATGCTACTGTTTTTTATTGTTACTTATTAATATCTACTCCTACAGAGACTAATGTGTAGCATGATAGTCTAGATAACAAAGAAGAGGTGAGTGGTGATAGTGATCAAGGGGAGAATGATGATGAAAAAGAAAAGAAGCACTCAAGGAACTTAGGCAAGCAAGTCTCTCTAGGACTGATAAAGGATGTGCTGAGTCAATTTTATATAAAAAAGAGGACGTTGCCTCCTCTTGTGCCTCTTTGCAAATTGGTGGCTCATGAGGCAGTCAGATTTGCTACGGATGATGCCCAGTGGTTGATTCCTTCCTTTGATTCCATTGGTTATCTTGAGACTATGGGACACTTCCTTGTGTCAGTTGAAGGTCCAAGAGGGGAGACCATGTCTGTGACAGCCAGCAATCTAGATGAATGGGGTCCAATATGGTGTCAAAGAAATGAGGACTTTGAGAGGGCTCTTGGAAGAGAGTGGCAAGACCTTAAGGGTAAAAAGTTCTTGGTTTGGGATGGAAACCATAGGCTTAAAACGTGGTGGAAACGCATCAAAGAAAGTAAGTTGTCCACTATACATGCAAGTATTGAATGTTTGTATCACGTTCTTATGTTAGTTGGTTTTCAATTACAAAGTACTCCGATTGTGCTCACTACCATGTTAGTGTATAGTGCCAATTCATTGAGGTGCCAAAGGCAAAGGAAGCAGAGCTACTACTCGCACAAGACACCACCAACGCGTAAGTCTTCTTCCTTTAACTACGCTCCTCTTTGTAATATGTTACACTTACATTTTCATATTATGCTTTTGTTTGTTTTCAATAGTATTTCCAGAGCTCATGTTACTCCAAATATTGCGCATGAGGTGTATATGTTTCAAAAGTTTGGTATTGCAAACAAAGACTCCATTCTAGATAGATTGAGTCCAGCCATGAGGAAGTGGGCTGAGGTTGAGATGAGTATAGAGGCAAGGTATTATCATGGTGTTGCTCCATGGTATAACTCTCCTTGCGGTTTAATATCTCAGCTTGTATGGAAGGTGATTTTCTATCTATGGCTCACTTGTATGAGATGTGCTTTTCTATCTCTAATTTAGTTTTTTTTTTGGAATGATAGGATGAATTTCATGTCTTCATCTCAAAAGAAACTGTGAAGCTTGAGGCTCTTGGTCTAGATGAGGTAGAGAGGAAGAAACATTTGGAGAAGGCTACAAGGGTGGAAGAGGAGCACCTTAAGGATAGGGGTTACAAGTACCTATCCATTGCTAATCCCCAAAATGGTGATGAGTTCTTTAAGTTGTTATTTGGGCTAAAGTGGGATGATGCAAGCATGCTCAAGATCACAAGAGACAAGTTGTATTGTCTCACAAGCTCAAAAATCCCTGCGGAAAGGTAATTTGTATATATAACGCAAGGTGTGTGTATGTGATGCTTTTTTCTTCAATGCTTTCTATTTGCGTATATTGTTGTGCATCACAGGAAAAAAATATTGTTGCATCTTATGAGTCTCACAAAGGCCAAAAACCCCCAATACCCGCATTTTAGTGATTATAAGCTCTTTCGGGTTTACATGAAGAAAGAGACATATTGGGCTCACTTGCATTCAGAGGCACTACTTCAGATTGAAAGGATACAAGTAGAAGGTCCACAACTACCACATTCATTTGAGGAGTTCTTTAAGCTTAACATGAAGAATCATGACATGCAGGTTGACTCAATGCAGTGCATTCATATTGCTTTCTTAAGTTCTTTCTTAAAATGTATATGTGCTAATGTTAAGCGCTTGTGAAACTTGTGTAGGATTTTGTACACCTCTTGGATGGAGTGAAATCTTCAGATGTTGCAGAGAAGATGCCAGAGCTTACGTTTTCAGCCAAACGTGTGATTTATAGGTTAGCATCAAAACTATTTTTTTGCAAAGTCTTCATCTTAAATGTAGTAGATATAATGGCACTTGAAAGCCTATTTATGTTATTGATTTTTCTATTCTAAGCTCCACGTGAAAGCTCGAGGTTGGGTGGTTTGTTTATTATTATAAAACTATTGTCTTATATAAAGGAGATTGTGTGTCTAATTTTCATATTAGATTGCATGCATTTGCTTGCATAATTGGCAAGAATGTTGCAGGTGGATACTACAATGTGTAGAAGAGAAGAGCCTGGATGCAGCTCCGCAATTCACAAGAGAGTGGATTGATGTTTGTGATGAGAACACTATGTATTCTCCATCATTACGTGAGAGAAAATTGACGGCATGGGAGGCAAGTGTTTGCCCTTGGTGGTTGGATTACCCTATGGGGGTTATCCCTAAGCAAGAGAAGATCTGCATGAGAGTAAGTACTTCAATCTATGTAAACATCTCGTCGCTTTTGTAGCAATAGTTTTTGTGCTCATGCATGGGAATCTAAGGGTGAATGATACTATGTAGGATTCAAGGAGGAAGTTGATACTCATGAACCGCTTACCGCACCCACCACTATAGAGGAGCAAGCAACCAACGATGCAAAAGGAAGTACTCAGGCTAGTGAAGCTAGCAAGGATGCTACACATGCCACCCAAGGTACTCAAGGTAATCCAGGGAGAAAAAATGTGCCAGAGTCCTCTATGGCGCCCACCACCTCCTTTGTTGTAGATTCATCTTTTGGTTGAGAGAATTGGGAGAGGCGACCTATGACCTGTTTAGTAGGTGAGAAGTCTTATATTAACTTGAAATTCATGTGCTTTATTGGTCGCCCATGAAGATAGTCGTGTACGATTATTAAAAATAAATTACTTTGAAATAATTGTTGCAGGGTTCCAGTATCAAACATATGTCGATGCTCTATTAGTGGATGTGACCCAAATTGATAGATTTACCCTTGATAGGTAGACATGACAACTACATATTGCAAGAACATCAATTTACATGTTGCATATAGCATTGCATCATCGTTTACTTTGCATTAATGACTATGTTGTTTTGTGTATAGCATCAACAAGTTTTTTGCAACACAAAAGATGCATCTTTATAGCAAAGATGGAGTTCCATGTCAAGAGGTGGCTCGATTGATATTTGCGGATTTTCCTACGAGCTTGCTTGTGGATGCTCTAGGGCCCATCCCATTGGGTAAGTTATGCTTTCTATCACACAAGGTTTACATCAAACTCACTTCTCATATATCATAATGCCAATGTTGTTTGTAGAGGGCATGACTATTCCCAAGTGGAACACGTTCTCAAAGGGTCTAGTTATGGGTTGTATGGACCTTGCTCGCGAGTATTTGGCCGACCAGGGATTCTTAGTCACTATGTGCTTAGCAGTGCATATAGGTGAGTTTATTATGGATGCGGCACGAGTGGGGCTTGTGCTTCACCGCACTTGGACACTCATGTGTGACTCCAAGGCTTATCGACATCCCGTTACTAGAGAGGCGGTAAGATAACAAAGTTGGATATGTTGAACGTATGCTTTTATGTTCTAAATAAAGTTTGTGTTACATGCTTTAAATAAAAACATGGATCACTTATTCTATTTCCACTCGTGAATAGGTACTTGATCTTACTGTGTGTCTTTGGCATCGTGCTAGTCATGTTGTGCCTTGCTACGATAGAGAGGCTGGGGAGAAGATTTCAGAGAGATTGTTTCCAGCGTATCGTAGCTACATGATGGATGATTGTGTCTTTCCCATGGACGTTGATGGTGTCATTATCAGAGGCGGAGCAGAGAGGTCTCATCTTTTCTATCGGTAATAAGTAGTCTTGCATGTTTTTGCTCTCAGGTTACCTTGTATGGTATTTTCATTGTTACTACTTGCATGGCCGCAAAGATTCTGTATCTTGATTGGTGATATGTGATTGGTGATATGGTTAGGTGGTTACCAGCTACGTTTACGAAGCGCTACAACTATGTTTTGGATGTGTTTGCAGGGTGTGGTGGTTTGGCGTGGGCCAATACAGAGGAGATGAGACATTGCATGTGTCTAGAAATAGATGATGTGCTCTATGGGGAGTGTTTGTCCACCAAAGTGTGTGGACCGGTACCATGCTGAGAGAGTGTGTGTGTTTTTTTTTCGAGAGACTCTAGACATTTCATTTTGTTACTAATTTTATATGTTTATTATACACTTCGTCATGTGACTATGCCCGATTTTGTCTAAGAGATTACATGCATTGGGATCTTTGATTTGTTTTTAGGAAGAGTGTACCTTGCGACTATTTGACACGAATATATTTTACTAGTTTTCCGTTGGTTTTGTTTTCTTGATGTGTGTTCATGTAAATGCAACGTGTCATACTCCTTAAGTAAGAGTGAATAATTTCTATTTTCTTTTTGTGTCACTTTATGCCCACAGGTAGTATGACTGTGAATTAGTAATCATGCTATGAATGTATACATGCAAACCACACATGACATGAGATATTTCCATGTGGGGTATGCTGCAAAGAGATATTTATATGTAGAATGGATGTGTTGCACGAAAAAGCTCGAAAAAAAGAGATTGATTAGAAAAGAACGAAAATGAAAGCCCGCAAAAATAAAATCCCCGCATCTTGCTTAGGGCTTCCCTTGATAGGTTTTACAATTCCTTTGTCACCCTCTTTAATCTTTTGACCTCTTGTTACGGCTCGTAGATTAGAAGTTTCGGCATCATTGACACGTACAACCTCAATAAGGCTGACTCCACTGCCATGAGGTAACTCCTCTACAACAGCCTTTCTTCTTTACAGTATTTGCCTTGGTCCATCGTCTTGCTGGAGATTATTCGCTTGTGCGTGATGGTGAACTGGACCTGGTCGTTTACTCCCTTGTTGGAGAGAACTGATCTTACTCCAACAGGTAGCAGCTAAGTGGCTAGACTTCCTGCAAATATCACATTTGACATTCAGGCAATTCCTAGGGAAATCTTGGCCCCCACACCACTTACAGCTGAATCTTGAGGGGCCACCCTCTTCAGGTCGGCTCCCTATCAAATTCTGTTGCTTCTTAAGAAAATTGACATCCACAGCTATTTGTCGATATTGTTCAGAGATCATATCGGTATAGTGCTTCATCATGTCCTTAACTTCACCAAAGAAATTAGAAGCACTCGACTCATAGCCGCGATTGTCAGTCTATCGTCCCATGGGCCTAACCACTTGATTAGGAATTAGCTGCTGACCAACTGGGATAACATTAGGATTCATTGTTTGATTTCCACCACTATTTAGTGAGGCCTCCTAACTAGCCATAGGCATAGTCATGCTAGGAGGAGCTGGTAACATAGGTAGATTCGACATAATACTCCCTCTACCACTTGTATTTAACATGGGGTCCCCTTGACTCCCATTGGTCAAGGCCAAATTATTACCATTCCAATTTATCATTGCTGCATAAGCCGCTTGCAAGTGTGACTCTACTCCTTCTGCTTGGGTAATGGCAGTGTCAATATCGGCCAAAGCAAAACTACTCAACTACACCTGGATATTAAAATCCAATCCATATAGGAAATATTGCAACTGTGCAACCGCTGGAATAGGAATATAAGTGTTAAGTTTGCGAAAAAATTGCTTTAGTTTCTTGGCATATGCCTGGACATTCTAATTTGGCTCTTGGCATGTTATGTTCAGAACACGCAACCAATATTGTCCACCCTTCTTAGGGGCAAACTCCCTACAGAAAGCCGTAAAGAATTGGGCACTACTAGTTATGGTTCCAGCTTCTAGACCATGATACCACACTATCGCTCTTCCTTTTAACATCATGTTGAAGAACATCATTAGGTGTCCTTCGTCTTGAATTCGATAGTTGAACATGAGCGTTTGAAACTCCTTAATGTGGAGTTCTCCATCTTCTTCTGCTAACCTATGGAAAATGGGCAACGGTGCTCCTAATGCCGGTAAATCCGGTGTACCTGCTGGGATTGCGATAGGTTGTGCCATGGCTACAACCGGATTGACAACAGGAGTTTGTGTAGGCAACACTACACCCCCACTTGTTGTGGGTTAATTAACTGGAAATAGGGAAGTAACAAGACTTTCACTTGCACTCGAAGAGCTACTCGTAACACCTAGGTTACTAGAACCACTGCCACTTATGCGTAATAGGATGCTTCTTTGAGGAGAATAGCATCTTACAATCTCCAACCATCGTCTAGCCCTCTCAGTATGTTCTGCTTTTTGTATTTCAGCTTGACGGTCCTTTTCAGAGGAAATAAACCAACTATTTGGTCCCTACAAACACTAGATTCGAGAACCCCCACTTGTTGGCGGCTCCCGGCAAATGCACCACTGATGGGACCTAAAAAGGGTCGGCACTGGCTATGGCACTAGTCGGACCTCATGCATATGATGACAGACAACCCCACCACATGGCCTCCCAGGCCAGGAGTGTCTAAAACTCACTTTGCACTAAATGCTTATGATGATTTTGCATTTGTATCCAATATTTAGTCCAACGTTCACCTTCCCTTCTCCTCAGAGGGAGATCCCATAACATATAGGCATAATGCCTCGTAATACATACATAGGGAAGCACCTCTCGGTTGATTGCCGCGGCTCCACTACGACTCTCCTACACCTCAGGTTCGCCCCAAGATGCATCGCTAACACATATGACATTTGCACAAACTCCACTCTTTCATAATTTAGCATTCCAGGAGATTTTGATTTGCCTCACAAAACTTTCCCCAACGGAAGCACTCATCTAACTGATGACTTAGGTTTCCTGCCCTCTCAGTGTTGGTCAAAGTTTATCAATCAATTGCAATGCATTCCAGGAGATACCACATGGCATGCTTGATGCAAGGTGTATGACAATTGTGCACAACCATTTTATGATTAAAAAACCAGCCATGTGAGGTGCGGAAAACAACCCTTTCATGAATTTTAACTAAGTGTTATGTATTGCGTTGCTTTAGGGACTAGTACCGAAACTTCCGTGCTACTAATCACCTATATTTAATTATGAAATGATCCCTAAATGCTATGCACAAAAAGGAAAATCAAAATTTGTATCTTTTCAGCAATTAGGTCGTTGCACAAACTTCCTCCCCCCCTCACCGTTTAGATGTTGCTGCATTGCATAGGTGTAAATGGTTGTCTTGTGTCATTTTTGTATGAAAAAAACAATGAACACATACTATAACACAAAGGACGAGGTCAAAATAAGGCTTGACCTCATGCTTTAACCTCACCAAACATTCGCACACATAAATCTTAATTTTTCATATTTTTTAAGCGCGAAAACCCGAAATTTTCCCTATTTTTTCCTATTTATTATTCCCTTTTTCCCAACTCAAAATTGGAAAAATCACTAATTTCCATTGAAAAATGATATTTTTGGGTTTTAAAAAATTAATAACGGCTCTAAATCATTACGGGTTCTGCATTTTTGTAGTTACAACCCTCAAACATGATGCAAACAAGATTCAAACAAACATTCATTGCATATGAACAATATTTGGATCATGAAACAATAAAAACAAGCAAATTTCTTCATAAAATTGGAGCATACCGCGTGTCTTGCATCTTGTAGATTTTTTAATAATTATTCTAGGCAGCCCACAAACCGACCAACAACCATTCTTTAGTGCTAAACCACTTTCCTCAACCTCCTCTTTATCTTGAAGCAATCCAATCACAGCCGGACAATCATTCTTCAGCGCCTCTTCTTCTTGATTTCTTGCACATGAATTGCCTCTATGCAGGAGAGAGAGGGAGGAGAGAGAAAGATTGGTTTTTTATCTCTTTGCTCAATGCATCATTCCTTGATCCGTTCATGGCAATGGAGGGCGAAGGATAGAAGCATCTCAAGGCCAAGAGGATTCCTCCTACCTCAGACCGATCAAAAAATGATAAAAATTTGGAAAAAAATGGGTCGCCAAAAACTGACGCCTCCTCCACCCCCCCCACAACGTTTCATTTTGTGAGCTTCTTTTAAGCTCTCAATTAGAGCTTAAGCTTAAAACCCAAATTATCTAGTTCATGACTTTTGCTTTCACACTTCCAACAAGTGGTTATTTCGCTTTTGGAGGGGCAAACGACATCGGATTCGAGATCCGTCTGGACAGATGGTTCCGTGGCATCGAAATCTACAAAGTTGGGCCTCGTCACCCTCTTCTCAACTTCTAGATCCAATAGCCGCTTCACAACCCCGAACCTTGCGGGGATTAAATGGAGAATCAAACGACCTAGGAATTAAGATCTGAGACTTGCGTTGGATTCCTGACGTCGTTTTGCATCTGGAATAACTCCGGCTTGGCCATCTGCCCCATCATTGATTTTCCATGAAAATTAGTACTAGCACTTTAGGGACTTGCCGCTTAAAATCGTACTGATTTTGCCACTGCCACCTTCGATGAAGTCTATTTTTCCCCTGATATTCGTAATTTTTGGCTATTTTTAAGCACTTCTCGGTATCAAAAATAATATGTCAGAAAGTATAGGAACTTCCTCCTCCTAACAAATTGTTCGTGGAACTTGGGTTGCCAAGAGTCCTCCCTTGTAGGGATATTGGACCACTCCATTGAGGAGAATATCTCCTAATAATCTTGGCATGTTGTCTAGCCCTTTCAGCTCTTTCTTGCTTCTAAAGCTCGGTGTGATAGTCTTTTGGATATAATACATACAAAGAATGGGATTCTGTACTGTGTACATCTCATTCAATTGATTCAAAACCAACTCGGAATCCCCATTTATTAATAACTAGCAAATACCACCTATCTTAGCAATATTCAATCCCATGATCAAGGTTTTATATTCTACCATATTATTAGTAAATCTTACCCCAAGGTAGGTAGCTAATTTCATAATGACTCTACATCAAGGATCTCTAATGACTACCCCAATACTCCCTTTCTTATTGGGACCCTTCAATACTTCATCAAAATATAATGTATATGTCCATAAAGGGTTCACACATCCGGCCATCATTAGCTCCTTTATTCTTCGTAACTATGATAATCAAAATTTTGCATATTCAAAGGATAAACCAAAGGCTCTATCCCACCTTCTTCATTGAATCCAACAAGGAGGCTCATCAAAATCCTTAAGCAGTGATGCATTAGGGGAGTTTTGAGGTCTCGAAAATGCCCTGTAAGAGATCCTAGAGAGAGAAAATAATTTACGAAATAAAATCATTTTATAGAATTTTTAAAAGGTTTATATTTTGGTAAGTTAAAATATCAAAATTCGTTAATAAATCATTGTCGTGATATTCTCGTGGTCACATCAAACCTAGAAATCTAGGTCGCCATAAAGTTGGCAAGGTTGTCATAATGAAGATCTTACCTCTCCTCATTAAAGTGAAAAGTAATATTCAATTTGAATTTTGGTGGATACTCGATTGCCTCCCTCCATCGTTTCTCCATCGTTTCTCTCTTCTTTTTTTCTTCTCCTTATTAGTCTTTCTTTGTTTTCGTTCTTGCTTCTAATCATATCCTTAGCTATGGATCAATCACCCAATGATCTCTGTAACTCAGCTATGGATCAATCATCTAATGATCTCTGTAGCTCTCATAAAAGACCTCTCTATCATCTTCATATTGAGTTGGACAGTGAGTATGAACCGATAAGAAAGAGAACAAAATCTATCACGGTTACAGAGTCTATGAAACATATACTGAGGTTTGAAGGAAAGAAGAATATTGATCTTTGGTTAGATGGAAAGCTATATCCCAAAGATCCTAGCAGAAATAGCACTCCTCCTTTCTATAATAGCTCGTCATTAATGAGGTTTATTGGTGATGGCTACAATGGATTTTTAGGTTATACACTTAATCTTGTTGCAGAAAAGGATATCCTTGGACTAGAGAATCATCTTTTGATGAAACACAATATAGAGTTGTTGCAGAAGCTAGAGGATTGTCAACAAAAAATTCATTCATTGGAAAAGCGTATCAAAGCTTATCAACAAAAGCAAACTTTATTAGGCCTTCGAAATCGACAAAGAGCTCTTAAAAATATTGAGAATCTCAAACGAGGAGGAGGAGGCTGTGGTAAAAGAATCCAAGCAGCAAGGTATATTTTTTTTCACTTGAAAAATCTTAAATATGGCTTTATTTAAACTACTTGCATTGATTTGTGATGTTAATTTTGCTTAGATCTCTTCTACAACCAAATGCAAGTGAAAGAGATTCTTTAAAAGCAGCTCAGTTTTATTATCATCTTCTTCCTTCAGTGGTTTCAAAGGATATTTTGGAGAAGAAGAAATTTAAAAAGGCAAAGAAACAATGCTTGGAGTCATTTGTGAAGGATCATTCTTTGGATTCTGAGTTAGTACAGAAGACACTGGATAGTATTGGTATCAGTCGAGATGCTTATATGCAACTTTTTCAACTTTTACAATCAAATATGAAGCAAGGACAGGTACACAATTGCATACTTCCGAAACCATTTGTGGTTAGGACTATCAGACAGAGAGTTAATAACAAAGTGATGGAGATTCTAGGTGAGCCTTTTCATATCAAGGCTAGCTTCAAGGGCAAGAAAAAGGAGGTTACATTCAATGAGTTTAACAATATTTTCCTTGACTTGCCCACCCTACAATGCTTAATGATCAAATTTTATGACTTGTCAGTAGCTGAGGCACAGGGAGTGGCTAGATTTGTGATTAAACTTGATGAAAGTGAGATTCTGAAATGTAAAAAATTGGAGAGAATCTCTATCACCTTGATGAATAGAGCACTTTCGTCAAGTCATTGCAATCACTCAACATCATTTAGTGTTCAATCTGAATATAACATCTGGTGGCTAGGAGCATTTGAGGTAGATACTGAGAATTTTGATATACTATATTGGGTTTTTCATCAAACATCAATACCTAATGTTATTCAAAGGCAACAAGCAGGAGAAGAGCTATTTGTTGAAGGATTAGGGAACTACAGGATTGAGTGGCACATAGCTGGTGACCTAAAGACACTCAAATGTATGTATAATGTATCAAAGGGAGCTAACTCGAGATCTCCTTGCTTATACTGCATGTCACCAGCTGTAGAGTTAAACTCAAGCAATTGGAATAGAGCTCCCTCTAGGCACAATAAGGATCCACAGTTTAAACCAGTCTTGGACATTCCTTTAGCGAATGCCCATATTTGTACACTTCATGCACTTTGCAGGATAATCGAAAAGCTTGTTCATCTCTATATAGGATTTGCATGGAAGTTGAAGCCATTATCAACTAGAACAGATGCTATAACAAAGGTTGAAAAAGTTCTCTCTGCAATTGGTTTGCATGGTGGCAATGTTGTTATTGAACCAGATCTTCAAAAGTCTAAGGATGGTAATTGTGTCCCAAAAAAACCATCTATTGGTGGAGTGAAGGCTAGAAGGTTTCTAGGCTTTCATGGGAGACTTGGCAAGATAAACTCGAGAAATGGTGGCTCAACTATTAAATTTAATCAGTGGAAATCCCTACATAATGCAGTTAAGGATCACACTGATAATGGACAAGCTCGAAATAGAAAAGCTAAAGTTTGGGAAACACTAGACAAAGTGTTTTTTTATTGTGATAAGACTGAATGGAATGACGATGATCTCAAAGACTTTAAAAACCAATTGAACCTTTTCAAAAAGGCGATGACAGAAGCTTGGGGTGATCAACACTTTACTCACTATATGGTAAGAAGTTTGTATATGTTTGTTTCTTCATTGTCGAACTCATATAATGTTTTTTAATAACTTTCCTTATTTGTTGACTATGCAGCATATTCTATACAACCATGCTCCATACTTTATTAAACAATATGGATCTCTATCTATCTGGTCAACCCAAGGTATGGAAAAATCACATTATCAAGCAAGAACAAAATATTTCAGACATACAAGACATGGAGGTGGAAGACACAAAGCCAACAGTTTATTAGAGGTCTTTCAATGGTTCTATCGACAAATTTGGCATAAATTCAAGCTTAAAGATACAACCACATCAAGCAATACATCATCTTTAGCAAGGACTATACAAATTGTTACCCAAAGAAGAAAATATAGATATTTAAATTCTTGCGCAAAGCAAAGATTTACAGAATGGTTACAAACCAAACAAAGAGTAGGGAAAAGATGGGTTTCAAGAAACCCTTAATCTTTGGCATCTTCTAGTCTGATTGTGTTGCAGAAGAGTCCTTAGTTTCAGGCACCTCGACAGGGCCTTCAGTGGAGTCCTTGGTTTCAGGTAGCTCGACAGGGCCTCTAGAGGAATCTTTTGTTTCATCCCACTCAATAAGACCTCTGTATTTCAAAAACTCTTGTTTCCGATAGCCTGGAAGAAGCTTCAAATTCTTATTATCTCCTACATAAGAGAGCAAATAGGAGCCAAGAACTCCAAAATATCCAGCTCTAGATCCACTGTATCCAGGCATAAAGCCAAAAACTCTTATGGCTTCTTCCTTCTCCACCAAAATGATCTTGTCCAAACCTCTGCTGAAAACTTGAGATCCAATAACCTTTGAGATAGCTCTCAAAGCCATCATTGGTAGACTTGGAGAGCTTGACAATCTACTATGATATATTACAATTGTTTGATTGTTTAAGTTTCCAATATAATGGCCAAGGCTTTGATTTTTTCCAAGCTTCATTGGCCTAGAGCCCTTGGCCCTTCCAAGAAAGTTGTCCAGATCTTCAATCTCAATCTATAGAACAAACCACAATAGTACAAGATATAAGATATTTATCTATAATGCATAATAAAGTCTAACATAAACTCAATGGGTAACTTTGAATTATATTTCATACCTTAGGGTGTTCATCTTCTTCAAGAAGACTATCATCATAAAGATTTATTGAACTCTTGGGCTTCTCATCTGATGGAGACTTCAATCTCTCTTGATACCCTACATCATCAATATGAAGTTTCTTCTGGACCTGCAAGAACTCTTCTTCTGTAGGTAGCCCCCCCTTTTCGTATTCTATGATCTGATTAATACATGTATGTAAGGCTATAGAGCTATCTTGGAAATTCTCTCCCTCAACATTAAGACTTGCTAGTGGTTCTTGTTCATAACCTATAAAATTCATGTCATTTTTGCCCTAACTTGCAAGGATTGCTAAGCAATAATCTTCTCTAAGATCAAAAAGATGTTGAATATCATTTAGCAACACATATCTCTTCTTGTTGATAAGATAAGTGGGAAATGTTGGAACACAGGCAAGAGGACCTTCTTCATTAACCTGTGCACTTGGCTCAATCTCCTTTTCTTCCACCATTGTGATATTGTCACTCTTGAATAAACCTACATCAAAACCTTGGACAAGTTGATTCTCAACATCTTCTTGGAACATCTCCTCCTTCTCTTCGACCTCCTTATCCATACTTGCAATATCCTCTAGCTTTCTCTGTTGGTCTATATCTGGAGAAGAATTTTCCATGTACTGAAGATACACAATAAATCCAACGTCCTTGTGGATTAGAAGGCATTGGTGTTGGTACCTGTGGAAAGGGCAACATGTTTCTTTCTTTCTAAATTCCTCATCAATGAGGTTGAACCTGCCGAGCAAAGTTGACCTGGATGTATTGGTGGCTCCCATGACATCAGTATAATGAACAAATCCATTGACTTCCAAACCTTGCACATGTTTATCATAAAAACATCTGTACTCCTTAAGTTTATCATCAAGATCCTCCAATAACTCCTTCAAATCAAAAGGAACATTGAAAATTTCCCTGATATAGCAAAACTTGGAAGAATTTCCAGTGATGTGTAAAAAATCAAAGAGCCTATCATCAGATGTCTCAATTATCTCCTCCTCATCCATTCCTTCCAGAGATAGCTTCCTCTTTGTCATTTTGACCAGAAAAATATTTATCCCTGAAAAAAAAAAGCAAAAAAGAACCAATATCCAATAAAACAAGATGATATCATGGAAAGAGGCCCCAACATTGATTTTCCAAGACAAAAAAATCAAAACAGGAGAATTTTTTTAGTTGACCGGTGAAACGCGAAAATTCAAGTGTGAAAGGCAAATGCCTGTGAAGGAATCGCGTTTCATCGGACACTAGCTTGAAGACAAACATTATTCTAAAATGTGGCCGGTGAAACGCGATACTAAGCAAAATATCATCAACAGAGACATTTTCTCGCGTTTTACTTGTTAAAAATTGCAAATGAAGAAAGGAAACATGAACAATAAATAAATTCTATGGAAACACACAAATTGATGATATAATCATTTTTGGAAAAGCTATGCTGCTTTTGAAAGATAGAAAGCACATAACATCTTTAATTGTTTAAGTGTTATAAAACATTCTTTCTATATTAATCACATTTATTTTGTTAAAATGCTTGTAATAAAAAAAATTGTTACCTATCAAAGATTGTTGAACTGCTCTCCACACAGGATGCAAGGACCTTGAAGGGAAGTCGAGACGAAATTTTGGCAGAGAAGAAGACAATGTCGAAGAAATGGGTTTGAAATGCTTTTATATCGACCGTTAAGCATGTGGTGATAGTTCCAACGAAAAAGTTTGTGTAATAATGGAAAAATACGTGTACACGTGTCTGACTTAACACAGCGTAATAAACTCCTCAGAAGACGTGCGCATTCTCTTTTTCCAAAAATACGTTACACGTGTGTTAAATAACCCTTTTCCAAGTAAATAAAAAATTCCGATAAGCGAGACTACGTCACACGTGTGTTATTAACACTTTGCGAAGAACGTTGAGTCCATGCAAATTCACTGCCTTCAGCTTTCATCGCATTTCATCACTACTCCATCTTTGTTTTTGGTGTTCCTTCCAGTCTCCAAGCATTTCCTTCCAATCTCCAAGCATTTCACTGCTTCTCCAACAAAGCAAACCTTCAAGCATATTGTCATCTTTAGGCTGAGATTGTGAAGAACAAGCTAAAAAGAAGGTATGGTTTCTGCATCTTGCTTTTCAATAACAAGCTCCATTCAATGCATTGTTTTAATATTTTTCCTTAATCCTTTATGTTATTATTAGCTCATGACCACTACAAAAGAATTTTTTCCACAGTGAAAGCATTCCTAAATATTGTGGATATTTAAGGAAATCTTATTGTGATCTGCATGAGCTATCTGAAATCCATGCTGCTGTTAATAATTACTTATCTGAGCATTCCATGCTCTCGGTGCCTGTTTCTTTCCTCCCTATGGATATTTTAAGTAATCTTAAAAGATTTTCTTGGATCAAAGCTCTTTTTTCTTGGTTTTGTCAATTTTTATGCTATTCATGAGCTGTCTGGTGAAACGCGAAAATAAGGTGCTTCAAGCAGGTTTCCTGGCTTAAATTCGCGTTTCACTGGACACAATGGATAACAAGTCCGGTGAAACGCGAAAAGAAGCAGCTGCAAGGAGGCGCCTTGCTTGACACTCGCGTTTCACATTGTCAATTTTTATGCTATTCATGAGCTGTCCGGTGAAACGCGAAAATAAGGTACTTCAAGCAGGTTTCCTAGCTTAAATTCGCGTTTCAGTAGACACAATGGACAACAAGTCCGGTGAAACGTGAAAAGAAGCAGCTGCAAGGAGGCGCCTTGCTTGACACTCACGTTTCACTAGACAGCTCGAGAAAAATTCAGCTGATACGAGAAAATGCCATGCAGCATAGATAACTCTTGTCTGGGACTCGCGTTTTGCTTTACATGCTGGAGAAGAAGTAACAAATGTTTTTTTGGCAGATGGCTAGGACTAAGTCAACAGCAAGAAAAGAGAAGATTGATCCGAGGGATTTAGCATCAAAGATTCATCAGTCTTCAAAGCCTCAGAAGCTCTCTAGAAAGTCAAAGCCAAGGAGAAGGTTTTCTCAAAATGTCAGGTGTCTAAGGGAGATTAGGAAGGCAGTAAATGCTCTTGACAATGCAATTCCAAAGTTGTCTTTTCAGAGGCTTGTCAGGGAAATTTGTGACAGATATAGTTTGGATAGTTTCAGATGGACAAGAACAGCTCTTAATTGTATATAGGAAGCCACAGAGGATTTTTTAATTGAGTTTTTCCAAGATGCCTACATTTGTGCTGCTCATGCTCATAGGCTCACACTCATGGACAAGGACATGGTAATTCTTAGGAGGCTAAGATATAGATTTTCAAAGGTCCTTGAGCCAATTCCCCTCACTGATATGAAGACATTTAATATCCTTAATGTACCCCTAGCTAGAAGAAAGAAAGATGATTCTGGGGTCAGGGTTGAGGATGTCACCCATGAGAAGGATACAAGGCAACATGAAAAAGAGGAGAAGGCTAAAGAGGAACAAGCAGATAAATGGAGAGAGTATAGGAAGCAAAGGGTTGAAGAAAGGGAAATAGAGCAACTAGAGTCCTTTGAAAATGAGCTAGCCACCCTTCTTGAAGCAACTAATCCAAAAGGATTCAGTGTGTTTTGTTTCTTACCTGGTGACTTAGGCAAAAGAACTGAGGTTCTCTCCTTTGATGCTGGATGTGTTCAGATTCTTAAGGATAAAAGAAGAGAAGTAAATGACACTCTTATTCTTGCTGGCCTAAGGTATGTCCATCCATAATTACTTATACTTTTTGATATTTTTTTAGCAATGAGATTTTTCTTGTTTATACTCACTATTTCTATGCCTTTTCTAGGTGTATAATGCATGAGTTTCCTTTGGATATACAACAAAAAATTGAGGTTTTTGATCCATCTGTCTCATTCTTTATGAGGAATGAGCTTGATGCAAGTTTTATTGAGCACTGGCTCAATTTGATTGACTTCCATACTTTGGAGCTGCTTATAATTCCATATAATGAAAAGTAAGTGATTCAATATTCTATTAGAGTTTTTGAGATTTTATCCTAGTCCTCTTCTCCAATTTAGACTTGATTATATCCATTGAATCCATCCAAGAGGGAATATAGCTCATAGCATGCCACTATGTCCAACAGGTGGTCGGTAAAAGGGATAGGGAAATGATCCTTCTTAATCTTCGAATTGAGCTTTCGAAAGTCGACACATATTCAAAGTTTCCCGTTCTTCTTGGGTACTACCACAATGGGCGAAACCCATTCACTGTTAGCCGTGGGATAAATGAACTCGGTTTCAAGAAGTTTCAATAATTCAACCTTCACCAGAGCAGAGTAATTAGGATTCATACGTCTTTGTCTTTGCCTTACAGGTTTGGCATCAAGCTCTAGGTCAATGTGATGCTAGCATACTATGGGATCAATCCCCTTTAGATCTGTATATGACCGAGCAAATACATCTAAGTTCTCTTTGAGTAGGTCTCGCAAGACCACTAGTTCTTCTTCTGGAAGATTGAGACCCACTTTTAGGTGACGTTTGGTATTGTCAGTATCCAAGAATGTCACTTGTCTTCCCTTGGCAGTTGGCTTACAGTGCCCACTGTTAGGGATTGCGTATCTGTTTTCTTAGGAAAGATTTGTTTGATAGCCTCTTCATCTCCTGATGTACCATTTGTTATCTCATTGGAGAAGTCAGCTATTACTTCAATGGATGTGGATCCATTGCCTTTTTGTGATCCATACAGCCTCAACACCACTTTGTTGGGTCCTCTGCCTAGGGTCAGGGTTCCTTTGAACTACTCCGTCCTAGCTCTTGCTTCAAAAAGCCAAGGTCTTCCCAACAACAGAGGGTATGAGGTCCCATAAGAATTTGGTTTGACCACCAGATATGTCAGCCAATAGTCTCTTCATGCACGGGTTGTTTTTACGTATGGAAGGATGACCAACGGTTTAATTCTGCTTTGGTCTGCCAATCTGATAAGCCGTTGGGTAGGCTAAATTCCTTGCAACCCTAAGTTCTTTATTGTCACATCCATCATAATTTTTATTGATGAACCTCCATCAATCAATGCATCTGATATAAAGCATCCTTCTATTCATACACCTATCTCTGGGGTTCCAAGATCGAGGAAGGCATTAGCCACATCTACTTCATTTACAGGCTCTGGGGCCTTATTGGTCTTGGTCGTTGTTGAAGGAGCGATCCTTAGTCCACTTCTTCTTGTTAAGAAGCTTTTGAATTTCTTTCGGTAGCTAGGAGACAGCACCAGCAACTGCTGAAATGTTAAGTTAGGTTTAAAAGTGTCTAGGTCTTTGACCAAGTCATAATCTTTGATAGGATCCACAGGCTTCTCCAGCCTGCTGGGAAATGGAGCTACACCCATTTTCATCTTTCCTTTTTCTTCTAATAATTGTAGCATCGGCACTTCTTCTATTTCTGGTGGTATCGTCTATCTCCTGGACCTCTGGTCATGTTTCTTAGACTGTCTCTGTAACTCTCTGTAGCACCACAGTGCTCTGTACTGCACTGTTCTGTCCTGTATTTCTCTGTCCCTCTGTTGGTAGGTTGAACTTCACAGTCTTGGTAGGAGAGTTATTCTCTTCTTGGACAACTGGTCCCTTTTTCTTTGTGTGCGTGACAATAGCAACTTCCAACTCTACCAAATTGGAGGTAGGCTCTTGTACCTTCTATTGGCTACCAGTGCCATTGGCCTTTACAGGGGCTAGACTTGGACAGTCCTTTACAGTGTGGCCTTCTCCTTTGCATTGGCTGTATAAGGGCTTGTAATCCACAGATCGTCTAGGGTTTGGACAATTTGGGGAGATATGACCCTTTTCTCCATACCTATAACATTCCACCTCTGATCTCTGACCACCGCCAAACTGTTGTCCTCTGTAACTTTGAGAGGAAAACCTCCTTGGACCGAAATTAGGACCAAACTCCCTAGGTTTTGGTCCAATATCCTGTGTTTTCATTTTGGATTCTAGCAAGTTGAATCTTGCATTTTCATCCTTTTGTCTTCATTCATGCATCTCTTTCAGAGAGAAAATATCCTCTGTATAGTTCTTCCACAAATAGTAGGAATAGAAGGCTCAAGGAATGGTTGGTTTTTGGGTACATTCACTGGCTAAATGTCCTACTTGATGACACTTTCCACACCATGTATTAGAGCACATCACATCTCTTCCAACTCTCCCAGGAGTGGATATATTGGCGGTATTCACCTTCAGTGTCTGTAGCTACTCTGTAATCACATCCAGAAGCTCTTTCTTGATACTTGCAACTGAGTTGGATAAGTAGTCCTTCAAATTTTCACCTCCTGAAGTGCTTGTAGTGGGATGTTGGGAAGTGTCTGTAATTATTGCATAAATTGGTTGGGTCGATCCAGAGGGTCCTCTGTTCTGGTTCTGATTCAGAGCTTTGCTGAGACTTGGGGTTGTTGATTCCAGTTGGTAGGGTTCCACTGTTGTTGAGTTGCCATTGGAGGAATTGTTTGAGACCACTATTGTTGTGGTTGAACCATCATTTGAGGCACTGTCATCTGCGGTGACCACAGTGGGTTAGGTGCATTATACTACAGCACTGTTTGCATCTGGGGATAGGGGTAGGGAACTGTCCCTAGGACTGCATTTGGTGGGTATACCATTCCTAGCATGGGAGGAGGTAAGACTCCTCTTCTTGGAGTCATTGAAAGCGTTCCTTCGACTTCGTCATACAATCTTGCACCTTCCACTGCAGCTTGCAAATTGACTGGTCTTCTCAATTCCACGAACTTGCAAACTTCTGGTTGTAGGCCTCTAAGGAACACTCCTTTTTGAATTCCTTCATCCAAATGATGGTTAGTCCATCTCTTCAGGATGGATTCCATTCACGAGACATAAGCTTCTACTCTTTCTCCAGAGGACTAACTTAGGTTCATGAACTCCTCTCGCATCCGCTCTTCAAAACCTTCACGCCTGAATTTAGTGAGGAAGGCCAACTTTAGGTCTTCGCATGTGCCAAAAGTTACTGCTGCTTGTCTCTCATACTACTAAAATGTTGCGCCCTTGAAAGTGGCGGGGAATATTGCTAACCAATGCTCAGGGGTTCTGGCATTGTTAGCCACACATGCTACCATGAATTCTGCTACATGAAGATCAGGGTCTTCATTGTACTCTCCCTTAAAACTTGGCAATGGGACTACATTTGCTGGCCTGTCTCATCAATATTTCCAGGACGAATCTGACTTGGAAGGGGACCTTGAGTCGCCATGGGGATTTCTGTAAAGAGTGCTTTTAGGGCATCAAAGGAGGCTTCTGCTGCGAGCTTGTTCTCAGCTTTGATTTTTGCCTTCTCTCTTCTCACATACCTTTGAACTCGTTCTAACGCTTGCCGGATTGGCTCCAACCACTTGGTCTGTACTCAACAGGATAGTATCAGAGAGGGCTTCAGTCTCTAGGGGATTCTCTGTACAACATCTCTTCTACTTCCTTCTTCTCAACATCTCTGAATTTGGCTTTCAAACTACTATAGAGGGGGAGATATTCCATTCTGAAAGTATCAAAACTCATTCTTCTTAGGATCGTTGTTGTGCCATTATAATAATGCCAGCTTCTAAGGGTTTCAACAGTGTATGTTGTGAAAAACACTATGTCTACCAACTTCCAGTGGGTTGCTAATTGGACAAACAGAAGATTTTCAGTGCACCAAGCATCCCACGTATCTTGCTGTTGAGCATCCACGAACAAATTCCAACTCTTTTCCTTCTTGTTTTCGTGAACCTCCACAGACCACGACTCCTAAAGCTTCTTCACAATCTCCCACTTGATGATGTCTGGAAACTTCTCAATGAATGCCAAATCTTCCATGGATGGTCATTTTCTATGTTTCTGCTCTTCAGTTTGTTTCCAAACAACTTGCCACCAAGATGCAAGTTTCTGCTACTTCAACAGGAAGAGAAAACAGTCCACAACATAAAGCATGCATCATGATGGTGATATGTTTCCGCCATTGTGGGATGAACTTCTTGTGGAAAGTGGCTTTGATAATGAGAATCTCCAACTCTTCAGTGGAAGAAGGAACTTTGCAAATTTCCATTGAATTCTCCTCTTCTTGGCAATGCAATTTTCTTCATTTTCAGCCTCTTCTGGTGCTTGTCGATGGCAAGTTTTCCCCGGCTGCGTACCAAAAACATGGAGCCCCAAGAGGAACACCAAGGAAAAGGGGATTCTACTACAAGAAAATCTAAATTGTAACATCAACAAGCTTTTATCTCATTCTTTTGATAACCAAAACAAAAGGAAACAACAAATCTTCACGCAGCATCATAGTAAATATCTCCCACGAATTTGATAGAATCAACCATAATCTTCAAGTTCTTCATAGAATCCTTCAATAGAATAAAAAATACAAAATAATACACCAATTTTGAATGGAAATCAATCACATAGTATTCATCTTCAATGTCTTCATAGTTCTCTCTCTCAATCTCTCATATACAGTTACACTGTTTTGATAGAATTGACTATCTCTCTCTCTCTCTCTCTCTCTCTCTCTCTCTCTCTCTCTCTCTCTCTCTCTCTCTCTCTCTCTCTCTCTCTCTCTCAACAGTACATCATCTCCTCACTAAAATACTCTCATAATAACTCTCAATAATCCTTCTTAGATCGTGGATGAACCTCCCAAGAGGTATGTTTGGTATGAAGAGGTACCAAAGCCACTACAGTGTCTCTTCACAGCTCACTACTGTCACTGTCACTCAGTCTTCTCTTCAGTTTTCAGCAAGTTGCTTGGAGCCCCAAGAGGAACACCAAGAAAAAGGGGATTTTACTGCAATAAAATCTATCTTGTAACATCAACAATATTTTATTTCATTCTTTTGATGATCAAAACAAAGAAAACAGCAAATCTTCACGCAACATCATAGTAGATTTCTCCCACGGATTTAATAGAATCAACCATAATCTTCAACTTCTTCATAGAATTCTTCAATATAACAAAGAACACAAATGAATACACCATCTTTGAATGGAAATCAATCACATAGTATTCATCTTCAATGTCTTCATAGTTCTCTCTCTCAATCTCTCATATACAGTTACACTGTTTTGGTAGAATTGACTATCTCTGGCTCTCTCTCTCTCTCTCTCTCTATCAATAGTACATCTTATCCTCACTAAAATACTCTCATAATAACTCTCAATAATCCTTCTTAGGTCGTGGATACACCTCCCAAGAGGTATGTCTGATATGAAGAGTCACCAGAGCCACTGCAGTGTCTTTTCATAGCTCACTACTGTCACTGTTACTCAGTCTTCTCTTCAGTCTTCAGCTGCTTCTTCCACTTGTTTTAGCTCTTTTGAACTTAGATTCATCCCTTCAAAAATTTAGAAAACTTTCCCAAAGTCACACATACATTCTAAATAACATTTACAGAAGGTCTACAGAACAGTATAGTACAGTACCGAAGCAGATACATAACAGTTATAGAGCAGAGACAGAGGCTCTACAGAAGGTTTACAGAGGGTTACAAAAGGCCATCAGAACCTCATAACTCATACTCAAACCATTCCATACTATCAAAAACTATTCAATAGGCTTCCAAAAGATCTCAATCTTCATCAATCATCAATCCATGCTTCATACAGAAGAAAATCAAAACAAAACAGAAGCTATACAGAAGGTATACAGAACCAATCAGAACCTATCAAAATATCATAGAGGTCATATTTCCACTAAAAATCATCATGATCTTCCAAAACATAATCAATATCATCCAAAACACTCTCAAACACTTCCACTAACAACCATACATCACTCTGAATCCATCAAAAATCAATCATTTAGACCTCAAAAACAACAAAAATCAGTCAAAAATTCAGTCTTTTTCCACTCTCAACATATTCCCACACTTAGAAAGGAAGCATCCTCGCGACCTCAGGAAAAAAAGAATATAAGTTCATGAAAGAGATCAATTTTATCTTTTGTAGGATCTTCAATAATCTTACCAAACCACGACCCCAACTTATTACATGTATCTTTAGAAAAAATACTGAAGGAAAACTTCGTTATTCATTAACTCATCTCATAATAATTTAAAAGTCATAACAAATTTGTAAAGTATATAAGAGGTTTTTCTTTAGCTTTCCATCCACCATCAATTGTTTGAAAAGAGCTCTCGAACAAATTATTCTCAATCAACACGAACTCATCACATACAATTATTACAACACATACACACTAACACTAACACAACCATCTGAATGACACCTTCCAAAAACAGATATATATATCATTAAGAATCATCCAAAATACATTACAAAGGCATCAATGAAGGTGATCCCTTTTGAAGGCTTGGTGGTTTCGAAAATGATCCATGGAGAAGGATTCATCTATAATTTTCTTTGGAGGATTTTGAAAGAACTACAGGGAGCACATCCTTTCTAGCAAAAGGTATCTGCTAGGTAGACATAGGACATGAAAATATAGAACATCAAATTGGTGGGAGTCAATGTTCACATTGACATTCATACAAAGCTTTGGAATGGCCTTTTGATCATTATGGGAATGCCTATGCATGTATACTAGATACCAAGCAAAATGAGCTGTCAATCTCACTAAAGGATCTAGAGATTATGAATATTGGTGAGCAAAATGAAGGTAATTCTGGTATGCTTGACTGGCAGTTGTCCAATCCCCTGGAATTAATGGCTAGTTAATCTGTGGTCCTATAAGAGAATCAGTCGAGCTCCATCCTCTTCTTCTTGGAATCTGTGGTCCTATAAGAGAATCAGTCGAGCTCCATCCTCTTCTTCTTGGAATCTGCTGATTAAACCCTTCATACTCACTAACCAATTGAGGGGGTTGTAAAATAGAAGTGGTAGGAGATGGAAGTGGAATAAGTAAAATAGGATAAAGAGATGGGTAGGCAAAATCATAAAAGAAGGAATAAGATAAAGAAGGAGTGTCTAAAAATTTAAGGGAATCAGTTAGGAAAGGTGTTAATTGATAAACAGGAAAAATAGAACGTATATGGATAGATGGAGAAGGAGAAAATACTCTATCTTCGATAAAAGAGCAATAAGTAAATATGGGAATTTGAGGAAAAGATTGAGGTTGGAAAAGAAGAGGCAAGATTGTTGTTGAATTGGTTTGATAAAGGGAAAGATAGGTATCATAGCGATGAGCCATTTGTTGATAGTACAATAGGCTAGGAATAGAGGGACCTAAGACAGATCTTCTCTGATAGGCATAAAAAAAGGTTGAATCAAACGAATGGTTTTTGGAAAGATGAGCTAGGAGATCCACCCTCAGTTGGTTAGTGCTCTGTACATAGGTAGAAGCTATGTTCTGACGTTGATTCAGGACCACAGAATCAATCATTGAGTGCCAGGAATTGTCAGGGCAAGTAGCCACTTTTGAAGCATAACACTGGAACATGTCATCTATCCACAACTCCAAATAGTTAACATACAAGACAACTTGCAAAACCACATCCCCGACATACCAGGCCATATCTACTTCATCTAGAATCAACAGATCACTCCGTAGATACATGTAAGATAGCAACATGGTATCCGTCGTCACAGAATCTTCAAACACCATACGGACCACTTTTGCCAACAACTCAGGACAACCATCCTCTCGAAGAGGAAGATCCATCGTTGAAAGCTTCATATAGAAGGCCAAGTTCTGAACTGATAGTGGTCCAAAGGAACATACTCCTGAAAGTGCTCAAATGTCGACCATAACAAATCCATCCTGGACTGCAATCTTTCCACTTTATCGTGGAACAATGGACACAATGTGGCCTGTCTCTGGAGAACTGCCAAGTCCTGCTTAGAGATAGAAGGAATCATAGGAACATTGGGGCTTGGAGGAACAGACCGTGACTCCATCAGTTGACCTTGCAACTACTTAATTTGGGAAGCTTGTGATTCCATTGTGTCATGAGCAATCTGTAAGGCTGAGATTTTTGCATCTAAAAGAGTCTGAAACTCTTAAGCTTCTTTGGATATTTTCTCTTTCTCATCTGAAACTCTAGTGACCTCTGATTGAGCTTCTGTTAACTGAATCTTCAAAGAAGATATTTCTTCTCTCTGGGTCTCAATCATTTGGGTCTATTGCTCCATCTGCTTAAACAGATCTGCAAGTGTGTCTTTATCAGAGGCTAACTCTGAGGTTGCCTTATGCAACTGGTCTTTGGACTGCATCAGTTCTTCATAGAAAGAAGCATACAGCTGTTGAACACAAGCTGTCATCACTGAAAGTTCAATCGAACTCAAGATGTCATTACAAAGAAATGGAATAGCATATCCTAATACTAAACTGTTCAGTGAAGGGACTGATATTTCCAAAGAACCCTCTCTATGTGCCCTGAACAAATTGTTACATGTGAGGTAAGTAGGGTGGTCACTGCCAGAAGTAGCAGGAATTGTGACTGAAGGAAGGACTGAGGGAGTTTTATCTGCCACACGCTTCAAGCGCTTCCGCTGAATGATTAATGGAGGAGGGGAATCAAGATCCTCTAAGTCAATAGGTTCTGACTCTTCTGAAGGTGGAGGGGAAGGTGGTAGCACACTCTTCTTTAGGCCTGAGTATGTCAAGAAAGCATACAGGTAGGATCCATATGTGACATTTGTAACATTTCCTCTAGTTACTTTGAAAAAATGTTGGTCCATCTTTGTAAGCAGGTAAGTACTCCAATCAATAGCCACTCCTTTTAACACCATCCTGGAAGCTGTAAATAGCTATTTGGACAAGTAATGAGATGGTGTTTTGGCAAGCATAAACCTATCTTGGAGAAACTGGCAGACTAACTTCCAAAGAGGATCAGTGATCATGGAAAAAGATACTCCTGAAGTGTTTATCACTTTCTTGACATCTAGAATCTCCTTGGTCTGCTTCTGTAATAACAGCTTGAAAATCTCATCGTTGGAGAATAATTGTCTAGCTGTAACAAAGGGCTCTCCTTTGTAGGGAAGAGACAAAGCATTCCCTAACCCTCGGGGTGTCAACACCATGGAAGCACCATGAACCAGGCCCGACTTCTTGCTATATGATGCAAGGAACTCATCACACAAGGATGGATCATCTGGAATCAAGGGGAATGAAGTAGCCACAAAATTCGCGAGTCCTGCTTTCACTATAGGCTCAAAAATCAGTAGGGAAGAATAATCCCTACTGACCAACGGAACATACTGGATAGGAGGAGGAGCGTGAGGCGCCATTCAGATGGAAAACACACACACCACAACACACACAATCACAAAGAATGCCTGCAAAACAACCAAATGGCTATCAAAAAGAAATCAATCAAAAGAAGGACACACATACATAGACGTAACTAACCAATTTACCACCCCAAACAACCCACATCCTAGAAAAAATTCGGTATGACCTCTATACATATGCAACTGAAAGCTTCATGCAATGAAACAAACAGGTACCCAAAACCCCGTATCATACAAGAAAGAAAGAAAAACTACAAACCTCACCAGTAATCGTAGCACATAAACAAACCATAATACCATAAAAATATACATCAGGACCTGACCATAACCTTGGCCATCAATTTCAACTTAAAGGACTTTACGCGCCCATCCCACGAAGTGTGTTTATTAAAAAGGGGGAAAAAAGTGCAGTGAGGAAAAAATTATTTTAATGAAGGATTCATTTTAAGAAATTATTAACAATGGGTGGCATTTTATTAGGTTATAAACCTTAATAAGAAAACGACGGTTCCTTCTTAAAATTTTAATTACAATTTATTAGGGTGAAACGATGCTTTATTGAAACCCGGACTTCGATTCCCAAACTGGGTCTCTAAATGCAAATTCATTAATTAAAAATTAATAGTGATGTGGAGTGTTTTTTTGCCAACGCGTGCTTTTTGTGACGACTGATTCATTTTTATTAAAAATTAAGGTGTCTCTTAAGCGCACGTAGTGCGTGCAAAGTGAACAGCTGGTTGATTTTTATTATTAAAAACTGTGTGTTTAACGCGAATGTGCGTGAAAAGGTGGGTGAATATAGTTCATTTTAGCAATTAATTGTGGTTAAGGAGTAATGAAAATAAATAAAGCTCACAAAATAAATACTTGGTAGGGGTGTGTATGCAATGGACTGAAGGCGCACAGAGTAGTCTCCCAAAAGCAAGAAATCCAGTCAAACAAAAACAAACACCACTGACTGAAAAAAATAAAGCACCTTAGTGTTTTTGTTTATTTTTATTTTATTTTTATGAATTTTATTAATTTGTTTGTTGGTGGTTTTTTTAATTTTTATTTTAGGTGTGTTTATTTTGTGTATATTGTTTGATCTGGTTTATTTGTTTTGTTATTTTTAATTTTTTTTTGTTTTTAAAAAAATAATTAAAGTAAGATATATAACGTATGAATATATTATGAAGTGTAAGAGTGAGATTTCAGCCATCTAGCAAGTGTCAACAATGTATGTTAATTCATCCATAATTTTCCAACTGATTTTTAGGATTTAAAATAAATTTTTATGAAGTGTAGTATTAAAATTAGGGGTTTTTTGGATTCAAATAATATTTTTTCCTTTTATGGAAGCATTTTTAATTTATAAATTAGTGGAAAAAGGGGCAAGGGGATTTGTAGAATTTTTTGGAATTTTTTTGAATTCATTTGTGAATTTTTACTAATTTTTAATGAATTTTACTCATTTTACATGTAATTTTGAATGAATTTTCATATTTTAAATTTTCTACAATTTATTTTTTTTAAATTCCACTTTAAAAATATTCCAAATAATTTCTACAATATTGGTCATTTTTATTTTATTTTTTGCTTTTTTTGTTTTTAAATTAATTTTTGAAATTTTTATGTGTTTTATGTTTATTTTTATGTATTTGTGGGTTGGAAAATAAAAGGCGGTACCCGGACTACATGTGAATAGCGAAGGATGACTGCGTGTGAATGGCTGACTGCAATACTCCACCGCACGGACAAGTCGAAAGCGCGTCCTCGTGCGTGAAAGCCCGCTAGCACACCCGTACACAGCGAGAAAACAACGGAAGAGAAAAGGCAGGAACGGGGGCTAACTGAGTAGATTAAGTGAATTAGGTTAGCTTAGTCTGAGAAAGTCAATTAAGCTTATTTAGTTAAGTAAATCAATTAAGTTAGTTTGGTTAGTCTGGTTAAGTTTGGTAAATTAGGTTACTTAGATTAAGTCTAGGAAATTAGGTTAGTGTAGTTAGTCAGGTTAACTAGGTTAGTCTAGTTAGTCAGGTTAACTAGGTTAGTCTAGTTGGGTAGGTTAAGTCTGGTTAGGCCTGGTTACTTATGTTCAGTAAGTCTAACTAAAGGTAAGTTAATGTAACTAGGGTTAGGGAGGCTAATTGTGGTTAGGTTAGACTAACTAGTGTGAAGTTAGGCTAACTAGGGGTTAGATTAATTAACTGTGGGTTAGTCAATCTAACTAAGGTTAGTTAATTTAACCAAGGGTGAGTCAGCTAACTAGGGTTAATGTAGACTAACTAAGGGTGAGTTAGACTAATTAAGGTTAGGGGTCAATTAACTAGGGTTAGTGGGGGACTAACTAGGGTTAGTTAGCTAGGGTTAGTGGTAACTAACTAGGGTTAGCTAGCTATTAACTAAGGTTAGGTGAGTTATTAACTAGTGTTAGGTTAGTTATTAACTAGTGTTAGGTTAGTGACTTTAACTAGTGCTAGAAACTAACCTAGGGTGGTTATGGTGGTTGGAGGAGGAGGAGGGTGGTGGTGGTGGTGGAGGAGGAGGAGGAGGAGGAGGAGGGGGAGGAGGAGGAGGCTGGTGGTGGTGCAGGAAGAGGGGGAGGAGGGGTGGCAGCACCGGCGGCTGGTACTGTAGAGGCGGCTGTGGAGGCAACAGGGCGGCAGTGTCAGGGTGGCGAGGCGGCACAAGGTGGCGACGGCGCGCTCCTCGGGCAGTGTCGACAAGACATGGCCGTGGAGGAGGCGGCGTCGAGCAGCGAGGTGCGGCGTCTCAACGGCAGAGAGAAGAGAAGGAGGAAAGAAGGTGGAGGAGGAAGAAAGAAGAGGAAGGAGAAGAAGAGGAAGAAGAGGGGGAAGGGAGAAGGGAAGGAGGAAGAAGAAAGAAGGAGGGGAGGAGGAAGAGGAAGGAGAAAGGGAGGAGAAAGAAGGAGGGAGGAAGGTGGGGACGCGAGCACAACGGGAAAACAAGTATGTTTTTTTTTTCTTCTTTCTCTTGTTTTTTTTTCTTTCTTGCTTTGTTTTCTTTCTTGCTTTGTTTTCTTTCTGTGTTGTCCTTTTTTTGTTTTTTTCTTTTTTCTTTTGGTGTTGCTTTGTTGTTTCATTTTTTTTTTAATATAATTTTTGGATTTATTTATTATTATGATTATGTATTTGGTTGTGTTTTTTTTCCTTCTTCGTTTTGTATCCTTGTTGTTTGTTTTCTTGGGAAAAGAATGGAGACATGCAACACAGGTTCCGAGGCAAAATCAGGGTGTTCACATGGGAAAAACACAAAAAACAAACCTGAAAACACGTGTATTAATAATGGAAAATCCGCACATTGGAACGAAGTGTGGAAAGAAGAAAAAGTGTGCAAAACAATGTGTCAACAAGCCTATCACGACAAAACATAGTTTCGATTGAGATAGGACGCGTTCACATGGGAAAACCCCCAAAAATGGGCCTGAAAATGGACGCGGAAATTAATATGGGAAGAACCATGCACCGGAATAGAGGACGGTAAACAGGAAAAATGTCTGGAACAAAGGGATACACAGGGCTAGTGTATCAAAACTCAGTTTGGGGGAAATTAGGAGGGGTTCACGTGAAAAAAACACAAAAAACGCATCCAAAAACACTCGAAAAAATTAATAATAATAAATTCGACAGTCGAAAGAGGGTGGACAAAAAAGAAAAAAGTAGGAAAAAGGCTGGCGGGACACGACTGTCAAGTTAAACTGGAATTCCGGTGAAAATAGGGCAGGTTCACATGAAAAAATGTCAAAAATAAGCATAAAAAAGGCCCGAAAACCTATAAAAATTAATAACGGATCAACCGTGCATCCGAATGACAGGGAGTAAGAAATAAAAGTGGCAGGGGGAATGGGTAGGACAGGTCTAGTGCATCAAACTAGGGTTTTGAAGCAATAGGTTTGACTCTACTTTGGTCTGCCAATCTGATAAGCCACTGTATAGATTGAATTCCTTGCAACCCTAAGTCCTTCATTGTCACATCCATCATTATGTTTATTGATGATCCTCCATCAATCAATGCATCTGAAATGAAGCATCCTTCTATCCATATACTAATCTCTAGGGTTCTAGGATCTAGGAAGGCATTAGCCACATCCACTTCCTTTATAGCCTCTAGGGCCTTATTAGTCTTGGTTGCTGTTGAAGGAGCGATCCTTAGTCCACGTCTTCTTGTCAAGATGCTTTTGAATCTCTTTCGGAAATTGGGCAACAGCATTAGCAACTACCTGAATGTTAAGTTTGGTTTAAAAGTGTCTAGGTCTTTGACCAAGTCATAATCTTTGATAGGATCCATAGGCTTCTCTAGCGGGCTAGGGAATGGGGCTACATCCATTTTCATCATTCCTTTTTCTTCTAATAATTGCAGCATCGGCACTTCTTCAGTTTCTAGAAGTGCTTCTGTATCATCTATCTCCTGGACCTCTGGTCCTGTTTCTGGGACTGTCTCTATAACTCTATGTGGCACTGCAGTGCTCTGTACTGCACTGTTCTGTTCTGTATTGCTCTGTCCCTCTATTGGCAGGTTGGACTTCACAGTCTTGGCAGGAGAATTATTTTTGTTCTAAACAACTGGTTCCTTCTTCTTGGTGCGCATAACAGCGGCAACTTCCAACTCTACCAAATTGGAGGCAGACTCTTGTACCTTTTGTTGGCTATCAATGCCATTGGCCTTTATAGGGGCTGGGCTTGGACAATCCTTTACAGTGTGGCCTTCTCCTTTACATCCACTGCATAAGGGCTTGTAATCCACAGATCGTCTAGGGTTTGGACAATTCGGGGAGATATGTCCTTTTTCTCCACACCTATAGCATTCCACCTCTGATCTCTAACCACCGTATAGACTGTTGTCCTCTGTAACTTTGAGAGGGAAACCTCCTTGGACCAAAATTAGGACCAAACTCCCTAGGCTTTGGTCCAATATCCTGTGTTGTCATTTTGGATTCGAGTAAGTGGAATCTTGCATTTTCATCATTCTATCTTCGTTCATGCATCTCTTTCAAAGAGCAAATATCCTCTGTATTGTTCTTCCCCAGACAGTAGGAACAGAAGGCTCCAGGAATGGTTGGTTTTCGGGTATATTCAGTGGCTAAATGTTTCGCTTGATGACACTTTCTGCACCATGTAATAGAGCGCATCACATCTCTTCCAGCTCCCACAGGAGTGGCTATATTGGCGGTATTCACCTTCAACATTTGTAGCTGCTCTATAATCACATCCAAAAGCTCTTTCTTGATACTTGCAATTGAGTTGGATAAGTAGTCCTTCAGATTTTCACCTCCCGAAGTGCTTGTAGTGGGATTTTGAGAAGCGTCTATAATTACTGCATAAACTAGTTGGGTCGATCCAAAGGGTCCTCTGTTCTGGTTCTGATTCAAAGCTCCTGCTGAGACTTGGGGTTGTTGATTCCAGTTGGTAGGGTTCCACTGTTGTTGAGTTGCCATTGGAGGAACTGTTTGAGGCCACTGTTGTTGTGGTTGAACCATCATTTGAGGCACTATCGTCTGCGGGCGACCACAGTGGGTTAGGTGCATTATACTACGGTAGTGTTTGCATTTGGGGATAGGGGTAGGGAACTGTCCCTGGGACTGCATTTGGTGGGTATACCATTCCTAGAATGGGAGGAGGTAAGACTCCTCTTCCTGGAGTCATTGAAAGCCTTGCTTCAACTTCGTCATACAATCTTGCACCTTCCACTACAGCTTGCAAATTGACTGGTCTTTTCAATTCCATGAACTTGCGAACTTCTAGTTGTAGGCCTCTAAGGAACACTCCTTTCTAGATGCCTTCATCTAGATGATAGTTAGTCCATCTCTTTAGGATGGATTCCATTCGTGAGACATAAGCTTATACTCTTTCTCCAGAGGACTGACTTAGGTTCATGAACTCCTCTCGCATCTGCTCTTCAAAACCTTCACGCATGAATTTAGTAAGGAAGGCCAACTTTAGGTCGTCCCATGTGCCAAAAGTTCCTACTGCTTGTCTCTCATATCACTGAAACACCGCACCCTTGAAAGTGGTGGGGAATATTGCTAACCAATGCTCAGGGGTTCTAGCATTGTTAGCCACACATGCTACCATGAATTTTGCTACATGAAGATCAGGGTCTTCATTGTACTCTCCCTTAAAAACTGGCAATGGGACTACATTTGCTGGCCTGTCATCAATATTTCCAGGACGAATCTGACTAGGAAGGGGACCTTGAGTCGCCATGGGGACTTCTGTAAAGAGTGCTTTTAGGTGTCAAAGGAGGCTTCTGCTGGCTGCAAGCTCGTTCTCAGCTTTGATTTGTTGAGATATCGAGCTCCACTCGTGATACGCCAGGGTGACCGTTGTGTATTTATGTCACCGACTTGTCAGTTGCAGATGCGGTTGGTACACCGCCCCTGAATAATAGCTACATGATAGCTATCCTTATCTACTCTAGTTTGTGGCTCAGTTTGTATGCCACCTTAGTTAGTTGAGTTTGGTTTGAGACCCATATATAGGGTTCTTCTATTTCTTTGTACTTGTGTTCTTTTGGCTTCCACAACTAAGAAGAGGAAAACTGTTTTCAGCCTCCACCCTTGTGTGTATTCCCCCATTGTGCAAGCAAGAAAGCTACAAGTGAGACTCCTTCCTTCTCTCCCACAATCTTGACATGGTATCAGAGCCTTGTTCGTGGTAAGGAGCTCAAGAAAGCAAGCCAAGCTCGCGGTGTTCTGGTAAGAGGAGCAGTGTTGCTTTCATTTTCTGTTTTTGGAGCAGATCTCTGCAGGTAGCACAGCCGGAAAGTGCAGGAGTGCATTGTCTCAGGTTGAGGCGCCCTTCGCGGTGAAGCAAGAGGGCAGTATATGCTGCGGGAAAGGGCTTGGCGACCTTGTTTTTTTTATTTGAGGCCATTTCGGGGCCTATTTTGGAGGCGGAAGTTTTCTGCACGCACTCAGGAAAAGGCCCAATTTTATGATGTGCAGCCACTGTTCTACAGGTCGGTGAATAGTTACTGTAAAAATTGCATTGTATGCTTGTGCGCAGAGACATTGGGAGTTACAGAATCATCCATGTTGCCTGTTGATGCAAAATCGTCACTAGGAAGTGACTGTGTGGTCAAATACCACTTTCGCCAGTTTTGCAGATTTTCCCTTGTGAGGGTGAAGCTGTGGTTTTTGCAGTGACAGAATTTTTTGCAGTCTTCTGTAATGGCATCTGATTCTCTTTCACAGATTGTCACTGAAAAGCTTGACAAGAACAACTTCCAAGCATGGAAGTTTAGAATGACGAATTTCCTTATGGGAAAAGGATATTGGGAATTTGTTGCAGGAAATGAAGAAGAACCAGTTCTTCCTGATGTTCCCAATCAACAGCAAATGCAGGCATTTAAAGCATGGCATGAGAGAGCCAGGAAAGTTATGTATTGGCTGTCTATCAGCATTTCACACTCTATGATTGTGCATATTCAGGATGCAAGTACGCCAAAGGAGGCATGGGATACTTTGTCAAAAATGTATAGCACAAATACGCAAGCCAGGAAAATGCAACTCAAGCAAGAGTTGCACAATGTGCAAAGAGAAAATATGAGCATCAACGACTACCACATGAAGGTGAAGAAGATTGCAGATGCACTTGCTTCCATTGGGTCACCAGTGGAAGATGATGATTTAGTTTCTGTGACCTTGAATGGTCTAGGAAAGGATTATGCACAGTTTCGAACATCCATTTCAGTTCGTGAAAGATTTCCTGATTTTGAGGAGTTGATTGCTCTTCTAATTTCTGAGGAACAGAGAAATGGTGGTGCATCTTCTTCAGGAGGAACTTCAAAAGAAGTTGTCTTCTACTCAAATGCTGGAAGAGGTAGAGGCAGAAGTAGAGGAGGCCGATTTGGAGGCTGTGGTAGAAATCAGAATATGCAGCAAACTCAAGAAAACCAGTCCTATGGAGGAGGACGTGGTAACTCTAGAGGCAGGGGGAGCCAAAGAGGTCGTGGTGGATGGCAAAGAGGTCAAAATGCAAACAGTAATGTTGAATGCTACTACTGTGGTAAAATGGGTCATATGGCTAAAGACTGCTATAAAAAGCAGAATGACATCATGAATGGAAAACTGCAACAAGGGAATAATGCATCTTCTAGCAGACAGGGTGATGACAGAAATGAGCATTTGTTCATGGTGCAGTACATGAACAATTCTGTGACAAGTGCAGAAGAAAGCAATGATGTATGGTATGTTGACTCAGGTGCATCAAACCACATGACAGGTCATGCAGAATGGATGGAGGATGCAAGGAAAATGGAAAAACCAGGATTTGTGGAGACTGGTGATGATACTGCACATCCTATTGTGCAGATTGGAAAAATTCCCTTGTCTATGCAGGATGGGAAAAAGAAATACCTGTCCGATGTATTTCATGTCCCGAATATCACCAAGAATCTGATTTCTGTCGGTCAAATGGTTGAGCAGGGCTTGCAGGTCAGATTTAATCCTCATGGATGCTTTGTTGAGGATATGAAAAATAAAGGTCGCTTGATAGCAAAAGGAAAGAAGAAGGGCAGAATGTTTACGTTGGATGCAGACATGTCTGAATTGAGTGCAGCAATGTTTGCACATGGGACCGATGTAGTTGCAGATATTGATATCTGGCATAAACGCATTGGTCATGTTAATGTACAGCGACTTAAATCAATGCAGGCCCAAAATATTGTTGCAGGATTGCCAAAATTCAAGGTTGCAGAAATGCATAAGGTATGTGAAGCCTGTCAGTTTGGAAAACAGGCAAGGAAACCATTTCCTAGACATGTTCAAGAGAGTGAGAAGCCATTGGAATTAATCCACTCTGATGTGTGGACTACTAAAGCTGCATCTCTTGGAGGCTGTCATTATTTTGTCACTTTTATTTATGACTATAGCAGAAAAGTTTGGGTGTATTTTATGAAAAAGAAAAGTGAAGTTTTTGGGCATTTCGAAACCCTTAAAGCTATGGCTGAAAAAGAAACAGGTCTGCAAATAAAATGCCTAAGGTCAGATGGAGGGGGAGAGTACCTCTCAAATGAGTTTGCAAAGTTCTTGCAGGAGCATGGCATAAAGCAGCAATATTCATGCAGTTATACCCCACAACAAAATGGAATTGCAGAAAGGAAAAACAGGCATATTGGAGAGGTATCTCGTGCCATGCTCAATGAAAAAGACTTGCCAGATTTTTATTGGGCTCAAGCAGTTGCTACAGCAGTCTACATAATGAACAGGACTCCCACTGCAGCAATACATGGAATGACTCCAGAGGAGAGGTATACTGGTAGGAAACCAGATATTTCTCATTTGAAAATTTTTGGTTGCATTGCCTATGTACATGTGCCAGATGAGCTGAGATCCAAGTTGGATCCAAAAGCTGAGAAGTGCATCTTTATTGGTTACTCTCTGCAGCAAAAAGAGTATAGATGCTATAACCCTTCTACTCGTAAGTTTACAGTGAGCAGAGATGTTGTTTTTTATGAGATGAGTAGCTGGTATAAACCAGTAAATGTGATTGATGATGTAGATGCACAAAATGGTAATGCTGCACAGAATTCACAGCAGCAGTCACAAAATATTAGTGGACCTGGAGCGTCCTCTAGCAGTGGTTCACATTCTTCGCCATGGACAGGCAGATTGAGATCAGGAGAATCTTCTCAAAACAATGCAGATAGTGGTATGCAGGTATCATGAAAAGGAAAAGAGAAGATTGATCAGCCCATGTTTGACGTGAATGCAGGTCACTCTTATGTGGATGGTGAATCCAGTGGCTCAGAGCAGAGCATTGATGATGAGTTGGGTATTCCTTCTATTGTTACACCTGGAGTAAGGAAGACCAGGGTGTTTTGAGAGCACCTGGGAGTGAACCTACTTTGCGCAGGTCTACGAGAGCTAGGTATCCTGTGGATAGGCTGAAATATGATGGATTTACAGCCATTCACTATGCATATATGGTCAAAGTGATACAGGAACCAGAACCCACGTCTTTTGAGCAAGCCATGGGAAAAGAAAAATGGGAGAAATCCATGGATGAAGAAATGGATGCCTTGGAAGCAAATGCTACATGGGAATTGGTACCTTTGCCTAAAGGTAAAAATGCAATTGGCTGTAAGTGGGTTTATAAGGTGAAGCACAATGCAGATGGTTCTGTGAACAGATACAAGGCAAGATTAGTAGTCAAGGGGTATGCACAAACATATGGCATTGACTATGAAGAAACATTCAGTCCGATTGTAAGGATGGCAACCGTAAGAGCAGTCATTGCTATGGCTGCATCAAAGGGATGGTCTTTACATCAGATGGATGTAAAGAATGCCTTCTTGCATGGTGATTTGCAAGAAGAGGTCTATATGGAGCAGCCACCAGGTTATGTGCATGCTGTTCATCCTGAGTTTGTTTGCAGGTTGAAGAAAGCCTTGTATGGCTTGAAGTAAGCACCTAGAGCATGGTCTGACAAGATAGGACAGTATCTTGTCACTATTGGCTTTCAGATTTCCAAGGCAGATTTCTCACTTTATGTGAGAAAAACAGAGAAATGTATTATGCTACTTGTCATTTATGTTGATGATTTGATTATGACAGGTGACAGTGATGAAGATATCCTTCATGTGAAAATGCTATTGAAGCAGAAGTTTGAGATGAAGGATTTGGGAGAGCTGCGTTATTTCTTGGGCATTGAGGTGATTAGATCACCAAGTGGGATACAGCTCTTGCAGAGGCAGTATGGATTGGACATGCTGTCCAAATATGGGATGACAAGCTGTAAGCCTATTTCAGTTCCTTTGGAGCAAAATGTGAAGCTGAGCACAGATGCAGATGAGCTTCTAGAAGACCCTACTATGTACAGACGCATAGTAGGAAGTTTGATTCATATGACTATTACCATGCCAGATTTGAGCTATGATGTTGGATTGGTAAGTCAGTTTATGCAGGCTCCAAGGAAACCACATTTGGATGCGGCTAGACGCATACTCAGGTATGTGAAGTCCACATTGCAGTATGGACTATTTTATGAGACTGGGGTTCAGATACAGTTGCATGGATACACTGATGCTGATTGGGCTGGTAGTATTTCTGATAGACGATCTACTAGTGGATATGTGTTCTCTTTTGGGAGTGCTGCAGTCACTTGGAGCAACAAGAAACAGCCTACAGTTGCCTTGTCGAGCACAGAGGCTGAGTACAGGGGTGCAGCAATGGCTGCATGTGAGGTAGCTTGGTTGCATAAGCTACTTTATGATATGCATCAGTCTACAGATGGGCCAGTTGTCATTTATTGTGACAACATGAGTAGTATACACTTGGCAAATAACCCAGTCTATCATGCTAGAACAAAGCACATTGAGGTGCATTATCACTATGTGCGAGAGAGGGTTTTACTAGGTCTTATTGATCTAGTTTATGTCAGCACAGAGGATCAAGTAGCTGACATATTCACGAAGGCATTGGGCGCAGAGAAGTTGCGCAAGTTCAGAGACCTGCTTGGTGTGCAGGAATTGGGATTGAGCTCGAGGGGGAGTGTTGAGATATCGAGCTCCACTCGTGATACGCCAGGGTGACCGTTGTGTATTTATGTCACCGACTTGTCAGTTGCAAATGCGGTTGGTACACCGCCCCTGAATAATAGCTACATGATAGCTATCCTTATCTACTCTAGTTCGTGGCTCAGTTTGTATGCCACCTTAGTTAGTTGAGTTTGGTTTGAGACCCATATATAGGGTTCTTCTATTTCTTTGTACTTGTGTTCTTTTGGCTTCCACAACTAAGAAGAGGAAAACTGTTTTCAGCCTCCACCCTTGTGTGTATTCCCCCATTGTGCAAGCAAGAAAGCTACAAGTGAGACTCCTTCCTTCTCTCCCACAATCTTGACATGATTTTTGCCTTCTCTCTTCTCACATACCTCTGGACTCATTCTAATGCTTGCCTCTTTATTGCGTCATTCATTAGGGGATTGGCTCCAACCAGTTGGTCTATACTCAACAGGATAGAATTAGAGAGGGGCTTTAGTCTTTGAGGGATTCTCTGGCCAACATCTCCTCTACTTCCTTCTTTTCAATATCTCTGAATTTGCCTTTCAAACCACTACAGAGGGGAAGATATTCTGTTATGAAAGTATCAAAACTTATTCTTCTTTAGATCGTTGTTGTGTCATTATAATAATGCCAACTTCTGAGGGTTTCAACGGTGTATATTGTGAAAAACACTTTGTCTACCAACTTCCAATGGGTTGCTAATTGGACAAACAGAAGATTGTCAGTGCACCAAGCATCCCACGTATCTTGCTGTTGAGCATCCACGAACAAATTCGAACTCTTTTTCTTCTTGTTTTCATAAACCTCCACAGACCACGACTCCTAAAGCTTCTTCACAATCTTCCACTTGATGATGTCTAGAAACTTCTCAATGAATGCCAAATCTTCCATGGATGGTCATTCTCTCTGTTTCTGCTCTTTAGTTTGTTCCCAAACAGTTTGCCACCAAGATGCAAGTTTCTGCTACTTCAACAGGAAGAGGAAATAGTCTTCTCTTCAGTCTTTAGCAACTGCTTCTTCCACTTGCTTTAGCTCTTTTGAACTTAGATTCATCCCTTCCAAAAGTTAGAAAACTTTCCCAAAGTCACACAAACATTCTACATAACACTTACAGAAGGTCTACAAAACAGTACAGTACAGTACCAGAGCAGCTACAATACAGTTACAGAGCAGAGACAGAGCAGAGATAGAGGCTCTATAGAAGGTCTATAGAGGGTTACAAAAGGTCATCAGAACCTCATAACTCATACTCAAACCATTCCATACTATCACAAACTATTCAATAGGCTTCCAAAAGATCTCAATCTTCATCAATCATCAATCCATGCTTCATACAGAAGAAAATCAGAACAAAACAAAAGCTATACAAAACCAATCAGAACCTATCTGAACATCATAGAGCTCATATCTCCGCTAAAAATCATCATGATCTTCCAAAACATAATCCATATCATCCAAAACACTCTCAAACACTTCCACTAACAACCATATATCACTCTAAATCCATCAAAAATCAATCATTCAAACCTCAAAAACAACAAAAATCAGTCAAAAATTCAGTCTTTTTCTACTCTCAACACTGCTTCTTCCATTTGTTTTAGCTCTTTTGAACTTAGATTCATCCTTTCCAAAAGTTAAAAAACTTTCCCAAAGTCACACATACATTCCACAAAACACTTACAGAAGGCCTACAGAACAGTACAGTACAGTACCAGAGCAGATACAGAACAGTTACAAAGTAGAGACAGAGGCTCTACAGAGGGTTACAGAAGGTCATCAGAACCTCATAACTCATACTAAAACCATTCCAAACTATCAAAAAATATTCAATAAGCTTTTAAAAGATCTCAATCTTCATCAATTATCAATCCATGCTTCATACAGAAGAAAATCAAAACAAAATAGAAGCTATACAGAAGATATACAATTGTCCCATGTGCAAAAAGTTCATGTTTCTTGTCTCTCATACCACTAAAATACCACACCTTTGAAAGTGTCAAGAAATATCACCAACCAATGCTCTAGGGTTTTGGCATTGTTGGCTACACAAGCTATCATGAATTCAAGTACATGAATATTGGAGTCTTTATTATATTTTCCCTTGAAAATTGACAATGAAACTACATTTTCTGGCCTATCATCAACATTTCTAGGATAGATTTGGATAGGAAGGGAACCTTGATTCACCTTTGGGACTTCTGTGAAGTTCATGCTGCAACAAGGGCATCAAAGGAGACTCTCATGCTTGATTGTTCTTAGCTTTGACTTTCGCCTTTCGATTCATTCTAGCCCTTGTCTCTTTATCACGTTATTCATTAATGAGTTGGCTCCACCCAGTTTTTGGTACTTCACAAAAGGAAAATAAAGGGGGCTTTAGTCTCTAGAAGACTCTCTTGCTAACATTTCTTCCACTTCTTTTTTTTCATAGTCTTTAAATTCAGCTTTCATGCCACTACACAGATAGGAATGTATTTTATTCTTGAAGGTGTCAAAATTCGTTCTTTTTAGAATTGCCATAGTACTAACATTTTGATAGTATGAAATTTTGAGGGCTTCAATGAATGACATAGGTCGTGAGAACACTCTATCTAGTAGCATACAATGGGTTGTTAATTAGATAAAGTGAAGGTTGTCAGTGCACTAGGCTATTGAAATGGCAAGCTCAACATGTGCGTACATTGATGATAGACAGCCTAGTTAGATAGCACATCTATACTTAGTATGTCAGTAGCCATGGCCATTGACTTATCACTTATTATATTTAGTTTATTACACCTGCCTATAGCTGGCATAGCTATAGTGTTAGTCAATTAGTATAGTCAATTATGCACTGTTTGACTTAGTAATCCACTTTTCTTTATGTTATATCTTATCTATACTTTGTGTACATTGGATTGTGTTGTTTAAAAGAGAGAGAAGGAGATATCAGCAAAAAAAAATTATGGCCTCCATCTCTCTTCTTGTATTCTTGAGAATGAGCTTCCTCTTTCTAGTGTGTATTTGCGCAACAACTCAAGCAAGTCCCCCTGCCACACAATTTTTGACATGGTATCAAGGCAATGCCTCTGAGAGAGGATAGTTTTGAAGGATGAAGTGAAGGAGAAAAAGTAAGAATTCGAGCAGAGAAGTAACAAGCAAGAAGCTCTTTCATTCTTCAACTCTTTCTCTTGGATAGTGCTTGTGGAGGCATCGACAACAAGGCAAAGCAAAAATCTCAAATTGCTATGAGATTTTGTATACAAGCAAAGCAGTGTATATTCTACAAATATGCCTTTAAGACTTATCTACAACTTTTTTGGCTCAAATCTGTAAGTTCTAAGGTGTTTACCAAGAAGCGGACACATTTTTATATGCAAACAGGTTGCAAATTGCATGCACTCTTGAGCAGTTCAATGAAAAAGATTACTTCGTGTATTGTTGTAAACTTGTTGTGAAAGGTTGCAGAAGACTTTCTTGTTATTTTGTACCAATTTTGTGATAATGGCAGAGAAGAGTGAAAATCCCATAATTGAGAAGCTAGACAAGAACAACTACCCATCATGGAAGTTCCGTGTGATGAACCTTCCTTATTGGAAAAGGCCTCTTCGAGTTTGTTTTAGGTGAAGAAAATGAGTAGAGCTGAGTGATCATGCAACTAAAGAAGAATTAAAGGCATGGAATTGGCTATCTATAGTCATTGATAACACTATTCTAGGACATATCAAAAATGTAAAAAATTTATATGCAACTTGGAAAAAAAATTTAAAAATATTTTAAGTAAATACAAAGGCATAGAAGATTCAACCCAAGAAAGAGAGCTGAATACTTTAAAGAAAGGGAAGATGTTTGTAAATGAGCATATTTTAAAAGTGAGAAGCATTGCAGATGCCTTAACAGCTATTGATACAATGCTTGATGACGATGATTTGATGTCATCTACTTTGGATAGGCTTAATAATGGGAAGGCCTAAAAATCATTTGTTACTTTGGTGTGTGTACAGAAGCCATTTCTATATTTCGATGAGTTGGTCTCTCTCATGATCAATGAAGAGACCAACATGCAAGGTGAATTATCTAAAAGAAGTGCTAAATAAGTCCAAAAATTTTACTCAAGTTCAAGAAGGAGACATGGCAAATCCTCTTCAAGAGGCTGTGGTATGGGACATGGTGGTGATAACCAACAAAATAGGTTAAATCAATAACTTGGTGAAATACAAGTTTCAAGAGGCCACACAAACTTGAGAGGCAAGGGGAGCTCTAGAAGAAGCGATAGATTATGCAATAGAGGTTCTAGAAATTCTGGTATTATTTATCATTATTGTGATAAAACAAGTCGTATTGCAACCTATTGTTATACTAAGAAGGATGATATCTACAGTGGTAAATTGTAGTAAGAAAACTATTCATTGTCTTCACAATAAAATGAAGATAAAAATGAGCATCTATTTGTTTTACATCATATGATAAGTGATGTTACAAGAAAGGGAATACATGGTGATATATGGTATATTGATTTAGGCACATCTAATCATATAACCAGCCATGTTGAATGGTCTAGAGAGATGTAGGATTTATATGTGGTCCAGATGGGTGATGATTCATACCACTCAATTTCACACATTGCAAAAATTCCCTTGTCCTTACATTATGATCGAACAAAGAGTCTGTCAGATGTATTACATATGCCATCAATCAAAAAGAATTTAGTATTTGTTGGTCAAATGGTAGAGCAAGGGTTGCAAGTTCAATTTAATGCAAAAGATCGTTTTGTGGAAGACTTTCATGACAAGTATAGATTGGTTGCAAAAGGAAGTAAAGTTTGCCACATGTTACCTTAGATGCTAGAATTCCTACTATGAATGCTTCTATATATACTAAAGACAAAGGAGCGATTCCAAACATCGAAATATGGCACAAACATATTGGACATGAAAATATGCAAAGGCCAAATTCAATAGAGTCCAATTAAGGGTGGCTACAAGGTTACTTGCTTTAGGGTTGTAGAATTTCATAAAGTGTGCAAAGCATGTCAGTTTGATAAGCAGTCAAAACAACTCTTTTCGCATGATAGAGATGTGTGTAAGAATATACTTGATGTTGTGCATACATATGTTTGGGGTTCTACACAGAATATATCTCTTAGTGGCATCAAATATTTTGTCACATTTATTGATGATTGTTCAAGAAAGCTGTGGGTATATTTCATGAAGGAAAAGAGTGATGTGTTTGAGCACCTCAAAACTTTCAAGACTGCTATTAAAAAAAAAACATGCTTGAAAATTAAGTGCTTAAGGTCAAATGGAGGGGGAGAGTACCTCTCTAATGAGTTCAATGACTTCTCGAGGTCTCATGGGATAAAGAGATAGTTTACTTAAAGGTATATTTCACAGAAAAATGGGGTTGCAAAAAGGAAAAATAGATATATTGCAAAAGCTGCATGAGCATTGATGCCTAAAAAAAATTGTCAAATATTTTGGTCTAAATTTGTTCATATTTCTTTGTGTATTATAAACAGAACTTCCATAGCTTCATGGAATGATCCCCAAAAAATGCTTTATAAACAAGAAGCCCAATATATCACACTTGAAAGTGTTTGTTTGTATTGCATATATTCATGTGCTAGATGAGCTGCGAAAGAAGCTTGATCCAAAGGCTAAAAAATATATTTTTATTGAATACTCTTTAGAGCCAAAAGTGTATCATTGTTATAACCCTATCAGACTTGAGTTTAGTAAGCAAGGATGTTATCTTTTATGAGATGAGCAATTAGTATGCATCTAGTGGTGATGCATTGGATGATGATCATGATCATGATATTTATGTGTAAAAAGAAAAGTAAGAATCATGGAGCCTTAGTAGACCAAAAACATCATCTGGTATTACATCTACAATTACTCATTGCTATGGAAGATTAAGGAGCAATCTCACACCTTCAAGTGCATCTACTAGTATTACAGGTAACGACAAAGGAAAGAAGAAAGTGTTACATGGTAATGATGCATCTGCTAGTCATTTGGGGTTTGATGGAGATTCTAATGGCTCACAGAGTTTGGATTATGAGCTTGGTATTCCTTCAGTTAGGACACCAAGTATACAAAGAATACATAGTAATGTATAGACTCCAGAAAGTGATCCAATGGTACACAAATCTAGCAGGTTCAAATACCCTAGTAAAAGATTTGGTTTTGAAGGTTATCCAGCTCATCATTGTGCTTTTATGATAAAGGTGGTTAAGGATATTGAGCCCACTTGCTTTGAGGATGCTATTGGTAATGCTCATTGGGATATAGCAATGGATGAGGAGATGGCTACATCAAAAGCCAATAATACTTGCGATCTAGTACCATTGCTTAAGGGGAAGAAATATATTGGATGTAAGTGGGTATACAAAATTAAGCATAATGAAAATGGCTCTATTAGCAGGTATATGGCTAGGCTGGTTGGGAAAGGCTATGCTCAAATATATGGTATAAATTATGAAGAGACATTCATTCCAATTGCTAGAATGACATCTGTTAGATGTGTGATTGCTTTGGCAGTAACCAAAGATTGAAGTTTGTAGAAAATGGATATCAAGAATGCCTTCTTGCATAACGAATTGCAAGAGGAGATGTATATGGAGTAGCCAACAATTTATGAGTATTGAGAGTGGAAAAAGACTGAATTTTTGATTGATTTTTGTTGTTTTTGAGGATTGAATGATTGATTTTTTATGAATTTAGAGTGATATATGGTTGTTAAAGGAAGTACTTGAGAGTGTTTTGGATGATATTGATTATGTTTTGGAAGTTCATGATGATTCTCAGTGGAGATATGAAGCTCTGTGATGTTCTGGTAGGTTCTGTTGAGATTCTGATTGGTTATGTATACCTTCTGTATAGCTTCTGTTTTGTTTTGATTGTCTTCTGTATGAAGCATGGATTGATGATTGATGAAGATTGAGATCTTTTGAAAGTTTATTGAATAGTTTTTGATAGTTTGGAATGGTTTGAGTATGAGTTATGACCTTCTGTAACCCTCTATAGATCTTCTGTAGAGCCTCTATCTCTGCTCTGTCTTTGCTATGTCTCTGTACTGTAGCTATTATGGTACTGTAATGTAATTGTTCTGGAGACCTTCTGTAAGTGTTCTGTAGAATGTATGAGTGAATTTGGGAAAGTTTTCTAACCTTTGGAAAGGATGAATCTAAGTTCAAAAGAGCTAAAACAAGTGGAAAAAGCAGTTGTTGAAGACTGAAGAGAAGACTAAGTGATAGTGATAGTAGTGAGCTGTGAAAAGACACTGTAGTGGCTCTAGTGACTCTTCATATTAGACATACCTCTTGGGAGGTACATCCATGACCTAAGAAGGATTATTGAGAGTTATTATGATAGTATTGTAGTGAGGAGATGATGTACTATTGATGGAGAGAGAGAGAGAGAAAGAGAGAGAGAGCCAGAGATAGTCAATTCTATCAAAACAGTGTAATTGCATATGAGAGATTGAGAGAGAGAACTCTGAAGACATTGAAGATGAATACTATGTGATTGATTTCCATTAAAATATGGTGTATTCTTCTATGTTCCTTGTTCTATTGAAGAATTTTATGAAGATGTTGAAGATTATGGTTGATTCTATCAAATCCGTGGGAGAAATCTACTATGATGCTGCGTGAAGATTTGCTATTTTCTTTGTTTTGATGATCAAAAGAATGAAATAAAAGCTTGTTGATGTTACAAGATAGATTTTCTTGCAAGAGAATTTCTTTTTCCTTGATGTTCCTCTTGGGGCTCCATGTTTTTTGTGCGCAACCCCGGGGAAACTTGCCATCAACAAGCACCAGAAGAGGCTGAAAATGAAGGAAATGGCATTGCCAAGAAGAAGAGAATTCAATGGATGTTCGCAAAGTTCCTTCTTCCACTAAAGAGTTGGAATTTCTCATTATCAAAGCCACTTTCCACAAGAAGTTCATTCCACAATGGCGGAAACATATCACCATTATGATGCATGCTCTATGTGGTGGACTGTTTCCTCTTCATGTTGAAGCAGCATAAACTTGCATCTTGGTGGCAAACTGTTTGGGAACAAATTGAAGAGTAGAAATAGAGAGAATGGCCATCCATGGAAGAATTGGCATTCATTGAGAAGTTTCCAGACATCATCAAGTGGGAGATTGTGAAGAAGCTTCAGGAGTCTTGGTCTGTGGAGGTTCACGAAGACAAGAAGGAAAAGAGTTGGGATTTGTTCGTGGATGCTCAATAGCAAGATACATGGGATGCTTGGTGCACTGATAATCTTCTGTTTGTCCAATTAGCAACTCACTGGAAGCTGGTAGATAGAGTATTTTTCACAACATACACTGTTGAAACCCTCAGAAGTTGACATTATTATAATGACGCAACAACAATCCTAAGAAGAATGAGTTTTGATACTTTCAGAACAGAATATCTTCCCCTCTTTAGTGGTATAAAAGCTGAATTCAGAGATGTTGAAAAGAAGGAAGTAGAGGAGATGTTGGCCCGAGAATCCATCAGAGATTGAAGCCCTCTCTGATGCTATCCTGTTGTGTCCAGACCAACTGGTTGAAGCCAACCCCCTAATGAATGACGCAATAAAGAGACAAGCGTTAGAACGAGTCCAGAGGTATGTGAGAAGAGACAAGGTAAAAATCAAAGCTGAGAACGAGCTCGCAGCAGAAGCCTCCTTGATGCCCTAAAAGCACTCTTTACAAAAGTCTCAATGGCAACTCAAGGTCCCCTTCCTAGTCAGATTCGTCCTGGAAATATTGATGACAGGCCAACAAATGTAGTCCCATTGCCAGTTTTTAAGGGAGAGCACAATGAAAAACCCTGATCTTCATGTAGTAGAGTTCATGGTAGCATGTGTGGCTAACAATGCCAAAACCCCTGAGCATTGGTTAGCAATATTCCCTGCCACTTTCAAGGGCGCGGTGTTTCACTGGTATGAGAGACAAGCAGCAGGAACTTTTGGCACATGGGACAACCTGAAGTTGGCCTTCCTCAATAAATTCAAGCGTGAAGGTTTTGAAGAGCAGATGTGAGAGGAGTTCATGAACCTAAGTCCTCTAGAGAAAGAGTAGAAGCTTATGTATCGCGAATGGAATCCATCCTGAAGGGATGGACTAACCATCATTTGGATGAAGGAATCCAAAAAGGAGTGTTTCTCAGGGGCCTACAACTAGAAGTTCGCAAGTTCGTGGAATTGAGAAGACCAGTCAATCTGCAAGCTGTCGTGGAAGGTGCAAGACTGTATGACGAAGTTGAAGCAAGGCTGTCAATGACTCAGAAGAGGATTCTTACCTCCTGCGATGCCTGGAATGGTATACCCACCAAATGCAGTCCTAGGGATAGTTCCCTACCCCTATCCCCAGATGCAAACAATGCCGCAGTATAATGCACCTAATCCAGTGTGGTCACCGCAGACAACAGTGCCTCAAATGATGGTTCAACCACAACAACAGTGGCCTCAAACAGTTCCTCCAATGGCGACTCAACAACAGTGGAATCCTACCAACTGGAATCAACAACCCCAAGTCTCAACAGGAGCTCTGAGTCAGAGCCAAAACAGAGGACCCTCTGGATCGACCCAACCAGTTTATGCAGTAATCACAAACGCTTTCCAAAACCCTACTACAAGTACTTCAGGAGGTGAAAATCTGAAGGACTACTTATCCAACTCAGTTGCAAGTATCAAGAAATAGCTTCTGGATGTGATTACAGAGTAGCTACAGACGCTGAAGGTGAATACCACCAATATATCCACTCCTGCGGAAGCTGGAAGAGATGTGATGCACTCTAATACATGGTGTGGGAAGTGTCATCAAGCAGGACATTTAGCCACTGAATGTACTCGAAAACCAACCATTCCTAAAGCCTTCTATTCCTACTGCTTACGGAAGAACCATACAGCTGATATTTGCTCTCTAAAAGAGATGCATGAACGAAGACAGAATGATGAAAATGCAAGATTCAACTTGTTGGAATCCAAAATGACAACACAAGATATTGGACCAAAGCCTAGGGAATTTGGTCCTAATTTTTGTCCAAGGAGGTTTCCCTCTCAAAGTTACAGAGGACGACAGTCTGGTGGTGGTCAGAGATCAGAGGTGGAATGTTGTAGGTGTGGAGAAAAGGGACATATCTCCCACAAATTGTCCAAACCCTAGACGATCTGTGGATTACAAACCCTTATGCAGCCAATGCAAAGGAGAAGGCCACACTGCAAAGGACTGTCCCAGTCCAGCCCCTATAAAGGCCAATGCCATTGATAGCCAACAAAAGGTACAAGAGCCTGCCTCCAATTTAGTAGAGTTAGAAGTTGCCGTTGTTACGTGCACCAAGAAGAAGGAACCAGTTGTTCAAAATGAAAATGATTCTCCTGCTAAGACTGTGAAGTTCAACCTTCCAACAGAGGGACAGAGCAGTACAGAACAAAACAATACAGTACAGAGCACTATAGTGCCACAGAGAGTTACAGAGACAGTCCCAGAAACAGGACCAAAGGCCCAGGAGATGGATGCTACAGAAGCACTTCCAGAGATAGAAGAAGTGCCAATGCTGCAATTATTAGAAGAAAAAGAAAAGATGAAAATGGGTGTGGCCCCATTCCCAAGCAGGCTAGAGAAGCCTGTGGATCCTATCAAAGATTATGACTTGGTCAAAGACCTAGATACTTTTAAACCAAACTTAACATTCCGACAGTTGCTGATGCTGTCTCCCAGCTATCGAAAGATATTCAAAAGCATCTTGACAAGAAGACGTGGACTAAGGATCACTCCTTCAACAGCGATCAAGACCAATAAGGCCCCGGAGCTTGTAAAGGAAGTAGATGTGGCTAATGCCTTCCTAGATCCTAGAACCCCATAGATTAGTGTATGGATAGAAGGATGCTTCATTTCAGATGCATTGATTGATGGATGGAGGCTCATCAGTAAACATAATGACGGATGTGACAATGAAGGACTTAGGGTTGCAAGGAATTCAACCTACACAGTGGCTTATTAGATTGGGAGACCAAAGTAGAGTCAAACTGTTGGGCATCCTCCCATACGTAAAAACAACCCTTGCAGGAAGAGATTATTGGCTGACATATTTGGTGGTTAAACCAAATTCTTATGGGACCTCATACCCTCTGCTGTTGGGAAGACCTTGGCTTTTTGAAGCAAGAGCCAGGACGGATTGGTTCAAAGGGACCCTAACTCTAGGCAGAGGACCCAACAAAGCGGTGTTAAAGTTGTATGGATCGCAAAAAGGCAATGGATCCACATCCATTGAAGTCATAACTGACTCCTCCAACGATGTAACAGATGGTACATCAGGAGATGAAGAGGCTATTAAGTAGATCTTTCCTAAGAAAACAGAGGCACAGTCCCTAACAGTGGGCATTGTAAGCCAACTGCCATGGGATGTAAAATCCTTGTCCATGGGTGAATACCTCCTGTCTCAACTAGAATTAACTTCGGAGATCACCTCTAACAGTGAAATAGAAGCATGGATATACTATTCTCCCTGTTACATGGCAGTCGTAGAGACAGAGCAGAGACAGTACAGAGACAGTACAGTTATAGAGCAGAGACAGTATAGAGGCAGAGTAGATACAGAGCGGCTACAGAACAGAGATAGAGCGGATATAGAGATAGAGCCAGAAGCAGAGTTAGAAGCAGTGACAGAAGCAAAAGCAGATGCAGAGGAAGAAGATTTGTTCTTCTCCTACAGAGCCTCTACAGAAGTAGAGACAGAGTCTCCAGAGGACAAGGATGAAAATGATGAGAAAGAAAATGAAGCAGGTTATGAAAGTACAAATGAAGAATTTCCTCTGTTAAAGGATGATCTTGTTGATGTCCCTACAGAGACCTCAGAGGGCGAATATCTCAAGGTACTGGATGGAATGACCATGGTGCCGTTCGAGTTGATCAATGGACCACAAAGTATGCAGAATCTGTATGAGCAATGGATTAAAAGCATAAAAGTTAAGTTCACCAATGGCTCCTGTCACCCTAACCGTTCCATCCAAAGAAAAGATGATGATGATACTCCTTGTCAACAGAATCGGAGCCGCCAAAGCCCCGGCCTCTAGCAAGTCCGTGCTATGTGACATTCCTAGACGCATCCTCAGAAGATGAATCCTTGAGTCCTGAAGAAATCACTACTCACACAGAAACAAACAAAGCTCAGATACCCTTCCAGCAACCTAAACAGACGAATGAGTCATCTGTACAAAAGGAGGACACTGGTTCTAGTGGAACATCAGACGAGGATACTACTCTCTTGAAAGAGTCAGACCTCTATCCAAAAGCAATCCGTGGGACATTTATCCGTGAAGTGGAAGGTGAAAGACCAGTAACGTTCTTGGATGCTGACAGTACTGAACGTCACCTGAAAGTGGGTCTCAATCTTCCAGAAGAAGAATTAGTGGTCCTGCGAGACCTACTCAAAGAGAACTTAGATGTGTTTGCTTGGTTGTACAAAGGCCTAAAGGGGATTGATCCCACAGTATGTCAACATCACATTGACCTAGAGCCCGATGCCAAACCTGTAAGGCAAAGACAAAGGCGGATGAATCCTAATTATTCTGCTCTGGTGAAGGCCGAATTATTGAAACTTCTTGAAGCAGAGTTCATCTATCCCGTGGCTAACAGTGAATGGGTTTTGCCCATTGTGGTAGTACCCAAGAAGAACAAGAAACTTCAAATATATGTTGACTTTTGGAAGCTCAATTCGAAGACGAAGAAGGACCATTTTCCTATCCCTTTTATAGACCAACTGTTGGATACAGTGGCAGCCATGAGCTTTATTCCCTCTTGGATGGATTCAGGCGGATATAACCAAGTCCAAATCGCAGAAGAGGACCAATCCAAAACAACCTTCACCATAGAATGGGGGACCTATACCTACAGAGAAGAGGACCAATCCAAATCGCAGAAGAGGACCAATCCAAAACAACCTTCACCACAGAATGGGGGACCTATGCCTAGAGAGTGATGCCATTTGGGCTCTGTAATGCTCCTGCCACCTTCCAATGAGTAATGATGGCTACCTTCCAAAATTATTTTCATGATTTCATTGAGGTGTATCTTGATGACTTCTGTGTCTATAGCTTGATCCATGAGCACTGGGGACACCTAGAGCTATGTTTTGACAGATGCCGAGAGTATGGGATTTCTCTCAACTCCGACAAGTGTGTCTTTGGCGTCTCCTCGGGAGTTTTGTTGGGCCATATTGTCTCTGCACAATGGATTGCAACAAACCCGACAAAGATTGAGAAGATTGTCGCTTTAACAGCACCGACAAATCTCAAGCAATTAAGAGGATTTCTTGGCCATGTGGGCTACTACAGGAGATTTATTGCACATTTTGCAACTAAGGCAGCCCCTCTACACAAGCTCCTAAGGAAAGAAGCTGATTTCCTTTGGATTGATAACTGTGAAGAGGCCTTTAATACCTTAAAACAGTGCCTTATCCAAGCACCTATTTTACAGCCTTCTGATTGGACGAAGGAGTTCCATGTGCACACAGATGCATCAATTGAAGGGCTAGGTGCTATCCTATGTCGAAAGGGCCCCTCTAAATTAGATCAACCGATATATTATGCAACCCAAAAGGTCACTGATAGGGAACGGAACTACACAGTGATAGAGCTTGAGTGCTTGGCAATGGTGTTTGCACTAGAGAAGTTTCGACACTATCTATTGTCAACGCATTTCAAGTTCTATGTGGATCATAAGGCCCTGTCCTTCCTAATGAACAAAGGAGATGTTAAAGGATGACCAATGAGATGGTTGCTCCTATTCCAGGAGTTTGACTTCGAAGTAGTCACTAAGCTTGGCCGTTCCCATGTCCTAGAGCTGATCATCTATCACGGATCCCTCAAACAGAAGAAGAGGAACAGGATGATCTAGACCTTCCTGATGCTTTCTTGTTTCTAGTTGAAACAGTTACTCCCTGGTATGTAGACATAGCCAATCTCCTAGCAACTCAACAGTATCCTCCTGGCATCTCAAGTCGTGAGAAGAAGAAGCTTCTGTTAGAATCAGCCTCCTACACTTTGTTAGGTGGTGCCCTGTACAAGAGAGGCAAAGATGAAGTGTTGCGAAGATGTGTTGCAGGGGATGAAATCGGCATAGTATTGAAAGCCTGCCATGACGAACCATGTGGTGGACACTTTGTAGGAGAAGCGACAGCCACCAGGAAGACTCTATTAGCAGGATACTGGTGGTCAACCCTCCATAAGGATGCATATGATTACTGTAAGAGATGTGATGCTTGTCAGCGAATGGGAAAACCCACCAAAACAAGTGCCATGCCACTTCAACCCATTCTCCCCCTAAAGCCGTTTGAGAAGTGGGGGATTGATTTTGTGGGTCCCATTGATCCATCCACCAGATGGAAGCAGAATAGATACATCTTAGTATGTACGGATTATGTCACAAAGTGGTGTGAAGCTAAGGCCTTGAAGCGGGACGATGGTAACAATGTAGCCTTGTTCATGTATGAGAATATTATCACCTATTTTGGCAGTCCCCTCAAGCTGGTAAGTGATAGAGGTACTCATTTCCTTAACAAAATTATGGAGGAGTTGACTGAGCTATATAAGATCTGCATCGTAAATCCACTCCCTATTACCCCAGAGCCAACGGCCAAGTTGAAGTCACCAATCACATCCTTTGCTCAATTCTGACAAGAACGATTGCCGCATATCGTCGCGACTGGGACGATCGACCTACAGAGGCCCTCTGGGCGTACAGAACCTCTCATAAGGCAGCTACCGGATAGACCCCTTTCCAGCTAGTGTATGGTACAGAAGTTGTCTTCCCTATTGAACTGGAATTGCCCTCTTTGCGAGTGGCAGTTAAAGAACACTTGGGAGATAATGAGTCACTGCAACGTCGTCTCCTGCACTTGGAATGCTTGGATGAGATACAGTGGATGGCCCTACAGTGCATGGAAACTACTCGAGCACGATGCAAGGCCTATCATGACAATTTCATCAAGCACAAGGAGTTCAAAGAAGGTGATCTTGTTCTAGCCTATGATTCGAGATTTGACAAGTTTCTTGAAAAGCTTCAACAATGGTGGATGGGCCCGTACAAGGTACTGTGAATCCTAATGGCGCTGTTCAAGTGCAGATCGTTGATGCCTCCAATGATCCTTTCCTCATCAATGGCTATCGCCTGAAAAAGTATTTTCCTTCCTGGGAATCTTAACAATCACAGTCGACCTACCCTTTCCCTTTTGGGCGGTGCACTGTCCTTATTGTCATGCTTCTGATATCCCTTATGATTCTCCTCATGAGGCGGTCTCATTTTGCTACCCCCTCACAGAACTATCTCAACCCGACCTTGTTCTCTTCTCATTTGATCCAACAACGATGGCGAGGTTGGTCCTGACATATGGTCTTTCTACCATTCTCTTTCTTAATGAAAAAAGAAAACAAAAGAAAAGAAAAAAAAAAGAGAAAAAGAAAAAAAAAATAAACAAAGCAAACAAAACTGTTAAGGGAGAAAATGAATAAATTCCCTGTCATAACAGGCCTCATTCCAAGAAAAGGTGGAAACACCCTTGGGCAAGAAGCTGACTGTGGAAAAGGTGGTAACACCCCGTAGTTCAAGATAGCTGACTCACCAGCCGAACCTCTTCAGTAAGTAATTTGAAGCCACCTCCCTTGATGCGTTGTCTCTACAATATCAGTCTGTATGCCCTTCTTAACAGAAGACTCTTCTTACAAGTCATTGAAGTATGAGATTTGTAGGCTGCCTCCCTGGGTATGCCTCGTCTTCAAGATCCTCATGACAAACAACAGTCGACATGATCTTCATCACCAACCCCTTGAGTGATGCGAGCTTTCATCCTAACAGGATGGGGATGTGAGTATGGGCTGCCCTCTGTATCTTCCAATAGAGTGTGAGACAGAGGATGGGGTGAGTGACCAGTCTTTCCCTTAAAATCAAATGAGAGGTGAGATGTGTGAATGGAGTGTTGTGCACACGAGATGGGCCTCTCTATGCTCAAAGCACGATTTGTTCATGTGCAGTGCACTATAAGGCTCCCTGGCCTTCCTTCTTGCATTGTATGCTGGCACAGGGCGTGATGCACAATTGCACCATCAAATGCGCACAAGGCATACAACCTCTGCACAAGCGACCGTGAGGATTACATCAATGGGTTTCAGGAACGGGCTGCTCTCTATATCTATCAACAGAGCGTGAGACAGAGGATGGGCTGAGTGTGACTGGTGTTTCTTCATTCAATTACCAAGAGGTGAGGATTGAGGGACGTTACGACCTTTGGAGTTAGGTACGTTCCCATTTCCCTATGCACCCACGGGCTCGATTTCTGCCATAAGCACAAGACACGTCACTCTATTCTATACATTGCATTACAAGGCTCCCTGGTCTTTCTCCTTGCACCTATGCCAGATGGATTGGACGCACTGATACACCATTAATTGTGCACCTTGGCATACTCTCTCTATATCATTCCCTTGTCGATTCCTAAACCAGGTGTGAGCTCTCGGATTTCATCTTTATTTCTTTAGGTGATATTAGTCATGGGGTGAGTGCCTGCTCTTTCAATCCATTTGAGTGATCGTGAGTTGAGTGTAATATCTCTCGCTAGCTACGAATTTCCTGTGATTCCTTCAACCAGCTACCTCCCTGGGTGATGCCGCTTGGTCCCTGCCATGAAGAACGAAGGACATGTAATGTGAAGACACTTTGTTACCTCCTGCAGAGCTGACGACCCCTCCAGACGCAACCTCGATAGTCGACATTCTTTCTCGGCAATATGAGCCAAGTTTTTCTAACCATACAACTTCTGTTTCTCAGTACCAGTTATGTCTTAAGTGTGGGAATGTTGTGGTTGGTCTGATGTGTGGTACTAGGTTCTTGAAGTTTGGTTTATCCTTCCTACTAAGGTCTTAAGTGTGGGGATGCGTCCATGCGCGTCCATGATGCATGCATATACCCTATTTTGCTCATGCATCTATGCCCTGACTTTATTTTACCATGATGGGGTCCCTTTCCAACCCTTATATTCTATTTCACCCTGTCCTAGGAGTTGTTCCTTGACCATTTGCCCTTATTCTTGGTTTTGCGCTTATTTCATACGAATGGACCTTACGTTCACCAAAAGCTCAATCTAACCTTACAGCCCTGTTTGTCCCTTTAAATTGCCTATTTTTCCTTTTTACCAACCCCTGTTCCGACAGACGGTTTTCAAGTTATTAATTTTTGAAGCAATTCTTGTAAATTGGATAGTTTTCCATGTGAGCATGCCTTTATTGCTTCGGAACCTTGACCTGATGTGTCAGGCCTGTCCTACCCCTTTCCCCTGACACTTTTCCTTTTTAATCAGTGTCCTTTCGATGCACGATTGATCTGCTATTAATTTTTTCGGGTTTTCGGACCTTTTTCATGCCTATTTTTTACATTTTTCCATGTGAATCTGCTCTATACTCACCAGAATTCCATTTTAATTTGACAGCCGTGTCCTGCCAGCCTTTCCCCCACTTTTTCCTTTTTTCTCCCCTTTTTCAACAGTCGATTTTTAGTTATTAATTTTTTCGAGTGTTTTTAAATGTATTTTTCGTATTCTTTCCACGTGAACCCATCCTAATTTTCCCCAAACTGAGTTTTGATGCATCAATCCTATGAATTCCTTTCTTTTGGACATTTTTCCTTTTTACCGCATGCTATTCCGATGCACGATTCTTCCCGTATTAATTTTTGAGTCCATTTTTTGACCCATTTTTGGGGGTTTTTCCATGTGAACACATCATATCTCGATCGGAATTTTTTTTTCTCATGATAGGGTTGTCGGAACATTATTTTGCACACTTTTCCTTCTTTCTGTACTTCATTCCGATGCACGGATTTTTCGATATTAATGCACGTTTGTGTTTTTTGGTTTTTTAGCGTTTTTCCCATGTGAACACCCTGATTTTGCCCCGAAAACGGTGTTGTATGTTTCCAACATTTTCCCCTCGTCTCTGGCCCATTTTTCCTTTTTACGAATTTTTGATCCGACAAACGGTTTGGATTTTATTAATCTTTCTTCCTTTTTTCGATTAACCACATTTCTCGCCTCGCACGTGAACGAGCCTGTTTTTGGTTTTACGCGCCTCGGGATGCCCCATGGCGTCCGTGGCTAACGCATCACCATCCCTGTTTGTTTGACCCCGTCATTGCAAATTTTTTTACCCCTGCCTGCGCATACGTACGGGCCGGGGATGTGTTCTTTCATTTTATTATTTTTTTTATTTTTCTTCTTTCATTATTTTTTTTTTTAAAACACACAAACACAACATAAGAAGAAAAAAATTTAAATAAAAATAAACAAATAATTAAAAAAAAAGAGCGAGAAAAAAAAATACTTTAATTCAAAAAAAAACATAAAATAATAAAATAATAAACTAAAAACAAAACAAAACCAAAATAATTAAAACACACAATTTTTAAAAAAAAACAAACCAAAAGAACAGAAAGAAAACCAAGCATTACAAAACAAAAAAAAAACTAAGAAAAAAAAAGAAGAAGAAAAAACAAAATACACCAAAATCACAAAAGAAAACACAAAAGAAAAGAAAAAGAAGAAAAAAAAAAAGAAGGAAAAAAAACCACCTACCTGCCTGTCGGCCAACGTGTCCCTTCCTCTGCTCCTCTCCTTCTCCTTCCTCTGCTTTCCTCTTCACCTCCTCTTCTTTCCCCTTCCTCCTCCCCTTCTTCCTTCCTCTCCTGCTTCTTCTTCTCCTCCCCCTCCTTCTCCTTCCACTTCTTCTTCTCCCTCCTTCTCCTCCTTCTTCTCTCCCTCCCTCAGTCGTCTTCGCCTCCTATCGCAGTGCCCGCCACCTCGGCCGCCACTAGACTCCCCTGACTCCATCGACTGCGCCCTCCTCGGCTGCCACCACCTCGACTGCCACTCGTGGATGCCCTCCCCCTCGTTCTAGCTGCCTTCCTTCTCCCGCCAGGCCGTCTTGCCTCCAAGTCGCCTACCCCCTGTGCTTTGCTCGCCTCCATCGTCCCTTGCTTGCGACATTGGCCACCGAAGATCGCCCCTGCCACCTGCAGTCAGCCGCCGAACGCCTTGGACGCCACCACCTCGGCCGCTACCCCCAGCTCCGACCGCCTGCGCCACCATCGACTGGCCACCACCATCCCTTCCTCCTCCTCCTTCTCACTGCCAGGTTAGAAACTAACCTAACCTAGGTTAAAACTAACCTAATTTTGGTTAAACCTAACCTAATTTTGGTTAAACTAACTTAACTTTAGTTAAGCTAACCCTAACTTTAGTTAATTAACCCTACTTTAGTTAGTCCGAACCTAACCTCCCTAGAGTTAAGTTAACCTCACTAGAGTTAGGTCCCTACTAACCTAACTGTAGTTAGGTCACAACTAACCTAACTAGGGCTAGTTCCTACGAACCTAACTGTAGTTAGGACCCACCTAACCTAACTCAGGTTAGTTCCACCCCCCACTAACCTAACCTAGGGTTATTTGACCCCAGTTAATTGACCCCTAGTTAGTTTCCACCCCTACTAATTGTACTATGGTTAGTTATCAACCCCACTACCTCACCCTAGGCTAGTTAGTCTAACCCTGGTTAGTTAGGACTTCCCTAGACTAACTTAACTTGACTAACTAACCCTAGACTAACTTAACTTGACTAACTAACCTAGACTAACTTAATTGACCTAACTAACCTAGACTAACTCAAACTAGCCTAATCAACCTTGACTAACCTAACTAGCCCAGACTTGACTTACCCTGACTTACTTGACTTATCTAGACTAACTTGACTTAGTTGACCTAACTTGCCCTCACTTAATCAACTAACCTGATTTACATCATTTAATTGATTTAGTTAATTTCACAATTCATTTTCACTCAGAAAAATTACAAAAAAAAATTCTAAAAATTCCCCCTTATTTTTGCAATTATTTAGAATATTTTTCATGTAGAAATTTAAACCAAAAAATTTACAAAAAATTAAAAATTTAAAAATTCATTCAAAATTACTTGTAAAATGGATAAAATTCATTTAAAATTCGTAAAAATCTAAAAATTAATTCAAACAAATCTCAAAATTTTCCACCCACCCCCTAACCTTTTTCCACTAATTTCTCACTTCAATATATTTTCATACACGGCAAAAATATTCTTTGAAAAAAACCCTAATTTTATTAACATAAATGGTGGCCATTTCCTCCATGGCTGATTTTTTTTTTTCCCCCCCTTCATCACATATCCATGTGCTATATATCTTGATTTAATTATTATTATTTAAAAATAAGAAAAACAAACAAAACAACAAAACAACACAAACAATAATTTTTAAAAAACACACAATAAACAAACCAAACCAACACCAAATCATAAAACAAATCATATTTGTGTCATTTACATGCTCATGGATGTATTCCTTGGCATTATTGGCATTATTGGGCATTATTTTCAATTTTTTATTGTAAAACATGGTCTTTCAAACCCATGGAATCTCACTTTATTCACATTGGTTTATGAAGAGCTTGTCATTATAGTCATTGATCACTATGGGCTGATCTCTATTTAATATTTGGTTATCCAAAACTTCCCCCTTTTAGATGGGTTATCAATCACATGGATACATGCTTTATGATGTACTAAGCTTCAATGTTCATAAGCACTGAGTTGGTTGTAGTTTGGCAGATCTCACAAGTAGCTTGTGTATATGGTTACCCCATGGTTGGGATGCATCTATCCCTAGCATTTTTGGATTCTCTAACAGTATTTGGTGCTTGCAGTTTTTTTGTAGCATGCCCACCCGAGCTTTCCTGAGTAATATGTTCTTAGTAGCCCATCAAGATATGTCCTAGGAAGCGCCATCTGGGATTTTGATGAAAAACCTCGGAGATTGCTAACTAGGCTTGCTTGAGTCTATCCCGCAGTGGAAGTTCCAACCATGCCCATGAGGATCAACCTGAGTCTTTTGGTCAAATCTATTACTAACGGTTGGTTAGTATTGGCGGTTCGAGATTCCATTCCTTATAGGAATTGCTGACTAAAACAGACTTATGTTGCACTGGGTTGAAGAGAATGGGAGAAGTATGGCACTTTAATCCCTTCTTCACAGGGTTCTAAAGTGATGCAAGTCAGGCTTTTTGGTTTCTAACGGTCCATCAAAAGTGTTGTTTTTATTCCTTCTTAGGAAAGCTCTGGGCTTACCAAGATCACCCAGCCATAGGTCTGGATCCGTCGAGGTTCCATCCTCCCACTTCCCTTGAGAGAGTAGTTTTAATTACCTAATTACCAACCACTTTAGGTTCAACATATAAAAACACCTTCTTTGAATTGTCTCTTGATACAAATTCGTTACACGCATTTAATCCATGACACAAAAATAGAGCAAAGCAATTCCTTCTTAATAGTTCCTTTTAGAAAAACGGATTTTCACTATGTTTTTAGTTTGAAGGTATTATTCTCTCCAATTTCTGATCCTCAAGTAGTATTGGAACTTCCAGGATACAGTTTGGAAATTGAAGGGTAGTTGGCAGTTCGTAAGAGCCTAAGGAGTTTATGACCAAAGCCCCCCTGGTATCCTCACCTCCTCTTGCTGGGCTGACTAGAGTTCCCTAACGACAAGACCTCTTGCCTCATTATTGGTCTATACTCATTAATGCAAAAAAAAAAAAAAAAAAAAACCTTGGAGTAGGTTTTATTTATGTTGGCCTTGAGGAGGTCTAACGCCATTAAGAACACTACCCCATTCAACATTCTATGCTCACACCAGAATACTACCTCAGTCTCACAGCAATCTATACTCAATCATCCATCTTTTAGCTTGATGATTTTAGGAAAGATCAGTACCTAACTTACAATCACAAAAATCTTTTTTTGAATGCATCACTTTTAAAATAATAACAACATCAAGGTAAATTTCTTTAAGTGGCAATACCTTCCAATAGTCTTCTCGGATTTTCCATTCCTCAGGACACCTAGTTGGACTGAATCTAAACAAGAATTTTATTCTTGAGAATAACCCATTTGGGGTTTCGTGGACCTTTGCTTGCAATAAAAGAAAATCTTGGTTAGTTTAATTGCAAAAAGTATTCTTGCGCAATTTCATCTCAATATCTCTTATATAACAAGGATTAGCGTCTGTGATTACCCATCAAAGGTTTTGTTCGATTAACATAAATCAAAAATATTAAATCTTTTAGGGACACAATACCTTCCTTGTACTCACTTAGGTTCATCTTATACAAACCTAAGTTATCCCTTGGAATTTGTGGTTAAGAATTCTTTTAAAAATATTATATGCAAGAATTTAATAAAAATATTATTTTACAAATGCAGCTTTTGTTGCCCATTCATGGGATGAAGGCTTGCTAGTTGGTTTTATTTTTAAAAATAGTACCTGAAGATCCATGACGAGTACTTGGTTGATGGTATTCGCAGCTTCATTTATAATCTCCGTACCCACCATTCAGTTTGTAGTAATTGTATTTGCAGTGTTATTAGTAGCTCCTGCCTCTGTTGCCTTTGTAACCTTCTTCTTCGGGGCCATGGTCTTCAATCGCAAGATTGAAAAATGGATTTTTGGTGAAGAAGCTTGGGGGTAATTAGCTTGACAGAATTTTGATTGATGGGGAGAAAGGCGATCACTAAGAATTTAGAAAAATCGAGAAGAGTTTTGATTCCTTAGAGAAATAGGATAAAAGGGATGGAGGATTCGAATTCAAGAGCTCGCGAAGTATCCTCCTTGTCTTTGTGATGAGGATTCCCATCCTCGCGCTTCTCTTGCCCCACTTCCTCTCACTCTATACTCCTAAGAAGGGTCTCTCCTCTCTTGTTATGGCTCCTCAACAACTCCCCGTGACTTATTTATAGCTAAATTGAAGAAGAAGTGTTATAGCCAGAAGAAGAGCTCTTTATGGAGGGTATCTTGGCAAATCAACAATCTAGAAGCTTTTAAGATGCAATTTGATGCTGGTGATTTGATCTTTGAGGCCCAAAGAGGCTGCCAAAGATGCCATGACTGATTCGCCTGGCTCTTGGATAATCTTGCTTCAATCATAGCCTCTCATTGAACTGAGAAGAGGGGGACTGCTGGAGCTTTCTGGTTGAGATTGAGAAGGGAGATTTCAAGTTTTTTTTCTATTTTTTTCAAGCTTTAAAGCTTAAAGTTTTGTGATTTATTTTACTTTCCAAGTTTTAAACGAGTTTGGTCAAATTCGACTTATGGCTTACAACTCTTGTTCGTGCAATAACTTTCGTAACAAATGGCTACAGTCCTTGTCAATCCAGAAAAATGTCGGGTTATGATCCTTAGACCATTTTTCTTGAGATCTTCTCTATTTAATGATTTAGAGTTCTTCAAGTCCATTTTGCGAGAAGTCGGGAAGATTGGAAATTAAAGTCGAGATATCACATGTTCTCCACTTGTTGCATTCATTTTTGGCTCAATTTTGGGGGTTTTGTACTATTATTACAATAGCCCATTCTCTCCTTATTTTACAATCATAATGACAAGTGCTTCTAGTGCCTCTAGGGATAGTACTATCTTTAAATTGATAAGTTGTATAGCAATAACTTTAACTATTGGAAGACCGAGATATTGCAAGTTTTGATGTAAAAGAAGCATGTCAAGCCATGAATTCAAAGGCACAAATCCAAAATATATGAATGTTATTACTTTGGATGACCTTAATGAGGTATGTAAGTCCACTATCAATTTGTCTTTGTCTAAGCAAGTATATTTTAATGTCATTGAGATGATTGACGGTGGTGCTGGCCGTTATGGGAGAAAATATGTGATCTTTATGATAAGTGAAGTCTTACTTCACATTTCTAGTAGTTCAAGAAACTTGTGGGCCATCATATGAAGGAAGACATGCCTATGTCTACTCATTTGAATGAGTTTCACTCTATTTGCAGCCCCAGCTTACATTGCAGAAGATCATCTTTGATGATAACATAAGTCTATGCCTTTTCTTGTCACTCTTTCAAATTCTTGGGATACCTTCCGTACTACTATTAGCACTAATGTTCCTGAGGATGGTTTTAAATTCTCAAATGTAGAGGAAGCATTTATTATGGAGGAAGTGATCAAGAAGAATGTTAATGCACCCCATGCCTCTCATGCTCTTACCTTGCTCTTACAATTAGAGGTAAGAATGATACTAGAGGAAGTTATGACTATCATGATAGAGACTAATAGTAGAATAGGTCTAAGTTTAGACCTTGTGGGCAAGGTTGTAGTAAATCATATGGTCCTAATTCTTCATTTACTTGTCCTTATTGTGTGGACAGTAAGGATATTTTAGGCTAGGTGTGAGAAAGGCAAAGGGAAAGTGTGGGACAATGCTAAGATATCTAATGATCAGTGTATTATTAAGTCCACTCTCAAGATTAAGGAGATTAATGCATTGGAATATTGTTCAAATGATTATATTTTGGTACTTCTTCACTTGGTGCCACACAGTTGAGTGATGGACTAAGTCTTTATTCTCTCAGTGCTTGCTAATTTCTCAATTCAAGTGCTTCTTGTCATCTAACGCTATAGTAAGGAGTATGCTTGGGAGATGATCATGTATGTGATATTGTTGGCATAGGTGATGTATGCTTGCAATTTCCAATTGGTACTTCCTTTGTTCTCCATTATGTATATAATATATTGGATTTGATCAAAAGTTTTATGTTTGCATGACAGTTGAATGTTACTCAATATCATGTTTCTTTTGGTGATTCTACATGGAAAATCACTCATGGCAACCTCATTTTTTGTAGAGGCACCAAGATTTGTGGTCTTTATCCTTTACGTATCAATGGATCCATTGATCATGTATTAGATGTTATTTATCTCGCTCATATATCTTTGTGGCATCACTATCTGAGATACATGTCATTCAAAGGAATGAAAGTTTTGACCCTGTTAGAGTATTTCTTGCCCTTGGACTATTCATGTTTGGATTCTCAATGATCATTATTTATATGGCAACCATACCTATAACACTCATAAGAAGCCTAGTTCTACATGCATGGGTGAGCCCCTAGCTCTTATGAATTTGGATGTTTGTGATCCCATGCCATGTTAGTCCTTGGGGGGGTGATAAATACTTTGTCACATGTATTGATGACTTTTCACATAAAGCCTATGCATATCCTATCAAGTAAAAGTTAGTTTTAGCAATGTTTCATTGCTTTGTTGCTTTGGTTGAGAACCAATCTAGGTATAGGCCAAAATACGTAATATTTAATAATGGGGGTGAGTATGTCTCATGTGCCTTTGAGTAGGGTTGTGACAATCGAGGCTTTAAGTATTAGCTAATTCCCCCTTACACCCCACCCTAGAATGATGTCACAGAGCATATGAATCAAACCATTCAAGAGAGGGTCAATAGTATGCTTAGTCATGTATGATTACCTTATACATTTTGGGTTGATGCATGTACTACCACAATTCATTTGGTTAATAGATCTCCATGCACTACTCTTGGTGGTAGAGTTGTTGAGGAGGTATGTTCTGGTAAACCTCCCTCAATTGCACACTTGCAAATCTTTGATTATGAGGCATTCTATCATATTCCCAAATACAAGCGCAATAAGTTGGATCCTAAGTCTATCAAATGTATCTTTCTTAGTTATCCGTAGCCATGATGTTATGTTTCATGAGGAAAATATGCATAAGCAACCTGAGCATGTGATTGAGGTGCATAGGGTGATTGTTCAAGAGGATCCTCCTCTTACTCTATAGCTATTCCTAATTAGTTAGTTTGCAGCTATTGTTGATGCTCCATTGCCCAAGATCTATTGATTGTGCAGGATCATATTGATTATGGGAAAAGATGACATGATGTCCCAAACCCATATCCAGTTTTGTGATGCTCTATTAGAGCCTCACATCCTCTTGATTATAATGAATTCACTATGCATTATATCATGGTAATAGATTTTGATAAACCCATACTTATGAGGGGACTATGTGCAGAGATGATAGTTTATCATGGGAGAGGGATATGCATTTCGAGTTTGACTCACTCTAGAAGAATCATACTTAGGATTTGATTTCCTTGCCTAATGGAAAACATGCATTGCCATGCAAGCAAGTGTAAAAGATAAAGATCAATCATAGTCACCCTAAGCTAGCATATAAGGCACATTTGATTGTAAAGGGTTTTAAAAGGGAGAAGGGAGTTGACTTTGATGATATCTTCTCTCTTATGGTCAAAATGACTACCCTTCACTTGGTTTTGGCCTTGGTTGTATAGTTAAATATAGAATTGTACTAGATATATGTTAAGATAGCTTTTCTACATGGGGACCTACATGAGAACATCTATATGCAACAGCCTAAGGGCTTTCTGGAAAAGGATAGGGAACACCTAATATGAGAGTTGAGGAAGAGTCTTTATGGACTTGTCATTCTTCTTATTTACTCTATAATGGAATCAACAATACCCCTCTCCTAGACAGACCTACAAATGAAAATGCTCTCCCTAGGGGTGTGTCTACCTTGTTGTGCAATACGAGTGCTCATGTAGGTGTAATTGGGAGGTGGGTCAAGATTTAAGCAAGCTTAGGGCATTATCCCATGCTTGAAGACCTAGTTAGTATATGGTTTTATTTTGTGGTGATGTAAGTTTCAAGATGTTATGTCATTTGATCAAGTTGGGGATATCCTATCCTTGATGTGCCTTGAGGTTGTGCAGAAGTGCAGCCAATCGATTGAAGCCAATCTTGGAAAGCTTCCATGTTGCTCAATCTCTCTAAGTATCCAATACCTCTTTCCAAGCATCCAAAGCCAATTTGTTTTGCATCAATTCCAACCACTAATGGCTACCCAAAATGTAATCAAATTGGGCTATTGCAACTCCAAATTAAACCTCAATGTCTGAAGTACCTATTTGACTCAAATCTAGATCCCAATGGTGAGAACATTACCTCTATCAATGTGAAGGTAGCAAGCATGGATGTCAAAGAAGAAGATTGAATTCTCAGCCTTCCCACATAACAAAGCTTCACTCCTCATGCTTCTTGCTCTCAAGAATGAGCTTCCATGACACAAAATGTCACTCTAATATCAGTTGAAAGGAAAGAAATGGTGGGATGTGAGATAGAAGCAGTGTAAGAGGACTGACAGAAAGAAGAGCATTAGAGTTATGTGGGTACAAAATAAATTGTATGATTGTTCTTTATCATGTTTGCTTGCTCAGATATAGGCCATTGGTCTTCATCCCAATAGTTCCTTCTTTCTCCTTTATTGAAAGTTTGCTATCATTGTTCAAAATTTCTATACACATCTCAATGAGCCTAGATGTGCCCTTATAGTAGGGCATTTTGTATCATTCCCAATCATTAGAGTGATGGATTCTTGCAAATGCTACATATAACTATATAGACCTTTTTGTGATGGGAGATACTACTATTCAATATCCATGAGTTAGTGGTACATATTTATTATGACAAGGAACACACTTCCTCAATGGTCGATATGAATAAGTCCACCTTTGATTCAACCATATTGGCTATCTCCTTTACTTTACTTTTCAAAGTATCATTTTTTTATTTGTCTTCTTGACATGACAATCTACAATTGCATGTCCTTTCTTCTTGCAATAGCACTCTCCTTGAACTTTTTCTTACTACCCTTCTTCTTTTTGTCACCATTGGTAGAGGAACCATCTTTGCCTTTTGTGTTGGCAAAAAATGCAACATCTCTATTACAACTTCTTGAAAAGATGGAGAGAGAGAGAGAGAGAGAGAGAGAGAGCTTGAGCTCTTACAAGACACAAAATACACAGAGAGAACGCACACAAGATAGGAAGTTGAAACCTTAGACTTTTTTCTTCTTCTTCTTCTTCTTTATATGAGTGTCGACACGTGCTGAGCTTGATATCTTTGCACTCCCCCTCAAGCTCAACTCCATGATTGTACTCTAAGTAAGCTTTAGAAATGCCAAAGCTTTTCTACTCCTAGGGCCTTGGTGAAAATATTGGCAACCTACTCCTCTGTATGCTCACATATATAAGATCTATGTCACATGCCAAGGCCCACTCTCTAATGAAATGGTAATGAACCTCAATGTGTTTCGTACATGCATAAAATACTAGGTTCCTAGTCACCAAATGTATACTACTCATGTTATCATAAACAATAAACAAAAATTCTCATGTCTATCTGCATCCCCAAAATCAATAAGTAACTTTTGCATCCAAGGCTACCTCATATGCTACCATAGCAACACCTAGGTACTCTAACTTTGTACTCGATAATGCAGCAATGGGTTGTTGCTTACTACTCCAAGTCATAGCCCCACTCCCAAAGGAGAATGCATAGCCACTAGTAGACTTCTTGTCAAATGCACTACCTATGAAATATACATCAATATAACCAAATAACTACACCATTGAGTCAGCCTCATAAAAGATACCATAATACAATGTGGCCTTGGAAACTGCAAGGTATGTCTCATACTATCCAAATGAGGCTTAGGAGGCACTTGCATAAACTAACTCTCTAAGCCAATTGTATAGTTACAAGCTAGCCTGATAATAATAGTGAAGATCAAAATTTCCACCATCTTCCTATACATTGTGGGATCCTCCAATATCTCACCCAAATCAACATTTAGTTTCACATTATAATCCAATGGCATTGAGATTTTGGCTTATAATCAACTATATCATACTTTGTTAACATATCCAAGATGTGCTACCTTTGTGAGAGCCATGTCCCCTTAGATGTTCATATCACCTTAATGCCAAGAAAGTATGTCAACTATCCCAAATCTTTCATGTCAAATTTTTGCTTAAGAAGACCTTTCACATGCTCCACCTCTTGCACATTATCACCCTCAACAACCAAATCATCCATATACAAGGCAATCACAATAATTCCCTTGTCACTTTGACAGCCATAAAGTGAGTGATCGGCATTTCCAACATGGAAACTAATAAAGACTTAGATACTACACTATCTTGTCATGCCATGCTCTTGGTGTCTATTTCAGCCCATACAAGGCTTTTCATAGCCTTCCACATAATCGGGGTGAACCATGCTCTCATAATCATGTGGCTGCTCATGTACACTTCTTCTTGCAACTCACCATACAAAAATGCATTCTCTACATCCATTTGATGCAAAACCCAACCTTTTGTTGTAGCCACTACAATGAGAGCTCTTACGATTTCCATCTTTGCAATTGGAGCAAATGTCTCCGCATAATCCATCCCAAAAGTCTATGCATAATCTATGGTAACCAATCTTGCCTCATACCTACTTACACTACAATCTGCATTATATTTTTCTTTGTAAACACACTTGTAGTATATCACTTTCTTTCCCTCAAGTAATGGCACTAAATCCCAAGTTTGATATACATGCAATACAACCATTTCTTCATCCATGGTTATCTTCCAATGCACATGACCAATAGCTTTCTCAAAAAAATGGGCTCAACTTATTGTATAACCTTTGCCATATATGCATAATGGTGAGCAACATAACCATCATATGTTAACATGTTTACACGATACCTTAATCTCATTGACCTCTGTACTTGTGGAGCACGTTGTGATCCTTTTGCATTAGTCTTGGTTTCCTTACACCAAGTGTACGAACAACTAGAATACTAAACTCCTCATCCATACTTTGATCTGAGCCATTAGACTCACCATCTACATGTGAATAGCCTACACAAACATATGGCACACCAAAGTGACTCAGTCACCTTTTATTTTCCTTTGTGATACATTTTCCACCAAGAAAAGTTGGTAAATCAAGTCATTAAAGGCATACATAGAGCTTATTGTTGTAGAGAACCTAAGCAGTGGATATAGTACCTACCCTTTGTGGTTGAATTTGCTTACAATGCATCCTATTATCAAAGCATTCAAATGACTTAGTTTCAAGAATTATATGGGTAGAAGGTGATTCAACAAGGAGGGAAGAGAAGGATTCATCCTTCTTCTCATACAACACTCCATCAATGTGAAAGGAGCATCAATTTTCCTTCCTCCCATTCTATCCATTGTTGAGAGAGCTTACTAGTGCTCATAGCCCAAGGACTTCTTGCACGAGAGATGAAGCTCAAAAACTCAATACTTGTGGGAGTATCAACAAGCTTAAAAGAAAGACCAAGGCTTCAAGCTAGAAGATGGCTCCTTGATGAAACTTCTACTCTACCATTTTGTCTAGCTGGACAACATCAACCTATTACTTGCAAAAAGACTCCAAGTGTTTCCTAGTCCCTCCTCCTACCCTTGTGATTTATTGCTTTTGATTAGTCATAATAGGTTCTACTCCCTAAGAGTTGAGATTATAATTATCTTATGGTTTTTTTAAAAGAATATCTCTATGTCATAAGTCATGACTTCAATTCTTCAATACCTAAGCTAGTTCGTTATTACATAGAAATAGTGGAATGAACACTCATTAAAAGTAAAGGTTGATCGTGAGATTAGAATGAAGAGAGTTGTTCATGGATTTTTCTTATAAGGTAGGGACTCATATTACTTTATATTAGTATTTTTGGTTCTCAATTGATCATGTTGTAAAATATCTAAGTGATCCCCTAATAAGAAGGGGTTACGATCAACCTACATAATATTAATAACAAAGTTTGTATCCATAGGAAGTACACCATGAGATTAGTAACCTTAGTCTCTTTTCTTGATAACCAAATGCAGTCATTAAGGTTAAGAATCAAAACATGGGAAAAAACTACAAGCAACTTGGTGACCCATAGGCTGAAGATAGGAATGAAGATAGATGTCTAATGATACAATAAGGGAGTGATCATGGATTGTAAATATTGCAAGTCCTAATGGAAAGCTTATAACCTTGGAAAAATGTGGAAGGGACTTGAGAGGTATCGCAATGTAAACACTAGGGGGATTGTCATGTATCATTTTATGTGATTACACTCTAAGGGATATGTTTTGGTTTGTATCTTCTCTTGTGGGATATTTGAAGAAAATTGTTTTTGGTTTTGATGAAATGTTTCAAGATATACTTGTTGCTTTGGAAAAGAGATGGTTTCCTAGTTGAAGATAGGTTGATTGCCCTATTTTTGAATTTTGGAAAAGACATGGGCAGATTCATGGATCACACTAGGCCGTCCCCAAGGCTAGTAGTGGGAACCCTACACCAAGGGGGTTTTTCTAGCTACATCAAGGGCTAGGATCAACCCTGTTTACTAGAGGTCTCTCCATAAGGAGGACATTAGTTTAGAAGGCAATAAGGACATAAATGTGGTAGGTAATTAGAAAAGTAAAGAAAGCCTATCTCGAAAGAAAAGTAAGAGGACAAAACCCTTTATGGGTTCATCCTAAGACTGGGTGGTCTTGGTTAAGTCAAGAGCTTTCTTCAAAGTTATGAAATCACACGTTGACCCAACTAGGAAGTCAAGTAGAATCCTAGCTTAATGTTGTTTAAGGGGATCATAGTAACATTATGCCCTATGGATAGATGGATTGACATGCTGCACTCCCCCTCATTTCTCACTCTTTTTGAACCAAGCACAACATGGGTCTACTTCAGTTCAAGTGTGCAATACTCTTTAGAAATGTTAGAGAAGTATGGGATATCAGCATGTAAGCCAGTGGATACACCACTAGACCAAAACATAAAAATGGTTCATGACGGATAGTATGTTGAGGATATTACTATGTCCAAGAAGATGGTTGGTAGCTTGATTTACTTAGCCATAACAAGGCCAGACTTGAGGATTCAATGGGAGTGATAAGCCAATTCATGCAAAATCCATGCAACTCACACTTGGATGCAATGAGGAGAATGTTGAGATATGTCAAGAAGACACTTTATTATGGTTTTTTGTATGAGAAAGAGATCAAGCCTACATTGTTTAGGTACAAAAATGCAACCTGTAAAAACAAAGCATGCTGAAGTGTGCTATCATTTCATTAGAGAGAAAGTTATAACTGGAGATATGTCAAGAAGACACTTTATTATGGTTTTTTGTATGAGAAAGAGATCAAGCCTACATTGTTTAGGTACACAAATGCAAACTGTAAAAACAAAGCATGCTGAAGTGCGCTATCATTTCATTAGAGAGAAAGTTATAACTGGAGAGATAGACTTGGTAAACATCAAAACCAATGACCAAGTTAGAGATATCTTTATCACTACATTAGGTACAGATAAGTTTGAGTACTTTAGAAGTGCACTTGGGGTATTGTATCTACAAGCTCATTTTGAACTTGAGGGGGAATTTTGAGAAATAGAACATAGCTTAAGTGATGTCCTATAGCTATGTTAAAGTGGAAAAGAGACTGTGTGTAAAGTGTCAAGTCAAAGTACCTATCCACTTTGGGAGAGATACTCGCTTGTGTACATTATGAAGAAAATAAGAATAAAGATGAAGAAAAAGAAGATGAATTGAGCCTCCACATCTTATTCCATCTCCCTTCCATGACACATCTAAATCAAATCCTTTCACATTCCAATGAAAGGATCGATGCCTAGTTACATTAACAAAAACTATGCTTGGGCTTGGAGAATAACTTGAAACTGTAACCCTTGAGAAAACCTTTCAAACCCTTGGAAAATAACTTGAAATCAAAACCCTTCCAAAAATGTTATTGCAGACCAAGCTTTTGTTAGAAAAGACAAAGAAGGTTGATAAAGATGAGAAGAAAAAAGAGAGCCAGATGTTTTGCAAATATATTAAGGAAAAAGATCATGTCATTGAGGAGTGTCTTAAATTGAGTATGAAAGAGGATAAGAAGAAAGAGGCTAGTATAGCTATTGCAGATGCATCTCCTTCTAAGTCAAATCTATAAAACATTGTGCAATATACACAATGGACATTTACTATGCAATGTAATTATTGCCCTTTGTTACATGATTATTGCACGTTTTTTGTGTGTTCATATGTATGGTACTTTGATAGTAGTGCCACAAAGCATATGACTTATCTACATAGTGTGCTCACTTCTCTTAAGTTTACCCCTAAGGGTAGTATTATGACATGTGCCAATAACTCCTCTTATTTTGTCAAAGAACTTAGAAAATTTGTGCTAACTACTGTTAATGATAGTATTTTTGCACTTTGCTTTATATGTACTAGAAGATTGAAACGATTTTTATGTTAATTTCTGCAATTGCTAAGATCATCTCAATTGTGAAGTTTGTTTATGACATATATATAGTTCATGATGTCTCTTATGGTGTTAGAATTGTTGCATCTGGTTCATTATGTCATGGGCTATATAAGCTATGTTGAACAATCATCTACCACCACCATCTTCAATGACAATCAAAGTTCATTGATAGTTGCATAGAATCTAGTGTTCCATGCACATACTAAGCACATTGAGATTCACTATCATTATGTTAGGGAAAGACTCTCCACAGGAGAGATAAGCTTGGCCTGTGTGCCAATATATGACAACCTTACAAGTATTGTCACAAAGGCTTTGCCTCGTGTGAGAAGTTCAAAGTTTTCTGCAATGCTTTGGGCTTACCCCCCTTTGTGGATTGATCTAGTCCATTGAGCATGGCACTTGCCTATATATGAGTGCCAACTCTTGTTTACCACACCATTCCCAAGGGAGATTTGTTACCCTATTTTGGTAGTGATGTGTGTGGACATACTTAGGACCACCAAGGCACCTTTTTCCCTATTTAGAAGGTTTTTTTCCCCATCCTTGCATATATGCCTATTTACTTTAGGGGAATACTTAGTCTTGTAAATATTCTCTATTGACGCTACCCATCACACTTTGAATTGTGCTCTCAAACTTCTTCTTTTCCAAACTGTGTACTTGCATTCCTATAACACTAAATCCATTGGTCTCATGGTTTTGATGGGAAGACTCTCTTTAAAGAGACTCATATTTTTAGTAGAAGGATAAATCAAGCCATGGCCTATGAGATAAAACCCTTATCTAGCAAATAATAGATCGATGTTTGATGTGTTGATGATGTTGATGATGATGATGATTCCAAGAAGGGATGTATGCCTTCTCTTTGATGTTAACATGGAGACAAATCAGCTTACTCTAATACCAAATTTTGTAGCCCATACAATAATATTAGTTAAAGTTGGAGTGAACACAAATTGAATGAGAGAAAATACATACAAAAGTGCATGAGATAAGCATTGGTAGAATCTTCCTCATGCATGTATTTATGGATCAGCATTATCTTTTTGTGCTCAAAATACATTGAGAAAGCATCTTTTTTGGGGCTATTACTTCCTTTGTGTGTATGATATACTTTTTGCCTACTAATATGTAGCCTCTACGTAATAAGCCTATTCTAAGGTTATACAAAAAATATTGTCTAGCCCTTTAGGCTTTCTATAAAAATTACCACCAACTAGATAAATTGTGCATGTGTACACACAATAATACTACACTTGGGAGCACCCAAAAAATAATTATGTGCTAGTAGTGAAGAACCAAAATTAATTAATCTTGTGCATTTACTCAAAATAATTATTCCACATTACTCTGTCTAATAATCTACTCACCATGACATAAGACACATTAGTTCCCTGCCATCTATCTACTAGGCATAATGCAAGTAATGTTATAGGCAGTACCTCACCTAACAAGTCATAAATCATGCAATGAATAGATAATGAAAATTCAAAAAATATATCTTGCAATATTTTCTAGAATTAGTGGCTTAATTACATTGTTGAAGGAGCTACAACTTTTGTACTACTTGAATCTTTGAAGAATCTATAGTTATTTCCTCTTCAAGATGATACACCCGAGCAACACTTCTCTTTCAATAGCAAATACAAACTTGAAAGAACCAAAAGATATGACAACTGCCAACACCTTGCGAAGCACAATTTAATGTGCTTTAGATGATCTAGTTTCTTGCCAAATATACGAAAATAATTAATGGAAATTCTCATTAAAGTATTGAGATAAGAGCCAAAAAATTTATGCATTACTCAAAACTTTACAAGACCATTCTTAAGTCCAAAATTCATAGTTGTGTTAACATACACCCTATTCTACAATTAAAGCAACCTTATCCATATCTTTTTGAGACATTGGGATTTGACTATAACCTAAGAAACCATCTAGAAACAAAACATTTCATATCCAACCACATTTCATTAATTTTTTTAGTTATCCAAAAATGTAAATAAACAAATAATTTTTTTCTTATATATAAACAAATAATCTTCTCTTCTTACACTCTTTTGAGTTATCATTGGTTATTTTGTGGTGTGTACACTTTCCAATGATATTGTGCATATGTGATTTCATTATCTATCATGTATCTCTACATAAACTTGAACACAATAATAATCACTTATAAATTCTCATCAATATGTGCATTTCTTCCTAACTCAATCTATGAATTAGCTCTCAGTCTACATCTTTAAGTGTATTTTAAAACTTGCACATCAATTTCTACATACTTATACCATCTCAAAAACCTTATTTAGCAATTAGCATAAGGAATAGCCACTACTTTGCCTTCATCTCCAGTTACTTATTCAAATATTCTAACATCCACACCATTTGGTTTTGTTTTTCCCATTCAAAAGAATCGGAAAACTTCCTACTTCATAGGATTTAAAACAACGTTTTTTTGGGAACTCCACTTAATAATGTGGTCAATGACGAATCATTGACATCCATTTAGATCTAGCAATTTTGTTTATTTGCATATTTTATGTAAGCATTTGAGCCTAGTCAAGCTTTGCTTCATGACTTTAATAATCATTTATTTGAATTGAAAATTGAAGTGCATAAAAGAATGCGTATAGCCTATACAAGACAGACGTGTGTGTGTGTGTGTGTGTGTGTGTGTGTGTGTGTGTGTGTGTGTGTGTGTGTGTGTGTGTGTGTGTGTGTGTGTGTGTGTGTGATCCTACCACTTGCTTTGAGTAGGCCTTCATAATTTATTGCATGGGTTAGGTTTCCAAATGTACCATTTGAATACTCTTTTCTTTCAACTTTCTTTATGACATCAATAACCATTTGTAATCACATTAGAGTCCATGATATTTTTTAATACTTTCTTTTGCTAGTTTAGATTGAGCATATCCATCACTAAAGCAAATTAAAAACCATGTTCTAAGGTGCATTTCAATCAAATAGTATACCACCTTTGCCCCATTCCTTGTGGAACAACTCCACCTTAAATGTTCTTTCAAGATAATTATCATGCTTTTTGTCATGTGCTTCTCATACAATCATGATATGTGAAACCAATTCCACACCTTCAACTGAAAATATCGATCTATCCTTCCTCTACTGGCTTCAATGCCCAAAGAACATTATGCATGTAACTACTTGTCTACACTTTCAACCTTCACTGTAGAACATTGGACAGCCAAACACACTTGATAGAGAACAATACCTTGCAATACATGAAGCACTCAGTGCTGGATCGTGATGTGCCAAAGGATTGACACCATGAATAATTTGGCAAATAGATCTCAGATGCTTGGGAGACAATACACTCTCCTTAGAAACTTCAAATTCAAGTAGCCTTCTAAGCAGTGCTCAAAAGAAATTATTTTCAAGCCCTTAACTTTCAGGGTGATTCAATTACACAACCAATATTGCGTAAACATTCTTACTACTTGTCAAGGTTGAAATTAGATTGGCCACATCTTGCTCTGAAAAAATAAGCCTCTGACCTCATTGCAGGTTGGTATGTTCATTTTCAACCAGGAAATTCACAATACAAACCAGGTTATGTGATCACAACTTTTAAGCAAACCCAAAATCTGAATTTGCTTCAAAATGAAAAATGGATCAAGATGATAACCTGTTATGTATGGCACAGAAAGGGACAGAGCACAGACTCAGATTTGTTAGAGGATGTCAGTAAGCTTAATAAGGAATATTCAGGCTCAACAAAAGATATCAATCAAAGAGGTAAACAATTTGCTTCTCTTTGAAAGATGCCTTAATATGCTGAAAAAGCCCATCAACTAAATCAAGCAGGACTGCAGCTACTTCTGGAGCAAAAGAAGAATTACATCAAGGTTGCAACAAATGTCAATCTTGAGCTGTTGATGGAAGGTCTTCTTTGAACCAACTCCGAAGGCCACCTTCTAAATGTAAAACCGTTCTATAACCATCAAGCTTCAACAAATATGCAGCAATCAATGATCTGCAAAGATACACAAGGCCATTAAAGATCTCTCTCTCTCTCTCTCTCTCTCTCTCTCTCTCTCTCTCTCTCTCTCTCTCTCTCTCTCTCTCTCTCTCTCTCTCTCTCTCTCCATAAAAGGTAATTGTATTAATTACGAAACAAGTGCAAGATAACATGGTTACAAGATATAGGATGGCTCCAAGCCATCATGTGTAAAATCTGAGACATCAAGTTGAGGTACAAAGGAAGCAGAGTGACTAAAGGGGAGGCAGAAGAAACTGCAGTGTACCAAGCAAGCAAATCTTGTCTAAGGAGAATATCTATTAACTCAATCAAGTTGAGTTGCTAATGAAGAAGTCCTTTCAAGTGGGCTATATGACTCAGCACACCCGATGAAGCATCAAAGATGCATGCATTCCTTATGGTCCATGTATGCCAACAACCCCAGAAGAGTAAGAAAAGAAAGAGCACTTTCATATCAGCCTACAAAGAGTCCACAAACTTGGAATGTCGTGCTGCTGAGCACTGCTCTTGCATTGGACAGCATTCTACTTGCTGAAATCTGTAAAAATTTCAGCACATTGAGACAAAAGTGTGAGAGTGCGCTGCAGAAGAGGGAATACAAACACGGAGGGGGAGAGAGAGAGAATGCAGAAAATAAGGAAGAGAAATCTGCACTGACTGAAATGAATGCTGAATACAAACGGGAGGCGGAAGGACACCAAAGAAAACTTTGCCGATGCGGAATAATGACCAGCAGTATGGTCACCGATCACCAAAACGCAGGCGGGGGAGGCCTACAGACACCTGGAGCTGCAAAGCGCAAGGTTGTCTGATGAATAGCACCAAGACAAAAGCCGCCAGCACCAAAACGCAGCTTGGAAATAGGTCGCCAGCATGAGAAGAGCCGCCTGGAGATGGAACGACAGCCAGATTAGCAAAACGCAGCCTGGAGGAGTATCGCCCAGCTGTAGGAGGGGCCGGCCTAACTGAAAACGCAAGTAGAAGAGGTTGTTGATGATGTGGTAGCCATTGGAGAAGGCGCCTGCAGCAAACGCAAGGATTGTGACCTCCTGGAAGGGCCACCTTGGCTGTTGGGGATAAGGCCAGCAGCAAACGCAAAGATTTGGGTGATCTCCCGCGTAAATCTCAGCTCAAGTGAGTAAACATTGCTCTTCTATTAAACTCACTCAATGTATTGGTTGAACTCCATATTGTTGCCTTGAGTGAGTTTAACTCCATTTTCAGCAGCTGGTTGCCTTGATCTAGAGTGATTGCCAAAGGTTGCAAGAGTAATACTTTGTATCCACTTCATGTATCTAGTGTGTGTGACCATATTGTTGCCGGGACCGAGTAGCCAAGTATTTATTTGTGGCATGGCCGGTTGGGACACATGAGTCAAACAGGAATGAAAGTGCTTTCTCATTTGGGTTACTTGCCTTGTCTTCATTATGCTAATTTTGAGCATTAAGATCATTGCATTTATGGCAAACATGCACAAACTTCTCACAAAAAGTCTGTCTTTACACTTCAGCATGTACGCCATGTACCTCAGCTCAAGAAGAGCTTGATCAGTACAAGGCGGCAAGATGATGATGGTTTTCATACCACCTTTGGTGATGGAAAATGGAAGATTTGTAAGGGATCTAGAGTGATTGCCAAAGGTTGCAAGAGTGATACGTTCTATCCACTTCATGTATCTAGTGTGCGTGACCATGTTGTTGCCGTGACCGAGCAGCCAAGTGTTTCTTTGTGGCATGGCCGGTTGGGACACATGAGTCAAACTGGAATGAAAGTGCTTTCTCTTTTGGGTTACTTGCCTTGTCTTCGTTATGCTGATTTTGAGCACTGCGATCATTGTAATTATGGGAAACATGCACAGACTTCTCACAAAAAGTCTCTTTCTTTGAAATCTTCTCCTCTAGAGTTAGTACATTCAGATGTATGTCAAATGCCAGGATTATCTTTAGGGAAAAAGAAATATTTTGTCACCTTTGTCGATGATGCTACACGGAAAGTATGGTTTATCTTATTCGTAGCAAGGATGAAGTACTTAACAAGTTTAAAAATTTCTTGGCATTGGCTGATAATCAGACAGATAAGACACTTAAGTGTCTTCGCTCTAACAATGATAGGGAATATGTGTCTAAAGCCTTTCAGGCATTTTGTGACAGCAAAGGGATAAAGAGGAAACTCACTGCCCCTCATAATCCACCCCAAAATGGAGTTGCAGAGCATATGAATCGGACCATACAGGATAAGGTCCGTACGATGCTGTCTCATGCTGCATTACCCCATGGTTTTTGGGCAAAGGCTGTTATGACAGCCGTTCACTTGATTAATCGGTCACCAAACAGGTCTTTTATGGGGGGGGGGGGGGAGTTCCCCAAGAAGCATGGTTGGGCAAGCCACCTTCATATGCTCATCTAAAAGTATTTGGCTGAGAGCCTTTTGTGCACATTCGTAAAGAAAAACGTAGCAAACTTGAGCCAAAGTCCTGTAAATGCATTTTCCTAGGATATGGTGACAAGGGTGAAATGGGATATAAATTGTGGAATCCCGAGAAAAGGAAAATAGTACGCAGCAATGATGTTATCTTCTGGAAAGATCGCATGCACAAACAACCCGAAAAGATTGAGGAGGTCCGTAGGGTTGTATTCCGAGAAGAAATACATTTTGGACATCAAATGTGCCTGCTGTACAGCAACAAATACCTGCTGTAAATAAACCTGTAAATGCTGGAAATGACGCTGGAAATGATCAGCCAGCTATTGCCCATGAAAATGAGCCATTACATGTGCAGGAACAGCCAAGACAGCAAGCTGTTAATGCTGATTTGCAGGCTGAAATGCCAGGACAGCATGTTGAAAATGGAAATTTGCAGGAACAGCTAGCAAACAATGACCATTGGGTTAGGAGATCATCTAGGGCTACTAGACAACCTGACAGATTTGTTCCTAGTGCAATTAATGTCGCTGATTATGTCATGTTGACAGACTGTGGTGAACCATCTTGCTTCAAGGAAGCAATGGACAGACAGGACAGCAAGAAATGGTATAAAGCCATGCTGTCAGAAATGGAATGTCTTGAAAAAAATGGCACTTGGGACTTGGTGCAGTTGCCTAAAGGGCAAAAAACCCTTCCATGCAAATGGGTTTACAAAATGAAGGTCACTTCTGGTTCCTCGCCAAAGTACAAAGCAAGATTGGTTGCAAAGGGATACAAGCAAGAGCATGGAATTGACTTTGATGAGATAACCATTTTGGGGTTGGTTGCAGTTGAGGATATGGGGCTCATACAAATGGATGTAAAGACTACATTTTTACATGGTGATCTGCATGAAGACATATATATGCAGCAGCCTGAAGGGTTTGTTGAACAAGGGAAAGAACAAATGGTCTATAAACTCAAAAGGAGTTTGTATGGGCTGAAACAAGCACCAAGAGAATAGTATCATAAGTTTGATACATTCATGCAGTCCCAAAGCTTTCATAGAAGTCAAGTGGATCACTGCCTATACACCAAGAAGGCAGCAAATGGCAGCCTTATTATCTTGGTTTTGTATATTGATGGCATGCTAATTGCTGGCAGGGATACTCATGCCTTGGATTCATTGAAGCAAAGTCTTCATGGCAGCTTTGACAAGAAGGATCTGGGTGATCCAAATCACATTCTTGGCATGCGAATACTCAGTGATAGATCTAAAGGTTTACGCTATCTATCTCAACAGGAGTATATCTCCAAAGTTTTGCAGTGTTTCAATATGGAGGGGGGGAAAACAATCAGGGTTCCATTGCCTCCATATGTGAAACTCACTGCAGAGGACAGCCCTACATCTGATGATGAGAAGGTTGAAATGGCCAAGATACCATATGCTTCAGCTGTTGGCAGTTTGATGTATGCTATGGTTGCTACACATCATGACATTGCTTTTGCAGTGGGAGTGGTTATAGCAGATACATGGCAACCCTTGGCAAGAAGCATTGGGATGCAGTGAAAGGTATTATGAGATACCTCAAAGGCATAAAGGAGTTATGCATCTGCTTTGGAAAGCAAAAGGCATCTGTTGTTGGCTTTACGGATGCAGACTATGCTGGTCATGCGGACTGCAGGAAGTCCACTTCTGGGTATGTGTTTACTTTCACAGGAGGAGTAGTCTCTTGGAAGTTGGATCTCCAGGCTACAAAACTGTGTTGCATTGTCTACTACAGAGGCAGAGTATGTAGCTGCCACTGAGGCATGCAAGGAGACTTTATGGCTTTCACGTCTGGTGGGAGAGCTTGGCATCACAGAGTTACCTGTTCTCCATTGTGATAGTCAGAGTGCTATCATGCTAGCACAGAATCCTGTCTTTCATGCAAAGACAAAGCACATACAGGTGAAGTATCACTTCATTAGAGATGTACTTGACAGCAAGAGTATTGAGCTTGTCAAAGTGCATACAGATGATAAACCTGCAGACCTTCTCACGAAGGGTCTTCCAGCAAGCGGTTTGCTCATTGTCGACAGATGATGGGAGTTGGATAGATATATTTATTTCAGCTTTGTACATACTTAGACTTAGCTGATTTTTTTCTCCTCTTAAGGCACATTGCCTTTAGGTGGGAGATTGTTGGGAATAAAGGGCCATCGTGCCTTTTATATGTGCACGGGTGTGAACACACCCTTAGCACATTGTACTTTCATACATATATCTATCTAAAACCTAAAGTGGTACACTCGTCATTGTACCAAAAACATGTTCACTCTCTACTCTGCTCACTCACACTCTCTCTGTCTCTCTCACTGCGTGTAATGTCTATCTGCCTCGATCTTCGTGCCTAATCGATTCCTTCACAAGAAGCACAAACTTCCAATCACACCATGGATGCAATGGTTGTAACACAGGCAAAGGAGAGAACCCATGAAGACAGTCTTGTATTGACGACCAAATGTCCCTATATCCACGAGACACCCTAAAGTACTGACGAATATGCCTAAAAGAATAAAGGCGGGGCTGCCTAGGAATAAACCCATTAGAGACTATCTTCAACCCTAACCTAGGCATCCGATTAAACTTATCTCGCTGCAAATCTATGTGGCCAATCCAACAACCTTGAGGAAGCCAATATTTCTCCTTGCAACGAATTTTCCTCCTTATGAATATCCGAAGGACGCCAGACAACAAAACGAAGCATCTCCTTTCAAAAAGCAATTAAATGAGAAAGGAGAAAAGACTGGGAGACCTTCATGTGCCTCGCAGAATTAAGCGCATACCACCAAGAAGCATGAATAGTCGTCCTTCCATGAGAGATGCCAGTCTTTTCTATGAAGAATTTGGCAATATCTGACCAAGGATGACACTGAATACATAGACTCTGCAAAAGGGACAACACAAAGCGGCCATATGCAAATTAACATCCAACAAAGCTGCACCCCACATCCTTTTCAGAGTGGTCACATGCTGCCAAGAGATCCATACCTGCCCCAAACGATTGCCTTTCTTTTTCCACAGCATAAATCTGATAGACTAGACCACTTCCAAAAGGGACTTCTTAGTCCAAGGCAGCAATGGCAGAAAGAACAAAATCATACTGATCACGATGCATTGAGCCACTTTTAGCCTAACATGAAGAGGCCAACTCTGAGATTTCCAGTATATGAACCTTCATGGATTCGGGATGCCATCCAATCCAACAAAGCACGGGGAGCAACCTCCACACCAATAGGATATCCCAAGTGTCTAGTTATATTGCCCCTCAGGATCACAATTCCATTCCATCCCAACGCCTGCAGATCATTCTCCGTACAAGAGAGAAGGGTGGATTTCTGAGTATTAATGTGAAAACCAGATGCCAGAGCAAAAAGGTTCCAAGCCACCATTGCTCAATTGACATTAATAGGATTCGCCTTGAGGAACATAAAAGAATCATCTGCCAAAGATTGGCCCACCAGCTGATCACCGCCAAGAAGAGATAAGCCAACTATCTCACGGACAGCCTTGCCGAAGAGACCGAGATAAGGCGATTTCCTCCATAATCCCTCCATTAAGAGCAATATGGGCCACAACACCCTGATTGATGGTATTAACTAGAGAAATCATACGGGAGCCAAAACCCATTGTAAACATTAATTGCTGCAAAACTCACCAACTGACATGATCAAATGCCTTCTCAATATCCAACTGAAGCATAACAACCTGCTGGCTAGAAGCTTTGGCATAATCGATTCCCAACTAGACATTCAAAATGTTGTGCATTATATTCCGACCTTTAATGAAACCATATTGACGTGGATGAATGAGGTGCGGAAATACTTTCTGCAATCTATTGGCAATGATCTTGGAGAAGATTTAATATAACGATCCCATAACTGAAATGGGTCTCCATTGTTTCAAAGAGGATGGAGAGGGAACTTTGGGCAACAACCTAATGACTGCAATCTTCCAATCTGAAGGCATCATACCCGAGTTCCACACCTGCTAAAACAATCGAGTTAATGGGTCCTTAAGCAATTGCACATTGGCTGAAAACAGCTCATTAGGAAGCCCATCCCAGTCTAGACTTTTCCTTGGAGGCAAGTGAGACAGCATTTCTTCCACTTTCTCTTCAGAAACATCGGCCTCTATTAGATTCACCCATTCTTGTTCGACCTGATTACTAACCAGGCCACAAATGTATGTTCAAGCAGAGAGAACAGCATTTGTAAGGATCTCTTGAGGCCCCAATAAGGCCCTATAAAAGTCAACAATCATCTGAATAATGGAGGCAGGATCAGTCACCATATCACCTTGCCCATCTTTTAAGCGCACAATATTTTCCCGGGCATATTTTGATGCAGACGAGCAAAAAATTGATGAGTTAGATTGTTGTTATCATGTAAAGCTTCGGCTCTGGCTAACAGTTTGGATTTTGCATACTCCTCTTCCTGAAGAGATTGGACCCTGCCTTTCAGCCATTCAATGCAAGTGAGCAAGTCATCATCGGAATCCCCAGTCTGACACAAACCCAAGGAATGGGCTAATAAAGCTTGAGCATGTTGCAATTCAGCTCGAAACAAGGAAGCATCCTGAATACCATATTGTCAGGATAAGGCTCGCGCATTATCCCTAAAAACTGCCTATGCTTCCATTCCTATAGATAGAACCTTCAAGCTAAAAGAAGCTATCAAGTGCTGAACATCTACCAAAAACTGATTTTGCTGCAAAAAAGATTGATTAAACCGAAGAGCCAAATGGGCAAGGAGGGCCTTGAATGCATGAACAGGTCTGTGGCTCATTTCCAGGACCAAAGGGTAATGATCTGACAGAACATGTTGTCTTTCCACCCGCATATCAATAATTGCAAGAAGAAAGGAGTCACTTTGGCAAATGTAGATTCTATCCAGTCTGGCCCAAGTATTTGGATGTTGAAAAGAGCAATAAGTATATCCGGCTTGTGATGGATACATCCAAGACCACATGTCCTGCTTCAAAGATGCCGCTTCAAGAGCATCCCAAGCCTGCCGCTCAGGACCATCCATAACCAAATGCGGAGAGGTCGCCTCCTCTGCAGAAACACAGGCATTAAAGCCACCTATAACAAAGCCTTAACGAGCCAAGGCCAGGCAGTGCAAGTCATCCCAAAGCTGACGACGATCCCTTGCATTAGAAGAAGCATACATGCCTACAATCCACAGAACCTCCCCCTCATAACATATTTCCAGGATCAAAAATCGGCCACGGGTATCTTGAGAAACCAATGTTGGTTGCAGGGAGGATTTGGTAGCCAACATAACTCCCAATTTGTATGGAGCGTGACCACTAAAAAAGACCGCATAATCCTTATACACATAAGAAGATCCAGCCAAAGAATGTTGTTTGTGTCCACAACACAAAAAACGTCCCAATTTCCGGCAAGCACAACTTTCCACAACCGATATTGCTTGCTACCCGAAGAAATACCTTTTACATTCCACAAAGCAAGTTTCATGATCAATCAGAAAATAAGAAAAACTATTGAACCATCGCTTTCCCTTTCCCTTTTACATCTATAGCCTAGGCAGCCTGGAATCTCTCCATTTCAGTACGTGTGACATCTATAAGATCTGCTCTCTGCAGACCCACAATCAAAGCTCGGGAAGGAAACTGCAGTTGCTGGGAGCAGAAAACGTCCCGAGGAGGCACAAGCCTTCCCCGAGCATCGAATCGCAAGGCTGAATCAGAAGTCCTATCTTCCACTGTTGGGGTATGCAAAGATTGAGGTTTCATATAAAAACCCCTACCTCTGCGTTGGAAGGTCTGAGTGATTGGGGACGGCGAAGGATGGACAGGATTCAATCAAGAACCTTGCCTAGCATTATAAGGAACCACAGTGACCCAAGAATCCTCCTGAGGAGAGAAATTCTGCCCTACCACAACCGAAGGCTCCCCACCCTCGTGAGGGGCATTCTTCTTGCCTTCCTCACGACCTTGTTAGGGAAAGTGCTCCGGATCAGGTACTGTTTGAAACATGTGCTAAGGGTGGTGGTCTTGCATTTCCATATCTTGATCCATAGGGCCCTACAATACCTCTGTATTTTTGTCGCATTCCGAAACGAAATGGCCCAACTGACCACATTTGAAACAGTGACTTGCAAAAGTACCCCATTTCAACTCATACACCAACGTTTGGGTCTGCTCTCTCCAGACCCACAATCGAAGCTCATGAAGGAAATTGCAGTTGCTGGGAGCGGAAAATGTCACGAGGAGGCACAAGCCTTCCCCGAGCATCGAATCACAAGGCTGAATCAGAAGTCCTTCTATCTTTCACTGTTGGGGTATGCAAAGATTGAGGTTTCATATAAAAACCCCTGCCTCTGCATTGGAAGGTCTGAGTGATTGGGGCGGCGAAGGATGGACAGGATTCAATCGAGAACCTTGCCTAGCATTACAAGGAACCACAGTGACCCAAGCATCCTCCCGAGGAGACAAATTCCGCCCTACCACAATCGAAGGACGCTCCCCACCCTCGTGAGGGGCATTCTTCTTGCCTTCCACATGACCTTGTTGGGGAAAGTGCTCTGGATCAAGTATTGTTTGCTGAAACATATGCTCCATTGAAGCAAAATGTTAAGCTACTTGCAGATGTTGGCCATGAGATTGAGAATGTCACTATGTATAGACAAATAGTGGGTAGCCTAATTTATCTTACCATTACTAGACCGGATCTTAGCTATTCAGTTGGACTGATTAGCCACTTCATGCAGAAGCATATGAAGCTGCACTTGGATGCAATGAGGAGGATCTTGAGATATGTGAAGGCTACATCAAATTATGGTCTATTCTATGAGCATGGTAAGCCTTTGGAGCTTACACGATATACAAATGCTGACTCAGCACGAAGTACCTATGACAGGAGATCTACTAGTGTGGTAGTCTTGCATTTCCATATCTTGATCCATAGGGCCGTACAGTACCTCTGGATTTTTATCGCATTCCAAAACGAAATGGTCCAACTGACCGCATCTGAAACAGTGTCTTGCAGAAGTACCCCATTTCAACTCATACACCAACGTTTATAAGGCCCTACAGTACCTCTGTATTTTTGATCCATAGGGCCCTACAGTACCTCTGTATTTTTGTCGCATTCCGAAACGAAATGGCCCAACTGACCGCATCTGAAACAGTGTCTTGCAGAAGTACCCCATTTCAACTCATACACCAATGTTTATAAGCCTGGAACTTCAAAACGAATTTTTGTCGAGCAATGTTTGCCTGTATCCCACAGCATACATGCCCCATTCCTATTACGGGAAGCCAGCTAAGGTTCCACTAGAACCTCACCAAGGGTTCTCAATACCATAGGGAAGAGTCTCCAAAGATGTGCAAGAAAATCCACCACCTCTACCCAAATTGGGCAAGCCTATCTCAGCATGTCCTGAAATTCAGCCATGGGCGTCCAAGGGACCACATGAACTAGCTGCCCATCCATAAACAAAGGAATGTGTTGCAAAACAAGAGCCCGTACTTCCGTAGAACGAAACAGAACCTCAAAGAACCCTTCGGGCCATCACAAATCTCTTCAACCAGGGGAACCTGCATATGCCCTGAAGCATCATCTGGGCACTATTTGGATTGACAAGCATAGACTACAGCCAAGCACGAATTCTGGTAATCAAAGGAGTCCTTCCAGTAAAATAAAATATGGCTGCCCTCTCATGGAAAGCAGCTATCTGTTTTAGGACCACGTCGGTTCCCATGACTGCTGCTACTTGATCCCCTTCCGGTAATGTGTTAGCTTTATCCTCATTATTGTGGGCATAATCCGACATAAGATGATTGGCAGTGGCCAGCATGAACTGTAAAGACCCATTAGGTTGCAGACAGGAAACATGAACCTCAGGCTGAGGCAAATTTGGGCCAAAGGCCGGCTCTTCAACCAACATCCTACGACGTTTGCCCAACTCTTCACTATCCATCAACGGCCCGGGTTCATCTGCCAACGAATCACCATCCTAAGTCAGCCAAGTCTTTGTCATTCCCTTGCCGTTCTACTGATCGAGAAAGGCCAAATTGATACCATTGGATTCCTACAGGTTTGCCATAGCAAAAGCAAATTCCAATCTCACTTTCTCTCTCTCAGAGCAGAGCAGAGCAGCATAGGGAAGAAGGGCACGCAGCGCAGGGCAATGGCTGATCGCAGGCAAGGCAGGTACGAGCACATGCAGACGAGCCAAACCGGAGCACAGAAGCGGGGACCCGCAGTGCCTTGGTCCAATAGCATGCCCCCTCTCTCTCTCTCAGTCGCTCTCTCTGTTAGAGCAAGGCGACGTAGAACAACAGGTCACACCCCAGTAGGCTATGCTGATGGCTAGGCGGACACTATACCTGGATGAGGCACGCTTCCTCTGACGAAGACAGGTTTGCATGACGAGAAGGACCACAGCGGGACGGTCAAATCCGGTGGGTGTGGATTGGCGCGACAGCACAGCTCCGTCCGACAGGGCGCGCAGGTCCAAGCGAAGGCAACAGCAGCGACCCGCAGATCAAACGAACGGTGGTAACACTAGGCGCACAAGCAACGGTATCCTCTCTCTCTCTCTCTCTCTCTCTCTCTCTCTCTCTCTCTCTCTCTCTCTCTCTCTCTCGCGCGCATGGAGATCCTTAGACTATTACATGATGCAGACCTCGACGTTCCATTACACGAGCTAACTCAGCAGTTCAGTGAGGCCCTACACATCGTTGTAGGTGTAGCCTTCCCACACTCACGACCCACACAAAGAGCCTCCACCGGGGTGAGACCTTGGAACAGCTGGTATGATGATTAGTGCCGTGAGACCAAAGCACGGCTACAGAGAGAGATAGCACTGGGGTCCACTACCCACAGACAGGCACAAATACTCTTTAGACACCTCACACGGTGGAAGAAGAGAACATTCTTGGCCCAGTTGCTAGAGCAAGACCTATATCAGTTATTCTTGAGCCAGGACTCTAGAGAGGCTTGGAGACTTTTCAGAGAGCATTGCCCGACCACACCTATTACGTCCACCGCTGTATGGGAGGAGTATGCAACTAGTCTTTATACTGTGGAGGGTCAGCCACCTCTTCCTCACCCACTTGAGCCTTGTCCAGAGACCACCACTTTCTTTACAAAAAGTAGGGTCCGAGAGGCCATTAACAGGCTTAGCAGAGGAAAGGCACAAGATCATGATGGATAAGTAGCCGAGCACTTGATCCATGCTAGAGATTTGGTGGCAAGATTCCTAGCTTACATGAAGCAGCCATGAGAAGCAGGAGGGAGTTCACCAATGACAGCAGGCAGCAGAAAAATGCAAGATTGGCCACATGCAACAGGTAACGACCACTGAACAGATAATGACAAGTGTGAAGGGGCCAATCTATCATGCAGATAATGACAAGTATGGAGGGGCCAACCTATCATGCAGCAATTAGCAATCACAGGTTCACATATCAGAATACATGCATGTGCAGCAAGCAAAGCCTGGACTGCAGGGTGAAGCGCCAATGCCAATGCTAGAAGAAACACTGATCTGTGGCAAGCAAATGCAGCAAGGATTCCATAAGCATAGCCTCTGTGGTCAGTAAGCACAACCATAAAAACACAGAAGTTATGCCAGCAAACACATGCAAAACTCAATGCTTGCAAGATCGTGAAGACCCATAATGTCTAATACCAAGTCAAAATGATGCACTGAGGAAGTAACACATAAGATATGCAATTCATTAGTGTGCAAACAAAGCAACTACAACACCCAGCGCCATAGCAGCCTCTCTCTACATCCAATCTCACGCCCAAGGATAGCTACAAAGGGATGCAGAAGTAGAAGTGATCCTGCAAAGGAGCAAGGGTGCATACATACATACATACATATATACATACATACATAAACATACATACATACATACAGCTCAAATGAGTGACCACCACTTCAGAGAATACAGTGGACACAAAGTAGAGCTGCCATGGTTGTACTTAACTTTCCAAACTCCTGCAAAGGTGTGATTCCTGCCAATTTAATGGCTGGGAAATGTGCTAGAACAAATTGGCATGCTTCCCAGCCCATGATGCTGGTAAAACATGCCTGTAAAAGACATAGCATGTAAAGGAAGGGCATGACTCTTACAATCTTTAAGTCTATCTAACTGGTTAAGAGTTGTTACTTTACTTCAACAAGGCAGGAACTAGGGCACATAGTTCTTCATTTGTGTATGTTCCTTTTTTGTTCGCACTTGATTTGCAGAGGGTGTTTAAGATCTAGTGAGACTAATTCCCAAGGATTAGAGTTCCCTGCTTGGCCACTTTGGGCCGATGGCCAGTCACCATGACACCGAGGTACCCAATCCCACAATTATTCACTCCTCATAAGATACTTATTAAAGTTTCCTCTTGTGACTTCGTATAGTGGTTCACTTCTGTGTATATATACAAACCCTTGTATCTCACATTTCATACAATCACTGCAAATCTTGTCCTCGCTCCTCTCTGATTTCCTCCTCGAGTTAAATTTCTGATCTGCAAGGTGATCACCAGGAGTACATCTAACTGTTCTGAAATATTTCCTTTTCCATTACAGCAGCTAGCACGAGAGACAAATTTACAGTCATGAAGAAAACAGGCAGACATCTCAAACAGCAGCTACTCAGAAAGCTGTGAGACAACTTGACAATTGATATGCACTAATACAATTACCCATTTCTGCAGCTGAAACTGCAAAATAATTAAATACGGTGGAATAAAATATATCAGAGTTTTTGGGCTTGTGGTGTCTCCAAAATAAAAGGGAAATAGCTTTTTATGATATCCACCAATCAAATCATGTTTATGATACCTGCCAATCAAATCGTGTTCTGTATGAAGGAGAGTAATCCGTTAACCTACACATAATCTATTTTGGCAGCTTCTAATATAATTGGAAAACAAGAAATAACAGAGCAAAGTACAAGAGCATGCATATGTTAACTGCAAACCATTTCCATGCCTTCAAAAGCAAGTCCCTTTTGGACATGGCTGTACTAACATGAACACTGGTACAACACTACCTTGACTGTTGGCCCTCAGCCAAATTTGCAGAGGGCTTCATAGTTCCACCCGTCGAACAGGCAACAATGATCTTTGCATCCTTTTCAAATTTGGACCGGACCTCTGCAACAACATTCAGTCACACAGATTCAAAGTGGTGGATTTCTTGTTTCCTGTGTACTAACAGATGCTACTCGTGCACAAAAGAGAAATATTGTGATTGCATACAGATCATTTGTTCTCTACTGTCTTGCTTGTACACTAGCAGATGCTAGTCATGCACTAAAAAAGAATACTTTGATTACATACTTAATGTGTCCTCTAGCTTCTTGCTTGTGTAATAACAGATTCTATTTGGGCCTATAAATTTATATCATTTTCCAACATAAGCACATGTGTCATCATCCAATAATAGCATACAAGAAATCTTTCAAGTGCAGCAGTTTGAATCTTTTCAGGTACATTGCCAATTGTCTGTTTCTGCCACAAACAGTTCACCAAATGAACCATATAACAATGCTAAGATTGTTTTTATATCTGCAGCACCATATTGAACCATATGTGCTGACAGTACTGAAAGATTGACAAAGGTTATTAGGTACCATGTTGATTTACAATGCACTTGCACTGATTTGGCTTAGAATGGATTATGCACTGTCCAATTCTACAGATAATACTTCTTTCCTGTGCAGGGCTGCAGAAAGGCAACTAAGGATTTTTCATCAAGTTTGCAGAAAACCCAAAGGTCTTGAAAATCGATGCTCAGCTGCAAGAGTGATTGGGAAAGACCAAAATGGCTCTTTTCAATAAATCAAGCATGAATTGCTAACTCACAAGGACACCAAGACTTCTAAATTACCCATCAGTGACCAATACAAAAGTAATAACTTTCCCTTCAGATGTAAAGAAACTCTTGCCCATTTAAAAAATGGCAGTAACATTTCACAATTACAAAGCATATCAGAAGTAATGTTGCTGTCTCTGCCACTAAGCACACAACTGAAGACTAAGGAGTTCTTTCCATTGTTATCCTAGCACATGCAAGCACTTCAGCATACTTAACAAGGCAAAAGAAAATTGTTATGGAAAATTCACCAAAGAAGCAATGCATAGAAAAGTAACTACTTTTGATTTCACTCACTCCTGGTCAGCTTTCAAGGAGAAGCATGCAATCCATCAAAAGGACTCAGCTACCTTCCATTAGCATCTACTCTTCATGAAACACATACACTGAAGCCTCATGCTATTGCGAAACATGAGGAATGACTAGAATCTTAAGACAATTACATTTCCTGATTATATGAACAAACAGCAGAAAATGACCCAAATTTTGTGTCTTCTGCTTTGTTCCACCAAAAAAAACTTGTTCAGCAATGTAATGATCCTAGCAATTTAATGCTTCATTCTTCTCCTCATACCGTTTAGAAATTCAGGGTTCTCTTCTGTTCCTGCAAATATCCCAAAGAAAGCAAAGGCAGCCCGCCTAGCAATATCCCATGCTGTCCACTCTTTGATAAGCCTATATACTTGAGCATTGACTGCTCCAACTGGATGGCCCTGCATGACAAGATTTCCAAGAACTTTAAGCTTGCAACTCCAATCAAGTATACTGCCAAGCCTTATCACAAGGTTGCCAAGTCAAAAGAGATAGTAATTTGCATGTGCATTACTTGGCCATGGAAGCAGATAGATCATAGACAGATTCAGTTCAAAAGGTAAAGAAAAGATGGTAAAGTTATGAACCCTTTAGCTTCATGGTAGGAGAGACAAAAAAATAACTCCCATTAAACAACTGAAATCATCAATTTTCATCTTCCTCCTTCATGAAGAGCACAAGCACAAAGAATGTAGAAAAAGAGACACACTGCGACTATTGAGACCTGTTTGGCAAAAACATGGAATTTGGACTTGTCTAATTAAAAGCACCTAAAAATGTTTGTTAGGAGGCAGAAAACTTTACGATGAACGCTTTGGTATCCAGACCAGCCATTTAAATTAAAATAGTTGCAATAGAGCAACATGCCTTATCAACAGTTTTGGTAGCTCCAAATCACTTGTTTTGATGGATTTAATGCGTTGTTTGAAAGAAACAGATCTAGAGTGTATATATACTTAAAACTTGTTCCCACCATCTTAACTTGCACCCAGACTTATTGCTGCATCTGATAATCTGGGGGAAATCTGCAACTGGATCTGAAGTACTCAGAACTGGAAGGAAAACCAACGACTAAGCCTATAAGCACCTGGAGGAAATAACCCAAGTGAGCGATAGAAGATTGAAGATTAGCTAGATTACCCATCCCATGATGTTCTCTGAACAACAACAGAAACAGAAAACAAGAGCAAAACAGCTAAACTGACGACAACAAGATGAGCCATAAACAACCGCCAGTTGTATGACCAGTAAGGGGAAAATACAGCACAGGATGGAATGAGAATAGAGATCAATCAAGATGCTACAGAGCCACAACAGTGCCTATAAATAAGCTGAAAAGAAAATATTACAATGATCAATAGGCCATAAACAAGAAGAACTGGGAACTGTGAGTGCGCACACTGGAAAGGAAAGCCCACAAGGTGTGAATAAAGAAGAAAAGAAACAGAAGGAACGCAGAGAATTGACAGAGCCAACTGACTGAAAAACTGAATGATTCAAGTGGAGGCGAGGAGGAGGAGGGGTGGTGAAGAAGGCGCGGAGAATGAGAAGAGACAGAGGAGGCGCAGAGAAGGGGAGGAGACGGAAGAGGCGGCGAAGGAGGCCTGCGAAGGAGATGAGGGCCGCGAAGGAGACGAGGAGGATGGCGGTGGTGCTGGCAGCGGAGGAGGAGGAGGAGAGGAGGGAGCCGCGGAGGAGAAGAGAGGAAGGGGGCAATGAGGGAGGGAAGGTGTGGAGGCGATAGTGGAGGGAAGAAGGTAGCAAGAAATGGTAGGGGCAGTAATAGATAGGACATGTTGGAGAAACTGGCCAGCCTGATCAGGCTGATGCAGGTCGGACCTGTCATAAATGCCACAAGTGCCAAATAAAATGCACTAAATTCTGCCCAACTGCCCAGTAATGTCCGCCCTGCCTGTCACCATAAATGCCTGCGTGGAAACAAGGGAATCAGGCTGCCAGGTGACAAATGCAGGGAGTGGACCTCCACCTAAAATGTCTGGGTAAAATGAACTGATGGTCGAAAACACTGTCAGAGCTCCTAATGTGTTCATCTCACGCAGATTGAGCCTCACAAGTAGGAGATGACCATAAATGACACGCACAATTGCTAAAATCCCCTCTCAAATCCTCAATGTGGCAGAAGGCCAAAGGAGATCGAGCCAACTACCATAGCCCAATGGGTGTGGAAAGGCCTCAAATGGATCACTCCAAGGAAATCTAGTCAGGAATGGGTGAGCCAAGCCTCTAACCCAACTAAGCGACACTAGTGATGAAGAGCTATCGAAGGCGTCATAACCTGCTAGAAAAGAGCAAAGGGGACCAAGGGCTATGGGATGGACATGCAAGCTGCAAGTAATGGTGGCTCAACGACAAAGGAAAGAGGCTGCCACATGAAAGAAAGTCCCAATGCAGTCTTCAATCCTAGAAGAAGCTCCTCACAATCCTAGGGACCCCGTTTGAAACAAGAAGGGCTAGGAACTCCACAATCACATCTCCAACATCACTCTCCTTTGAAAGGGATGGGGGTAGGAGGAAACCACTAGAGCAAATGATGGGGATGGGTTTGAACCTATACTGGTTGGTGCACAAATGGGAATGGGTGCGGCAATGTAAAGATTCCTTAGAGGGTCCTTCACACTAAAAGAGGAGTGAAGCCGATATAGCCTCCTCTCTTTCCAACATGTTGCAAGAATGGCTCTTCATGAAGAGTCTGCAATAAGCCTACGACAAACCGAATACCAAGTCTAGTAAGATCATAGATGGAAGCCCAAGCACAAATCATGTAGGACTTCCAAGATTAAGCTCAAAGATGGGTGGTCAAAAAATAAAAGCAAGGTGCCAACACCACAAATAAGTATCAATGTGATGCCACCAATGGTGATTGTACCCTCTCGTAAATGGAGATCTTAGAGCCAATCTCCTCATGGAATCATATGACTCAAAGCAATATTGTCAATGGGCCACAACCTCTTTAAAGATGAGAGAGCCAAACAAGACTCATCCAATTTATGGGTATGTGGAAATGCTAACTTAGTAGTAATGTTATAGACATCGAGAAACCTAATATCTTCTAGAAACTTCTAGAAGATTCAAGAAATTTCTAGAAGATTCTGATATTCTAGAAGTTTCTTTGGAAGATTCTGAATCAACGCTTACGTCAGCACTTACATCAACATTATTTATATCATTGCTTATGTCAATGATATTTGTGTCATACACAATGTCATCATCTAGAAGCTTCTCCTTAACCTCCTCAACTCTAGCATAAATACTTCGCCTACAAGCCCATCGGTCTTGCCAATTCCAGTCGCGAAGTGAGGTAAGTCATCTCAAGTTCCAATTCAAGCCATGTATCGCTAGTTCTTATCTTGTCTTGTCTAGTCTTTGATATAGACTTGCATTGAGGTTTTATCTTGTATCAAGAAATACACTGTCATACTTCGTTCTTTTGTAGCAAAGAAATAAGTTAAGTTGTGATGCAACAATCCTTGTCCTTGCCAAGCTCTTGTCACTCTCATAATAGTTTGGAAAGACTCCATACTTGATCTTGTCTAGTTATAATGAATATGGTGACAGAAAGTGTTGTCACCACTTTACAAAATAATCAAGAAATTTTTCAAGAACCTCGTGAGAGTAATGCATAGTTACAAGTGGAGAAACCCCAAGCTTGGGGCTTAGCCATCCAAGACCTTTAAAATCCACTCCAAGAACTCTAAGAAGCAAGTTTACACCAAGAAGGCTTTTTAATATCTTGTAGCTACCCTCCTAGTTATAGAAAGGAGCCAAAGATGGAACCAAATGCAATTGCTCATCCATATGCAACTACAACGCTATCCTGATGATGCTTCTGAAGTGGGAATTATCAACACACTCCTCTTAGGTACAACCCTCTCTTGATTCACAACCTTACTTAAGAAGGAATCTCCTCTACTTCATGATTTCAAAGATTTTACTTGAGAATTCTCAACTATTTTAGGAGATACTAATAGAGCTAGAGTTACCAAGACCAAAATAAAAAGTCTACATCAAGGATCTAAACTAGCATCAATTTATGTATCTAAACTCCGACAACTCACTTGTAATTTACCTTGGCATAAGGTTTATTTTATTACTTAATTTAATTGGGGATCAAATGATTACGTAAAAGATCTTTTGTTGACAATGCCAAAAGTTCACGCATTAAGTAACTTCATTTCTCAAGCAATAGAATGTGATAATTGACTATTTGAGAGACATCAAGAGAAGCGTCATAGGGTTCATTCAGGATGGTTTCATATGTTTAGTACGATACGTTCAATACGCAAATGCGTGGTTTAGTACATACACAAAATTTTTAAGAATAAAAAATATTGTTTCATACGTTCATTTTAAAAGAACATTTAAAATTATATGTAAAATCAACCTACACAAATATAAACTGTACAACTTAAAGATAGTTTATCGAAAGCACAAAGTTTTTATAGATTTAAGTTTGACAATAATTGCAAGGCCATATAATAGTGGAAACTTAAAACTAAAGCCGGATAAACCGTAATATGTTCGATTGAGTGACGACATTTGCCATGGCAGATGCTATAGCCTATAACTCAATGCTCATAAAAAGACTCTAAATAACAAAATACAAAATGACTCATCACTCATAAGGACTCATCATCAAGCCCAAATAGATCTGAAGTTGGAGCCCTCGATAGAAGAAACCTTAAACACCTCACCAAGGTTCCCATCACTGATAATGTTCCCGTTATCATTATACTTAGGCTCTCTAACTAGAGCATCCTCTGCAGCCTGCAACAACTACATGTGCAGTGGAGGAACTCCCCGAGTCTCACCTCACATAGGTCTTGATGGGTGGTGTAGAGGTGGTCTTGATGCTCACAACTCAAGCAATAACTAGACGCCCTCAAATCAGACTCCATGATTAATCTCCTTGAGCTCCATGTAGAGATCCCTAACGATAGAGATAGGAGAAACTTGGAAGAAGTGAGGGAAAGGCAGAGAGAGAGAGAGAGAGTAAGTAGGGTGCTTAAAGAAAATATAGGCTTAAAGAAGACAGAAAAAAATGAGGAAGCTGCAAACTAATTTTTGTCGTGAAATAGAGAAGAGGGGACTATTCTTTTATAAGGATTGAGCCTTGAGGTGAGGGAGAAGAGAAAAGGAAATCTAATTCATTAAGGAGGGAGGAGAGTGAAAGAAAAAGTAAAGTTCAAACTTCAAGCTCCAAACAGTCCCAAAAAACGGTCAAAAAGTGACACTAGATTCTACACACAATTGAGAGTCACCTTTTTAGAACAATTCGAACACACGGATCCTATATGGAACCATATGGAATATTTCATATGTGCATGGAATCACAACCCTGGGCTTATTAAGTTTAGATGCCATGACAACAATTACATCCCAAGGAAAACAACAAACCAACATCGAGCCTATGCACACTGATTCAACCTAATTCAAATCATTGTTAACTCAAAAGAAAAGTAACAACAATACTATCAAAGATTATGTTTGCATTGTGGAGCACCTAGACATATTACTCGACGTTGGTGCTAATAAGTGGCTACAAGAATGAAACTCTTTTGTATCCTCATTTCCAATAAACATGGTTACTCAGCCACAATAGGGGCCATATGGTTGGGAGAAAATTAAAAACTCTTAAAAGGTCCCTCCAGGTTTACTAAGGCTACTTCAAGTTTTAGATTATCGGCAAGAGTTTATACACCACACCTACAACTAGACGCTAAAGCACTTTTGGACTCTGGAGCCTCTAGATATTTTATGGATGAGAAGTTTGCTAGGCAAGCAACATGGTATCACAATCCTAGAGAAATCTAGCCCAATTTCTACAAAAGTCATAGATGGCCATCCCCTCACTTCAGGTAATGTCAAATATAAAACTCATCCTATAAAAATAAAATCGAAAGACTTTGTATAACAAACAGACAATTCAATATTATATGTTACCTAAGAAATCCAATCATCATTAGTCTACCTTGGCTCAAACTACACAATCTCAATATTAATTGTAAAACTCAAAAAGCTGAATCAAAGCCGATACAATCTACTAAAGGAGAGAATGCAAGACCATCTTATGTTGAGCCAAAGGTATTCATGAGAGCAGCCAAGAAAATTCCTAATTTTCTAATATATGCTTTGCCAGCTGAATGTATGACTAACAAAGGTATGCAAGCTCCCACTTTAATATCATGATTGATAATGATATATTTGATAAGAAAAAAGTTTATATGCTTCCCGAGCACCGGCATTATGCTTGTGCTTTCAAGTTGCAAGAGAGAGCTCAGCCACCTTTTGTCCCAATATATAAGGTATCTCAAGATCAATTAGCAAAACTACAAAAATATATTGATAATAATCTAGCCAAGGGTTTCATGCGATACTCAAAGTCACTAGTAGGAGCTCCAATATTATTTATCAATAAGAAGGATGGCTCTCAAGTCTCTCCATATATGTGTCAACTACAAAGGACCCAACAAGATAACCATTAAGAATCGTTATTCACTTCTCTTGATCCCAAAACTCTTGGAGTGACTTGGAAGAGCAAACATATTCACAAAGATTTATCTTTGTGAGGCTAATAATATTATCACAATAAGGAAAGGTGATGAGTGAAAGACAACATTTTGCACAAGGCATGGCCACTTTGAAAATGTTGTTAGCCCATTTGGTCTCACAAATGCTCCAACAGTCTTTCAACATCTAATTAGTGGCATCTTTCGTGGGTACCTAGATAACTTTGTGACAATATATTTAGATGACATTCTAATATTTTCCGAGAATTAAAAAGAGCACAACCATCACATAAGGTTAGTTATCAATAAGCTATATGAAAAGGGCTTGTATACTAAATTGGAAAAGTGCTTAAATAAACTAAAAGTTGAATTCCTTGGAAATATTATCTCTCAAAATGAAGTCTCAATGAATGGGAAGAAGATGAAGACTTGCTGAATGGGAGACACCAAGATTAGTTCAAGATGTACAATGCTTCTTAGGATTCGCAAACTAAAAGTTGAATTCCTTGGAAATATTATCTCTCAAAATGACTTCTCAATGAATGGGAAGAAGATGAAGACTTGCTGAATGGGAGACACCAAGATTAGTTCAAGATGTACAATGCTTCTTAGGATTCGCAAACTTTTATCAAATCTTCATTAAGGATTATTTCAAGATCACCATACCACTCATGCAATTAACTAGAAATGATAAATTTATATAAAACTCTAATGCAAATAAGGCTTTTGTACATTTAAGCAAGCCTTCACTACCCCCATATTAATATATATAGATCCATCTAAGCCTTTCTTCTTGGAGACTGATCTATTATTAACTCTTTTGAAACATGGAGGCATCTTTTAGAGGGGGTATCCCACAAAATCATAGTCCGTACAAGTGTTTTGGAGTCTTATATTGATGGCAAGCCTTCTAGTGGCTCATAAATAAGCAATTCAATTCACTGCAATGTCAACTTATACAACTATTTTGCCAATAAGGTTTGATTTTGAACTAGGTTGTATGTATCCAATGTGGAAACAGCTTCACAAATATCCAATGTCTAGGTTTTTTATGTAAACACAACTCAAAAATATCAACGAATTGGGAGGGGGGGTATGACCGTCTTTTGGACCTTGACAACCTTTGCAAGCCTAAGGTATGCACTCACAACGTCTGATGGAGACATTGGAGCTCTGACAATTTTGTGTGCATTTATTGTGTTTGCCAGTCTATGTTGCCCTGTCAATCAGCGATTTTGCTCTTGTATGCTGCAATTTTTTCCAAGGAGGCCATGTCAGCATTTTTGCCTTTACTACTACTGCCAACTGCAATTAATGCAAATCAGCTGGATTTTTTGTGGCCCTAGACAGCTGATTGGCCAGATTTAGAGCTTTTCAGCTATTTATAGCTGGCTGACAGGTTGGGGCTGTCACACACTTTTTTGCCTCACAAGTGCTCCATCAAGGGGCTGCAGTCTTCTCCTTCTCCAGCATGGACAGCAAGCTGCATACCCTCCACCTCTATCAACATCACCATCGCTGGTGCTGTCATCATTATTCAGCCTGATGCGATGCCCTCATCGACACCTTGGGCTGCATGTAGGGACTGATCAATCCTCATTGTATTCAGCCTCCTTTGTTCAATGCACATCGTTCTTCTCTTTTTGTTTTCCCTTCTTTTCTCTCCGTGTTTGTGATCCTCTTCCATTGCATACTCTCATAGCACCAACTGGTAGTTACTGCATTCGGGATCCATCTCCGATTGGTGACACGTCCACACCTCCCTCAGCCCGCTCCCATGAGTCATCAGCTATTGGACTACTCTGACCTTGGACATTGTGTACATTCACTCATTTGCATTCAGCATGCATTCATTCATTTGTCAGATTCTACTCTTTTGGGTTTTCGTGTTTTTGCATTTTTGTATTTTTGCATTTGAGTTCATTGTGTTTTGGTTGTGATCATACACTCTCTATTTTCTTTTGCAAACCCTAGTGCATCTCCACACTCTGCTCTAGGATGATCTTACCCATCTTGTCATCGCAAGTATGGATGTACACACAACCCAAAGACTAAAAGATGAAAAATTGTAGCTTGAATGCCGTGTAATACCTTGAAGGGGGTCTTTTAAGGGATTGCCGCACCAGTTGAGGTTATGTACACTGAAGTGTTAATAGCCTCAAGCTGACCACAAGAGCTTTGTTGCGAACAACATAGAGCGGCCCGTGTTTATAACACTTTGGTTCCTACACTCTACAACTCCATTCCAAAAGGGGGAGTTCTGCTGCCTTTGATTAAATATGGAAATTTGACTAGCCTAAACAAACATTTTGTAAATGGTGAACTGTACTAGAATACGATGATGTTTTCTGAAACCTTTGAAGGCAATACCTTTTGATGCACCAATGACTAATTCCCATTGGTGGAAGAGATGATGTTGGCACATAAAGACAGGACAATGCAAAGGGGACATTTCACTTGCAGATACTTGGTGCTTTTCAACAACTGCAATAAGCTGACACCAAGAGGTTTGATGAGGCCTCTCCTGGAAATTATCCCAACTTACACATCAAAGAATCAAAAACCAGGGGAAATGCAGCAAACTCCTATTTTTACAGGGTGTTTAAAGGATTATAACTCTGTGTATGATTGAGGTCTTGCTAGTTCACTGCATAAGGAATAGGGTCTTTTAAACATATCGTGCATCAATTAGGGACCCTGACCCTCACACTGAATGTCAAGTAATTAAAAAATTGGACATGCAGCAAACCCCTATTTTTAGGGTGCAGTTAAAGGACTTTTGTGAACTTTGTGTATGTTCTACGTATTGCTGGTTCATTGCATGAATCCTACTTGTGTAGTGAGACACAGTGGAATAGGATGCTGGCAGTATCATGCATAATGACATGACAACCATGTATCCTCATAGACTTGTGTTACAATATCAAAATGACTGTTGATCTTAATCAGTGGTCCTGATGCTTTGAATATAGATGTTTCACAGCTTTATCAGTTCTTACTAAGTATATCTCGACTCCATCTAGTTATCTTAGTTTAAAAACTGGTCAAGGTTGCTGATCAGTCATAACTGGGCACACTCATGTGATACCTATTAGTGCAACCTTCCTAGGAAGATAAAAATTTCCACTAAATCCAAGTTAATGGGTTTCTACAAAACAACAGATGGAACGACCATCTCCTGAATATTCATATTCAAGTCAAAAGTGAAAATCAATTCCCACTCTTTGCTATTCACAACCAAGCAACAAGCTTTGAAAACAGACTAAAGGGCACACTAACATCTCTTTCAATTCCCTCAAACTGGCAACTATCTATACTTCAAACTGTATTTGTGTATATCTCTCTCCCTTTTAGTTGCATAATAACCTCCCCAACCTTGCAAAACATGTAAATACAAAATGTAAAAGAAAATATTAGCACACCTGATTGAAATCACCTTCAGGTCGAACATCCAGGATAGCATAACCATTTTCCTGTTGTAATCGGTATGCTTCTTTAGCGTTCACTGACCTGACCTGACACATGCAGCAATGAGCAAGTTAACTATTTTAGACAACAAAGACTAGAAAGCATTAGAACAAGCAATGACAGACCTCATGAGTGCACCACTGTCCATAAAATTGTGCCTAGTCACAATGTGTTCACTGGAGAAAATTAGCATGAAATTCAGGTGTACATCAACTTTTTGGTGCATTGCACACCTGATTTTTCAGAAGGTACTCCCTCTTCACCTTCCAATCTTCTTCCGCTGATCCAACTCAACATTATGAAAACACATGTCAGAATGGCCACACATAAAACTTCAAATGCACTACATCCTAGTCAGAGCTAATAAACTAGTAGCATCAATACCACTGGGCTTAAAGACTCCAATCTACCACATGCTACCTGATTAAGGCACCTTAAGAATAAATTTCAAACTCTGAGTTGATGTCTGGACTCCAAGAGCCAAAAGGAACCAAAATGTTTGAGCCCATATCATCGCTTTGCTGGGTGGCTCATGGGCAACAATTTTTCATACCCCCCCCTCAGACACTCCTGAAAATATGGAATCGTGCATCTTTAATGTCACCCACAAACTTGGAAAGCTAAGAAATGGTTCGTACGCTTTTGACTACTAATGCTATCAGTAAGAAGGTTTCAGTTTGGTTCATTCATGTGACATGGATAGGAACAATCTATACTGTGTTATTCCTTTGTAAGGGAATGCCAGGTCAAATTAGATTTAAAACCAGGTGATTAGATCCAACGAGGCAGTAGACCAAACATATTTCACTGTAAAAGGTACTTCTACTAGGGGTTTTGGGTGACTTTGTGGCAGGCAACTTTGCAAAGAAATGTTTTATATGCTTCTGACAACCACTGCTAGCAGTAAGAGAATTCCATGTTTTGATCATGCATATGACATGTATAGAAAAAAACCCATGATGGGTCATTCCATTGTAAGGGAATGCCAAGTCAATTGGATGTAAGACCCCATGAATTCAACTGTGAGAGGTAACTATTACCAGGGGTTTTGGCTGTCTTTGTGGCAGCACGGGCTCTGATTGAGCGGCAAGTGCGCGTCTTCGAGAACCGGCTGCGTACCACAGGTGAGTCTACACTGAGAGCCAGTGACTTGGCCGGTGGGAAGGCCCTGCAGTCACTAGCTGGGGCACGGCACATGGGCGGGAAGGCAGGGGAGATGGAGCAGTTGGCCGCCATCGCCAGATGCTTCTTCCTTGATGATATAAGGAGGAATGGATACTGAGCCTATGCCAATGTCAGGCGTGCCAACTGGTCTGCCTGCAACCGTGATTTGTTGAGAGCATGCCCAATTCCTTGGTGTCGTGAAAAAGACGAGAGGGAGTGTGCGCGCGTGTGTGCAGATAAGAAGAAATTCGCCCACATCCAAGGTGGCCCAATCTCATCTCAGTTACTGATTCCATGCACTTCCTTTTTTTAATTTCTTCTTTTTAATGTCACCATATCTCTCAATTCCACTATCTATGAAAAACATTTATGATAGACTGCTAACTTGAAATTATGGAATGATTTTTAAATCAAAGTACATGTATTTGTCATTTTTATAACTAAAGGTTTTACAAATTATTACTTTTTAATGTATTTTTGAAAATTTTGCAACTCATTTTACACTACACGTTGGTTTTCTGTGAACGTTGCTCAAGTCTCAAAATTTATAAAAATTTTGAGAAATTCCCACAATATCAAAACTTACCCTAATGTTATCATCCATCTCCAACGTAGCCCAAGTGGTTTGAACATGTGGGTGTATATATCGGTGCTTCAGTGGAACCGACCTTCAACTGTGATAGGCTGCTCATGCAAACTCATGCACATGAAGGGATGGTCTAACCATGGATGGCTATTTTTTTTTAACGCCCATCAAAGGCCTCCACACGCTGATTTTTTTTTGTTTAACCAAGCTTTTGATGGACAAACATAGATTTTCTTCATGATAATTCGGAGAACCTCAATTCCACACCAAAGTAAGCACCAAATCACTAAACCGCTTACCTTGGTGACCTTTTTGTGAGCATAGTCATTCATGTGTGAAAGGCCCTGAGGCATCTTTCAAAATTCAAGTATTCTCCAAAAAATAGTACCAAATTTCCTCCGGATCAAGTTTGCAATGTCTCTTTCATCCACCCTATAGTGCATTCAATAAAAATAATCATGAACACTATGAAACAAAGTGATATTAGATTAATCATCTCCTCATTGACCTAGAAAATCATGACAAACAATTCTCAACATGTTATATATAGCATTGATGGGACAAAGCTCTTACCACAAAAACATGCAAATTATGATGCATTGAGAAGTTTTTGAGAAATTTATGAGGGATGCCTTTTCCTTAAAGTATTGCTATGCATGTATTTCATCTCCTCTTATGACATCTTAAAAGAACGTTACGGGTCGTGTCACTCATAAATATGAACAAGACCATTGCAAAGTTTCATAGGTAAAGTGATCCCCTTTCATAATAAGTAACAGGGTTAAAAAAAGGTATCATGTGCACCTTACCTTTCTAGCAAGTGCTATGTGTGGCATTACCATCTTTTGTTTCAATTTTAGTTTGAGTTTATGCACATCATTAGGCAAACAAGCTCATCATATAATGAATATGGTAATGTTATATTACCAATGTGACTTTAACTTTATTTTCAATTAATTTTTAAAAGCAAAAATATTGTTAACAAATGTATGAAATAAATCAAATTCAGTTACAAATAATGGGGAGGACATTATTAACTAAAAAGAATTTAAAATGTAATGAAACATATCTTACTTTTATTAATTATACATTATGCATAGAAACCTAAAAGGAATAATTGACAAAATAATATAATTATTGTCAAATAAAACTTAAGTATATCATATTAGAGTAAAATCAAAAGTGATGGTAAATTTGAAAGCAAACATTACAAAAAATGTTCAAATCAATTATTTTATTAAGTATATAAAATAGCAATAAATAACATTCTATAAACGTATCATCTGCTCACAATCTCTCTTCCTCTTTCACTTTATGATCTTAACTAAGCACCTCCATACGAGAAGATAAAGGTATCCTTGTTGGTTTATGGTTTTTGCAATAGTTCCATGTGAGAAAAGCTAAAGGCTATCTTTTGTGTCATCAATTTATATTAGGTGCTCCACACTATGGCTTGTGGGAAACACATATAGTAATATATCAATAAAATAATAATACTTATTGTATACTACAAATGAATAAAGCTTGCCATTATTATAATACAATATGTTTTATAGAATATACTATCTAACATTCATTATAGTATATGTTTTACTAATACGATATCATATAATACACATTGAACATTATATATGATCGTATGTTAATACGATATGTTTATAATAATATGTTACATATAATACATAATAGAACATCAATATAATTTATATATAGTAACACAATATTGATATAATATGTATATGATATATTATATTAATATAATGAAATAAATCATTAATGTAGTAATTGCTAATTTGCAATACGCATATGTTATATATTATATGTTACGCATTATGTATTTTATATAATTTTATAAAAAATATTTTAACAATCCATAAATATGTTTATATAATACATATAAATATTACATTATTTAACTTATTAGTAATATAAGTGTATATATATTATAGTTTTATAAAAATATTAATCTATTAATATATTTATACAATACACATAAATATTAAATTGTATAATTTATTAATAATATGATAGTATCATTAGTCCAATAATTGAAACTATCTTAAAGGTTTATGTATCAATGCATATTATATTTTTATATATTAATATATTATATCAACATCTTTATTTTTACTTTTTAGGATAAAATCTAAAATATTTTTATTTTTAAACTATTTTTAAAGCAATATGAAATCTTTCTAAAATAAAAATTATTATCATTTCTTTAATATTAAACCTCTCATTAAAAATATTGCAATTAACATTGAGTATTAAAATATTTTTTATGTGTATGTTATGTTTTAAATTCTTATGTTATTTATTATATTGGACTTAATTATTGATTTTAAGTACTATGATTGTGATCAAAAATTAAATGAAAATACACATCAATAATCACTAATATTATGAAGTGACAACTTGAAAAATATTGATTATAAAAATAGATTTATTAGCTTCATTTTTTTGAATCATTAACTCTAATTTTTATTATACAATATACTTTAAATTATAGTATAATGTACTTAAATTCATGTGCATGTGTGCAAGTGTACATGTATATGTTTAGATGTGTGTGTGTACGTCTGCGTGCGTAAGTATTTATACATGAGTGTCCATTGTGTGGTCTCATAAGTATGCATATTCTCCTCTCATTATTTTTATATCCTCTCTTTTTTCTCTCTCTTATCTCTCCTTTCTTCTTCTTCTTCTTCTCTCTTCTCTCTCTCTCTCTCTCTCTCTCTCTCTCTCTCTCTCTCTCTCTCTCTCTCTCTCTCTCTCTCTCTCTCTCTCTCTCTCTCTCTCTCTCTCTCTCTCTCTCTCTCTCTCTCTCTCTCTCTCTCTCTCTCTCTCTCTCTCTCTCTCTCTCTCTCTCTCTCTCTCTCTCTCTCTCTCTCTCTCTCTCTCTCTCTCTCTCTCCTCGTTTTTATTTTCTCTCCTTTCTATTTCTTCCCATGTCTCTCATCTTTCTTCATCTCATATATTTGTATGTTGTGCGCGCATGTATGTATATATGTATGCACATGTGTGTATGCATTGCACGTATATAGTTGTGCACCGATATGTGTGTGTGTGTGTGTGTGTGTGTGTGTGTGTGTGTGTGTGTGTGCGCGCGCGCGTGTGCTTTTTTTTATCACTCATATATGTTTGTGTGTGTATGAGCATGTATGCACATGTGTATATATGCATTCATATGGGCGCGTGTTTGCATGTGTACATGTATATGTATACATGTGTTTGCATGTGTGTACATGTACGTGTATATATGTGCATGTATTTTGTTCATGTGTCTTTATAGCCTATGTGCATTTGTGCATGGTTTTAGAGTAAATATACGTTGCATGAACATATTCGGCCCCATTAAAATGATTACTTAGGCTACAACCCAATGGCATCTTCCAACTTTCCAATTTCAAGCCTTCTGTCTCTCTTTTTTTTTTTAACTCAACTCATATGTTCAATTAAAAGAGAAATTCAATTCTCTTTTTATAGTGTATGTGTATTTGTAGGTGTTTTAAGTGCATATACACATTGAGTGCATGTATTCAATCATTAAACATTAAAATATCATATCGTTTCATGTATTTAATTAAAAAAGAAATTCATCATTCTAAAGAAAAGAGGACACACACAACCACATTCAATTTTTTAAAAACTCACCCTTCTCCTTTTCATGATCATATCTCATGTTCCATTAAAAGAGAGAGTGTATGCATGTGTGTGTGTGTGTGTGTGTGTGTGTGTGTGTGTGTGTGTGTGTGTGTGTGTGTGTGTGTGTGTGTGTGTGTGTGTGTGTGTGTGTGTGTGTGTGTGTGTGTGTGTGTGTGTGTGTGTGTGTGTGTGTGTGTGTGTGTGTGTGTGTGTGTGTGTGTGTGTGTGTGTGTGTGTGTGTGTGTGTGTGTGTGTGTGTGTGTGTTCAATTGAGAGAGAGAGAGAGAGAGAATAAATATAACCCCTGCTCACCCTTCAAGAAAAATCTCTCTTTATTTTTTGAATACCATACTTCTCCTCCTTGTGCCATCTAGGCTTAAGAGTGTTCCAGTTGGTTCGAGATCCCTAAGCCAAACATTCAAATAAATATGTAAAAATATTTGGAGGATTTTCATTTGTCTAAATAAGGCTACAATTTTAGTCTTCAAAGCTGAATTGCACTCCACTTTTGAGATGTTACACTTGGGACTGACGCATTACTTCTTGAACATTCGATTTACATAGCAAAAGAATAGCATGTATATGCAACAATTGAAGTATGTCTTGAATTTGCTAAAATGGTTTAGTCTTCATGCATATAAGCATATGGCTACCCCTAGAGAACTTGGCTTACATCTTACTCTTTTGAGATGATAGACTTGGGATTGTCATGCTACTTCTTGAGCATCGACATATATAGCAAAAGGATGGCATTGGTATACAATCATTGAAGTACATTTGGAATTTGCTAAAAAGGTTTAGTCTTAGTGCATATAAGCACATGGCTAACTATGTAGAATGTGGCTCATGTCTAGCGCTTTAACACCCAGATGATCTAATTCATCCATCCATATATTCCCAAGTTATTGGCCACACCAAGCCAAATATATAGTTTGTAGAATCACATGTGAACAAGCTAGTGCATAGCCCATGTACTTTAAAGGGCACACATGATTATGCTCTATTCTACTCACATGATCATGCTTTATTCTACTCACATGATAGTAGAATCGACCACCACCTACTCCTAAGCAAATTTGGGATGGTAGAGATGCAGAGGCCGATGCCTTGATTGCGTTGCCTATTAAACATACCATGATCTAACATGTTTGCTCATATAAGATAGCCAAAGATACTTGAAATATAGTTGCAAATTTGTATCAAGGGAAAAATGAGGCATATGTTTCTTATTTGCATAAGCAATTAAAGAGTGAACATAGGATTGAGGTGACGCTATGGACAATTTTTTGACAAAGATCAAAGATCAAACATCCTAAGGAGCAATTGATTGTTGCATATGAGATTTTGCTAAATAGTGCACTTGTGCAGATAGTTCTCAACAGTCTTCCTAATTCTTATCAGAGTTTGGCATGTACTCTCCATTGATGATAAAAGGCAATTTGAAGGCTTTGTCATTTGATCGGTTGGTTTTTGTTTTGCTACAAGAAGAACAATCTCAGTAAAACAAGTCCATTATGCATATTCTAGATTAAGCTTTTGCGACCACTCAAAAAAGTAAAGGAAAAGCTACATGTTCTACTAGTAAGCAAAAATTTGCAAATGTTGTCCAAACAAAAAAGCCTGATAAGCATGAGAAGAGAAACGAGAGCAAAATCTATTGCAAGTATCATAAGGCAAAAGATGATGTCATTAAGGACTACCCTAAACTCTCTACGAAAGAGGCTAGTATGGTTATTGGAGATACCTCTCCTTTTAAATAAGAACCTATAAAATAAATTTTGTGTAGGATACAAATTGGACATTTTGTGTGCAATGTAATTATGACCCTTCTTTACATGATTCTTACATTATTGTTGTGGATTTGGATGTGTGACACTTTGATAATGATGCCGCTAAGCATATATCACTTCTCAACACAATTTGTTCATGTCTCTTGAGTTTGTTCCTAAGGGTAGTACTATGAAATATGCCAATAACTTCTCTTGTCCTCTTGAGTCTATCCCTATGGTAGTATTGTCACATGTGCCAATAACTACTCTTATCATGTTAAAGGAATTGGCAAAATAGTGTTGACTACTATTAATGGCAATACTTTCACATTGACATATGCTTTAAATGTACCAAAAATCAAGAAGATTTTGGTATCAATTTCTGTGTTTGCCAAGATTTGCTCCATTATTGAGTGTATTGATGATTGACACGTGTAAAATTCATGATCTTCATCTCATTTACTATATTGTGGATTGTTCAAACTCAATAATTATGATAAATGTATGGAAGACATGGCATGTGTGGTTGCAAATTCACATGTGATTTCAAACACAAAACTTTGGCATGCACATTTTGGTCATTTAAATTTTACATATTTGTTGTGTATGTATAAATTTGATATGGTGTCTTCGTTGCCTACCCTTAAAGCACTTGAAAAACACATTTGCAAGGGCTACATATTGGGTAAAATATAACATGCTTCCTTTCTAAAAGATGGTTTAGTAAGAGCTATTTGCAACCCTATAGCTTGAATAGAGTGATGTTTGTGGTCCGATGCAAACACCCTATTTTGGTAACTACTTATACTTCATGACCTTCATTAACAAATACTCCATGCATTCATGGGTATATCCTTTGAAAGAGAAGTCCAAAGTGGTTTTATGCTTCAAGCTCTTTGTAAGCATGGTTGAAATTTTGTTAGGATGTAATCACTCTCCATTTTGATTGAGGGGGAGGGTACATATCTAAGGAGTTTAATGCATTGTAGTTGAACATGGGGTGAAACACCAACCTAAGGTGTGGCATATGTCACAAAAAAATGGTGTAGCTGAGAGAAAGTGCAAATCTCTCATGGAGATGGCAAGATGTATCATTAAAAGTCAAGCTTTGCCTTATAGTTTTTGGCTTGAGGCAATTCTGTGTGCAACTTAGGTACTTAATAGGTGTCCCACCAAGGTATTGGAGTCTATCACTCCATATGAGGCTTAGAATGGTAAAAGGCCATTTGTTTCTTATTTGCATGTTCTTGGTTGCTTGGATTATGCATTAGCACTAGTATAACAATGCAAAATATTGGATGACAAGACTATGAGATGCATCTTTCTTCATGCTGTTCAGTCTTTACTTTCATATACCAAAAAGACAAATGTATGCTCACAAGATGTCTATGACACTTTGTTTCCTCTTTTGAAGGTGCATAGTCAAAGGTAGAACCAAATAGATAGTTTTTTAACCTACACAAGTTTCTCATGATTCCACTAGTTAGTCTATTTGTAATGCAAATGTGAGGTAGTTTTTTTAACCTGCATAGGTTTCTCATGATTCCACTAGTTAGCCTATTTCTAATGTAGATGACAAGTAGTTTTTTTAACCTACATAGGTTCCTCATGATTCCATTGGTTAGCCTATTTCTAATGTAGATGTGAATGATGCACTTATTATAATGAGAGAGTAGAGCTTGAGCAGTCCAAGACAATGCTAAAATGTCTAGTGCAAACATTGTGTGATAGTAGCATGGATGTGCCTTTGTATAGTCACACTTCTAGCTCTCATGGTGCTTCTTATGCATCAGATTGTTATGCATTGGTTGTTTCTAGTCTATCAATAAGGATGAGTGCGTTTGTTTTGAACATGTACTAATTTAGAAAATTGGATGACTGCTATGTAATTGAATATAATTCTATTCACAAAAATGGTACTTGGTTCTTATGTGACTTGCCACTTAGCAAAAAAGTGGCTTTAAAAGTTAAAATGTGAGCTAGAATTGTGGGAAAGGGTTATGCTCAGTAGAAGGGCATTAAATTTGATGAGAGCTTTACTCCCTCTTGTCATATGACAACAATTTGTCGCATGGGTCTAATGCATACATAGTTGGGCATTTTGTTTAAGCATTGTGATTGAGGTATTGCTTTGTGTCAAAAAAAACGTATCAAGTTATTGTTGTAAAAAGATTTGGTATTGTGAGAATTGCAAGCCTATTGCAACTTCCATAGAGATAGGGTTCAAGTTGATCTTTTGTGATACTAAAGAACTTTTTCTATTAGCAAGCTATTGGATGCTTGATTTATATATGCATTGCAAGGTCTAACATTTAGTCTATAGTCTTGTACATGAGTAGGTTCATGCATAACCTATTCACCAAGCATTGGCAAGTAGTGAACTATGACTTTTGCTACTTGATACTTGTTGACACCTTGGACTATTTTATCCCAAGGAGGGATGACTACCACCACATTTACATGCTTTTTTGGATTCTATTGTAGCTTTTGCTACTTGCGATACTTGACACCTTGGACTATTTGATCCCAAGGGGGGATGACTACCACCAAGTTTACATGCTTTTGGGGATTCTATCTAGGTTAGTTGTTGTTATACACTCATGCATCCACATATGGTTTCTATTTTATGCTTAATAGCTCATACATATCATACTTGAGAAAGGAGCACAGTCCAATTTGCCCACTTCTTATTGTGAAATTGAGTACATGGCAACTTTCATAGCTATGGTTGAGTGTGTTTGGCTTGGATGCCTTTGGGTTGATGTGGATATTGAAAATTCATATGTCACCACCACCTTCAATGACAGTTAGAGCACATTGGCATTTGCATAGGACTTAATGTTTCATGCTCATGCTAACCATATTGAGGTGCGTATCCTTATATCAAGGAGAGACTCTTTGCAAGAGAGATCAACTTGGCAAGACAACCTTGTACATCTTTTTAAAAAGGCTTTGCATTATGAGGAGTTCAAAGCTTTTTGCAAAGCTTTGAGGTTACTCCCCTTTGTGGATTGGTCATAGTTCATGAAGCTTGGCACTTTCCTATACATGAGTACCATCTCTTGTTTATCGTATCACTCTAGTATGGGATTTACTATTATGTTTTGCTAGTGATGTGTGTGAGTATATTTAAGTCCACCAAGTTTGTCACTTTCCTATACATGAGTACTAGCTCCTGTTTATCGTATCACTCCAGTGTGGGATTTATTATTATAATTTGGTAGTGATGTGTGTGAGCATATTTAAGACCATCATAGTATTTTTTTCCACTTTAGGAGGTTTTTCCCACAACCTTATATATATTCCTATTAACCTAAGGGCATAATTAGTATTGTAGATCTTCTCTATTGATGCCACTAAGTATACTTTTTGATGTGCTCTCTCAAGCTTCTTCTTCTTCTATAGCCTTCGTGCGCACATTCTTGCAACCCTAAACCAAACAATATCTTGTATCATCTTTCATTTTATTATCTTAGTTTGTAGAGTTTTTATCTTTCTCTTACTCCTTCATTACTCCATCACTACTTACATATTTATTTCGCTCTGTTGCCATTGTATTCCAATAGTAATATCATGGAATTCAAGGGGTTGATGCTTGAGGAATTGCACCAAAATGAAGCAAGTTCAAGAAAAAGATGAGGCTCAAAAGATATTAAGATGGATGGCCTCCATTCAATTTGTAGACGCTAATCTTCATAACCCTCTCATGCCATATGTGCTAATCGATGGTACAAGTTGAGCATATTACGCCATTTGGCATGGAAGCAGTTGAATCTAGAGAGACAACTCCCATGTATATGCTAGAAAAAGTTGTGCTTATTATGCACTTAGAAATTTCTAACCCTTGTCATTGTTCAAGAGTCTTATCTTTAGATGTCTTCGAGTTTTTGTATAGAAAGTATCAATCCTCGGTCCTAACTCCCCATTTGCTATTGTCATTTGTAGTCATTGGATGAAACCTAAAGTGTAACATGCAATTGGACAAAAGATTTCATTGAAAGAGTTAGGCAAGCCTAAAATATACTCCTCATTCACCTTTCTATAATGTGTCTAAGAAGGTAATATTTTTATTGTAGGCAAATTTTTACTTTTTAGGCAAAAAATATGGATCCTTAGACAAATCAACCAAAAGTAAGGTCATTTTTGAGCCATTGAGACCATAATGTTCACTAATATTTGAAATTTTGGCATAGAATTTGAGACGATCACCTAGAATTGCTAAGTTTACATAGAAAAGGTGTGGATATGCATAGAATCATCTAAATTTATATGACATGTGATAAAGCACGTGTGAGGTGCCTCCTCCAGTAGACCCGGAGGAGTCCTCTAATAGTCGACTGAAATTCATATTCATGCACATCACCATCCCATCTCCCCATGGGAAACCTTAGACTTAGTTGAACATGGGAATCTCAGTTCTACTTCACAGGGGAAGCTTGGACAAGTCACCCCTAACAACAATCTAACGCCCACCTAAGAAAGACCACTTTGTAATCAATCAAAGGCAACAATGAGGTTAACACCGCACTTGGTTCAAAGAGAGTGAGTGTAACTAGATCCCCCTACCCATAAGGTAAAATCTCAGCTCTGGCCCCCTAAAACGGTGTTAAACCTAGTAACTAATCCTACATGTATCTGGAGGGTCACAATTTAACCAGCTCTATCTAGTGTTGGGGACTTATTGGGTCCACCCAACCATAGGCTTCCAATCATTAGGATTGAAGCCTCCCACTTTCCTTGATGGGTTTGCTTAGTTTTCTTATTAGCAAAGCATACTACCACACTGTTTGAACATATAAAATCAGCTTTCTTTTATTACTTCGTTAAATTGGGTTCGTCAAACTCGATCGTTAGCACATAACAAATAATTCAGAAATCGGATACTTTATTTCACAATCACTCCGCACAGAGTGATACAAAACCGTCTTTCCGCAGAAAGACATCGTCCAGCCTAGGATAGGACCTTCCAATCCCTCGGTACTAGGTTGTATGTGATCGCACTCCATTCGCAATCAATAGGGAGATTTACTAGCTCAGAGCCCCTCTAAGCTTCCCTGAGCCTCAAGAGCCATCCTATATAACAGGGACACTTACCACTCGGCCCTTTGCCCTCTCAGGTGCTCGAGTGATCAAAATCAAAAGCACCTACCTCCCTTGGGAGTGTAGGACCCCCACTTGCAAGTGAGTTTTTTCACACTCCGCAGAGTGTAGAGAGCATTGGGTTGGGGACCCTAATGTCCCAAACCACCACAATCCACAATTCGTCTGGTTGTGCAAGCCCGCAATCATAAGAGCCATAATTCATCATTCACAAATCCAAAAGCAATCATAACCATAAGACATTTTAATACAGTTGTCAATGCGATGCATAGAATCTATCATCTTCATCAATTTTCGTGTCCTTCCTAAAAAGCACTTGATAATACTAACATGCTTTTACAAGTCTAAGTAAGTTCTAACTAATTGTGATCCATATCTTAGTTACTAACCTGATTATCTTTGTTTGGCCATCCATCGTGACTATGATTTATAGCCACAACCTCGATTTCTTGTGGGATGGTTGGTTCTTCGGTTTGAATGGGTTTGGGGTTAACTTCTGCTTGTGCTTCACCATCGTGTTGAGTTTCGTCAACAACAGCGGCAACCACTTCCTCATGTTGGGGAGGTCTCTGAGCGTGACCTTGCTTAGCATCTCGACGTCTCTTGGGAGCCATGGAAGAAGCTTGATGGGTTCAGCCAGCGCTTTTGCGTAGGGGTGGAGAGAGAGAGAGAGAGAGAGAGAGAGAGAGAGAGAGAGAGAGAGAGAGAGAGAGAGAGAGAGAGAGAGAGAGAGAGAGGCTGATTGTAGTAGAGCTTTGTCGTGTCAATAGCATGCAGAGAGACATCTGCATGGGTCGTTGTGTGTCTGTGTGTGTTTCTGATGTGACACTCTACCCCTATTTATATAATAATCAGGGAGGGGGGTAAAGAGAGGGCGCCTGCTTTTTATAAATTTTTATGACATCATCAATGACAAAGATTTTCGTTTATTTTTGCCTTGCAACTTGTTTGGATTATAACTTCATCGTATGAACTCCAAATATAGCTGTTTGGGTACTCAAAACGATATGAACACATCTGGTCAACAAGCTAGCATAGGTAGAATTGCAAAAATCTATCAAGAATAGGCAAAAATAACGATTTTCGTAAATCACATTATTTTTATCAATCTTTTGTCTTGGACGACTTATTCCCTTCAAAATAAGTCATGATATATATATTTGGATCCATCTAAAGTGGAAATTAAGTCATCTAAATATGATACTAGAGATTTCAAACTATTCTAGTAAACCAGTCCTGCTTCTTATAAATCCTATAGAGATTTTGCAATTTTTGTCTATATGTGGATGTGCAACATAAATCAATTTTCTTAGAAATGTATATGCACGTTGTTTATTAAAATAAACTAAGTAATGGGGACATTACATTCTCCCCTCCTTAGAGAAATCGAGATGTCCTCCTCTTGAGAGAAACTAGGGGTATTTTTTCATAAGGGTTGCCTCATCGACCCACGTGGCATCTTCTTCAGGATAATCCTTCCATTGTACTAGGTGTTCTCTTAGAATTTGACTTCTTAGAGGTTTTTCCCTTGTATCTAGAATCTTCTCGGGTTGCATTTCCAAAATTCCTTGGGCAGGCATGACTATTTGTCTATCATTAAGCATAAGGTTTCAATAGGCTTACATGAAATACATTGTGAATCTTGAAATGGGGTGGAAATTTAAGCTTGTAGGTTTGCCTTTCCATTACTTTGATTACTTCATATGGTCCATAGTACCTTGAACAAAGATTTTTGTGTTTCCCTAAGGATAATGAGCTCTTTTCCGATCTTACCCTTAGAAACACCATATCACCTTCCTTAAGTGTTCTTATGGATCTTTCAAGATCTGCATAGGATTTTTGTTGATCTTGAGCAACTTGGATGTCATGTCGGATCAATTGGATTTGTTGGTCCATCTCTTCAAGCATAACCTTAGAAGCCTCTATTTTAAGAGTAGGATCTGAGAAGTTTAGAGGTGTACAACATTCTTGCCCATACAAGGCTTGGAATGGTGACATCTTGATTGTTTGTTGAAAGGCACCGTTATAAGCAAACTCCACCAAAGGTAAATGTTCAATCCACCGTTTTGGTTCTTTGCCACAATAAGACCTTAGAATATCTTCAATGGTCTAGTTCACCCTCTCAGTTTGGCCGTCAATTTGAGGATGATAAGCAATACTGAAGCATAGCTGCGTTCCAATTGCTTGGAATAGGCAAGTCCAAAATTTAGAGGTGAATCTGGAGTCTCGGTCACTGATTATGCTCTTTGACAATCCATGTACCCTAAATACTTCATTGATAAAGACTTGAGCAATGTCATATGAATTATAGGTTGTTTTGACTATAGATCAAGTGTGCAACTTTTGTCAATCTATCAACCACTATCATGATAGAGTCATATCCACTAGCAACAATAGGTAATCCAACAACAAAGTCCATACTTATTGACTCCCATTTCATTTGTGGAATGTCCAAGGGTTGTAACTCTCCCGGCATCTTGATTATTTCTGCCTTGAATCTTTGTCAAGTCAAGCACTGAGTTACATACTTTAATACATCCCTTTTTAATCTTGGCCAGTGATAGCTCTTACGAACTGCATTGAGCGCCTTGGCATACCCCAAATGTCTTGCAATGGGGTTGTCATGTGCTCCCCATAAGATCTTGGCCTTCACTTCTGGTCTTTTTGGGATACAAAGGCGGTCATGGTAATATAGACAACCATTGCTAGCATGATAATTCTTAATCTTAGACCTTTCTTTGTCAAAGCTTCCCCCTTGAAGTACTTAGCCATGAGTCTTTCATATTCTTTATCTTGAGAAATAGCTTGGCATACAAGCTCAAGTATAGGGCTATTAGGTACGGATACAATTCTTAAGCTTCAAACTTCTACAACGCTATTAAGAAAGGCTTTTCAGCTTAATGCATTTGCAACAACATTGTCCTTCCTCGGATGATATTTAATTTTAAAATCAAAATCTTGCAGTATCTCTATCCATCTTCTTTGCCTCATGTTTAGGTCAGTTTGGGTAAAGATCCACTTAAGACTTTTATGATCTGTCACTAAAGTGAATTCCCTTCCCAATATATAGTGTCTCCACAGTTTCAAGGCATGGATTATTGCAAGTAATTCAAGGTCATGAGTAGCATAGTTGGATTCGTAGGGTTTCAATTTCCTGGAAGTATAGATCACTAGTCTTCCTTCTTGTACTAGCACCCCACCGATTGCGAGTCCTCTTGCATCAGTGATCACTTCAAATGGTTGATTGAAGTTAGGGAGTTTTAATACAGGTGCAGTGGTGGCTGTAGCCTCTTTGAGCTTATCAAAGCTTTCTTGATGCTCAATGGTCCAAAGGATTACTGTATTTTTCTTCAAAAGATTTGTCAAAGGTGCAGTAATGAGGGAATAATCCTTGATGAAGATTCGATACCATCTTGTCAGTCCCAAAAATCCTCAGATTTATTTTATTGTCTTAGGTATCGGCCATTCTAGAACATCTTTTACTTTGGTAGGGTCTATAGAGATCCCATTAGCGAAAACAATGTATCCAAGATATTCAATCCTGTCAGTGAGAAATACACATTTACTCATCTTGGCATAGAGCTGATTTTCACGAAGTGTTACTAGAGCGATCTTTAAGTGACTTTCATGTTCCTCTATTGATTTGGAGTATACTAGTATATCGTCAAAAAATACTAGCACAAAATCATCTAGATATGGTTGAAAGATGTCTTGCATTAGACGATTGAATGTAGTTGGGGCATTAGTCAATCCGAATGGTATGAATAAAAATTCATAATGACCATACCTGGTGCTGAAGGCAGTCTTTGGGGTATCTTGTTCCTTGATTCGAGTTTGATGGTATCCCGACCTTAGATCAATCTTGGAAAAAACCTTGGCTCCGTGTAGGCGATCTAAAAGTTCATCTATCCTGGGTATGGGGTACTTGTTTTTTTATCGTAACTTGGTTTAGTCCTCTGAAGTCAATGCAAAGTCTAAGTGTTTTGTCCTTTTTTTGGAAGAGGACAGGTGCTCCCTAAGGCGAATTACTTGGGTGGATAAATCCTTGTTCTATCAGTTGCCTCAATTGTTTCTTAAGCTAAATAGCTTCAGGAATATACATTTTGTATGGTCGTTTTGACATTGGTTCGGCTCCAGGAATCAATTTTATTTCATGATCAACCTCACGCTTTGGAGAGGTAGTTGAGTAAATTCCTCTGGGAAGACATCCTCGAAGTCATTGATCCATGAAGGTAGAGAGCCTTCATTAGTCTTTTCGACCTTATTCAATAAGATTATATAGATTGGTTGACCTTTCTTCAATCCCTTACTGATTCGACTTGCCTTGGCTAGTTGGACTCTAGTTCTTCTAGCTTTTCCATATGCCTTTATGGTTTCTCCTTCCAAGTCTTGAAATTGAAGTTATATGGCTGTCTAACTGAAATTCTTCACCTAACGTGCATTCCTCAGGCCATCCTATCATGGTATTTACCCAGGCATTAGCTATTCTTCCACATCCATGGCCTGGGTTGTTGTTGTTGTTCCCTCGACTTCTTCCACTAACTTGGTTTGGGCTAGGATTTTGAGGATGATTAGGACAATTTGCCCTTAGGTGTCCAGTCCTTCCGCACTGGTAGCATTGCCTGATTCCTATCCCATTTGGTCCTTGGGTGATTGCATTAGCTCTACATTTCCTCTAGCATTGGTCACGTCGATACCACGGTTTGGGTAGCCCCTTCCATAGTTTTTTATTGGATGGTTTCATTGGCCATTTCGAGTGATTTCTTTGGCCATAGGTTTTGCTCGCATAAGAGCATCTTCGAGAGTCGTTGGTCTCATTGATTCAAGGCAAGTGTCCAAAGGTGGATTTAGTCCTTGGCAGAACCTTGCAATCTATTGAGATGTTATCATTGGGGGTGCATATTTGGTGCGCAGATCGGATTGTGTATGCTCGCGTAGTGAATGCTGGAAGGTCCCCAAGAACAATAGAACTCTACTTTTTGCACAAAATTCAAGGTAAAAAGCATGAACGACATGAACAAGAGACCAATTGGGTGCAATCTCCCCCCCATGCCTTGTGTGAGCGCTCCACAAAGCATGTATTTTATGTATTAATCATCTTCAAGCTCAAATAATAGCCCAAATTACAAAATAGCAAGCTTTTAGCTTTTGAGTTTGCTTTAGCACAAAATAAGAATAAAGCTAATGGGCGGTGCCCAAAGAGTCTGGCATGCCCAATACAATGTCCAAGTATAAATAACATAATCATGCGACCATGCGCATACAAAATAATAATAAATATCCAACGCCTCAATAAATAGGTGTGACAAAATATAGGCGCCATGCCTAAGGTATGCGCTCATCAAAATATAAGTAATAAATCGAATACTCGCTATCCTCCAATGCTTTCCTCTGCCATTGCTGCTATCTCTACACATCAACTGAAGCATTCACAATCGTTAGTAAAATAATACAATTAAACCGACAAAAGTGAATACCTAGCAGTCTTCAGCTAAATAAATAAATCAACTAGTTAGAAATCAATCCTAACCTTAATTTATTACGAGTGTGCACTCTAAACTCATAAATGTTTATTAATTTAATATGCATTTTGCGGAATCACATGCTATGGAATCACCCATGTACACACTAAATTAATGAAATGCCCGAAAAGGATAGGTGTCCCCATCAACTTCTCGCACAAAGAATCCACTTTGTGTATGAGCCCCGGTCATCAGAGTTTACGGAATCCACTGAAAAATTTATGGGAATCCACCGTGGCACGGAATCCACCGTGAAATATGCCTCCTGGAGCCTATCCCGTTGCTGAAGAAGGTCCCATTGCTTTATGGCTTTTTCATGAAATTGTGGAGGAAGGAAATTCTACATAAACTTCTTCTTGAAATTCTCCCAGGTAGTGAGACAATCTATACTCTTGCGAACCACAGTCCACCAAAGAGATGCTCTATCCACTAAATGATTAGTGACACACTTGATTTTATATTTTTCTGCATAGGTTTCCTCATGAAAGTAGTCATCAAATTGACTAATGAATGCAAGAACAGTTTTTCCCTCTCGAGTGCCATTGAAAGTACGGAATTTGAAATTTCTTTTACTTATCTTTGTTTCCTTGCGGATGGATTGAGCTTCGAGAGTCGCATCGATGGTACGTTGAATAAGATCTTCAGATTGAGGTTCCTCTTTGTCGATAGTCGATCTTTGTAAATTAGCCAATTGAACTTGCAATGCTTGCCTAGCTCGTCGTTCTTCATCCAACTGCATCATAATTATGTCCAATTTTTGCTCCATCATAGGTTCAGGTAGGTCGCCTTCAGCCATTAAATCATCCATATGTGGTTCCGTCATCCTGTAAAACTCAAAAGACCTTACACTCTCAAAATCAAGTTAGCGGGATAAGCGTAGCTCAAGATCGGGTATACAAGGCTTATATATTTTTTGGGTGTGGCTTTCACAATCTTCGTCTTTGACTATTGCGGGATTTGTAATCTTTGAAAAATCTGTGTTTTATCCTTCTGCGTGTGCTGAAATTGCTTCAGCAAACCTGCGTATGCGTAGAGTACCTTCCAATGAACAACTTTGCAGTTCGGAGTTTTCTGCGCACAGGAACAGCCCTTCTATGAGTTTTGAACATAAGTCAGTTTTGACTTCAGATGACTTTTCTGACTTGCAAAGTTGCAAACTTATGTGACTTGCAGAGTTCCAAGACTTGCAGGACTTGATTGCTTTATGTGACTTGCAGAATTTCGACTTGATAAACTTGCAGAACTTGAACTTGGAAAACTTGCAGTACTTGCTGAGTTGTAAGGCTTAACTCACTTGGAGCTTAAGTGATTAAGCTTATAAGCTTAATGAGAAAAACTTTGAATCGTGTGGGGGGGGGGGGGGGGGGGGGGGTTTTCTTCAGGCGGCGCAAATTTCAGACATATCCAGATACCTTACGCTGAATTCCGTGAAGCTTAAAGCTTCTTTAAGCTTAAGCTAAGCTTATTAAGATTTTGAAGCTTAATTAAGCTTTTAAACTTGTGATTAGAAGACTTATCTCTCTGAAACTCCACGACTTGAAGAAGAGGATGTAGGAGTGGTCCTCCGCCTCTGCAAGCTGGTCCTTCGTAGTCTGATGATGGAAACAGAGGTTCTTGATCGCCAGGAATCCACCTGTATTGACCGTTCGCGATGAGATTGACCGTAGAGCTCGATCGTTCCAAGAGCTCCGCCTTCGCACAAGATGGGTAGCGATTGGAAGCTCTTGATCTCAGCTTCGCTCTGATACCACTAGTGCGCAGATCGGATGCTATATGCTCGCGTAGTGAATGCCAAAAGGTCCCCAAGAACAATAGAACTCTACTTTTTGCACAAATTTCAAGGTAAAAAGCATGAACGACATGAACAAGAGACCAATCGGGTGCAATCTCCCCCCATGCCTTGTGTGAGTGCTCCACAAAGCATGTATTTTATGTATTAATCATCTTCAAGCTCAAATAATAGTCCAAATTACAAAATAGCAAGCTTTTAGCTTTTGAGTTTGCTTTAGCATAAAATAAGAATAAAGCTAATGAGCGGTGCCCAAAGAGTCTGGCATGCCCAATACAATGTCCAAGTGTAAGTAACATAATCGTGCGCCCATGCGCATACAAAATAATAATAAATATCCAACGCCTCAATAAATAGGCGTGACAAAATATAGGCGCCATGCCTAAGGTATGCCCCCATCATAATAAAAGTAATAAATCGACTACTAGCTATCCTCCAATGCTTTCCTCCGCCACTACTGCTATCTCTACACATCAACTGAAGCATTCACAATCGTTAGTAAAATAATACAATTAAACCGACAAAAGTGAATACCTAGTAGTCTTTAGCTAAATAAATAAATCAACTGGTTAGAAATCAATCCTAACCTTAATTTATTACGAGTGCGCACTCTAAACTCATAAACGTTTATTAATTTAATATGCATTTTGCGAAATCACCCGCTATGGAATCACCCATGTACATACTAAATTAATGAAACGCCCAAAAAGAATAGCCGTCCCCATCAACTTTTCGCACAAAGAATCCACTTTGTGTATGAGCCCCGGTCATCAAAGTTTACGGAATCCACTGTAAAACCTCACGGAATCCATTGTGAAATATGCCTCCTGGCATCAATATTTGCGCAGACTTACAACTTAGAATAGTATCCTTCCACGGTTAGGCTTAATTGTCGTAAGTTGTAGAATTCATTCATCTTGATTGATTCAAAAGATGGGGGAAGATAACGTCCTTTCACAGCTTCTTTGATCTCCTCCCAAGTTTGGGAAGCTATTGTTACCCCTTTATCTCGGCAGAACTGTTTCCACCAAAGCTTAGCTTCGCTAGTAAGACGAAGACGAGCAGCCATAGACTGATTTGCAGTAGTAGTTTCAACGACTAGGAAATAGTCATTCAAAGCCTCAATCCAAGCTTCTGCATCTTGCTCCACCTTGGGTCCTTCACCGTTAAACCTAAGTGTTGGTGTCTACTTGAGAATAAACTTATTCTCTTAGAGTTCCTTGTATGTTTCATCAATTCGCACTAGTTTGGTGATTCTAATTATCTCTGTAACTTCTTTTTTACAAAACGAGGTCTCTCTAGGAATTGATAAGATTTTGGGAGATTGGGATACTTTGGAAGCTCATAAATTTCTTACTTTACACTCCCAGGTAAGGGTTATCCTATCGGGAGAGATAACCTTCGTATATTGGTCATACACCTAACGATGTAGGGTCATTGGCTCCCCATTAATTGTCACAGTATCATTAACCCTATGTTCTTCAAATAAGAAACATTGAACTAGTTTTAGTTTTTCAAGCCATTTCAACAACTTGAGATGGACTTTCACATCTTCGCATAGAGTACAGGTAACGGCCGTCTCTTCCACAGATTTCGGCTCTAGTTTTAGCCCTTTCGTAAGCTTAAGAAATTCCATAGATGAGTCTTGTCTAAGACAGCCATTACGCTTTCTCTTAATTCCAACATGTTTGACTAGCATACAAGCAATGGAGTACATGAGCTCAAAAGTAACTCACATAAAGCATACTTCATCATTAACTTGTCAAAGCATCTCAATTATTATCATAAGCTCATAAGCTCATAAGTCATGCTATTCAAAAACAATAATGAGACTTTATATTCATGAAAAGTACTTACAAAGATGTATTTGATCATACTCTGATCTGCCAATACATCATCTCATGGATCATTTTCTCATGAAAAGTATCAGGGTCTATATTCTCATATCTTGGGGGATTCTCATGTACATGGCAAACAACATAATGTGGTGGCTCTTGGGGATAACCAAAACACCCAATACCAAAAGAAGGCCTTCTTGGCACCACAACAACTCTCTCATATGGTACTATTTGTAGCACTTTTTGATATACCCACAAGGTTTCATGTATAGGCTCATTCCCAATGTCTAGTAACCGTTAAGAAAAGGCATTGAACACAAGATATATCTTAACTATCCTTAGTCGTTCAATCCATCGAATCCTCCATAGCTTGTAATGAAGAAGGATGTTACACCCACAATATATTCCCATATGTGACCTATTCCTTGGCCAAAAATCTCTAATGTACCATAAGTTAGGATAAGATTGCAATACAATTATCTCAAATATAGCCTCGCGGTATGAGAATTTATTCGACCATAAGGCTACTTGATACATGATGGGAAAAATATCCCACAAACGTGTAGCTTCCTCATCACTAAGGTCCTGATGAGCACAATGTGTATGCTAGTGTTAGTGCAAGATATTCAATAACAATTTTCTTCAAACAAGTATGGTTATTTTCTTAATTCATTTTATACATTGACTACTTAGCCTTACATTAAAAACTCTTTTGAAGTCTAGGCTCTGATACCACGTGTCAAGTGCCTCCTCCAATAGACACGGAGGAGTCCTCTATTAGTCGACTGAAATTCATATTCATGCACATCACCATCCTGTCTCCCCATGGGAAACCTTGGACTTAGTTGAATATGGGAATCTCAGTTCTAAACTTGGTTCAAAGAGAGTGAGTGTAACTAGATCCCCCTACCCATAAGGTAAAATCTCAACTCCGGCCCCCTAAAATGATGTTAAACCTAGTAATTAATCCTACTGGTATCTGGAGGGTCACAATTTAATCAGCTCTATCTAGTGTTGGGGACTTATCGGGTCCACCTAGCCATAGGCTTCCAATCATCAGGATTGAAGCCTCCCACTTTCCTTGATGAGTTTGCTTAGTTTTCTAATTAGCAAAGCATACTACCACACTGTTTGAACATATAAAATCAGCTTTCTTTTATTACTCCGTTAGACTAGGTTCATCAAACTCGATCTTTAGCACATAACAAATAATTCGAAAATCGGATACTTTATTTCACAATCACTCCGCACAGAGTGATACAAAACCATCTTTCCGCAGAAAGACATCGTCTAGCCTAGGATAGGACCTTCAAATCCCTCGGTACTAGATTGTATGTGATCGCACTTTGTCCGCAGTCAACAGGGAAATTTACTAGCTCAGAGCCCCTCTAAGCTTCCCTAAGCCTCAAGAGCCGTCCTACATAACAGGGGCACTTACCACTCGGTCCTTTGCCCTCTTAGGTGCTCGAGTGATCAAAATGAAAACACCTACCTCCCTCGGGAGTGTAGGATCCCCACCCACATGTGAGTTTTTCCACACTCTGCAAAGTAAGGGAGCATTGGGTTGGGAACCCTGATGTTTCAAACCACCACAATCCACAATTCGTCTGGCTGTGCAAACCCGCAATCATAAGAGCCATAATTCATCATTCACAAATCCAAAAGCAGTCATAACCATAAGACATTTTAACTCAGTTGTCAATGTGATGCATAGAATCTATCCTCTTCATCAATTTCCATGTTTCTTCCTAAAAAGCACTTGATAATACTAACATGATTTTACAAGTCTAAGTAAGTTCTAACTAATCGTGATCCATATCTTAGTTACTATCCTGATTATCTCCGTTTGGCCATCCATTGTGACTATGGTTTATAGCTGCAACCTTGATTTGTTGTGGGATGGCTGGTTCTTCGGCTTGAATGGGTTCTTCGGTTAACTTCTGCTTGTACTTCACCATTGTGTTGAGTTTCGTCAACAACAGCGGCGACCACTTCCTTGTGTTAGCATGACCTCACTCAGCATCTCGACGTCTCTTGGGAGCCATGGAAGAAGCTTGATGGGTTCAGGCAGTGCTTCCGTGTAGGGGTGGAGAGAGAGAGAGAGAGAGAGAGAGAGAGAGAGAGAGAAAGAGAGGCTCGAGTGATTGCAGTAGAGCTTCGTCGCATCAATAGTAGCAGAGAGACATCTGCATAGGTCGTTGTGTGTTTCTGATGTGACGCTCTACCCCTGTTTATATAGTAATCAGGAAGGGCGGGTAAAGAGAGGGCACCTGCTTTTTAGCATTTTTGATGATATCATCGATGTCAAAGATTTTCATTTATTTCTACCATGCAACTCATTTTGATCATAACTTCATTGTATGAACTCCAAATATAGTTATTCGAGTACTCAAAATGATCGAAACGCATTTGATTGACAAGCCATCGCGAGCAAAATTGCAAAAATCTATCAAAAATATGTGAAAATAATTATTTTTGTAAATCACATTATTTTTGTTGATCTTTTGTCTTGGACGACTTATTTCCTTCAAAATAAGTCACGGTATATATTTGGATCCATCTAAAGTGGAAATTAAGTCATCTAAACATGATACTAGAGATTTTAGAATATTCTAGTAAATCAGTCCTGCTTCTTGTAAATCCTGTAGAGATTCTGCAGTTTTTTTTCCATATATGGAGGTGTAATATAAATCAATTTTCTTAGGAATGTATACGCACATTGTTTATTAAGATAAACTAAGTAATGGGGACATTATAGCACCTCTTAAGTTGAGGACTCTATTACCAAATCATAATCAACTATTTAAGAGAGGTGTTATAAATTTAAAAAAAAAGCAAATGCATCGATAGATGGAGATTCCTTAGTAAACATAACGATCAATGTGACCATATAGGATTTGGGACTGCAAGGCATGCAACCTACTCAAGGGCTCATCATGCTAGCATATCAAAGTCAAATCAAACCTCCATGCATTTTTTTTCTATGTCAAGACTACTATGGCTAGAAGGGATTACTATTTGACTTATTTAGTGGTGAAGCCAAACTTTTATGGGATCTCTTACCCCTCCCATAATTATCAAATCATCCACATATATAGTAATGACCACAAAACCTTCATCACTCTCACATACATAGAGTGAATGATCAGCTTGTGCTCTACGAAATCCAATGCTGATGACAAGGTATTCTGCAATCCTGTCATGACATGCCCCAGGTGCTTGCTTCAGCCCATACAAGGCCTTCGCCTACCTAGGATTAGGATTCCTTTGAACCAATTAGTCCTTGCTCATGGTTCAAATAGTCATGGTTTTCTTAGCCAAGGTGTTGAAGCTATATGGTTCGTAGAAAGGACATGGATCCACTTTCATTGAAGTCTTGCTGACTCTTCCAAACAAAGAAGCTACAAATGGAATATTAGTTTGATGAAGAGGCCATCAAACAAATCTTTCCAAAGAAGACAAAGGCATAGTCCTTGATTGTAGACACTGTAAGCCAACTCCCTAAGAAAGCAAAGTCACTATCAATGGGTGAATACTTCTTGCCTGAGACCGAATTGACTTCTAAAATTAGTTCCAACATTAAGATAAAGGCATGAATGCACTGCTCTTCTTGTTATATGGCCAAAACAGAGCTAAAGACAAAAGTAGAATGCAAAGTAGAGAGCATGTTCTTCTCCTATAATGTCCCTAAAAGTAAAATGAAGGCCTAAAGAGGAAGATGATGAAAGTGTAGAGGACTAATCTCTCCCATTGGAAGAGAATATCAATGATAATACAGTCATGGAGGCTTCAAAGCATGAAAATCCCTTGTTGCTAGATGGAATGACAATGGGCCCTTTTGGGTTGATTAATGGTCCATGAAGCATACAAAGGATGTATCAAAATTGGATCAAACAAATGAAGATTTCCTTCAGTAGTGGCTCTTGTCTCCCTAATCCACCCTTTCCAAGAAACAATGATGATGATGAACCATCCCAACAAGTGCTAATGCCACAATAGAAAAATCCATGCTACTCAATAGTGTGGATAAACCTAACAAAATGAGTAGATACTAGCAATCTTGAGGAATGTGCCATATATAAAACTCAGCTAAGTGGATTGCTTTGTACAAGTAAGAGAGTAAAATCAAGGAGAAAGCCCAAGACTTTACATCAAGCCCTATAGTATTTGCACTTTGAGCAAATATTCTTCTTTAAAAATTATTTGCAAGATATGCAAGAGAAATGGACATAAGGAACAAGAATGTTGGAAAAGGAAAGTTAAAGTGCAAGAACTATAACACGTTTGGACACACTAGGAGAGAATACTAGTGCCATAAAGTAAATTTTGTAAAAGAAACAAACTCCAAATAATATCTTGAAAATCTTTTTCAAGTGGTAATTTGCCTACACCATTGTTTAACACTACATAGGCTAGAGGCCTTATAAACATTCAAGGGGGGAACCTACACTCTTAAGGTACACTTGTTTATGGGATGAGCTAGCACCAATGGGAAGTGTTAAAATGTATGGTGCTAAAGGCCATGCTACATGCACATGCACATTCACACTCTTAGGTGCACTTGTCTATAGGATGAGCTAGCACCAAAGGGGGGTGTTAAAATGTATGGGACTAAAGGGTGTGTTATAAGCACATGTAAGGAAATGTATCCCATAAGCAAAGAGGAAAGAGTATGTTCAAGCTAGAAAGCTATAAAACCATGTACTTGCAACCTTCAAATCAATCAAGTCTCTTTCATACCACTATGGTTTCATTATTGTTCTTCTACTTATAATTTACTCTTCCACTCTTGCTAAACCATGGTTTATAACATTTTCATTCCTTTCAAAGATATGTGTCCAAGGCAATGATGCCATAAAGATACATGTGGAAGATCACTCACAGCCAAAACATGGTCAGTAGACCCAGAGATATCGATATTGGCACCTCTGGCAAAAACAAAATTGCCATGAGTGATCTTCCATGAAGAATCACCAAAAGAGACATGGTTCCTATCATCATCTGGCTATTCAACTAAGATAAGGCTTTTAGTCAAAGCCAAGACATGATGTATATCTTGAAGCACAAAAGGAGCACCGATATCAACCAACATCACCTATGCAAATAATATCCAATGCACTCTCATCTCCCAGTCTTATAGAATATGTACCAATACAGTAGCTATGAATCCAATGATGATGTTAGATAACATGGAATGAAGCCTTTGAATCAAGTAGCTAACACTGAGAGCAAGAAGACGAAGGATCGATCAACTAGCACTCATAGCAATATGGAACGTATCCCATGACTCTAGTAGTGCAACAAGCAAGAAAAATGACTTTATGTGACCCTCAAACTAAATGCCCTATGAGATAAACTAGCTAAAAATAGAGTGGAAGTCATTAAATGAGTAGACATAGGGGCATCCTCCTTCATAAGAGATAAGTTGGCTGAAAATAGAGTGGAATTCATTCAAATGAGTAGACATAAGGGTGCTCTCTTTTATTCAAAGGTCCATAAGCTTCTTCAACCAATACGACTAAGATGCAAGACTCTACTTGTCACACAAAGAACACATATCTTCTTCCATAAATCATATGCACAACCATTAGTCAAAGTAAGATTAAAATACACCTACTTAGACAAAGATAGTATAATAGTAGACTTACATAACTCATCAAGCTCATCCCAATAATTTCTATCCCAAGCTTCTGGCTTTATGCCCTTTGCTTTCAATGGCCTAACCTACTTCTTTTGCACCAATACCTACCACATTTGCGTCTTCCAATATTTTAAGTTAATATTATTCAGCTTCTCGATGTTGAAAATAGTAATATCATTGGATGCATGTGAAGCTCCTACCATTATGTCTACAAAGGATTGCAAAGTACAAGAGTATGGGTTGCTATATTTATTTAAAAAAAACCCAAAACTTGAGCCAAAATTGAGGGAGGTGGAGAACTAACTATATATAGATGTCCACAAACAATAGATACTAGAGTGCTAAAACAAGACATCTACTCTCAAAGAAACTAGTTAGAAATAAATTTCAATATGGCTATCCATAAAACTACAATAAATGGCCATACATATGCAGGAAAATGGCCAATGCAAGAAGCTCCCACTACTAGATATATCGAGATAGCAACTATGATATATAAAATGCAACTAGTAATCTAGCAACCGAGTATCAAGAACGATCATTAGGTGGCACACACACACACACACACACACACACACACACAACAATGCACATCAAGCATGTATCCAAAACAATAATAGGTACAAGGTGTCTAAGAGCTCAAAAGCAAATCAACCCACATTCATAAAGCTCTACAGAGATAGTATGGACAAACCAAATGAACATGTACATAGACAAGAGACTCCCATTGTCCTTAATGAACCAAGCTTTGTCATGTAAATACAAATATCTCCTAATGGAAGAAAATCCAAAGTGTTTAAGAGCACAATAAGGCTCAATGCATCAAGTACATAACATCTAGGAAGCCCAAGCACATCAAGATATATCCATGAGCATATAGATCTAATATATCTTCAAACTACAAGTGAAGAATCATTGAGGCAAATGGCTAATACCCAAATATATCCAACAAAGTTTAAATCCAAGCTTGAAAGGTTACCATAAACATATTTGGGAATAAACATCAATGTTGAGCATTAATATAAGCATATGGAAGACCCGAATAGCATGTATTCATATAATACATAAAGCTATGTAAACAAAATGAGCTTGCTATCCACACTATATATAATAAGAAACTCTATAATAACTGAGCCTCAACTGAGCTATTTGAGCTCAAATCCATCCACAATGTAGCTCAAATCATCCACATAACATTGGGTACATTAGGATCATGCTAGAGGCACTAGAGAAGCAATATGTAACCCAATACAAGCTAACTTACTCAGTAATCAACAAGTTTGCTCCAAATATGAACTAATGGCTGAATGAATACTCTCGAAAAGAGTGCCCAAATGTGAGATAAAGACTTGTAGAGCAATACCAAAGAACTGATTCCCAAGTATCAAAGGATCTCAGACAATTGATCTCCCCAATCACCATGATGGGTAGTAATTGTCCTTATTTCGATCGAATAGAGGATGTGATGGGTGATTTCGACTTGGTCATTGGCTTTGGAGTAGTAGGGTGTACTTGTGATTATGGATCTTGTAGATCTCTATTAGTTCTTCCATGATATTATTTAGAAAGTGGATTCCATGGTCACTTACTAGCTCTAGGAGACTGCCAAAGCGAGTGATAATATTCTTGTATAGAAACAAGGCTATGTTGTTTCCATCATCTCACTTGAGGGCTTGGGCTTTGTACTACTTTATCACATAGTTCGTACATACCAAGCTGTAGTAATTTTGTTCCCCTTCAATACCCCCCCATACCCCATTCCTTGAATGGCTTTGAGGGGAAGGATTAGCTATAGTGGCATGGCATTGGTTTTGGTAGGCTTCCCTATCCATTGACATCCATCACATCACTTGCAATAATCATAGGCATCTTTATGCAAGGTTGCTCAGTAGTGTCCTCCTACAAGAAAAGCCTTCTTGGTTGTCGCTTTTCTTGCAAAATGTCCACCACATGGCTCATCATGGCCTTTAGCATGATCCCAATCTTATTCATATAACACATCTTTGTAGCACATCCTCCTTGCCTTTCTTATATAGTGCACTGTCTAATAGGGTAGGATTGATTATAACATAAGATTATTCCTTTCTCAACTCTGTGAGAGATGATATTGTTAAGTAGCCAAGAGGTTGGAAATGTCCACATTACCATGGGGTTATAGTCTTTATTAGAAATAGGAAAGTATCAAAGGAGGTCCAAATTATATTGCTCTTTTTCTTGAGGGATCTGTGATAGATGATCAACTAGTACATGAGAGCAGCTCGGCTGTGTCATTACTTCAAAATCAAACTCCTAGAATAGGAATAGTGTAATATTCCCCGTCGGGGCCCATAATCCCCCCCCTTTTAATAGAATTAATCAAAATATTTAAACCCTCCCTCCCCCCCAGCCGACACCGCCAACTGGCGAAGGGAGGGGGAGCTGTAGTAACAATCCACATGAGGGAGAAAGAGGGAGATGATAACGCCAACACTGACGACGTGGAGGAGATGACGATGGAGCCAATGAAGTAGAGGATAACATCCACGAAGAAGGAGAAGAAGTTGACGAAGATGACAACAGGGGGAGGGGCACACGTGTGCCACCTCACCCCCCCATCGTAAACAAATGAAAAAAAAAAGGAGGTACCACCTCCTTCCCCCCCTTTGCTGCACAGAGAGAGAGAGAGAGAGAGAGAGAGAGAGAGAGAGAGAGAGAGAGAGAGAGAGAGAGAGAGAGAGAGGGGGGGGTGTGTAACAGAGAGAAAGAACCTTCTAAGAAGATTCTTCTCCCCTTCCCCTCCTTAGAGGGTGTCCACACGTGTTCCTTCTTTCCTCATTGGCCACGAACCCATACCCCGTTTCCACAAGATTATCCTTCAATCGTAAGCTCATTTCACTCCCCAATGGGCCCACACTAATCGAGTACAAGGTATAAAAGTCTTGTGCAATTTGTGTCTAAGGGAAATGAAGATTGAGAATGGCCCCCAAGCGGAAATTGTCACGTGCAAATGGAAATCCCTCAACGAGCAATGAAGCTTTGGGCAAGGGCATCACTGCCAATCCAACTGCGATACCGGTTGTAAGTAATGACTTTTCAAATTAATAAGAAGCTTGTTTTGATTCTCGCATGAGGTACATTAGATGCTGCATGAGAACAGATCATGGAAAGGGATAGGTTTCATCTCATACATTCGAAAGATGGAGTTTCCAAAGCACGGGTATCAAGAGAAGTAGATTGGATCTAGATGCTATGCGACAAATTCGTACATAGCATAAATAACATATAAAATTCCAAGGTATCATTGACTCTCCTTTCCTTGTAAATAATAGATGCATTTTTCACCACACTAAAGGTTTGTCATAGCTTGCATGCTTAACGGATGGCATGATAAGCGACCTAGCCTAAAGGAAATTCGTCTTAGAAAACTCTAGGCTTTGTCCAAGTTCTTGCTAATATCACGAACTATTAGTTCATTGGGATCTTGAAGTTGTGAATGGCTAGTACAAATAACAATCATTAAGATTAAAACTACGACGCCTTGAGATCCACCGTCCGATAGCTACTATGTTTATCAATCCTATTCAAGGTTGGGCTAGATGCAAACAACATCTCCAAGCCTCAAAGGCAAGGGAAGCACTCAAGGGATTAGGAAACCCTGGGATCAAGTACAGACCAATACTTCTAAACTTGTTGGGAAAAAGGTCGGGTTGTTGATCAATGTAAGTACTCAATAGAATTTACATTCTTGTATAGTTGTATGAGACCTTGGCATGCGTCTTAGCTGAAGTGTTAAGTAAATTTTGTGTAGAATCACTTAGATCCCAAGGAAGAGAGTGAATATGCGATGGAAGGGTTATTGCGACTATTCTTGCAATGTTTGGGGAAAAGTACCATTATTTTGTTAGTTGATCAAATAACACCCTAAATGCGTTTACATTCACCTAATTGTTGGATTGTGGTTTGAATGATTATTCCAAGTGCTTGTGATAATTGGAAAATTCATGGCAGGGGTCTGTGATGACAAGTTGCCATGGGGATAAAGGAATGTTTTCCTGGAAAATGATATTAGGGATGATTGCCTTGATTGTATTTGATTCTTAATTGGATTAATTAAGGAAAGGATATTTTTGCACGGGTGGATCATCTCCAAGGGTCACGACACGTTTCAACCTGTGAAGGGCACTGCTCGATTCACGGGTGGTCAGGTGGAGCTCTGGACACCCCTTGCCTAGTCCGAAACGGAGTTGAAGACTGTCGTGAGCTCAATGTCTATGGCATTGGAAGATCCTATTCTAGATAAGGGATGGAAATTATGGTGCCATGTGATTTGGACCGGGTACTTCTGCTGGGCAGAAGGGAATATATAATTTCTCCTATATGGGCAGGAGACAAAGATTAACTCATGTATGTAACTTATTATTAGAAGTATCCTTTTCGTTGGCACTAATGTCATAGATTATCATACAATTGTGATAATATGTCCTTTGTGAGTAGTCTGCTATGATCCTCTTGTGCCCTGAGGAAGGAGATTACTGCTGTAAAATACCACAACTTGATTTTTGTGTTGATTAAAGAACTGTGCATTGAAATGCTAGATTATGGCTGGCATAAAAGTAGCTCTATCTGATCTTAATGAGTTAAAGATTATGCTGTCTTAGATATTGGCAGAATGGTGATAGGCGATCTCATAACTTTATGCTTGCACATGACCTTAGTTAGGACTTCCAAACTTCCATAACAATCAAAAGTTTGGGACTAGTCTTGGTTGCGCAAAAGTTTCCTTCATGTATAGTAGGGTGTATGGGTGTCTTAAATGTCTTGCTATGGATATGCCGGTTGGCCCTCTTCCTTGAAAAATGTCAATAATGTACCTTTTAATTGATTGCACAATTTTGCTCTAACTTATAAATGTGTTTCAACTTATGAAAATATCATCAATGCCTTAAAAAGGGGATTACAAAGTGCTCAACAGATCTGCGAAGGTTTGCAAATGAAGACAAAGGGTAAAGAGGATAAGAAATGGTGGTTGAAGCCTTGGTCTGAGGGCTTTTTCCAGGCTTATACCAATTCAATTCTACAAGATTCTGATACACATGAGGAATCTTCAGTCCTTACATATGATGGAGTGGATTCAGAGGAGGATGCATCTACAAGTGAGATAAGAAATCATGTAGATTCTATGTTGGATAAAAATGATGAGAAAAAAGATAAAGTAGTGAACCCAATAATGGAGCTTGAGAATAGTAGATTTCTTTTTAAGTCTACATTGGTAAGTCAACTTAATGGCAATCCCATGTTGTCCAAAGATAGGCTTACAAGGGTACAATAAGGAATATATTACAATAAGGAGGAGAAGTATCAAACTCAGACAAACGATAATCTATTTGGCATTGGTTCAGATTGTGATGTTTTCTTCCAAGAAGAGAATACCAATGGGAAGATTACAAGGTCATCAAAGCCATGCTCTTCAAAAGGTATGAGAAAAAATAAAATTCAAAGTGTGTGGTACTTGGGACAAGTTCAAAAGATGAGAAGAAAAGTTAGCGGTGGCTATGTGGAGTACAAAAGAGGGTTTAGTCTCTCAGATAGACCATTGGGGGTGGAGGTTCAACTTGGATGGTATCAAAAATCAAAGGGGCTAAGGAGTTTTACATATGATTTGATAGACCTTGATATGGTGGATATTGAAAGTATCATTGCCCTTGCAAATCTCACATATGATTGTAACAATAATAAATATGAACTTGATGAAAATGATTGGAAGATCTTCAATGAATTTGTAAAGGACCATTGAGATAGGTAAAGAAACATCACTTTTTCTCTCCTGTAATGTTGCTTGCTACATAAGTTGACTAAAAATAAAGTCTTATTAAGCTTATTCTTAGCATTTCCCTTGATTTTAATTTCTTGTATTTTTATCTTTGCTTTAGGAACATAACTAGCGGATTACGATGATGCATCTACGTATGTGAAAATGACAATGAATTCTAGCTTCAACAATGTTGAGGTGCTAAGTAGAATGCATGGCCTAGAGGAAAATTTTGTATATACACATTTTTTGTATAGCCATATCTACTTTATAAAAGAAAATTATATTAATTTTTTATAGATGCAAACATAAAACATCGTGTTTTTAGGTACATCTTCATGCAAATAATTCTAGAATTTAGTTGTGGACTATAGAAAGACAATATATTTTTCCTTCAATATAGCTATCTCTTTTAGCTACAAGTTAAACTCATATTATTTGGCTTTTGTTAAGACTTGATATTAACTAACTAAAAAATTTTGAGCTTTTATTTCTTGTTATCTTTAGAATTTGTGTGTGTGTGTGTGTGTGTGTGTGTTATTGATATGCTTTGTAGAAATGGTGGACACAATTATTTAAGATCAATTAGATACAAAAGATGCAATGATATAGTCCAATGTTATCACCAAAAGACAAGACTGAGATCAATATCGCAATGTATGAGAGCTCCAAGATAGTATTATGATGGTAAAACTATGTATTCTTCTATTTCTATTTTAATTTTCATGTTTAAAGACCCACAAGGCTCACTTCTCGCTCACTTTGAAGTAGGCTTGAGCAACTAGCTTACTTGCACATATACACCATAGCTTGTGAATTTTAGGCAATGCTAAAAAGTGTTAAAACGTTCTAGGATCACATTCTTTTTAATGACAGCTTGGAAGTTTTGGGATCTTATATGTTATGGGCCTGTTTTAATGGGCTGATCAAGTTTAGAATGCATTTTTAGCTCAGCAAACATCCGGTCGCACATTGTGCCCGCTTGTCCTATCTTCTTTAGACATGCCCTTCATGGCGTTCAGTGGTGAGAACCATTAATATGCTTGCACCCTTCCACAAAATAGCTTGAAGTTGTGCCTCAACTAGTTTGTGATCAATTATATGATAGAGCTAGTGTTTTGTATCTATTACATAAGGATTTGTTAAATTCTTTTATGAAAAAATAAAACTTACAGTAAGGGATTTATAAATTATAGTAAAAAGTCACAGAAGGGTCAAGAAAATATCGCAAAATAGGTTACATAGGGATATATAAAACATGCCATGAACGCACATGATATATAGGATTTATATACTAGTGACTACCCGAGTGCATACCCTAAGAGTTTATGCAACACTTCCAATACATCTAACATACTAGCCAATGTCAAGTCCTAAACCATAGAAGTCATAGAGGTAGAAGGAACACTGCCCACAATGGCATCCACATGAGTATCCATAGGAGTATCACACGTAGTGTGAACATCACTAGCTTGAACCACAATGTTGAAATATAGCCTTCTCATGCATGTTACCCATCTGAATTTTGCCAATTTTAACCTTCTTCCTGGTATGAAGCTCATCACCCTATTTATCCTCATGCAAGTTGCACTCTTTCATAATATACATGAATGTTTCCAACCCAAACTTAGAAGCAATTTTCTTAGCAAAGACTGAATCATATCCCACTTGTACAAGATCCCTATAGATGGCCTACTTGGCTTGATCCCCATCAAACATATCCTTAGCTGCATCAACATGTTGTTCTTGTTCATGACCATCTACATCAATCACATTATCCTGCATATCATTATAAGTGGCCATCAAGATATATTCAAGAGTAAGCTTGGGATGTAGAGATCTAGCATACTCATAAAGAGTAGCCAAGAAGTAACCCATCCTTGATTTCTAAAATAACTTTCTTGATTTAAACACTCTAATCTTTGCCATAAGCCTATCCAACAATAAGCCTAACCAATTCGGCATGGCTACATGCTCGACATAGTGTATAATCCCATAAGTTTCATGTATAATGTTGTCGATCTTGATGAACAACATAAACCTCTCCATAACCAACAAAGTTACAATTTGCAAACTACATCAAGCTTTTTCATGACATAAACATTTCTTAGCCTTGTGGGATCCCTAAATGCCTCATGCATTTGCTCCTTGGAACATCTCAAACCGGTCAAATTAGAATTCAAAGGTAAAGCAAATACCTTGCTCACAATTTCTGCTATCAAGTTTATCTTGTTTGCAATCTATTGGTTTGCCTAAGCACATCTAACTCAATACATGGATATTTGTTGACCATTTTACCGATGGCAAACTAGCATATGGCAATAGCCCAACTTTCTCTAACCATTCACGATTTGCAACCTCATTTATGTCAAGTACAAGTGTTGAATCAACAAATGGAGTTACCATATTGGTTGGACCGGGAAGAATATTGGCATTTTTTTGTGTTACTTTGTCTTCCTTGAGCTAGTCAAGCATCACCAAAATCGGCATCTTCTTCATCATTGAAGTCAGCTCTAGCATGTTTAGACATAACCAGCATGTGTGTAGATGGTATCCTAGTATGCGTCATGGCACGAACCTGAGAAGGAGAAATGAGAACTTTCATGCTCCATTTGCTTTGTCAAGCCCAAATCTAGTTGAGTTTTCCCCCTTTGTGCCAAATGTCACTTCACCCTCATAGTCTTGTGACTCTTCACACAAGTATATGTCCTTGTTTGAACCTTGATCCCAAACTAGGAATAATAAGGTGAATAGGGGTATAATATGACTATACCATTATTTTCAATCTAAACCCATTAATAGCAAGTTTAAGGATATTATGCTTCAAATCCTTCAATGAAAATGTTCCTTAATCCAAATCTTTAAAAATGGTAAATGGTCTAGCATACCTCAATTTTAGTTTACTATGAAATTTTTCGAGTCTTGAGTTGTACACCACAATCCAATCTCCCTCTTCAAATATCTTCTTCTTTACATGCCTATTCACCCATGCTTGCCTTCTAGACTATGTGACTCCTAATACATATGGTGGGCAACTCGTCTTCCCAATTTTAGGAGCTATTCCAACACATATGGTGGGCAACTCGTCTTCCCAATTTCAGGAGCTATTCCAACCTATGTTACATTGACCTTTTAGGATCTAGCTTATGCTCTACAACAATCATTAAGCTGGGAAGTACAAACTCCATGGGCACAATAGCCTCTAAGCCATACACCAACTTGAAGGGTGTGAGTTCAACTATAACCTTATATGCAGTCCCAAATGCCAATAATGCAAAATCCAACTTTGCATCCCAATCCTTTTTGTTATCCTCAACTATTTTCTTCAAGATATAGAGTAGAATCTTTTGGAACTCTCAACCTACCCATTAGCCTGCGAATGGTATGGGGTAGAGTTCTTGTGTAAAATCATGTACCTGGTTGTTAATTCCTATATGACTTGATTCAAAAAATGCTTGCCGCTATCACTAACTAGCTCTATAGGGCATCCAAACTTAGTCATGATCTTGGGATATAAAAACTTGACTACACTAGTTGCCTTATCGTCTTTCAAGGCACATGAGCTTCTACCCATTTTGTACAGTAGTCAATGCTGCAGATCGAAATATAATGAATACCTATCCTCTTTGCAGCTGGCTTAACAGGCCCAACAAAATCTATCCCCCATTTTTGAAATGGCTCAAAAGGTAATACATGATGATCTTGCATCTTATCCAATTCAAGTGGCTAACCCTCCTTCAAACATTGCAAGTACTCTTTGGCATATTGGTGGGCATCCTTCAAAACAGTAGACCACCACAAACCTATCTATAAAATTTTATTGCCTATAATCTCTCCAAAAAAGTGACCTATTGGTAGTCCAACATGGGCCTCATGAAGGACTGCTAACTATTCATACTCAAGCGAATACCCCCTCAATACATTGTCAAGTCCTCTTTTGTATAATATATTCATGATAACCTAAAATGATCTACTCTTCAATGCCAACTTCCTCCTCTGATCAGCTGTAAGGTGTGCTAGCATAATTCCTCCCAACAAGAAATATAGTAGTTGGTCATAATACGAATCTAGATCTGCAACCTAAACTTCAAAGAGTTTAGCATTAGGTAGTTGATCAACCCTTGCCTCTATACCATCATATTCTAATATGCTAAGATAATTAGCCACTGCATATTCCTTCCCTGGAGTGTGAATGACTTTGTAGTCAAACTCTTGTAACATCAACATCTATCTAACAAGTCTGCCTATTAACTAAGGTTTATCAATCAGGAACAAAAGAGCATGGTGGTCCACATGGAATATCACCTGATTACCCAGCAAGTTGCCTAAATGCTTGCAAAGAATAAACCATCCCTAATACTTCTCTCTCCACTACTGAATAATTCTTTTCAATAGTACTTAATCTTCTACCTGCATAATATATTAATCTAAACCAGCATGTACTTTTTCCTGCATGAGCACAACTCCCATATCTACATCAAGAGCATCAATAAATACATGGACGAGTAGGTCCCATGTAGGAGGCTATAGTATTGGAGCCACCACTAGTGTTTTCTTGAGCAAAGTAGTGAAAGCTTTCTCCTGATCTTCCCTCCAAACATATCACATGCCTTTCTTGGTTAAAGTAGTAAGGGGAGAACATATATGTGATAAATACCTTAAGTATCTACTATGCCACTTCACCTAGTCGACAAATCTCAGGACTTCCTACATATTTGATGGAGCTTTGGCCTTTTGTATTGTTGCTATCTTTTTGGGATCTATTGCCATACCTTGTTCAAACAGGATATGGCCCAAGAACACTCCCCTCTTTACTGCAAAAACCAACTTGAAAAGATTCAGGGACATGCCAAACTTCTTGCACTTCTCAAAGCAAAGCCTAAGATGCTCTTGGCAAAGACACAAATGTTTTCTATAAACAGTCTCATGAAGGTTGTCAAGTATGGGTCGAATGTCTTGTGTACAATTCCTTGGAACTCTTAAGGTCCATTTTTAAGGCCAAAATTCATTACAGCTCTGACATAGACTCTCCATTCAATGATGAAAGCAATCTTATCGGATGCATCTTGATCTAATTATATCCTAAAAATCCATCCAAAAAACTATACATCTCGTGTCATGCTACATCATCAAGCAAAGAGTCTATAAAGAATATCATGAACGGATCTAAAATTGTGGTTGCATTCAGCTTCTTGTAGTCCACACATACTCTAAACTTCCCATTCTTCCTAGATACCACAACAATAGGAGATAACCATGTCACTTCATTAACTGGCTTGATGGAAACCAACCCTCAACAATGTGTCAATCTCTTCCTTGACCTACTTATTCAGGTTCATCCTATACCTCTTTTGGATAATTGGCTTAGCATTCTTCTTCAAATTGATTCTATGCTTACGTACTACTGGATCAAACCCCTTCGTAGTATCAATATAGTCCCAGGAAAAGATATTTTGAAACTCCTTGCACAACTTAATGAGATCTTGCTTGAAGTTCTCCTCCACATGTATGGTGACCTTGATAGGTCTAGGCTCTCCATCCAAATTTAGGTTAACTTCATGCACTTCATCCTCCAACACTCTTGTAGACTTCCTCATGGTGTATTCATATATTTGCTTAGCCTAAACGATAGCCTTTTATCATTCTTCATCCTGCACCTCAAAATCGTCCATACACTGGTTCTCCTCAATTTGTTAATTTTCAGGTTTCCCCCATTGCCCAGCTTCAAGATGGCTAGTTCTAGGGTCGTGAACCACCTTAAACTCCGCATTTCTTAACCTCTCATGAAATTTAGACTACTTCTCTTCTACAAAAGAACCTTCAAGATGTTGTACTCCTGATTGAGTTTGATCAAGAGGTTGAACAGTTTGTTGTTCATCATTAGGAAGTACATTTCTAGCAATTCTAGGGTGCTCCTAGTACCCTTGAATGATACTATCAACATCTATCTCAAATATTGGAACTACTAAAGGGTTTGCTTGAAGAAATAGTTCCTCCTCATAATCTTCCACTCCTTCAACAAGATTGATTGTTAGAGCTATCATATGTTTGGAAGTATTCCTTAAGATTACTTTATTAATAGTGGATAATCTGATCTTTTTGAGTTTACTTGAAGAAATAGTTCCTCCTCATCATCTTCCACTTCTTCAACAAGATTGATTGTCTAAGTAGTAAGCTACCATATGTTTGGAAGTATTCCTCAGGATTACTTTATTAACAGTGGATAGTATGATCTCTTTGGGTCCTCTGGGGATGCGTACATAATTGGTCCCCCCCAGTCGTGCCTCAACTTGCAAGTTTAAACCATGGTCTTTTTAAAAGCATGTGATAAGAATCTCCAACTTTTGACATTCTTAGTACAACAAAACTTACCCTGAACTTCAAGATAGCCATTTATTTGCTAATCTTGAGGATACTTGATGGTTGTAGCCTCCTTTGGTTTTCCATCTTCACCTGGAATTGGGCCAATAGCAATTCTCTCCTGGTTATTAGCTAAATGTGTCTCTTCAGGATGTATATTCACTCCAAAACCACCATTAAGGATATCATCGTGCTTCTTTCCTACATATTCAACTTGAATAGTAGCAACTTGATAGTCCACAACTTTCTTTTATGTGGCTATTATTGATTGACATTCAAGAACTACTTGATCTTGAAAAGATTTACCTTCAAGAACCTCATGCTACTTTTGTTGAATTTTCAAGAGCAACATTTCTTTGAACCCAGGTATTAAGTCTAAGATTTTTTCTAGAGTTAATTGTAAAGAACATCTTGCTAGTGCCTGAAATAACTCTTTTGAACCTCCTTCCTCAAACTTTCATGAAGTCCTATCTTTAGGATCCTAATCCTCTTATTTAGGATTTAAGGTACTTTGCCACTCCTAATCATTAGGCTCCTTAAGTACTACTTTTCCTACCACTTTCTATAGCTGCCTAACTTGCTTAGTCACCCTTTTCATGGCTTTCTCTTGTTCTTGCCAATCAAGTTTCAAACCAACTTAATTTCTAGTAATAGCTAGTACCATAGCCTCTTCAGGACAATCTTCCACTTTAATGCAATTAGAATAGTCACATTGAACATGCATACTTACAGCACTTAGGTTCCCTGATACCTTCTCTACCATTGACCTTGCTCTTGAGAAATATTCCCATAACTAGCAATCCTTGCACTTCAGGAGATTGCCTTTGCTCGTCTTGGTCAGGTAGCTCTATGATGACTACTACTACTAGGGCAAGTAGATGTCGTTGATGAGGTACTCCTATAGGTCTTTTGTCATTGTGGATCCTTGCTATTAGCATTTCTCTCTCAATCTTATGCCTTGCCCATAATTCACAATTTGTCCCTACAACGAAGTGTCCATGACCTCCACAGTAATGGCATGCTCCTGCTTGAGTAGTTTGCTACTATGCTTGATAAATTTCCCATGGTTATCTTGCTAGCATTCTTCTAGGTCTCCTAAATAGTCTCTAAGGCATTGTGTCAGGAATTACTCAATTAACTGTAGCATATTGTATAACTCTTGGCCTACGTTGCATCATTGGCACCTACTATGACATTGAGGTTGTAACAACAAGTTCTAGTTTCATTACCATTCCTGTGGCATATTTCACAATACTTCTCCTTCCTCTTAATGCAAAGACCTAAGTCTTTCAACTTTTGCTTAATCTTCCTATCCAATCTATTGTCCATTGACTTTGTCTTAGTTCTCTCATTTGTCTTCTTCTTCTTCTTACTCTTTTTAGAGTTTGTTTTCTTCTTCTTCTTATGCTTTTTCCTACGAGTCTCTTCATCATCCAAATCATTAGACCCACCTTGTGATTTTGAATTTGAATCATTGTGTCTGCATCTTCACTATTACTATCTAAGTGTGCATTTGTATGTGAATTCAAAGAATCTTTATCCTTCCTACTCCTTGAATGAGAAGTACCAAGCCTTTTTTTCTCCACCCTCATAGTAGCTCTGATCATGATATCCAATGTGTCATTAGATGCTAACTCCACATTAGCTATAGGGCCTCTAATCCTACTCTTCAAGCCCTCCATGAAATAAGAGATCTACATCTCTACTTATGGTGTATCCATCTGAGTTAGTTGGTTTAGGAAATTTCTTAACTTTTGAGCATTGTCTTCAACTTGCACTACTAAACCAATCCATGGATTTACCTTGAAAAGTCGATGCAAACTGTTGTTTATTGACTTGATCTTCATATAATTGATTGGAACCACTAGTTGTCCACCTTGTTTCAAATTGGGCAACATGGCAATCAAGATCTTCATTATTTCTACATAAAAACTTTGTTGATTGAACCTTAGAGTTCTATTTTGGTGGTACTTGAGTTGACATCTTCTTATTTGCTTTAGTACAAAGTCCCAACGAATTAAACATCAACTGTCTCTATGCAAGTGGACCAAAAAGAGTAGTTCTTACTAGGAGGACATCTTGTACTCTCCTCCTAAAGTCACGAGGGGGTGTTTGAACATCCAAATCCAATTCAAGATTGGCACCAGTCCCTGATGTACTTGTGTAGGGAACATCTTTAGGAGCAAAGTCTTCATGTGTTGCTTGATACTCCCTTCATCAACTTGCACCTCTACTTCTGGCTATACTCCTTCATCCACTTGTAATTCAACTTTTGCCTCATAAAAATTTCATTGAGCTTCCATTCTCAAATGCTCCCTAAATTGATGGGCTCTTGCTCTTATTACAATCCAATCCCCGGCGAAGGAAGAAGAGGATGGAGACCAAAGTCATGCTTAAAACAGAGAGTGCTACGACACTATCGATATGAAAGAAAGTCACAAACATAGAGGCAAAGACATTTGCTCCAAGGACTACTGAGAAGGGGAGTGTTAGGGTGGGGGAGGGAGTACCCCAACCCAAAATGCCAGCTCAAAGCCATAGAGAAGGTCAAGGAGTGGGTGAAAGAGGCCCAGGAGCACCTTAAGAACATTGAGCCCATCTTGGAGGACGAGATCGATGATCTCTCAAGTGGAAGCACACTAACTTCACCTCCATGACCAAAGTCGAAATGACCAAAGTTGAAAGACGCATCTGCACCATAAGCAATGTTGCTTAGATGGAGTTTAAACAATACGGACCAACAAACTAGTCAAGGCCATTGGCCAAGGAACGCAGGACTATAAGAAGAGCAAGCAGTTAACAATCTTCTTACAATGCTAGTGACCACCCTAGTGTTGAGATATTTGCAATCACACCTATTTTAGTCCCTTTGTATATGATAGCTAGGCTAGGAAGATGCAGCCCATTCTAGGAAGAGACACAAAATCCCATATGCATAGTGGATGTTAATGTACTTGAACTATCACTTTCACATGATGATAATGCAATAGTACTTGTCTCTTCTGTCAAGTGTCTATGTCATTATTGTCCATACACAAGATTGTGTTTATGAGTTCAAGTCTCAATCTTGAAACCTAATTCACTTGTGTAACAGTTGTCTACATTGTCATGTCAACATGAGTTGTGTCTTTATCTTCCATCCTCGATAGCTTCCGCCTTTGCCATGCTCTAGATCCCACATATTTTACACCTAGTGACTCTAAGTTTAGGAGATATGCTTAGGCAGCATCCAACGTTGTGGCAAGAACTGAAGTAGTGGGTTGAAGGACCAATGGAGCAAGGAGCAGCTGACCTATATGATCATGACACAATAACTTAGATACCTAGTCTGACACTTAGTGCCCAAGTCCTTGCACATTAATGCCTTTTGGGAGGGAACAAAGATGCATGCAGTCCTATCGGTCTTAACATTAGGAGATGTAGTACTCTAGGCTTGGGGTAACCCACCTATCGAGAATGCTAGGTTTAATGTTACATTAGCCAATGGAATGAAAGTAGGCCATTTGAAGTGTTGAAGAATTGGCCGTTGAAGATTGCAGGTGTCCAATTTTCTGTGAACTTCATTATCATGAAGGGAGTGGACTACGACATCTTGTTAGGCTGACCCTAGATGTGCAACGCATGAGTCATAGAAGACTAGGGCAATGATCTAATCTTCTTAGGTAACCGAATGGAAGCGATAAGGGTAGAGGTGGATACTTGGAAAACTACGCCAGTCAACTTAGATGCCATCTCAGCCATTCTAAAGGGTGATGCACAAGTTAGAAAATCATACAGGTCATTCACCAAGTATATCCCTTGTGTTGAGGATGAGTGAGATTGGATGCATATGATAGCCACAATCGATCTGCCATTCTCAGATAATGAGGAGTGTGAGCAAGTCGCTAAGGCAATTGATAAGCCTAGTGACATGCCCCCTTGAACATGAAGATGAGGAAGTGGTGGCACCTACCTACATACGCATATCAGTGAGACTGCCCAGAAGACAAACGTCTTTGATGCACTCATTGATGAGGGAGCTGACTATAACATCCTTACACACGATCATTGGACCCTCATTGGTCAGCCCCAACTGCAACCTACCAACACTAAACTCAATCCATTTGGAGGACAGTCCTACACCCTGCTAGGAAAGTGCAAAATAGCGGTCTCTATCGAGACTAAAAGCCTACCTATGATCTTCTTGTGATGCCTAATGCTAAGACCGGTAGTGGTAAGGAATTGCTGCTAGGATGCGCATTCAAGAAACAAGCACACTGCAATATCGACTATGATTCATAGTGCATTCACCTTGTCATTGGCAATGTTTGGATGGTGACGGCTTTTAGCAAAGGCAGCCCAGCTCCATCAAAGTGTGCAATGCCACCGATGGAGGAACTTAATGCAAGGTCTAAGGAGGGGGGTTGTAACTTGACCCATCTTGCGAAGACAAGTTGGCTACAGCCTAAAGGAGACACATCCAAGACCATTGAGCAGGAGCTCAAATGGGTGCCCAAAGGACAACCGCAACCACCTAGAAGCCAACCCTCATGAACCTGTGACCACAAAATATCACATCCTAGGCCTATAAGGCAAAGGTGGTGCTATTGAAGTAGACGAAAAATCAAGTCACAATGGGTATCCAAATACCTATTGTGGGCTTAAGGCTACTACAAAGGCAACAATTGGATTTGGCTGCCCAAGTCTAGGAACAATATGCGTGCTCCTCAATCCAAGACCTCCAGTCCATCTCTACAAAGTGGTGAGCCAACTAGGGATGAGAAATCCATTGCCTCAAAAAGCACAAAATCCATAGAACCTCACGGAGTCTATAAACCAAAGCTGCAACCAATCGCCCTAGGCCAACTCAACCTAACACTTCTAGTGTCCCAACTACTCCACAAGTTGAGAGTAGTACATTAACCGAGTCGCAGGACCAATCTATCACACAAGTGGCTGACAAACTCCCCATTGAATAGCCCAGAAGACAAGTATCAGTAGTTGAGCTATCCAACTCAACCAAACCCCAACCTCCCCCACAAACCTCAAACCCTCCTATAAGTGTAAATCTATCCTTATGATGGCCATGGACCTAGCCGCAAATACAGGGGACGATTTAGTCACCTACATCATATGCTTGGACGTCGCATTCACCACGCTATCCAGGAATTATGAACGGCTGTGGACTTAGACCTCCTCAATAGGACATTAGCAATGGAAGTGCGCTCCTTGCCATGCACTTGGGAGAACTATGAGTTTGTGTTTGTCAAGATTCCCGGGGTAGCCAAGAAATTGATTAACAATGAGATCTCTCAAGAGCAAGCTTGCACACAACAGTTGATCCATAAAGAGAAGGAGTTGATGAAACACCTGATAGGTTGCCTCCTCACCATGAACATGGGGAATCCAGTGAAAGGACGATGAGTGAGGAAGAAGGAGAGTGGCAAGCACAATCTAACTGAGAAGGGACCAAGAAATCAAAGAAAAAGGCTCCATATAACAAGGCTGAAGAAGAGAGCAGGAAGAAAGAAAAAGCAGATCTGACAAAAGCCCAAAGGGAGCCCAAAAGTGTCAAAGAAAAAAGAAAAAGGAGAGAGGAAGAGACAAAAAGAGTAAAAGAGAAATCCAGGAAGGTTGAAGACAAAAGGAGGAGGAAAGCAGAGTAGGAGGCCAAGGAGTTAAGGAGGAAGGAAGAAGAAGACATGGCCCTCGCCATCCGCCTCTCAGTGGAGCAGCCTTCAAGGGAAGAAGAGCTAGCTGCCATGAGTCCACCTAGATGCAAAGGCCCAAGCACTAGCTCCAAAGCACCCAAAATCCTGCCACCCCTAGTGAGACTGAGGGTAAGGTCAAGGGTCTAATCAACCCCATCCCACCCATCCTATTGGCCACCACCCCCGGTAACTAAGGGTAAGGGATAGGTTCTAATCAACCCCATCCCACCCATCCTATTGCCCACCATCCTAGTCACTGTACCCACCCAAGGTTCCTCTACCGCAATGGATGCCAACAATCTTGTGGCATGGGTGCAGTTTCTGGTCAATAAAGAGGCAACTCAAGGCACAAGTGGAGGAACTACCATGACGGGAGCCAAAAGATAGGCAGTTGCGAATGCAAAATCCAAACGGGACCCCAAAAGGTAGAAGGTAGAATCATCTACAACCACAAGTCCCACTAGATTGCCATTGTCTACAAACTATGATGACTATGTGCAGGAACTCCTATCACAACTGGAGCGAGAAAAAGAAGACAAGAAAATAGCCGTTGCTGAGCTCGAGGCCAAAAGAGAGATAATGGCAGCCTCTCAATTAGAAAGAACCCGTCAAGTGGCCATGTATCAACAAGAGATTAAGGAGCTAAAGAAAAAGCTTGAGGCCAAGGGAGGAGAAGAAGAGCGGTGGCAAGCAAAGCTTGCGGCAAAATGCACACCCTCATGAGCCTACAACATCATTATGATGAGATGGTAGTGTTGTATCAATACCTGCAAAAGGAAAATGAAATTATCCAGAATGCATGGAGCAACTAGTAGCAGTAAAACAAGAGAGAAGCCGATGGCAACAAAGGTACATAGAAAATTTGGAAAATAGGATGGCGTCGGAGCTTGGAGAGCAACAACGCTTGGAAAGAGAAATCGAGGAACATGAGAGGAGGCTAAGGGTGTTAGCCTACATGCATAACAAAAGCCTAGAAGAAATACCAAAAACAGCAGATGAATGGGTGGATAGGAGAAAAGAAAAAGTGAGGGACTTAGTGCACCGACTAGCCCTTACAGAAGATGACAGGGTGTTAGCAGTAATCATGAGCAACATGCACACAAAACTGGCAAAAGTGCCAATGTGTAATGGCCCTTCATGACCAAAAGAATACAATAATATGCTTGAAATAACCCTACTACAACATACAATTTCTTGAATCGATTTACATCCATAATTAACATTTAATTTTTAGGAATGATATGCAAACATACAATATACATCATAATCATTCATAGAATACCACTTTCCTAAAAAATATCCATAAGATTATTCCTAAATAAATAATTCATCATAGGCAACATTAAATTTTAGGAAACAAAAATAGAGTGATAGAACTAGACATTAGCAACCCTTGGTGGCACTATTTGCATTTCAGATTATGATGATAGATATGAAAAGATACAACTAAAGTAATCAAGGTAGTCGCTCCTTTCAGGTGAAGTCACATGGCATACAAGGGTCACTACGCATATGCTGATTCCAAGTGCCTAGATGCAAGCATAAATACTAAGGTTAAAGTACTAAAATAATCATGTAATCCGAGGCCTTACAAGCTAATAGAACATCTTTTATGAAATGATAGTAGAGTTTGGTTTGCAATGTGTGTGGTCCAATAATGCAATTGCATTTAGTTGGGAATACTCAAGAAATATTAGCAAAATTGCATATAAACCTAATTAGGTTTTGGATGTACTATTTACCTTATTTATGTGCAAAAAGCTCATTAAAATGGCTACTTTAAAAAAGATCTGAAAGCCTTGAGTTTATGGGAACCTATCTTAATGAAATTGATATCTTTATAGGTTGGATCCCACTATTTAAAGAATTTGGCTTACTAGTTCCTTCCATCTTGAGTATCCCCAGCAATATGGGTATCTATAAGATCCACAAAAACTCATTACAATGGGTCATCAATGCTCATAATTGTTTATTCTCATCTGTAACAACACTACTTACCAAGATGCTTCAAGCTTTAGATGCTTCCATTCAAGAGTATATAGAAATCTTGATATTTACTTAGATTCCCTTACTTATGATAAATGAAACTTGGGTTCACTAGAGGACTTAGATTCACTACATGCCCTCGGTTTGTATTTAAACTAATGCCCTCACTTATGTTAGATAAATAATTGAACTTACTAGAGGACCTTCAAATATAAATTAACACATGGGATGTTTGTGTCGGTATGATAGATGAATACTTGGATCTACTAGAGGAGTTACACAGCTCAAATATAAATTAACACGTGTGGCATTTTATGTGTCAATAAGGTTATAAATCTATTTTAGTCTCCGATGACAACATAAATAACTCAACATCTAGCATTGAATACTCTACATATGCATGATGTCACCAAGGATTACTTGCTAAGCCTTTGTTGATTTGATTAGTTGCATCGTCCACGCACATGTCAAGTCCACATCATCTTGTCACAACTTTTTTTGGATTATGTACTTATACCCTATAGAAATTATAGTCAAGATCATATAAAGTATGGATCCAAAGATAATGGGACTTTGTAAGTTTGATTGACAACATCTTTGAAAGATTCATTAGTTAACAATAATAATATTATATCAAGAATTTATTCCACATTTCTAGGCATGTCAAACAAGATAACCTAGGGTAGCATAGATAGTAAAAAGGCTTCACAATGCAAAAATGAGTGCAAGTTGAGTGTTTTGTAAAAACAAGGGCATGATGTAAAATATACATTACTTGTAAGCTTTTGTGGGGAGGTTTAGGGTGTCAAATGTAAGTAACATAAAATTTAGGCTTATAATCTACTAATAAAGCTTTAATTTTAAAGTATGAACTTGAATTATGAAACAAAACAAGACATTTTTAATTTATAAAAAAAGGAATCTAACCTTCTTTCTTACAAGCCACACCTCTACTAATAATAAGATTAGGCTTGTTCCTTGAGTTGGGTTCTAACGTCCCCCTCCACAACCTTGAGTGTACAACACATAGAGACACACCTACCCATTAAAAGTTATGGGTTTGTGCTCTTAAAGATGATGATGCACCTAACAAGCCTTTTGAGCAAACAATTCATAGTCCTCACATTTGGCAAAGGGGCCTTCAACATGCAAACTCTTGTTATGTGCTTTACACACATGCACTCCTACAACATATCCTTATATGCGATGAGGTACCTTTCAATGAGTAGACTCTTAATGGGCCAAACCTCATGACTTGGACTCTTGATAAGGTAAATTCTTGGTTAGGCCCTTTTGAATGGGTTCTTAATGAAGCTCTCTCAATTGAGTTTCTAAGCTAAGGCTCTTTGTGGGTGTTGTAATGGATGTGCATGTTACAATCTTATCAAACAAAGCTAGATGTGACATGGGTGTGCTAGAAAATGTTGTAATCAACTTACTAAATGCATTAAGAATAATGTTTCTTTTGAAAAGATGTTGAATGTGTACGTCCTCATATTTCATAAATTTAACAACTCGTGTACACACATTTCATGAAAGGTACACTACATTATGTTTGTGGTGTTTTATTGATGTTAAACATTCAAATAATATATTGGACCCTCCTTTGTCTACCCAAACCTGACAATAAAGCATCTTGCTCATATATAGTAGAACCATTATTTATTTAAGGAAGTTTTGCCCATCTACCATACTTGGCAACAAATGTATTAGATTTTTAGAAATAAAAATCACATATCCATATCTAACATTAATCAATCTACCTTGATTTGAAAAACAAAACATTCCAATTTAAATAAACGATAGTAGATTTATTCATTCCTCATTGTAATCAACATTGATTGATGCTACACACCAACTAGGCATATTTTATCTAAGGATTAATCCAACGCCACAATGAAAGGTTGAAATATAAATTCACTATTGCAAATTCTTTTTGGTGAACTTTGGTGCTTGCTCCAAATTCAGAAAAGCATGATAATAGGAGGATATCATGAAAGAAGGAAGTATGACTTATATCAAATGAAGATAGACCATCAGTTTCTAACACTTAGATAGTCAAGTTTCAAGTACCATGCATAGAGATTCAAGAAAAGCTCAAAGCTTGGAATAAAATCATATTTATGGTACCATAACTTAAGAATGCTCACTTTATCTTACTAGCACATAATTAGCTGACTAGAAAAGGCTACAAAATGCATTGTCGTACTAAAATTCCATTGATATTGCATTGGGAATTGATTATGAATTAGTAATCAATTCATGAAAAACTCTATTACAAGGTAAAACAAACAAGATAAATTGTGTGTCTTATTAATAATCTATTAGACTTAAGTACTTTCTAAAGCAAGTTATTTTTTGGTGAAAGAACCACATCAGAAAACATAGAATCTCTAAAAAGGCAAAGTTTAAGGAGAGAGTTTTCCAAAAGAAAAGAGGAAGAAGGAATCTAGAAAGAGGATAACATTCGAACCAAAGAGTCCTCTTAACAAGACTAACCCTTTCAAGCTTTTTTAAAAAAGTGATGACAATACATGCATGCTTTTTATAAAAAAATCTATGTGTTAAACATGACCACCACCATTTTAGGGTTGAGCATGGTGGAATGTCATGATGGTAGGGGTTTGGTCTCCAGCAAAGAGAACATGTGGCATAAGATATGCTCATTTTTAAACTAAAAAACTAGCAAAGGATAAGGACTCTAAGTGCTATAGTAAGGAGCCACTCTCCACAAGATTCTTGCTTTCCAAAGAAAGGATGTCAATTGAGAAAAGCGTGTTTGTGTCAATGAAAGAAATGGATGGGGCCCAAGAATTCTAATGGGGGTCATGGTTTTAAAAGGAACAAGAATTACATTGTAGGTCATGGCTTTAAAAGGAATAAGCTCTAAAGATGGGAACAAGTAACTCAGGCTGGTTACACACCAAGTAATGGATGGCCAACCCTCGCTCAGAGCGAGGGCATGCACTTTTTGAAACTAGGCATGGACATGGGCGTCATACCTTTACACACCAAATAGACATTGCTTGTAAATAAAAAAGAATAAACTTATTATTTTTTTGATTGGTTGCAAATGCAAAAAGTGCACCCTTGTCCACCACTTTACAAAGTGGGCAGGCGAGACTCCCTATCCAAAAGTGGGCGGGGGGAGTTCACCTGTTTAGTAGGTAAACAACATGTCATGTCCTCTCTAGTGTATAAAGGACTGCGGACGCCCAACCCTTAAATAAGCGTTTTGATTGGTTAAAGCTTACAAAGTGGGTGTCCCTTATTTGGTGTGTAACTAGCCTCATTGGGTTTAACGCATGCTGCTATAGAAAAACTGAGATGGAAGTCACTTAAACATTTGTGCAGTGCGTCTAGAATGTTTAGGAAGGTAAATTTGTAAATTGCACATAACTCCAACTAGTCATATAGTCTCTAGGACTAGTTGCACTGCACTACATGAATCAAACATCTCATTTTCTCCATAGTTTTTACCATTTCTTAGCTCCCTTTGAGAAGGGTGCGTCACTTGTACTACAAAGAATTTTTACTAGCACATATGCTCTTTTATTTCTTTTGTACAACTTGAGGAAATAATGTCACTTGTTACTTCTCTTTAGATGAAATCATCAACCAGAGATAATAATTGCAAATGGGGGAGGGAAGTGGAAGTAATTACGTTGTTTTTTGACAATCCTTGCATATACACAGATGCCATTTGCCTAACCTCTACAAGCCAAGGTTAGATCGTTTCACTTGTTAGACTCAATGATCATGGTGAGTGCAACAAATTCTTTTTGGAGCAAAAACAATGCTATCACCATCTAAAAAGGGCTTAGAGCATGGATAATCATAGCAACGTTTTAAAAGGATTTTCTTATAGAACATTAACATATTTTTTAGCATGTAGTAATTTGAAAAACATGAGTCCTCAACCATTGGAAGATCTAATGGAGTAGGGGATCACACTACTTTTAAGGCTTTTTTAGCTTGAATGTTGAGTGCTTCCATGTAACACTTAGATCATGTTTGCACTAAATAAAGAAGTGATTACATTGAGGAATCATATGTGAAAGACAACGGGTGTCCACCCTAGTTGCCACAGGAAGTCCAAATATGAGGGGTCTTCTACACAAATTAAAACAAGAGGGGAAACAATATGTAGTTACCACAATCATTCTAGACCAAGCATCTTGATACTTAGCATATGACCTCATGCTCCTCCATGGATGGATGGAAAATAGTAAGTACAAAGGATTAGAAGGGAGTAAAGTGACCATGGCTCTATTTTCTTTGCTTTTTAAGATCTCATTTGTGTTGTCTTATTAAAAACAAGAGCCAAGTAATGGCTATTGTGAATATTACACACACACACACACACACACATGTAACTATAAGTAAATCAATGAATAACATAAAAGGTATTGAATCAAAAGGAGGGGAATAAGAGGACAAAGTAAAATCCCTGCATGTAAGTGCATTGATTGATTGATTGGTCCCGTCACTTAGTCGGTAATAGGCCTATTGTACAGAAAAAAGGAGAAATGGATAATGGCGGCTACACAACATGACAATTCACAAGTTCGTTAAATTTTGAAAAATGGTATTTGAAAATGGATAAAATTTGTTTAAATAAATTAAGTGGAAGGAAAATCTAAAAACACATAATCCAAATGAAAAGACCAATGTTATAATGACACAAAAGTAATTATAATCTAATTCAAGTTAAAGTTAATGACTTTGGCTAAATAAACATGTGATGCCTATGTCATATGTATGCGCGGACCAAAAAGTAACCCCAACTGAAAGGAGGTGAATAACAAGGCAAAGTAATGCATCTACATGTAAGAGTACAAAATGTATAACGACCATGTGAATAAGGATGTGATATATAAGACAAAGTAATACTCTAGACAGCAAGAGCATGAAATGGATAAGGCCTCTAGATGTAATAAAGGAAAGAGGGAAAAGATTTGGGAAATATGAAAAAGGAGAGCCTAAGGATACTAAACTTATCTATGTTTACCTTGCGATCAACCAAATATTACCAAGTAGGTTTACGTACTAATAATTAATCTATTAAACCTCGATGACTTGGCTAAATAAGATGCGCATGCTCAAGATAGGATGCCTATGCCATGCCTTTATGGCAAAACCAATAAGAGAGGAGCTCACAAAAGTGGTCTTCATATTTGGAGAATGACTTTAGTGCTCATCATTCATCTTTTGACATGGGCATTGGCTATGAGGCAAAAGTCCACCCTTGAGGCCACTTGAGGTCAAGTCACCACTAATAGTCCACTTGCTAATATGGACATTTATAAAGATAGCCGTGATGTTTCCATACTCGTGAGTGGTGTCCCCCATGTATTCTTCATGGGTTCAAGGACACTCCTATAATAGTTCAAGGGACGTGAGCCCGAGACCTAGTGGATAGCTTTTCTAGTTTGAAGAATTGCTTTAAAAAACGGCCATGAAAGTTCAAAGAACACTTGAAATTGTAGATAGTTTTGACACAGTCGTGATTAAAGATTTCTGGCTAGTTGCTTCTATAAAAGAACAAGAAGTATGGAGATGTAGTTCACAATATGCAGATTTTCTTTTGAATATTTGTGTAGACTCGGAAATCTCTAATCCCTTAACCTCTTTTAAGCCACTACCTAACATATATATTTTTTTTGAAAAACCATATTAATTATACCATACTTTAACTCTAAACATAAGTTAGTTTTGTGCCTTGTCACACATGGACTAGAATAAATCTTATCTTGTGCTCTCAATTTGTTTTTTCTACCTAAATTGTATTATGATGGGTGCCCTCAATTCATTGGATAGTTCAAAGAGAATGCACTTAAAATGTCAAATGTAGTTGTTGTCAACTTTGATGTAGTAGATTTGCAGGTGCCTCCATAGCAAACTAGAAGATTTGGGGCTAGTTTAGATTGTGAACCCATAACTCTCTTGTGAACACTCCCAAAGATCTTAGTATGTCGTTATGATTCTTTCTCTTGGTGTGATCCCCTATCCTTTTGTTGCATAAGAAGGTTCTCAAAGCCTTATCAAGTTACTTTTTCTCATAATGTTGTCTTAGTCTTTATATTTTTTATTTAGGCCCTAACAAGGAAAGTAAACTAAGCTATTCGTAGAAAGGGACCTTTGAGAGATAGAAGGTTACACCTAAATCCCAAATCAATATAATCTCAAAAGAAAAATGATATCTCCATTCAAAAGCCGCAATCAATATAATCTCAAAAGAAAAATGATATCTCCATTGAAAAGCCACCATCCATCAAACTTTCTTTTGAAAATTCCTCACATTGAAGTGTGTGCCAACTTCATTTCTCCAAAAAGCTTTGATAGTTAGAAAAGACACCCCTTGATGTTGGACATCTTTTACACTTGTTTCATATAAAAGTTAAAATCTCCTTTACAATGCTTGCTTTTGCTAGTGAAACTAGATTGCAATTTAATTTGTGTGAAAATACAATCTTGGGTAGTTTCACATCAATCTTAACTTACATAGGAAACCTAAGGCTTGAGAAGATTGAAAATACCATTGATGGACATGATTAAGGGGTTGCATTAGATTCTACCTTCAATTAAAAGAGTGCATATAGCTTGGTTGATTTTGGAAGAAGGTTCACATACATATGATAGACAAGATCAACGTATAAGCTTTACAGTGAAAGCTGTACTAGGGGAATCTAAGATTGTTTGTTAGTATTCAATGTAACCTATACAATCTATATAGGTTTTAGATAGATTACAATGACTTTTCACCCAACTTTGTATAGAGAGACTACTTTCATGCTTACTCCAAGTCTTGCTACTTCAATGGCTCAACTAAACTTGCTTTCTTGGTGGTTTGGAAATTTTGAAAAGATATAGAAGAGGTAGATGCCCTATCCTCACACAAGATTACAAAGCACTTATTAGCCCCAATGGATAATGGCATAAAAAATCTAACTCGATGGATGACCATGATCGATGTGACATTAGTGCTTTTTGCGAATGATGATAATAACAAGCATAAGTAGACACATGCCTCAGTGATAAAATAATTGTGAAATCACATTTTCTTCTTAAACATCAACGTCATTTACTTCATGCAATGTTGTTTGTTGCTTCTACTAAACTTGGTTTCACCACATGTTTAGGTAAAAATCAATCTAGACCTTGCAAGAACCAATATGTGGGTTGACCACATGTCTAGGTAAAAATCAATCTAGGCCTTGTTGGAAGAACCTGTACATGTCTCGGTAAAAATCAGTTCGGGCCTTGTTACAAGAACTCGTACATGTCTAGGTAAAAATCAATCAGGGCCCCATTACAACAACCCATACATTTCTAGGTAGAAATCAATATAGGCCTTGTTATAAGAGCCAATATATGTGTTGACCTTCCATGCACGAGTTGATTGACCCACGTGGAAGACTTGTATTGGGGTTGCTACTATTGCTAATGATCAAGTTCATAAACTTGTGGAGCCCATAGAAATTGTTAGCATGAAGAAGAGAGGAAATAAGTTTGTTGTAAGCTATATTGAGAGCAGGCTAATGATCGATCAATGTGAAGACATGTCAAAGAACCATTACAAATACATAGAGTGGCCCCTTAAAAGGGAGATAAAGGGGGTACTTTGTCAACTCCAATCCAGTCCCTTGAAAATCGCGGTCAATGTACATACCATGATGCATGTGTTGACTATGGTCACCATGACAATAACGATTGACGTGCATGGGGACTAAGTCAACGGTCTTAGATGGTGTAGGAACTTATAAACATAAACTTGGGTCATGCTATAAATACTTGTGAGTGGATTAGGCCCCTTAGGGCTAGGTTGTGTGAGGCACTAGGGGGGTGAGTGGGGTGAGCTACCCCCACTATTGCCTTGTTGTGCAAGGGAGAAGTGGGGTGAGTGGGGACACCTTCACCCTAGACACCTCTACAAAACTTGTTGAAAAATGACTTGCTAACAAGGGCATAGCAAGGTTATAAAATCATTTATAAGGTATATTTGTAGAGCAGAGAAAAAGGAACCAATCAACAAGCTTTCCCCTTGATTTTTTTTTTGAGAAATTTTGACTTGACTTGTGTTAAATTATGCAGTTCTTTGTTGTGTAGCATCAAGGTTCGATATCTTTGTTAATCCATCTCTTTATCCCCACTCCCCCTCACATGATCCAACTCTTAGAGTGGTGTTCAAATGTGAGGACAAAAAAAAAAGAACTTAAACCTAGCAGAGCCAACAATAATCAAAGCTCTCTAACAATGTTCAATCTCACACGTTTGTGTTACTCAACCCACACCATAACATAATGATTAAGTGTTTAAAGTTGCTTAACAATAATTGAATATATGTATATTATGTATGAATTTCTTACAAGAAGATATTTAGCTTCAACAACAACCTTCTAACCAACTTGTACAAGTTAGCCTTTTTTCAAATCAGTCCTAAGAAAGCAATTACAACAGCCAAAAGTATTTGCATGATAACTCCTTTCACTCCCATGCCATAATGGTGTTTTCCAAAGAGTACAAAGCACAGTATTGAAAACAGCTTTGACTACATAGTATGCTTTGTTTAGGTTGCATACATCACCAAGAATGACCCGTTTCCAACTTAGGTTGTGGTGCATCCCCATTTTCTCAAAGGCCCTTGATCTATTGGCAATCCCATAAGACATGCTTAAGAGTCTCTTTCTCCCTCTTGCAAAAACCATAGAGGATAGAACCCTAAAAATCTAAGTTTGTCTTTAAGTGGTAACTTGTAGGTTGCAACACGCCATAACATAAACAAAACTGAGTTTGTAGGAAGGAGTTGCCTTCCATGGCTTCTTCAGCCTATGCTTCCATGTCCCAATTGTCCCTCTTGGATCATATTTCCTCTAGGCATTTTGGGCTTTTAAGACCCAATTGTAGTCCCATCTCTCAAAGTCCTTTCTTTTCTTGAGCTCATTTGCTCTTTTACCTTTAGAGTTCTGCCATCCACACAAGAGTGTGGGTTTCTCGAGACTCAATAGAAAAAAGAACTCCAGTGCAAGCCTTCCAAATTTTCTTTTCCTAGCTAGTGGAAAAGAGGGCAAAACTCTAATATAGTTTTTCTTTGGTTTTAGGCCCTAGTGGAAAAAGGCAAAGCTCTAAAGCTAGTTACACACCGAATGACGGGGATACTCACTTCGTAAGCTTTAGCTAATCGAAACACTCACTCAAGCGTTGGGTATTCGTAGTCCGTTACATAGCGGAGAGGACATGACTTGTTGTTTACCTACTGAGTAGGTGAACTTCCTGCCCACTTTTGGATGGAGAGTCTGCTTTACCACTTTGTAAAGTGGCGAACAAGTGTGAACTTTTTGAAATTGCAACCAATCGAAAAAATTATAAGTTTATTATTCTTTACTTTTTTGTAAAGTGTGTCCATTTGGTGTGTAAAGATGTTGCGCCCATGTTTGTGCCTGGTTTCAAAAGGACATATCCATACTTTGGGCGGGCGTTGGGTTGCCTGTCAAGACTTCGGCCGGTTACACACCAAAAAAGGGACGCCCATTTTGTTAGCTTTAACCAATCAAAACACTTATTTAAGGGTTGGTGTTCGCAGTCTTTTACACACTGGAGAGGACATGACCTGTTGTTTACCTGCTAAATAGGTGAACTCCCCGCCCACTTGATAAAGTGGTGGACAAGGGTGCACTTTTTGCGTTTGCAACCAATCAAAAGATTTATAAGTTTATTCTTTTTTATTTTTTTACAAACTGTATCCATTTGTTGGTGTGTAAAGATATGACGCCCATGTCTGTGGCCAGTTTCAAAAAGTGCATGCCCACACTTTGGGCGGGGGTTGGCCGTCCATTACTTGGTGTGTAGCCAGCCTCCATCAGCCTTGGTTTTTAGGATAAACCTTTTGGAATTCGAATATTGAGGAAGGCTATGGGAAGCGGGGCCCAAAGGGTGTCAGATCAGTTGACCGGCTATAGGCTGTTGACGGTGGGGATGGGGGCGGGCGGGGCCCGGGAGTTTCAGAGTTAACGGCCGGCAACCGGAGGCGTCATGTGAGGGTGGGCCATGAAGCGGACAGGCACGTGGACGTCGGCCATGAGATGGGGCGGCAAAATGCGAGTTTGGGTTTCATGCGGGCTTCTCATTTGGGTTTCATTTGGGGGGGGCGAGGCACGAGAGAGAGAGAGAGAGAGAGATAGAGAGAGAGAGAGAGAGAGAGCGAGAGAGAGAGAGAGACGAGGCAAAAGACACGAGGCAAAGGCAAAATACAAAAGACGGAAATTTTCAACAGAACGAAAGAGAGAGAGAGAGAGAGAGACCCGCGCAGGACCAGAGAGAGACGGACCCCCGCAGGCCCCCCTCATCGCAGACGCAAGCTGCCATTTTCAGCCATTCTTCTGGAACCGGCCGCAGTCAGACGCAGACTCTAACTTGAGACGAGCAAGCCACCACACACACAAGGAGCCTCTCCCTTCCTCAAACGCTCAAGCCCTCTCCTCCGCCATAGCTACAGGTTTGTGCATTCTCTCTCCCTTCCCCCTCCGATCACCTTCCTACCATAGCTGCTACTGTTTTCTTTCTGCGTTTCTTCCCCTCCCCCTTCCTCCACGCTTCCTTCTCATGAAACCCTAGGCCTGTGCGAGCTCTCATTCACTTCCCCTCGATCGTCCGTCTTTTAGCGTTTGGACGTCTCCCTTTCTTGCCTAAAACCTTTTCCTGGAAGGCTTTCTTGCCGTTCCATTCTTTTAGTGCCTGGCCATTTCGTGGTTCTGGCCATGGCTGCCTTCTGGCGGTTTGCGAGGATTCGTCATCCCTGCCAGGATTCGCCGTCCCCCGCCCTTCGAAGTCGCTGAATTCTGCCGGCTTGACGCGATCGCCTCGTTTTCATCGACCGTTTTGTGCTTGCCGTTTCCATACTCTGGTCACACCGAACTTGCCGTCGTCATTTTTGTCCTATCTGCCGGAGCATTTACCCTTTACCCTGTGGAGTCTGGACTCTAGCATTCTCCTCGAAACCCTCAGCAGGTGTCACGTGCATACATCGTACTATCATTACTAATACCTTAAGCCCCTGATATTAGGTGCGTTTTTCCTCCTGTCTCTATGGCCCATAATCCCGTATTGATCCACCGTGTCTGATGGTCCACGACTCATAATAGGACATGATGCTGCCCTTTCTTTTCGAATTTGAGGATGTAGCTTTGCCTTCTTTGTGTTGTTTTCATAATTTGCCTCATGCTACACGGATATTTTGTGTTTCTAGGACTTAGCTTATATCATGACAACGCATACTCACATGCTTCCTTTTGACCCGTTCGGTGATTTGCAGTGGCAACAACAATCTTAAGAATCGTACTGTGAGTGTGATGCCTGGTTTATGCAGGGTTGTGGAAATTTGCTCATTATGCTTGTACAAATTAATTTTTTTTAAAGTAAAAACATTTATGCTTGTCTCATGGTTGGTGGCTGTCTGAGCAGGAGGATTGTGCAACAAACCAGCTGTGGAAGGATGTGTGGAGGACCAGAGCAGTCCAATTCAAAATCCAGCGGAGGTGCTGAAGATACAAGTTTGCAAAACGGTGAATCACTGCAGAATGGAATTGTTCATGATGCTGGTGGAGACTCGAGCTCTACGGCAGCCATCAAGAGGGAAACACCAGTTGCAGAAGCAAGTGATCCTGGTTCTGTCCTGTTAGAACTGGCTGCAAATAATGACTTGGAGGGCTTCAAACAGGCTATTGAGAAAGGTTTAGGCAAGGTGGACTTGGTTGGAAGGTGGTATGGTAGACAGATTGGAACAAATCAGATGATTCTGGAACACAGAACTCCGGCAATGATTGCAGCTTTGTATGGAAGCCTAGATGTACTAAAGTATATCCTCGATTTGTATACCTCTGTGGGAGGAAACATCAATCAGAAGTGTGGAAGTGATGGAAGCACTGCCCTTCATTGTGCTGCTGCTGGTGGGTCATTGAATGCTGTAGAGGGTGTCAAACTGTTACTCAGATTTGGAGCTGATGTAAATGTTCTGGATGTGTATGGAAGATGCCCTGCGGAAGTTATTGCTAAGTATCCTAGGCTTGCATATCTCAAGGCTGCATTGGAGAGAGTTTTGAAGGCTGGAAAGTCATGTCAAGTATTACCGTTTGATATTTCTGAAGGCTCAGAATTTGGTGATTGCATATTTTTGGAGGACAGCTTCAGTGGTCTGGATTTAGATGGAGCACCGTGTGGGGGAATTGCAACTGCTGCTATGTCATCATCTTCTCTATGTACCTCACCTGAGGCTTTTGCTCAATTATCGGTATTGTCTCCCTCTCCATCATCATCACCCAAGTTATCAGAGACATCTGCAAACAAGATCTTTGAAGAAGGAATCGAGAAGGGAAAGGAGTATCCTGTTGATCCAAGTATCCCTGACATCAAGAACAGTATCTATACCACGGATGAGTTCCGCATGTTTGCATTCAAAGTGCGCCCTTGCTCAAGGGCTTATTCACATGATTGGACTGAATGTCCCTTTGTTCATCCAGGTGAAAATGCTCGCCGGAGAGATCCAAGGAGGTACCATTATAGCTGTGTGCCTTGCCCAGATTTTCGGAAGGGTGCTTGTAGGCGAGGTGATGCATGTGAATATGCACATGGAGTATTCGAGTGTTGGCTGCATCCAGCTCAGTACAGAACACGCTTGTGCAAGGATGGCACAGCTTGTACAAGGAGAGTTTGTTTTTTTGCTCACACAACTGAAGAGCTCCGTCCACTGTTTGTGTCCACTGGTTCTGCTGTCCCTTCACCAAGGGCTTCATCTTCGTTGGACATGTCTACAATGAGCCCTCCTCTTGCGCCAGGTTCTCCATCATCGGCTTTCATGTTGAGCCCCTTTTCTTCTTCAAATTCTGCACACAATGCGATGCAAGTCAACCTTGCCACCCCTCCTTTGTCACCCTCATCTTCATCGGCAAACGGCCTCACCAGTGCATGGCCACAGGCAAATATACCGGCTTTACATCTCCCAGGTCCTAGTTTACAGACAAGCAGGCTGAGGTCTGCATTGAATGCAAGGGACCTCCCCCTTGAGGACTTGGAGAGGGTGCTAGATTATGAGGGTCAATCCTTAAATGACTATACATCATCTCTTTCATCTCAAGCTTTGTCCACTCAAGCGCGGCTGAATGCAGCACTTGCTGCATCTGCCTGTGGGACATCATCTTCTCGAGCAGGGAAGTACAGAAGCCTTGGACTTACTGTGGCACCGACTAACCTAGAAGAGCTTTTTGCATCAGAGATGGCATCATCTCCAAGATCCACTATGCATGATGCAGCTCTGTTATCTCAAATGGACATGCAGTTGCATTCTCACAAATCATCGCAGTTACAATCTCAGTTACAAAGCCAGCTACAGCCGCAAACACATGCTCAAATGTTTCCACAAATGTCAGATCAGCTCCATTTACAGCTGCAGCAGACAGCATTAGATTCACCATTACAGGGCTCTTCCATACTGCATTCTCCAGCACAAACAGCACCTTACAGTCCTGGGTCATTCAGGCAGGGGAGTGGCTCTTCCTTGTCCCCATCAATGGTAGCTGCACGGGCAGCCTTTGCTCAGCGGGATAAGAGAAGTCACAGCTCGAGAGATTTGGGAGCAGGACTGAGCTGGTCTGATTGGAGTTCTCCCAATGGAAAGCTTGAATGGGCTGTTCAAAGAGATGATTTTGTCAAATTCAGAAAATCAGCCTCATTTGGATTTAGGGGATCTGAGGAGCCAGATTTGTCTTGGGTTCAGAAGCTGGTCAAGGAAGGGCCTCAAGACGTTGACACCCCTGCTGCTGGTGCTGCAGAGGGTTCTGAACAGAAGGATGGTGCTGATTTGTCTGCCCTGGGCTTTTGGATGGAAAACATGCATCTGGATCAGATTGTTGCCTGAAATGCTGTTAGGGTGACCATCTGATAGTGGATTCAATGCTTGTTCTCCTCTCTTATCTGCTTGTCCTGTCCTCATCATTCCATGTCTTTTCCCTCTCTCTTTATCTGAGACCCTAACTTCTTTTCTGTTTTGGGGGACTGCACCGGGAAGCTGACTTTCTGCCTTGTTTCTTTTTGCTCTCTTTTTCTCTCCTTTTTTGTCTCTAGTTTTGCATACCTTTCTGTCTTGCTAAGTTGGCTCTTTTGCACTCTTTTCTTTCAATGCCCTTTCGCATGCACTCTCTCAAGGAAAACATGCATCTTAGTGGTGAATTAGTCATCCCTTCTTAGTCTTCAGCATACTGTTTTCCAGGGTTGGAAAACCAACCATGGATAAAACCTAACCTAGGGTGTAGGACCTTATATCTGGAATCATCTTACTGAATTCCAGTCCTGGTGGTGGTCGAAAAAGAGGCTTTTGGAATGCATCTAAAGTTTAGGGTAGCTGGAAAGAGGCTACTCTCCTTGAACTGGTGGATGTCAAATGAAGCAAAGGCTCTTAAGGAAGGCATAGAGAAGCCTGTCGACAGTTTTTGGAAGATGTTTTTTGGCATCATGGTGCTGACCTATTAAATGTATATGCGACCAATTATTATTTTCAGATATTTCTCAGTAGGTACTACCCACAATTGTCTTTGTACATTTGTTTGAAGTGGGAGACTCTAAAGATCAATTAGCTTATCTTTACCAGAAAACTTTATCCATACTTTGATTTGGAGGACAAACTGTTTTGGTACAGATTACTTCAAGCCCAATGATGTTGCTTGAAGAGCTAGAGCGGTCATGTAAGGCGTGACCCTCCTTGATTGTACCATTGTAATATTTTTTAATCTTTAATCAAGGGAGCATATCGATTTGTTAAAGCTTTCTGACTGCAGGATATGTGGTCAAGCCTGATATTTGCATCCGTTGTGTATGTCAACTGAATGCTGGTTATACTATCTATGGGGTCTCTGATTTGAATTCGAATTTTGATTTCCTTGCTTTGAACTTTGATGCTGGTTGCACTATTTATGAGGTCCATGGTTTTGAATTTAATATATTGACCTTGTGGTGGGCAACCCATTATCTTGATAAAAAAAGAACTATTGTAATTTGCATTTAGGGTTTGAATTCTGATTGTTGATTTCCATGCTTTGAATTGCACCATCTGTGGGAGTCCATGGTTTTAATTTGATGTATTGCCTTTGCAGTGCAAAATGCATCATCTTGATAAAAAAAAGAACTGTTTTAGTTTGCCTTTTAAGTGCATAGATCACTATGGGGAAGAACTCCAAAGGGATTGACTGGGTTCGGCTGCTGGTTAGGCCCTCCTAAGAGAACCTGAAGATGTCTGTGTTTGTGTCCAGTGAAAGGTTGGAGTGTTAACTGTACTGTACTGTAAAATACAAGTTCGAGAAGCTGACATAAAGTGACTAGGAATCAGGATATCAAGGTCAATAAACTCACATTTTTGTTTTTTGACTGTGGTTGTTTGTTGTCTATGGTGAAGTGAGATATAAAGATGAGTAATCATTAAACAGGTCAGGATTTGGTGTCGTGGTTGCTTCAAACACCAATAGAGAGACAATCAGGGAACTCTGAAAACTGAGAAGATATTTCGTATTTGTAGTCCTACTTGAAGCATCGATTGTTAAGATGTGATTTTGAAGATTATTAGTAGAGAAGACATGTATGCTCTGAAGAGTTGGCTGCAGGAAAGTAAAACTGACTTGTTGGAAGGTCCTGGCTTGGTGTAGGCTACTAACGTGTGCCCTCTTTGGCTGACTGATTGGAGAAAAATTGCCTCCAATGAAACCACACGATACTTCTCTCTCTCATGGAGACAGCTGCTCTATATTGTTAATATTGCACCTTGTTTAACATTGTCAGATCCGAATGATTACTGTCATGAAATTTGGTTACTTGCAAAATAACACTAGAAACTGGCTGGCTGTGGTGGGAATGAGGATCGTTATGCATTTAGCAAGAAGTCAAAGTGGGTTTTTTGTGAACTTTAATATGTTGAAACAAGTATTACTATTCTGAATGTTTTGGTAGGGGGCTCAAGCTCGACTCTCTAGGTGGCAGTTGAGTCCTAGTAGGAAACACAGTTGACAAATCTAATGATGTGGTTGATGTCTGTGTTTTGGTATTGTTGACCTACTATGCTTTTCTTTTCTTGAGATATGTTGCAATCCTCCTCAAGCCCTCCATACTATCAACATGGTATCAGAGCACTAGGCTTTGAATTTTGCTGCTTGGGACTACAATATTATTGTAGTGATCATCCTCTTTTTTGTAAAGGAGATGGTAACATGATCTTGACCCTTGATATTCGTGTTTCTGGATGACTAAATGAAGGCTTGCTTGTGATGATGAAATGACAAATCAGGTTTACTTTGGTGTGTGATTTTCACTTGATTATTTTTGCATCTATATGTCAAAAGTCTAAGGTCATCATCCTAGGAGAACCATTCTTTTTTGAAAGAAGTATTGAGATGCCTTGAAAGGAAGTGAGGAGGGTACTTCTTCACTCACTCATTTCTTTGCAAACTCCGAGGTCATTCGTGGTTGAGCATATTCTTAAAATTGTAGTGATATATGGAGCTTTTATCCTAATGCATTTTTTTAAACTAAATCACATGTTTCTCTACTGATTTTTTGAGTTCAGGTTTGTGGTAGAATATGCTTTTTAGTTTTGTTGAAGTATCAAGAGATTGTAATGGGTTGCTTTGCTCCTCCAAGTGTGATGTACTGAAATGTAATCCATGATGGTGGTATACTATGCAAAGAGTGATGAATGTGATACACAAGAAAGGATAATGTCCAACTAGGGATACAATACATGGATGGTACACAAGAAAGGATAATGTCCAACCAGGGATACAATACATGGATGATCGGGGAATGGATGGAGAAGTGTGGGTCTACTTATATAGCTAAGCATAGGTGAGGTACAATGATCACTAGCTTCACCCAATCAAAATTGGTGGGTAGAGTAAGTTATCCATCCTTGAGGAGATGGTATGGGGGTAGTGTCTTCTTTGATGACCTAGCTATATTAGGTATTGCTCATGGTGCTAGTGATCTTCCTTGGCTCTCTTTGGTGACCTAGCCATATTAGGTATTACTCATGGCGCTAGTGAACTTCATTGTCTCTCTTTGGTGTAGCCTTTGTCCTTGGTACCCTTGCCTCACAAAGTTGGGTGCTATCTTATGGTTTGTGAATGGTCTCATTAGACTATCCTTCACTTGGTGGAAAATTCAATGAAGCTTGAAGCTTGGATAGGACCTCTCATTATGGTTATGACTTTTTAAAAGGGATTTCCAAGGTTTTGACATATACTTAAGTCAATCTTGGCCACATTATAGTATTAGAATTAGCATGTATATATTCATGCAATGCAAATAGCTTATGCCACTTGTTATGAGTCTAACACAATGTGAAAAAGACAAAGGTAAGTCCAACTATGCATGAGTTCTTCAATGAGAAAAGATGGCAAAAAAGGTAAGAAAAGTTATGTAATTAAGTCAAAAGAAAAAGTGAGTGTCAACCTATGAAGCATGAAGCACTAATGTTACCATGGAAAGCCTAAACCAACCTTATATATGAAGTTCAAAATCATAGAATGAAAGGTTAGTTCTTATGAATGCGATTTTGTGTGGAGATTCTTTCTCTATTTTGTTCTCTCTTTTATCTTTCATAGTCGAGTTTTGAGTGAATGTGAGGTTTTGTGCTTGTGTGAGAGTCTTCTTGAGCTAGAGGGTATGATAGCTTCTTCCTAGTCTCCATCCCCCTACTGTCTCACATGGTTACTTCACCTCATTAAGTCCCTACTAGGTTTGTCAGTTCATCTCTACCAAGTCTATCTTGTATAGATCACATAAAAACATAATTAGTATTAATTCATGATTTAATAAAATTTTATGTTATCTTAAATACTATTATTTTCAATAAGAGTGTAGTCACTATGCACAACAAATAATGAGCATGAAACCTCTTATAGAGAAAATAAGATTAGAGCTACTAGCAGCTAGAAGGAGGTGTGAATTAGGTACACAATGTGAAGGTGAACACTCGTAGAATGCAAGACTCTTCATCTTCTAAAGAAATCACAATGTGAAGGTGAACACTCGTAGAATGCAAGACTCTTCATCTTCTAAAGAAATCATACTAGCTTGTATTAGACTAGCCAATGGTCCTCATAGTAAGAAACCACACAAGGATCAAGGCACTTCATTGTCTCATACCATGTTGGAATGAGGTAAGCAATGGAAGAAAAAGAAAGAAATAGTTGAATATTAAAGGAATTGAACAAGAAAGCATGACATATGAACTTACAACATGAGATAATAGGAAAAGCCTCATTATCTTTGGATGAGATTTGTGATGGAATCTTTAGAAGTGTCAACTTCTCTATCACATTAGACATCAATTTTATGATGCTTTCTATCTCGTTGGCTTGCTTTTATATGGCTCTTGATCTATAGCTACCACCTTAGCTATGAGCTTCAATGTTTGATGTTTAAATGTCTTTAGATTTATCATCTCTAGGCTAGATCACTTAGACAAGTCAAGAGTTCCAAGTTCATGGAGTGTGAGACTTAAATGATATCCCTTGGTTCTCTTGAAAGATTACTTTCTAGCATGTGTCACATAAGGGAATTTGTTATTTGGTTTTCTTGGTAAACCACCTCTTCTAGCTAGTCCATAAGGCTAGCAACAAATTCCTTGTGTCAAGAGTTGGCATGGTTAGGATCACACGATAAACTAGGATTTCTAGGTCAATCTAGGGAATATATATTGGAACCTCTTCTTAAGCACATTTGCTAGTGCTTGATGTTTGTTTGGGTTTGAAGATTGATTGGTTGTTTGCATAATTTGCCAAATAGGTGTTGTCGGCACTAGATCGACCCATGCAACACTTGGGTGGACACTTGGACATATGTGTTTACCAATTAAGAAGGACCTTAAGGCTTTTAATCTCATTTCCCCCCTAGATTTTAGTGAATGACCTTTATGATGTGATATTGGCTAATATTGTGACATCACAATGAACAATTTTGTTTCAATGTGTTGTAGAATTTTCACTACACTACCCCTAAAATTAGTAAGCATCCAAAGGTCAAAACCTTTATAAAAAGTGTGCTAGCTTGTTGGGATGAATCCAAGCTAAGTATTGAGGTTCAAGGTTTAATTTTTGACTTCAACTTGAGAAGCCTAATTTTTATTGTGATGTCACAACATACAATTCACTAATATGTCAGACTAGTTTTCATTATGATGACAATTCCAAAGTGCTTTTTTTCATACCAATCATCAAGTATATGCAACCTTAGTTCATTTTAAAGGAGATTTCATGGAATGCAATAGAAAAAAGAATCTAATCCTAATCTTTTCAATTGCCCTTTATATCACAAATTTTCACATACACAACTACATAACAACCTTATCCTACACTATTTGCAATGCATTTTTGGGGTCTAATGCTCAGCACAACGGAGAGAGAATTCAACTTAACACTAGCAACACTACACACATCTATCTCCAAAACATAGTAAGGATCAAGACTATACCTATGAGTGCATAGAGTATTTTCAACATCCTAATTATGAAACTAATGTTTTAATGCACATGAGGTTAACATCAAGGACTTGAGAGGGGCACCTATTCTTCTAGGGGTTCTCTACCTTGCATATGTATCACCTAGGTTGTAGTATCTTTTGTGTGTTTCAATCCCTCTTTTTCTACTTCATTCCTACTTTGGAATGCAATTAGAAAGAATAAGAAATCTTGAAAGCTCAATGAACATTCACCAATGCCTCAACTTGAGCCATTGTGAACTGATCAATATGAAAGGAAGCTCCAATGATTGTGTATTTTTCAATGTAAGCTCCACTAGCTCATTTCAATGTACACTCTCTCAATCCCTTTACTAGGTTCAAGTGAGTAAGTAAGAAATTAGAGAAGATAAGAGAGAATGATTTTACTTTACAAACTACATCTAGAGTATGATGGTTTGGTGAATGCCTTATGAGCTCTGATGTCGATAAATCTAGTTAGATTCTAGCATATGACCTCCATGTTATTGGAGCACGAGTTTTCACTCAGGTTATAGGGGAGGTTTTCATTTTATTCAGATGGCATCCATGATCGAGCATTGGCTTCTTTAAAGAGGGATGACATAAAGAAGAATAAGAAGAGAGACAATGCTACTTCTGAATATTGAAGGCACATCTCCGCAAGGAGTACAAGAAGCTAGTGACTTTGTGGAAGTAGAAGGAAAAGAAGGGCAAGGCTTTCTTTGGACCTTCATCATCCATAGTTTTTCAATTTAGATTCTAGTCATGTAGCCATGGCCATGGTCACCATGAAATCGGTCTTTTTCCCTAGCAGTGCTATCATTCCTCATGACTCTCCACACTAGAGGAGTGCAAGTAGGTGGTATAGGTGGATCATACAAGATGCATCCATATGCAAGCATGATGGATACTAAGCATGGCTTGATCACCCACTCCTTGGGTATCCTTGGTCCTCTCTTATTTAATTATTATATGTAATATGGTGGTTTTGTTCTTTCATCATGGAAAAGTTACTAGTAGGAAAGACTGAAGCATGATATACTCATATATGTTACTGAATGCCTAAGTTGCTAGTGGGTGTAAAGCTGAGCGTGCCAAAATGCCAGGAAAGCTCCAGCCACTTGACATTCCACAGATGAAATGGGAGTTCATCAGTATGGATTTTGTAGGTGGCTTACCTTCTATTCAGGGAGGGTATAATTCAATCATGATTGTGGATATGCTGACAAAGGTCTGTCATCTTATCCCAATCAAGACCAAGTACAAAGCTTCAGATATTGCATGACTATTTGTGAAAGAAATCTTTAGGCTTCATGGATTGCCTAAATGGATTGTTAGTGATCGCGACTCTCTATTCACATCACATTTTTGGAGAAGCCTATTTGAAGTAATTGGAACCCAATTTTGCTTTAGCATAGCTTATCATCCCCAAACTGATGGTCAAATAGAGAGGGTTAATCATGTCATTGAAGATATACTAAGAGCTTACTGTTCTAGAGAATCGACAAGGTAGATACATTATTTGCCCTTAGTAGAATTTTCCTACAATGCGTCATATCACCAGAGTATTCAAATGATTCCTAGAGTATCTCCCTTGCCACCATTGGAACTGTTGACACTCTAACAATATCAAGGAGGCCATGATGCCACAACTTAAGCATTTCTTCTCTTCTCCCTTGGCATCAACAATGCATGATTCAAGCAAGTAGCCACTTGGGATGACAATTTTTAATGATTGAAGATATACACTTCAAAGTCGTTCTTGCAAACACAAAATATGTTTTCTTCCTCCCCAAAATGCAAAAATCACACACAAGATTTTTAAAAGAGAAGCATATGTGAAGCTGATAAGCTTAACTCATAATAGAAGTAAGAGGTTAAGTAGAGGGCTTGCAAATCTAGCATGTTAATATTGGGTACCTTGAGATGAAGAGTTAAACAGTGGAAGTTTAAGGTTAGAGTACATGTAGCTTTGATATAATGAATAAAATCATGATTTTTTAAAGAAACATAAGAGTTAAATGAAGGTGGAGAGAGCACTTTACCTCAAGAATTAGCAAATAAAGGTGGTTGGCCTGCACTTTAGGGTAAGTTTTGTTCTATTGAGAATGTCAAAAGTTGGAGATTCTTATCACATGCTCCTAGAAAGATCGTGGTTCAAAATTGCCAAGTTGATGCAAGAATGGGGGAATGCTAAATCAAATATAATGCAAAAAAATTTATGATCAAGCCGTCGTAATATTATTTACGAGGCATCTTTGCTTTTTGTTGGCTGGGAACATTGAGGCATCTTCTCATGTTAGATTGCAGAATTGATTTAATGCGAGACTCGATATCAAGAAAATTACATGCGGTCACTTATGTCATAGCTCGACAAATAATTTTTAAAACGTCCCAAGCCCAAATTCATTTTTTTGATATGAAGTGCTATAGTGGAAATATTGCATTCCCATTTGTCCTAAATGTCACTTCACTATCTTAGTCTTGTCACTATTCACACAAGTATATGTCCTTGTTTGAACCAAGACCCTAACTAGGAATAATAAGATGAACAGGGGTATAATATGGCGGTACCATTTTTTTCAATCTAAACCCATTAACAACATGTTTAAGGATATTGTGCTTCAAATCCTTCAACAAATGTTTATTGACCCAAATCTATAAAATTGGTAAATGGTCTAGCATACCTCAATTTTATTTTACCAAGAAATTTCTTGAGTCTTGAGTTATACACCACAATCCAATCTCCCTCTTCAAAGATCTTCTTCTTTACATGCATTTTCACCCATGCTTGCCTTCTAGACTATGTGACTCCTGATACATGTGGCCAACACTTGATCCTCTTCCAGTTTCAGGAGGTGTTCCAGCTTATGTTGAACTAACCTTTCAAGATCCAACTTATGTTCTACAACAATCCTTAAGCTGGGAAGTATGAACTTCATGCGCACAATAGCCTCTAATCCATACACCAACTTGAAGGATGTGATTCTAGTTGTAACCTTATATGCAGTCCTAAATGCCCACAATGTAGAATCCAACTTTGCATCCCAATCCTTTCTATTATCCTCAACTTTTTCTTCAAGATATGTAGTAGAATCTTTTGAAACTCTCTACTTGTCCATTAGCCTATATTGATATGGGGTAGACTTCTTGTGTAAAATCATATGCTACCTAGCTGTCAATTGCTGAATGACTTAATTCAAAAAATGCTTGCCCCTATCACTAACTAGCTCTATAGGGCATCCAAACCTAGTCACGATGTTGGAATATAAAAACTTGGCTACACTGGCTATCTTATTGTCTTTCAAAGCATGATCCTTTACCCATTTTGTACAATAGTTAGTGCATACCACAATATACTAATTACCTATCCTCTTTGCAGAGCTGGCTTGATAGGTCCAACAAAATCTATCCCCCTTTTTTGAAATGGCTCAAACGGTAGTACAAGATGATCTTGCATCATATCCCTATCAAGAGGCTGACCCTCCTTCAAACATTGCAACCACTCTTTGTCATACTGGTGGGCATCCTTCAAGACAATAGGGCATCACAAACCTGCCTGTAAAATTTTCTTGCCTATAATCCCTCCAAAAAAGTGACCTCCTAATAGTCTGGCATGGGCCTCATGAAGGACTATGGGCTGTTCATACTCACACACACACACCTCCTCAATACATTTTCAACTCCTCTTCTATATAATGTATTCATAATAACTTGAAATTATCTACTCTTTAGTGCTAACTTCCTCCTATGATCAGATGTAAGATGTGATGTGGCATAACTCCTTCCAACAAAAGGAATGTAGTAGTCGGAATATGGGTCTACAACCTATACTTCAAAAATTTCAACATCAAGTAGTTGATCCAGGAACCCCTGCCCCTATATCATCATTTTCCAACCTATTGAGATAATCAACGATTTCATGTTCCTTCTCTGGGGTTTGTGAATGACTTTGTAGTCAAACTCTTGTAATAGAAACATCCATCTAGCTAGTTTGCCTATTAACTAAGGTTTATCAATTAGGAACAAAAGAGCTTGGTGGTCCACATGGAATATCACCTGATTACCCAACAAGTAATGCCTAAATTCTTGCAAAGAATAAACCATCCCTAATGCTTCTCTCTTTGTTATTGAATAATTCTTTTCAATAGTACTTAATCTTCTACTTGCATAATATATTGGTCTAAACCAACCAAGTACTTTTTCCTACATGAGCACAACTAACATAGCTACATCAAAAGAATCAATAAATACATGGATCGGTAGGTCCCATGTAGGAGGTTATAGTATTGGAGCCACCACTAGCATTTTCTTGAGCACAGTGAAAGCTTTCTCCTAATCTTCCCTCCAAACATACTACATTCCTTTCTTGGTTAAAGTAGTAAGGGGAGAACATATATGTGATAAAAGTATCTAATGCGCCACTTCACCTCGTCGACAAATCTCATGACTTCTTACACATTCGATAGAGCTTTGGCCTTCTGTACTCTTTCTATCTTTCTAGGATCTATTGCCATACCTTCTTTAGATAGGGATTGACCCAAGAGCTTTCCCCTCTTTGTTACAAAAACCAACTTGAAAAGATTTAGGGGCATGCCTTCTTGCACTTCTCAAAGCAAAGTCTAAGATGCTTTAGGTGCTCATTCCTCTTGCCAAAGATACAAATTTTTTCTATAAACATTCTCATGAAGGTTTTCAAGTATGGATTGAATGTCTTGTGTGCACCTCCTTGGAACTCTAAAGGTCCCTTCTTAAGGCCAAAATTCATTACACTATTGACATAGGCTCCCCATTCAATGATGAAAACAATCTTATCCATGTCATCTAGATGCATCTTTGATGGGACTTAAAATGGGCCGGCACTGGCTATAGCACTAGCCGGACCTTTAACATGCACAAGACAACCTCACGGCCTCGCGGTCAGAGCGTCTAGCTATAGGACACATTGCCCTGCCAACGTACATACATTTTGCGTTTGTATCGTGTTTATAGTCCAACCCTTAACCTTCTTAGACTCCTCAGAGGGAGATCCTACACAATTTGGTGTAATTCACCACGTAGAACAACATAGGAGGCACCCCTCGGCTGAATGTCGCGGCCCCACTGCGACCCTCCTACACCTTGGGGATTGGCCCCTCGATGCGCCGCTAACACATATAACACATACAAAACAGACTCCACTCTTGGTACCAATATTATATCGTTCTAGGAATGTACTAGTCCTCACTTACTTGTCCCCTTGGACCCACCGTCTAGACCTACAGCTTGAGTGCCTCACTCTCTCCTGCATGGGTCATTTATACTTCAACCAAGTGCTATGCATACCAGGAATAGATACCATGCGTATGTTTCATGCAATGGTGTATGATTTATTGTGCACAAACAAGTATGGTTTAAAAATCAGCTTATGTGTCGTGCAAAAACAACCATTTTAATGAAATTTTGCTAATATGCAATGCTTCATTGTAGGAACCTAGCACCAAGGCTAACCCTCATGCTGCTAGATCCATTCTTTTCAAGTAAACCACATCATAAATGTTATGCATAAAGAGAACAAAGCTAATGTATAGCATCATCCTCCCTCTCACCATTTAAATTCTGCTGTGATGCATAGGTGTAAGGGGTTTTTTATGTCATTTTTTATATGTAAAAGCAATAAATACGCACTTTAACATAAAGAACAAGGACCAAACTGAGGCTTAACCTCATGCTTCAGCCCCGTCAGACATTCACATACATATATCTTATTTTTCCAACTTTTTCTAGCGCAAGAAACCCATTTTTTTCCATTTTCTCCTATTTTTTCTATTTATTTTTAATAGAAAATATGTATTTTATGATTTTTTTTTTTTGATGACTGATCATTTGGACTGAAACTCGATATTTTTTCTTATTTTATCCCATGTCCACTCATTTTTTTCCATTTAAAATAAAAGAGACTATCAATTTCCATCAATATTAGTGTTTTTTTAGGTTTTGAAATTTTATAATTGCTGTAAATTAATACGCATTCTGCATAATAGTGATTGTAGTCCTCAAACATAATGCAAGGAACATTCAAATAAAATTTCAGCCCATGCGCGCACCATTTAGACCATGAACGATAAAAAACAAGCAAAATTATTTCATAAAATAGAGCATACCGCCTTTTTGTATGTTTAGGGTCTTTCGAATAATTAATTGGGACTATATATCGACCCACCAGCCATGGATTTCAGCATAGATATTCAGCCTTCAGCCTCCTCAGCCTCTTGGAACAATCCGGTGCCTCCCGGACAAGCATCCACCTCTCGATTCTCTTCTTGATTCTTGCCACATGAATTACCTTTATGCAGGAGAGAAAGGGAGGAGAGAGAATGACTGGTTTTTTATCTCCACAACCAAGCAACCAATGGAGGAGCGGAGACCAGCGATAGGAAGTGTAGATAGAGTGTAGATCAGGCCCAAGATCAGTTGGGGGGGTTGTTTACAGCCCCCATAGCCCCTCCTCTTCACCATGAATGATGGAGCCTTATCTCAGGATGCGCTCGTGAAAAACGGTGCCCCCCCTCCCCCACATTTTTTGATTTTTGGGGCTCCCTCCAAGAGGCATGCCTTTTGGGACTCCTTAGGTCCATTCCCACTTGGCATTTTGGCCTTTGGCCTTCCGAGCACCTTCTCTTCCACGTCCGGTACCCGAATCGTGGTCTAAAAAATCTTGCGCGTCTGTCTTGAAGTCCTCCACTGTCGGGCATCTCCTAGGGTCTCGTCTGACATGCCAAAAAATTATGAAATTTCACCAACTGTCGTCCCGTGGGTCTTTTTAAGTCTTTTCGGGCATTGCCGCTTAAAATCGTACTGATTGCAACCACCACCTTCGATGAAGTCTATTTTTCGCCTGAAATTCGGAATTTTTAGCTATTTTTAAGCACTTCTCGGCATAAAAAATCATTGTCAATCTTGATATGGTTATTTCCTAAAAATCTATTCAAAAAACTATACATCCCATGTCCTGTTACATCATCAAGCAAAGAAGCAATAAACCATATTGAGAAAGAATCTGAAATCATGGCTACATTTAGCTTCATGTAGTCCACACATACTTTAATCTTCCCATTCTTCTTAGGTACCACAACAATAGGAGATAACCATGTCACTTCATTAATTGGTTTGATGACACCAACTCTCTCAATAACTTGTCAATCTCTTCCTTGACCTGCTTAGCATAGTTTGGGTTCATCATGTACCTCTTCTAGATGATTGGCTTAGCATCCTTCTTCAAATTGACTCTATGCTAACATACGATTGGATCAAACCCCTTCATATTAGTATAGTCCCAAGCAAAGATGTCTTGAAACTCCTTGCATAGCTTAATGAGATCTTGCTTGAATTTTTCCTCCACACGTATGCTGACCTTAATAGGTTTAGACTCTCCTTCCAAATTTAGGTTAACTTCTTGCACTTTATCCTCCATCACTCTTGCAGACTTGCTCATTCTATGTTCATATATTTGCTCAACCTGATTAATGGTTTTCTGTCCTTCCTCATCCAACACATTAGAGCTTTCCAGCCACTAGTCCTTCTCAATTTGCTAATTTTTAGGTTTTCCTTGCTGCCCAAATTCAAGATGGATGATAACATGGTCCTAAACAACTTTATACTACTCACTTCTTGACCTATCCTAACATTCAAACTTCTTTTCTTCTGCCAAAGAACCTTTAGGATGTTGTACTCTTGACCAAGCGTACAAGAATGAGCATGATATTGAGTAAGTTAAGTATCAAAGAGTATGACATGATTTTATAAACTAGATAAGTCATGAGGTAACTTGGCCAAAAACCACCAGATGAAGTCATTTTGAAGAAAAAAAGGCGTTTTAAAAAAAATAGGTAAAAAATCATGACATTTTTGACACCTAGAGGGAGAAAAAACATTTTAAAATCATCCCCATGCCACCGTCCAACAGGTAGGGCTCACTTGGCTCTTGACAAGTAGCCAAAAGAATGAGTCAACAGTATGCTCCCCCTCATGGCTAAATACACCCCCTCTCCTTCACAAAAAAAGCAAGAAGAAATACCTCTTGATGATGGAAAATTTTCTCCACTTCTCTTTGCCATTGCAGCTTGAGCCTTGAAGGAGGAAAATACCCCTCTTCTACCTCATTTCCATTTTCTCTACCCCTTATTACGCCTTCCTCTCATACAGCCATATCGCTAAGCAAAACATTGGTGAAAATTTTCTAGATGACCACCAACTCTGCATGAACTACCATGTCAATTTTACCTGACATCCATGGCTCCTTGAGGTCGTAGAAATTCAAAAGGCTCATTTGAAGCAAGGGAGGCAAAAAATTCGACTGATGGAGAAAATGACGTGGTAGGAATTGGTGAAACCCCCATTATAACAAACCTTAGAGAGGTAACGTCTCATCGGTTTGGAAAAAAATAATGTTTTATAAGCTTATTGCTATATTTGGCTTTAAACGATTACAAACACATTCTAAAGAAAATACATATGAATTGTCGCTTAGGAAAATAGCCTAAATAATATAATAATTAACTATTATGTGAAAAGTATCTTTCACTTGAAAAATGATTATATGTCTGTCATTAAGAAAATATCGTAATTATGGTTTAATTAACTATTCTGTGAAAAGTATCTTTCACTTGAAAAAGGATTATATGTCTGTCATTAAGAAAATATCGTAATTATGGTTTATTTTGTGATATTTATTGTTATTTCATTAATGATGCGTGTGATCATAATAACATAAAAAAAGTAGATGGTGTTAAAGAAGGGAATATTTTATAAATTTTCCTTGAGAGTGACTATCTCTATTTCATTTTGTTAATGGTAAAGAGATGCATATGAATTTTATAATAGTTTATAAAAAATCATTTAGATAATATAATGAAATAATCAATGCATTAAAGCAACAAAAAATTGCATAGGATAATATATAATAGACACACATAAATTAGGCGCATAGTATATAATTTGATGTTTGAAAGATGAAAGAAAAATTGCAATTATAATTTTTGCATTAGCTAGAATAAAGTTTTTAGAAAAACAATGAGCATTGCACAGGAGGTGGGAGTGCTAGGGGGGCTCTAGCCGTAAATCTCTTGATCGCTCCTAGGAACTGCCTGACCCTCATACGAATCAAAATGGAATCTTGGAGTCCCCGATACTAGTGAAGGGATGGAAATCTTGGGTGTAGACAGAAGGGATTTTTCGGTGAACGGAGGTTTATCTTCTGCATAGGCAAAAGGGAAAAATCATTGTAAATAACTTTGCAAAATAATAAATAAATATATTTTGCCAAAAGATTGTTTTTTTTTCTTTATGTTGTGCCGTAAAATTACGGAAGGAACCTGTGATAACGGGATTAATTAACGGACGTGCTTTCATATGTCATAGCTTAATGTGATAGGTAATTAGAAAACTAAAGAAAACCATTTGTGGGAAGTGATGGGTGAGATTCCTGACGGATCCGCCCTACAGATGGGTGGTCCCGATAAGCTGGGAGTTTCTATCAAGACATTGAACGAAACGTTAATTAGGAGAAATTAGGTAGAGTCGAGCGTTGACAGGTCTTAAAACCTTGATACGAAATTATCTTAGGGGAAAGGTGCGGCGGCTGTGCCAGAGTTCTGTTAAGGTTCCCTGAATCCTAACCAGTTTGCTGGAAAAAAGCGTTGCACTCCATGAACCAAGGGTAACTACGATTGCTCTAGTTAGACAAGAAGCCCTTGTGGGACACCTCCGATGGAGTTAGTTGATGCATCGAGACCTCATTTGTCAAATTAGGACCCTGAGCTTGCAGATTGATTTTCGTGGGGACGGCCGGTACCTTTCGTTACGCGGTGGACTCTGGGAAACCTAGACGATAGACCCCGTGCATTCTCATGAGTGCTGGACAAAGCCGTCTAGGATAGTTCCCCGATGGCCACTAAAACGTGCTACCAGGGAATTGTTAGGTAGGCACGTGACTTGGAAAAACTTTTAGTTATACTTGGACTTGACAAAGAAAATGGAGCATGAAAGTGCTCATTTCTCCTTCTCGTAATCACCTATGCAGGTTTGTGCTACTGCAATTGCATTAATGCATGCCATGAGATAAACCTACATGCAAGCTAGCTATGTCTAAATGTGCAAGAGATGACATCAATGATGAAGAATATATTGATGTTGGTGATGAGGACAAGTAGGGACATCTCAAAAGGAAGGAAAAGTAACATTGAAGAATGCCAATATTCTTCCCAATGCAACCGATATGGTAACTCCATTTGTTGATTCAACACTTGTACTTGATATAAATGAGGTTGCAAACAATGAATGGTTACAGAAAGTTGGGACTATTGTCATATGCTTGATTGCCATGGGATAAATATCAATGAATATCCATGCATCTATTGAGTTGGATATGCTTAGGAAAATCAATGGTTGGATTGCATACAAGATAGGCTTGACAATGGAATTTGTGAGCAAGGCATTTGCTTTACCTTTGAATTCTAATTTGACTAGCTGGAGATGTTTTGAGGAGCAAATGCATGAGGCATTTGGGGATCCCATCGGGTCACGAAATGTTTATGCCATGAAAAAGATTGATACATTTGCAAATTGCAACTTCATTGGTTCATTGAGAGGTTTATGTTGTTCATCAAGATTGACATTATTGCACATGAAGCTTATGGGATTATATACTATGTTGAGAATGTGGCCATGCCAAATTGGTCAAGTTTATTATTGGACAAGCTTATGGCATGGATTAGAGTGTCTAAATCAAAAAATTTGTTTCATACATCAAGGATGGGTTGCTTTTTGGTTTATGAGTGTGCTAGATTTCTACATCTCAAGCTTACTCTAAAACATCTCTTGAAGGCCACTTATAATGATATGCAAAGTAATTTGATTGATGTGGATGCTAGCATGGATGGTCATGACCATGAACAACATGTTGATGCAGTCAAGGATGTGTTTGATAGCCAAGCAAGCCATTTATAGGGATCTTGTAACGTGGGATATGATGCATTCTATGCTAAGAAAATTGCTTCTGAGAAAGGCAAGTACATTCATGGATATTATGAAAGAGTGCAACTTGCATGAGGGTAAAGAGGGTGATGAGCTTCATCCAAGGAAGAACAACAAAATTGGCAAAATTTGGAAATGCATGAGAAGAATATATTGCAACATTGTGGTTCTAACGCTAGTGATGTTCATGCTAGGTCTAATACTCCTATGGATACTCATTTGGATGCCACGGTGGGTAGTTTTCCTTCCACGTCTATGACTTCTATGGCTCAAGACTTTACATTGATTGGTATGTCAGATGGATTGGAAGTAATGCATAAAATTTCAGGGTATTTACAATAGTATGATAGAGATAGTGTCATGAAAGGGACAACCATCATGAGTCTGCAGGCTCAATTGGTTCTACAGTAGTAGCAAAGGTTTGACAATTTAGCACAACAGTTAAGGTAGGTGAAGCAAAATGAGTGTGATACATTAAAGTTGCAGCATGCTAAGGGAAATGCAAAGCTATAGTATATGTAATTGACAAGGATAAGATGTGTGTGGCTCTTTTTGAGAATTGGATAGTTGAGCTTCAGATGAGATGTATGGCTGAAATTCATGCATTTATGGATAAATATGTTCAGCTATATAGGTTGAGCATAGGTTGTTGCTTGAGAGATTCCAACCATTGTTGGTTGTGGAGAAGTAGATTTTGTAGAACATTGAGGTGGAGGTGGATGCTACTGGTGTGTTTAATTAGAGCTACATGATATGAGGAATGTCTTATTGGTTGAGGTGCAAAATGCTTGGGAGATTGTGGTACAAAATTTTTACTAGAGTCATCTCTTGGCCTTATGAGATGCTCAAAGATTCCTTCTTTTTAGTTGTTGATGATTCTTTGGTACAAGAGAAGGAAGCTTTGATACATAAAGTTCATGAATTAGAGGCTACATGTATGGAATTGAATGCTAAATTGGATTGTGCTTTGGAAGCTAAGAGAAGCATGATGACTATATTGCATGTTTGTTACAATAGAGGGAGTTAAAGAGTGTTGATAGTGATGTTATGCTCAAGGAAGTACTTCATGAGGTGCATGAAGAGTTGAAGGAAATGGAACATGATTCTTTCTTGGTGATTAGTGGTGATTAGTTAGTTTTATTGATGTATCTTTGAGCATGACTATTATTCCTCATGTACCCAGATGCAGTATCTAGTTTCTTTTCCAGTTGTAATTTTTGTTTTATCTTCATCATAGACATTAGTTTTATCTCATTGACAGTTATAGGACCAATTATGCAACCACATAAGAGATATTTGAGTATCCTAGATGGGCTCCATTCATTGCTACTCATTGTGGCTTGTCAAGGGGTTCAAGGCCTTTGGCAAGGTATATTTGTGTTCTCTAGGTTAGTTTTGATGTGCTATTTTACCTATGTGCATGTGTGGGTTCGAGTCGTGATTGTCCCAATAGGCTATGCCAAGTGTTAGGGCTTGGATTACACTATTAATTTAGTACTTTAACCTTAATATTTTTGTATGCATCCAAGCGCTTGGAATCATCATATGTGTAGAGACCCTTATATGTCATGTGACTTGACCTAAAAGGTGGCAACTATTTTGATTACTTTAGTTTTATCTTTTCATACAAAAGAAGGAGCGAAAAAGAAAATCAAGGAGCTACGAGTGCATTTGTCTTGTCTTCTTTAAGCTTTTTGAACAACTGCTCAAGGACTCCTATTCTTCTTGTTGCACTCTACCCATTGGAAGATCCTTGTGTATTTTTTGAGGTATTTCTTGGATGAGGACTCTCTTCTAGTTTAGTAAGAGCAACTTTAGGTGTGCATCTTGCTTTTTCCAACTCATTGATTTGCATCCATGTCACTTGTAGGTTTCTCTGTTACCCTTTCCTTCCCTTTACTATAGTTATTTTCTCCTTTTTAGTCTATGAGATTGCTACTTGTTGTGAGACGATTGTTCTTGCTACACACATAGTCTTCTATAGAGTTCCTGAACTCTTCTTGTGACTGCTTCAATCTGACCTCTAATTTTCTTCATTACTTTTTCGACTTCTTCTTGGTAGCATGGAAAATTTGCCACTCTTCTTTGATGTCTCCTTCAATCCTTTAAGGATGAGCTTAGTTCTTTCTCTTTTGTCTGCTCTTCTTCCTCTTGCTTGGGTCATCACTAGGGCTAGGGTTTCCTATCTCCTCTTTTCTCTTTCTATGTTGTCTTCATATGAATCCTTGGCTAGTACAAGTGGCTTTGTGTGTCATGGCAGGATCTCATGGAGGGGCACTTCTATAGTGATATCAATGATTTTCATGTGTTCTACCATGATTGATGATGTTGTGCCTAGCCTTCATGCAATTAAGCTTTACTTTGGGGTCCTTTGGAATGACCCTTTATGTCTTGGCTAGGGACTCAGTGCATGTTCTAGCCATCAAGCATTTAAGTCCTACCTAACTAGGTTTCCTATCTATATATCCTCTAGTAGCCATTTAGGGATTGCGGTTGGACTGGTTTTGTTGTAGGTAAAAAGATGATGAAATAGCCACATTGTCACCCTTAACTCCTTTTAGAATTTCTCTCAAGAGAGCTCCTTGATTGGCCATCACCTTTACTAAGGCTCCATCAATTCTCATCACTCAAGTTTCATACCATCTTTGAGAGACTTGGGGGTTTTCTATGCATTAATGTACTTTCCTATTCCAACCTTGATGCCCAAGGTTTCTTCTACAAACTTTGGGTTACCTACTTAATGCTTGCCTCTTGTTCTAGTCTACTATAGTTTCCATCAAATTTTAGGTTGCATATAAACCTACTTGATTTGGTGGATGGGTTGTAGTTTTGGATTAGTCTAGTGTAGGTTAGGAAGTGGATGTGCATTGATATGGCTTTGATGTAGCCATCAAGACCATTATTGGCTATTAGATCCTTGGTAATGTGGTATTTTTCAACCAGATTCTCAAGGTTGGTCAAAACTCAAAACCATAGGTGGCCCACTCTCCACATGCTTGTCTCCAAATTTAGCTCATGTCTCTCTGCTGGATAGAGAACACTAACTTATCCTCATTTAATGGGTCTCTGATAGGTATAGACTATGCTCTCATTAAGAGAAATGGTGCCTCTATGGTTGCCATCTGCAAAAAGAAGAGGAAATATCCATTAGACATATCTATAAAGAAAAAATCACATCTTTAGTTTACTTACCCCTTTTTTTACTTGTTTAACCTTTACCACACAATTGTTACTTTGGTTGAAGGTTAGGGTTAGTATCATGGGCACTTTTCTCATGTGGAGGAGTTGAAACAATTGAAGAATGCTTGAAGCTCTCCTCCCCTTGCAAAATAGATTGCAAGCTTTTGAACTTGGAAACTCGGTTACACTGTATGCAAGGTTTTTGAAGGTTTTGTCAATTATTAATGTCATTTTTATTGATATTTAAAGTAGGATAGTTTTATTTCTATACAATGGGCTATTGAAGAGCCCACTAGTCATCATAAAAGTCCGAATGATATTTAAGGTTGGTGTGAGAGAGTCCAAATTTGTAGATTAAACTATTAGGATGCTCAAATAGAACGTAATGTCATTGAGTAGTAAGAGTCCATTGAAGCAATTCGCAATGTGGAGTTCCTCTTCAGTCAATGTCTTATCTAACAACGCGAGTGATGTAGCAACTCTTTTGGTACATGGAGATTGGGGGATTCAAGGATGGGGAAAAAGGATGTTGAGTCATAGTGTGTGGGGTTGCTCTTTAGCAAGCTCATAGCAAAATGTTGTTCCACCAAGGTGAAGAGGTGACTACCTTGAGTGCCCATGTTATAGTGCAAATGATACTAGCTCCATGTGAAACTATTGGGAGAGATAACTAGTAGTGTGATGTTGAGAGCTAGATTTTGGAACCCGTTTTTGAAGTGTTTGAGCCCATTCTTGGAGTGGAAAAGTGGATGGGAGGCATCAAGGACCAAAATTTCACGCAAAATTGAACGGTAGCAGATGGTCGAGCTAGCGTTTTCCTAAGTGCATTTTGATGCTAGGAATCCAACGCGTCTCCGTTCATCGACAAGCGGAGGTCGTTTGACCTCCCATTTAATCCCCACAAGGTTTAGCGCTCCAAAGCAACTATGTGATTTGGGAGCTAGAAAGTGCACGATGGGGTCAAGGTTTATAGATTTCGACGCCATGGAGCTAGCCATCCAGTTGGATCGCAATTTCGAGTCTGTTTGCCTCTCCCAAACATGTTGAAAACCCTTGTGGAGCAATGTGAAAGTGATTTTTTCAAAGTGGACATTTAATAAATGACATGAAATGAAATGTACATGAAAAAAAAACATGCAAGTTCTTGCCCGACAAGAGGAGGGGGGGGTTTTTTGTTTTGCGCCCCTTTTTTTGGATGGATTTGTACCTCTTCAATACACCACCCAGATCAAGAGAGAGAGAGAGAGATGGAAGCCTGATCTACATGCCAAGAGCAAGATTTTGATTGTAGGCATGTGAAATATGATCAAGAAAATGAAATTCTAATTTCTTAATCTTTCTCTCTCCTCTCTCCTTTGCTGTCCGTTCATATGCTTGATTCTATGAGAGAAGGGGGTGGGGTTTGATGAAAGATGTTGGTGGAGTGATGGTGTTGGAGCACAAAGGATCATAGATTGGTCTATGAAAGAGTGTCAACAGCCAAGAAAGAGCATTAATAGCTACCCAACCTTGAAATACAAGTCTCAAAAAGCGTCCTTTTATGCGTAAGCCATCGTTCTACTTATTTTATGATAGATTTTGGTTGAAATTGTTTGGAAATGGTTGTCTTTGGTTGTTAATGATGCAATCTATCAGAGATGCTAAAGAAAATAATAAAATTTAGTCACATAATAATTTATACATAAACCCATAAAACCTACAACTACATGATTTTAAGGAAAATGGTCAATTTAGGGGTTTTTGTAGTGTTTATGGGGTTCATGTGGAATAAAAAAATATAAAATTAATTCTCAATACACATGATCAGTCCAAACTAGAAAATAAAAAAATATCATATTTTATGCATAAATAAATAAGAAAAAATGGATTAAAAAAGTTTTTTGTATTCGAAAAATAAAAAAAATAAGATTTATGTGTGTGGATGTGTGACATGGCTAGAGCATGAGGGATGAGCCTTAGTTCAGCCTTGTCTTTGTGTTAAAGTGGAGTCTTTTATCACTTTTATAAAGAAAAACACATAAAAAATGCTTCCTGCACCTATCAACGCATGCATAACCTAAGCAATAGTAGGGAGAAGGAGGGGTTTTGAGGGTGACTAATTGCTGATAAGATTCTAATTCTGATATTTTGTTGATGCATGGCATATAGGACATTTATGGTTTAAGTTTAAGAGGGTCTAGCAGCACGAGAATGCTTGGTGCTGTTGACTCTCAGCAACACAGCGTTATGTGTAGATTAAAATCATTGAAAGCACTGTGTTTGCACCTCACAATGCTAATTTCTAAATGATAAAAATGATTGACCATTATGGTTCATACACAATTGCATTGCATGCAACTCATGGTATCTTTACTTGATGCATTGCACTTGTATTCATGCAGATGACCGACGTTGAGTATGCGAGATATCCTAAGCTATAGGTTTAGACGATCCATTTCCTTGGGGACTATTTAGTGAGGAAAATATCTATATCTCCTGGAACGTTTGAAAACAAGAGTGGAGTTTGTGATGTATGTGCTATTTGCATTAGCAGTGCATCGAGGGGTCAATCCTCAAGGTGTAGGAGAGCTGTAGTGGGACCGTGGCATTCAACCTAGGGGTGCCTTCTTTATCTGTGCTTATGTGGTGTTTTACACTGATATGTGTAGGGACTCCCTTTGAGGAGTGTGGGGAAGGCTTAATCATTATATTACAATCCAAAACAAATGCAAAATTTATAATAGAAGTTAGGGCAGTGCATCCCTTAGACCCTCCTAGCCCCCGGGAGGCCGAGAGGGTGTGTTCGAGTGTAGAAAGACCTGTCTAGTGCCTAGAGAGTCATTATCGGGCCCATTTTGGGTCCCGATACATGTGTCCAATTGGAATGGGTCTTTAAGCCATGTAGTTATTGCATAAGTTGGGAGGATTTGATATTTTGCAGCTGTGCTTCTTAGAGTTCTCGTGAGAGTTGCTCTTGAACTGGGATGCTTATATGATATAAATGCTCTTTCTCTTTTTATGTGGGATGCCAGTGGGAGGTGATCATAACCATGTCAACATTAGCTAGACCTAGATCAAAGAGTTTCGTGAATGTGCCACAGGTGGAGTCTAGATGTAAAAAGAACTTTTGGTGGTAGATTGCTTAGTCTACTGTCCTAATTCTTTAGCCATTTCATAAATTGAATGGCAATGTTAGGACATTTTTAAATGGCTCAAAGAAAGTGACTTGCATTTGTAGGGAGGCTTGTTGCCCCTAAGGCAAATTGACTATAGCCAATGGTACTATTTGGTTGAAGGATGTGAGATCACAAGGGTTGGTGGTTAATGTGGTTGTGCTTCTAGGGGTATGTAGTGTAATATAGTCAACTCCTAGGAGCTAGGTATGTGGTTCATTGTTGGGTGTTTGGGTCAATAAATCAGGGTGGCCTAGAGTTAGCATTTTGCATAGCATGCGTGGATATCTTGGGGTGGAATTGAATTGATGTTTTTTGTATTGGTGATGGTACGGTTTGATTGGTTTGTGATTTCGCATTACGAAGAGTAACAACATGGGGTTGTTGTTGCTACGTTTCTTGTCTTTGAGGGTTTGTGCTAACTGATGTAGGATATGACAAAGGCTCCTAGCAATATGATGTCAAGGGCAATGTTTTCTTGGGGAGCCAGAGGTATCTAGAACCTTGATAGTATCCTTGGGCTCACATAAGAGCCTTGGGGACCCATTGAGGTTTGGTTCACAACTTATGATGATAGCATCTATGTTGGACTTTGGTCTCCACTTGAGTTGAGGTGACAAGGTGAGGGTGCTCACAGGCTGGTTATCTTGGGCATGCACAAGTATTAGTTCTCATGGGAGGGCCAATTCAATTGTGGGGATGTTGTGTGGAGGCTGTGGTATCATCATCCCTTTGGGGAGAGGGTGTAAAATCAGTCCCCCAAGAAAGCTGAGACAACTCTAGCTCCTAGAAATGCCATATGTATGTATTTGTCAACATATTTGACATGGAAATCTATAATGAATTTAAAGGAGCATCCTAAGAAGATGTTGCTTCCTGCTCTTTCCATGCTTGTTAGAACATAGAAAAAGCCAGGAATAGTTTTGTTTCTATAGTCAATTGTATTTCATACTTCCCCAATAGTGAGTAAGGTTGGTCTTCATAGGGTGATAGCTTAGTGTAAGTGGTTGTAGCATTGGTTGGCCTAGTGCTTGCTAGTAATAATATAGAAGGGTATTATAATTAGCACTTTCATCAATGAGTGCATCAACTGTAAGCTCTTTGGTGGCAACCAATTGAATTTGGAGGTAAGTGGGTGGAATGTTAAGGTCATCCTTAGCACCCAGGTTGCTGAGAGTAGTAGCTTTGACATTAAAGGTTCTAGGCAAAAGACTAGTTGTTTTGTGGATTGGTGGATGAGCTGTGTATGTTGCTCCATTAGTTTATACCATGTTTGCTCAATTAGTGTATACCATGTTTGCTCAATCACCATCATGGATCGTATGGGAATAGAATCTTCTTTATGGATGGCTCACGCAAATAATGGCTCTGAGGGTATATCATTTAATACAATTGCCATTGAATTGGAGAATGATCTACCCATCCAAAGTTTCTAACTCCACATCACCAATTTGATCAATGAAGCAAATGCATTAGGGTTTGAGGTCTTCGAGTCTCATTTTTTGCTTATGTCCTTTGAAATATAATAGTGCAAGGTCACCTTTCTCAAAGAATCATTGCTTGATGTGTTGATCAAACTAGGCATTTCGTCTAGCTTTTTTAGCTAAGAGGGCATGAGTTGCAAGGATGCGTGTTTCTATGTGTGTCATTTAGTCTAAGATTTAGTATCTTCCAACCCTCTTGAATTGCAATATGAAAACTCAAGATAAGGAAATCGATTAGCACAACTATGTCAATCTCGTAGATCACCCTTCCCATGGTGGTCTTGCATGTTGCGTGATAAGCCCATAGTGCTACCATGAGCTTATGATCCCATTTAGAATGTGAGGCTGAGATTGTTTTGGTTAAGAAACTAACAAGGATTTTGTTAACTGTGCCTCTCCTTGACTGCTTGCTTGAGGGTAGTAAGGGCTAGACTTTTGGTGCAAAATAAGGAACATGGACAGAGGATGCCCAATAACCTCATTTAAAAAATGGATTCCTTGGTCACTAGTAACAATCTCAATGGGGTGGCCAAAATGTGAGATGACTTGCTCCTATAAGAAGTTTAACATGGTTCTAGCATCATTCTTTTGAGTGGCCCTACCCTTTGCCTATGCCCACAATAATGTAGTGTGCATAAGAACATTGGGTATTAGGGTTAATTGGTCCCATGAAGTCTATTTTCCACTTCTCAAAGAGCTGGTGGGCAACAACATTTGAGAGTTCCATTTTGTCCTTCTCAATGTGGGAGGAGTTTGGTACATTAGCACACTACATAGTGTTTGACAAAATGGGCCACATATTTGAAGAGAGTTAGTCGCCACAACTAGGAGTGTAGAACCTTCCTTGCTATGGCATTCGTGTTAGAATTGTTAGATATGATCAATGCCCCACCCTCATTAGGTGCTACCAATGATCCATGGTGCTCAAAGTTGTAAGGCCCCCATTATGAGGAGAAGCCAAATGTGAGCCCGGACATTGGTTGAGTCCTGACTTGTATATCAGATGAGGTCTATGTGACCGGATGGCAAAAAGGTGACTGTTGTGGGTCTAATCTTTGGGTTAGACGGAGTGGTTATGCTGGTAGCAACTCGAGGCACATTGCATTGAGTTGCGTGGTAAGGGAGTTAAAAAGGGCCCCTATTGTGGGGTCCGGGGGCAGCGCCCCCGGCCCGATGGTAAAGGGAATATTCCCTGGAATATTCCCTGGCCGACTAGTGGAGGCTCATATGGTAGGTCGGTCAGCAGGCCGACCTAACGACCTTCGCGGGCTATAAAAGCTAAACCCCTTCGCAGCCATCTCACACTCATCTTTCACCCAGTCAGAGTTGTTGTTCCAGCTAGCCTTAAGCTCTTCACCTATCTTCTGTCTAGATCGCCATCTAAGCTTCATTCATTGGAAGCGCACGGGTGGACAGAGCCATCTTTGTATCAGTTGTTTGGAGTTAAAGAATTTTACTGATTCTCCTCTTATCTGTTGTGTACTCTCTATCTCTTTCTCAGATTCTGTTCGCTGCGCCGTGTAATATTTTACATGGTATCAGAGCCCAGGGGGCTCTAGAGATCGGAGAGAGTGCAAGAGGCAAAGGCTTCAACAGCAAAGAGAAACGATGTCGACTCCGGGAAGCAGTTCTGGCGCATCAGGAAGCGGTGCAGGAGGTGGTGCTGCTGTACCGGCTATTCAAACACTGAGGATTCGTCCACCAACCTTCAGCGAAGGCAAGTTAGATGGTACAAACTACACCTTGTGGAAGTTCAAAATTACTACTATCCTTGATTCTTATGAGCTTCTGGAGACTGTGCTGGGGACTGACGCAGAACCACAGCCTACCCCCGACCCATCAAATCCTAGTGTGATGATTCCTCCGAATGCAGATCTTCTACGAGCTTGGAAACGAAGGAATGCAGATGCATTGTGTGCCTTAGTTACAAGCTGTTCTGACAGTGTTTTGACTCTGATTCAGCATACAACCAAAGCGTCAGAGGCTTGGAATGTACTAAGGAGTCAGTATGAAACACGAAACCAAACAAGGATTCAAAACTTGGAGAATCAACTAGCAGCGGAGAAGTTTGCTGAAGGAGAGACGGTTGAAGCATTCATCACTCGGATTAAGAATCTGCGCGACCAGATGGCTGGCGCTGGGATACAAAAGACTAGCGAAGAGCTAGCTCGGAGGTGTCTTCGGATTTGTCCACAAAAGTTTGATGGACTAGTAACTGCCCTTAATACTCAGGTGAGACCTCAAGCTTTGACTTTTGAGGAGTTTTGTGCATTATTAATGGAGGAGGAGTTGAGGCTGAAAGCCCGAGAAGGAAGCAACAATGGAGATGCTGCATTCTCTGCCAATGCAAAAGGCAAAGGTGTTTCCTCCACCAAAAATGATGGTGACAAAAAGAAAAAGGGCGGCAAGAAGAAGTTTCAAGGAGAGTGCTTCTACTGTAAGAAGAAAGGACATGCGATTGCAGATTGTCGTGTCAAGAAGGCAGATGAAAAGAATGGTACCCTTAAAACTAAAGGGAAAGAGACAGCCAATACGGCTGAAGCAGAGTTGGAATTATTCATGGCGACCATTGAGGAAGTGTGCTCCTCGGCGCAAGAAGAATCTACCACTGACTCTTGGGTGTTGGATAGTGGGGCCTCCCGTCACATGACCAACAAGAAAGGTCTATACAGTTCTATGCAGCCTCTACAAGAATCCATCACTGTGACGGTTGGAAATGATGCTAAATGCCCTGCTGCGGGCACAGGTACTATTTCTTTTGTTGCTGCAAATGGTGAAGTCAAAAAGCTTTCAAATGTGTTGTATGTTCCCGAAATCAGGAGAAATCTCTTATCAGTTGCTGCCATAACTGATCTTGGTCATGAAGTGAGGTTCAAGAAGACAGGTGCAGAAATTATTGATAGTGCTGGCACAATTGTTGGCAAAGGAGAAAGAAGGAACAACCTGTATGAGCTAAGTGCTCTTACAGCCACCGCTGGAGTGGGCACAAGTAAGCTTTGGCATGAAAGGTTTGGACACATCGGATTTGCAGTATTGAAGGAGATGCAAAAGCAAGGTATGGTTGCTCACCTACCTACAATAACTGAATTGAAGGAACCATGTGAAGCTTGTATGATGGGCAAGCAACAGAGAAAGGCATTTCCACAAGAAAGCAAGAATAGAGCACATGCTCCTCTAGAGTTGGTGCATGCTGACTTGTGTGGTAAGATGCCTACACAGGCCTTGGGGGGATCTTCTTATTTTATGTTGATTGTCGACGACTACAGTAGGAAGATGTGGGTGTACTTCCTTCGTGATAAGGCTCAAGCTTTTGGTAAGTTTAAAGAATGGCTAATACTTGTTGAGAATGAAACAGGGAAAAGTGTGAAGAAATTTAGAACAGATGGTGGTGGTGAGTTCAACTCAAAGGAGTTTGAAGGCTTTTGCAAGAGCAAAGGGATCAAGCGTCAATTGACGACGCCTCACACACCTCAGCAGAATGGTGTTGTGGAACGCAGGAATCGTACCATTGTGGAGATGGCAAGATGCATGCTAAAGGGCAAGGGATTGCCTAACCATTTTTGGGCTGAAGCTGTTAATACTGCAGTCTACATTCTAAATCGGAGCTACACAAAGGCTCTCAAGGGAAAAACACCTCATGAGGCTTACACTGGTAAGAAACCATCTGTTTCACATTTCAGAATTTTTGGATGTGAATGTTATGCACATGTTCCAGATGAGAAGAGAAACAAGTTACAACCAAAAAGCAGAAAATGTATCTTCTTGGGTTATAGTGATGAGCAGAAGGCTTACAAGTTATATGACCAAGAGGCAAAGAAGATCATCGCGAGCCGTGATGTGGTGTTCAAGGAGGAGCCGCATACAGTGGAGGAGGAGAAGGCAAGGTCTTCCACTTTATCATCAAGCGAAGAAGTAGTCCACTATGAACCTGTCCCGAGAGCTATCCCTATCCTTAAGGAGGAGGAAGCATCATCTTCAGATGATGAGGAAAAAGTTCACCAACCTGACATCACCCCACCGGAAAAGCCATTGCCGCGCTGGGTGAAGCAGCTCTATGACCACAATAATCCTATGCCTGCATCTGTTGAGGAGAAGGCAGACGGACCAAGGAGGTCTCAGAGAATAGAGGAGCAAAGGAGGGCTTCTGCTCACATAGTCAACATGGCCTTGATGGTTGAGATTATGAGAGAAGTAAAGGAGCCAACTGACTTAGAAGAAGCACTTGCAGATCCATCATGGAAGGCTGCTATGCAGGCGGAGTATGACAGCATAATGAAGAATGACACTTGGGAGCTAGTGGATCGGCCAGCAAAGCGGAAGATTATTGGCACCAAGTGGATCTGGAAGGTAAAGTACAAGGCTGACGGTACCTTAGAAAAGTACAAAGCTAGACTGGTTGCCCAAGGATTTTCACAAGTTGAAGGGTTTGATTTTCAAGAGTCATTTGCCCCAACTGCCAGAATGACCACTATTCGCACGGTACTTGCAGTGGCTGCCCACAAGAAGTGGCCAGTGTACCAAATGGATGTTAAGTCAGCGTTCTTAAATGGTGACCTCAAGGAGGAGGTGTACGTGGCTCAGCCACCAGGGTTTGAGGCCCCCCATTCTGAGAACAAAGTGTGTAAACTGAAGAAGGCATTGTATGGGCTGAAACAAGCCCCCAGAGCATGGTACCAGCGGATAGATAGGTTCTTTTTAAACCTAAACTTCAAAAGATGTGCCTCAGATGCTAACTTGTATGTTTACAGGGATGGTAAAAAGTCTGTAGTGATTGTCCTATATGTGGACGACCTTCTTATTACAGGTGACTATGAAGATATGATCAACCAAACTCGAAAGGCTTTGAGTTTTGAGTTTGAAATGACAGACTTGGGCTTGTTGCACTATTGTTTGGGGATTGAAGTCTGGCAAGAGCCAGGAAAGATCTTCATCTCTCAGAAGAAGTATGCATGGGAGATCTTGAAGGCATTTGGCATGACCGAGTGCAAGGAGATAGCTACACCTATGGAGGTGAATGTAAAGTTATCCGTTGAGGATACATCAGCACTAGCAGACATTGGGAGGTATAGGAGGTTGGTCGGCAGTCTAATCTACTTGTGTAACACCAGACCAGATATCAGTTTTGCTGTTGGTGTTTTGAGCAGGTTCTCAAACAAACCTCATGAGAGTCATTGGAAGGCTGGGATGCGGGTGCTCAGATACTTGAAGAAAACTCTTGACTATGGTATCACATACAGTTTCGGAACTTCTCTTGTGGGGAACTGTGACTCAGATTGGGCAGGAGACATTGATTCCAGGAAGTCAGTTTCTGGTTATTGTTTCTCTTTGGGTTCAGGAATTTTCTCTTGGATTAGTAAGAAGCAACCAACAGTGGCACTGTCTTCTACCGAAGCAGAGTACAAGGCAGCTTGTTTTGCTGCATGTGAGGCCGTATGGTTGAGAAGGATTCTATGGCATATGGGAGTGCAGGATGAAGAACCAACTGTGCTGAGATGTGACAATCAGAGTTGCATCGCCATTGCCAAAAATCCAGTGTTTCATGCACGCACCAAACATATAGAGATCCAGTATCACTATGTGCGTGATTTGATGGAGGATGGGATAGTGGAATTGGTCTACTGTCCAACAGAGGAGAATGGAGCAGATATCTTCACCAAAGCACTTACGAAGGATCTGCTTCAAGTTCATCTTCAGAGACTCGGCATTGGGCCGAGGAGATAGTTAACCTATGGGTGGACATTGAGGGGGGGTGTTAGATATGATCAATGCCCCACCCTCATTAGGTGCTACCAATGATCCATGGTGCTCAAAGTTGTAAGGCCCCCATTATGAGGAGAAGCCAAATGTGAGCCCGGACATTGGTTGAGTCCTGACTTGTATATCAGATGAGGTCTATGTGACCGGATGGCAAAAAGGTGACTGTTGTGGGTCTAATCTTTGGGTTAGACGGAGTGGTTATGCTGGTAGCAACTCGAGGCACATTGCATTGAGTTGCGTGGTAAGGGAGTTAAAAAGGGCCCCTATTGTGGGGTCCGGGGGCCGCGGAAGCGGCCCCTGGCTGGGGGGTCCCAGGGGGGCCAGCGGCCCCCCTGGCGGGGGTCCGGGGGCAGCGCCCCCGGCCCGATGGTAAAGGGAATATTCCCTGGAATATTCCCTGGCCGACTAGTGGAGGCTCATATGGTAGGTCGGTCAGCAGGCCGACCTAACGACCTTCGCGGGCTATAAAAGCTAAACCCCTTCGCAGCCATCTCACACTCATCTTTCACCCAGTCAGAGTTGTTGTTCCAGCTAGCCTTAAGCTCTTCACCTATCTTCTGTCTAGATCGCCATCTAAGCTTCATTCATTGGAAGCGCACGGGTGGACAGAGCCATCTTTGTATCAGTTGTTTGGAGTTAAAGAATTTTACTGATTCTCCTCTTATCTGTTGTGTACTCTCTATCTCTTTCTCAGATTCTGTTCGCTGCGCCGTGTAATATTTTACAAGAATGCCCTCCTACAATCCCTCCATGTGCTTCTTATAGCATACCCTTAATCTTAGGATTACATATGCATCTCCAAAGAAGATCACCTCCTATCTTAGGCGATATAATTGATTGACAATCATGTGATAGTATTGGGTCTTGATTAGGAGAGGGGTGAATTGTGCTTTTTCAATAGGTTGCTTCAGTAGGTGGTTTTCTAGAATGTGGACAATATCATCCACAAAGTGGGATATAAGGTTTGCCTTAAATAGTTACAGCTCTTGTCGAATGCAAAATAAATGTGTTAGCAAGATTGTCATCAACCCCAACTACATCTCCACTAGTGACACGAGATATGTGGTCAATAATAAAATGTTGATTTCCCACAAAGGTTGAATAAAGCTTTCCCTTAGCTCTACTCATGGTGGTTCTTCCTCTCCTATGATAGTTTCTTCCCTTTACTTACTAGCTCCTCCTCCTTCTCAATTGCTCCTCCTTTCTCTCAAAGGTGTGGTGTGGGTATGGAAGCTCTTCTCTTGTAGTGGCTCTCTTGTTGTGGTGGATGTGGAAACAAAAGGATGTGAGAGAAAAGGATAGGTAGAACAAAGGCACAAGTAAAATTTCAAGCAGCCTCGAAGAGTAGGCCCCTTCACCTAAGTGCCATTGAGGATTCCAAAGAGAGTTTTAAAATTGAATCAGGCATATGGGCTACTAGTTTTGTTGTGATAATTGAGGTGATTGATGTCCAACAGAGGGAAGAAGTGCTAGGCTAAAAACATAGGTGGATATCACCTTTAGCTCAACTGCGCAACAAAATATGAATGATGTTGTTGACCCTGCTACTTGTTATGATAGAGGTAAAGATAGAAATGATGATGATGCCTAGCCTCATGATTAGCAAAGCAACCAATTATTATAGTTGCAAGTGGAACTTTGATGCATACTAGAACGAAGTAAAATTTACCCATGAGCCTTTGTAATAACCTTGGAAAACCATTATTATTTAGACTTCTAGGGATTAATGTAGAAGGGCACAAGGTTCTATTGTAACAATATTTTGCTCATTTTACTAAAATTGATCTTCTTAATCTAGCACTAGCTTAAGATGTGTACCAATAATACTTTTCTATACTTACTTTGCAGCCATGGCTACGTTGCACCATTGGATTAACGAAAGAATGATCTATGGCATGGCCATGTTTGTGCAATTATTTTGTATTTTTGTTGGGGGAAAAGGTGCCTTTGCCTAGCCACCCATGTATTACTACACTGACAGTACCCGCGCATGCACACTGCGGTGGGCGCCCATCACTATCACTTCATTCTTTATTTTTTTAGTGACATTTGAATAAAGAGAAGGACAATCACACATTGTGATTGTTGGAGTTCCCACATTTGGAGTCTCTCTCTCTCTCTCTCTCTCTCTCTCTCTCTCTCTCTCTCTCTCTCTCTCTCTCGCTCTCGCTCCTACTCCTTCCACCATAGCTCTTGCTCCAGCTCATGCTTCCACTTTAGGGCTCACCTTCCTTCAATTGGTATTAGAGCCTTCTTCTTCGCGAGCTCGAGCACACATTCAGCATTCATTCGAATACTTGCACCTTGGTCTTCACTCTTGGCAGCCATAGTCGTACCTTCGAGCTTCTGGTTGGTCTCATCCTTCTCTTGGGCTTGAATTGGGGCTTCTTGGGCGCTCTCAAGGCATTCATTTGAAGACATTGGAGCTCTCTTTTTTTCTTTACTTTAGTTCACAGGGTATGAATAACAGGGTAGCCATGCCTCTTTGCTTCTTGTGAAGCATCCACCTTCTTGTTGCATTTACCCTTCAAGAGGGAGCTTCTGTGGGTCCTTGGGACCCTACACACCTAGCCAAAGCCTTGTTGTAGCTCCCCATACCCTCTAGGAATAAAGGTTCCATCAGCATGCCTACTCACATGTCATGTTTCAGCTTCACCTTAGTCCGGAGCAGCTCTCCCAGGCCTTAGGCACTTGAAAAGGGTTCATCTAATGCATAAAAACATGCTGAGAGCTTGGCATTGAGGTCTTTGATCATTGTCATAGGATTTGGACTGATATACATAAGTTCTAGGAGTGTTATAAAGTCCACAGGAAGTTTATAGGCAATGTTACATTAGCATTTGATGTTTATGCATGGTTGGCACTAGTTGTTGATGCCGTTTGATGCGCAAATGTTAGGGAATGATATGCATATGTCATGGGAATGATTTGGGGCTGATTTTGGCCCTATTTTATCTTAGTTTAGTAGTGATTTTACTGCTTTAATACTCTAGGATTGAAGCTTATTTGGTCACTTTATACTTTACCTATTGGTCACGGGTGCTTCCCAGGTGATTCATATGAGTACAAGGATGTATACGAAGGTTGGCACATGTCTTGTATTTCTCTGAAATGCCATTTGAACTATCAAGCTCCACCATCTTGGCTGGCATTTGATTGACATTGTTCTATAGTTGCATGCTTTGTGATAGTTATTATACCTATGGTCTATGCTGACCCTTTGGTACATGCTATGCATTGTCTGTGTTTTATTGCCACTTGGAGTTTCAGTTGGGCTTTCATTTGCATACTTTGGAGCTGTTGCATTCTTATTTGGGTTATTAGAGATTTGACATTGATTGTTACATGATGTATTGGATGTTATAGGTGATGCTTGACCAATCCCTTGCTCTAAATGCTCCATTGATATACGATCTTGGCTCCATGATGTCTTATGCATTCACATGCTATCTTTGAGCTTGGTTGCTTGATTGACATCAATCTTTCTCCTAGTGGGAGCTTCGTGATATCTCTAAATATTGCAGAGCTTGTGGGTTATGCAGTTGAGCTTCTTGGGTATATGAGACTGGGATCTCTTGCATGTCTATGCTCTTGATAGATACTTGTCAGCATTGGATGCTTTTGGGCTGATTTGATCTATCTTCTCTTTGAGCATACACCGACCTTTGTTAGGTCCTATCAGTTAGGAATACACCCAACTTGGATTACTCTTTGAGTTCTTTATATGAGGGGTTGTATCCTCCTGCTAACATCAATTGCTCTGATACATTTGGGTGTTTGGCTTATGGTTCTTGGCTTTGCTATAGTGTTTATTACATGCCCGCTTGATGCAGGATCTGACAAGGCAGTCATACTTGACTTTGGATCACTATTAGCTCATTGTTTGCTCTCTTCTTCTCACTATTGTGATTGATTACAACAAACTGTTTTATGTGGACTGTGATGCATTTACTGAGCTTAATTATGTCATTTTGATGTACTTTTGGTACTATTTGGTGGACACATGGTCATTTTGGTAGTTTCTCTCATTTTCAACTTGTTTTGATAGCGGTTTTGGTATGTTTACTGCTAATTATAGCAAGCTATTTTTTCAATAGTCTGCCTCTGTTTGACTCATTATGGAAAAGATACAGATTTTTTAAACATTGCCAAGTTGGATGGCACCAACTATGGCTACTTGAAGTCTCAAATATGGCAGGTTTTGGTGTAGAAATTGCAGATTAAGCCACTAAGAAATAAGGGTATTAAACCCAAGAACATGGATGATGATGATGACAGGGTTGATTTAGATGCAATATGCAAGTCCACTATCATTTTATCACTCTTTGAAGAGGTCCACAATAATGTTGATGAAGATGAAGATCAGAGTGCATGGAATCTATGGGAAAAGATTCAAGAACTTTATTCCGCATGAAGGAGGGGACCCCATTTTCTACTCACTTTAGCCAGTCTCATTCTATCATGAAGAATACGCTTCAACAAGGTATTGAGTTTCAGGATAATCTACATTCTTTATTTTTGCTTGGCACTTTACTTGAGTCTTGAGATGTATTTTGCATCTGCGATCTATATCAATGAACTGGATGGGTAGAAATTGAAAGATGTAGAGAGTGTTCTTTTTGCTAAAGAAATTAATAGGAAAAACAATGATTCTTCCCACAGTTCACATGCTTTATCTATTAGAGGTGGTAGAAGTGGCAAGAAAGATAATGATTGTCATGGAAAGGATTCTTAGAAGTCTCGGTTTAAGTCGTGTGGATGCAACAAGTCCTGTGGATGTAAGTCTGATCTTACATGCCATTATTATGGGAAAGTAGGACACATACAGCCATAGTGCCATAAGATGCATGATGACAAGCACAAAGAAAAGGGGAAAGAAAAAGTGCAAGAGAAATCCAATGATCATAGTATTATACCTGCAAAGTCAAGTGACAAAATTGAGGAGATAAATGTCATGTAGCAGCCTGAGGAGTCTGATGGTGACTACATCTTAGCAGCCTCTTCATGTGATGCCTCTCAGCTGATCAAGGCTTAGTCTATGCATGCAAAATGTTGGCTCTTGGATTCAGGTGCATCTTTTCATGCGACACCCTACTGTGAGTGGTTTCATACCTATCATAGTGTATTTGGTTTTGTGTGCTTAGCGGTCTCTTACTATTGTTGACCTTGGTGATGCCACTCTATAGTTTCCCTCTAGTAACACTTTTGTTCTGCATAATGTACGTCTTGTACCCACACTAACTAAAATCCTTATATCTACTGGGCAACTTGATGATGTAGGTTATCATATATGGTTTGGTGATTTTGCATGGAATATAACTCATGGCAGGCTTGTTTTTGCAAGAGATGCCAAATTTGGCAGCCTCTATCCCTTGGTTGTATCTGATACTATTGATCATGTTTTGTCAGTGGGTTCTATCCCACATGTATCTCTTTGGTATGCTCGTCTTGGGCATATGTCACTTACGGGAATGAAAATGCTTAGCGCTTTGCAGTATGTTCCGCCTTTTGAGTACTTGCATTTTGAGTCATGTGATCACTGTTTATATGGCAAGTAGACTAGGAATTCACATAAAAAGTCTGGTATTCCACACATGGGTGAGCCTTTGGCTCTTGTGCATTCAAATATATGTGGACTCATGCCTTGTTAGTCATTAGGGGGTGTGAAGTACTTTGTCACATTTATTGACGATTATTCATGTAAGGTTTGGGCTTATCCCATAAAGCAAAAATTTGATGTCTTGGCCATCTTTCAGTATTGGTTGCTCTCGTAGAGAATCACATTGGGCATAGGCTGAAATGCCTAAGGACCGATAATGAGGGTGAGTACGTCTCACGTGACTTTGAGCAATTTTGTGAAGAGTGGGGTATTAAGCATCAGTTAACCGCCCCTTACATCTCTCCCTAGAATAGTATGGCTAAGAACATGAATAGGACTATCTAGGAGAGGGTCTATAGCATGCTTAGCCATGCTATCTTATCATAGTATTTTTAGGTTGAGGTAGTTACTATTACCGTACATATCATGAATCGGTCACCTTGCAGTGGTATTGACTTCTAGGTTGCAGAACATGTATGGATAGGAAAGAGTCCCTCTTATGCTCATTTGCGTGTCTTTGGATGTGAGGCATTTTTCCATGTGCCCAAGGGCAGACACAATAAGCTGGATCCTAAACATGTGAACTACAATTTCCTTGGCTATGGAGATGCATGTGAGATGGGATATCATCTTTGGGATCCGTAGGCATGGAAAGTGATCTATAGCCATGATGTTGTGTTCCATGAGGAAAAAATGCATAGGCAGCCTGAGAAAGTTGTTGAGATATGTAGTGTTATTTTTCAAGAAGAGCCACCTGCTCATGTATAGCCAGCTAGATAGCTTGCAACAATAGTTGCTGCTCATGGCCATGATGTTGGATTAGCAGCATGCCTGCATTGAGGCATTCTACTAGAGATTGATGACCTCCTGATCGTTATTACAAGTCCTCCATAAATTATGTCTTGGTTATAGATCCCAGAGAGCTTGTTGGGAGCTCTCTAGATCAACCACCAAGACCCACGGACCACTTATTGTTCAAGCGTTCCAAGCGAGCACTAATGGCTACCTCTCACATAGCCAACACGCTATCCCTCTCTATGAGTGTAGTGAGCTTACCTTGATGCCCGATTGAGTTGCTTGCGGATTTGGCATTGAAATTGAATATTGTGTTGGATGGATCCATTGCCTGGCCCTCTGGGTGAGCTTCTTATGCACTGTTCAAAATGAGCTTCTTCATTCTCTTTTCGATGGGGGCTGTGGCATCCGCCCCTTGGTTTGTTGGGTCGGCGTGGTAGAATGTTTCATAAGATGGGGAGCGCATTGCATGGATGATGGGGTTGCTGAAGTTGGTGGGGGGGCCTTCGGTTGTGCATTACGTGTGGGTGTGCCCCATTGTCATGTGGTGCATTGAGTGCATGCTAGGGGGATGGAGCTTAGGGTGACAGGTCTAACCACATGCGAGTGTTACCATCGTGGGTGTGTCCTACCCTTGATATGCCCTAAGCATGACTTGGGGGTCCAAAATGAAGCTAGGGGGATAGGAATGGAGCCGGCCGATTGAAGCCACCAGACGCACCTAACTTGAGGACCCCTAAGTGCAGTGGCTGTGTGGTGGATGTGGAACTTGCAGTGGTAACATGTGATACTTTCCCCCTTAAAAAAAATAAATATTATTTTTCCATTTTATCTCTCTTTAATTTTTTAATAATAATAGTAATAATAATAATAATAAAGTTACATAGTTGTGATAGAAGTTTAATCTTCATCATCATCGGAGTGAGGTGGAGAAGGGGGCTTAATAGATTTACTAAGGGATCAGCAGCTTTGGAGATACCCCTTGAGGTTTAGGCAGACTTGAAGGGTGGTGGTGGAGAGGAATGGATGATTGCAGTAGGTGAAGCAGCTATCATTAATGTCCTCTAGTAGAGTAGTTAAGAAAAATGAAGGCAATAGAGTGACTCGCATCATTAGCTGAGCCATTGCACAACTATCTATAGCATTTGGATCAAAATGGAGCACTGGGAGGCCGCACTCCTACGGGGTGGGTTCTTGCCTAAGGAGTATCCTAAGCAATCTAAGGTAATTACAAGTGGTAATAAAGGCAGGGTTAGGGCATGAAGAGAATTGGTTAGTGAATTGGATTAGAGTATCATATAATTTTTTTGACATGAAGACGAGGGCATCTTCATATGTAGTACAGTGAGGATTATAGATTACAAGGAAGTCGTAACAGCCGTGGACACTAGAGTCAAAATCCACTACCACCCTTCGAGTGTAAGGCATAAAGGTTGGGTCATTCTGCTCGAAGGGTTGCGTGTTGCAAAAGGCCATCCAAGTGTCCAGTTTGGTGTTATACAGACCTTTCTTCTCCATGTAGGTTGGCATTCATAGTCGGGCATAGACCGTGGTACTTCAAAAACTTTATTTTGCCAAAATTTGACATCGTTTGTGGTCCATAATGTGGGGTTACGCTCTCTCTCCTACAACCATCTTTGTCCAAGCCTACTTTCGATGTTAATCACCTCCTCCACCACCTTGATAGGTAACACTCTACGCAGGGTGGTGGGGAATTAAAAGTTGAGGTCAAACGGGCTCCTAGCCATTTCTTGCCTCTTTTAGATTATGAGGTTGGTGTGAAAGCTTACTAGGGCGTTGTCCGCACATGGTGGGATAGATGCCTGGAGTGCCCTCACTCTCATGGCATTCCATTTTCTCCTTGTCTCCTCCACCATTTGCTTTCTTCTTTCTCTTAGTGCTGCCTTTCTTTCTGCGAAGGTATATGCGTGTTGTTGCTCTTCAGGCCCTGGGGAAGGATGCGGTGGGACAAGCTCGTCGTCTTCATGTGGTCCCATTTCAAAGTTCACGTCCACCTCCCTTTCCCAACTTGGCTCTTGCTGCTCCTCTTCGAGGAACCCGAGTGCAACCCTAGTGTGTCCACTTCCTATGAGGTTAGCCTTGTCAATAGGAGATAATGACATTCTTCCAAGCTTGGGCCAACTCCATAAGGTTGTGGCGGCATCTGTAGTTGAGCCTTCAGTGCCGTACAAGCCATTCCCAATTTCTTTTTCATTGCCTCCATGGACTCTCCCTCTTTTTCCTGGGTGACATCCAATAGGATTTCTAGGAAGGCATGTTGTTGAGTATGGAAGCTCACTCGGTGGCCTCCACTTTGATTTTGACAAGTATCTTTTCTTTTTCGGCTTGATTGAGGTGATGTGCCAAAGCTTTGACCCTTTTTTTTTCTGATTGGCCCATTTCTTTGCCCTCTTGTTCATGTCTTCAAGGCTTTCCCCTGCCTCTGGGGTAGCACTATCAACCTTCATTCTTGGTCTTCCATTCCTACCCTTAGCTATTGTTGCTCTTCCTGAGCCGCGGTAGCCTCTTGGGTTAGTCTCTCCATCTCTGTTTCACACATGCGAGCTCTTTCCTCCCTCAGCTCCTCTAGCTCTTTTGTGGCTTTAGTGAGTTTCTCCATTTGAGCTTGCAGACCTTCATAGAGTGCCACAATCTCTTCATTGTGCTACCATAGGCATTGTGTGGCCTCGGTTTCTCCATTCAAGCACATCTACCATTCAACTTCTATCTCTTTCTTAGCTTGTAGCTACTCTTTCAACTCATTGACTTCCCTTTGGGCCATGGCCATTTGGTGTGTTCTTTCCAACTGGAATGCCGCCATGGCCTTCTTTTTAGCTTCAAGCTCTGCTATTGCAATTCTCTTCTCCTCCTTGGCTCTCTCTCTAGAGGAGTTCTTTGACGTACTCATCATATTCTTCGAGCGGCCTCTCTGTTGTAGGGACGGAGGTTGTAGAGCCTACCACCTATTGCTTCTTAGGGTCTCGCCTCGACTCGGCGTCTGTCATAGTCAGTCTTTTGGTCCCTACTAGGGGGGTTCCTGTTGAGATATCGAGCTCCACTCGTGATATGCCAGGGTGATCGTTGTGCATTTATGTCACCGACTTGTCAGTTGTAGATGCGGTTGGTACACCGCCCATGAATAATAGCTACATGATAGCTATCCTTATCTACTCTAGTTCGTGGCTCAGTTAGTATGCCACCTTAGTTAGTTGAGTTTGGTTTGAGACCCATATATAGGGTTCTTCTATTTCTTTGTATGAGAGTTCTTTTTGGCTTACACAACTAAGAAGAGGAAAATTGTTTTTCATCCTCCACCTTTGTGTGTATTCCCCCATTTGTGCAAGCAAGAAAGGTACAAGTGAGACTCCTTCCTTCTCTCCCACAATCTTGACATGGTATCAGAGCCTTGTTCGTGGTAAGGAGCTCAAGAAAGCAAGCCAAGCTCGCGGTGTTCTGGTAAGAGGAGCAGTGTTGCTTTCATTTTTTGTTTTGGGAGCAGATCTCTGCAGGTAGCATAGCCGAAAATTGCAAGAGTGCATTGTCTCAAGTTGAGACGCCCTTCGCGGTGAAACAAGAGGGCAGTATATGCTGCGGGAAATGGGATTTAGCCCTTGGTGACCCTGTTTTTTGATTTGAGGCCATTTCGGGGCCTGTTTTGGAGGCGGAAAATTTCTACACACACTTAGGAAAAGGCCCAGTTTTATGCTGTGCAGCCACTGTTCTATAGGTCGGTGAAAAGTTACTGTAGAAATTGCATCGTATGCTTGTGCGCAGAGACATTGGGAGTTATAGAATCATCCTTGTTGCCTGTTGATGCAAAATCGTCACTAGGAAGTGATTGTGTGGTCAAATACCACTTTCGTAAGTTTTGCAGATTTGCCTTTGTGAGGCTGAAGCTGTGTTCTCTATAGTGACAGAATTTTTTGCAGTATTCTGTAATGGCGTCTGATTCTCTCTCACAGATTGTCACTGAAAAGCTTGACAAGAACAACTTCCACCATGGAAGTTTAGAATGACAAATTTTCTTATTGGAAAAGGATATTGGGAATTTGTTGCAAGAAATGAAGAAGAACCAGTTCTTCCCGATGTTCCCAATCAACAGCAAATGCAGGCATTCAAAGCATGGCATGAGAGAGCCAGGAAAGTTATGTACTGGCTGTCTATTAGTATTTCAGACTCTATGATTGTGCATATTCAGGATGCGAGCACGCCAAAGGAGGCATGGGATACTTTGTCAAAAATGTATAGCACAAATACGCAAGCCAGGAAAATGCAGCTCAAGCAAGAGTTGCATAATGTGCAAAGAGAAAGTATGAGCATCAATGACTACCACATGAACGTGAAGAAGATTGCAGATGCACTTGCTTCCATTGGGTCGCCAGTGGAAGATGATGATTTAGTTTCTGTGACCTTGAATGGTCTAGGAAAGGATTATGCACAGTTTCAGACATCCATTTCATTTCGTGAAAGATTTCCTGATTTTGAGGAGTTGATTGCTCTTTTAATTTCTGAGGAGCAGAGAAATGGTGGTGCATCTTCTTTAGGAGGAACTTCAAAAGAAGCTGTCTTCTACTCAAATGTTGGAAGAGGTAGAGGCAGAGGTAGAGGAGGCCGATTTGGAGGCCGTGGTAGAAATCAGAATATGCAGCAAACTCAAGAAAACCAGTCCTATGGAGGAGGACGTGGTAACTCTAGATGCAGGGGGAGCCAAAGAGGTTGTGGTGGATGGCAAAGAGGTCAAAATACAAACAACAATGTTGAATGCTACTACTGTGGTGAAATGGGTCATATGGCTAAAGACTGCTATAAAAAGCAGAATGATATCATGAATGGGAAATTGCAACAAGGGAATTATGCATCTTCTAGTAGACAGGGTGAGGACAGAAATGAGCACTTATTTATGGTGCAACACATGAACAATTCTGTGACAAGTGTAGAAGAAAGCAATGATGTATGGTATGTTGACTCAGGTGCATCAAACCACATGACAGGTCATGCAGAATGGATGGAGGATGCAAGGAAAATGGAAAAACTAGGATTTGTGGAGACTGGTGATGATACTGCACATCCTATTGTGCAGATTGAAAAAATTCCTTTGTCTATGCAGGATGGGAAAAAGAAATACCTGTCCGATGTATTTCATGTTCCGAATATCACCAAGAATCTGGTTTCTGTTGGTCAAATGGTTGAGCAGGGCTTGCAGGTCAGATTTAATCCTCATGGATGCTTTGTTGAGGATATGAAAAATAAAGGTTGCTTGATAGCAAAAGGAAAGAAGCAGGGCAGAATGTTTACGTTGGATGCAGACATGCCTGAATTGAGTGCATCAATGTTTGCACATGGGACCGGTGTAGTTGCATATATTGATATCTGGCATAAACGAATTGGTAATGTACAGCGACTTAAATCAATGCAGGCCCAAAATATTGTTGCAGGATTGCCAAAATTCAAGGTTGCAGAAATGCATAAGATATGTGAAGCCTGTCAATTTGGAAAACAGGCAAGGAAACCATTTCCTAGACATGTTCAAGAGAGTAAGAAGCCATTGGAATTAATCCACTCTGATGTGTGGACTACTAAAGCTGCATCTCTTGGAGACTGTCATTATTTTGTCACTTTTATTGATGACTATAGCAGAAAAGTTTAAGTGTATTTTATGAAAAAGAAAAGTGAAGTTTTTGGGCATTTCAAAACTCTTAAAGCTATGGTTGAAAAAGAAACAGGCGTGCAAATAAAATGCCTAAGGTCAGATGGAGGGGGAGAGTACCTCTCAAATGAGTTTGCAAGGTTCCTGCAGGAGCATGGCATAAAGCAGTAATATTCATGCAGTCATACCCCACAACAAAATGGAATTGCAGAAAGGAAAAATAGGCATATTGGAGAGGTATCTCGTGCCATGCTCAACGAAAAAGACTTGCCAAATTTTTATTGGGCTGAAGCAATTGCTACAGCTGTCTATATAATGAATAGGACTCCCACTGCAGCAATACATGGGATGACTCCAGAGGAGAGGTATACTAGTAGGAAACCAGATGTTTCTCATTTGAAAATTTTTGGTTGCATTGCCTATGTACATGTGCCAGATGAGTTGAGATCCAAGTTGGATCCAAAAACTGAGAAGTGCATCTTTATTGGTTACTCTCTGCAGCAGCAGAAAGGGTATAGATGCTATAATCCTTCTACTCGTAAGTTTACAGTGAACAGAGATGTTGTTTTTGATGAGATGAGTAGCTGGTATAAACCAGTAAATGTGATTGATGATGTAGATGCACAAAATGGTAATGCTGCACAGAATTCACAGCAGCAGTCACAAAATATTAGTGGACCTGGAGTGTCCTCTAGCAGTGGTTCATATTCTTCGCCATGGACAGGCATATTAAGATCAGGAGAATCTCCTCAAAACAATGTAGATAGTGGTATGCAGGTTTCACGAAAAGGAAAAGAGAAGGTAGATCAGCCCTTGTTTGATGTGAATGCAGGTCACTCTTATGTGGATGGTGAATCCAGTGGCTCAGAACAGAGCATTGATGATGAGTTGGGTATTCCTTCTATTGTTACACCTGGAGTAAGGAAGACCAAGGATGTTTTGAGAGCACCTGGGAGTAAACCTACTTTGTGCAGGTCTACGAGAGCTAGGTATCCTGTGGATAGGCTGAAATATGATGGATTTACAGCCATTCACTATGCATATATGGTCAAAGTGATACAGGAACCAGAACCCACTTCTTTTGAGCAAGCCATGGGAAAAGAAAAATGGGAGAAAGCCATGGATGAAGAAATGGATGCCTTGGAAGCAAATGCTACATGGGAGTTAGTACCTTTGCCTAAAGGTAAGAATGCAATTGGCTGTAAGTGGGTTTATAAGGTGAAGCACAATGCAGATGGTTCTGTGAACAGATATAAGACAAGATTAGTAGTTAAGGGGTATGCACAAACATATGGCATTGACTATGGAGAAACATTTAGTCCGGTTGCAAGGATGGCAACCGTAAGAGCAGTCATTGCTATGGCTGCATCAAAGGGATGGTCTTTACATCAGATGGATGTAAAGAATGCCTTCTTGCATGGTGATTTGCAAGAAGAGGTCTATATGGAGCGGCCACCAGGTTATGTGCATGCTGTTCATCCTGAGTTTGTTTGCAGGTTGAAGAAAGCCTTGTATGGCTTGAAGCAAGCACCTAGAGCATGGTCTGACAAGATAGGACAGTATCTTGTCACTATTGGCTTTCAGATTTCCAAGGCAGATTTCTCACTTTATGTGAGAAAAACAGAGAAAGGTATTATGCTACTTGTCATTTATGTTGATGACTTGATTATGATAGGTGACAGTGATGAAGATATCCTTCATGTGAAAATGCTATTGAAGTAGAAGTTTGAGATGAAGGATTTGGGAGAGCTGCATTATTTCTTGGGCATTGAGGTGATTAGATCACCAAGTGGGATACAGCTCTTGCAGAGGCAGTATGGATTGGACATGCTGTCCAAATATGGGATGACAGGCTGTAAGCCTATTTCAGTTCCTTTGGAGCAGAATGTGAAGCTAAGCACAGATGCAGGTGAGCTTCTGGAAGACCCTACTATGTACAGACGCATAGTAGGAAGTTTGATTTATATGATTATTACCAGGCCAGATTTGAGCTATGTTGTTGGATTGGTAAGTTAGTTTATGCAGGCTCCAAGGAAACCGCATTTGGATGCGGCTAGACGCATACTCAGGTATGTGAAGTCCACATTGTAGTATGGACTATTTTATGAGACTGGGGTTCAGATACAACTGCATGGATACACTGATGCTGATTGGGCTGGTAGTATTTCTGATAGACGATCTACCAGTGGATATGTGTTCTCTTTTGGGAGTGCTATAGTCACTTGGAGCAGCAAGAAATAGCCTACAGTTGCCTTGTCGAGCACAGAGGTCGAGTACAGGGGTGCAGCAATGGCTGCATGTGAGGTAGCTTGGTTGCATAAGCTAATTTATGATATGCATCAGCCTACAGATGGGCCAATTGTCATTTATTATGACAACATGAGCAGTATACACTTGGCAAATAACCCAGTCTATCATGCTAGAACAAAGCACATTGAGGTGCATTATCACTATGTGCGGGAGAGGGTTTTACTAGGTCTTATTGATCTAGTTTATGTCAGCACAGAGGATCAGGTAGCTGACATATTTACAAAGGCATTGGGCGCAGAGAAGCTGCGCAAGTTCAGAGACCTGCTTGGTGTGCAGGAATTGGGATTGAGCTTGAGGGGGAGTGTTGAGATATCGAGCTCCACTCGTGATATGCCAGGGTGACCATTGTGCATTTATGTCATCGACTTGTCAGTTGTAGATGCGGTTGGTACACCACCCATGAATAATAGCTACATGATAGCTATCCTTATCTACTCTAGTTCGTAGCTCAGTTAGTATGCCACCTTAGTTAGTTGAGTTTGGTTTGAGACCCATATATAGGGTTCTTCTATTTCTTTGTATGAGAGTTCTTTTTGGCTTACACAACTAAGAAGAGGAAAACTGTTTTTCAGCCTCCACCTTTGTGTGTATTCCCCCATTTGTGCAAGCAAGAAAGGTACAAGTGAGACTCCTTCCTTCTCTCCCACAATCTTGACAGTTCCTTCTCCTACTCCTTGGCCCATTTTCTTACTTACAAAGTACTGGACCCAAGCCATTAGGTTGCTGACATCCACCTGGGTTGTAGAACTGGGAGTAGAGATAGAGGTGGTGATGGCAGGTGTCAGGCGGGTGGGTATGGGGGTGATCGGGGCCTTTCCCTTGCCTTCTTTCATTGCAGGTGGCATGAACTAAGGCACACAAGCACTCAAGCTAGGACCCTCATCTCTGATGGGGCTTGCGAGTTTTGGCTCATCGTGCCTGGTGAAGTGTTGCTGCTCAATGGACATGTGCATGGCGAGGGCCATGTCTTCCTCCTCTTTTTTTCTCAGCTCCTCCTCCTCCTCTTACTACTTTCTCTTCCTTTCCTCCTCACCCTTTTTGGACTCCCTGTGGGCCTTTTGTAAGTCCGTCTTTTCTTGTCTCCCCTTCTCCTCTTCCTGTTGTTCTTGTGCAATTTTATTTCATTTTTCCTAGCCTTTCCCCAGCTAGTTTGATCTTCTTGTTCTTTGCTTTCCTCTTCTTCACTCAGTGTCCTCTCGCTGGATTGTACCTCCCATTCCTGGTGAGGTGGTGACCTGCTTGGTGTTTCATCCACCCCCTCTCCTCCCTCTTTCTATCCCTATCCCCAAGGCTTCCCTGATGATTGCGATGAGGACCCCACTGAATCCAATGGTTGCAGCCTTTGAAGATGAAGCTTTCCTTTTAGCTTTGGTGGTAGGAGATTCTTCTTCAGCGGGCTGCCCTCTTGTTGCCAAGGATTTTGTTGAGGTCTCAATGGTCTTTCTCACAAACTCGTTGAGGTTGACCTCATCCAGCGACTTTGCCGTGACACGCTCTAGCAGGGGGATGTTGATGCGGCTTATGATGGAGTTGTATCTTTGGTTAAAATAGCACATGCACCATCTTGGCTTGGAGTTGGATTTTGGAATCAGGAATGTCCGCCAAGCTAATGTCATAATTGGTGTGGACTTTTACTTTGTCCATCCCTAGTAAGGCATATACGTCTTTTTTTGGCTTCCTTGTTATTTTGTTTGCCGGGCCCAATGCCTTTTCCACCAGCTCCGGAGTCAATTCAATCTGCACTTCTACCTATGTACAGAGCACTAACCAACTGAGGGTGGATCTCTTAGCTCACCTTTCCAAAAACAATCCATTTAATTCAACCTTTTTTGATGCCTATCAGAGAAGATCTATCTTAGGTACCTCTGTTCCTAGCCTACTGTACTACCAACAAATGGCTCATCGCTATGATACCTATCTTTCCCTTTATCAAACCAATTCAACAGCAATCTTACCCCTTCTTTTCCAACCTCAATCTTTTCCTCAAATTCCAATATTTACATATTGCTCTTTTATCGAAGATAGAGTTTTTTCCCCTTCTCCACCATGCCCTTCTCCATCCATCCATGTACCTTCTACCTTTCCTATTTATCAATCGACACCCTTCCTAACCGATTCCCTAAAATTTTCAGCCACTCCTTTAACTTATTCCTCCTTTTATGATTTTGCCTACCCATCTCTTCATCCTCTGTTACTTATTCCGCTTCCATCTTCTGCCACTTCTATCTCTCAACCCCTTCAGTTGGTTAGTGAATATGAAGGGTTTGATCAACAGATTCCTAGAAGAAGCAACTGATTCTCTTATAGGACCTCAGATAAACTGGTTAATAATTCCAGGAGATTGGATAACTACCAGTCAAGCATACCAGAACTACCTTCATTTTGCTCACCAATATTCACAATCTCTAGATCCTTCGGTGAGATTGACAGCTCATTTTGCTTGGTATCTAGCATACATGCATAGGCATTCCCATAATGATCAAAAGGCCATTCCAAAACTTTGTATGAATGTCAATGTGAACATTGACTCCCGCCAGTTGGATGTCCTGTATTTTTATGCCCTATGTCTCCCTAGCAGATACCTTGTTTTGCTAGAAAGGATGTGCTGCTTGCAGTTCTTTCAAAATCCTCCAAAGACATTTGTAGATGAATCCTTCTCCATGGATCGTTTTCGAAACAACCAAGCCTTCAAAAGGGATCATCTTCATTGATGCCTTTGCAATGTATCTTGGATGATTCTTAATGATATATATCTCTTTTTGGAGGTGTCATTCAGATGGTTGTGTTAGTGTTTGTATATGTTGTAATAATTGTATGTGATGAGTTCGTGCTGATTGAGAAAACTTTGTTCGAGAGCTATTTTCAACCGATTGATGGTGGATGAAAAGCCTATGGTGGAAAGTTGAAGAGAAACTCTTATATTCTTTACAAATTTGTAATGGTTTTTAAATGATTAATCAGATGATTTAATGAATAATGGAAGTTTTTCTTTAGTAGTGTTTTTCTATCAGATATAGGTGATAAGTTGGGGTTGTGTTTTGGCAAGATTATTGAAGATCCCACGGAAGATAAAATTGAGCTCTTTAGTGAACTTATATTCTTCTTTTCCTTAGGTCACAAGGACGCTTTCTTTCTAAGTGTGGGGATATGTTGAGAGTGGAAAAAGACTGAATTTTTGACTGATCTTTTGTTGTTTTTGAGGACTGAATGATTGTTTTTGATGGATTTAGAGTGATGTATGGTTGATAATAGAAGTATTTGAGAGTGTTTTGGATGATATTGATTATGTTTTGGAAGTTCATGATGATTCTCAGTGGAGATATGAAGCTCTGTGATGTTTTGATAGGTTTTGATTGGTTCTATATACCTTCTGTATAGCTTCTGTTTTGTTCTGATTGTCTGCTCTATGAAGCATGGATTGATGATTGATGAAGATTGAGATCTTTTGAAAGTTTATTGAATAGTTTTTGATAGTTTGGAATGGTTTGAGTATGATTTATGAGGTTTTGATGATCTTCTGTAACCCTCTGTAGAGCCTCTGTCTCTGCTCTATCACTGTATTGTAATTGTACTGTAGCTGCTCTGGTACTGTACTGTAACTGTTTTGTAGACTTTCTGTAAGTGTTCTGTAGAATGTATGTGTGAATTTGGGAAAGTTTTCTAACCTTTGGAAATGATAAATCTAAGTTCAAAAGAGCTAAAACAAGTGGAAGAAGCAGCTGCTGAAGACTGAAGAGAAGACTAAGTGACAGTGACAGTAGTGAGCTGTGAAAAGACACTGTAGTGGCTCTGGTGACTCTTCATATCAGACATACCTCTTGGGAGGTGCATCCACGACCTAAGGAGGATTATTGAGGGTTATTATGAGAGCATTGTAGTGATGATGTGATGTACAATTGATAGAGAGAGAGAGAGAGAGAGAGAGAGAGAGAGAGAGAGAGAGAGAGAGAGAGAGAGAGAGAGAGAGAGAGAGAGAGAGAGAGAGAGAGAGAGAGAGAGAGAGAGTCAATTCTATCAAAATAGTGTAACTGTATGTGAGAGATTGAGAGAGAGAGAACTATGAAGACATTGAAGATGAATAATATGTGATTGATTTCCATTCAAATATGGTGTATTTTTTTGTGTTCTTTGTTCTATTGATGGATTCTATGAAGATGTTGAAGATTATGGTTGATTCTATCAAATCCGTGGGAGAAATCTACTATGATGTTGCGTGAAGAATTGCTGTTTTCTTTGTTTTGATGATCAAAAGAATGAAATAAAAGCTTGTTGATGTTACAAGATAGATTTTCTTGCAAGAGAATTCCCTTTTCCTTGGTGTTCCTCTTGGGGCTCCAATTCCCCATGGTCAGAGCTATTCTTGATCATAGGCAACAACACATTTTGCCCTAGTAGTTCCTGCCTAATGACATTGGGGTCTTGAACACTAGCAACCATGCCACGGGCCACCATGGAAAAAAGTGGTCCATACCTAGTACTAGAGAATAAGTAGAAGAGCTTCGAATGTTGAAGCAATACTACTTTCTCCAGGCTGGAGTTCGTTGGGATGGTCTTGAAGGGTCCAACCTTCGTTAGTGCCCTCAACTTCAGGAAGTTCTCAACAAAAGCCGAAGAGCATGTCTTATGAAATACAATAATGTCACTCACAAGTCAATGTACTCCTTTAGTGCCGACTTCTGAACCCTTCCTTGGCTACTAGATTGGCCATCTTGTCTAGATGAAAATTCATCTATATAGACAATGTCCTGCATCACATGAGTTCAGTGTCAGACTCACTATGCATGGAGTGTGCTAAAGATATATACATTGAATTCACACACAAATTTACTAGTAGGGCCTCTATGGCATTGGGATTGTTGGGGTAAATTTTTACCGGGATCGGGTCCCCAGAGCAGCCTTGGCCAAAGGCTTGTGTTTGGGGGACCTGAATCTGCAGATTTAGATCTCCCAGACGTGAGCCTCTGACCAGGGCTACTCTAGGGGTACAGATTCAAGCCCAGAGATGCAAGCCTTCAGCTTGGGGTGCTCTGGTGGGGGCCCAATCCTAGTAAAAACTTACCCCAATGGTCATGATGCCATAGAGGCCCTACTGGTAAATTTTTGTGCGAATCTAATAACATTACCTTCTTTGCGTCATCTATCTGCTACTGTAATGGAGCATCCAGGTCTGCTCCTGCAACTGGGCCATCCTTGTCTCTCTCCTGGGAATGTACAGTGTAGTTGGATTGAGGACCAAAAAGGCTTTCTTGTAATTGCTTGAACTCCTCATCTAAGATCTCATACTGTGGCACCACATCCTCAATCGACTCTTGAATGCTCACAATGGCAGAGATGTCATCGACACTCGTGCCATCATATTGAGTCACCTCATCAACAAGTGTTGGGCCATCTTGTATATCAAAATCTATAAAATCATTATGTGCATCACATACCATGATATAATATAATTCTTCTCTTAGCTCCAAAATTTTGTAATACATCATGCATGAGTAGATATTCCACCCCCTTAATGGTGATAGCATGGAGATAAGTGAGGGGTGGCTCATCACTTGTCGATATCTCATCAAGGTAGGGAGGTGGGTGCACAATGGCTAAGCTCTGTGCTGCCTCTACACTCAGATTGAGTGTAATCTCCTTAGGCTCTTTCTCAAAATACTCTAGTTGTGGTTAAGAGGGTGCATCGATATCTTTGTCCGCTATTCTCTTGCACCTCAATGTACAAAACATATATGAAAAATGCCGCATCGTGCTCGATGAGGTCCATCGTAGTGTGGTCCTGGGAAGAGGTGGGCACTACTCTAGCATAGAGATGCTGCCCCACATGCATGAGGGCTCAATTTATCACCTTTTCATGGCTCGATCTAGCATGTAAACTATACAAGAAATGTATGGGGACCCATTCGAGAGCAGAGTCAGGAGGAATAGAGCAGGTGAGAGGGTTTGCCACATCACAAAACAATGCCACTATACTAGAGCTAGGGTCTACGGTGAAAAGTGAGCTCTTTAGACTCAAGGTCATGCAAAATCTAGGGTATATCTGGTCTCCTATGTGTGCGCAGCGTGTGGAGCTAATCCATACGGCAAAGGGGGGAGTGGTAGCCATGGTACACAAAGAGAGAAGGAAGGAGAGTACAAGTGTAGGGAAGTAGAGAATGAAAGTGAAAATGGGTTTGGAGTTATAGCTTTTATGTATCTAGGGTTTTAAATAAAGGTTATTTTTTAACCCTAAATTTTCAAATTAAAACTCTTACCTTAGTTTCTTTAATTCAATACTTTAAAGTCACCATTTAAATTACTCATATAGACAAACCCTTTGTTCTACATTATTATATCCTTGAATATACTTGGATGGCTGAGTATATTCAAGTCCAACTAGAGAAAATATATAAAATTCTAAAGAAAAGAAATCTAAAAGACCTTCAAAATCCCCTAGATCCAATTTAATATTTAAATTTAAGAAATGAGTACAAGAGATGAGCTACAATATATCATTATGCAAAGACAATATTGCATAAACAATATACATGTAAAGTTTTGTGAAGAAAATTTTAGGGCTTTGGTAGAACAAGCTCTGCTCTCATAAAACATGTGAAACTCACTCTGTGTTTGTGTAGAGGAAATGACATTTCACAGGGTTACAGATAGGGCAAGCAACAAAGAGGCTGTAAAATTTCGTCAGGAAAGAAGAAGCGAAGAAAGAGATATGATAAATTTAAGTTCTCCCTAAGAAAGAGGGAGAAACTGAAAAGGGGAGAAATGAAAATTCAAACATTAAAAAATAAGAAAATGAAAAATCGAATCACAAACTTCCAAAAAGTGTCAGCATTGTATTCCCTACATTTCCCCTTATTTTATTGTTGATGAAAGATTTGGGCCAAGATATGGCTAAAAGATTCATGTTACATGAATTTGGAATCCCAGCTCTCTCATTGATTATGCCTATATTTGTTTATTCACTCCTTAAGGGGCAAAAAGAGAGTCCATATTTCTCCTAATGCTTGGGATGTGCATCATGCACGATTGCTCTAAGGGACTCCTTTACTTGTCACAAGAGTACATCTAGAAGGTTCTTGAGCAATTTCATATGCACGACGTTAAGCCTACTAGTTGTCCTTTACCTTCTCATGTGAAGGTAAAGGACATCTACTTTCATATGCACGATGTTAAGCCTACTAGCTATCCTTTACCTTCTCATGTGAAGGTTAGTTGAGCCGATTGTCTATAGTTTGATGAGCAAAAGGCCAAGATGGCCAAGATCCCTTATGTATCCATGATAGCCACTTGTCTTGATATAGCATTTGCAGTGAGAGTTGTAGCATGTGGTTACACCTAGTACACAACATTGGGATGTCGTGAAGGGTATCATGAGGTACCATAAATGCATTGCAGACATGTGCATATGTTATGGTGGCTAGGATACAAGAGTTGTGGGGTACACTAACTTTGATTATGTAGGACATGTAGAAAGTAGGAAGAGCCACATCTGGCTATGTCTTCACCTTTGCTAGAGGTGTTGTTTCTTAGATGTCTAAGGTGCAAAAATATACGGCCCTATCCACTACAGAGGTAGAGATATTGCAGTCACTATGGCTTGCAAGGAGGCTCTCTAGTTAGGAAAACTTTGTTATTATAACTTATGTGGTCCCTATATTGCATTTGGATTCTATGAATGATATTCAATTGGCTAAGAATTTGGTCTTCCATGTGAAGATAAGGCACATTGAGGTGTGTTACCACTTTATTAGAGAGGTTGTTGAGGACAAGTCCATACAGCTTGTCAAGATCTCAACTGACCAAAATTTCATAGCTTTGCTCACTAAAAGTCATTCAGCGAAGTGTTTTGCCTTCCTTAGGAAGCTAATGGGTATTGGATGAGATGACATCTTTCCTCATCCTATTGTACTTTACGTACATTTGTCCTTTGTCAACATTTTCTTGTTTTCTCCTCACTAGGGCACATTTACCTTTAAGTGGGAGATTGTTGGGGATAAAGGTGCACGTGCCTTACTACCTATGTATTCATTACATTGATAGTATATGCATGCCTACACATTATAGGTGGCGGGTTCCCATAACTGTCACTTTATTCTTTATTATTTTACTAACATTTGAATAAGGGAAGTATGGTCACACATTGTGACCATGGGTGTTCCCACATCCTATGTCTCTTGCTCTTGCTCTCTTTCTTCTTCCACCATAGCTCTTGCTTTTGCTTGCATGCTTCCACTCAGGTCTTCTCTCTTTAGATGTTGCAAGTTCATGTTACTACTAGAGTAACACCACCACCAACTCTTAAGTAGATTAGTTGAAATGGCAAAGATGTAGAGGCCTATGTTTTGACTGCATTGTCCATCAAATGTACAATAATTTCCATATTTACTCATGTAAGATAGCTAACGATGCTTGGGATATGCCAAGTCATGTAAGATAGCTAACGATGCTTGGGATATGCCAAGTAAGAAATGATTGCTTGTCCACGTAGAATGAATGTATGAATGAAGGTGAATTTATGGACATGTTTTTCACAAAGGTAAATGGTCTTAAGGAGTAGTTGAATGTTGCAAATGAGATTTTTCTAAACAATTTACTTGTTTAGACCATTCTTAGTGATTTGCCTCATTCTTATCAGAGTTGTGCATCTACTCTTTGTTTGATGTTGAAAGTTAATTTGAACGTTTTGTTATTTGATGAGTTGATTTCTATTTTGCTACGAGAAGCACAATCTCAATAGAATAGGTCCATCATGCATGTTACAAATCAAGCTTTTATGGCTAGTCAAAAAGGTAAAGGAAAAGCTGTATTTTCTACTAGTAAGTAGAAACACTAGAAAGATAAAGGAAAAGCTACATTTTCTATGAGTAAGTAGAGGGGAAAGGCAAGAAGTGAGCTTTTGGAGCAAGCTTTTTCTAGTAACCCTCTATTTTTATTCCACATAGTCCATTTGTTCCCTACATTATCATCATCACCACCATCACTGCCACCACTACTATCACTACTATCACCACCACCACCACCACCACCACCACCACCTCTCTCTCTCTCTCTCTCTCTCTCTCTCTCTCTCTCTCTCTCTCTCTCTCTCTCTCTCTCTCTCTCTCTCTCTCTCTCTCTCTCTCTATGCATAATGCTTATTTGATCTCTCACTATGTATGTCTTATGTCAACTCTGTATATGCATATGTGTGTGTTTTTCCATTTTTTCTTCAAATCCACCTATCCTTGCCTCTCTCTCTCTCTCTCTCATCTTAATTGATCCTCAATCTAAACTTGGGCAATACACTTGTTGTAAGTCATAATGAGTCTCACCACGTAGCTTCCCTTCTCTTGGCAATTCATTTGTCACATGTTCCAATGAGTGGAGTCTCACCACATAGCTCTCCTTCTCTTGGCTTCTCATCTTGTTTGCCTTGATGCATTTCTAGCTCATCCTTGGCCCCATCACACCATGCTTGTCTAGAGGTAAGACTCTACCTCCTCACTAAGTGACTTGTATTCTCCTTCTTCTTCATCTCTTATCTTGCCAGCAAGCTAGTATCCTCAAATGTCTCTTCCAAAGTTGGGTCTAAACTCCATATGCATCATACATATGAGAGAGAGAGAGAGAGAGAGAGAGAGAGAGAGAGAGAGAGAGAGAGAGAGAGAGAGAGAGAGAGAGAGAGAGAGAGAGAGAGAGAGAGAGAGAGAGAGAGAGAGAGAGAGAGAGAGAGAGAGAGAGAGAGAGAGAGAGAGAGAGAGAGAGAGAGAGAGAGAGAGAGAGAGAGAGAGAGAGAGAGAGTGTGTGTGTGTGTGTGTGTGTGTGTGTGTTAAGACAAAACATTTCATATAACAGTGCAAAAATTTGCCAAAATCAATAACCATGTATTCCCAAGGCACATATGTATATATGTTATAGTAGCAGATTAAACATACATGAAATAAAGGATTTAAGGAAATGATTAAAACACTGCCAAAATGGTGATTTCTTCATGTTTGAATAACAAGATAAAATGAAGCAAATTTTATTACAAAGTATTTATAACAAGCAAGTTACAATCTGGGGTTTCAACAATACCATGCCACAATAGAAGTAGGTGATAGATCTATTACGTGCATCCATACAACAATACCCAATAAGAATAAGCCATATTGATGCACATTTCTGGTGTCAATGACCTACCATAATTGTCATCCAGGTTTGCTCATATTATGGATTATCTTGCTAGAATCCATGACTATTAGGCTCATATTGTCACAGACTTGGTTTCACCAATTTGATTGTTATGGATTGGATAGAAAACAAGCAACTAGAGAAACCTAAATAGATTCCTTTGTTAAGGTGTGAGGGGATATTTATACCATTTTGGCATTAGGGTTTCAAGTGTTATAGGAATGGTAAAATGTATCCCGTATGCCCAAGTGGGGTACTGGGAAATATTATTGTTGGCTTCTCTTAGGTTTATAGCTATAAATATGGACCAATTTTCACGCATTCATGCCTATGCATCGCATATCCATACATGTGCTATGAAGTACATATTTAATCCTTGTTATGATCTAGCCTTGCCCATCTCTTAGTTCTGGGTACATACATGACTAGTTGCATAACTTGAACAAGAATCAACAAATAATCCATGCAAAGTTGTGCCGAAAGAGACAAGTTGAATGTATAGGGTAACTAGACTATACACACAACAAGGAATAGTCAGGATTGTATACTTCTATTCAAATATTCCCATTATCAGATTATGTACCCTTGTTGGTGGGGGAGCATGTTGCACTACTCAAGTTGACTCGAGAAGATCAAAAAGGGTAACCAATGAGTACCCTTCAAATTATAGTAGCATATAGAACTGTTTAATTATTAATAACAACTCAACATATCGATAATGGCCTCCTACTAAGCGATGAGGGAGCATGCCATGCAAACATACAAAATAAATCAAACCAAGTGGAGGTCTGTGGAAAACGGCCATATCGTCACTGTGAATTAGGCCTAAATAAGGGCGACCATTAGTGCATGACTGCCTATGTGTGGTAGCATCATTAAAGTAGAGTTTATGTAGCTATGAATGCCTTAGTGTGTCTGAGGCTAATAGGCTATGGTACCTAACTTTGCAAGAAAAGTACGTGGTGACATAGTAGTGAGTGGATCATGCCATACCTTGTGGGCCATGATCCCATTTGTTAATGCCATAAAACATGTGGATATAGGTAGGGTAAGGGCATAACCTAGGGGTCTATTAAGTAGTCTTTAAGTGTATTTTTAAACCTTTGTCTTGATCAAATGTGAAAAGTCATGAGTAGACTATGAGTCTCTTTGGGGAAGTTAGAAGGAGGAGTCGTGAGATCTATATGTATCTGTTCATGTAAGGAAAAACAGATGAGCGTGTAAATGATGTTGTGATTATGAAGGAACATAACAGATTTCTCTGCCTATGTTTCTTTATGTATTCAAAAGTGTTATGTGTTTTGAGTAATCAACTATCTAAATTATGAAATGGAGTTTGTGTGGTCAGAAATGAGCCTGTTGATGGAAGGAATGATTTAGAATTAATGTTCAGAACAGAACATATTAACCTTGCTATGTCTCAATCTGTCTTATATAATGTTTCCTATCTTGGTTTAAAATGTATATGAATTGCGAAATGAATTTTGTTTGGCGGAAAGATGGTTTGTATGTTGAAGTGATGTTCAATGGTGTGTTCTAACAAAGACAGAAAGGCCAATAATAGTCGCAATTTGAATCTATTTTATATCAAAGAGATGTTTGTTTTGGGTTAATTTAGGGGAAGCTTCTAGGAAAATGATTTATAGGATCTTAATTTAGGTTTTGTAGAGGATCCTCAAATGGTCAAAGTTAGTGTTCATGTGGAAGGCTAGTTTAAGACAGATCTCAGTCAGTTATTGCACACGAATTTAAAGATATTTTTGCATGGACTTACATTGATATGAAGGGAGTGGATCCTAGGTTTTGTATGCACGGGATCAACCTCAAAAAAGATGTAGTCCTTGTTATTTCATAGAGATACAAGATGAATCCAAATTATGCAAAGGCTATCAAGGAGGAGTTGGATAAACTTTTGAAAGTGGGATTTATTTATCATTTGGAGAAGATGACATGGTTATCACCCATAGTAGTGGTGCCAAAGAAGAACGACAAACTCAGTATCTGTGTTGACTATAGGAAACTAAATGTAGTAACTATAACTAATCCTTTTCCACTACCATTTCAAGATGCTCTGTTGGATGCAGTTGCATGTCATCATATGTATAGTTTCTTGGATGGATTCAGTGGCTACAATCAGATATTGATGGCAAAAGAAGACAAAGAGAAAACTACTTTTGTCACAGAGTGGGGAGTATATGCCAGCAATGTAATGGTATTTGACTTGAAAAATGCTCCACCTACATTTCAAAAATGGGTACAAGAAGTCTTTGCTCCATACTTGACAACATTCATGAGAGTCTTTCTAGATGATTTTAGTGTGTTTGGGAAGGCTGTGGATCACCTTGATCAACTTAGATTATGCTCTGAAAGATGCAGAATGGCTAGGTTGAGTCTTAATCCAGCCAAATGTGCTTTTACTGCTAAAAGAGAGATTTATTGGGGCATATTATATCAGAAGAAGGAATGCAAGTTGATCCCAGGAAAGTGGTAGCTATTCAAAAGGCAAAGGTACCAAGAAACTTGAAGGAATTGAGCAAATTTGTTGGACAGATCAAGTGGCATAACAAATTTCTGAAATATTTGTCTCATGTTTGTGTTCCATTGACCAAGTTGACCAAGAAGGATGTGAAGTATGTCTGGACAAAAGAACATGAAAAAGCATTCAGATTACTGAAGAAGATGTTATAGGTAGCACCAATAATGTAGCCTCTTGATTGTAGTTTACCATTCCATGTGTTTGGAGATGCCTCTGATATTGCAATGGGAGTTGTGTTAATGCAGGAATGAAATTCTCAAGACTGAAATGAAATCAAAGGATTTTGTGGGTTTAGCTCCACTATTTTGGGAAAATAGTAACCACCGAGTGTGCTAATGTTAAAGGCAGGGTAAGGGCATAACATAGGGGTCTATTAAGTAGTCTTTAAGTGTAGTTTTAAAACTTTATCTTGATCAGATGTGAAAAGTCATGAGTAGACTATGAGTCTCTTTGGGAAAGTTAGAAGGAGGAGTAGTGAGATCTGTTTGTATCTGTTCATGTTAGGAAAAACAGATGAGCGTGTAAATGATGTTGTGATTATGAAGGAACATAACAGATTTCTCTGCATGTGTTTCTCTCTGTATTCAAAATTGTTATCTATTTTGAGTAATCGACTATCTGAATTATGAAATGGAGTTTGTGTGGTCGAAAATGAGCCTGCTGATGGAAGGAATGATTTAGAATTAATGTTAAGAACAGAACAGATTAACCTTGCTGTGTCTCAATCTATCTTATACAATGTTTCCTGTCTTGGTTTAAAATGTATTTGAATTGAGAAATGAATTTTGTTTGGCGGAAAGATGGTCTGTATGTTGAAGTGATGGTCAATGGTGTGATCTAACAAAGACAGAAAGGTCAATAATAGTTGCAATTTGAATCTGTTTTATATCAGAGAGATGTCTATTTTGGGTTAATTTAGAGGAAGCTTTTTGACCCTTGATAAGGAGGGGTAGAGTGGGCCTTGTTTATTTTGAGTAAGAATAATATTGAGAGCAACCACTATAGTAATAGAGAAGCCATAATAATATAATGCTTGCTTTAATATGAACCAAGCTTATGCATAGGGGAAAAAGGTTGGTTGCAAGCATTGAGTGATTACCATGAGCGAGAAATTCATCTCAGAGGTCATGACCACAACTCTCAAGGCACTATAGCCTTTCATGAGTTGTAGTGGGGGAGGAAATGAGGGAAGGCCTATGGGGGTGGGATAAATAAACAACAGAGAACGTGGGAGAATGAAAGGAATCCAAGACTACCAACATCCTCCTATGCCAACACAATTTCGAGATGTCTGTTAGGGCAATAAGTTTGATGTAGGAGTGAGAAGGTTAGGGTCGGTTCATCACAACTAGACAAGAGCTTTGGATATTAGTTAGGGGTTATATTTAAGAAAACAATGTGGGGGACCTTTTTGTTAGATTTTTAGTTAAACTGGGCGTTAGTCTAATAGTAGTAACTAGTGATATACTAGGCTATGTATCATTTAACTCATTGCCCCATTGCCCGTTTATGTCCACTTAAACATTTTATCGCAAATCTAGTTACTCATTGCCTCGTATATGTACTAAACACTTATTATTATGTTCTATTCTTATGCATTATAATAGATGCTATTCAACTATTATCATACATTGTACTACACACTTATTATTATCCATTATCGCCCATTACATTATTTGCCTCTTATCACACATCTTTTACCCAAAGCAAACAGTTTCCCCTATAATAAACATATCCAATCTGTTTTCAACTCTGACTAATCTGTCTGTTCTGAACATTAATTTTGAATCATTCCTTCCATCAACAGGATCATTTTCGACCACACAGACTCCATTTCATAATTCAGACAATCGATTATATGAAACAAATTACAGTTTTGAAGACAGAGATAAACATAGGCAAAGAAATATGTTCTGTTCCTTCATAATCACAACATCATTTACAAGCTTATATGTTCTCTTGACGTGAACAGACACGAACAGATTTTTCGAACACCCCTTCTAACTTCCCCAAAAAGACTTATAGTCTACTCACGACTTTTCACATCTGATCAAGACAAATGTTTAAAATACCCTTACAAAACTAAATAAGGAACTCCTAGGTTATGCCTTAATCATGCCTTTAACACTGGCACACCCGGTGGTTACTATTTTCCCAAAATAGTGGACTTGAACCCACAAAAACCCTTATTTTCATTTTAGTCCTGAGAATTTCATCTAGGTCTTCAACAATTATATAGAGTGTAACGTGCAATGGCTGGATACATCCAACTTACACAAAATACACAACATATACTCTATCCATTTGACTACATTCGTGACTATTAATTCTGCTTTGCCTGAATATCAGTTAAAACTGATTGAATTGATTTCTCAATCTTTGCATCATTTTTGCTTTCTTCCTCTCCTTCTGGAACAATTAAATCAATTTTCTGAACATCTTTTGCACTAACATTGATTTGAGTATCAATCACATTCACTTTTTCAGATTGAACATCTGCAATGACATTCTCCATTTGCACAGAAGTTTGCACTTCCCCAATAGGTACAATAACACAATTTTCAGTCAATACACCACCCTCTGACTTTTCAGATTCCACTGAAATTAATGGATCCAGCAAATCCAAATCTATTGCATTGTCTAATAACATCTGTTCAACATCTTGCCATTCTTCACATTCAGATAAACTAGAAATTGGTGTAAACACATCCTTATGTTTGCCCACAAACTGCAACAAAGTCTTAATTTTACCCTAATAATTTGTTATGTCTCTTACTGATTCTTCTGTTGTCTGATGAGTAAAAACAAATTTTCCTTCTGATTTATCCTTGAGCTCTTGCACTTGTGCCTTCAAAATTTCACTATCCAATGTCTCCATTGGCACTCTATTCTTCAGCACTGCTACTATACTCTTCAAAGTAGTTTCAAGTTGGCTTCTGATTCAGATTCATCCTTAATCTGAAATATTTGGTAAGGTTTTTGCATAATCACCAACATTCTCTTCTAAATTGACTGCCAAATTTTCTCTCCTATTTCAACAATCTCATTCATTAAGTCAGTCAAATCAGCTTTTGGCAGAAAAACTGCATCCACATCCAACTCATCTGCATCAACTAAGATTTTCAATTGTTTTTCCACATCTTCCAATACTTTCAATCTTTCAGTTAACACCCCACAATTTACTTTCAATGCAACATTTTCCTTTGATAAGATAGCCAACTCATTGACAAATGTGTCCTTCAATTCCTGAATCCACTATGTGACTGTAGAGGCCTTCAAATCTATATCTACCACTCCCTTATTTAAAACAATAATATGTTCTTCCTTTGCTCTGACTTCTACTTTGAAAAATTCCCTCAATTTCTTCACATCCTCAACCAATTTATCAAAATTAGTAATCTTAACCTTCTTATCTTGATACATGGAAATCAAAGCATTATTGGAATCCCTCAAAGCTGTAATGGTCATTTGCAAACTCATGGCATACTTCTGCTATCTTTCAATAAACTGCATAGTATCATTCAGGTTTTTAATAATTGTTGATGCCCTCATTGCATTAGTATTTCCCTGCTCCATATTCACTGTTACAGGTATCAACTCTACCTGCACAATAGGATCAACATCCTTATACAAATCACTAAATTGTGCCTCTTGCACTTTCTCTGAAATTTTCTGTTTGCCCAATTTAATGGAAATTTTCTTCATTGGAATACTTTGAACTCTTCCTTGCCTGCTTACTGGCCTAGGCATCAGCTCACCTGTCAAATCCTGGTCCCAAAGTTCTTTTCCAAAATCTTGCTCCTGTTTTGCCTTCTCTGTACCTTGTTCAACAGTTTGACTAATACTATAAGTACTCTAATGAATGACATCTATTTCTATCTTCATTTTCTTGGGTGGGGGTTCACTGTCATCCTAAACTAGCAAAGAGATTAACATTCTGCCCTTTCATGATCCAAGTTTTCCCATTCTTCCCAAACTGCTCTAAGATATTGCTAATTTCAAGGAACCCACATTATCATGCTCAAAAATCATGCCTAGAAATGCTGGAATCTTGGAGGTCCCAAATTGCTTCCTCTTGTCCACTCCATGCACCTCCATGACAAATCTGTTGTACACAATCTATGTCCAATTAAACAGAATACTTGACTTTGCTGTTGCAATCAATCCAAAATTATCCTTGCTCATATAATCAAATTTCACCAACATCAAGATGCTCTCCATAAACTAGGTCTGTTGATTTTTCATGTTCTTAGTTTTAGCCTTTTTGATTACAAAATAACCTGTGGTCCCCTCTACCCGTCCAAATTCTTGAACCATTTGCTCATTAGTTGCTTTATCCCACTCATGGACCCCATCGAAAGGCAATTTAAACACTTTTGCAATAAACTCTGGTGAAATTTATTTATCACAAGATGATACATCAGCTGATCACAGATAGGCTAATTGAATAGGAGCATAAATGTTCTGAGAAAGTTTATCCCAAGGCAATTGTGCAAACTCATGCAATCTCATCAGTTTCAACCATTGTTGATTTTCCTCTGCATCCAATTGCAACTGAACTTGAAAGTCCTGCAAAGGATACATGAGATTTTGTGCCAAATCCTTTGCTGCTCATGGTTTCATCTCATATCCTGACAAATCCTCCTCACTGAATTCATAATCTTCTGTGTTGGGTTGTTGTACTACTGCTTTGCCCTTGGAAGACCTTCAAAGTTTACCCTTCTGCGGTGAGGCAACCTTACGCTAAATAGTGGTAGACTCTTGGTTTTGAAAAGAAACAACTAAGTGCAACATAGATATTGCACAAAAAACTAATGTCTGCAAGAGAACACTCTGGCAAAGAAGTGCATGTCTTCACAAAGCTGAAAACACAAATGCTTTATGCTTCACAATGCGGAGGAAATGCAGAAACCCAAGCTCCTGTTTATGATTGTTCAAAATTTGAACGAAAGAATCCGCACATGTGGAGATTTGACATTTTGCATCATCAATGTTCCTTTTTATAACAGCATACTGGCTGTGGTCGACATCCACGACATCATGAAAGGATATGTGTGAAAATGAATTTGTGTCCACTCCCACCAAATTCAAATCAACGTCTTGGAAATTATTGAGAAAAAACAGCTTTAGTCTAAAACCATTCACAGGTTTAGCCAACAATTTACCCTCCAAGTCAGCCAATTGAAATGTTCCTTGCCCTAAGTCCTTAAAAATTCTGTATGGTCCCACATACTTGAGTTTTAATTCGCCAGGATGCTTGCCCAATTTAGAGTTATACATTAAGACCAAATTTCCATGTTTGAATTACTTCTTCTTCAAGTACTGATTCAACCATGAAAATCTTCTATTCTGAATCACAGTAGCCACATAAGCATTGTGAAATCTGTCTTCATCCAAAGACATCAACTGCTCCAATCTCTATTTAAGTGAATCTTCATGTGTTAGTCTATTTGAACCTGCCACCCTCAAAGATGGTACTATGAACTCCATTGGCACCATAGCTTCCATGCCATAGACAATCTGAATGGTGTGAGTCCTGTACTGACCTTAAAGGTTGTTCTAAATGCCCATAGTGCTGAATTTAATTTTGGATCCCAATCCTTCTTGTTTTCTGAAATAGTCCTTTTAAGAAATTTAACCAAAATCTTGTTATTGCTCTTAGCTAATCCATTGGCCTGTGGATGATATACTGATGACATCTAATGGCTAATTGTATGGGTTTCAATTAGAACTTTAATCACCTTGTTAAGAAAATGGACTCCCTATCTAATACAAGTTCCACTGGGGTAGCCAAATCCGGTCATTATGTTATTGTACAGGAAATAGGCCACAATCCTTGCCTTATTATCCTTTAATGCAATAGCTCTACCCATTTGGTACAATAATCTGTAGCGACCAAAATATATTTGTTTCCCAAAAGTTCTACTGCTGGCTTGAATGGACCCATAAAATCCATTCCCCACTTCTCAAAAGGACCCAAAGGCAAAACTAGATGTTGCCTTTGGGTCTTGTAGCAACCAAAATATATTTGTTTCCCAAAAGTTCTACTGCTGGCTTGAATGGACCCATAAAATCCATTCCCCACTTCTCAAAAGGACCCAAAGGCAAAACTAGATGTTGCCTCATTTTATCCTAATTCCTTGGATATCCATCCCTTTGACATTTATCAGAGGTCTTAGCATACTGATTTGAATCTTTGATTATTGTTGGCCACCATAAGCCACTCTGAAATATTTTTCTACTGGTTATGTCACTTGAAAAGTGACCTCTAGAACTTCCTGTATGAGCTTCAGTTAACACTGTTGCTTGCTATCAAGAACACATCTCCTGATAATCTGATCCACTCCTCTCTTGTACAGATATCCTCCAATTACTGAATAGGTTACACTTCTTAATACCAGCTTTCTAATGTGGCCTTTGGTCATTCCCTCATGGAATACCCCTTCAGTAAGGTAATTAATCATTTGTTTATACCAATCATCTGAGTTGGTTTCCTGAATCTGAAATAAATCTGCATAAGGTAAATCATTTATTATCCCTTTAGAAGGTTCTCCTGACTCCAATTTGCTTAGATAATTAGCAATCAAGTGTTCTCTTCCATGTCTATGCACAATGGAATAATCAAATTCCTGTAAGAGCATAATCCATCTAGCCAATCTTCCTGTTGGTTGTGGTTTGTTGACCAAATAGATAAATGCCTGATGATCCACATGAATTATGATTGAATTTCCCAACAAATAATGCCTGAAATTTTTCAGTGCAAATTTAACTCCTAGGCACTCCCTTTCAATAGCATAATAATTTCATTCTACTCCTATCATCACCTTGCTTGCATAATAAACTGGTCTAAACCAACCTTTCTATTTTTCCTGCATTAACATAGCTCCCACTGCAATATCAGAGGCATCTCCAAACACATGGAATGGTAAACTCCAGTCAGGAGGCTGCATTATTGGTGCTACTTGTAACATCTTCTTCAGTAATCTAAATGCTTTTTCATGTTCTTCTGTCCAAACATACTTCACATCCTTCTTGGTCAACTTGGTCAATGGAACATAGACATGAGACAAATATTTCACAAATTTGTTATGCCACTTGATTTGTCCAACAAATCTACTCAATTCCTTCAAGTTTGTTGGTGCCTTGGACTTTTGAATAGCTGCCACTTTCTTGGGATCAACCTACATTCCTTCTTCTGAAATGATATGCCCCCGTAAAATCCCTCTTTTGATAGCAAAAGCACATTTGGCTGGATTAAGACTCAACCTAGCCATTCTGCATCTTTCAAAGCATACTCTGAGTTGATTAAGGTGATCCAAAGCCTTCCCAAACACACTAAAATCATCTAGAAAGACTCTCATGAATGTTGTCAAGTATGGAGCAAAGACTTCTTGTACCCATTTTTGAAATGTAGGTGGAGCATTTTTCAAGTCAAATACCATTACATTGCTGGCATATACTCCCCACTCTGTGACAAAAGTAGTCTTCTCTCTGTCTTCTTCTGCCACATCAATATCTGATTGTAGCCATTGAATCCATCCAAGAAATTGTACATCTGATGACTTGCAACTGCATCCAACAGAGTATCCTGAAATGGTAATGGGAAAGGATCAGTTATAGTGGCTGCATTTAGTTTCCTATAGTCAACACGGATTTTGAGTTTTCCATTCTTCTTTCGCACCACCACTATAGGTGATAACCATGTCACCTTCTCCAAAGGATAAATAAATCCCACTTTTAGCAACTCCTCCTTAACAGCCTTTGCATAGTTTGGGTTCATCATGTATCTCTGTGAAATAACATGGATTGCATATTTTTTGAGGTTAATCTTGTGCATACAAAACCTAGGATCCACTCCCTTCATATCGGTGTAAGTCCATGCAAAAATATCTTTAAATTCCTGTAATAGCTGACTCATATCTATTTTGAACTAGCCTTCCACATGAACACTGACTTTGACCATCTGAGGCTCCTTTTAAGAACCTAAATTAAGATCTTGTAAATCATCTTCCTGGACCCTAGCAGTTCTAGCCATCTATTCCTCAAAAGCCTTTTCAGCGTGAATGATTTGCTGAATGTGCATCTTCTCCTCCTGTTCAGATAACTTCATGTTTATGTCCTCTTCTACAGGATCTTCCTGTTTACTCTCATTCTGTTGTTGGGAGGTTACAGATTCCTTCTGCTCCTTGAACTGTTCTAGAATTCTGATAACATCTATATAAAAAATAGGTACTACTGATTCATTAACTTTAAGGAAAGCATATTCTTCATCATCATCAACTTCCTTCACCATGTTAATACCCTGTGCATACAAGGCTCTGGCTTCGCTAGGCAAGATTGCACTAGATACCATATTCATGTGAAATTTCTTCTTCCCCTTCCTGATTGTAATTTTAGCAGCTCCCCAATCCTGTTTGACCTTTACTTGTTTGAACCAAGGCCTTCCCAACAAAATTGGATAAGGGCTGTCTCCTTCATCCATTTTTAGAACCACGAAATTCATTGGGAATGTGAGTCCTAAAACAATAATATGTTGATTTTGGAGAATTCCTAGAGGTTGAATCCTTCTCTGATATGCCATCTTTAGTTGAAAAGAAGCTTCTTCTAGCTCATGCAGCTTCAATTTGGCATATAGGAATTCAAGTAGAATATTCACGCTTGAACCTCCATCCAACAATGCTCCCTGTATTTCCTGTTCCTAAAAATTAATAGTGATTTTGGGCACTTTGTAATCCACATCTTCAGCTTCAATCTAACATGCTTCAAGTTCATCCACCTGTTCTTCCTCCTCACTTAGATTTCTGAGTACCTGCCTTTTACATTCAGGAACCAAACTTAAAATATGATCCATTGTAATTGTGGTTTTCCTAAAAACTTTAGTTGTCAACTGTGCCTCCCTTATCTCTTGATGCTGGATCTCCTCCTGAATACTTAACTATATATCAAGTATTTGCTATTGCAATTTCTATTTACCATAGTTAGTTTTTTGAATCTTCTAAATTTCCTTCAAACACCCCTGTCTGACCTGTCTTTGATTCTCCCAATATTGAGGGTGTTTCATCTCTTTATGAGATATAACAGGTTCAGCTACATATTGTGCACCTGATCTTGTAATGACTAGTACTGATGCTAATTTGTCAGGAATCTCCTTCATCAATATAGAGTTGGAACAATCACACTGTACATTCAGCACATCAATATAATCATTCTGTTGTCTTTGCACCACAACTTCATGAACCTGTTTGGCTTTTTCCATAATAACTACATTAGCATGTGGTGGCATGTTTAGATGTGTCTGTGTAGATGGTCTCTGATTGTTATATTTGATAATAGGAATACCTCTCTCCTCTCTGTGTTTACACACAATGGGCAATTAGGACCTTGCCTGGGATTCATTTCTCCACAGTATGTGCATGGGTCATCGTTCAAATTACCATTTCCTTGAGGATTAGGTGATCCCCAGTTATGTCTCCCCTAAAATATTCTAGGTGGACCTTCCATTGCTCTATTTCTGTTTAGTTCTATTGCATTTGCAGTTGGTGCACTTGCCATTGGCACTTGCTTGGGTTTGCCCTATTGTTAGATTATACCAACAAGTAGCATCTATTTGCCCATGCTTCTGGCATGTGTTACAATATGGTTTGTCCTTCTTCTGAGATGTTGAAATTCCCATACTCTTCAAAGTTGCAGTAATCTTCTTATTGAGATTCTACACCTTGCTTTTTTATTTTCTGTTTGCTTTGATGTCCTTCTTTCCTTTACTTTTACTCCTGCGTTTCTATTTCCTTTTCTTTTTCTTGCTTCTAGATTTCCTGTCATCATCTTGTAAATCTTCAGAGTCTGAAGTTGAACTGTCATCCTATGAATCTGAATCTAAGTTAGACTGATTTTGAGTCTGAGTCTGGATCACTGTCTAAAACTAAATCACTGTCATACTTCTTCTTCTTCTATTTGATGGTTCCCAACCTTTTCTCTACTCTTCTCGCAACTACTACCAACTGATTAAATCCTCCTGCACCTCCAAGAATATATCTACTAGTGGCTACTGCAATTCTCACGGATTCCCTCAACCCATTATAGAAGCACTCCCCCAACATCTCATTGGTTGGTCTTTCATGTGGTGCAAGTCTTCCATTCAGATCCAGGAATTGTTGTGCATAATCTTCCACAAGAAGTCTCCTCTGCTTCATTGTTTTCAACTGCTTCAAAATGTCATTGGGTGTTTTCCACTTTTTGAATCTTGATAGAAATGCTATCTGTAATGCTTGTGTATCAAGAAAATGGGCTGCACCATACTGAGTAAACTAGTTCATGGCCTTACCCTCCAATGTGGCAGCAAATTACTACTTTTCACATTATCTCTATACAATACTCCTAGTCCACTTGCTTCCCATTTTGTGCTGAATTGAGCTACATGGGCATCAGGGTTTTCCTTTTTGGACACACCCTTGAAGTTTGCAAATTTGGCTTTGAGATTTGCTAGATTAGGGGATTGTGCCATTGATCCTGACTGTTGTGTTCCTGCAACCTTTCTTCTTGTGCTGGTGTTTTAGGCAATGGTTGAAACCTTAGTTTTCTCCTTGCATGTCTCTAAATTTGAGACCATGCTAGCAGCCCCACAAATCTGTTTCTGTTTCTCTCCTCCTCATCTAGTGTAATCTGTAATTGTTGATAAGTGACAATATCTCCTATTGAATGACTAGGACCTACTTCTTCAGTCTATACTTCTCGATCACTCAGATACTCTAAATCCATGATATCCACATGACTGCCACTGTTGACCTTTGATGTTCTTTCTTCTTTTGTTTCTCTTCCTATTCTAATTTTTCTTATAGCTTGGTATAATGGGTTCCAAAGCCTTCACCCCTATATTGTTCTGCTAACATATACCATAAATCTATTTTGTCATCAGTTCAGTCTACTACTAACCTCTAGGTGCACAATGTTCATAGTGATGATTGGCATAGCCACACCAATTTCTCCGTCTTACCCTAACCAATTTATGTGTATAACTCAGCCCATATGGTTGACGAAATTGCCAAAGCTACTGATTATGCCAAATTTTCCTGAACACACCACCTGTATACTTCAAGCCAAAAGGAGCAATCTATTTTGTTTGTTCTTTCCACACTACCTCCTTGACCTTTAATGTCCAAAGGTAAATTAGGAAATTGTGTGTTCAAAAATACCTGACTATATGCCTCAAACTCCTCTTCTGTTGTCCAATTCTGAAACTCCTATAACATAGCCTATGCAAAGGACTCCCGTTCCTCCTCTTTAGTAGTCCAATACTAAAATTCCTCAAGCCATGATTGTATCCTTTAAATCATGAATCTTCTACACCTATTCCATTCTGAACCATCTTGCCTAATGCCCAAAGACTAATTTGTAGGATTGCCAAGTGTTAGGGGCTTAAAAGCTTCCCCTACTTTTACCCAAAGCAAATAGTTTCCCCTATAATAAACATATCCAATCTGTTTTCAACCCTGACTAATCTGTCTATTCCGAACATTAATTTTGAATCATTCCTTCCATCAACAGGATCATTTTCGACCACACAGACTCCATTTCATAGTTCAGATAATTGATTATATGAAATAGATTACAATTTTTAAGACAGAGATAAACACATGCATAGAAATTTGTTTTGTTCCTTCATAATCACAACATGTTTACAGGCTTATATGTTCTCTTGACGTGAATAGACATGAACAGATTTTTCGAACACCCTTCTAACTTCCCCAAAAAGACTTATAGTCTACTCATGACTTTTCACATCAGATCAAGACAAAGGTTTAAAATACCCTTACAAAACTAAATAAGGAACTCCTAGGTTATGCCTTAATCATGCCTTTAACAATACTATTCCATTCACATGCACGCCCACAATTCTCTGTAAAAGCTCTACCCATACCACATACATCACCGCATGACACCTATAAAATAGCCTTAGTCATTCAAGCACATCCAATAGAAACAATTGGCATCCATAGTGTATGCATATCGTTACAACAACGTATAAGATTAGGTTTTATAAGCTTGTGTATATATTGATAAGAATACCATTAGCTAAGCAGTTCCTATAACATAGCATGTAGAAAAATACATTTTTAAAATAATACTAAAATATTATCTCTAGGTTGAGACCCTTTCATCTATTATATATTGTTTTACTTGTAGGCTTAGGAAGCTCTAGGGCCTCTTGATCCTACACCTATTACAAAACCTTCAAAATTTGAAGTTTAAAATCTCTCTTTCCCTCTCTAAAAAAGTGTAGCCTTATATGTGTCTCCCTCTCAGGTTGGCACACACACTCTCTCTCTAACATGGCAAGCACGGCCAATTGCAAATAGTAAAGGTGATGTGGAGATAGATGGAAATATCCAAAAGGAACTACAGCCTTTGAGTCTCTCTCTCTCTCTCTCTCTCTCTGATGGATTGAAATTAAAAACAATAAAGAAAAAGAGTCTAGTTGGGTAGACACTGGTTAGCTTGATAGGAAAGTTGTGAGAACCCTAAGTCGTTGTGTAGTAGACATTGACTAGCTTGATAGAAAAGGTTGTGTTAAGACCCACTAATGAGTCAAAGCAATGAATCAACACAACCTCCCTTAGATGGTTTAGGACAACAAACCATTGTGTAGGGGTGAGCATAGGGGATGTGTAGGTATACCATGGTATTGCCTACGGATGCACTTATATAGGAAGTAGTAGCCACTCAAGCTCTACTTGGGATGTGCTTCTACATTTGATCCCTAGGTTCAGTGGTGAGTCCTCACATGTGTGACATCATGAAGGTGTAGTCCTCAGATGTGCCTCAATGTCGTATCTTTCTATATCATAAATACAATGACTCCTTATTAATATATTCTATGTGCCTTTCCGTTGGGTTGTTTATATGCCTCATGATAGGCTACTACTTGAAATATTGTGAAGGTCCATAACACCTCTTGCCCCCCTCTCTCCGCCCCCCCAATTTCTCTTCTATAATATTTGTTATCTTTTCTCCCTTACACGTGTGTGTGTGAGTGAGTGTGTGTGTGTGTGTGTGTGTGTGTGTGTGTGTGTGTGTGTGTGTGTGTGTGTGTGTGTGTGTGTGTGTGTGTGTGTGTGTGTGTGTGTGTGTGTGTGTGTGTGTGTGTGTGTGTGTGTGTGTGTGTGTGTGTGTGTGTGTGTGTGTGTGTGTGTGTGTGTGTGTGTGAGTGAGTGAGCTACCCACAAACTGAGAAACACTATTGTCATTGCATATCGATTGCTCTCCCCCTCTTGCTTTGGCACTATCACCCACCCATGTCAAATGTTGCAATCGCCCCCACTAATGAAATTGTGCTCGACATGTCAGTACAAGAGGGAGGGAGAGAGAGAGAGAGAATCAAATTGCATTGCAATGGCAATGAGGAGGGTTGTCGATTGATCTCTCCCTTGGCAATCCACATGCATTTCACCTCTAGCATATTAGCCACTAGCATTATCCTATTTGTATTCCTAGTGCATCACTTAATAAGTTGATTAGAGCATTGTGACGAGGATATCTGGTACAGGCAATACAAGTTATGAAGGGGGAAGGAAGTGTCTTCCAAGTGTAAGAGTGTACGCAAGAACCAAGGAGTTACACATAAATGAAGATGGATTGAGTTCTAAGAAGAGGAAGTGCATTAGCATTGAGTATATGTATTTATGTGTGCATCTAGGGATGCCTAGGAATGTTTACTTGTGTGTAATGAGAATTGCATTCATTTGGGATCATCCTCTCCCTTACAAGTCAAGGTTTAAGGTCTTTTCTTTCATTAAAAAAGATGAGAGAGGTAATTCTCTCACTAAGGAAAATGAGAGACGTGATCCTCTGGAAGTGAGAAGAGAAGTGATTTTCCCTTTTTAAGGTCTAAAATGACACAAGCTTTTGTGAGGAAGTCAATCTTAAGGTTGAGACCCAAGGCAATCTAATAAACTCTCCTTATCTATGGCTCAAGGTGATTGCATAGACCATAAGTTAAGAATAGAGTTTAAAAAGCTGCTTTTTTAAAAATAGACATGGTGAATCCATTTTTAAAATATCTCATGATAGAAAGTCGATCTCTAAAAATGGCTCGTGAGATTTATTGGAAACAACAAGAACTACAACTTTTGTGTTGGACGTTTTTCCATCCGAGCAATGCACAGAGAGATGTTTCAAAATTTGTGCTGCAGAGTAGGTCCTAGAACAACCACATCTTGCATGAAGATCAACCTTTCCAATCTTGGAACTCGAGTCTCTCTCCAACAAGAGAAGCTCTATGAGCCTACAAAAAGGGAGGCTCTCCTTGGGTGTGGAGGAGGTGATGGAAGCATCACTTTGCATGCATCCAAGAGGATAAGAGAAGGAGCAAGTGATGTGGAAGCTCTGCTAAAATCAAGTTCCAAGAGGAGAGAGGAGATCCTAAAACAAGTAAACGAACTGTTGGAAAAAGGGTTAGTTCAACCTAGCTCTTCTCCATACTGCTCTCCAGTCTTACTTGTTTAAAAGAAAGACAATTATTTCCGTATGTGCATAGACTACAGATCTTTGAATAAGATTACAATTAAGAATCATTTTCTTATCCCAAAGATAGATGATATCTTGGATAAGTTGCAAGGGGCTAGTATCTTTAGTCAAATTGATCTCAAGAGTGGCTATCACTAAATACGGATAGCACTTGAAGATGTTCATAGGAGAGCTTTTCGTACAATGTTTGGAGTATACGAGTTCTTAGTCATGCCATTTGGTTTGACTAAAGCACTCGCCACATTTAATCGAATGATGGAGAGAATTTTCAAACCTCACTCAAAGTTCACAGGTGTCTTCTTTGATGACATTCTAATATTTTGACAGTCTAAAGAAGAGCATAGAAAATATCTATCTATTGTCTTTCAAGAGCTTCGTAAGCATAGACTACAGGTCAATGCTAAGAAGAGTGAAATTTTCCTTTCGGAAATTAATTACTTGTGCAATATTGTTTCTCACAATCTGGTGAGAATGGATCCTGAGAATATTTGAACCATTGTTGAATGGCCTACATCTACTTCTGTACATGAAGTTAGAAGTTTCTTGGGCCTATGTTCATATTAGAGGAAGTTCATCCGAAGTTTTGCATATGTTGCATCTCCTCTACATGACCTTACTAAGAAGCAAATGCCTTTTCACTAGGGATCAAGGCAACTACAAGCCTTTGAAAGAATTAAGTTTCTTGTGACTCAAGAACCAGTTTTCATAGTTTCGGATATTCAATACATTGCTTATTACACATTCTCTATTTAGTAAATTTATATCAATAAACTAATGACTCACTTTTCTTTAAGTGTTGATGATGATCTAGCATGGCCGTGAGACCATTTAGAGACTAGTATTCCTACTGCATCACTTAATGGGGTGATCAGAGCACTATGACAGGGATATCTGGTACATGTAGTACAAGTTATGAAGGGGAAAGGAAGTGTCTACCAAGTGTAAGAGTGTACATAAGAACCAATGAGTTACACATAAATGAAGATGGATTGAGTTCTAAGAAGAGGAAGTGCATTAGCATTGAGTATATGTAGTTTTGTGTGCATCCGGGGACGCCTGGGAACGTTTACTTGCGTGTAATGAGCATTGCATTCATTTGGGGTCATCCTCTCCCTTACAAGTCAAGGTTTAAGGTCTTTTCTTTCATTAAAAAAGACGAGAGAGGTAATTCTCTCACTAAGAAAAACGAGAGACGCAATCCTCTAGAAGTGAGGAGAGAAGTGATTTTCCCTTTCTAAGGTCTAAAATGACACAAGCTTTTGTGAGGAAGTCAATCTTAAGGTTGAGGCCAAAGGCAATCTAATAAACTCTCCTTATCTATGGCTTAAGGTGATTGCATGGACCATAAGTTAAGAATAAAGTTTAAAAAGCTACTTTTCATAAAATAGAAATGGTGAATCCATTTTTAAAATATCTCGTGATAAAAAGTGGATCTCTAAAAATGACCCCCTAGGCTTATCGAAAACGGTGAGATTTACAATTTTTGTATTGGACGTTTTTCGATCCGAGTAATGCACAAATAGATATTTCAAAATTTGTGCTGCAGAGTAGGTCCTGGAACAACCACATCTTGCATGAAGATCAACCTTTCCAATCTTGGTACTCAAGTTTCTCTCCATGAAGAGAAGCTCTTGGAGCCTATAAAAAGGGAGGCTCTCCTTGGGTGTGGAGGAGGTGAAGGAAGCATCACTTTGCATGAATCCAAGAGGAGAAGAGAAGGAACAAGTGCTGTGGAAGCTCTACTGAAATCAAGTTCTAAGAGGAGAAGAGAAAGTGCAAGTGCTGCGGAAGCTCTGCTGAAATGAAGCTCCAAGAGGAGATCCCTACACATATTGTGTAGGAGAGAAGATGCAAGTGCTGCGAAAGCTCTATTGAAATCAAGCTCCAAGAGGAGAGCCCTACACATATTGTGTAGGAGAGAAGGAGAGACTCAAGAAGGATCAAAAGGTGCCAACTTCCAAGTTGTGCAAGTGTTAGCCGGTTGTATATTGTGCAAGGAATCATGATCTTCTTCCCAAGGTCTACAAGTTAAGAGCTGATTTATGTGTAATAGAGGAGCTTGCTCCTGTTAATAATATAACTCCACAAGGGGGGGACTGGCCCATCTTTTAGTCCCTAGTGTGTTGTCAATCTCTCTTTCTCTCTCTCTCTCTCTCTCTCTCTCTGTGTCTCTCTCTCTACATCTTTCTTTTCTCTCATTTGTTCTCTCTTTGCGCCATCATAATATTCACCATATATCTTTTGAGTATATAAGAAGGGCAAGCGTGTATCTCGGATCTTATAACACTACGTACTACCTCTATTCTATGAGAGAGAGAGAGAGAGAGAGAGAGAGAGAGAGAGAGAGAGAGAGAGAGAGGTTGTTAGCTGACAATATTGTATATATATATTACAATGGGAAATCTAGATAAAATCAAGTCTCTTTAAACTTGACTTTGAGATATTCAAATTATTTAAATGAAAACAACACATATTTCAAGAATTCATAATGAATTATGAATAAGATAACCGAATTGACCCTTAGATTTTAACCATTTGACATACAAAACTCAGTTGTGGACATTGGATTTAAATGTGGATATATACTAAGGATAGAAGACACGGAGTAGTTAATTCAAGCTTAACATGTTTTCAAATTGTAATTTCCATGCCACATAGTTCCATGAAATATACCTTCCAACATATAAAAACTAAATATATCTTAAATACTATCCTAATGCCACTCACCACTCTACGTATGTGTGTGTGTGTGTGACTCTCAATGAAAAGTAAAAAATCAATCCACAAAGACCAATGTAACCACATCATTCATGAAATTTGTCTTCAAGAAAATGTCACTCTAATATGATGTAATTGGAACTTCTCACACTTAAAAATCTACTAAACACTCCATGCTTAGATTCTTCTAGTGGAATGGCCAATGCTTCTCACCAATGTTAGTAATAATTAGGGTGTTTCACATCCTATGACGCGCTTCATGTGGCAAGAGGGTTCACGTAAAGGTATTATATTTAGGTTCTCCCTCTTCTTTTTTTCACTCCTCTCCTTTTTGCTCTCTCTCTCTCTCTCTCTCTCTCTCTCTCTCTCTCTCTCTCTCTCTCTCTCTCTCTCTCTCTCTCTCTGACTCCCTCTCTCTCCTTTCTCATTTCTTATTCTTCTTGTTCTCCTCCTCTCTCTCTCTCTCTCTCTCTCTCTCTCTCTCTCTCTCTCTCTCTCTCTCTCTCTCTCTCTCTCTCTCTCTCTCTCTCTCTCTCATGACTTATCCATAAATAATACATACACATAAACACAAATACAAATATCATAATAAATGTATATAGCTATATCATAAAATGTATACATGTAAATGTAAAATATACATATAGTTAATGTTTAACTAATTTACATATTAATTTATCATATATATGTATTTGACATTCACATTATAACTATGTAATATAAATATTACTATATATTATAAATTTATAATATAAAATGTAATGAATATATAATCATACAATTAAAATTACAATTATGTTAAATCTATAGATATATAATAATATGTTAATAAAAATAGTCAATATATAAATAATAATAAATTATATATAATTGTAATCATTATTTCTATTTAAAATTAAGGTATATATTAGAGATCAATAGATAATTAATAATAGTTAACATGTATATATATAGATCATATGTATATATGTGCACGCACGCACGCACACACACACACACACACACACACACACACACACACACACACACACACACACACACACACACACACACACACACACACACACACACACACACACACACACACACACACACACACACACACACACACACACACATAGCACGTAAATATAATATTAATTTTTCTATAGTTGATAATTAATCATTTATACATAAATCATCAATAATTAATTTGAACGTATATTCTATGATAACATATACTATATACAAGTAAAAAATATGTCATATATGAGTTTTACGTAGACACATAAACACACATACACACACACAACTTATATGTGCTTCTCCTCCACACACTTTATGTTACATACTAATTTGACATAAATGCACATTGCATGAAAATCCCTTCATAAATCCCTTACTTTCATGAGTGTCTCTCTCTAGACTCTCTCGAGTATCTATCTATATTTCTCTTGAGCCTTATTATTTTCACTTGTTCTCGTGTTAATTGTATATTGGATTAGACCTACAATATCAATCATATACTTGTTCTTTCCCCTACTGCACGTGCACATGCACGCACGCACGCACGCACGCACGCACACACACACACACACACACACACACACACACACACACACACTCTCTCTCTCTCTCTCTCTCTCTCTCTCTCTCTCTCTCTCTCTCTCTCTCTCTCTCTCTCTCTCTCTCTCTCTCTCTCTCTCTCTCTCTCTCTCTCAAGTATACATGCATATGTACCCATATCACTATAATGGTCCATTTATATAAAATAGACACACACGCACACACGTGCGCATGCACGCATGCACACATGCACGCACATGCATACACAAATGCACACACGCACGTGCGCACACACACACACACAAGTGCAGGACTTTCCTCAGTGCTTCTTCTACAAAATTGCTAAGTAAGATTGTCCTTTTATCCAAGGTTTGTATAAACCATTGCAAGGTTTCCTTTCTTTCCGCTCTTTTCTTACCTTTCTTTTCCTTCTTTCCTTCTTCACTTAGTCTCCTTTAATATTGTATTCACACAATTACATATGCTCCCTGAGTTAAACATATTCCTATGCAACATATTCATTATTGGTTTTTCTTTAAAAAGTGACATTCTTTCATTTATGTATTCTTATAAGAAGTGTTACCATTGATATATACCAATTATAGTAGGATATTCTATTATAATTTACTAGATAAATACACTTGTTAAGATTTATACTAGAACATGACACATCCTCTTTATTGTGCATTATATCTCTTGCTCTCTCTTTTAACATACATATGTATTACTAGGCTTTGAAATAACCTTCCATTCATATTGTCCTAGATTTTATGTGGCACATGAAGTGGGAGCTCACGCTCCACCGCCAAGACCCACGGACTCAAGCATTTCAAGTGAGCTCTAATTACTATCTCTCACCTAGCCGACGCACTTGCGATCCTACAGGCGTAGTGAGCTTACCTTGATGCCCGAATGAGTAGCCTCCTCCCTCAAGCACTCGGGTAGCTCCACGATCCATGATGCGAGCTCAAGCAAGTTCAAACCTCTACCTTCAAGCTCCATGCACCATAGCCGTGCGTGTGAGACAAGAGAAGAGAAGAGAAGAGAAGAGAAGAGAAGAAGAGAGGAGAAGATGGAGAGCTTCTCCACCACATTCCCTCACCCTCACACACTCACTCCCTCACACTCTCACACTCCCTCTCTCAAGCACAAGCACAAGCATAAGCATAAGGAAGAGGAAGAGAAGAGAAGAAGAAGAAGAAGAGAGCTACTTTTGCCACACACCAGAATGAGCTTCTCATTCACTTTTTGAGTTTATATACAAGCCCTAAATCCTTTGGGAACCCATCCCCTTTTCTACATGATTGAGCATCTTGCCAAGGTCCTCTTTTCCTATTCCCTTCTATTTACCTTATCCCTTCACCTATGCCTGTCTAATTTTACAATTTGCATAGGAGGGATCCTGGCACTCTTTTACCAAATTTTAGGGGTGTCTTTCATTTAAAAATGCGCCTTTTGTCTTTGCATTTTTTTGAGGTTGCCTTTACATCTTTTGCATTTTTCTCCTTCTTATTGACTTCATTGGGTCCATGTTTCAAGCTTTTCCTGGATTCATTTTTGCTTTTCTTTTTTCTTGTCCCGCACTAGGGTTAACATAACCCCCCTCCTAGTCGAGTGTTAGTCCCATGGCACTTGTGGGTCTTTGTTGATGAGGGCTTGGTGAGTTTAAGGGTGGTTGTGTGGGTTGATGATGAGACCTTGTGGGGATTGGTCATGGGAGAAAAGCATATCGAATGATTGAGGTGGTGGAGGCTGAGGGTATGTCGAGTGGATGATGGGGTCTCTGAGGTCAGTGGTGGTTGGTCACCTTTGCTTTACCTGAAAGGAAAAGAAAAGTGTGTTGCCTAGGGGGTGTGTCTACCTTACCATCGATGTAATGTGCTCGTGTTAGTGGAACTAGGAGTTGGGTCAAGCCTAGGTGTTGTCCCACACTTGAGGACCCAGTTTGTGCATAAGGGAGGTGCCATGGGTGAAACTTAGGGATAAAGCTAACCATAGGCAAGTGTGACCTTCCTAGGTATGTCCTGCCCCCTTGATGTGCCCTAAGCATGTAGTGGGGAATCAACAGTGGCTAGGAGGTAGGGATGGAGCCGATCCAATGAGGCCACCGGACACACCTAACTTGAGGACCCCTAGGTGTAGTGACTGTGGCACTCATGTAGGGAGTTTCTTGCTTTCTCTTGTGATTTTCTTCTCTATTTTCTTAATCTTTTCTTTTCTTTTTCTCTCTTTTTCTTTCTCTTTTAAAAAAAAAGCAACAATGAACTAATCTTCGTCATCATGGTCATGAGAAGAAGCTGGGGGCTTTAAGGGATTTGCTAAGGAAGGTTTTTCCCTACATATATCCTTTTAGGTTCATTCTAACTTGGAGAGGAGTTGCGGACTTTTCATCACAGGTATCCTCCAAATCCTCCTCCTCCATTCCCTCTAAAGGCAACTTCCCTTTAGTCATCCTGATTACTCACAAAAGAAAAACCAGAAAACAAAAATAAAAATAAGGGGCATAATATAAATCCACATTTGCTCATATCCGATAGACTAAAGAAAGATTGCTAAATTTTTTTAAGAAATACAAGATGAATGAAATGAATCAAAACTTTATGTAGCATAGAAAGCATGAAATTCTAAGTCTCATCGATCAAACTTTGTTTAACATTTACGACTCATGAAATGTGAAAACAATCATTCAGACCGCCTTAAACCAACCAACATCTTCAATGCCTCGAAATTCAAGATTGCATAGAAAAATATTAAGAAAAGTGTGATACTTGATATTTGTAGGCCTTGCTCCTGAGAATAAATGGTTTCTTGTAAGAATATGCTTGGTTTTTCTTGTGATGCTTACAAGATAAATAGCTAGTCGAAGACAAGACAAGATATGTGAAATAAATAGAAACCAAAATCCTGAGTGCTCATATATATATGCCAACCATCACCACACGTCTGATCAAAAAGTACGCTGCACTAATTCGGAGTAGGTGCGCTTAAAATAAAAAAAAATGAAAAAAACTTAAAAATTAGAGCCATACGGTCACCACACGTCTGATCAAAAAGTACACTGCACTAATTCGGAGTAGGTGCACTTAAAATGAAAAAGAAAATGAAAAAAACTTAAAAATTAGAGTCATAAAAGCACTATCATGCCAAAAAAGTAAGTGACACGTGGCACAACTTCCCAGGCAAAAACGGTCTGCAGTCGCGTCACGCGTGTGAAATTAACTATGCATTATAGTAGCCACACATGTAAACAAACATCCTTATAAACTTGATTTCTAAACCGCAAAAGAGGTTTTTCGATGACAAAGTTCTCTCTATGCTCAACCATACCAACACAACGCTAATTTGATCACAATGCAAAATTATTCTTCAGTGCAAGGCTACTAAAGAAGGATTCATTGCCTAACATACACACCGAACCCTCGAGAATGTAGGTTTTTCGCTCAAATATGAGTAAGCTCTGAATCCCTTGACAATTTCTACCAAATCATCCCAAAAAATGCCAAACATATGAAACACGATGGATGCTAGGTTTCTCTTGTTCATGTGAGGTCTCCTCATGTTTCATACGACTAAGGCCTGCACTGTGTCTGTTGTGATGTGGGTGTAAGCTTTTTCTTGTCCATTTAAGCCATCCTCGCATTTCATACATCATGCACATACACATGCATGTTATAGAACTTTCAATATCATCTATGACCTTTTAATATCTTCCAAATGCATGTGTCTGTTGGAACAACATATATTGCAAAGTCAAAATGTTTAGGGCAAATAATGTTGCCCATAAAGTAGTCTAAAAGCTGAGTCGAACTATAAAACTTCAAATATAAATTCCTTGAAATATAAATTGTGCTACATGATAGTGAGATGGAAAATGTTGCTAGAAGATACTAGGTGAAGCTACTAAGTAATTGGATACCACATATTGTTCTTTGAATGATATAGCAAGAATATACATATATGAAATGCGATGGATGCTAGGTTTCTCTTGTCCATGAAAGGCCTCTTTGCATTCCATACGACTAAGGCCTGCCATTATTCTATTGTGATGTATGAAACACGATTGGTGTTATGTTCACTTCTCTAAGTGAGGCCTCCTTGCGTTTCATATGACTTGAGCTTGCATTGTTTCTCTTGTGCCATATGAAACGCAATATGGTGTTAAGTTCCCTAGTCTTAAACGCCTCTTCGTGTTTCATACATCTTGTGCATTATTTTATTGAAATTGGATTTAGACTATGTGATTAGTGTTTGCATGCTACTTAGTGATTGTAGATAAATTGATATGAGAGATTAGGATATCTTTTCAAATTTGTTTTTTTGGATGTTTTAGATGGCTAGAACTAAGGGCACTACAAGGAAGTAGAAAGTTGATCCTAGAGGTCTTGCTTCAAAGATCCATCAGTCCTCCAAGCCTTCCAAACTTACAAGGAAATCAAAGCCAAGAAGAAGGTTCTCATAGTTTGTGAGGTGCCTTAAGGAGATTAGAAGTGCAATGAATGTTCTAAATAATGCAATTCCAAAGCTATCTTTTCAGAGGCTTGTTAGAGAAATCTATGACAAGCATAGTCTACATAGTTTTAGATGAACTAGGGCAAGTTTCAACTGTATTCAAGAGGTTACAAATGATTTTTTGATTGAGTTTTTCCAAGATTCTTATATCTGTGCTGCTCATGTACATAGGCTTATGCTTATGGATAAATACATGATAAGCCTCAAGAGATTGAGATACAGGTTTTCAAAGGTCCTTGAGCCGATACCTCTTTCTGATGTGAAGGCTTTCAATATTTTAAATGTGCCTCCATATAGAAAGAAGAAAAATGATCTTGGTCTAAAGGTTGAAGATGTTATGCATGTAAAGGACACAAGACAACATGAGAAAGAGGAAAAGGCCACATTAGAGCAGGGAGATAAATGGAGGGAGTATAAAAGAAAGAAGGAAGAAGAAAAGGAAGCATAACAATTCCCATCTTTTGAAGAGGAGTTATCTACCCTTCTTGAAAGGGCTAACCCTAAGGGCTTCAATGTTTCTTGCTTTTTACCGGGTGATATTAACAAACGATTTGATATGGTATTTTTGGACTCTGATTGTGTTTGTGAGAGAAGTAAATGAATCAATGCTTCTTGCTGGGATGAGGTATATTTTACCAAAATTTATTTTTACTCACCATATTTTTCTAGTAATAAACTTTCATGTTGATGCTTACTATCTTCATTCCTTTGTAGGTGTGTAATGCATGAGCTCCCCTTTAATATACAACAAAACATTGAGGTTCTTGATCCATCTATCTCATACTATATGAGGAGTGAGCTTGATGCAAGTGCTTTTGACCATTAGTTCAATTAAATTGATTTTGAAGCTTTGGAGCTTCTTCTAATTCCATACAATGACAAGTAAGTAATTTGATATTTTGTTAGATTTTATGAGATCTTGTTTTGCTAGATTATTGAAATATTTTTGTTTTTAGTTCTCATTGGAGCCTAATTGGAATAGACTGTGTGGAGAGGTAATGTTTCCTCATCAATTCTGTAAAAGGAAGCCATGGAAATGCCAAGTTGTAAGTTATATAATCTAGGGTCTCCTTGATATTTTGATCTTTTTGTTGTAGGTACTCTAAATATTTTGATCTTTCTTTTGTAACAACTCTAAATTTTATTACCTTTTTGATACAAAGTTGTAAAAAGATTGATTGAAGTGCTCGAGAAAGGCCTCCCATGCCAAGTTCTGACTTACTTGCAAGAATGCAGTATAGACAAGTTGTGGTAAGGTCTTGATTAATATGGTTGGAACATACAAGAAAATTTATTCTAAAAACTACTATAAACGAGTTTCTTAGTTTTACTTTATATTGTTGATTGCAGTGTCCTCATCAAGATGATAGTTACTCTTGTGGGCTGGAGAGTAATTGTAAATGCCAGAAGATTGGTTCAGTTTATTTATCGCAACGATGATAAACTTATAAAGGTAATGTGAAACACACTAAACTTTAAGATAGAGTTTTATTGCAAAATAGTCCATTGTAAAAAATAACAATGAACTAAAATTATTTTCTTACAAATGTATGAGAGTTTACAAGGGATTGTTATACAAGTAAGCACATTTGATATATAAGAGCAAAGCTCATGAAGTATGTAATGGTCAATTGTATACAATCGACAAGAATGGACAATAGTGGGGGCTTGGACATTGAAGGAGAGGATGTGCATGTAACTATAGTAGGTGAAGCTATGCCTTCAACACCCAAGGCAACCAAAGCATCAAAGATAGGCAAAAGGACTCCTAGAAAGGATGCCCCTCCTTCTAAGAAAGTTCTTAAAAAAAGTAGATTTGTCTAAGATTGTAAGCCCTTGTGTATAAGTCATGGAGATGGTTGACAAAATTTGTACATGTATTTTTTATTGATAGTAAATAGATATTTTCTTCAATATCCTTGCATTGTATATTATTCTCTCTCCTCATTGATATCTGTAAAAAAAATGTTACAAATGTTTATCAATTAGGAAGTGAATTTAGATATACACCTAAGTGGATATAATATGAAATAAAAACTTACTCGTTTGTTATTAAGTTGAAACACAAATGAGTATGGTAGTTCAATATATTTACTTTGTAAATCCATCCTCACTTGATGTAGCATACATGATGATCTAACCTTTAGGATTGCAATAATGTCCTCATTGTACCAAACATCAAGATCCACTTTAGGATCTTTGTTAAAATTATCAAGATTTTGGTCTAAAGTGACTAGACTACCGCCAACATAATGCCATCTAGTATAATAAAAGCTAAGGATGAAATTTTGAGTAGCAATCATATATTTACAAGCTATAGAGTCTTGATCTATCTTACATATAACTTTCTCTTCTGTCCTATTGTCCCATCCCTCATCAACAAATTGTATAACATGATCATATGTTAATCTCTTCATTGAAAGCATAGCCTTTGATTTTCTTATCTCGGCATTGGAAAATAAGTCAACAAATATATTAATAGGTATGAACAAAGTAACTTTGCTTAGCCTACTTGAGATGCTAGGTTTTAATGCTTTTTGTATCTTAGAAAATATTTTACATCTATAGCCCTCACTAGCTGGACTTGGCAAAGGCTACTCAAAGCTTGAAAATTTTGGCAAAGGAAGGGGGGATATTGATCCCCATTGGCTACGCTACATGGGGACAATATAATAATGGTCATAGAAGAATATTCCATTCTTTGCAAGCTCTGTCTTCTTTCAACCTTTGTACATCTCTTCTCCAATCAAGCCATGCGTCACATCAATCACATCAACAATATGTCAAGATTGTGGGAGAGAAGGAAGGAGTCTCACTTGTAGCTTTCTCACTTACACAATGGGGAAATACACACAAAGGTGGAGGTTGAAAACAAATTTTCTCTTCTTAGTTGTGTAAGCCAAAAGAACTTTGGTACAGAGAAATAGAAGAACCCTATATATGGGTCTCAAACCAAACTCAACTAACTAAGGTGGCATACTAACTGAGCCACGAACTAGAGTAGATAAGGATAGCTGTCATCTAGCTATTATTCATGGGCGGTGTACCAACTGCATCTGCAGCTAACAACAGTCACCCTAGCATATCACGAGTGGAGCTCAATATCTTAACACTCCCTCTCGAGCTCAATCCCAATTCCTGCACACCAAGCAAGTCTCTGAACTTGTGCAGCTTCTCTACGCCCAATGCCTTCGTGAATATGTCAGCTACCCGATCCTCTGTGCTGACATAAACTAGATCAATAAGACCTAGTAAAACCCTCTCCCGCACATAGTGATAATGCACCTCAATGTGCTTTGTTCTAGCATGATAGACTGGGTTATTTTCCAAGTGTATACTACTCATGTTATCACAATAAATGACAAGTGGCCCATCTGTAGGCTGATGCATATCATAAAGTAGCTTATGCAACCAAGCTACCTCACATGCAGCCATTGCTGCACCCCTGTACTTAGTCTCTGTGCTCGATAAGGCAATTGTAGGCTGTTTCTTGCTGCTCCAAGTGACTGCGGCACTCCCAAAAGAGAACACATATCCATTGGTAGATCGTCTATCAGAAATACTACCAGTCCAATCAGCATCAGTGTATCCATGCAACTGTATCTGAACCTTAGTCTCATAAAATAGTCCATACTGCAATGTGGACATCACATACCTGAGTATGCGTTTAGCCGCATCCAAATGTGGTTTCCTTGGAGCCTGCATAAACTCACTTACCAATCCAACAACATAGCTTGAATCTGGCCTGGAAATAGTCATATAAATCAAACTTCCTACTATGCGTCAGTACATAGTAGGGTCTTCGAGAAGCTCACCTACATCTGTGCTCAGCTTCACATTCTGCTCCAAAGGAACTGAAATAGGCTTACAGCCTGTCATCCCATATTTGGACAGCATGTCCAATCCATACTGCCTTTGAAAGAGCCGTATCCCACTTGGTGATCTAATCACCTCAATGTCCAAGAAATAATGCAGCTCTCCCAAATCCTTCATCTCAAACTTCTGCTTCAATAGCATTTTCACATGAAGGATATCTTCATCACTATCACCTGTCATAATCAAATCATCAACATAAATGACAAGTAGCATAATACCTTTCTCTGTTTTTTCTCACATAAAGTGAGAAATCTGCCTTGGAAATATGAAAGCCAATAGTGACAAGATACTGCCCTATCTTGTCAGACCATGCTCTAGGTGCTTGCTTCAAGCCATACAAGGCTTTCTTCAACCTACAAACAAACTCAGGATGAACAGCATGCACATAACTTGGTGGCTACTCCATATAAACCTCTTCTTGCAAATCACCATGCAAGAAGGCATTCTTTACATCCATCTGATGTAAAGATCATCCCTTTGATGCAGCCATAGCAATGACTGCTCTTACGGTTTCCATTCTTGCAACCGGATTGAATGTTTCTTCATAATCAATGCCATATGTTTGTGCATATCCCTTGACTACTAATCTTGCCTTGTATCTATTCACAGAACCATCTGCCTTGTATCTATTCACCTTATAAACCCACTTACAACCAATTGCATTCTTATCTTTGGGCAAAGGTACCAATTCCCATGTAGCATTTGCTTCCAAGGCATCCATTTCTTCATCCATGGCTTTCTTCCATTTTTCTTTTCCCATGGCTTGCTCAAAAGAAGTGGGTTCTGGTTCCTATATCACTTTGACCATATAGGCATAGTGAATGGTTGTAAATCCATCATATTTCAACCTATCCATAGGATACCTAGCTCTGGTAGACCTGCGCAAAGTAGGTTCACTCCCAAGTGCTCTCAAAACATCCTTGGTCTTCCTTACTCCGGGTGTAACAATAGAAGGAATACCCAACTCATCATCAATGCTCTGTTCTGAGCCACTGGATTCACCATCCACATAAGAGTGACCTGCATTCACATCAAACATGGGCTGATCTACCTTCTCTTTTCCTTTTCGTGAAACCTGCATACCACTATTTGCATTGTTTTGAGGAGATTCTCCTGATCTCAATCTGCCGTCGATGGCAAAGAATGTGAACCACTGCTAGAGGACACTCCAGGTCCACTAATATTTCGTGACTGCTGTTGTGAATTCTGTGCAACATTACCGTTTTGTGCATCTACATCATCAATCACATTTACTGGTTTATACCAGCTACTCATCTCATCAAAAATAACATCTCTGTTCACTGTAAACTTACAAGTAGAAGGGTTATAGCATCTATACCCTTTCTGCTGACCAATAAAGATGCACTTCTCAGCTTTTGGATCCAACTTGGATCTCAACTCATCTGGCACATGAACATAGGCAATGCAACCAAAAATCTTCAAATGAGAAATATCTGGTTTCCTACCAGTATACCTCTCCTCTGGAGTCATCCCATGTATTGATGTAGTGGGAGTCCTGTTCATTATGTAGACTGCTGTAGCAACTGCTTCAGCCTAGTAAAAATCTGGCAAGTCTTTTTCATTGAGCATGGCACGAGATACCTCTCCAATATGCCTGTTTTTCCTTTCTGCAATTCCATTTTGTTGTGGGGTATGACTGCATGAATATTGCTGCTTTATGCCATGCTCCTGCAGGAACCTTGCAAACTCATTTGAGAGGTACTCTCCCCCTCCATCTGACCTTAGGCATTTTATTTGCAGACCTGTTTCTTTTTCAACCATAGCTTTAAGATTTTTGAAATGTCCAAATACTTCACTTTTCTTTTTCATAAAATAAAGCCAAACTTTTCTGCTATAGTCATCAATAAAAGTGACTAAATAATGACAGCCTCCAATAGATGCGGCTTTAGTAGTCTACACATCAGAGTGGATTAATTCCAATGGCTTCTTACTCTCTTGAACATGCCTAGGAAATGGTTTCCTTGCTTGTTTTCCAAATTGACAGGCTTCACATACCTTATGCATTTCTGCAACCTTGAATTTAGGCAATCCTGCAACAATATTTTGGGCTTGCATTGATTTAAGTCGCTGTACATTAACATGACCAATGCGTTTATGCCAGATATCAATATCTACAACTACACCGGTCCCATGTGCAAACATTGCTGCACTCAATTCAGGCATGTCTGCATCCAACGTAAACATTCTACCATTCTTCTTTTCTTTTGCTATCAAGTGACCTTTATTTTTCATATCCTCAACAAAGTATCCATGAGAATTAAATTTGACCTGCAAGCCCTGCTCAACCATTTGACCAATAAAAACCAGGTTCTTGGTGATATTCGGGACATGAAATACATCCGACATGTATTTCTTTTTCCCATCCTGCATAGACAAATGAATTTTTCCAATCTGCATAATAGGATGCGCAGTATCATCACCAGTCTCCACAAATCCTTGTTGTTCCATTTTCCTTGCATCCTGCATCCATTCTGCATGACCTATTATGTGGTTTGATGCACCTGAGTCAACATACCACACATCGTTGCTTTCTTCTGCACTTGTCATAGAATTGGTCATGTGCTGCACCATAAATAAATGCTCATTTCTGTCATCACCCTGTCTACTAGAAGATGCATAATTCCCTTGTTGCAATTTTCCATTCATGATATCATTCTGCTTTTTATAGCAGTCTTTAGCCATATGACCCATTTTACCACAGTAGTAGCATTCAACATTGTTGTTTGCATTTTGGCCTCTTTGCCATCCACCACGACCTCTTTGGCTCCCCCTGCCTCTAGAGTTACCAGTCCTCCTCCATAGGACTGGTTTTCTTGAGTTTGCTACATATTCTGATTTCTACCACGGTCTCCAGATTGGCCTCCTCTACCTCTGCCTCTACCTCTTCCAGCATTTGAGTAGAAGACAACTTCTTTTGAAGTTCCTCCTGAAGAAGATGCACCACCATTTCTCTGCTCCTCATAAATTAGAAGAGCAATCAACTCCTCAAAATCAGGAAATCTTTCACGGACAGAAATCGATGTTCGGAACTGTGCATAATCCTTTCCTAGACCATTCAAGGTCACAGAAACTAAATCATCATCTTCCACTGGCGACCCAATGGAAGCAAGTGCATCTGCAATCTTCTTCACCTTCATGTGGTAGTCATTGATGCTCATACTTTCTCTTTGCACATTGTGCAACTCTTGCTTGAGCTGCATTTTCCTGGCTTGCGTATTTGTGCTATACATTTTTGACAAACTATCCCATGCCTCCTTTGCGTACTTGTATCCTGAATATGCACAATCATAGAGTCTGAAATACTGATAGACAGCCAATACATAACTTTTCTGGCTCTCTCATACCATCCTTTAAATGCTTGCATTTGTTGTTGATTGGGAACATCAGGAAGAACTGGTTCTTCTTCGTTTCCTGCAATGAATTCCCAATATCCTTTTCCCATAAGGAAATTTATCATTCTAAACTTCCATGCTTGGAAGTTGTTCTTGTCAAGCTTTTCAGTGACAATCTGTGAAAGAGAATCAGAAGCCATTACATAACACTGCAAAAAATTCTGTCACTGCAAAAAACATAGCTCAGCCTCACAAGGGCAAATCTGCAAAACTGACGAAAGTGGTATTTGACCACACAGTCACTTCCTAGTGACGATTTTGCATCAACAAGCAACAAGGATGATTCTGTAACTCCCAATGTCTTTGCGCACAGGCATACAATGAAATTTCTACAGTAACTTTACACTGACATGTAGAACAGTGGTCGCACAACAAAAAAATAGGGCCTTTTCTTGAGTGCTTGCAGAAAACTTCCGCCTCCAAAACAGGCCCCGAAATGGCCTCGAATGAAAAAAACAGGGCAACCAAGGGCTAAAGCCATATCCCGCAGCATATACTGCCCTCTTGCTACACTGCAAAGGGCGTCTCAATCTGAGACAATGAACTCTTGCACTTTCTGGCTGTGCTACCTGCAGAGACTTACTTCCAAAACTCGAAAAATGAAAGCAACACTGGTCCTCTTACCAGAACACTGCGAACTTGGTTTGCTTTCTTGAGCTCTTTACCACAAACCAGGCTCTGATACTATGTCAAGATTGTGGGAGAGAAGAAATGAGTCTCACTTGTAGCTTTCTCACTTACATAATGGGGGAATATGCACAAAGGTGGAGGTTGAAAACAGTTTTTCTCTTCTTAGTTGTGTAAGCCAAAAGAACTTTGGTACAAAGAAATAGAAGAACCCTATATATGGGTCTCAAACCAAACTCAACTAACTAAGGTGGCATACTAACTGAGCCACGGACTAGAGTAAATAAGGATAGCTGTCATCTAGCTATTATTCATGGGCGGTGTACCAACCGCATCTACAACTAACAAGTCGGTGACATAAATGCACAATGGTCACCCTGGCATATCACGAGTGGAGCTCGATATCTCAACACAATAGACTCGACGAGTTGCTATTCCTCAAGATTAGAGGGATAGATATCTACAAGACAAATGAACAAATGTTATAATGGAAAACCTTAAACCAAGTTCAAGAAAAGCAAGACTTAAGAATCAAATCCTTACAATTTGGTTTATGCATTGGAATATTTGAACTTCCAGGTTTCAAATATAGCTCTCTATGCATAAACACATGTTGCACCAGAACCTCTTTTATGCTATTCTTATTTACTCCAAGCTTGAAATCTCAGATTCTACCCTTCCAAGCAAAGATGAATGAGCTCTCATATCTTTTCCTTTTCCCATGTTTTGCCTATTGCATGGTGATCCAACTGCCTTTGCTAATGATTGTAGGAATCCATCTTCCATATTTTTGGAATGAGTTAAACACTAATATGGATGTGATTTGGAAGCTTGGACGCCTTATTGAAGGTCGAATTTTTGTATCCATAGCACACACACACACACACACACACAAAGAGAGAGAGAGAGAGAGAGAGAGAGAGAGAGAGAGAGAGAGAGAGAGAGAGAGAGAGAGAGAGAGAGAGAGAGAGAGAGAGAGAGAGAGAGAGAGAGGACTAGGCTACCACAAAGGAGAGAAAAACACGAGAGAGACAAAAGAAAGGAGGGAAAAAAAATATATGCCAAGCTTTTTACTAATTTGAATTTGGAGTAAACCTGTCATTATCATTAATTCAGACATATCATTAAATAAAAGTGGTTGGGACTGTATATCATTAATGTAAAGAATATCATAATCATGAATATAAGAGGCTAAAAATAGATATTGATAATACAAATTCGTAATATTATTATATATGTATCTTTTTGTAAAATATTTTGTTGCCTTTTTTAAAATAGAAGTTTGGCTTTGCTCCTATTGGTCTAGAGCACTCTCTTTCTATCTCCTAAAAGGCATTTTCGAGACCTCAAAACTCCCCTAATGCTCTTCTTTGCTCTCTTCATTGAAGGAACAACAGTCTTCGTACTTGTCATTTGAACTACCCTTGTCTGATTGCTTGTCATTGCCTAGGTTTCTACACTCCCTTTTCTTTTCATCCGTGACCAAGGCCCAATTGTACATCACGTTTAGGTCATGTACCTTGATCCATTTCCACTTGGGTTTGCCCATGAGATCCTTGAGGGGTTTAAGATTAGTGGTTGGGTTCCCACCAAGCTTGTCCGTTAAGTACTCTAAGATCTCATGGAGCTCTCAATTGTTGTGCAGAACGTGGAATGTGATAGGGTTGGGCTAGCTACAAGAGCTTCTAGCCATCATACATAAAGGTACTGAGGACTTATTTGTGGGATTATCGACTACCGTAGTGGGTTGCTCACATTCTTCCTTATTGTTTGAGAATGACAGATCAATCATTGTGGCTAGCATGTGCATCCAATCATGCTCATACTCAGGGCCATGGATATACTTCATTAGTGGTCGGCATAAGATTTCCTAACTTGAGTATCACCCTTCAGCATGGTGGAGATGGTATCTATCGACTAGTGTGGTCTTCTAGGTATCCATCTCTACCCTTACTGCTTCCGTTTGATTTTCCAAGAAGGTGAGATCATTGCCCAGTCTTCTATGACTTGCGAGTGTTCCGCATCTAGGGTCAGTCTAGCAGGATGTCATAGTCTACCATCTTCATGACGATGAAATCCACTGAAAACTGGACTCTTGCGATCTTCAACGAGACCAATTCTTCAACACTCCAAATGGCTTAACTTTCATCCCATTGGTCAATGTGACAGGCAGGTTACCCAAGCTTGGAGCACTGCATGGCTAAGTACACTAACTCCTCTTGCCCCCATGTCTACAATTCCTTTCCTTGTTGTTAGATATGATCAATGCCCCACCCTCATTAGGTGCTACCAATGATCCATGGTGCTCAAAGTTGTAAGGCCCCCATTATGAGGAGAAGCCAAATGTGAGCCCGGACATTGGTTGAGTCCTGACTTGTATATCAAATGAGGTCTATGTGACCGGATGGCAAAAAGGTGACTGTTGTGGGTCTAATCTTTGGGTTAGACGGAGTGGTTAAGCTGGTAGCAACTCGAGGCACATTGCATTGAGTTGCGTGGTAAGGGAGTTAAAAGGGGCCCCTATTGTGGGGTCCGGGGGCCGCAGAAGCGGCCCCTGGCTGGGGTCCGAGGGCAGCGCCCCCGGCCCGATGGTAAAGGGAATATTCCCTGGCCGACTAGTGGAGGCTCATATGGTAGGTCGGTCAGCAGGCCGACCTAACGACCTTCGCGGGCTATAAAAGCTAAACCCCTTCGCAGCCATCAGACACTCATCTTTCACCCAGTCAGAGTTGTTGTTCCAACTAGCCTTAAGCTCTTCACCTATCTTCTGTCTAGATCGCCATCTAAGCTTCACACAGTGGAAGTGCACGGGTGGACAGAGCCATCTTTGTATCAGTTGTTTGGAGTTAAAGAATTTACTGATTCTCCTCTTATCTGTTGTGTACTCTCTATCTCTTTCTCAGATTCTGTTCGCTGTGTCGTGTAATATTTTACAGTAGTGTCTCTTAGTGCCAGGACGGGCAAGACCACATATGCATCTCAGTGCCTTTTTAGAAAGCATTAACATGCAAGGACTTGGTATTGAGTGCAGAATCAAGCTCAGTATCTGAGTCATTGCATTGAGGTCATGCAGGTCAGCTGCCCCCTGCTTGATAGGTCCTTCTACCCATTGCTTCAATTCCTGCCATAGCATTGGGTGCTGCCTGAAAGCAGGTCTCCTAAGTGCAAAGTCATAGGGGTTGACACTAGCATCGTAAGAAGGTTGCTGGCTGCCTACTTTCCTCCTAAATCCATGCTTCTTGGCCAATGGTATTGGCTAATTTGTTAGCCCATGTCGCCTAAGCTTTGTTTGTGCGGTACTACACGTGGTGTAGACGTGTCTCTTGCCTTCAACCAAGTCAGTGAGACCGATGTGCTCAAACTAGAGAGCTCATCGATTTCATATTCTAAGATGGGCTTTGCATCCTTTAAGTGCTCTTGGGCTTCTCTAACCCACTCCTTGACCTTATTTATGGCTTTAAGTTGGTGCTTTGTGTTCAAAGAGGAGAGAGAGAGAAAGGGAAAGACTCCATATCCATGAGCCTTCAGGCTCTCAAGCTCATTCCTTCATTTCCACACACTCTACTGAAAAGCACACACTACAAGATAAAGTGACCTAGTGTAGACTAGACTGACTAACTCTAGTCAGGTCACTGACTGACTACTAACCCGACTTATTTAATGTAGTCACATGTAGACAGCTGTACACACTAGTTGTCATAGATGTCGGTCATAGATGAAGACACACTGACGGTGAGCTTGATTTCTAACACTCCCCCTCAAGCTCAAAAACAAAACTCAAATCATCTGCATCACTCCAAGTAGCTATCTAAAGTGAATGAACTTATCTTTACCAAGTGATTTGGTAAAGATGTCTAATACGTGGTCTTCAGTCTTCACATGCTCCAAGTCAATCTGATCTGCTAAAACCATTTCCCTGATGAAATAGTAGTGAACCTCAATGTGTTTTGATCTTGCATGATAAACATGATTGCTTGCTAACATAACACTGCTCAAATTGTCATAATACAGCTTGACTTTGCTGTCCAAGTGTACTCCCAAGTCATTCAGTAACTTCTGTAACCACTTAGCTCCACAGGCCGCTAAGGCCACACCATGATACTCTGCTTCCGTACTGGACAATGCAACTGTAGGCTGTTTCTTACTCTGCCAATTGATCATGCTACTACCCAATCCAAATGCATAGCCACTGGTTGACCTCCTGTCATATGTGCTACCAGCCCAGTCAGCATCAGTGTACCCCATCAAGTCAAGGATTTTCCCATATGCATAAAACAACCCATGATCTGTGGTACCCTTTACATATCTCAGAATTCTTCTGACTGCATCCGTGTGGTTTGCGAGGCTTCTACATGAACTGACTGATCAGCCCCACAGCATAACTCAAGTTAGGTCTAGTGATCATGAGATAGATCAAGCTGCCTACCATCTGTCTGTACATAGTAACATTCTCAATCTCTGTCCCAACATCAATCTGCAGCTTGACATTCTACTCCAAAGGCGTATCCATAGGCTTGCAATCAGCCATACCATATTTCTGTAACATGTCATGAGCATACTGTTTCTGTAGCAGCCATATGCCTCAAGGTGTAGAGACAACCTCAATCCCCAAAAAATATTTCAGCTCTCCAAGATCCTTGACCTTAAACTCAGCCTGTAAACATGTCTTTATTTCAGCAATCCCATTTTCATCATCTCCTGTAATGATTAAGTCATCAACATAGACAACTAGGAAAACATAGCCATTATCTATCTTTTTCACAAACAGACTATGATCAACATCTCCCAATCGGAAACCATGGTGCTGTAAATAACTGCTGATGCGAGCATTCCATGCTCTAGGTGCCTGTTTCAACCCATATAATGCCTTTTTCACCCGACATACATGTGTTGGAAATTCTGGATGTACATAGCCTTCAGGCTATTCCATGTAAACCTCTTCCTGTAATTCTCCATTGAGAAATGCATTCTTTACATCCATTTGCCATAGTTTCCAGCCTCTAGCTGCTGCCAAAGCAATCATAGTTCTAACTGTAGCCATCTTTGCTACAGGGCTGAATATCTCCTCATAATCAAGACCATACTGCTGCGCATACCTTTTGCAACCAACCTAGCCTTATATCTTTCCAATGATCCATCTGATTTACATTTTACCTTATACACCCACTTGCATCCAATAGGTGTTTTGCCCTCAGGCAACTGTACCAAATCCCATGTACAATTTTCAGCCAAAGCTGAATATTCCTCATCCATAGCAGCACGCCAATTCTCATCTGAAACTGCCTCATCAAACTTACTTGGTTCTCTAAAACATGTTACTTTCATCATATAAGCATAATGACGGGCTGAATATCTAGTGTAAGTATACCTGTCAATAGGTCGTCTGATCTCCTGAGCTGTGGCTCACTGTGAGCTTGCCTCTCATGAGGCGGCACATAATGGCTCTGTCTAGCACCTGGCGTCATAACAGATGGAATCCCCGATTCACTATCTAAGCTGTCACTGCTAGATGAATCATAACCTGCAGTGAGTGGACCTGTTACATCTTCAAAAACCTTTTATTTTCCCTTATCTGTTCTCCCCCTCATTGACATATCCGTGTCAGTGGATGCAGTAGTGCGACTCCGTAATCTACCTGTCCAAGGACTCACTGTAGATGATACATCACCTGTCTGACCAGTCATGGAAGTACTCTCTGTAGGAGTATTTTCAGCATGACTCATACTGGGTAAGCCATCAGTAGGCACTGCAACAGGATTCCCATACCAAGATGCTAACTCATCAAATGCCACATCTTTGCTTATGAGTGTCTCATGCGTAGAAGGTACATAACACTTATAAGCTTTCCGTTCCTGTGCATATCCAATAAACACACTTTTCACTGCCTTAGGATCCAATTTCTTCCTCTTCTCATCCGGTATATGCACATATGCAATGCTGCCAAATACCTTCAAGTGTGAAATATCAGGTTTATGACCATACAGCCGTTCATACGGAGTGACATCATGAATCCCTGCTATAGGGGTTCGATTCAGCACATATATAGCAGTCACCACTGCTTCAGCCCAATAACCATTTGGTAGACATTTTTCATTTAGCATAGCTCTAGCTAACTCCATCAAAACCCTGTTTTTTCTCTCTGCAACACCGTTTTACTGCGGTGTATAACTGCATGTGAGCTATCTTCTGATCCCATGTTTAGCAAGATACCTGTCAAAGTAGTTTGAGACATATTCACCTCCTCCATCTGATCTCAAACATGATATGTAACAGCCCAATTCATTTTCAACATGTTTCTTGAAGTCTTTGAATGCATCAAACACATCATCCTTATGTTTCAAGATATAAAGCCAAGTGTACCTGCTGAAATCATCAATAAATGAGACATAATATCGTGCACCGCCAAATGAAGCATTATGTGAAGGAACCCAGACATCAGAGTGTACCAACTGTAAAGGCCTAGTGCTGTTTTTTACATGTCTCATGAAAGGAAACTGTGCCCGCTTCCCAAACTGACATGCAGGGCATACATGACCAAAATCATTATACTTGAATTTAGGTAATCCAAGTACTACTTCTTTCTGCTACATAGATTTCAGCTTTTGTACATTGACATGTCTGATTCTCTTGTGCCAGATCTCTACATCTCTGATGGCACTCTCATCATGAGTAAACATAGCTGCTTTAAGTTCAGGAATGGTCACTTCCAAAGTAAACATCCTGCCATCCCTTCTGCCCTTGGCAATTAGCTTGCAGCCATTTCCATACTCCTCAATGAAACATCCATCCTTGTTAAACCTTGCTTGCAGATTTTGTTCTGCCATTTGACCCACGGACAACAAATTCTTTGTTATGGTCGGTACATGTAAGACATCATGCAGGCCTTTCTTCTTGCCATCAGGCATCATCAATGGAACAATCCCTTTATGCTTTATGTCATGTTGGGTATCATCCCCAGTACATATATGACCATGTGTACCTGCAACCATCTCATCAAACCACTCTCCATGCGGGGTCATGTGGTTTGACGCACCAGAGTCAATGTACCACCTGTCATCTCTGTTCTGCCCTGACACAGACTTGGACACATGCTGCATGGCAAAAAGTCTATCAACTGGCTCATCATGAGCACCACTGGAAGATGCATAGTGCCCATGCTGTCTGTCCTTTGCCTTCATATCTCCTTTCTTCTTGTAACAATCCTTTGCAATATGCCCATACCGGCCACAATAATGACAGTCCTTGTCCTTGTTGGACTGATCAATAGACTGCCATGAACCAGAACCGCCACCTCTACCTCGAGGTGATCTCCCCCTGCCTCTAAAACCACCAGATCCTCGCTGGCCATGTGTATTGGCACCATGCCAATTACTCTGTTGCTACTGCTGTCCATAAGTATTACGAGTGTCACCACGACCTCGAAATGAACCACGACCTCTAGATCCTCTGCCATGCTGGCTAGAGTACAACATAGTGTCTCTACTCTGAGATGCACTAGAACCTGTATTCAAACCAAGTTTGACTTCCTCATGCAGCAACAAAGCAACTAGCTCTTCCCAACTAGGGGGCTCTTCTCTGACAGAAATGGAAGTGTCAAAAGCTTTGTAATCTTTGCCTAAGCCATTCAAAGCAACAGCAATCATATCATCTTCTGATACACTTGAGCCAATAGTAGCAAGTTTATCAGCTATGGTCTTAATCTCCATGGTATACGTCTGGATGCTCTTGCCATTCCTAGACATGTTGTTGAACTGATGTTTCAACTGGATCTTTCTTGCATGTGTAATGGTTCCATAATTTTTCATAAGTATGTCCCAAGCATCCTTCGGAGTCTCACATCCAGTGATTTGAATTACCATAGCATCAGATATACATAAGGAAAACCAATGTAGCACCTTGCATGCTCTTTCATTCTATAGCCTGTAGGTTCTTTTCTGTTCATTTGTTGGATTGTGTGCAAGCAACTCAGGAGCAACTTCATCTCCTATACATAAATCCCAATAACCTCTGCCAACCAGAAAGTTTTTCATTCTGAATTTCCATAATGTAAAGTTCTTATTATCCAACTTCTCTCCAACTATCTGAGTGATATTGTCAGTCCCATGTGCATTAGCCATGATGCAATAGACTGTCTATCAAGTGCCTAACTCCCTGCAGTCCAATAAGTATGACTGACTAAGTTCAGTCTGTAATAGTTTATGACAGTTTTCTGCACTAAATTGCAGAAAAAAACCAGGGTATTTCAGCCCACTGACACCCCAAAACAACCCTCAAACAAGTGGTCTCAACTGTAGATATAACTGTCAATACATAAGCTATGTGTTTGCTTCAGCTTAAGCTTGCTTATGTAACCTCACTGCCAGGGTACATACATGCAGTCTGAAAACTGTAAACTGTGAGTAACCAGCAGCAATTTCAAGTCCAAAACTGAGTGTTTCAACAAATTCAGTTTCAGGTTGCAGTCAACCAGAATTCAGCATACCAGGCTCCAAGCAGCTCCAAAATGTCTTTTGACCATGTCATACATTTACTTTGTAGTGGCAAGCTCAATACATGAGCATCTGAGTAGGCATAGACAACCTGTCTTCATTGACCAATGGCATAAACCTCATGAGTTGTTTGTAATTAACCAAGACAGTGTAACTGCATTTATTTCAGCTTCAAAATTCAGTTTTCAATTATGCTCATTGCTTGCTTCAATTCTCCATGCATTCAGCATGTATAGGCCAGTTCATTTAGATGATGGAACCCCCAAGATGACCTGTATTGCTTCAGTAATGCACAGTACTTGTCATTGATTGTGTATGACAGTTTACAGCCTGTCATTGATTTTCAGATCTGAGTATTCTGTCATTGACTGTGTATGACAGTTTTCAACTTGTCATTGATTTTCAGATCTGAGTATTCTGTCATTGACTGTGTATGACAGTTTTCAGCTTGTCATTGATTTTCAGATCTGAGTATTCTGTCATTGACTGTGTATGACAGTTTTCAGCTTGTCATTGATTTTCAGATCTGAGTATTCTGTCATTGACTGTGTATGACAATTTTCAGCCTGTCATTGATTTTCAAATCTGAGTATTCTGTCATTGACTGTGTATGACAATTTTCAGCCTGTCATTGATTTTCAGATCTGAGTATTCTGAGCAAGAGATCTCAGCTCCAAGACATTTGATCCAATGTATACATGCTTTGACACATTCTTGTGCTCCAAAGATGCATTCTGAGTGTAGTACAAGGCTCTTGTGTGTCAGTAATGACTGAATGCATGCTGTCCATTCATGTTTACAACAGTTCAGAAATGATTACAGGTCTGTGTCTGTCACTCCAGCTCATAACAGAGCTCCCACACAAGCATTTACTCCTTGCACACTTCAAATACCTTCAATAGTGAGCATACATGCTCTATGAACCTTGTCCAGGTGCCCCACTGAAGGTTGACAGGTTGCTGTCCACTCAGATCAGCAGACGCAGATTTTCAGACCAGGGGGCCCAGATTTTCACATACAGGTTGCTGTCCATTCAGATCAGCAGGCTCAAATTTTCAGATACAGGTTGCTGTCCATTCAGATTAGCAGTCCATGATTTTTAGACACAGGTTATTGATTTTCAGGAGGCAGTCCACGATTTTCAGAAGGCAGTCCACGCTGATTCCTTCCTTTGACTATGGCTTCATTTTCAAGTATCCAGCTTCTTCCTCATTCCTTACTTCCATCTCCTTTGCATTGCAAGTTGTCATGCCCATTCTCCCACAGCCTCATGGATGAAGCTCTGATACCATGTTCAAAGAGTAGAGAGAGAGAAAGGGAAAGACTCCATATCCATGAGCCTTCAGGCTCTCAAGCTCATTCCTTCATTTCCACACACTCTACTGAAAAGCACACACACTACAAGATAAAGTGACCTAGTGTAGACTAGACTGACTAACTCTAGTCAGGTCACTGACTGATTACTAACCCGACTTATTTAATGTAGTCACATGTAGACAGCTGTACACACTAGCTGTCATAGATGTCGGTCATAGATGAAGACACACTAACGGTGAGCTTGATTTCTAACACTTCGGGTTAGGGTACTCCCTGACCTTAGCACTCCCCTTCTTTGTAGTCTTTGAAGCGGATGTTTTTGCCTTTGCATATGTGACTCTTTTTCCTATGGGTAGTGTCATGGCACTCTCCATCGTCTTAAGCATGACCTTTGCCTCAATTCTCTTCTTCTTCGCCTACGGCTCTTCTTTCCTATTGAGATTGCGGCTAGGTTACTAGCCCTTGGTAGTGATATGTCAGATTGCTTCGTCTATCCTTAGGTCATAACATGCAGCATGATGGGTGCAGCCTCTCCGTCGAGTGTTTCAAATCTAAATAGCCCCAATGGCACTGATTGCACGATTGTTGAGCTAGAGGATTGTTTCCTTCTAGGGCAATAATGGCCTACCATGGTGGTCCATTCTGATTTGTAAGTTGTATTTGTTCACCATCTATTGGGTGTCGACTGGGGAATCTCCCAAGTTGAGCTTGTCATTCTCACGGTTGGAGCTGGATCCTAACATGTATGTGGCTTCTTGCTCCACTAGGCTATCGATGAGGCTGATTAGGTCAAGCAGTGTTGCGCCTCCAATGGTGTTAGTCCTTTGATGCCTTTGGCATTCTGTGTTGGCTCTTTCTTGGTCCTATTGGCTAGGGTTCTCAAATTTTCCTCTAAGTATAAGGGTTGTCTCCTATTAGTGGGTTTGTTTTGCTGATTATGACCGAGTGCGTTTCTTCTTATTACAAACAACCCCTAACTTATGTTCACTCAAGGTGTGCATGATAATCTTTTTGTGCACGATACAAAATCAGGCTTTTAGCTTTCAAGTGCACTTCAAGTGACAAACAATGTGGGGTGTGAATGCAAGATGATGAATGCATTTCTTACTCCCTCCTTATTTTGCTTTCGGCCAAATATGGCTCTAAGCGCAATTGTTGCCACTCTTATGGGCTCACTAGGGCCTCTATTGCGTCTCTTAACCCGGTTAGGGTGTAATCGAGGTTCATGGGTCAATTTGGGGCTCTAAATGGGTGGATAGCTAACATGTTTGCTAGTTGTTGCTTTTAGGTCATCACGTTGCACTTCCCACACTCATGAGGCTCTATGAGCTACTCGACACGTCTAGAAGGCTGTCAGAAGGTTTTCCTATAGTGAGGGGTGCTCGACCTTGGATATGGCAAATTTCTCCTATCAGCTTCTGGGTCCAATTTGCAGGTGTTTGATTTATAGGCATGTAATTATCAGAATCAGACTACCAAATTTGTGGTTGGTTAGTCCGATCGAAGGTCTGATGGTCCGATGTCTGAGTGTTCGATTTTTGGGTGGTTCAATTGTTCAAATTGGATGAGTCACGTGTCCGAGTGGATGGGTTGAGTAGTGTCCGAGTGGTTTGATTTCCAAAATTGGACAGTTTGATTATCCAAGGATCAGACGTTCAAGTCCAATTTTGGAATCAGACCAAGTTAGGCACATCCGATTCCGACAGCCGTGGTTCCAAACGAGATGAAAATCAACAAATAGATGGCAATGATTTTGGGCATGCCAGGCCACACAAACTTCTAGAATGCAAGAATCGACAAGGGGCAAGCTTTGTATATACGTGACACAACTGGAAAACACCCATACATGATGATGCCCTAGGACTCTTTGTTCTCTCTCAAGCTCTCTCTCTCTCTCTCACTCACACTGCTGAGATTGAAACTGAGCATTCACCCCCTCTTCCTTGGGTTTTAACCCCTCGTTCTAGTTCTCAAGTGTTGCCCCATGTGCTCTTGCTTGGTGAATGGATTTCAACCCCCTTTTCCCATTGTTTTTGCTCTATTTTGGGCCTATTTACAACATCAACCCTAAAGTGACTCGCTCCGATTTCTTGGTCCTATCCTACTCTAAATGCAACAAAAATAAGGCTAATAATTTAAAACTCAAAATGCTTACTTTCTTTGAAGATTAAACTCCCAAATCTGCTATCGATATCAAGCACCGGTTTGGGGATGAAACCCTACTTTGATGCTCGATTTGAAGTGCGTAAGTGCTCAAGCTTGAATCTGTTGGTCCTGGCAATGGAACCAAAACAAAATGCGAGCCAAGACCCACAGACCGCTTATTGTTTCAAGAATTTCAAGCGAGTTTTAATGACTATCTCTCACCTAGTCGACGTGCTTCCAATCCTATGAGTGTAGTGAGCTTACCTTGATGCCAGAATGAGTAGCCTCCTCCCTCAAGCACGTGGTAGCTCTACGATCCTGATGCAAGCTCAACCCTCTACCTTCAAGCTCCATCCACCATAGCCATGCACGCGAGACAAGAGAAGAGAAGAGAGGAGAAGATGGAGAGCTTCTCCACCACAGTCCCTCACCCTCACACACTCACTCCCTCACACTCTCACACTCCCTCTCTTAAGCACAAGCAAGAGGAAGAGAAGAGAAGAAGAAGAAGAAGAAGAAGAAGAAGAAGAGAGCTACTTTTGCCACAAACCAAGAATGAGCTTCTCATTCACTTTTTGAGTTTATATACAAGTCCTAATTCCTTTGGGCACCCATCCCCTTTTTTACACGACCGAGTGTCTTGCCAAGGTCCTCTTTTCTTATTCCCTTCTATTTACCTTATCCCTTCACCTATGACCATCTAGATTTTACAATTTGCACAGGAGAGAGCTTGGTACTCTTTTACAAAATTTTAGGGGTGTCTTTCATTTAAAAATGTGCCTTCTGTCTTTGCATTTTTCTGAGGTTGCCTTTGCGCCTTTTGCCTTTTCTCATTCTTGTTGACTTCATTGGGTCTGCATTTCAAGATTTTCTTGGATTCATTTTTTCTTTTATTTTTTCTCATCCTGCACTGGGGTTAACAACACATAACATTCACACTCCACATATACTCTCTCAAACTTTTTTACTTAAGTTAAATCCTAATGACACTTCAAACATGCATATCTGCTTTATACCCCCTATTATGTTCAAATTTATTCAAATATATAGCCTCTCTTATTATTTCTAGAACTCCCTCTTGCTTGACACTTTTAATATGCTAATTGGCCTTTCCTAACACAAGATCCTCCTAGATGTGTATACTTCCATCGTACTCCTTCACACACCCCACATACCTTCACACCCTTACACCAAGTCTTATTATACTCATATCCACTTCCACACACCCACATTTAGGATAATCTACTCAACTTATCCCAACCTATCCCCCCCCCCCCCCCCCTCCCCCCCCCTTTCTTTTTTTTGACCCCCATCAGCTATAGCCTTGGATTCCCCTTTGACAACTCCCCTTTTATTTTTGGTGGGTTCTACCTGCCACCTCAATGTACCCCCCCCCCCCCCCCCAATCCTATCTTCCATGGGGTGACCTCGAGGAGTTGGGATCTATTGTGAACAACGGATGTGTGGTTTGCGCGTAGCGAATGGAAGAAGCTCCCTCTTTCTCTCTTTTACTCATAAAATTGCATACGACTCATGAGAATTTAAAAATAGACTAAAAGAGAGGGTAAAGTAAGATGAAGCGACACAAGATTGGGTACAATCTCCCCGCGACATGAAGTGGGCAGCTCCCTTCATGCCGTATTTATAATAATATTATGAAATATTCTTTGCCCAAGATTTAGGCCCTTTACAATCACTCTTTACATAAAGAGTATGAGTGTACTGGAAAAGAGATAGAGTAATCTGAATTAATGGATGCTAGTAGTTGTGCATCCCACAACTCTCTAGAATCATTAATATTTTATTGGACATATCTTCTAAAAATCTTTTTTTCTAATAAATATTTACATAGAGGCTATGTGCATGCTTTATAAGAAATAGTGGTGCTCGTCTAATACAATAATCCAATAATTGCCAAATAAATTCTTGAGGAAATAATCTTTAAAATGCTTGCACGTGGCGCGCCTTTCCAATTCTCCTTACTCTACACATCAGTTGTCAAAAATTCAAAAAATCATGTTAGAATAATAACCAACTAAATAATTACAGCTAGCCACATAAATCAGTTAATTTTGAATTCCATACAATAATTAATTCACGAAGATGTTAATACTTGTGTGGATAAAATTGTATCACCCACATTCATCACACTTGCATCAACGCCCGGAAAGGATAGGCATTCCCATTGACCTTCCACCTAAGACAATTCTTAGGAACGTGCCCCGCATTGACAAAGAACCATTTAAGGCACTCATCCCACCAACGTACACACAAAGGAGAACCATTTAAGGCACTCATCCCTTTGTATAGGTGCCACCTGGCAACATAGCCCCGGGTGGGATAGCAATTGTCCTCAATTGCTATTGGCTGGATGTGGAGACAATAAATTGGAAAAAGGTCGCAAATCACGAGCATGCATCCATGGAACTTCCTCAACAGGATGATTGTGGAATTTGACAAGATAATGAGGATTAGATTTCTAGTTCTAGTAGTCATATAGTCAACATCAATAATTGTTTTAGGGATTAGGATTTCATGGTCATATGCAATCAAGGGTGGTGAGTCATAAACATGGTGAACATGAAGAGAATCTTTGAAGGGACATAAAAGACTAATGTGAAAAGTGTTGTGGATTTTCCAATGATGAGGTAACTCTAATTTATAAGCATTAGGATTAATACAATGGAGAATTTTAAAAGGTCCATAGAAACGAGGAGCTAATTTTACATTCGGGTTCTTTTCTACACTAGGGAGTCTACGTTTTTCAACATGTAACCAAACATAATCTCCTTCTTTATAAATCATGGCTTGCCTATTTTTATTTGCTTGTTTCACATATGATTGTTGGGTCTTTGCTAGCATTTGTTTAACTTGCTCATAAATACTTGAATGATTTTGAATCCAATCGTCAACAGAAGGTTTTTTCTGTGTTAGAAGAAATGTGGGAGTTGGCAATTTGTGACTATAAACAATTTCAAAAGGTGCCTTTTGTGTAGCAGTGTGAGTGGTATTATTGTAAGTAAATTGTAGAAGGTGCAAATGATTATCCCATGTGGTTGGAGAAGAAATTGTGTAATCACGAATTAAATCCAAAATTGTGCTATTTGTGGCCTCTGTTTCACAGTTAGTCTTTGGATGAAATGCAGAGCTAAAATCAATCTTAGTTCCTAAGTTAGTAAACAATGTAATCCAAAAATTATTACAGAATTGAGGATCTTGGTCGGGCACAATAATTTTCAGCAATCCATGGTGCACAAAAATATGCTTAGAAATAAGTTAGTGGATTGTGCAACATTTAAGGTCTTTTTACAAGCAATGAAGTAAGCTTGTTTACTAAATCTATCAACTATGGTCCATATCATATTATTCAGTGAAGAAGTTTGTGGTAAACCTGTAATGAAGTCCATAGAAATCTGCTCCCAAGGTGAATTAGGGATAGGTAATGGAAGTAATAAACCATATGACTTACCATGATGTCTTTTTATGTGTCGACATACAATGCAGTCAGAAACAAAATTAGAGACATCACGTTGCATACTTGGTCAGAAAAAATCTTTTTGTAAATTTCTAAGTGTGGAGATAATACCACGATGTCCCATATAAGGAGGCTTGTGTACTTCTTGCATAATGAAATGACGAAAAGGATTAGTAATACATAACCTTTTTTCATAAAACAGAAAACCATTGGAAACATAAAAGTTATTAGTAGGGATCCATTGATTGTTAGATAAATTTATCCAAACATCATGAAAATCGGGATCTTGAAGATAAGTATTTTTCATTGTGTCTAACGAAGAAGTAGAAATGACAGAAATATTGTTTAATGATGACTTACGGCTAAGTGCATCGGCTATTATATTTTCCTTACCTGGTTGATATTGAATGAGTGGATGAAAGGATTGAATAAATGATGCCCACTGTATGTGTCTATCAGAGATTTGTGGTTATGATAATAAATGTTTAATACTCTGCTGATCGGTTTTAATCATAAACTCCGAACCCATTAAATAGTGCTTCCATATGCGCAATGCATGAACTACAATTAATAATTCTTTGTTATATGTACTATATTTAACTTCAGAAGGTTTCAGTTTACAACTAGAGTATGCTATAGGGTGATTGTCTTGCATCAATACTGCACCAATGCTAGAACCACTTACATTAGTAACCACAAGAAAGAATGGTCGATTGAAATCAAGTAACTGCAAAACTGGTGCATGTGTGAGTGCATGCTTAAGTATTTCAAACGATCATTGCTGGCTGTCACCCCAATGATAAACAAGATCTTTCTTTAACAAAAGAGTTAACGGTAAAGCAAGCAATGAAAAGTTTCTAACAAATTTTCGATAAAAGCTAGCTAGTCCTAAAAATGAACGAACTTCATGTACATTTTTAGGTCTTGTCCAAGACTTAATTGCTTCAATTTTACATGGATGTACGTGTATTCCTTTGACAAACATGATATGACCTAAATATTCTATTTCAGATTGAAAGAAAGAACTTTTGTCAAGGTTAGCATATAGAAGGTTTTGTTTTAATAAACTAAACACTAAAGATAAATGTTCTTCGTGTTCTTTTTCAGTTTTGCTGAAAACAAGAATGTCATTGAAAAAGACTATTACACAATGCTAAAAATGCTAAAATATTCTATTCATCATTCTACTAAATGTAGATGGTGTATTGGTAAGTCCAAAGGGCATTACTAAGAATTCATAATGTCCAAATTGTGTACGAAAAGCTGTCTTAAAAATATTAGGAGTAGACATACGAACTTGGTGATATCCTGATTTTAAATCAATTTTACTAAACACTGTTGCTCCTTGTAATTTATCTAGAAGGTCGTCTACTCTAGGTATTGGATACCTATTTTTAATTGTTATTTTATTAAGTGATCTATAATCTATACACATGCGGTAAGTTTGATTTTTCTTTTTAACTAATAATACAAGAGCTCCAAAAGGCAAACTACTTGGACGAATTAATTTTCTACTTAGAAGTTCTTCAATTTGCTTCTGAATCTCTTTTTGTTCTAATTGGTTATGGCGATAGGGAGCTTTGCAAGTTGGTTGACTACCAGGAAGTAAATCAATTTGGTGGTCTTCGGGTCATGATGGAGGAAGTTGTAAAGGTAAATCATTAGAAAAGCAATCAAAAAATTTAGCAATAAAATGCTGTTGCTTTGGAGTTAGTTCAGCTTTTGTAACTTCAACTTCATTAATCCATACTAAGAAAGCTTTAGATTGTTTACGCAAAGCTCGCTTCACCTGTGTATGACTAATAATTGGAAATAATTTGGTTTAATTTGTTAACCCTTCGAGTAAAATTTGTTTACCTTTGTGCGCAATGTGCATTGAGTGTGTGTTGTAATCTATATTGGGGTTGAATTGGTGATGCCATGGCATTCCTAGAATTACGTCAGCAGATTGCAAAGGTGCTACTAATTTTTTTTTCTTTTCCTTATAAGATCCAATACTAATTTCTAAATTATGAACTTCTTTAGTACCATTATATCGTTGTCCTAGAAATGCAACCTTAATTTTATAGGCAGATGGAACAGTTTTTAGTTGTAATTTGCTAACTACTTTTTCTGAAACAAAATCACGAGTACTACCATTGTCATGCAAAACAGTCATATCATTATTATTGATTTTACATCGCATCTTTAATAAAGCATGCATAGAAATTTTACCAGCAAGGTCTTCAGGTTCGTTAGAATTTTCGCCCATAAGTGTAGCCTCATCGAAGTCGGGCATTGCTTCAAAGTCTTCATTGGATTTTTCAGCTCCAAGAAAGTTCAGATGCGCTGTGGGTTTCTTCGAATCACGGGTGTTGCCTATGGGACAATGACTAGCAATATGACTAGGATGCTTACAATTATAACAAATTACATTTTTGGAAATGGCATTGGAGACACTTGGGTTAACATTTTTAGGTTCACCAGATTTAGGCAAATTTGAAGGTAGATTGGGAGGTCTAGAATTGGAAACTGATTGACCATGATTATTAAGAACATTTCTCATCCATGACCGTTGGTTAAAACGATTTTTTCCATATTGAGAATTGAAGTTACGAAAAGAATTAAAACGAAAGTTGTTACCCATGTTGTTATCGTTGGATGCCGGAAATTGTCTTCAGTCTTTAAACTGCTTCTTTTCAGCGTCGTGAGCTAGGGATATGGCTTTGTTCAAATTATTGGGTTTGAACATGTTGACTTCGGCTTGGATAGATGGAATTAAGATGGACATATACTTTCTCTTGAAGGTAGACTCGGCTACTGGCTCCACCATTTGGAGCTGCAAGAGAGTGCTCCAAAATCTTCCTGTGTATTGAGGGATAGACTCACATTCCCATTGCATGAATAGGTCCCATTGTTGTTGCATGCAGAGCTCGAAATGTGCGGGGAGAAAATTTGCAAGAACCTTCTTGCAAAAGTAATTCCATGTGAGAGGACAATCAATGCTTTTACGCATGACATCCCACCATAATGCAGCTTTCTCAATAAAGTAATGAGATGCACATTTAATTTTATCACTTTCTGACTATTTCTCATTGTCAAAATAAGCTTCGAACTAACTTAACCATGATAGAATTTTGCGACCATCTTTAAGACCATCAAAAGAATTAAATTTGAATTTATGCTTGCTTATCTTGGAATCCTTTCGACTAGCATGGACATCCAAAGTAGTGTTGATGGCGCGAACTAGGTTGTCGTTGTTGGTAGAAAATTCAGTGTGGCAGGACGCTTGAGGGACTTCAGTTTTTGCTCCAGTTTACGTGGTGTTGATGCTCTTCTTCAAGTTGCACGGATATTAAATCCATACGCTGCTCCAGGGTTGGCTCAGGAAGTGGTAATGTAGAGTCAAAATTGGCCATGATTGCTTGATGGAGAAATCCAGAGATTTAGGACGCCTTACAAATGAAAATACACCTTGCTTGTCGTTGAATAATTTTGGTGTGTAAGACCAAAATTTTAAGCGATCTTTGGACAAGAAATTATGGATGGAAGTAGGCTAGACAGGCGGGAATTTTTTATGGGAATTTTGTGAAATTTATGAAGCTAGAAAGAACTACACGAGAACTGCCTCTATGGAAGGGATAGTCAACTCTGACTTGTGAAGATTTGCAGAGTCTATGTATGACACGGAGTAAGAGAAGATGAAGTTGATTATGTTAGTAATGTAACTTACTTAACAAGGCTTAAAAATTTGACGTTTTAGGATAAAAGGACGTTGTGGATGTTGCCGTGGCGGCAAAAAACACCCTCCCTAAAATCAAAATTGAGTGTAAGCTCTTGATTAAGCTTAAGCAAAGCTTTTAATTAAGCTTTAATGAAGCTTGCTAATCACCTTGAAGCTCTAGTTTTTCACGAAACATGGCGCCATGATGTGGGAGTGCGTCTTCTTCAATGTTTGGGAAAATAACAAAATTTCTTGACTGTGATAGAGGGGTTGGGGGTTTTGAAGGCCTGGGAATCTAGCCGTGTAGTCGGTTCGCTATGAGACGGATCATAGTGCCTGTTTGTAGCAGAGGGCTCGCCTTCACGCTAGAGGGTAGGCGATTGGAAGCCCAAGAGGTAGGCTGGGCTCTGATACCAGTGTTGTGAACAACGGATGCGTTGTTTGCGCGTAGCGAATGGAAGAAGCTCCCTCTTTCTCTCTTTTACTCATAAAATTGCATACGACTCATGAGAATTTAAAAATAGACTAAAAGAGAGGGTAAAGTAAGATGAAGTGACACAAGATTGGGTACAATCTCTTCCTGACATGAAGTGGGAAGCTCCCTTCATGCTGTATTTATAATAATATTATGAAATTCCATCTCCTTGGATGCTAGGAGCCCCATCACCCTATGCATTCAAGGAAATATTCATGGTTAGCATGTACTTATCCTTATGGATAGTGGTATTACTCACAATTATCAGTCATTGACCGGTTGAAATGCACCACTATGGAATTACAGTACCCCCCTAAAAGTTCAATTAACAAATGGAAATGAAGAAATCACTGCACATGTATGTTTTATAGTTGCCCTATGCTTTGACTGAGAATTATGTGGCATTGATTGACCTAATTGTATTAGACATGGGCCCATTTGAAGTTGTCTTGGGTTGTGATTGGCTGAAACAATTGGAAAAAATTAATGTGGACTTCTCTCAGCTCTACATGGAGTTTATGATGCATGGATAGCTCATCCACTTAGAGGAAGTTCATGATAATGCTAATTTTTAGCTCATTACTACAACAAAGCAACTCAAATGAGAGTTTAAGATTTGTTCACAGATCTTTGTCTTGCCCTTGAATAAGGGAAATTCAAATCAGCCCTCAAAAGTATCTAAGGATTCAGGCTTGTAAGTTGTAACGTGCCTGCCTATCGACTGTCCAAGCATGTTTTTAGCAGTCCATCGAGACACAAATCTAAGCGACGATGCCCGGCACTCCCATGGAATGTAACGGTTTTTGTTGCCTAGGGTTTCCCAATTCCGCCTTGCAATAAATGTTCACAGTTGAACCCACTAGGATTGACCTAAAATCTGGGTTCCCAGTGGTCAAGAACTCCTAACAGCATTCTAGCATCGGGTCTTGGACATCCCACTTTACACAAAGATACCAAAGCCAAAGTAGATCCGTGTTGCACTTGGTTTAAGGAGAATGGGAAACGAGAGGGATGCGCCACTCAACCTCTCTGCCTGTAGGGCATAATCCCATTCCTATCCCCTAAAATGGCATGATCAGATTCTAACCTAGCCATGCCTAATGGTCAAACGATAGTAAAACCTGGTGAGAAGCCTAATGGTCAGACGACGATAAAACCTGGTGAGAAGCCTCCTAGTTCTCTTGCACCACCCTGCCATAGGATGAACCCATTGGGAGTTTTGTCGACCCACTTCCCTTGATAGCTTTAGTTTCCTAATTAGGTCCTATCACATTTATGAGTGACATTTAAAATCAGCTTCCTTAATTAAGTCTTTTAGGAAACAGGGTTCATTCGCGTAACTTATAGCACTAACATGAAAACAAAGCAAGCAATCCTTTGACAACAAGTTCAAACAAATTCCTTAACTTATCTTCACGTTAATCTTTGTTTCCTGCCCATACAGAAGAAATTATGCATCCCTTTTGTTCAACAGAAGTACTCGGTCCAAATCACAATGGCACCATAATTTCCATCTAATATCTAGAATAAGATCTTCCAACACCCTAGACCTTGGGCTCACGGCAGTCTTCACCTTTGTCTCAGACTAGGAAAGGGGTGTCCAGCTGACCCCAAGCGGCCAAGGAGTGAAACACAATTTTCGTGGTTGGCCTTTTCACCACTCGACCTTTGGCCCGTGAATCGAGCAATGCCCTCTCGGGGTAATCCGCGATGCAATCTTGGAGATAATCCACCCATGCAAAATATCCTTCCTTAATTAATCCAATTAAGAATCAAGTGCAATCAAGATAATCGGCCCTAATATCCATTTTCCAAGGAAACATTCCTTTATCTCCATGGGGATTGGTAATCATAGACCCCTACCATGCATTAACCATCAAACACAAGCACTTGGAATAATCATCGAAATCACATCCAACAATCAGTTAAATGCAAAATAATTTAGGATGTTTTTTGTTCAATCAACAAAAACATTGGTATCCTTTTCTGAACATTGCAGAAATAGTCGCGATAAGATTTCCATTGCGTATTTTCTCTCCCCCTTGGGATCAAAGAGCGATTCTATGTGAAAACTACTTAACACACCCTTCTTTCGACTAAGGCATATGTTAAGGTTTCAAACACTATACAAGACATAAGTTCCATTGGTCACTTACATTGATCGATAACCTAGCCTTCTTCCCAACAAGTATAGAAACATCGGTCTTTCCTTTGACTCAGGGTTTCCTAATCCTTGAGCTCTTCATTTGCCTTGGAGTTGTTATTTGCATCTAGCTATACATAACTTCAAGGTCCCAATGGACTAATAGCTCGTGATATTAGCAAGACTTTAATGCAAGATCAATTTGTGTACTAGCGATGTGTGTTTCATGCATGCACTTCGCAAACTCTATCTTTCAAATACTTAAGATGAAATTTATCCCTTTCAACGTCCTTTTCTCATGTGACATAATGTGGGTCTAATGCATCCCATGCAAGAATTCGTCAAGTTGGAAGTACATTACTTACAATTGGTATCGGCTGGATAGGCGGTGATGCCCTTGGCCGAGGCTCCCTTGCTTGTTGAGAGATTCCTATCCACGGGAGTCATTTTTTGCTTGGGGGCCATTCTCAATCTTTGTCTCCCTTAGATGTGAGTCGCACAAGACTTTCACACCTTGTGCTCGATCAGTGGGGCCAATTGGGGAGAAAATTGAGCTTTGCGAGTGGAGGACAATCTCATGAGCAACAAGGAGGTATAAGTTCACTGCCAACAAAAAAAAAAGGATGTGTGTGGCCACCCTCTTGGGAGGGGAAAATAAAGAGTCTCTCTCCCCCCTCTCTCTCTCTCTCTCTTTCCCTCTTCTTCTTCTTTCTCTCACTCTCTCTCTCCCTCTTCTTCTTCTTTTTCTTCTTCTTCTCTCTCTTCTCACCTCTCTTCTTTCTCTGCCTCTCTCTCTCTCTCTCTCCTTCTTCTTCTTCTTCTTCTTCTTCTTCTCCTTCTCTCCCTCCCTCCCCCCTCTCTCTCTCTCCTACAAGCTGATAGCAAGGGGGCTTTCTCTCTCTCTCATGGCAAAAAAGGCAGGAAAGAGGTGGTTTTTCTTCCTCTGCCTCCTTCTCTCTCTCTCTTCTTCTACTTCTTCTCACCTCTCTTCCTTCTCTCCATGCCTCTCTCTCTCTCTCTCTCTCTCTCTCTCTCTCTCTCTCTCTCTCTCTCTCTCTCTCCCCCTATAGGCCAATAGCAAGGGGGACTTTCTCTCTCTCTCATGATAGAAAAAAGGGGGGCAAGAGGTGGTTTTTCCTTTCCTTCCCTTACGATGGGGGGGGGGGGGGGGGGGGAGGGGTGGGGGGGACGTGTGGAAGAGGTGGAGTGATGGTGGTCTTCCCTTACGATTGGGGGGGGGAGGGGTGGGGTGGGGGGGACGTGTGGAAGAGGTGAAGTGATGGTGGTCTTTCCCACCCTCCACATGTCGCACTGCATGGCTCTACAGACTCTTAGAGAGGGGTGGTAGGCCCGTGGCCTCCCCCTCCCACTTCACCTTCCTCCACATCATCCTCATCCTCCTTGACATCATCACAATCTATGCCTCCCTCTGTCATCATCATCCATGCCTGTTTGCCATGTCATCATCACGTTCTTACTCCCTGTCATCACGCCGTCATCCTCCATTTCCACTTCTTTACCCTCCCACCACCTATTGGCAATGATAGGGGGGAAAGATTTTTTTTTTTTTAAATTAATTGAAAAAAAGGGGGGGTGGGATTCCTACGCAGAAGTGGGGGATGTTACATCCTCTCCCCCTTAGAGAACTCAAGATGTCCTCATCTTGGAAGAACTCGGGATTTCATTCTGGAACCTGTGGGGTAGGACCCAGCACACTTTCGTTGCTCACTCATAAGAATATGGTATTTTAAAACAATCACTTATTGGATTAGATATATCCAAGTTTGGATTACAAGAGAAGAGTTTATTGTAGTTACATCTAATGGATACCTTCTAGGTTTTTCCTAAGTATCTAGTATATTCTAGATCACTAGAGCTTGTACAATTTCATTCCTTGTAAGTTCAAGTTCTCTTCAAGTTAGTTGGGACAATTGATGTAGTTATGTCTAATGTTGTGGCACTCTGAGCATTGGTGCTTAGGGTGCTTTGGACATTCCCTTTTGAAATGACCTAACTCCCTGCAATAAAAACAGTGTGAATCTTTATCACTTGCGGTCACAAGATTCTTGGTTTTTCTTGGCAGAATTTTCTTCTTTAGAACAAATTGTCCTAGGATCCTTTTAACGGATCGAAGTGGTCCTTTATCTTGGAAACTTTGTTCCTAGATTGTCCTCTTCTTAGTTTGGGACTGAGCTCCATGGGCAATTGGCTTTGCTTGTAATACTAAAGAATACTTCCAAGCTTTGACATTTTGGTAAGACCCAATCTATATTAGTTGAGAAGAAATGACTTAAGAGAAATTCATTGTAAGTTATAACTGTCATACTTGCTAAAGTATCTTTGATCACTTGCAAGTTTTCTAAGCTCAAAATAGATGCAACTTATATTACTTGGGTTAACTATAATTACAAGGGTAAGATTTATTCCAATACAAGTTATATTACATGTCGATAAAATCCCTAGGATTTCTAATCATCCTGAAGAGGTGTAGTGGGTTCTAAGTCCTTGTCTTCATCTGATTCCTCTATATATCCATAGACTATGCATGTGTAGCTTCATTTTCTTGGAGGCTCAATATCTTCTAGACTTGAGCCAGGGTAGTCGACTTGGACGTGCCCTAACTCATTGTAGTGAAAACATCGGTGGTGGGGACATCTACGGTTGTGTCCTATCTCTCCACACATGTGGCATCTCTTGTCCTGATCTCAAGAATTATCTTTGTTGCAATTGCCTGATTTTAGTTCTTGGATGATTGGAATCGCTCGAAGTAATGCATCCTGCAAGTCTGTTGGACGCCTTACTTCAAGACGGTGGTTTAAAGGAGTGTTCAAGCCATGGCGAAACCTGGATACTTGCTGTGCAATATCCATAGGTGGTGTGTATTTTAGTAGGGTCACAAACTTTGAGTAGTAGGCTTCCAAGGTCAATTCTAGTTGCTTTAGCTTGAAGAATTCGTTCATTCTCAAAGTCTGGTAGGTTGGCGGAAGGTATCATCCCCGTACAACATCTTTCATATGAGCCCAAGTGACAACGGCTTCAGAAATATTTTGATCCTTGAACCATTGCTTCCACCATATCCGAGCTTGGCCAACTAACTTAAGTTTGGCTATCATTGCTTGATTGGTAGTGGCAATTCCCAAAGCAGAGAAATAGTCATTCATCGACTCAATCCATATCTCCGCCTCCACTGCGGCGTCGATCCCTTCTTTATCAAACTCAGGTGCCTTAATTTGCTTGAGAAGGAATTTCTTCTCTTGCATGTCAGTATTCGTGGGTGCAAAAGGTGCATGACAATCAAGCCATACCATTTAGGTTATTCTATTTAGGATATGTGTACAAAGCTTACATTAATTAATCACGCATCATTACGAAGTTTGGCTCTGATACCAACTGTAATGTGCTTGCCTATCGACTATCCAAGCATATTTTTAGCGGTCCATCAAGAGACGAATATAAGTGATGGTGCCCGGCACTCCCATGGAATGTTAAGGGGTCTGTGGCCTAGGGTTTCCTAACTTTGTGCCGCCTCAAAATGGAACGTTTGCGATCAAACCCACTAGGATCAACCTGAAATCTGGGTTCCTAGTGGTCAAGGTCTCGTGATAGCATTCTAGCGTCGACGAGTCTTGGACATCCTACTTTACATAGAGATACCCAAGCCGAAGTAGATCCGTGTCGGAGTCGGTTCAAGGAGAATGGGAAACGAGAGGGATGGACTGCTCAATCTCTCTACCTGTAGGGCATAGTCCCATTCCGGTCCCCTAAAACAGTATGAATCAGGTTCTAACCTAGCAATGCCTAATGGTTGAACGATGATAAAACCTAGTGAGAAGCCTCCCAGTTCTCTAGGACTACCTTGCCGTAGGATGGACCCGTCGAGAGTTTCGTCCACCCGCTTCCCTTGATAGCTTTAGTTCCCTAATTAGGTCCTATCACATTTATGAGTGACATTTAAAATCAGCTTCCTTAATTAATCCTTTTACGGAACAGGGTTCGTGTAACTTATAGCACTGACACGAAAACAAAGCAAGCAATCCTTTGACAACAAGTTCAAACAAATTTCTTCATTTATCTTCACGTTAATCTTTGTCTCTTGCCCATACAGGAGAAATTATGTATCCCTTCTGTTCAACAGAAGTACCTGGTCCATATCACATGGCACCATAATTTCCATCCAAGATCTGGAATAGGATCTTCCAATGCCCTAGACCTTGGGCTCACGGCAGTCTTCACCTCTGTCCTGGACTGGGCAAGGGGTGTCCAGCTGACCCCAAGCGGGCAAGGAGTGAAGCACAATTTCTGTGGTTGGCCTTTTCACCACTCGACCTTCGGCCCTTGAATCAAGCAATTCCCTCTTGGGGTAATTTGCATTGCAATCTTGGAGATGATCCACCCATGTAAAATATCCTTCCTTAATTAATCCAATTAAGAATCAAGCGCAATCAAGGCAATCAACCCTAATATCCATTTTCCAAGGAAACATTCCTTTATCTCCTTGGGGATTGATAATCACAGACCCCTACCATGCATTTAGCATCAAACACAAGCACTTGGAATAATAATAGAAATCACATTCGACAATCAGTTAAACACAAAATAATTTAGGACGTTGTTTGATCAATCAACAAAAACATTGGTATCCTTTTGTGAACATTGCAGGAATAGTCGCGATAACCTTTCCATCGCATATTTGCTCTCCCCCTTGGGATCAAAGAGTGATTCTATGTGAAAACTACTTAACACACCCTTCTTTCGACTAAGGTATATGTAAGGTTTCAAACACTGTACAAGACATATGTTCCGTTTGTCACTTACATTGATTGATAACCTAGCCTTCTTCCCAACAAGTATAGAAACATCAGTCTTTCCTTTGACTTAGGGTTTCCTAATCCTTGAGCTCTTCATTTGCCTTGGAGTTGTTGTTTACATCTAGCTATGCATAACTTCAAGATCCCAATGAACTAATAGCTCGTGATATTAGCAAGACTTTAACAAAAGATCAATTTGTGTACCATCAATGTATGTTTCATGCATGCACTTTGCAAGCTCCATCTTTCAAATACTTGAGATGAATTTTATCCCTTTTAGCATCCTTTTCTCATGTGGCATAATGTGCTCTAATGCATCTCATGCAGGAATTACAACAAGCGTAGTCAAGTTTGAAGTACATTATTTACGACTGATATCGCAACTGGATAGGTGGTGATGCCCTTGGCCGAGGCTCCGTTTCTTGTTGAGAGATTCCCATCTGTGCACGTCATTTTCCACTTGGGGGCCATTCTCGATCTTCGTCTCCCTTAGACATGAGTCGCACAAGACTTTCACACCTTGTGCTCCATTAGTGGGGCTAATTGGGGAGAGAATTGAGCTTTGCAAGTGGATGATAATTTCGCAAGCAATGGGATATAAGTTTGTGGTCAATAGAAAAAAAAGGATGCATGTGGCCACCCTCTTGGGAGGGGAAAAGAGAGAGTGTCTCTCTCTCTCTCTCTCTCTCTCTCTATCTCTCTCTCTCTCTCTCTCCTTCTTTCTCTTCTCTCTCGTCTCACCTCTCTTCTTTCTCTCCCTCCTTCTCTCACTATATCTTCTTCTTCTTCTCACCTCTCTTCGCCCTGTGTGTGTGTGTGTGTGTGTATGTCTCTCTCTCTCTCTCTCTCTCTCTCTCTCTCTCTCTCTCTCTCTCTCTCTCTCTCTCTCTCTCTCTCTCTCTCTCTCTCTCTCTCTCTCTCTTTCTCTCTCTCTCTCCTACAAGCCAACAGCAAGGGGGCTTTCTCTCTCTCACACTACAAAAAAAATGGGGGAAAGATGTGGTTTTTCCTTTCCTTCCCTTACGATAGGGTGGGGGGGGACGTGTGGAAGAGGTGGAGTGGTGGTGGTCTTTCCCACCCTCCACCTATCGCACTGCATGGCTCTACAGACTGTTAGAGAGGGGTGGTAGGCCCGTAGCCTCCCCCTCCCACTTCATCTTCCTCCACGTCATCCTCATCCTCCTTTACATCGTCATGGTCTGCCTCCCTCCCTCATCATCATTGATGCCTACCTCCCACGTCGTCATCACGTTCTTCCTCCCTGTCATCACGTCGTTTCCCTCCCCCGCCGTCATCTTCCATTTCCACTTATTTTCCATCCCACCATCTATTGTTGACGATAGGGGGAAAGAATTAAAAAATTTTGAATTAACTAGAAAAAAAGAGGGGGGGAAAATTCCTACGCAAAAGTGGGGGATGTTACATACTCTCCACCTTAGAGAACTCGAGATGTCCTCATCTCGGAAGAACTGGGGATTTTGTTCTGGAACCTGTGGGGTAGGACCCATCACACTCTCATTGCTCACTCATAAGAAAATGGCCTTTTAAAACAACCACTTATTGGATTAGATATATCCAAGTCTGGATTACAAGAGAAGAGTTTATTGTAGTTACATCTCATGGATATCTTCTAGGTTTCTCTTAAGTATCTTGTATATTCCAGATCACTGGAGCTTGTACAATTTCATTCCTTGTAAGTTCAAGTTCTCTTTGAGTTTTGTTGGGGCAATTGACGTAGTTATGTCCAATGTTGTGGCACTTGGAGCATTGGTGTTTAGGGTGCTTTGGACATTCCCTTTTGAAATGACCTAACTCCCTATAATAAAAACAGTACGGAACTTTATCACTTGTAGTCACAAGATTCTTGGTTGTCCTTGGCACAATTTTCTTCTTTAGACCAAATTGTCCTAGGATCCTTTTAATGGATCGAAATATCTCTTTATCTTAGAAACTCTATTCCCATATTGTCCTCTTCTTAGTTCGGGACTGAGCTCCATGGGCAATTGGCTTTGCTTGTAATACTAAAGAATACTTCCAAGCTTTAACATTTTGGTAAGACACAATCTATATTAGTTGAGAAGAAACGACTTAAGAGAAATTCATTGTAAGTTATAACAATCATACTTACTAAAGTATCTGTGATCACTTGCAAGTTCTAAGCTCAAAATAGATGCAACTTATATTACTTGGGTTAACTGTAGTTACAAGGGTAAGGTTTATTCCAATACAAGTATTACATGTCGATAAAATCCCTAGGATTTCTAATCATCCTAAAGAGGTGTAGTGGGTTCTAAGTCTTCTTATTCATCTCATGCCTCTATATATCCATAGGCTGCACCTATGTAGCTTCGTCTTCTTAGAGGCTCAATATCTTCTAGACTTAAGTCAAGGCAGTCTACTTGGACATGCCCTAACTCATTGCAGTGAAAACATCAGTGGTGGCGACATCTCCTATGGATGTTCCCTATCTCTCCGCACATGTGGAATCTCTTGTCCTGATCTCAGGAATCATCTTTGCTGCAATTGCCCAATTTAAGTTCTTGGATGATTGGAGTTACTCGAAGTAATGCATATTGCAAGTTTGTTGGATACATTACTTCAAGATGGTGGTTTAGAGGAGTGTTCAGGCCATGGCAAAACTTAGATACTTGTTGTGCAATATCCATAGGTAGTGAGTATTTTAGTAGGGTCACAAACTTTCGAGCCTAGCCCCTAGCCTAGCCAACTAACTTAAGTTTGGCTATCATTGCTTGATTGGTAGTAGTAGCTCCCAAAGTAGAGAAATAGTCATCCATCGACTCAATCCATATCTCCACCTCCGCTGTGACGTCTATCCCTTCTCCATCACACTCGTGTGCCTTAATTTGCTTGAGAAGGAATTTCTTCTCTTGCATGTCAGGATTTGTGGGTGCAGAAGGTGCCTGACAATCAAGTCATACCATTTAGGATATACCTACGAACCTTACACTAATCAATTATGCATCATTACGAAGTTTGGCTCTGATACCAACTGTAACGTGCCCACCTATCAGTTGTCCAAGCACATTTTTAGCGGTCCATTGAGAAACGAATCTAAGTGATGGCATGCGGCACTCCCATGGAATGTTACAGGGTTTGTCCCCTAGGGTTTCTCGAGTCCGCCTCGCAACGAAATGTTCACGGCCAAACCCACTAGGATAGACCTAAAATTCGGGTTCCTAGTGGTCAAGGTCTCCTCACAGCATTCTAGCGTCGATGGGTCTTGGACATCCAACTTTACACAGAGATACCCAAGCCGAAGCAGATCCATGCCACACTTAGTTCAAGGAGAATGGGAAACAAGACAGATGCACTGCTCAACCTCTTTGCCCATAGGGCATAGTCCCATTTCAATCCCCTAAAAAGGCATGAATCGGGTTCTAAACTAGCAATGCCTAATGGTCGAATGACGGTAAAACCTAGTGAGAACCCTCCCAGTTCTTTGGGACCACCTTGTTGTAGAATGGACCCGTCGAGAGCTCCGCCCACCTGCTTCCCTTGATAGGTTTAGTTTCTTAATTAGGTCCTATCACATTTATGAGTGACATTTAAAATTAGCTTCCTTAATTAAGCCTTTTACGGAATAGGGTTCATTCATGTAACTTATAGCATTGACATAAAAATAGAGCAAGAAATCCTTTGACAACAAGTTCAAACAATTTCCTTCACTTATCTTCACGTTAATCTTTGTCTCCTACCCATATAGGAGAAATTATGTATCCCTTTTGTCCAACAGAAGTACCCGCTCCAAATCACATGGCACCATAATTTCCATCCAATATCTAGAATAGGATCTTCCAACGCCCTAGACCTTGGGCTCAAGATAGTCTTCACCTCTGTTTTGGACTAGGCAAGGGGTGTCCAGAGCTCCACTTGACCCCAAGTGGCCTAGGAGTGAACCACAATTTCCGTGGTTGGCCTTTTCACCACTCAAACTTGGCCCATGAATCGAGCAATTCCCTCTCGGGGTAATCCATGGTATGATCTTGGAGATGATCCACTCATGAAAAATATTGTTTCTTAATTAATCCAATTAAGAATCAAACGCAATCAAGGCAATCAGTCCTAATATCCAATTTCCAAGGAAACATTCCTTTATCTCCATGGAAACTGGTCATCACAGACCCCTGACATGCATTTACCATCAAACAGAAGCACATCAAAATCACATCCAACAATCAGTTTAATGCAAAAACATTTAGGATGTTGTTTGACCAATCAACAAAAACATTGCTATCCTTTTTTGAACATTGCAGGAATAGTTGGGATAACCTTTCCATCATGTATTTGCTCTTCCCCTTGGGATCAAAAAGTGATTCTATGTGAAAAGTAGTTAACACACCCTTCTTTCAACTAAGTCATATGTTAAGGTTTCAAACATTGTACAAGACATGAGTTCCATTGATCACTTACATTGATCGATAACCTAGCCTTCTTCCCAACAAGTACAGAAACATCGGTCTTTCTTTTGACTCAGGATTTCCTAATCCTTGAGCTCTTCATTTGCCCTAAATTTGTTGTTTGCATCTAGCTACGCATAATTTCAAGATCCCAATGAACTAATAGCTCGTGATACTAGCAAGACTTTAATGCAAGATCAATTTGTGTACCATTGATGTATGTTTCATGCTTGCACTTCGCAAACTCCATCTTTCAAATACTTAAGTTTAAATTTATCATTTTCAGCATCCTTTTCTCGTGTGATATAATGTGGGTCTAATGCAACTCATGCGAGAATTAAAGCAAGCATTCGTCAAGTTGGAAGTATGCTACTTATGACCAGTATCACAGTTGGATAGGCGGTGATGCCCTTGGCCGAGGCCTCGTTGCTCGTTGAGGGATTCCCATCCGTGTGTGTCATTTTCTGCTTGTGGGCCATTCTTGATCTTCGTCTTCCTTAGCATGAGTCACACAAGACTTTCACACCTTCTACTCGATTAGTGGGGCCAATTTGGGAGATAATTGAGCTTTGCGGGTGGAGGATAATATCTTGAGCAACGGGGTATAAGTTCGCGGGCAACAAAAAAAAGAAGGATGCGTGTGGCCACCCTCTTGGGAGGGGAAAAGAAAGAATCTCTCTCTCCCCCCATCTCTCTCTCCCTCTTCTTCTTCTTTCTCTCTCTCTCTCTCCCTCCCTCTTCTTCTTGTTCTTCTTCTTCTCTCTCTTCTTTCCTCTCTTCTCTCTCCCTCTTTCTCTCTCTCTATCGTCTTCTTCTTCTCACCTCTCTTCCCCCCCTCTCTCTCTCTCTCTCTCTCTCTCTCTCTCTCTCTCTCTCTCTCCCCCCTACAGGCCGGCAGCAAGGGTGCTTTCTCTCTCTCTCACGACAGAAAAAAGGGGGCAAGAGATGGTTTTTCCTTTCCTTGCCTTACGATGGGGGGGGGGGACGTGTGGAAGAGGTGGACTAGTGGTTCTACAGACTGTTAGAGAGGGGCGGTAGGCCCATGGCCTCCCCTTCCCACTTCATCTTCCTCCACATCATCCTCATCCTCTTTGACATCTTCACGGTCCTCCCTCGTCATCATCGATGCCTGCCTCCCACGTCATCATCACATTCTTCCTCCCTATCATCACATTGTTTCCCTCCTCTGCCATCATCTTTCATTTCCACTTCTTTTCCCTCCCACCACCTGTAGGTGACGATAGGTGGGGGAAAGATTAATTTTTTTTTGAATTAACTAGAAAAAAAGGGGGGAGGATTTCCACATGGAATCAGAGGATGTTACATAAGTATTCAAAGCTAGTGAACAAGCTACCTTATAGACTCTTCAAGTGTGAATGTGAAGAGGTTGAAAAGCAAGGAATTACTTGAGATGGGTTTCATTGAATCGAGTTCTTCCCCTTATGCATGCCATGTCTTGTTAATTAAGAAGAAAGATGGCTCTTTTTGCATGTGCATCGAGTATGGAGACTTGAGCAAAATCACCATGAAGAATTGCTATCCTATCCCATGGATTGATGACTTGTTGGGTGAGTTGAAAGAGGCACACTTCTTCACTAAGATTGATCTATGCTATGGCTACCATTAGATCTATATGAGGGAGGGTGATGAGATCACAATAGCTTTCAGGGTTGATCATGGGCTTTATCATTTTCCAATGATGCCTTTTGGGTTGACTACTATCCCCGCCACATTTTAGAGCCTCATAAATAAAATTCTTCACCCCTTCCTATTCAAGTGTGTGCTTATTTTCTTTATTGATATTCTCATTTACATTAAGTCACAAGAGGAGCACTTGGCACATGTGAGAACGATGTTTGATAACTTAGGAGAGCATTCACTCTTTGCTAAAAAAAATAAGTGTATCTTTATGCAGACATCAGTGGAGTACATGAGACACATTGTTAGAAAAAGTGACATACAGGTTGACCCCAAGAAGGTGCAATAAATGTGTTAAGGATTGGACCACTCCATTCACCACTACTTCATTACGTGGTTTCCTTGGTCTCTCTTCATTTTATCGATGCTTCATTAGGCATTATACCACCATTGTAGCACCTTTGACAGATTAATTAAAAAAGAAATAATTCTTTTGGGATGCTACTATTGTTCATAGCTTTAAATAGTTGAAGGAAAATCTTACTTTAGTCCCCCATCCTTGTATACCCTAACTTTTCCAAGGAGTTTACCATTCAGTGTGATGCCAATGGCAAAGATATTGGTGCAGCATTGTTGCAAGAGCGTGGTGTGATTGCTTTTGAGAGCTATAAGCTTGATGACAAGGAGATGCAAATGAATGTGTATGACCAGAGATGTTGGTCATCCTCCATGTTATTAAGAAATGATACCATTATTTGTATGGCGGCCACTTTCAAGTAGAGAGGGACCATAGAGTCCTCAAATTTTTCTTAACTCGGTCTACTTTGACTCCTAAGTAAAGGAGATGGGTAGCAACGTTGCAAAACTATGATTTTGATATTTCTCACACTCGAGGCAAAGATAATATCGTGGCTAATTCACTCTCTTGAATGTGGGCATGTAGAGTATCCTCCATTTTAGAGTCGCATAGTGATTGGATTGAGGACCTTCACGAACCTTATTTTTTGGATGAGGACTTTAGCCACATATTCTAGAAATTATAGCATGGGTTAATGGCTAAAAACTCCCAATATAAACTCAAACATGGCCTTATTTGGTCCCATGACAAGATTGTCATCCCCCGCACTTTTCCTTTCACACAGAATATCATGGAAGAGATGCATTCTTGCTCCACTATGGTCACTTGGGTGTTTTCAAAACATATGATAGGATGCCGAGAGCTTTCATTGGAAAGGCTTATGGAGGGATGTCACGGATTTTGTGACCAAATGTGTTCCATGCCAACAGAACAAGGACAACATGCTTTTGGAAAATTAGAGTTGGAAGCATGAAAGAGTGTGCACAAGAGGGAGAGAGAGAGAGCTCAAGTACAAGAATAAGATCTTGCTTAATAAGTTGTTCAAAGGTACAACTAGTACATTCTCCTCAACTGTGAGAGTGACCTCTAGGCTATTTGTATAGCCTCTGGAGAAGTTAGGGTTAGGGTTTCCCCTTGCTCCCCTGTCCTCCAGTTCATTTACACCTAGCTACCCTTATCCTCTCTAGTATAAGGAGATTTCTCGTGCTTATTTCTCAACAATGCTTAGGCCCACTGGCCTCTTGTAGCCCCCTACCTATTCCTAAAGGGAAATGGACACATATCACCATGGACTTCATCATGAGCCTCCCCATTACAAAGAAAGGATGGAAAAGTATATATGTGGTAGTTGATCGTCTCACCAAGGATACCCATTGTATCCCTACTAAGACCCAATACACTACCTCTCACGTGGCCACTCAATTTATGGAGTATGTCTTCCAGCCGGATGGATTACCACAAGTCATAGTGCATGATTGGGATGCCAAGTTCATGCAACTTTTGGCAAGCAGTTTTCACGTCTATGGGCACCAAGCTTGCTCCATCCAATGCATACCGCCCCCAGATAGATGGCCAAATTGAAAGGGTAAATAAATGGCTTGAGACATACCTATGGAACTTTTTCCATGATGTACAACACACTTGGGATACATGGCTCCACTTGGTTGAATTTTCATATAACATGTCCACCCACTCTAGCATTGGGGTTTCCCCTTTTGAGGCATTATACAGGTATTATAAGGTTCCCCTTTCTACACTCTTATTTAATGATAAGATCAACCCTCATAGCAAAATTGAGTTGGATCACATGCAGGCCTTACTTTAGCAATGCAAGATGAATCTTCAAAAGGCACAAACTCACATGAAGCTCTATGTTGATGTGAAATGAAGGAATTTGGAATTCCAAGGGGGGGAGTTGGTCCTCTTGAAAGTACCTAAGTCCTATTACTTCACTTTGAAAGAAGGCAACAGTAACAAGTTGGCCCACTGCTTCTATGGCCCCTACCGGATCCTCAAGAGAGTTGGTGACTTGGCCTACCGATTAAAGCTTCCCCCTATACCACCAAGATTCACAATGTGTTCCACGTCACCCGCCACCTTAAGCCCCTCATCGGCACCTAAGTGGACTATGTGGAAGAACTTCCCCCCATAAACAAAGAAGGTATCATTCAGTACATCCTTGAGGCAATCATTGGGTAATGATATAAACACTTAAGATCTCAACCCATCAAGGAATACCTCATCAAATGGCAAGCCCTACCCCTAGAAGAAGCCTCCTGGTGCTTGGCCACTATTGTCAATGAATTTTCTCACCTCCAAGATACCCATCAGGTTGAAGACTAGGACATTATGTTCCCTTTTGACCACACCTTGCCTGTAGATTACACACTGTTTTAGAATAGTTTTGTACTTGCCCAAAACTCAACAATGTGCTTCTTACATGGGAACTAGGGGTTAGACACCAAGTCACACTGACCAAGGTATATAAGGTGTAAGAGTTGTAGTTTAGGGCATCAAGTTATTATCAAGAACATACTCTTTACCTTCATCTTCAGCTTCCATGGCCTCCTCCTTCTTTCTCCCCTCTTTCCTATATTTCTTTCTCCTCTTCTAGTCTTTCTTCTTCTTCTTCCTTCTCTCTTCCTCTCTCTTCAACTCATTCTCCTCTCTCCTCTCAACTCCATTCATGACATATTCTTCATTTATAATGTGTTCAAGTAGATTTGTGTATCAATTTTTGACGTATTCAATATATTCTCATTCTCTTTTCTATGCATAACCTTCATGTCTCTCTATAATCCTTACCTTGACTATCATTTTGCAAGAGTACATTAATCCATTCCTTCTCAAGTAATTGTGGTGTTTGTTACTTGTGCCAAATGTAGTGAGGGATATCAAATGTGAGAAGATGCTTCTTCTCCCTTATGATGTCTTTTATGGAACTAAAATCTCAATTGTAACTCTTATTTCATGCAAGATCAAGTGTTTTCTTCCAAAAATAAAAACAAAACCTAACTATTTTACATGTGTTTTGGAGTTGGTAAACATGCAACTCTTCTATGTTGTCACCCAAAGCATGTAAATGAATGTGTGGGCAATGTGTTCTTTGTCTCAACAATGGAACAAAAAATGTCATGCTCACAATCCCAACATTAGAATCATGGACACAACCTTATTATTTCAAGGGTTTTAACACACTTTGTCATAGCTACTTCTCACCAAGCCTACCTACATGCATATACAAAAATAGGGAGCAAACTTAAAAATAGGGAGCAAACTTACTAACACCCACCACATCATTGTCAAGAATCGTGTGGTGGAAGGACTTGCTCAAGATGCTGCACCGAACACACACAGAATGCACAAGGAGAAGCTCACTCAAGAGACAAGAAGAGAGATGGAGGCCAAAACGTTTTCTTGCTGGTTTCTTCTTCTTCTTTCACACACTTTATAATGTACACAAAGTATAGATAAGATACACCATAAAGGAAAATGGCCTACTAAGTCAAACAATGCATAACCGACTACACTAGTCGACTTGGCACTAGAACTATGCTAGCTGTAAATAGGTGTAACAACCTGAATATAATAAGTAATGAGTCAGTGGCCATGTGAGAGTCATAATGACCACCGACGTGCTAAGTATAGATGTGTGGACCCATCTAACCAAGCGGTCCATCATTAATGTCCGCATGTGTTGAGCTTGTCATCTCAACACTCCCCCTCAAGCTCAACTGCATCTCTGCAACTCCAAGTAAGCTTCGAAACTTTTGAAGCTTCTCTGTACCCAATGCCTTTATGAAGATGTCAGCTATCTGATCCTATGTGCTGACATACACCAAATCAATCTCACCTGCTAGTACCTTCTCTCTCACAAAGTGGTAGTGTATCTCAATATGTTTTGTCTTGGCATGGAACACAGGGTTCCTAGCCAACTGTATACTTCTCATGTTGTCACAAAAAATGACAACTGGACCTTCCACCTACACATCTAAATCAGCCAATAACTTTTGTAGCCATACTACCTTACATGGTGCAACAGCAGCATCTCTATACTCAACCTCTGTACTCGACAAAGCAACTATAGATTGCTTTTTGCTGCTCTAAGTAATTGCTGCACTACCAAGAGAGAACATGTATCGGCTGGTAGATCTTCTATCAAACATACTACCAGCCCAATCTGCATCTGTATATCCAAACACCTGTACATTTGTACCTGCCTCATAGAAAAGTCCATAATGTAATGTGGACTTCACATATCTCAATATGCGTCTGACTGCATCCAAATGTGGCTTTCTAGGTACTTGCATAAATTGACTCACAAGACCAAGAGCGTAGCTCAAGTCTGGCCTTGTAATGGTCATGTAGATCAAACTCCCCACTATCCTCCTGAACATAGTAGGGTCTTCTATCTCATCCCCAACATCAGCACTCAACTTTACATTCTGCTCCAACGGGACTGTAAGTGATTTGCATGATGTCATACCATACTTAGACAACATATCCAAGCCATACTATCTTTGGGACAGCCATACACCATCATCACATCTTATCACCTCAATGCCAAGGAAGTACTTTAGGTCACCTAAATCCTTCATCTCAAACTTCTTCTTCAAAAAGTCCTTGATTTCAACAATCCCACTATCACTATCACCTGTAATAATCAAGTCATCCACATAGATTACTATGATGACCAAACCTGCATCTCCCTTTCTCACATAAAGTGCTTGAGCCCATAGAGTGCCTTCTTCAACCTGCACACATACGTGGGATGCTTTAAATCTTCATAACCTGTTGGCTAATCCATAAACACTTCTTCCTGCAAATCACCATGCAAGAAGACATTCTTCATATCCATTTGCTGCAACCTCCAACCTTTGGTTGCTGCCAAAGCAGTCACACATCTGACAGTTGCCATCCTAGCAACTAGACTGAAGGTTTCTTCATAATCTATGCCATATGTCTGGGCATAGCCTTTTGCAACCAGCCTAGCTTTGTACCTACTAATAGAACCATCTGCATTGTGCTTAATCTTATAAACCCACTTACATCCAATAGCTTTCTTGCCCTTCAGCAATGATACTAGATCCCAAGTCTTATTGGCCTCTAATGCAGCCATCTCCTCATCCATTGCTGCATCCCAATGAGCATGACCAATAGCCTCCTCAAAACATGTGGGCTCAACATCCTCAACTAGTTTCACCATATAAGCATAATGGTGAGTTGCATAACCTTCAAAACCAAATCTTTTAATAGGGTATCTGACCCTGCTAGATTTGCATACCACCGGATCACTCAATGGAGCCTTTACATTACTATGAGCTCTCTGTACACCTGGTGTCCTGACAAAAGGAATACCAAGCTCATCATCCAAGCTCTCTGAGCCACTTGAGTCTCCATCAAGAACTGCATCAATGCCATCTGACACTTTATTCTTTCCTTTGTCTTTACCTGTAGTGCTACTAGATGCACTCGAAGATGTAGAGCTACTCCTTAATCTCCCAGACCAAGGACTATTAGATGATAACTTTGGCCCACTAAGAGTCCGTGATTCTTGCTTTTCAACCTGCACATGAGTGTCATGATCATCATCATCATCATCCAATGCATCACCACTAGATGCATACCAACTGCTCATTTCATCAAAGATGACATCCCTGCTCACTCTGAACTTACATGTGATAGGGTTATAATAGCAATACCCTTTCTGCTCTAAAGAGTATCCAATAAAGACACACTTTTTAGCCTTTGGATCCAATTTCTTTCGCAACTCATCTGGCACATGAACATATGTAATATAGCCAAACACTTTCAAGTGTGAGACATCTGTCTTCTTACCTGTAAAACATTCTTCGGGCATCATACCATGAATTGCAGCCGTGGGAGTTCTGTTCATAATATAAATAGCAGTATGAATAGCCTCAGACCAAAAATGCTTAGGCATATTCTTTTCAGCCATCAAGGCGCATGTAACTTCTGCAATATGCCTATTTTTCCTTTCTACAACCCCATTTTGCTGTGGGATATACATGTATGTAAACTATCTCTTTATCCCATGAGACCTTAGAAAATCACTGAACTCATTCGAGAGGTACTCTCCCCGTCCATTTGACCTCAAGCACTTTACTTTCAAGCATGTTTCACTTTCAACTGCAGCCTTGCAAGTTCTAAAGTGCTCAAACGCTTCACTCTTTTCCTTCATAAAATATACCCACAGCCTTTCAACTGCAGCCTTGCAAGTCCTAAAGTGCTCAAACGCTTCAGTCTTTTCCTTCATAAAATATGCCCACAACCTTCTAGAACAATCATCAATGAATGTGACAAAGTATGAACTACCTCCAAGAGATACATTTTGTGTAGGCCCCCAAATATCTGTATGTACAACATCAAGGATATTTCTACTTACATCTCTGTCATGTAAAAAGGGTTGTCTTGCCTACTTACCAAACTGACATGCTTCCCATATCTTATGAAATTATGCAATTCTAAATGTAGGCAAACCTGTAACTAACCCTTTGGATTGCATTAATTTCAACCTTTGCACATTTGCATGTCTAATGCATTTGTGCCAAATGTCAATATCTGCAACAACACCTTTTCCTTTAGCATACATAGCAGCATTCATAGTAGGAATTCCAACATCCAGAGTAAACATACGTCCAACTCTACTTCCCTTTGCAAAACAACCAACCTGCACTTGTCATTGAAATCTTCTACAAAGCAGCCCTTTGCATTAAATCTGACTTGCAGCCCTTGCTCTACCATATGATCGGCTGACACCAAGTTATTTGTAATAGATTGCACATGTAATACATCTAAAAGACTCTTTGTCTTACCATCATGCAAGGACAAGGGAACTTTTCCAATGTGTGAAATTGGGTGGCATGAATCATCACTTGTCTGCATATAACCTGCATTTTGCAAATCCTGCATCTCTCCAAACCATTCTGCATGGCTGGTCATATGATTGGATACACCTGAATCAACATACCAAACATCATCATGTGTTCCCTTTCTTGTAACAGTATTCAGCATATGCTGCATAACAAATAGACATTCATTTTTGTCTTCATTCTGTCATGAAGACGATGCATAGTTTCTTTGCTGCAACTTACCACTGCGAATATCATCTTTCTTAGCATAACATTAGGTTGCAATATGACCTGTTTTGCCACAGTAGTGACACACAACACCAGAGTTGTTAGAACCTCTATTCTTCCATCCATCTCTTAATCTAAAGCTCCCCCTGCCTCTAAAGTTACCACGACCTCATGAAACTTGCATATCGCCAAATTGCTGATTCAATCTGTTTTGCTGGTTGTCACTACCATGTCCTGTACCACATCCTCTTAAAGAGAACCTGCCACGTCCCCTTCCTGAACTAGAGTAGAAAGCTTGGACATGTTCACCACTTCTTTCAGATGTCTCACTCTGCATGTTGATCTCTTCAGTGATCATAAGGGAGACTAACTCATCGAAATCTGGAAATGGCTTTCTGACATATACGGAAGTTACAAAAGACTTCCAAGCCTTTTCATTGTTAAGTCCACCCAAGGTAGACGACACCAAATCATCATCATCGAGCATTGCATCAATCGCTACCAAGGCATCTGCAATGCTCCTTACCTTCAGTGCATACTCATTGGTAGACATCTTCCCTTTCTTCAATATATTCAACTCTTGCTTGAGTTGAATCTTTCGTGCCTTTGTATTTACGAAAAACATACTTTCAAGTATGGTCCAAGCTGCATATGAATTCTCTTCATTTCTAATATGTCCCAACATATTATTGTCAATTACTGCAGACAGCCAATACATGACCTTTTTTTCTTTTGCATTCCATTCCTTTCGTGCCTTTGTCTCTTCTGTAGTTGGAGGATCACTCACCTCTGGCTCCTTTTCTTTACCTGAAACAAACTCGTAGAGGCCTTTTCCAATAAGGAAGTTTGTGATACAGAACTTCCATGAAGGGTAGTTGTTCTTGTCAAGCTTCTCAATGATGGGGTTTCCACTGTTCTCTGCCATTATCACAAAATTAATACCAAACAGCAAGCAAATCTTCTGCAACCCTCGACCTGCAGTGCACAGCAATACACAAGACAGTCTTTTTCACTGTCTGCTCAACAATACATGCAATCTGCAACCAATTTGTAGATAAACCTTGTGTTTATTTGCTGTAAATACCTTTGAACTTACAGATCTTAAATCTGTAACCTGTGCACATGTATACGGCAGACACTGCTGAAATTGCAGGGTATCTCGAACTACTGTCCGCAACCTTGCGGCTCTAAAATGGAGCTTGAAATGACCTCGGATAGCCAAAATAGCAATGGCAAAGCCCTAAAGGGCCTATCTGCACAATATACAGTGCTCTTCGTGTACACCAAATCTCACTATAATCTAAGATTTTTGATCTATCCTGCTTCTGGTGCCTCCACAGGCACTGTCCAAGAGAAAGAGTGGAAAAATGGGAGAGCTTCTTACCTGTGGCTTGCTTGCTTGAACCTTGCTTCTTCTCCTTCACTTCAGCCTTCGAAATCAGCCTCTCTCAGTGGCGCGGCTCTGATACCATGTCAGTAATTGTGTTGTGGGGGGACTTGCTCAAGATGCTGCGCCGAACACACACACACAATGCACAAGGAGAAGCTCACTCAAGAGACAAGAAGAGAGATGGAGGCCAAAAAGTTATCTTGCTGGTTTCTTCTTCTTCTTCCACACACTTTACAATGTACACAAAGTATAGATAAGATACAACATAAAGGAAAATGGCCTACTAAGTCAAACAATGCATAACCGACTACACTAGTCGACTGGCACTATAACTATGCCAGTTGTAAATAGGTGTAACGACCTGAATATAATAAGTAATGAGTCAGTGGCCATGTGAGAGTCATAATGACCACCGACGTGCTAAGTGTAGACGTGTAGACCCATCTAACTAGGCGGTCCATCATTAATGTCCGCATGTGTTGAGCTTGTCATCTCAACAATCATTATAGCTTGCATTGGTAAGTCATGCTCCATGATCCACACATATACTCACCTGCTTGCCTCCTTACTTTCCTTGTTTCTGTGGTCAAGAGGAGTTGTCAAGGCTAGCATGAGGAGAAGAAGAGAAATAGAGGAGATTTTTGCATCATGTCTCTCATACCCTCACTCTCTCTACTTCACACATTCTCACTTGCACTCACATCTCACCAAGGGAATGAGGTGGAGATGAAGAGAAGGATACAATAGCTTCTATTTTTATTTTTTATTTTTCCTCAAGAATGGGTTGCATCTACTTCACCAAAGCTTGGAGGCATCTCAACCTCTTTTGTCTCTTAGATTTCTTCATTTAGTTCAATCTTTAGGATCCTATGTTGCATTGGAGTGCTCTATATTGTACAATTCGGCACTCTACTATTATGTGGTTCTTTTGTTGCTATCTTGAATGTCACATACCTTGTTGGAGGATTATTTTCTTTTTGCACTGTTTCATCTTTCTTCTAAGCATGTGCAATTGTGGCTACTTCCAATCCACCAAGTTGGATGTGCATTCCTGAATCTTAGGTAGGCTATGAAAAGCGCTTGCATTCATAGGAGCTAGACTAGGACAATTTTGTACAATGTAGCCCTTGTAAAAATTACACAGGATAGAAAGTAGAATATGAGCAAGAAGTAGAGAACACATAGCAAATATAAGAAGAACAGAAACTGCTTTAATTTCAAGTGAACTGATACAAAGATTGCAATCCACCCATGCGCTTCCACTATGACACTTAGATGGCAATCTAGATAGATGATAGGTAGAGAGCTTAAGGGTATATGAAAGAACTCTGACGAGGTGAAATAACTTTGGAGGGATCTTCCTTCATAGCATAAGAAGGTAGTCTAGTCGGCCACCATACCCCAAAATAGTGGTCCTTAATAATTCCCACATACCACAACTCAATGCATTGTGCCTTGAGTTGCTACCACCATAACTACTCTACCTAACCCAAAGGATAGATCCATAAAGGTCATCTTTTTTCCATCCGATCACTTAGACTCATCCAGTATACAAATCAGGGACCCAACTAATGTCTATGTTCACGCATGGCTTCTCCTCATAATGGGGCTCTTACAACTTAGAGCACCATGGATCATTGGTGGCACCTTATGAGGATGGGAAATTGAGCATATCTAACACCCACCTCTACATCTGTTGTATAATTACTTATAGCCAATCAACCTTCTGGGATTAGGGAAATTTGGAGAAATGTGACATTTCTCTCTTGTCCCACTTGTTGGTGGCATTTCTTGCACCAGATATTTGACCTGATAGCATCTCTTCCTACTCCTATTGTTGTAGATACTAGTAGTGTTTAACTTCGATATCAGTATAACTATTTTATTATTACATCCATTAGCACCTTCTCAATGTTGGCAACCAACTTAGACAAGTAATTCTTCAAGATTTCTCCTCTTGATACACTAGTAGTGGGATTTTGTGGAGTTTTTAATCACTATATACACGATCTGGGGGGTTGATGTAGAAGCGGCTCTATTGTTCTGATTTTGATTCAAAGCTCCTAGTTGGATTGACTGTTGGTAAGTCAAGTTTTTGGATTCCACCTTTGTTGGTATGGGACTATCTCAGACCATTGCTACTATAGCTAGGCCATTATTGGAGGCACCATCTGCGACGGCCATTGTTGGGTTGGAGCATTATATTGGGAAAATGTAGACACCTATTGGTAGGGATAGGCTATAGTCCCAGTGACTTACTTGATTAAGATGGTACACCACTCTTTGCATCGAGGGAGGTGGGACTCCTCATCCTCCTTGATTCATGCCCATCTTGCCTCTACTTCATCATATAGTTTGGGACCTTCTATAATGGCATGTAGATTTGTTAGTCTTCTAAGTTATACAAATTTTTGAATCTCTAGTTGTAGTCCTTTAAGGAAGACTCCCTTTTGAATTCCATCATCTAGATTATGCTTGGGCCATCTCTTCATCAGTATATAGACTCCATTCTTGAGATATACACTTCAACATGTTCTATAGGACATAACTTATATTCATAAATTCTTCTCTCATCCTCTTTGCCTTCACATCTAAACTTGGTGAGGAAGGCCCATTTCAAATCATACCATGTGCCAAAAGTATAGGGTGCTTGTATATCATTCCATTGAGATGCCACACCCTTGAAAGTGGCAACAAGGAATATGACCAACCAATGATGTGGGGGCTTGGCATTGTTGGCCACACACGCTACCATAAATTCTATATATGAAGATCAATGTCTTCATTGTACTCTCCCTTAAAAATTGGCAATGGGACTACATTCACTAGCATCAACATTTCCAAGACATACCTAGCTAGGAAGGGGACCTTGATGTGGTTGTGCCATTGGGACTTCAATAAAGAGTTCGTTAAGGTATCAAAGGATTCTTCTCTTACTTGTTCATTCTCTAGGCTAGCCTTCACTTTTTACCTTCTCACATACCTCTGGAGATGCTCAAATGCTTGTCTCTTTATTGAATCATTCATCAAAGAGTTGGATCCACCTAGCTTTTTAGTACTCCACAGAAGGGAGTTGAAAGTTTTTTGCTTACTTTAGTCTCTAGAAGATGCCCTTGCTAATATTTCTTCCATTTTGTCTTTCTCACTGTCCTTAAATTTAGCCTTTATGCCATTGCAAAGGGGTAGAAAATTGCTTCAAAAGGTACCAAAGCCTATATGCCTTAGAATAGAGCAATTGTGCCATCATTTTGATAGTACCATCTTCAGGGTTTCAATAGTATATGTCATGAAGAAGACATGATCCACCAAATTTCAATGGGTTACTAATTGGACATGCAAATGATTATTAGTCCCAAGTGTCCCATATATCCTACTGTGCATCTACAAATAGATTTCAACTCTTTTCCTTCTTGTTCTTATGAACTTTCATTAACCAAGACTCATGAAGCTTATACATGATCTCCTACTTAATGTTGTCTAGCAAGTCTTCAATGAAGGCCAAGTTCCCCATTTCTAACCATTCTCCTTGCTTTTGTTCTTTTAACCTTGCTCCAGATTGTTGCCTACAATGGTGCATGTTTCTATGCTTCATTGAGGGACGAATTTTGGGATTGGAAATGAATCTCTTCCATTCTTTTGAGGTAGAAGGAATTTTAAAATCTTCAATTGGTTTCTTCTCTTTCCAACAGTGTTATTTCTTTCATTTTCAATCTCTTTGGGTACTTGTTGATCGTAGATTTCCCTAGTTGTGCACCAAAATGGAGCTACCGATAGGACATCAAGAACAAGGGGAGAAGGACTGCAAGAAAGTCTAACTTGTTTCACCAACAACATGCATGTTTTTCATCTATTATGAAACCACACAAGGAAAACAAATACCAAGGAATAAAATATTCATGCAACATCAATAATTATATCTCCCACAATAGCAAACTCAATGAAACACATCATATTATCCATAGAAATGAACCACAAAGAAGAAGAATCCATATAAACCAATTTATGAATGGAATTAATTGCAAAGTATTCACATCAAAGCTTCTATGAGATTTCAAACTAGAGATACCTAACTCAAGTGTCTTGCAGGAGTGTTACGATGTGCACATTGCAAAGAATCCAACATATATTTGTCAAGATTTCATGGATTGTACTACGAAAGGGAATATATATTTGGTACTAAAATTTTTCAAGATATAATACCTCCATACTTGGACATCCATAAATTATTACAATTGAGGCCATATGAGCAAGATCCAATATCAAATAAAAGTCATGAGCACAAGTTGGTTTCTTGGAAATTCACAAATAGTTACAAGAGTGTTGGATGCTTACATATGCATTATTTCATGTTAGGGGTACTATACCAACAATGCCACTTGGAAGATTTTCGGTCGAGATTTACAACTTGAGCTAGAGTTCTTATCACAACAAAATGGTCATATGTGGAGCAAATTTCAAATGGAAATTTGAAGGAATGCCCTCAACATGGACACTCCAAACAAAAGGTTTGAGACATACCACAAAATACATAAGGTTGTTCTTCTTGCAATACAAAAATATGTCCATTGGATCAGCCAATCAAGCACTTGAAATGACACAACAAGGCCTTCTACTCTTCAAGTGGTGGTAGTGCATCAATGTTACTTATTCTTTATTCTTTCTATGACAATAGAATAAGGGAAGACAGGTTACACATTGTGACTATTGGAGCTCCTACTTAGCATATTGCTCTCTCTTCTTGCTACAACCTCCATAGCTCTTACCTCCAATTGTTCTCTCACTCTTATTGAGCCCTTTCACCTTTGAAATTTGAAATCCCAAACATGAGCATCTTTTTATCACTCATATTATGATTATCTAGGATAAAATAATCCATCTACCAACCTTTTTGTTCATTTTTACATATAAATCAAATAAATGATGACATCTCTTTGTTAAGTTGATTCTCTTTTCTATTCAAATTTCATCTATGTCTCTAGACAACCAAGAGTTGACAATATCAATTAGTAGATATATACATGAAAAACAAAAAAATGTTTCTTAATTAATATATTTTCTTTGTGTTGAAAAGAAATCGGTAATCCCATAGTGTTGTTTAAATATCAAGACCTTTTCTTGAAATGAGGCCTATTATGATAGGGAATTTCTTCATTTTCTCCCATAATTATTTTTATTATTCTCTTTTTTTCTTTACCCTACTCTCAAGGGTGTTTCCACCTTTTCTCAAAGAGTAGGTTGGTATGACAGGGGTTGAAGTCCTTTTTTCTAATGACCTATTTTCTTTTGTTCGTTTGTTCTTTTTTTTTTTTTCATGTAAATGGCAGAACACCACATATCATAACCAACCTCACCACATCAATTGGATTGAATAGGGGGGTAATCGAGTAGAGGTAGGAGGTGGAGGTGAGGGGCTAAAAGAATGATGCCACCTTGTGCTAGGGTGAGAATGATATCTATCAATAGCAGCATAAGAAGTAGGAAGGAGCAATGCTCAAAAGAAGGGAGAGGGACTGTTGGCTGTTATGATTCTCATGATCCCCAGGGAGGGTAGTATTTCTTCGGGTAATTTACTCATAAGTCCTGTTGGTACTCCAAAAAATCCCATCTTGATCTCATACGTCTTCAAATAAGCTGACACATTACGGCCATCAAATAGCTTCTTTTCATTCTCAAATGTTTCAATTGCCTTAGTCGCACTGATTGCATTCTCTTGCTCCGAATATAGTTGCCTTTGCTGAGACAACTGTTGTTGATGCAACTGTTGTTGCTGCTGCATATACAATTGTGTTTGTTGATTTTGAAGCTACATATACATAGACATATTCTACAAAATCTGCTTTAAATCATCCGTTGAAGTACTTGAAGCAGATGTCGATGATGAAGCTAAAGTAGAGAACAAAGCAGGAATTGTAGAAGAGGCTGAAATTGATGCTGAAGTATCTCCCATCCTGAAATTTAAATGTGACGCTTTCACGTCGGGTTCACCAAAGATGTCGAAGGGTTTTCGAAAGCAAAGTTGCGACCACAGACGACCTTGACTAAATTTCAGGATAGAAGATCAATCAAGCAAGATCAAACTGCATTGTGGCTACTGAACTCAAAAATCTCTGCAAAGACATCTGGCTGAAGATCGTTCTCGTCCACAAAACAATGAAACAATACGGAAGATACAATCCAAGCCTACAAAAGTGTAGTTCTCATGTCAACTTTCCTTAAAACACCTCTGTGTTAGGAGTATTCTCAGCACAAAGAATGCGATAAGCCATTCTTATTAATCTTCCACAATTTCTTGACGGATAGAAGGCCGAGAAACTGCATGTCCAGCTTCAAATTTGTTGACTTGATCCCTTAATTCAGACCATTGCTACCTGCGATCCTGGTTTCAAAGACTTAATCCAAATTTCCACCAGATGCGGAATTGCCGCGACGAGGACTACTTTGAAAACATAATCCAATCATAGTAGTTGGCCATGCTGCAAAAGTGGTAGAAGATGGTGGTGCGGAATTGGTGGAAGTCGGTGCTGCGGAACTGGTAGAAGACGGTGAACAGATCCAAAAGCACAAGAGACTTTGTACTACACTTCAACCTCGAGAGTATGACACTTTACAAAGCAGTTTCTTAGTTGACAAGAACGTAGATTGACTTGCGGCCTTGTGAACAGTTGACGGATTTGAACGAAGGTCGTCACAGAAGGTATTTGGTTCTTCTAGACGGAGCACCATATTTCCACGAAATGGAGCTCCTTCCAAGATTCATGCTATCCTCTCCTTTCAGCTTCATCTTACTCTCCTTTTAGCAAGTCGCAGAGCTCCTTCGTTACCTCTTCCCTCAACACCATCATCACTCATCAATCCGCCATCTTCTCGCCCTCCATTTTCTATTAGCTCGCTGAAGCCTCCCCCCTTCATCCTTCGTTCCGGGTCCTCTCCCCCTATTTTTTTCCGTTTTCTGCTTTTTCTTCCCCTTTTGCTTTCTGATCCTTGTCCACTAATATGGCCCTTACACCCTCATAAAAATCACTAGAGAGTTTTTGATTCACACATCGCATTGTCAAATCAATCTGTAGTCTTGCCTGAGACACTCACATAGGGTTTTTTGTCGACCATTCCTTTTTGTCTTTTCTTTTCTTTTTCCTGTTTTTTTTCTTGTCTTTTTTTTTTCTTGTTTTTCTCTTTTTCTTGTCTTTTGTGTGTTCATGTGTGATTTTAGTGTGTTTTTTTTCTTTTTTTTCTTCTTGTTCTTTTTTTTAAAAAAATTAATTAAATTGTGTGTATAGTTTATTTTTTGTTTTTTAATGTTAAATAATGAAAAATAAAAGAACACATCCTCGGCCCGTGCGCATACACGAGCAGGGGTAGAAAAATTTGCAATGACAGGGTCAAACGAGCAAGGACGGGGATGCGTGAGCCACTAACATCATGGGGCGTCTCGAGGCACGTAAAACCAAAAACAGGCACGTTCACACGCGAGGCGAGAAACGTGGTTAACACGAAAAATGAAGAAAATTTAATAAAATCCGAACCGTGTGTCAGAACAAAAATCTGTAAAAAAGAAAAATTGAGTCGGGAGACGAGAGAAAAATGTTGGAAACATGCAACACGGTTTTCGGGACAAAATCAGGGTGTTCACATAGAAAAAACACAAAAAACAAACCCAAAAACACATACGGGCATCAATATCGAAAAATCCGCACATCGGAACGAAGTGCAGAAAGAAGGAAAAGTGTGCAAAACAATGTGTCCGACAATCCTATCATAAGAAAACATAGTTTCGATCGAGATAGGCTGCGTTCACATTGGAAAAACTCCAAAAATGGGCTCGAAAATGGACTTTGAAATTAATACGGGAAGAACTGTGCGTTAAAATAGAGGACAGTAAAAAGAAAAAATGTCCAAAAAAAAGGAATTCACAGGATTGACACATCAAAACTTAGTGTGGAGGAAATGAGGAAGGGTTCACGTGGAAAAAACACGAAAAATGCATTTAAAAACGCTCTGAAAAATTAATAACTAAAAATCCGATAGTCAAAAGAGGGGGGAGGAAAAAGGAAAAAGTGGGGCAAAGGCTAGCAAGACAGGGTTGTCAAATCAAATTGGAATTCCAGTGAAAATAGGGCATGTTCACATGGAAAAATGTGAAAAATAGGCACGAAAAATGTCTGAAAACCCGCAAAAATTAATAACGGATGAATCGTGCATCAAAAGGACACGAAGTAAAAAGGAAAAATGTCAAGGGGAAGAGGTAGGATAGGGTTGACTCATCAGATCAGGGTTCTGAAGCAATAATGATGCATTCATATGGAAAACTGTCCAATTTACGAGAATTACTTCAAAAATTAATAACTTGAAAATCGTCTGTCGAAACAAGGGTTGGTAAAAAGGAAAAATAGGCAGTTTGAAGGGACAAACAGGGCTGTAAGGTTGAATTGGGATTCTGATAAACGTAAGGTCCATTCATATGAAAGAATCACAAAAACAAGAATAAGGACAAACGGTCAAGGAACAACCCTGAGGACAGGGTGAAATAGAACGTAAGGGTGAGGAAGGGACCCCATCAAGGTAAAATGAAATCATGGCATAGATGCATGATTAGAACAGGATATATGCATGGGGGTATGCAACATGGACGCGCAAGGATGTGTCCCCGCACTTAAGACCTTAACAGGAAGGGAAAACCAAACATCAAGGACCTAGTACCACACATCAGACCAACCACGACATCCCCACACTTAAGACATAACCGTCACTAAAAAAAACAGAAGGTCTAGGGTTAGAAAAACTTGGCCCATATTGCCGAGGAGGAATGTCGACTATCGAGGTTGCGTCTGGTGTCGTTGTCGGCTCCAGGAGATAACGAGGTATCTTCACAGCACTCGTCCAACGTCCTTTGTGGCAAGGACCACGTGGAAGCACCCAGGGAGGTAGCCGGTTGAAGGAATCACAGGAAATTCGTCGATGGCGAGGGATATTGCACTCAACTCACGATCACTCAAGTGGACTGAAAGAGCAGTCACTCGCCCCATGACTAATGTCACTCGAGGAAATAATAATGAAACCCATAGCTCACATCCGGTTTAGGAATCGACAAAGGAATGGTGTAGAAAGAGTATGCCATGGTGCACAATTGATGGTGCATCAATGCATCCAATCCGTCTGGCATAAGTGCAAGGAGAAAGGCCAGGGAGCCTTGTAGTGCAGTGTATAGAACAAAGTAATGTGCCGTGTGCTATTGGCAGAAACCCAGCCCATGGGTGCATAGGAAAACGGAAATGTACCTGACTCCAAAGGTCGTAACATCCCTCAATCCTCACCTCTCGATAATGGATTGAAGAAATACCAGTCACACTCAGCCCACCCGCTGTCTCACGCTTGGTTGAAAGATAAAGAGGGCAGCCCGTTTCTGAAACCCATCGATATAATCCTCACGGTCGCTTGTGCAGAGGTTGTATGCCTGGTGCGCATTTGATGGTGCAACTGTGCATCTCGCCCTGTGCCAGCATACAATGCAAGAAGGAAGGCCAGGGAGCCTTATAGTACAGTGCACAAAAACAGATCGTGCTTTGTGCATTGAGAGGCCCATCCCATGCATGCAACACTCCATTCACACATCTCACCTCTCATTTGATTTGAAGGAAAAGAGTGGTCACTCACCCCACCCTCTGTCTCACGCTCTGTTGGAAGATACAAAGGGTAACCCATACTCACATCCCCATCCTGTTAGGATGAAAGCTCACATCACTCAAGGGGTTGGTGATGAAGATCATGTCGGTTGTGCTGTCATGAGGATCTTGAGGATGAGGCGTACCTAGGGAAGCAGCCTACAAATCTCATACTTCAATGACTTGTAAGAAGAGTCGTCTGTTAAGAAGGGCAGATGAATTGATATTGTAGAGACAGCGCACCAAGGGAGGTGGCTTCAAATTACTTGTTGAAGAGGTTCTGCTGGTGAGTCAGCCATCCTGAACTACAGGGTGTTACCACCTTTTCCACAGTCAGTTTCTCGCCCAAGGATGTTTCCACCTTTTCTTGGAACGAGACCTGCTATGACAAGGAATTTCTTCCTTTTCTCCCATAACAGTTTTGTTTGTTTTTTCTTTTTCTTTTTTCTTTTTCTTTTGTTTTCTTTTTTCTTCTTGTGTTTTTTTTTCTTAAGAAAGAGAATGGTAGAAATACCATATATCAGGACCAACCTCGCCACCGTTGTTGGATCAGACGAGAAGAGAACAATGTCGGATTGAGATGTTTCTGTGAGGGGGTTATCAAAAGCACAACAAGAAGGACAGTGCAACACCCAAAAGGAAAGGGGTAGGTCGACTGTGATCGTCAAGATCCCGAGGAAGGGAAATACTTCTTCAGGCGATAGCCTTTGATCAGGAAAGGATCATCAGAGGCATCAACGGTCTGTACCTGAACAGAGCCATTAGGATTGACGGCCAGTACCTTGTACAAGCCCATCCACTGTTGTTGAAGCTTGCCAAATCTCGAATCATAGGCTAGAACAATATCACCTTCTTTGAACTCCTTGTACTTGATGAAACTGTCATGATAGGCCTTGCGTCGCACTTGAGTAGTTTCTATGCACTGTAGGGCCATCCGCCGTATCTCATCCAAGCATTCCAAGTGCAGGAGGCGGCGTTGCAGTGATTCATCATCTCCCAAGCGTTCTTTAACTTCCACTCACAAAGAGGGTAATTCCAGCTCAATAGGGAAGACAGCTTCTGTACCATACACTAGCTGGAAAGGGGTCTATCATGTTGCTGCCTTATGAGAGGTTCTATACGCCCAGAGGGCCTCTGTAAGTCGATCGTCCCAGTCGTGACAATGTGTGGCAATCGTTCTTGTCAGAATCGAGCAAAGGATGCAATTGCTGACTTCAACTTAGGCATTGGCTCTGGGGTAATAGGGAGTGGACTTACGATGGCAGATCTTATATAGTTCTGTCAGCTCTGCCATGATTTTGCTAAGAAAATGAGTACCTATGTCACTTACCAGCTCGAGGGGACTACCAAAATGAGTGATAATATTCTCGTACATGAACAAGGCTACACTGTTACCATCATCCCGCTTCAGAGCTTTAGCTTCATACCATTTTGTGACATAATCCGTACATACTAGGATGTATCTGTTCTGCTTCTGTCTGGTGGGGGTGGATCAATGGGACCCACAAAATCAATCCCCCACTTCTCAAATGGCTTTAGGAGAAGAATGGGTTGAAGTGGCATGGCACTTGTTTTTGTGGATTTCCCCAGTCGCCGCCGCTGACAAGCATCACATCTCTTGCAGTAATCATATGCATCCTTGTGGAGGGTCGGCCACCAGTATCCTGCTAACAGAGCTTCCTGGCTATCGCTTCTCCTGCGAAGTGTCACCCACATGGTTCATCATGGCATGCTTTCAATACTATGCCGATTTCATCCCCTGCAACACATCTTCGTAGCACTTCATCTTTACCTCTCTTGTACAGTGCACCACCTAGCAAAGTGTAGGGGGTTGATTCTGACAGAAGCTTCTTCTTCTCACGACTTGAGATGCCAAGAGGATACTATTGAGTTGCTAGGAGATTGGCTATGTCTGCATACCAGGGAGTAACTATTTCAACTAGAAACAAAGAAGCATCAGGAAGGTTTGGATCATCATGTTCCTCTTCTTCTATTTGAGGGATCCGTGACAGATGATTGGCTAAAACATGGGAACGGCCAGGCTTAGTGACCACTTCAAAGTCGAACTCCTGGAATAGTAGCAACCATCTCATCAGTCGTCCTTTAACATCTGCTTTATTCATCAGGAAGGACAGGGCTTCATGATCCATGTAGAACTTGAAATGTATTGACAATAAATAGTGTCGAAACTTCTCCAGTGCAAACACTATTGCCAAGCACTCAAGCTCTATCATTGTATAGTTCCGTTCCCTATCAGTGACCTTTCGGCTTGCATAATATATCGGTTGATCTAATTTAGAGGGGCCCTTTTGACATAGGACAGCACCTAGCCCTTCAATTGATGCATCTGTGTGCATATGGAACTCCTTCATCCAATCAGGAGGCTGTAAAATAGGTGCTTGGATAAGGCACTATTTTAGGGTATTAAAGGCTTCTTCACAGTCATCAGTCCAAAGGAAATCAGCTTCTTTCCTTAGGATCTTGTGCAGAGGGGCTGCCTTAGTTGCAAAATGTGCAATAAATCTTATGTAGTAACCCGCATGGCCAAGAAATCCTCTCAATTGCTTGAGGTTTGTTGGTGCTGTTAAGGCGGCAATCTTTTCAATTTTTGCCGAGTCTATTGCAATCCCTTGTGCAGAGACAATATGGCCCAAAATAACTCTTAAGGAGACGTCAAAGACACATTTTTTGGGGTTGAGAGAAATCCCATACTCTCGGCATCTGTCAAAACATTGCTCTAGTTGTCCCCAGTGCTCATGAATCAAACTATAGACACAAAAGTCATCAAGAAACACCTCAATGAAATCATGCAAATGATTCTGGAAGGCAGCCATCATTACTCGTTGGAAGGTGGCAGGAGCATTACAGAGCCCAAATGGCATCACTCTATAGGCATAGGTCCCCCATTCTGTGGTGAAGTTTGGTCCTTTTCTGTGATTTGGACTTGGTTATATCTGTTGAATCCATCCAAGAGGGAATAAAGCTCATGGCCTGCCACTATGTCCAATAATTGGTCTGTAAAAGGGATAGGGAAATGATCCTTCTTCATCTTCGAATTGAGCTTTCGAAAGTCCACACATATTTGGAGTTTCCCGTTCTTCTTGGGTACTACCACAATGGGTGAAACCCATTCACTGTTAGCCACAGGATAGATGAACTCTGCTTCAAGAAGCTTCAATAATTTGGCCTCACTAGAGCAGAATACTTAGGATTCATACACCATTGTCTTTGCCTTACAGGTTTGGCATCAGGCTCTAGATCAATATGATGTTGACATACTGTGGGATCAATCCCCTTTAGGTCTTTGTAGGACCAAGCAAACACATCTAAGTTCTCTTTGAGTAGGTCTCGAAGGACCACTAATTCTTCTTCTAGAAGATTGAGACCCATTTTCAGGTGATGTTCAGTACCGTCAGCATCCAAGAACGTTACTTGTCTTTCACCTTCCACTTTATGGATAAATGTCCCCGAATTGCTTCTGGATAGAGGTTTGACTCTTTCAAAAGAGTAGTATCCTCGTTTGATGTCCCAGTAGAACTAGTGTCCTTCTGAACAGATGACTCATTCATCTGTTTAGGTTGCTGGAAGGGTATTAGAGCTGTGTTTGCTTCTGTGTGAGTGGTAATTTCTTCTGGAATTAGGGATTCATCTTCCGAAGATGAATCCAAGAATGTCACATAGCACGGACCTGCTAGAGGCCAGCTCTAGCTTCTGTTGACAAGGAGCATCATCATCATCTTTTCTCTGGGACTAAACGGTCAGGGCGACAGGAGCCAATGGTGAACTTAATTTTTATGTTTTTAATCCATTGCTTATACAGATTTTGCATACTTTGTGGTCCATTGATCAACCCAAACGGCACCATGGTTATTCCATCCAGTACCTTGAGATATTCGGCCTCTAAGGTCTCTATAGGGACATCAACTAGATCATCCTCTATCAAAGGAAATTCTTCATCTGCACTGTCATAAGCTGCTTCATTTTTTTCCTCGTCATTTTCATCCTCTTCCTCTGGAGGCTCTGTCTCTGCTTCTGTAGAGGCTATGTAGAAAAAGAACAGATCCTCTGCATCTGCTTCTGCTTCTGCTACAACTTCTAACTCTGCTTCTGACTCTGGCTCTGTATTTGTTATTGTCTCTATAACTGTCTCTGTATCCACTCTGTCTCTGTGCTGTAGCCGCTCTGTATCTGCTCTATCTCTGTACTATCTCTGTACTGTAACTGTAATGTCTCTGTACTGTCTTTGCGATTGTCATGTAACAGGGAGAACAGTACATCTATGCTTCTATTTCACTGTTAGAGGTGATTTCAAAAGTTAATTCTAGTTGAGGCAAGAGGTATTCACCCATGGATAAGGATTTTACATCCCGTGGCAGTTGGCTTACAATGCCCACTGTTAGGGATTATGCCTCTGTTTTCTTAGGAAAGATTTGCTTAACAACTTCTTCCTCTCCTGATGTACCATATGTTACCTCGCTAGAGGAGTCAGTTATGACTTCAATGGATGTAGATCCATTGCCTTTTTGTGATCCATACAGCTTTAACACTGCTTTGTTAGGTCCTCTACCTAGGGTTAGGGTTCCTTTGAACCAATCCGTCCTGGCTCTTGCTTCAAAAAGCCAAGGTATTCCCAACAGCAGAGGGTATGAGGTCCCATAAGAATTTGGTTTGACCACCAAATATGTCAGCCAATAGTCTCTTCCTGCAAGGGTTGTTTTTACATATGGGAGGATGCCCAACGGTTTGACTCTGCTTTGGTCTGCCAATCTGATAAGCCACTGTGTAGGTTGAATTACTTACAACCCTAAGTCCTTCTTTGTGACATCTGTCATCATCTTTACTGATGAGCCTCCATCAATTAATGCATCTGAAATGAAGCATCCTTCTATCCACACACTAATCTCTGGGGTTCTAGGATCTAGGAAGGCATTAGCCATATCTACTTCCTTTACAGGCTTTGGGGCCTTATTGGTCATGGTCGCTGTTGAAGGAACGATCCTTAGTCCACGCCTTCTTGTCAAGATGCTTTTGAATTTCTTTCGACAGCTGGGAGACAGCATCAGTAACTGTCGGAATGTTAAGTTTGGTTTAAAAGTGTCTAGGTCTTTGACCAAATCATAATCTTTGATAGGATCCACAAGCTTCTCCAACCGGCTGGGGAATGGGACTACACCCATTTTCATCTTTCATTTTTCTTCTAATAATTACAACATAGGCACTTCTTCTGTTTCTGGAGGTGCTTCTGTATCATCCATCTCCTAGACCTCTGGTCCTGTCTCTGGGACTGTCTCTGTAACTCTCTGTGGCACTGCAGTGCTCTGTACTGCACTATTCTGTTCTGTACTGCTCTGTTCCTCTGTAGGTAGGTTGAACTTCACAGTCTTGGCAGGAGAGTTATTTTCATTCTGAACCGCTGGTTCCTTCTTCTTGGTGCGCGTAACAGCGGCAACTTCCAACTCTACCAGATTGGAGGCAGGCTCTTGTACCTTCTATTGGCTATCAGTGGCATTGGCCTTTTAAAGGGTTGGACTTCACCTTTGCATCGGCTATATAAGGGCTTGTAATCCACAGATCGTCTAGGGTTTGGACAAATTGGGGAGATATGTCCATTTTCTCCACACCTATAACATTCCACCTCTGATCTCTGACCACCGCCAAACTGTTGTCCTCTGTCACTTTGAGAGGGAAACCTCCTTGGACCAAAATTAGGACCAAACTCTCAAGGATTTGGTCCAATATCATGTGTTGTCATTTTGGATTCTAGCAAGTTGAATCTTGCATTTTCATCCTTCTGTCTTCGTTCATGCATCTCTTTCACAAAGCAAATATCCTCTGTATGGTTCTTCCGCAAATAGTAGGAATAGAAGGCTCCAGGAATGGTTGGTTTTCGGGTACATTCAGTGGCTAAATGTCTTGCTTGATGACACTTTTCGCACCATGTATTAGAGTGCATCACATCTCTTCCAGCTCCTGTAGGAGTGGATATATTGGCAGTATTCACCTTCAGCGTCTATAACTGCTTTGTAATCACATCTAGAAGCTCTTTCTTGATACTTGCGACTGAGTTAGATAAGTAGTCCTTTAGATTTTCACCTCCTGAAGTACTTCTAGTAGTGTTTTGGAAAGCGTCTGTAATTACTACATAAATTGGTTGGGTCGATCCAGAAGGTCCTCTGTTCTGACTTTGATTCAGAGCTTTTATTGAGACTTGGGGTTGTTGATTCCAGTTGGTAGGATTCCATTGTTATTGAGTCACCATTGGAGGAACTGTTTGAGGCCACTGTTGCTATGGTTGAACCATCATTTGAGACATTGTCATCTGTGGTGACCACAGTGGATTAGGTGCATTATATTGTGGCATTGTTTGCATCTGGGGATAGGGGTAGGAAATTGTCCCTGGGACTGCATTTGGTGGGTATACCATTCCTGGCATGGGAGGAGGTAAGACTCCTCTTCCTGGAGTCATTGACAGCCTTGCCTCAATTTCATCATACAATCTTGCACCTTCCACTGCAGCTTGTAGATTGACTGGTCTTCTCAATTCTACGAACTTGCGAACTTTTGATCGTAGGCCCCTGAGAAACACTCCTTTTTGGATTCCTTCATCCAAATGATGGTTGGTCCATCTCTTCAGGATGGATTCCATTCACGAGACATAAGCTTCTACTCTTTCTCCAGAGGACTAACTTAGGTTCATGAACTCCTCTCACATCTACTCTTCAAAACCTTTACGCCTGAATTTAGTGAGAAAGGCCAACTTCAGGTCGTCCCATATGCCAAAAGTTCCTGTTGCTTGTCTCTCATACTACTGAAACGCCGCGCCCTTGAAAGTGGCGAGGAATATTGCTAACCAATGCTTAGGGGTTCTGGCATTGTTAGCCACACATGCTACCATAAACTCTGCTACATGAAGATCAGGGTCTTCATTGTACTCTCCCTTAAAGACTGGCAATGGGACTACATTTGCTGGCCTATCATCAATATTTCCAAGATGAATTTGACTAGGAAGGGGACCTTGAGTCGCCATGGGGACTTCTGTAAAGAGTGCTTTTAAGGCATCAAAATAGGCTTCTGCTGCAAGCTCGTTCTCAGCTTTGATTTTTGCCTTCTCTCTTCTCACGTACCTCTGCACTCATTCTAACGCTTGCCTCTTTATTGCATCATTCATCAAGGGGTTGGCTTCAACCAATTGTTCTGGACTCAACAAGATAGTATCAGAGAGGGTTTCAGTCTTTGATGGATTCTCTGGCCAACATCTCCTCTACTTCCTTCGTTTCAACATCTCTGAATTCAACTTTCAAACCACTACAAAGGGGAATATATTCTGTTCTGAAAGTATCAAAACTTATTCTTCTTAGGATCGTTGTTGCGTCATTATAATAATGCCAGCTTCTGAGGGTTTCAACAGTGTATGTTGTGAAAAACACTCTATCTACCAACTTCCAGTGGGTTGCTAATTGGACAAACAGAAGATTGTTAGTGCACCATGCATCCCATGTATCTTGCTGTTGAGCATCCACAAACAAATTCCAACTCTTTTCCTTCTTGTTTTCGTGAACCTCTACAAACCAAGACTCCTAAAGCTTCTTCACAATCTCCCACTTGATGATGTCTGGAAACTTCTCAATGAATGCCAAATCCTCCATGAATGATCATTCTCTCTGTTTCTGCTCTTCAGTTTGTTCCCAAACAGTTTGCCACCAAGATGCAAGTTTCTGCTGCTTCAACAAGAAGAGGAAACAGTCCACCACATAGAGCATGCATCATGATGGTGATATGTTTCCGCCATTGTGAGATGAACTTCTTATGGAAAGTGGCTTTGATAATGAGAAATTCCAACTCTTCAGTGGAAGAAGGAACTTTGCAAACATCCATTGAATTCTCCTCTTCTTGACAATGCCATTTCCTTCATTTCCAGCCTCTTCTGGTGCTTGTTGATGGCAAGCTTCCCCGGCTGTGCACCAAAAATATGGAGCCCCAAGAGGAACACCAAGGAAAAGGGAATTCTCTTGCAAGAAAATCTATCTTGTAACATCAACAAGCTTTTATTTCATTCTTTTGATCATCAAAACAAAGAAAACAGCAATTCTTCACGTAGCATCATAGTAGATTTCTCCCACGAATTTGATAGAATCAACCATAATCTTCAACATCTTCATAGAATCCATCAATAGAACAAAGAACACAAAATAATACACCATATTTGAATGAAAATCAATCATATATTATTCATCTTCAATGGCTTCATAGTTCTCTCTCTCAATCTCTCACATATAGTTGCACTGTTTTGATAGAATTGACTATCTCTGGCTCTCTCTCTCTCTCTCTCTATCAATAGTACATCATATCCTCACTACAATGATCTCATAATAACCCTCAATAATCCTCCTTAGGTCATGGATGCACCTCCCAAGAGGTATGTCTGATATGAAGAGTCACCAGAGCCACTACAGTGTCTTTTCACAGCTCACTACTGTCACTATCACTTAGTCTTCTCTTCAGTCTTCAGGAACTGCTTCTTCCACTTGTTTTAGCTCTTTTGAACTTAGATTCATCATTTTCAAAGGTTAGAAAACTTTCACAAAGTCACACATATATTCTACAGAACACTTACAGAAGGTCTACAGAACAGTTACAATACAGTACTAGAGCAGCTACAGTACAGTTACAGTACAGTGACAGAGCAGAGACAGAGGCTCTACAGAGGGTTACAGAAGGTCATCAAAACCTCATAACTCGTACTCAAACCATTCCAAACTATCAAAAACTATTCAATAAACTTTCAAAAGATCTCAATCTTCATCAATCATCAATCCATGCTTCATACAGAAGGCAATCAGAACAAAACAGAAGCTATACAAAAGGTATACATAACCAATCAGAACCTATCAGAACATCACAGAGCTTCATATCTCCACTGAGAATCATCATGAACTTCCAAAACATAATCAATATAATCCAAAACACTCTCAAATACTTCCATTATCAACCATACATCACTCTAAATCCATCAAAAATCAATCATTCAGTCCTCAAAAACAACAAAAAATCAGTCAAAAATTCAGTCTTTTTCCACTCTCAATAGGAATGTAGCTCGAAGAAGCCTAGGAGAGAGTAGATGTACTTATTGCCAAGTGATATCTCATCACCAATGTAATGCACTTTGTAATCTTCTCTTGAAGTAATGAAAACCAATGTTTGTTGGATTTACGTGCAATGTAGTTTGTCATACATATCATTTAATATTGTTTTTTACTTGAATGTTATATTTATTTGTCGGATTTATATGCAACACAATTCGTATCCTAAATTTAATACGTAGTGCTTTATCGAGTTTGTGTGCAACATGTATTTGTTTGAATGCATGTAACGATAACTCAAAGATATAAATAAAATAAATAATAAGTGAATAAACAAAAATAAAACATGCCAAAAAATTTGTATTCATATTCATAACATTTTACATGGGATCCATTACAACCAAGGTTTTACAAAATCTCTTTGGAAGCTACATTCCATATATGTTTTAGGAGTACACCCTTACCATTCTTGATCTCTGCGAGGACTACCCTTCCATTGCCGGAAGAACCTCACTATTCGCAAATCCCTATTGGTGGCAGTGACTCTCCTTGCATGCACTGCTGCATAAATCGAGTCTCCGAACAAGTCAATGAGGTAAGCTTCGACGTCTTCATGTAGTGCAAGGAGGGCTTGGGTAGTCCACATCAATCGAGTTGTTACAAGTGCGTCCCATCTGGGAAGTGCCTCTTGCTGTTCTTAATCAGTATGCCGTTCATAATCTCCCGCACTAGCTTATGAAATGGAGCCTTTGGTATCGGGGAGGTGTGTGGTTATCTGGTAATGGTGGATCTCACGAAGAGCCAATGTGCCTAGCCTCCATCGATGCTTGCGATGCTGGCGTGGCGGTGGAGCTAGGGGAGGTGGCCTGTGCATGGGATTTCTAGGGGGTGTCTCCAGGCCGCTTGGTGCATGCCATGTCTTCTAGGAGAGAAAACTCAAAACTCAAAAGTGAAATGTGTAAAATGAAATGAAACTTTAAACTTATAGCCAACTTTTTAAAAAACTCTTAAACTTGAATTAATGTATCCATGCTTTGGAAAAATATGACCAGTGATCTGATTGACGTGAAATTTTACATGTGGACTCCTTTAGGACACATCAACTAGCCAAAAAAAAATTGGCCCCATCAGAAGCCTCTGGGATACCTTTTTGGAGGCTAGCATATGGGGCCCTGAATCTAGGGATTTAGGGGGACACCTTTCCGGAGGCTAGCATCTGGGGCCTTGAGACACCAGCCTCCGAAAAGGTGTCCCCCTGAATTTGATTCAGGGCCCCAAACGCTAGCCTCCGAAAAGGTGTCCCAAAGGCTTCTAATGGAGCCAATTTTTTAATATCCATGAGTTTTTATGATGCCTGTCATGTGGGTGAAGTTTTACCAGATATCGATTTATAAAATTGACGGCTCAATCATTTTTTGAAAATACATTAATTGGATTATACTTCATTGATAAAACAGAAAAACTCACCACCGAGTGTGCGCAACTGCATATTAAATGTGTTGTCAACCAAACTATGTGAAACATTGGAAACTTAAAAATTCACAAAAAATAAGCCATGGGTCAAATGGAATATCGTATATCAGATATAGTGTTGTCAAACTGCTAAATATAGTAAAGATATAGTGCATTGGCCCATGTACAACTGGTCACTGACATGTATGTGATTGCGCATTGAATTTATCCTCAATGAAACTACTTTCAAAATTGGAAATTTGAAAATATGCACAATGCAAATCATGGTCAAAATAGAATATCACATATCGGATTTGGCATTACGAAACCATGAAATACATGGTAGACAGTGCATCGCACCAAGTACAACTAGAGCTAGGCAAAATTTAGCTCCATTTTGCAAGCCACTGCTACCAAATACTTGAAGGTCTACTGGAAAGATAACCCAAAACTAAGCTCCTTACAATCTACAACCAAACCTAAGCTAAAAACATATATACAATTACAAGGTAGCTTCTCAAAGCATATTGTTGACATTAAGATTAAATGCATCCTTGTTGTTGTAGATCCTATAAATAAGAACCATATCTATGGGCTTAAATAGTGATACATCGGGCATGAATAGCTAAAAGTTGACAATCACTTGTAGATACAATTACAAGGTAGCTTCTCAAAGCATATTGTTGACATTAAGATTAAATGCATCCTTGTTGTTGTAGATCCTATAAATAAGAACCATATCTATGGGCTTAAATAGTGATACATCAGGCATGAATAGCTAAAAGTTGTAGATCCTATGAATAAGAACCATATCTACGGGCTTAAATAGTGATACATCGGGCATGAATAGCTAAAAGTTGACAATTACTCATTAGATCAATCAAGTAACTTTCAGTTGTTTCTTGGAGAGCAAGCAAGGCTTGGCTTGACCATTGCCCCACATTTCTTGCATGGTTCCTTGAAAAGAACTTGTGATGATGCCCTAACTGCAGATCTTGCAGTATTTCTCGCACCAACCTAGAGAATGGTGCCTTAGGAACAATCAAGTTGACACTCTTCTGGAATTTCCTTATCTCATGTAGCGCAGCTGTGCTTAGTCTCCATCTTGGCTTCTTATGTGTTGGAGGACGTGTATTACTAGCTCGAGCAGTAGTGGGAGGTGGGGCAACTAGAGCATGTGGACTACCATTTCTAGACAATGGCAAACCATCATTATTGACCACACTAGGGCCACCATTATTGGCCACAGCAGTGCCACCGTTATTAGCTGCAGTAGGGCCACCGTTGTCGGCCATCAAGGGACCTTTCTCACTCAAAGTATGCTTAGTAGGTTCAGAAGAGTGTTAAGCTCTTGCAGGCACCTTCTTGATAGAAAGCTTGGAACGTGCCATGGTTGTGATGATGAAGGATAGAAAAGTGGAGGGTTGAGTGAAGAGTAATGGGAAAAAATGAAAGCAGAGACTTGCCTTAAATACAAAACTTTTAAACTTATTATGGTGTAAATGAACTTTGAAATTATCATTTCATTTCATTTATCCACCCCATCCTTGCCTCTCTGTGTCTCCTACCACCCCCCTCGTGCCCCTCTCTCTCTAGGCTAGTGAATGTTCCAAGGTTTGGAATTTTCATATCTTTGTCTTAGGATTTTGAAATCGACTTTTCATAATTAAAAAACATAGTTTGAAATTGACTTTGAAAAACATAGTGAAAAACCTTCGAAATTTTAAACAAAATTTGCAAGACATCTCATGTTAAAGATATAAGTATTGATGTGTCATATTCTTAGTATCTTTGCTCTCTCGTGGACTCTAAATGCATCAAAAGTATCATCTTTATCTAGGTCTCCATTTCTTGCTCTCTCTCTCTCTCTTGGGTTGCCAACCATTCTACGTGGTGTTGTCTAGCTGTGTTGTTTTCATATATTACTTTTCTCACTTTATATATTGCCCTACTTCTAAATTCTACTTGAGAGGTTTTGGACTTCTTTTCTTTTTCCTTGTATCGTATCTCTAATCTCCTATACCACCATTGTAATAATTGCCTCATAGAATTGAATTCATTGATGTCACCTCCATGATCAGTTGCCAGTGAGATCGTTCCATGCCTTGAGTTGACCACACTGCCAAACTTCCTTGATTTGCAAAGTATGGATCATGTGCTTCAAGTATATGCTACACAAGAAGAGAGACTAGAAACACAAACTAATTCGAAATGATGATTTTTTTTGTAATGGTGACAATACTAACCATGTAGTGTGTTATGTTGTTTGTAGTCCATGCCTCCACCATGGACTTACAAATTTTAGCAATTGTCTCTTTAAATGTATTGGCATCATCCCTAAACCTCAACTTTTGTAAGAGAGCTACTAATCTATCTAGGTGTATCCACACTTCTGCCTTCGCAATCCTCGTTCGTCCCCCATTGCTCCAATCCAAAACAGCAAGGTGTAACTTTTTCCATGCTTCATACTTCTCTGGTTGTTTTACAAGTATATTGCCTTCCTCATCTTGAGGTGGAGATAAAAACTTCCTAGCCTTGGGTTCGCCAAAGCATGGTTTACAAGGGATATTTCCACTCTTGCTTGATTTTTTCTCATCCTTTTTTATTTCTACTTGGTCCCCATGCAATCCAACTTTAGAGAGGACTTGTTCTACCTTCTTGCATGTAGCATCAACTTCTGACACGGGCTACATCTTGTATGCAAAAAATATATATTCATATACTAGCTTCTCAATTATTCTAACCAAACAATGCAATGTGCAAAAGTGAACTCTTGTTAGTGGTATTTCCAAAATAGGGTGCCAATTTGGATCCACTGGAACTAGCATTCCATTTCTCATGACTTTTTGATCATGTGTTGGAGCGTGTTATTATCCTACCTTGGCAAGCCATTCTTTCTTTCAATTTTTCCCTTTCTTTGTAGTTTGTATGTAGTATATGCACAAAAATTTTGCATTCGTTGCATTTGATAAACCAAACATACACTTCAATGTTTTTAAATCATTATGTAAGATGACATTCAACTTGATAATCCCCATACCCCTCAATGTGTAACATTGCTCCATTATTTTGCTATTGAATAACACTGGGTATGTTAGTGAGGTTAAAAAAACCTTTAAGTACTTCATGGTTCTCCCTTAGTACTTCAAATGTTGCAAGCCACCATGTTTCATTCTCTGATTGTACACTGAAGTATAAAGGATGGTTTTCATCGATGTTGGGATCCAATTCTCAATTCATAAGTGTTATACTCACACGTTCAAGTTTTTGCCCCTTAATAATCGCACTCTCATCAAGTTTGAGGACAAAGCTTGCCTCTACATTCTTCCATAAACATATTGTAGAACTTGACCATAGCAATCTGAACCCTACATATATCCAATACAAAGTTGTTGGATGCATTCAATGCAAATGCAACTTCTTTGGAACCATACTTCAATATATGTGTATTTTCCAGATGCGTTGGCTCACCAATTAGTTCTAAAACTTTCTCATTTAATTATTTTCAAGCCTTCTTCATGTGAAATGGTTTTGGTAGAGTCATCACTTGCTTAGTCTTGAAGACTTGCTTAAAACATGTATCCAATTGTTGATAGAGCATACTATATGACTTAGAACTCATTTCTACATTGTCACATAATCCCTAAGCATTTGTAACAGTAAACAAGTTGCTCACATCCCTGAGATGTTCACTTGCAACACCATCTACAATGTCCCTGAATTTGCAATTTTACAATGCATTTTTTACCATATCCTTGCTTAGGACTTTGGCAATAGTATCATTATCTGCATGAGGGAACATATTTCTCATTGTAATAGATTATTGTCCACTTCCTTTGGTTAATTGGTGAATTTGTTTAACTAATCGAATACGCTGACATGCTTCTTTGGTTTTTGAAGTGGGCCCAATCTCCAAAGTTTTTGTGAGCTTCCTCTTTATGTTTCTATTCTCCTTCTCCAAGTCCATAACTTTAGACTGTAACTCCATATTCTGCACGTGTGTAGCATGCATAGCATCTTCAATGACATGCATTGCTTGTTGTAGGCTATGGTTCTCCCTATCCTTCTCAGTCAATAATCTATCATTTTCCATCAAAGACTGTATATTTCCTTGTAATCTTGTCTCCATATTTGTCAAGGCTTGATGAACCCTTGTTAATCCTTGTGTGTGACAAGTCTCCATGTGTATCCATACAATCCTTCATTGCCTTCACAAACAAACTTTACAAATGATGTAAGCCCTTTAAATTGTAGTGGCCTTTGAGTGACTAGATAGGATGGATAAATGCACCCATCAATCCAAAGATCCACATTTTTTTTCCATGCATTTCTTTATTGTTGCATCATGTATCTTATTGCATCATCCCTTTCCACAATTCTTTTGAATATTGGTGCATATTCATCCTCCAATTGAAAGTGAATATCTCTCTTTCTCTTGGTACGTCGTCTTGCACATGCATCCTGCAAAGAAAAATATATGCCAATTTTAACTTGGATTAACATTCAAATCACACAATTACACCCCTTTGATTCACTATATCTGTATTCTTTTTTACCCACTTGGATCTTGTCTCTTTCTCTTGATTTCAGTCATGATAGACCCTAATCAACCCCTAATCAGCCTGTAATCTTAGTTTTTAATCTACCTCTAATTAGCATCAAATCTTATCTTTTGTTCTATCCAAAATATATATATATATATATATATATATATATATATATATATATATATATATATATATATATATATATATATATATATATATATATATATATATATATCTCACTCTCTCTCTCCAAGAATTGATTAAAGATATTTAAACACATTTATACAGAAGCTTGGCTAGTGGAGAACAATAACATCATCTTATCTTCTGCCCTAATTTACTCTCTGTCACTCTATCACTTATTTTATTAGTTCATATCACACAATCCTCTCTCTTTCCCTCCCTTCTCCCTCCCTCTCTCTCACTCACTCACTCACTCTCTCTTTCTCTCTCTCTATGAATTGATGCTTAAGGATTAAACAACAACTGTAAAGAATAATAACATCACAGAGATTTAAAAAATAAAGATACCTCCATTATCACTTGATTGCTTATAGTATAGACTATTGAAGAGAAAGATATCTTATAGCATAGTACTGAAGTGGGATATTGCTTGTAGCAGGGTAAAGAGTATTGTAGATAGATATTATTTAAATTCAGCAAATGGTATCAAAACCACTCCTAAGATTGCTTATAGTAGGGTAGAGAGTATTGTAGATAGTACTGAGTGCTACTTCAGAAGAATTCATATGCAAGAAACCATATTCTAGAGGGAAGGAGAAGAGTACACAAAATTTAGGACAAAACTAGAGCTTTGAGAGGGAATGAAAAAATGCCCAAAAATGGGCATATACTTGTCTAAAAAATATAAAAATTTCAAGGAAACTCTAAAGTCAAAAAGGTGTCTCTGGGTAAAAAAATAATATTAAAATATGATGTGTATGTCAATTTATATTATTTTTTAACTTTCACCCTTTTAAGAAGCGAGAATGAGAATGATTCTAATATATTATCATGTTGAAAAGTCATGAGGGCATTAAAGAGTCGTATATTAGTGATTGGCTTTGTTTTTAGAGAAAATAGAATTGTATTTTTTTAGTTATGAGGATTTTGAGAAAAAGTGACCTTATCCTATAGTTTGGGAATAAAATAATAGATAAAGAGTACCAGACTTGGCACCTTGTGCTAGAACAAGATTCCCATGGGTAAACTTCCATGAGGAATCACCAAAACATAATAGGAGTGGAATTAGTCTCAATGAGGGGTGACATGAAATGAAGCCCCTGAATCAATTAGCCAACACTAAGCATAGGTAGACGAGGCATCAATCAATTGTGAAACATCAAAAGAAGAAGACGTAAGTATGTAGTCTTCATCAGAATCAATTTGCATGGCATTAATATCTTCAATCTTAATACTGGACAATGCTACAATCATCATTCTTTTCCTATACTTTACCCTTTTCCTTTACCTTATGCTTACCATCACACATTTTATGGTATTGTGGCTAAATATAACCCTACTTACTATAATAGTGACAAGTCAATGCAGACTTACAATGAGACGAGACTTATTGTTGTGAGACTATCCACATAACTAAGAACGAGACTTCTAAGAGTCTCTCCCACAGTGGTCATTATTACTCCTACCATTATTGCCTCTAGCTATCAAAGCATGAGAGGTGTAGAAAGCATCTACATTCTTTCCGTTAACCTCTTCATTTAAGAGTGCACCCTCTACCTCCTGCAATTTTAGCCCATGAACAAAGCATATTTGCACCCATAACAATATGAAATGTATCCCATGACTCATGCAATATAACCATCAAGAACAATGGAGAAAGATTGTCCATAAATTCAATCCCCTGCAAAGACAAGCGGCTGAAAATAGAATGAAACTCATTTAAGTAGGCAGACATGAAAGTTCCCTCCTTCATATGAAGGTCCATGAGTTGCTTTAGCCAATACATTTGAGAGGTAGAGCTTTGCTTATCATAAACATTATGAATCTTATCCCATAACTACTAGGCAGTTTGGTCGTCAAAGATAACATTATAGCAGACGTGCTTAGAGAGGGACAACATGATTGTAGATTTATATAACTCATCTAGTTTAGCCCAATACTCTACATCAGTGCATTCAGGCTTGATACCCTCATGTCTTAATGGCTTAATATGCAATTTTTGCATTAGAACTTGCCCAATTTGTGCCTTCCAATAGTTGTAGTTGGTGCCATCCAACTTGTAAATGTTGAAGATAACACTATCATTCGATCCTCCAGCCACAATGGAGTAAATGAAAGCACGGTTCAACAAATGCGCTATTGTAATGATAGCAAAACATCCCCAAAATCACAACCAAATTAAGGGCTAAGCAAGAGGAATTGCCAAAATAGTGAGTTGCCCGCAAACTGTAATCAAGTAATTGTCAAATCCAAGTGACTGCCCTAAGATAGAATGTATAAAACTAAAATGATAGGCTAATGTAATAACTATAGAAGTATGCCAATAACTAATTGTGAGAAACCAAGCAAGACAAAAAACAACTGGCATTGAATAGTGCCACAATTGCAATGTGTCAGTAACCATACATGCAATAGGCATAAACATCATCAGGAGATCTCAGGGTAAAGAGAAGAGAACTGCCAAATGCATAACTCACTAAGCAATATTCAATACATAACCCAAAAGCTTATAAATATCACTAGCAACACATTGACATCAGATATAAGTGTTAGGTTCAAAGTAAGTGATCAAATCAGCCCATAGTAGTGTAACTGCCTCTCCAATACATATCATGAGAGCATGTACATGAAGTAAGTGTCCCATGGTCTCGGTGAAAGTAAGCTCAAGCTCAACAAAAATATCCAAAGCTCTATGTAATACCAAAATGTCAAGAAATATCCCTTTGGAACAAAGAGTGAATATTAGATGAGTAGATGAAGCTCAATACATCAAAGGTGTAGCATCCAAGCATCGAAGATAAATGTGACATACATCCACGAGCATGAGACCCAATATCTTGTTCAAGTTCTTATTGTGACATCCAAATGAGAATCCAATAGCACATAACCACAATCAAGGTCAATATAATAGAGCCCAAACCTTAGCTCAAAAGCATACCATAGCATATTGGGAAGTATACATAACAACAAAGTAGCCATACATCCACTGAGTATCTCATAAAGCATCAATGCACATTAGGCATAAACTATCTCTCTGATAAAAGCTTACTGTCCAATAGTAAACCAATAGCGATATGAAAATAAAAAATGAGTTAATGCAAGCTCAATCCAACCTCAAAAGCATTCCAATACATTAATGCTAGCAAATGGCCATCATAACCAAGTGCCAGAGCATCACTAAAGCATGATAAATTGAGTGATTGACTATCTAGAGTATAACCAACAATGAAATATCTTGCTAATACTAAAATATGGAAACTCAAATTAGCTCGAGTACCTTACTACATCACCATAGTGTCCTCCAAGCATCCAATAATCATCCATGCATTAGTACAACATCCCAAGAGCATCAAATAAGTAGTAGATGATCAGGTGTGATTGTTGTTCTTGAAGTATACAGCATACCTATAGCAAACTAGAGAACGATGGTTGATGCTTATATTGCTGAAAATGAAGCTCAAACAAGAGCTAAAGAGTCTAAAGAGATGCCAAATAGGTTGCTCAATCACTAGAGTAAGTACTGGAGATGTGAGCTTGTTGTGATCTAGGGAGTAGATGCCAGGAAAAATGGCTCAAATTCAGCATTGATGACTGCTGTCCAATGTTGACATGTGGCTTATGGAGCACTTGCTAATGCTCAAGAAGTCCCTTGGAAGGTCTTCAATATGCCTAGAGCAAGACTTGATAAGTTGGCAGAAGTGGGTAGCAATGGTTACCTCTTTAAACTGAAGCTATGGCTGCCATTGAAAAACCCAAGCTATAGAGATTCAAAATTGAGCTAAAGAAGAATGTTGAGGAAGCTCTTGAGTGCAAGGCCTCTAATACTAGTCCAAAGGGAGAAGCCCTGAGTGGAAGCACACGAAGGAAAGTGGAGCTATGGTGGAAGAAGTAAGAGAGCAAGAGCAAGAGAGGTATAAGATTTGGGAACATCACAATGTGTGACTAACCCTCCCTTATCCAAATGTCACTAAAAGAATAAAGAATGAAGTGTTAGTGATGGGTGCTCGCCACCACAAAATTCAACACAACTATTCAATCAATCCAACTAGTGACATGATGCCTTATAAGAGACCGTGATGAGAGATGAAAATTTAAAGATCACCTTTTGACATGGGGGTATCATGCTCCGTAAGGCCCTCAAGCATAAGCATTGTTGTGCCCTTGCAATTCACTCTATTCTCATATATCCCCACCCTTGCCTCTTCCATAGGCTTTGATAGTCTTTGATGCATCTTAGGCTAGGTTCAGATGAGAGGTAGTAGAGATATATCCAAGGGGCATACTTTTGATGTGGCATCCTCCAAGTGGTTGGGACCTCCCTCCTCTTTCCTTTGGACCCACTCTCTTTCTACTGATCCCCCCCCTCAAGAAGAGCCCTGGCACAAAGAAAAATCTCTCTTACCTTCATGTAGCACACTCAATCTCTCCGGCTTCACCGTTCACACAAAAGAGGTGAAAGGCTAGTCATGGTTTGCATTGCCGTCGCCTCCATTTGAGCCCAACCTTAGCCACCTTCACATAAGGAGATGCTCACCAACCCCTGCTTCTTGCATAGGCTTTGATGCACTCTCAAGAAACCCTATTTGCTTATAGGAAAGCTTTCAAGCATATACTAGGGAAACGCTTTTAGAAGAATAAGAGTTTTACATGCATATACATTGCACTTTCAACGTTTATAAACTATTACAAGATTAGAAATGCACATCCACTGCACATTCTTTGTACCTTTTCTTTAATAACCCTAGCAACAGTTAGCAACCACTTGACTATAGTGACCCTTGCCTCCATTTAAGTAGGTTTTAGCTCTAAGCTTAGCAATATTATTAGCCCAAGAACTTCTAGTTTATAAAACTATTGCAATATGACAAATTGTTCATGAACTTAATCAGTTATGATCCTCTTGCAACATCAGAGATAGTGGACTCCCTATAACACTCCTTACATCTAATGGTATTCATTACTAGGCCTAGTAACACTTCCAATAGAAACAATTATCGCATGTAGAGTTGTAAGATTGCCAACATGTTGCAACATTCCTTATACAAATGTCTTGCAACCATCCTCTTTTGCATAAAAAGTTTCATTGTGTTACCCCTGAACTGAACGAAACCCCTTGTTATGCATGGTGGCCCTTGCTCTCTGTAGTGTTACTAGCAGTGAAATAGACATTCCCATCCATGACTTGCGACTTGAGACTTATCAATACAATAGGCAGTAGCCCAACACAGAGTTCCCCATGCTTGGCGGGCTTAAGAATGCATCTTGTTCTCCATCATTTCTGACCCACAATGTCACATGCAAGTAGTTATAGTGACAAGGTTATACTAAGCCGTTTGCCTCGTCCGAATCCACCCTGATTGTTAAATTTAGTTCGGGCGGCCATAACTTTGGGTCACCTCAGCACGAACACCGTCTTGGGTCCGCGCGCGACATGGGAACCACTGAGATTTTTTTCTGTGATTCTGAATCCTCTATTATGACAAGAAAGATACACAATGAGAAGACTCATGAGTCATACGGGCCCCAGAGAATTTTCTTTTATTTTATCGTTTGAATGCTTGACTCCGTGTGAATCTCACAAGTGGGGGGTGGCCCTGCGATGGAGACCGTCTTCCTCCATGGATGCAGCCGCGGCGAGGGGCTTGACCCACCTTCTCCTTTCCACGAATTTCAACAAAGCAGTTGGATTTCTTCCCGTCATGATGGATTGCCGAAGCTGGGAATCTATTCTGCTGCACCGGCCTCGGTCACTGTACCTGCAATCTCGAACGCATGGCGTGCTAGTTTCTAACACGGAGGTCCTCTTTGGCTTTTGACCGAGCAATGTTCAAGCCTGAGGCTTCAATGGCTGGTCAGGCAAGGGTAAAAGCACAAAAGGAGAGAGGACTTCATCTCGGGACTTCATTGTCAGCTGGGGGTTTGATCTTCGAATCAAGTCTCGAGATAGCAGGAATGTAAAACCTAGGATAGTCAGAAGAAGAAATTTTTACTCAAAGATTGGGGTTTTGATCACTGAATCAAGCCTGAGGGCAGCAAGAATGTGAAACCTAGAAGAGTCAGAAGAAGAATCTTTTAATCAAAAGCAGGGGTTTCTTGATTCAGATGACAGCAGGAGTTGAGACCTAGAAGAGTAAGGAGATTCTTTCGATTAAAGAGAGTGGAAGAAGTGAGAAGGACAAGTAAGAGATCACTCAGAAAGACAGGAGAAAGAAAACACTCAGAAATATCAGAGAAATACCACATTCTCAAAGACCTCAGAAAGTGTGCATGTCGAAGATAAGGCGCACCTCGCTTTCCCTGTCACCCTCACCAGAAGGGAAGGGTAAAGCATCAAGCAGATCTGTTGTGACCGTCAAAGTGGTAAACAGCTCTGGTAAGTCTGGGGATCTGAGCGAAGACAAGCTCCTCCCTGGAGATATAGTTGAACAGGTGCTTGTTGCATCAGATGACTTGCACTTAAGTGCACCATTCGCAGGTGGTAAAGCCGGCCTTCAGCGGGAGCTTCGCCGGCTGCACAGTGCAGGACAAACTCTTCTAGGCATCAAAGTTAGGAGAGGACCACAGAGGATGGTCACCATGAGAGCCTTAATTGTGCTGGAGGATTCAACAATGCTGAAGAAGAAACAATATGCTTTGAGATCACTTACTGACCCAAGCCATGTGGTGATCTTTGTGGATTCGAGTGAGGAAGAGTGCTTGGCTCTGGAAGGCATGTCTCTCATGCTTTACGAGCCTGCCTGTATAGTGAGCAGCACTCCATAGCCTCTTTTTTCATTTTAAGGACACATGAGTCTGTACATCACATGTTTGTTTTTCCTGCCTTATCATTTTTACTGCAATCATGTCATACACACTGTTCATGCTCAAAGGGGACATTGCCTTGTGTTACTTTCTAGGATTCTGACCCTGTACAATCTTTTATGTTTTTTTGTTGAATCTAATTGCAGAGCTGTGGTGTGCACGTCTAGCATCACATTTGGCAGTCACACAGTTGTCAGAGATATCGGTTTCTTATCAGTGGGAGGAGAAGATGAAGCAAGTTCATCCTGGGGGAGTTGGCATGATCTACTCTATGTTGGTTGTTCCTTATGCACCTGAGACTTCTGGTTTACCTCAGTACAATAATTTGGAGGACACAGTTGCACGAGCCATGGCATGGTTATGGGCTTCCCAAATTTCGGGAGTACCTATAAATTTTCTTAACATCCAGACAGAGCCACTACTCACAAAGGTCCACCATCATTATGATTTCAAGATGCCTGTTTAATGCTCTCAGTCAATGTGCATTATGTGAGTACTGTGTGCAGACTAGCAAAAACCTCCACATATTCTCTAGGTGACTTATGAGATTGTTGTAGCAGGTGTCTGGGCAAGAAGCGTCAAGCAGGAGTGTGAGTGCAAGCTCAAGTGGAAACCTAGCAAGCATAGTGAATGCTGGCATCTATGGCTTTGAGGACTATCATGGCATTGATATAGGTGTTGTGAGGGCTGTGAGAGTGTGGTACGTGCCAAACTTTGCAGAAGTTTCTATAACATTAATGCCTGAAAAAGATGAGACTCGGTTGGGGGTGGGCATCAGCAGAACAGAGGAGGTAAAGTTTTCAATTCTCACTTTAAAAAGGTGTTTGATGTCTTCACTTAAGCATGTTCTGATAAACTTGGCAAAAAATAGGGTTTCTGTCATGTGTCCATGGTGGAAGAAGGGACTTGTGCGGACCGTGCTGGGCTGCGGGACCTCCTAATGGCAGCCCAGGCCTCACAGAAGCTGCTAGTGGTTGCACGTCTAGCAGGCGAGAAGGTAACACCATGGCTCATCTCATCAGCTGGGCAAATCCACTGCTTCGACACATCCTCCATCAGCCACAAGCTCTTGGCATATCGAGTTGCTCGCCATCCTGTACACCTCCACCTCATGGCTTTGGAGAGTGCCATCGCATCTGCCCTTGAATCTTCTCAGGAGTTTGAAGGCATGACCGCTCTGTCATCTGAAGAGTCTGATCATGGTTCTGGTCTTCTCTCCGAGTGGAGTGGCAGCACAAAAGTTCTTTGAGGAAAGTTAATCACAAAGGCATTACTAAGTTCAGTCAAGATTCATAGTGTCCTGCCCATTACTATTGTATACATAAATTATAAGGATGTGAATTCCTAGCTAAGCAGGATCCACTGTCTTGCAAGTTGATTGTATTCTGTAACATAGGATGTTACAATGGAAGTGTGTTCTGAGCATAAAAATTTGTCGTCTTTGCTAAGATTACATGGATGCTGATGTTTGGGATTAAGGGATTATAATTATTCTTATCTGAAAGTGCAGAGCAATATTGCAAATTGTCTCATGCACCGCTACATGGATAGCATTTTCATTTATATAAAGTAGCTCGACATAGTGACTGTTAGTTCTCTTTTTAATCAGCAAGCATGCTCTACTGACACCATGCACTTCCGTTCAGAGTACTGACTACTGTGCAAAATGATAGGCTGGTGGACTCATCAAAATGGTGATATGAAGGATTGTAATGTACATAAGAAGGTTGAATTGCGGTCTTAGGGGGTTTTCCGCTTGTTAAACAGCTTGTTTGAAGTTTTGTTTGCTCACAATTACCCATTTAATTATGCTTGCAAACAAAAGATATGGATTATCAAAGCTTTGAATGAAGAGATACTTTCTGTCATACAAATTAATCAGCAAGCATGATTTACTGACACCATGCATCTCCATTCAGAGTACTGACTACTGTGCAAAATGATAGGCTGGTGGACCCATCAAAATTGTGATATGGAGTAGGATTGTAATGTACATAAGAAGGTTGGATTGCCCTTTTTTGGGGCGCTTATTTGGAGTTTTTGTTTGCTTATTATTACCCCTTTGATTATGCTTGCAAACAAAAGATATTGACTATATTAAAGCTTTGAATGAAATGAGACTGTTTGTTATACAAATTGAGTCTCATTTTAATGCTACCTTCATTGTGAAGGCTTACTGGTGTGGGTACATGGAGAGAGGAATGAGCCCAGTTACCCGGTACTAATGGGGTAGTGATCTCCTTTAATAGAGTGGTTTTTGAATGTATCTGTTTGCAGACCAATCAAACATCTCCATATCAGAGGTATCACGGCAAAGTGACCTTTATAATATATTTCCTTAGTAGCCTTAGCTTCATGAGATAATAAAAAAGGCAGCACCCATAAACAAATTATGAGCCCTCATGTGTGCAGTGTTTCAAAGAGTCACTCTCACCATTTACAGTGGCAGCTATTGAGAAAGTATAGAAACACACTTCAAACACATGATGATGACAGTGCTAACATTTCTCATGTTGGTGGGCTGTGAAAGGCTAATTGGCAAGGTCCTACCAAGGGACCTAGTGCCCTTTTATCTTCTATCATGAGTTTGTTCTTGCCTAGTCAAAAGTTTAAATATTTGTATCTTTTTACTTTTTTTGCCAATCTCATAAAGCAAATGTTAATGCATATCTTTGAGTGTCCATCATCTTACTTGTGCAAGTACATGGACCTAAAATGGCCATTAAGTCAAGACTTCCAACTATACCCTCATGTAGCATACCTTTTAGAATTATTTTTTGATTAAAGTGGCTAAAAGTAGAGGTATAGATTCGTTAAAAAAAAAAAAAGGTATCATACTACCTTGGATAAACCAATTACTTGGACATGGTTGGATCATCTCAATTGCAAAAAGCTATTCAAACTCCCTATAAACTTGATCATTAGACTTGTTGATTGTCATGTTGATTATGATATTTACTCTATGGGCACAAGCAATTAGTATTATGTGTAATCTAAGGTGCATGTGCATGCATTCTAGTTTGAAAGTCTACTTGAACCGGACCAATAGTAGGTTGATGGGCTTCTTCTAATATGGACTAGTCATGGTTAGAGATAACTTTCGGTACTATGATTTTGGTATCTTCCTATAGTAATGGAGGATCATTTGCGATTAGAGTCATAGGTTGTGTATCGTTGAAGGATTTTTTAATAGATCATTATGGAATGAATTTGCCAATGAGGAGGAATGCCCAATTTGAATGCTTTGTCATTGATGTTGTTTACTATATGAAATGGCTTGTAATATATTGGATTTATTTAATTTTAGGATACCTTTTAATGGAATTTAATCTCATATTTTCAATACAAAGCCAAAAACATTTTTCTTGAATGTAGTAGCCTTCCATCTCTTGTTGGCACAAGTCACATATCTTAATTGAGATTGTTTTATCATGTAAAGCATTTCTTTTAAAATTTTAATATGGTTACTAGCTAAAGCATGAATTGCTAGGATATCAATTGTGAAGAACTTGCCATAGACAATTTCATAGGATACTTTACCAATACTTGAATGAGGAGTGTTATTGTAGGAAAACTATAAGATAGAGAGATTTTGATGCCAATGATTTGGATGATCGATAGTGTAAGATCTAAGAAGGTCAAGGATAATGCTATTAGTTGTTTAAGTTTGGGCATTACCTTGAAAATTGGGTGAAATCCATCTTAGAACTTAGGGTTCTCAAACAATGCTACCCAAAAGTTGTCACCATCACAGTAAAAAGAAATGAGTTTTAAAAATTGATGATGCGAGAATTGTATTAGTGAACTACTTAGCAACTTGAGGTGGTGTGGTCAACATCTATTTGGAGAGAACAAAATAAAATTGTTTACTATACATTTATATGTTATAATCCAGATCATGTCATATAGTATATTTAGTAGGTAAATTAGTAATGAAGTCCACATAATTTGTTCTCATGGGTCATTAGGTACAAATAGTGATAGTAGTAGACCATAGAACTTACCATGATGATGTTTAATCTTTTGATGAACAAAACACTAAAAATGAACTTAGTAATTTCATACTTTTATTAATGGCAAGCTCAATTACCTTCTAAGAATAGGATCTCACTTGCTTATACTCATCACCCAAGCTATAGATTTGGTTCCTTGAGAGGTGATGTTGGTGCACTCGGAAGAAATATTTGCACATGGTGTCCCCTTGGTACCCTAAAATTGGTAAGGTATGGAAAGAGAGCTCTATCCTCTTATCTTGTACATTCACTAGAGCTACTTGTGCCTACAACTTCCATACATGGAGGGTGTAGTCATTTGGGATTTGTACAACAACATTGGATGGCCACCAAACTATTTTTAAAAATGCAATCAAGTTGCTGCCCTAGTGGTAAGCCCCTTATTTTATTAACTTGCAAACCCAAGTTCAAATCTCACAATCTTTAGACATGAGGTAAACAAATTGTCACCCCTTTGTTATTGCAACACCTAGTTTATGATAAAGAATGCATGATAGTTTTGTTACATAAGAAATAATAATACCTTGACCCTTTGTTGCATGCTTGTAAAAATGTTCAGAAGTGCCTTTTCATGTTCACATTTTTTGCCGTAGTCATGGATGGAAAATTGAATGTGTACTATGTGATTGCATTTGGGCCCACCATAGTACAAGGTGGGGCTAACTTGTCGGGCAAACTCCATTAATAACCTACAAGTCTAATGCTTTAACCATCTAGACATATGTGACACATGTATAAAAATAATAATTCAATAAGATAAACAAGGATCTCTATAGCCATCTTAGCTAGCACCTGTATGTGAACCAAGCCTTATTTCTATATCTCATCAATTTTAGCAACCCTAAAAAGTGGGGCATTTTCATGAGAACCAAAAGAGCTTTTTGTAACTTGTGGAGGAAAAGCGTATGATTGCATAGAAGAGGAGCTTCTCCTAGTAGTATGACCTCTGGGGGAAAGCCTTTGCTTTGCAACTACCACTCCAGGGAGATGAAAAGTAGCTCAAAGCAAGGGAGATGAAGAACCATCTACGAATATGAAGAAGGCATATGCCACGAGTAGCCAAAATTTGAGTGGCAGGTCCAGTTTTTTCTATAGATCACCAAGTACTCAATGCAACTAGAGTGGTGACTATCCCCTCTTGAACATCTTTGTTGTCTCTCATTGTAACTAAGGTTGGTGCGCTTAGAGAGGGGGAGGTAGAGGTAGGGGATGATTGCAATAGTAGGCACACATTATTGGGGATGAGAGAGAGAGAGAGAGAGAGAGAGAGAGAGAGAGAGAGAGAGAGAGAGAGAGAGAGAGAGAGAGAGAGAGAGAGAGAGAGAGAGAGAGAGAGAGAGAGAGAGAGAGAGAGAGAGAGAGAGAGAGAGAGAGAGAGAGAGAGAGAGAATAAAGAAAGTTGTATTAAGGTTCTGTGCTTCAAAGGCACATAGGACAAAGAGACACACATTAAAATTTTAGTTACATTCTACTTTGGGGTGCCATTGGCATAAATAAAAGAAAATCCAATTGGTAACACTAGACTAATACATCACAAGCCTACATCGACACAATGCTTAGGGTCTGTAAACTCCTTTATAATAGCTTTTTTTCCTTGATAGAGTTTCCATTTGCCCTCTTTCCTAGTCACGTTCATCTTGGTGGTTTCATCTGGTCTTACTTTGAGCTGTGATGGTGTAAGTTCATTTATGGACCACATTTTGGTTCTCTTGAAATATTTTCATTGCTTTGATGCTTCAACTCTTTGTGGTACATCTCCAAACTCCAAAGTTGATTATTCCCTTACTTGATGATACTCCATGGTGGCATCCAATCAAACCCTTTGTCCTCTAATATTGCCCTAGTTTGATCTCTAGCTTATATGACTTTGAACATGCTTGGTTGTCCTTATTATTTAGTTCCTCTTGTGTTTCTTCAATGTATTTTTTAGGGAGGCATCTTAGACATGCATGGGATGCAATCTTGTTTTGTAATGTAGTTTCATTGATGACTAGTTGAAAAGATAGTGTCGTTGGTTATACCTCAATTATTTACTTGTCTGCTTGTTTTGATTCCTTCTACCCCTTCTCTTAAACTTTGGTTGAAATTTTGTTGACTTAATCTTGAATATTCCTATTAGTTTTAGCCACCTCCATTGCCAAATTTTCCCTAGGTTCTCCTAAGTGCATAAGCACTTTGGCAAGTGAGTCCTTCAAGACCACATTCTCTGCTTCCAAGTTACAAACTCGTTGACATAGTTGTTTCTCCCATGCATGTGGGCTTGGTCTTCATGTTGGCTTGGGTTGTGTTTCTAGGACCATTGGAGTCTTTGGGTATATCTCACTATTAAGGAAAAAGATCAAGTCTAGAACCATAGGGGGAGGGGATGGAAAAGGTTGGAAAAACTTCTTATGTTTTTGAATAGATCTTTATGTGAGGGGAAGATAGATTGTGACAAAAAAAAAGTAAAAATGTGGAAATGTTAGAGAAGTAGATATGTTCAAGAGAGAGAGAGAGAGAGAGAGAGAGAGAGAGAGAGAGAGAGAGAGAGAGAGAGAGAGAGAGAGAGAGAGAGAGAGAGAGAGAGAGAGAGAGAGAGAGAGAGAGAGAGAGAGAGAGAGAGAGAGAGAGAGAGAGAGAGAGAGAGAGAGAGAGAGAGAGAGAGTTGTATTAATGTCCTTTTAGATGTCTGAAAGGCATATAGGACCACAAAGATACAAAAATCAAAGTTCTTAATTACAATCCACTTCAAGAAGCCAATGGCATACCCATGTCAAGGTGCCATTAGTACAAAAAAGAAAACTAATTAACACCATCAAAGGGGCATGGAGTGCAAAGGAAGCTAAATACTGCCCAATATGTTGAAGGCCAATGATAAATTGGAAGTTAATAATGAGCATAAATACATAAAATAGAGAAATAATATTTTGAATTGTATACCAAATTGGAAGGTAGAATAGGACAAATGACTTTCATTTGTCCACCCATTTTCTCCTATGACTTTGATGGTGATTTGGATCAATCTTGGATAAATAACACCCATATATATATATATGAGCACTAATATCATTGGATATGTTGGATCCACTTTCCTAAAATTTGTCCAATTTGAGATTTGATGTCCCATTAAGGGCTTGCCTAATATGTAGGTGATATACTATGATTGTTTCTTTAGATCCCAACAAAAAAGCCAAAAGCACATGCAATAGAGTTATCAAGTAAGGGTAAAAGTATTGAAGGTATAAAAACAAAGAATAATATTTTCTTGTTTCTGATATTTAGGATAGCTTGTCTAAGAAAAGACACATGATGTCTCATTTTGTTAATTAAAAGGAAATTTCAAGTTCAATTAGTTTTGCATGGTCAACCTTCATTATTGATCTTGAAGTAGATAATCATGACTCTTAATATGTGAATAACGGAATTGTAAGGATTAGGAAAATGTGCAAAGAAATTCACTTGAACTTGCCAAAAGAACTATGCCTTTGGTATAGCTAATGTTTCTTTCTTGCTATTTTCACAATTGGTATTGCTACAAAATCCAATAAGCATGACCACTTGGAAGTCAATAGGAAACAATAATAGCTTTTTATGAATGTATAGTTCACAAACTTACATGATTGCCATACAATGCTTTGGTAAGGAATTGGCACAATTCTCTTAGTTTACAATTATAGGGGTTGTCCTTCCCCTCCCCTATTCACTAAAACGTAGGTCATCTAATTACATTCAATTTCAAGTGTAAGTACCGGATGAACTTGGTTTTTCACCAACACACATTTTTCCAAAAGTGTGTATAATTTCTACATTCTCTTCCCTTGATCAAATTCAATGAGTATTTTCTTAGTATATTTTCAAATGGGATTGTGAAAAAAGTAATAGGAAAAACCAATTTAAAAAAGAGAATATCTCTTATGAATATGTGATGTCCAGAATTATATGCATGCCATAAAATATATAGGGTGGAGAGTTGACACAATTGTAAGTAATTTTTTAAAATTAGGGATTGTGCCCTCCCTCGATGCACACCATCTTCATACATATACTTCAAGTCTAAGCATAGTTCACGAACCCGGTTTTGTGTTGATACTCATTTCCTTACAATCATGCCTCGAGGGTCAGGGGGGTTCACTACATGTAAACCCTCTATATTGATGTGTTCAAGGAATATTTAAAAATACCTTTATTTGTGGATTTTTTCTAAATAAAATGCACTCATTTTCTATTCAATATGTGAATAACCCCTTTATATGATGGCACCCTTTTGTACATAAAAAATCTGTAAGACAGAGGTATTTTAAAAATCCATTTTTTTGAACCCATGTGATATACTTACAAATTTATGAGTGAAAAAACCTAGAGGTGTTAAGAATCATGCACAACTCCTTCCTTTGCTTTTCTTTCTCTAACTTACTGTTTTATTGACTCACTTGCACCTTGGCATCATCCACTTTTTTTTTTTGGTTGGTTTCTTCTTTGGTCCCCAAGAGGAGAAAACTAGTCCAAGTAAATTGGGATCCATATCATAAAAATAAGGAGAGAAGACACTAGGCAAATACTAAAGCTCCAATGGGATAGAGTTGAATAAGGAAAGAGGTGAAGAACTTACTTTATTTTTCCATATTGAGGAAATGCACTATGATGATAACTATAATGGTGACACAACCTTGGCCATAATAGGTCTCCATTGATGCTTTCTCAGCTCCTTTTACTATCATTAAGGGGCCATGAAGAGGGACAAGTAAGCAAAGTGAGAAGCTCCTACTACTATAGAATTATATTTATCACGATATTTTACCAAAAGTTACTATTTTGGATTTTATTTATTTGTTGCATGATTCATGACTTATCACATGAGGCATGCACATGTGATGCTAGTCACATTATGCTTGGTAGATAGACAGAAGGATACTAATGTGTGTTGCTTTGTGATGAACAAATAATTAGAGTGTACATGTGATACTGGTTGCATTATGCCTAGCAAATAGACATAAGGATACTAATGTGTGTTGTGGTTGTGGTGATTAGATAATTAGATGGAGCAAGTGTAATTATTATTTTTGGAGTGTGCAATTTTATGTGTGGAATTTATGTGCTCTACAACGTGGAAAAATATAATCGAAAGCATTATTTTTTATATGCACCTATTAGTGCAAGGCCTTTGCATGTGTTGCTGCATAATATATTTATTTTTATGTATTTATTTGGAAAGATAAAATACTATTTTTGTAAAGCTCTTAGAATAGAGTGTATTTTAATTTGCACAAAAGCAAGCCGTGCAAAGTGGGAAAAAGCAAGGAACACAACAATGATGCTTTCAATGTATTTTAGGTACAAAAGCTTAGGGAGGTGCTTACTCATGCACAGGGGGAGATTATATCCAATCTTGTTTTGTGCAAGCTTTTGGTGTTTTCTTCTCTTATGCTATTTTTTCACATCCTAGTTTATTTTCAAATATTGTCTATCTTAATGCCATTCTTCTTGGAGTACATTAGGAAAAATTTGGAGTCACTTTTGGGCCTTGTAAGAATTGCTATATCATTGTCCTATTAAAAAAGGAATCCCACAGATAACTATATCCATTGTACCTCAAAATTATATCATATAACTTATAATTGGAAAGTCTTGATGATGAGTGGATTCTAACACATCAACCCTTGATAAATTTGGAGTTTATATTCTCAAGTTATGGTCTCTCGACTAAAAAGTAACCTCAAAAGCTTCATAATGATAGCCTCATCCTCATTTTTCCTTATGGAATATTCCCTAGAATCCTAAAGAGCTTAAAAGGCCCAAAGTGAGTCCAATTCTTCCCTAATGCTTTACTTTGAAAGTGTGAACTCCTTGATCAATGTGTAATTACTTCACCTCCTTGGTGTTTTAAGAGAAAATTTAGTACGGAAAAGGAAATGTGATACAATCAATGTGCCTACCTAAACAAAAGTCAATAGTATGTCTTTTAGTAGCTCACTGAGAATAATCAAGGCTACTACCACCTGAAACTTGTCAGAATAATTGGACATTCATAATCTTGAGCTACTCGAGACAATCCTATAGGGGAAGCTCTACCTCAATCCCACAAGTATTGACCTGAAAATGAGAACCTAAGTTATATGATATAGTCTCCTATCAGCCCCCTAGCGTCAGCTTTCGACTTCTGAGACGTGACTCCATTGCTATCATCCCTCAAGCTGAAGCAAACCATTACTGCACTTGGCTCAAATAGAGTGAGAAATGAGGGGGAACAATGCATGTCAGCCCCTCTATCCATATGGTAAAGTCTCAACTCCGGTGCCCTAAAATGGCACTGGTTGGATTTTAATGATACTAGCCTAGAATAGTCAATGCTTGGCTCTTCCTAGACATGCCTAATCTAATACTTAAATTGTGATAGAAGCCTCTTACCAAACTGAGACCACCTTGTCTCTTTGCCTTTGGCAAGACCCACTAGCTACCCATCCCAACACAATTCAATTTGACACATAGAAATTAGCTTCATTAATTAGCCTTTTAAAACAATGTTTATTTATACATTGACACAAATACAATTTCAAACAGTCTTTGAAACAAAGTTGCAACCAATATATTTATCTACACCTTCTCCAAGGTGCAATGCTATGTTGGCATTTTTTCCATTACACTAGGGTATCTTAAGTACGTGGATACTCATGCATGAGCACAATCCACCAGTCTATGCTTATCTAGCGTCAGGGCCTTCCGAAAAGACTATCTCGGGCTTGCAAGGGTTAGGCTAGTGCTCGACGCTCGAGGAATTTACAGCCACAACCGCCTAGTACTCTCAGTACGTCCTACTTTAACATGCCTTAAAGGAGACTTCTCGCATCTAGGGTGTCAGAGAGAGAACTAGAGAGAGAGAAAGAGGAGAGAGAAAGACTGCAGAGGAGAGAGAAAGACTGCAGGAAGAGAGAGAAATAGAGTGACGAGGAGAGAGAAAGACTAGAATTGGAGAGAGAAAGACAGGAAAGATGAAGAAGCCATGGAAGCTTGGAGCAAGATGGGAGAGAAAGATTGTAATTGTATTGATATGTTCAAAAGATATGAAAAATTACAACTTCTCTCCTTATATACCAGTGTCAGTGTGACATGGCATATTATTAGCATTCTAAGTATTCCCAGCTTCTTACAATCCATCCCTTCCCAAAAGTTTTTGTCCCCAAAAACAAAACTAGAAAGAGCTAAAGAAAAGATGGATGGAACAGAGTACTACTCTGTTTTTACAGCTTTACAAATAGGGAATGAGTGAAGAATTATCATTACAAGGGCTGAATTTGAAGTACGGAAAGTGGACCCTGCTATATACATGGTTTGAAGAACTTTAGAAGCCATTGGAGCCATAAAATCTTCAACAAATAGTTCCAGAAGAAAGTAGACAGCTTGCTGAAATAACAGTCCCTGCTGGACCAAATCAGCCATAACTTTTGATAGAAGTGTCCAAATGAAATGTACCACATATCAAAACGAAGCTCTTGAAGAGTACTTTAAGCTCATGTAGATAGCTCAATTCTGAAAATGAAGTACGACAAAAACTGTTCTAAAACAGCGTGCTGTCCTGAACCAGTCTGCACCAATACTAGCTCCAAAAACAGTAGGCTTCAGCCACCAATGTATCCTTCAAGTATGGATACTCATCCAATATTGAATCAGGTCTCCAAGAAGCCTCTTCAGAGGGTAAACCTCTCCATTTAATCAAATATTCCAGAATAGAACGTGATCAAAGCTTCTTTTCACGCTGACCTATAACAGCCTCTGGGATGTACTGAACGATACCATCTTCATCAATAGGTGGCAGCTCATCAACTAAATCCACTGGATCACCATAATAGGGCTTGAGCTGACTAACATGGAAGACGTTATGAATCTTTGTAGAAGAGGGAAGCTCTAGTCTGTATGCCAAATCTCCAATCCGCTTAAGGATCCTGTAAGGGCCATAGAATCTGTGGGCAAGCTTATTACTGGATCCATCTTTCAATGTAGAATACTTGGATTTGGGCACCTTCAACAAAACCAACTCACCTTCCTGGAACTCTAAAGGCCTCCTCTTCTCATCAGCATACATCTTCATCTGATCTTGAGCCTTCCTTAGATTCACCTTGCATTGCTGAAGAAGGGTCTGCATTCTATCCAACTCTTCCTTCCCATGAGGGTTGATCTTTTCATTAAAAATGACTGTGGGTAGGGGCACCTTGTAACCATACAAAGCCTCAAAGGGTGAAACTCCTATGCTCGCATGAGTGGAATTATTATAGGCAAACTCAGCCAGGTGTAACCAAGAATCCCATGAGGTTTGGACATCATAGCAAAAATGGCGAAGATAAGTCTCCAACCATTTATTAACTCTCTCTGTCTGTCCATCAGTTTGGGGATGATAAGCCGTAGATGGAGCCAACTTGGTACCCATAGATGTAAATACCGCTTGCCAAAAGTTACTCATAAACTTTGAGTCCCTATCATGGACAATCACCTGCGGTAATCCATGCAATCTGAAAATATGCTCCATAAACTGGTTGGCCACCTGAGAAGCAGTAAACTGAATTTTTGTTGGGATAAAATGAGCTGCTTTGGTGAGTCTGTCAACCACCACATAAATGCTATTCCACCCCTTCTTGGTAGTAGGTAAGCCAGTGATAAAGTCCATAGTAATATGAGTCCATTTACCCATAGGAATAGGCAATGGCTGCAATAAACCTCCTGGCTTATGGGTGCTATCCTTATTTTGCTGACAAGGCATACACTTCATAACGAAGTCCTTGACATCTTTCCACAGTCCTTTCCAATAAAAGCTCTTGCTGATCCTGTCATAAGTCTTGAAAACTCCCAAGTGTCCAGCTAAAGGCGAAGAATGCATCTCCTCCATAATTTTTCGCTTGAAGGAAGAAGTAGAGGGAATAACAATCTTGCCCTTCCACCAAATAAGACCATTTTTAAGCTGGTAGTGCGAGTTTTCTTCCATGAGACCTTGCTGTAATTTCTGAAAGATTTGGCTGAATTCCTCATCTAAGAGATATGCCTCTTGTAGCTCTTCAATCCAATCACTATGTAATTCCGTCATGGCTGATACTTTGCAGGCCCACATACGAGAGAGAGAATCAGCCACTATGTTATCTTTGCCCCTTGTATGAGTGATGTCAAAGTCATAATTTTGTAATGTTGCTACCCATCGTCGTTGCTTTGGAGTAAGATTTGACTGAGTAAGGAAATACTTGAGTACGCGATGATCACTATGTACTCTGAATCGGCTGCCATATAAGTAATGGTGCCATTTCTTGATTGCATGCAGAATAGCCAACATTTCCTGATCATAAACATTCATGGCCATCTCCTTATCAGTAAGCTTACGGCTTTCAAATGCAATTACTCCATGCTCCTGAAGCAAAACAGCCCCAATGCCACGGCCACTAGCATCACATTGTATAGTAAACTCTTTAGAGAAATCCGGGCATACAAGAATAGGAGCGGAGGTAAGTAATTCCTTTAACTGGTTGAAGCTGCTATCTGCAAGAGAATCCCAAAAGAAAGCCTCTTTCTTCAACCTGTCAGTTAAAGGGGCTGCAATTGCCGCATAATGCTTTATAAATCTGCGATAGAATGAAGATAGACCAAGAAAACCTCTAAGAGAGGTAGTAGTAGTAGGCGTTGGCCAATCTTTTATGCATTGCACCTTCTTGGGATCAGCCTGTATTCCTTTTTCACTGACTATATGTCCCAAGTATTCCACTTCAGTCTGCATGAAAGAACACTTCTTCTCCTTAGCAAAAAGCCTATGATGTCTCAACACATCAAAAACCTTCCTCATATGCGACAAATGATCCTGAAAAGTCTTGCTGTAGATCAAAATGTCGTCGAAGAATACCAAGACAAACTGAAAGAGGAAAGGTTGTAGAATCTTATTCATCAGGCTTTGAAAGGTAGCTGGAGCGTTTGTAAGGCCGAATGGCATCACCAAGAAATGGTAAAGCCCACGATCAGTCCTAAAAGCAGTCTTGACCTCATCACCCTCTCTCATGCGAATCTGATGATACCCTGATCTCAAATCAATCTTCGTGAAGAATCGAGCCCCCTTAAGCTCATCAAGCAAATCATCTATCCTGGGTATAGGATACCTGTTCTTTACTGTTATCTTGTTAAGATCCCTGTAGTCAATGCACATTCTGAAAGATCCATCTTTCTTTTTGACTAACAGGACTGGGGATGCATACGGTGAAGAACTTGGTTCAATGAATCCCATTTCAAGAAGCTCTTTGATTTGCTTGGCTACTTCCTCTCGTTCACATTTTGATAGTCTGTAAGGTGGCTTATTGATCGTCTTTGAGTTGGGTTCCAAATCAATGGGGTGATCCACCGCTCTCTTAGGAGGCAATGAAGTAGGTACTTCAAATAAATCTCTATACTCCTCAAGAAGAGCTGTCAAGGCTGGATGGTTTGCTGAATTATTGGGCTGATCCTGTGTTTCTTTGTTCAAATGCAATACAAATATCTGTGAGCGCTTCTTGTACTCTTTCTTGAGTTGTTGAATGGTGATAAGCTGAAAATCAGATCTACTAGGGATCCCCTGTAAACGGATGAGCTGTCCATTGGAGAAAAACTCCATATATAACTGTGAGAAATCCATAGTAATCCTGCCTAAGGTCATCAACCAGTCACAACCAAGTACAATATCTATGGGCCCCATTTCCAAAGTGATCAGGTTTACTTTGACTTCAAAATTTTCAGCCATCTGCAAAGAAACCTGTGGACAAATCTGTGTGCTGATTTCCTCTTCACCATTAGCCACTTGTACTCTAATGGGCTGCTGTAAGTCGGTGGGAACACAATTCAACTTGTACAAAATGGATTTATTGACAAAACTGTGGGTACTGCCACTATCTATCAGGATGAACACTGGCTTTCCACATATGCTTCCCTTCATACGAAGTGTATTAGGGTTCTTAGATCCCGTCCAAGCATCCATAGAGATAGAACAATTAGTGGCAGCAGGCAACTCATTACAAAATCCACCAGGATCAAATGGGATATCACCGCCTGGATCAAAAGGAAAAGAGTCAGATGGATCATAAAAGTACTCATGTCCACCATCATCCTCGAAATCTTCATTTTCAGCATTGATTGGGACTGCATTCACTTCATCTATGTCATTTTCAAGGTCCTCAAGAACTAGCATACTCTGAATTTTTGGCTTGGCATTTTTGTATACACACTTTGAAGCATGGTCAGGAGTATACTTTTCTCCACACTTGAAGCATAAGCCTTTGTCCTTTCTTTCCTTATAAAGATCCATGGGAATATTTCTGAAATTTGTATTGGCTGAAGTAGACTTAGGCTTATTGTCACCTTGCTTAAATTCAACTTTTGGACTGTTTGCTGTCCTGAAATTGCCTTGAAGCCTAGAAGCATTAAATGGGGGATAAGTTGGTATCCGTAAACTCCCATTAGGCATATGGTTGCTGCCATAATTGTTACCAACTTGCCCTTGCTTTAAAACAGTCCTTGGCTGTCCATAACTTGGCTGAAATGAAGACTCTTTCCTATACTTCCTTCCAAAGCGCTCTGCAAGCTCAATAGCCTTGAAAAGTGAAGTAGGATTTTGCGCCATAACATCAGCTGACAAGGATGGTTCCAAACCATACATGAACTTGTGTAACTTGGCCTCATCACTGATATTTTCCACATACATGGTCAAGTTGAGGAATTGGTTTGTATAATCTCTTACACTTAGGCTCCTTTGTTCCAAGTTATACCATCTTCGTTCTAACTTCTCTTTTTCAAGAGGTGAAACAAAGACTTCAGCCATAAGTGCCTTGAAAGCTTCCCAATTCTCAATAAGTACATTCTCTTTCTTGATATACCTCCACCAAGTGTGAGCAAATCCTTCTAAGTGGAGGGAGGCAAAATGTATCTTCATGTCATCAGTTTTAGGAAATATGTCAAAATAAGACTCCATCTTAGAAGTCCATTCCTCTAATTCTGATGGTGAAGATGACTGGCCATTGAATTTGGATAAAACAATTTTATCCTTGAACTCTCTATCATGGAAAGGTTGCTGTCCCAAAACTGGCTGATCGGAATTTCTAAGTACAGAACCCCCAAAATGAGATTGAAATCTTCCAACAGGTGGCTGAGAATTACCCTGTAATCTTCCTGTTGGTAAAGCACTCCTAGGATGCTGAGTATGCAGTCCAAAAGCTTGAGTATTAGCGCCGTTCAAACTGCCCAAATAATCATCATGCCTTTGTGAAGCTTCTCCTACTTCATACTGACTATTGGGAATACCTCTTCTTCCAATGATTCCATCTCCATAACCATTTTGGTTGGATGGCTGAAGTGGGACTGAAGGGTCATTGTTTGAACAAGCCTTCTCATTAGCTTCTTTTGATCCTGTTTGCGATGGCATCAATTGAGAAAATTTTGCCATAAGCTGAGCATTTTTATTCTACTAATTTATCAATGGAAGCCTTGGTTTGGGTAGTTGATTCCATCAACTTATCAAGCGTAGACTTCGTTTGTCCATGAGATAAAACCATTTGTTCCATTGTAGACTTTGTTTGACCAAATGATAAAATCATATGCTCCATTACTGACAAAATAGCTTCATGACGTTCCTTATGTCTTAGTTCATGGGCACACAAAGCGTCATTGAGAATACTAATCTCTCCTTGTTGAGGCTCTTCAGGGTTCTCTTGAAGTGTGCTTTCCATCATAGAATCCCTGATTTGCTGTGCATAGTCCTCCTGGACCTTATTTTTGCCTTTATGCCCTGCCATACTAATGCAGTCCTGCAGTACCCCCTGTCAGTAAAACGGCTATAACTTTGGCTAGAAAACTCCGATTGCAAAACTTTTTTGTGCGAATCGAAGCTTACAATGCCCTCTTCGAGATGAGCTATAGCACGCTATAACAGGTTTAGGACAGAAAATTCTGTAACTGACTTTCAGAGTCTGAACTGTCCAGTCCTGCACCCTGTTTAGACCTGTAAGTGCCCTGTTTTGACCCTGTAATGCAAGAAAGTAACCTCCAAAGGCTACCAAACCCTGCAAAGGGGTATATAGGACCTGTGGGTACCCTGTAGTACCTGCACCTGTACTTCAGTATCAAAGGGTGTACCTGTATCCACCTGTAAATACCCTGTGGGTAACCTGAAAATGCCCTGTTTTACCCTGTTTTACTCCAATAGGTACTTGAGTCGTTGGAAAGTCTTCAATCTTCAATTCTCCACTCGCTGTACCTGTGTGAGGGATAAAACGGCAGGACGGGCTCCCTACACGGGCTCCGAATCACCGGGAGGTGGGCAAAGTTCCCCCCGGGTCGGTTGGTTGCACCCCTTCGGGATCTTCGATAGTGAGGGAGGGTCACCTCTCTTTTGTCCCACTATCTCCCCCGGCATCCACCTTTTTCCTCGGTGGGAATATCAACATGGCAGAGGCTAGTGTACTAAGCAATCAGCATGATATGCATTTGGAAAATATTCATTCAGCCTTTCATGAGATGCAATTGATTGAGATAAAAGAACTTGAGATGGAAGAAGGGTTTTACCTATGCAATTCAGTGACTCACTGATTGCTAGTACTTACCCTTTACAATTTTCCAATTTAGGCAAAAGAGAATCAACCAATCAATTGGATTAGAGTAAGCAAAGGAATCAATGAATGTATTCAGTCCATAGGATTCAAATGTTATGCTGAAATCTCAGATTGAGGCCCTTCATTCACTGATTGAAGCTAATATGCATTAGACAAGCATTGCATTCATGAATAGATGAATTCAAGCAAAGGTTGGCTGAGAATTTGATGAAAATGTTCAATTCTTTAATCTCTCAGTCAAATGGCTTAAGCTCAGCAATTGGATTAATGAGAGAGATTAAAAATTGAAGAGAAATACCTTGACATGGCTGAAAATAACTTGCCAAATGCTTGATAGGGCTCCCGGTTGTCCAATGTTAGCAAAATAATCCAAGAAGCTTGCTTATCTGATGGTAGAGACCAATCTTGAGGCTTCAAATGCTTGAAATTGAAGCATTAAACCCGTTTCCCCCAAATTTTTGCTCCATTGAAGCTCTTGATCTTCAATCTTAAGCCATCCCGTGCTTAATCCTTGCAATTTGTTGAAGAATCCTTGCTGAGATGATTCCACGGGCCAAAAGGATGAAGAATCTTCAAGAAATTGTCAAGAAATGGAAGCTTGGGCTGAAGCTTTCATGGCTGCCCATGGACTGTTCACCTAGGGTTCAAGAGAGCTGAGGAATCTTCAAATGTTGCTAAGAATCTCAATGTAGCTGAAGATTAATGCCTGGAATGGATGAAGAAGAGTGCCAAGGCTGAGGGGAAGCAAGCTTGGAGCAGGGCAGGGCTGGAATCAGCCCGAAAATTGCGCCGCAATTTTCGGGGCTGTTCCTGGCCTGAATGCTTGCTCAATCTTGAGCAAGTAGGTGCTCAACTTGAAGCTCATGCTGAAAGGCTTCTATTCCAGATGATTGTTGGTCAGGAAGATCAGAGGTAAGAGAGATATGAGCAGATCTTGGGGCTGAACCTCCATGGAACCTGCAGGAATTTCCAGGAAAGGGGAAAGAGAAACCCCTCTTTTCAAAGTAACCACAGTTTGTTCTCAAACTAAGCCCGGTTAACCATTCTTTACCCTAGTTACCTCCATTTTTGCATAAAATTTGATGACGTCCAGCCATTTAAGCCTTTACCCGCCATATCTGACCTTGGATAACTCCAGATGTAGTCATTGCTAACTGTAGTTGTCCTGCAGCACTCCACTAATCACTGTCTTGTACCATTTTTGTCTGAAATTGGTTTTGAAATAGGAAAATGAGAGTGAAAATGGAAGAAAATAATGGATCAAAGACTGAAGCTCTGATACCACTTGTCAGAGAGAGAACTAGAGAGAGAGAAAGAGGAGAGAGAAAGACTGCAGAGGAGAGAGAAAGACTGCAGGAAGAGAGAGAAATAGAGTGACGAGGAGAGAGAAAGACTAGAATTGGAGAGAGAAAGACAGGAAAGATGAAGAAGCCATGGAAGCTTGGAGCAAGATGGGAGAGAAAGATTGTAATTGTATTGATATGTTCAAAAGATATGAAAAATTACAACTTCTCTCCTTATATACCAGTGTCAGTGTGACATGGCATATTATTAGCATTCTAAGTATTCCCAGCTTCTTACATAGGGTTACTCCTAGCACCTCTTTTTGCAGACAAATCTAGCCTCTTGTGGTGAAGGGATCTGCCACTAGGCTTGGGGGAGACCTAGGGTATATCCAAGAACTTGCTCATATGGGCACAATATCTCTTTTCTAAAATCTACAAACAAGGCAATAAGCCTATTCTCAACTAGAAAATCGTCCTTTTCCAAGCAACAAGCATGTCTTAAAACATTTCATCAAAACCAAAATTTTTTAAGAGAAGATCCTTAAAGTGTAATCAAGTAAAGCAATACATGACATTTTCCCTAGTGTTTAGGATGCAATACTTCTCAAACCCTCTTCATACTTTTCAAAGGTTGTAAGTTTTTCTTTAAATGATGCAACACTTTAGCATACAACACATTAACATGCATGAGCCATGCATTATCTTTTACCCCTAGTAGTTTCATCCTTTAAGGGATAATCATGATTAGTTCCTAATGGACAATTCATTTTCGTATTCTAAGGATGTTGTAAGTTGGGATTCCCTCCTAAATGTGTAATAATTTAAGAATAGTCAAGGATGGACTGAAACTACTCTTTACCCTTCATTGTTGCAAGTAGTAACAATAGCTAACTAATCATTCAATCAATCTATCTATTTAATCAAAACTACGTTAAATCTATTCAATGGTGCTTGAGTAGAAGTTGGTGCGGATGGGACTTCATTCATATGTGCAACCTTTTGTCCTGCTCCAACTCTTCATCACTTTGGGGCCATTGTAGCAAGAAAACTTCTTCTAATATGTTCTTTGTTCAGACCCTTGTAGCACCTCTAAATCTATATGACTTGAAGTAAAACTCTCTCTCTAATGCCCTCTCTTCCCACACACTCTCTCTCATTACCTCTTCCTCTAGCTCATTTTCTATCACCGTCTTCTTCTTCTCTCTCTCTCTCCTCTAACTCTCATTATCTCTTCTCTCTCTCTCTCTATCTCTCACTGGCACTATCTCCTACTCTCTCTCTATCACTATCTCCTTCTGCTTCTCTCTCTCTCTCTCTCTCTCTCTCTACCTCTTTTGTGTGTGTGTGTGTGTGTGCGCGCGCACACATGTGTATCTAATAGTGTGATAGGCAAATGGAAGACAATCATATGTAATAGCTTAAGCTCTACAGCTTATATAGCCTTTGGCTAACTCATCATCAAGCATGCTTTGCTTGTCATGTACAAGCTTTAGGATACAGATGTGCTCTACGAGCTTTGTATACACTACTTTCAGGATCAATAGAGATGATTGTGGCATAGGTGATGATGTAGATGTGTGGTTATAGTACCTTTTGATGTTGATAATGAATGACTCTGATGATGCGATGATGAAAATTGGGTGGGATGATACAATAGTGCTAAACTTTTATACAATAGTGCTAAACTTTTTATTAACCTTTAATTATTTTAATAAGGTTATTACATTCTTTTCCCTTAGAGGAATCGAGGTGTCCTCATCTCTAGAGATATTGGGGCTATTGTTTTCATATGATAATTTTGAACATATGACTTGTGGGTAAGGACCTACCTTGCTTGTATTGTGCTACAAGCAGTCAGATTTCAATATGATACTATGAATTGAGATAGATTATTGCAATGTATGGTGTTGAATCCAAAAATAGAAAGACCCATTATAAGTATAAGGCTTATTGCATACTTCTAGGGCTTCTACTCATCTTCAAAGGGTATAGTGAGCTCTATATCTTTATGATTATTTGATTCTTGTAATAAAAAAATGCAAAACTTGTACAACTTCGCTTCTTTGTTGGTTCCTCATCTTCTTGATCTAGTTCATGGCAATCGTGTTGGATATACCCTAGCTCATTGCAATGGAAACATCAAGGAGTGGGTGATTTCTTAGGATGTATTCTAACTCTTTGCACTTGTGGCACCTCTTCCTAGGGTTCTTTGGATCATTAGTGTCTATCTTGGAGTAAATTGGGAGATAATTATCTTCAAGACATTATCCTATATTTGAACCGATCAAAGCGTGGTGCTTAGGAGAGGATCTTGAAGGGTCGCATACATTCCAACTGAGTATGCAAGGGAGGGTTTAACCCTTGGCAAAACTTGGACCCCTGTTGAGTGATATCCATAGCTAGAGTATACTTTTGGAGGGTTAAAAATTGGGAGCAATATGCCTCTCGGCTCAACCTTATAGCTGGCAAAGATCAAAGAACTCATTCATCTTCCAGGCATGATAGGAAGGCGGAAGATACCTCCCACACACAAGTTCTTTTTATGTGTTCCCATATAGTAGTAGTTTTTGAGACTTTAGTGTCTCTACACTAGTATTTCCACTAGAGACGCATTTCCCCTAGTAGCTTTAGTTTGTCCATCATGTCTTATTTAGGGATACTCGTCCCTATGTTTCAAAAATAGTATTCCATAGACTCAATCCAAACTTCCATGTTTGTTTCCACGTCCTTCCCTTCCCTATCAAATTCTAGAGGTCTGATTTTCTTGAGAAGATATAATTCTCTTACAGCTTGATAGGATCAATGAAAATTTCAATATCTTGATTTTTAATACATAAGGAGCTAGTGTAATACGTGTCATAAAGCTTACCCATGTTTCAACTTAAGATTTTAAGGACTATAGTTTTTACACATGTTGGAGGGAGAAAACCATTTTTTATTCAAATTATTTTCAGTAGACAAATGCATTACATCATGATGAGGGTTGTATTATGGAGGTCTACCCATGGAAGTCCAATACACCAATAGTATGATAGCAAGGAGGCTTGGTAAAGACTTCTCGGATTCTATATTTGAAAGGAAGGTTTGGGTAGCCTTCTTTACAATAATTTTCACAACGTGGAACTCTATTAATCAGAATAACTCGGATAACTTGCTCATAGACATTGCACTTTTGTTGGATTTGTCCTCTATCTATGTGGATGGTAGGGTTTGATTTAGATTCTTCCAAAATAAATAAATATATAACCTTAAGACTTTCCATCCATTGATTTCACTTTAGGTTCATTTGGATGTAAGAAAGACAATTAGTATTAATGATGTAGTATATGCCTTCACATGTCCATTGTCTTTTACACCAGGGTATTCCACCATAAAGTGAAGACGGATTGTAAATTCGAAGAATGAATTGATTTCTCATGTTTTGAAGTTTAGAGAGTGCATGGAAAATGTGAACATATCCCAAAATACCAAGAATTTTTGCCATGTTTCATCACTCTAATCCAAAATTTATTAAGCATTAGTGATACAAAGAATTTATTCTCTAGTTACTCTTATTTAATTGTAACAACTTGCAACAATATCTAGATTCACACCAAATTTTTTTCACTTTGATACTAGGTAGAACGTGCCTACCTAAAAGAACATCGATAGAATGTATTTTAGTCCTAGTTCATGCAAGTACTATTAACTGCTCTAGCTGAATAGCAATTGAAAAGTTGCTTATCTTTTATGATGCATCTGGTGGCCTCGAATAGGGTTCTATTCTTCCATTCTGATACACCATTTTGCTAAGGTATATAGTGGCAAGTAAAATTCCTTCTTATCTTGTGTTTTGGAATGTCTTATCTAAATTCTTTACCTTTTTTTAAATCTGTGTAGTTGCAAGTACGTTGCCTTCTTATTCTAGGTTTTAGGACATTGGATGAATTCTTCGAATAAGAACTATCCTCCATTATCTAACCTAAGTAGCTTGACTCTTCTACTTGTCATAGTCTCAACCATAATATAAAAGTGCTTGAAAATTTCAAATATTTCACCTTTAGCCTTCATGAAGAATACCTAAGAAAAACTTGAAAAGTGCTAATGTAGTTTGTATGTTTGATTGAAGCTATATTGGCTAATCTACATAGATATGCATGGATGGGATCAAGGAATTACTTTGATCTACTTGTAGTTATTGAAAACCTAGTTCTTGGGACTAATTTCCAATGCAACATGCTTCACAAACTTTGATAATCCTTTGTAGTGATGGTATGCCCAAAGGGATGCCTTGAGACCTCAATATAAAGATAATTTTGAAGTTCAAGTGTCCATACCTTTTATGTGATGTCTCACTCTTAAGAATACAAAATAATCAAGGAAAATACAAAGGATTTGCGAGATTTCCTTTCATTCTACAAAGATGGAAAAAATCATTGGACCTCATGTAACATGGTATACAATTTAGTGCTATTGCGGAGGAATTGTGCATAACAACTTGAGTTTTCCACCACATGTATTGATAATGAACCTTATTCTTCCAAAATGAGGATTTGCAACAAATACCTCATGGAATACATACTCACTAAACAACTCATGGCTAGAGATGTAAATGACCTTTAGATAAAAGGAGTTCACAAAACTATAATGAAGATGCAAAAAGCACTAGTCTAGAATCCCAATGTGAGCTCCTTTGAGCCCAAAAAGATGGTCATAGGCTTCACAAGTGCATGCACTAGGGTGATCAATGTGTGATTAGGACTCGTTGCTAATGCATCGCTAGTCCTAGGATGATCATAGGCTTCACAAGTGCATTCACTAGGGTGATCAATGTGGGATTAGGACTCTTTGTTAATGCATTGCTAGTCCTAGAATTTGTCACATTTTTAGAAAGAGTTGCCACTACACAAGAGTAGTTGTACATAGGAGGATCTAGGAAATAGTAGAGAGAGAGAGAGAGAGAGCAAAAAGAATAAGTTAAAAGAAGGTAAAGGGAGTCAGAAATGCAAGAAACAAGAATTCAAACTTCTAGTAAAGAACAAAGTAGGCAACACAAAAGCATGAAAAGTAGAGAGGAGAACAAGAAAAGTTAATCTAGCTCATATTCTGATGATGGAGACACCCTTAAGGAATGAGCAATAGCTTTTGATGCTAAGAAGAAGAGTCAAAAGAAAGGAAAAATAATAGAGACAAAGATGAAGGAACACACTCAAAATATTCAAAGGACTATTTTGTAGTCATTTGTTGAGCAACGAGAGGAAATTGGCCACACACTTGTTCAACAATTTCAAGCAACTCTAATAGAGAAGGGGAAAGGTAGCTCGAGCAAGGGAAAATAAAAGACTCTTGAGAGCTCATAAAGCCTTGACCTAGAAGTGCTTCAGTAGTTACTATATCAGATACAAGGCATGCAAAACAAAATCACCAACTTGGAGAAGATTAGACCACTAAAGGAGCCAAACCCACTTCGCAAAGCTAAGGAATATTGCTAGGCATAATCCACATTAGGCTCACAAGAACATGGCCTGATCCTAAAGGAGATTAGACCACTAAAGGACCCAAACCCACTTCGCAAAGCTAAGGAATATTGCTAGGCATAATCCACATTAGGCTCACAAGAACATGGCCTGATACTAAAGGAGATTAGACCACTAAAGGACCCAAACCCACTTCGCAAAGCTAAGGAATATTGCTAGGCATAATCCACATTAGGCTCACAAGAACATGGCCTGATACTAAGCGTAATGGGGAAATTGGACACCCTAGAATTACTATGTGAGGAATTTAGAAGGGATAAAATGGAAATGCTTCACAGTAAACAAGAGCTCCATGACAAATTAAGAGATACTTTGGAGACCTACCAATGGTTTATGGTACAAGCCAATCATCATCTACTACTATAAGACCTCAAGCTCAACTAAGAGAAAAAGACTTGGTAGTAGAAGCAAAAAGTGCAAGCTCAAATGGCAAAACTTGAGAATGTAGTTAGATAAAGAAATGGCTAAGATAGCTCTATACAAAAAAGGAACTAAGAATGAAGTAATGAAAAACTAATGGAAAGAATTTCAGAGACAACTAACAAGCCCACTAATAATTGATACTAGTGTGCACTAGTTTGCATCAGACTATTGACACATCTCATTGATGCAATCACTCAAACTGAGAATGAAGTAAAGAAAAACTTGGGGGAAGCATTGAGGAGTTTGAAAACAAAAATAGACACAGCTCTCCAACTCTAAATTTGGAACCAAGTGGGATGAGGCATACCATAGTGTTAATGAAAATCTCGTCAAGAAAACTCGACATTTGCTAAGAGTTGCAAACCCTAGCCTCAAAGAGAACTGGTATTAGCAAGTTGCCACCTCTTTGTACTTGCCATTGATATGTACTCAAACCATATTGGTCCAAAGTAACAATGCTTTTGTCAATGCAGAATTGTCTCATGCTAGGAGTGGGGCTCCAAGATGGGGGATGTTTTGAATGAGGAGAGAGTATACACATTGGCATCCTCAAAGATAAATGAGGTAGATCGTGTAAGGATATTGAAGGCCATGGAGAGTTGTGATATGAAAATTTAAACATTGATGGACATGCGTAAATGTAGGTTATTCTTGTTTGTCTATATTATGTGCATTGTAAATTTGACGAATTGCTATTAAATGACATAACTTTGATTCAAGCAGATGGAAATGTACCGTTTCAAAGTTGGGTAAGACAAGAGATTGCTCTTGAGTTGGGAGGACTATTATAACATTCAAGTGAGACACGATTTTTTCTTTCAATACACATAGGAGATAAAGAGAAAACATAGAGAGCAAATGTTTTGCACTGTCTTTTCAGGCCAAATGAAGATATAGAGTCACTAAGTTCAATGAAGTTGGTAGAGGTAGTTCACAATATCCTTCTTTTATAGCATGTTTGTTGTGATATCTTGCCAATCCATTCTAGAAATGTAATGGTCACTTTGCAAGTCAGGTTCGTGTATAGGCAGATGGAGATGGGAGCTATACAAACTTTGTCGAGAGCATGCAAGGATTGGGCAGATGTGTAGGATGATTAGTGCATTTATGAGAATTACTAGATAAAGCAAGAGTGGGATGCGGAGGTATATCAAAGATGCCCTATTTTCCTTGACTACCCAGAATATAAATACCCCTCTAATGAGAAATATTTGTACAAAAAAATACTCAACCAAAAAACAAACACAAGAGGCACAAGGATCTAGAGGCATGGGAAGTAAAATAAGTTGCATTCTTAGGAGTATATTGCACATTGTTGTCTCCTAATAAAGGAATATGATGGGTTTACAGGAAACTAATACTAGTAGTGCGATTGCCAAAAAAAGAAAACATAAGAGCAAGCATACATCTAATATTATTGAAGAAAGACCAAGCAAAGATCAATCCTCATCACCAATTAATTTGGTTTCTCCATACCCAAAAGGTTTGATGTTTTGAAGTACTATAGCCAAGACATCTCTTATATCCTTGCAGTGAAAATATTTCATTGAATATGAATCCTAACCACCAAACCATGTAGGCTCCTTGATTGAAACCACTAAAGAGTAGATCGCAATCCCAATAATGCAATGAACTAGTCGTGCTAGGGGATGTGGCAGCTATCGGCGGTAAACAAATGTGACTCGTGGTTTTTTTCCACAATATAATATCAATAAGAATGGTTTGTCTTTTTGCTAAGGGGGATAAGTGGATGTGGCTAACGCCTTCCTAGATCCTAGAACTCAAAGATTGGCATATGGATTGAAGGCTGTTTTATAGCAGATGCATTGATTGATGAAGGCTCTTCAGTAAATATAATGATGGATGTAACAATGAAGGATCTAGGCTTGCAAGGAATGCAACCTACGCAACGGCTTATCAGATTGACAGACCAAAGTAGAGACAAGCCTTTGGGCATTCTCCCATATGTAAATTCCTACGAGACCTCATACCCTCTATTATTGGAAAGACCTTGGCTTTTTAAAGCAAGAGCAAGGATGGACTGGTTCAAAGGAATCTAAACCCTTGGTAGACAACCCAACAAGGTGGTGTTGAAGTTGTATGGATCACAAAAAGACAATGGATCCACTTCCATCAAAGTCATAACAGGCTTCTCCAATGAAGTAACAGATGGTACATCAGGAGACGAAGAGGTTGTCAAATAGATCTTTACTAAAAAATCAAAGGCACAGTCCTTGATAATGGGCACTGTAAGCCAATTGCCGAAGGAAACAAAGTCTTTGTCTATGGGGGAATACCTCCTATCTGAACCTGAATTGACTTCTAAAATCACCTCTGACAGTGAGATAGAAGCATGGATGTACTGTTCTCTCTCTTATATGGCACTAATAGAGACAGAGACAAAGACAGAAGAAGAAGTAGAAGACATAGTAGAGAGCTTATTCTTCTTTTACAGAGCCCCCACAGAGGCAGAAATAAAATCTGAAAAGGACGAAGGTGATAATGTAGAAAAATATTATAAAAGCGAGCTAGAAGAGTCTGTCCTACTCGCAGAAGAAAAAGATGTAGAAAAAGTTCTAGAATTTTCTGAAACCTCAGAAGCAAAAGATCCCTTTCTGTTCGAGAGAATGACTATGGTACTCTTTGGACTGATTAATAAGTCAAATCATAAGCAAAGCCTCTATGAGAAATGTATTAAGAAGAATAGGCATTTCTTCAGCAATGGCTCTTGTTGCCCAAAGTTACTCTTCCTAAGAGAATATGATGACAATGCACCTTGCCAACAACCCCCAGTCTGACAGCTCAAACAGAACGCAGAAGGTTCTTGTTATGTGACGTTTTTGGATGTATTCTCAAAAGGCAAGTTCTCGAGCCAAGAAGTAACTCATCCCCAAACCAAACCTGAAACTACTCTAATACATTTTCACCTTCCCAAGGAGCAAGCTAAATCTCCACTAAAAGAGAAAGTTGGTTTCAATGAATCATTAGAAGAGGAGACCACTCCCTTGAAGGAGTAAGATCTCTATCCAGAAGCAATCTATGGGACATTCATTTGTGAAGTGGAAGGTGAAAATAAACTACTGTTTGTGGATGCTGAAGGGACTGAATGTCACCTGAAGGTGGGTCTCAATCTTCTAGAAAAAGAACTATTGGTCCTACGTGACCTACTAAAGGAGAACTTAGATGTGTTCGCAGGGTCATATAAAGATCTGAAAGGGATTGCTCCCATAGTATACCAACATCACATCAACCTAGAGTCTAATGACAAACTTGTGAGGAAAAAACAGAGGTGTATGAATCCAAATTACTCTTCCTTTGTGAAGGCCGAATTACTAAAGCTCCTTGAAGCTGAGTTTATTTATCTAGTGGCTAACAGTGAACGGGTTTCACCCATTGTGGCAGTATCCAAGAAGAACGGAAAGCTACAAATATGTGTGGACTTTCGAAAGATGAATTTCAAAATGAAAAAAGATCATTTCTCTATCCCTTTCACAGACCAACTGTTGGACCATTAGGAGAGTTTTGAGATCTCGAAAATGCCTTTTAAGAGATAGAAAAAGAGTGCTCTAGACCAATAGGAGCAAAGCCTCCATAATGAAACTTCTATTTAAAAAAAGATAATTATTTTACAAATATATATATATATATATAAAAGTATTACAAATTTGTAATATCAATATGTATTTTTAGCCTCTTATATTCGTGATTATGATATTTTTTGCATTAATGATATACAGTCCCGACCTCTTTTATTTAATAATATGTTTGAATTAATGATAATGACAAGTTTACTCTAAATTCAAATGAGTAAAAAGCTTTGCACATTTTTTTTCATCCTTTCTTTTGTCCCTCTCATGTTTTTTTCTCCTTTCTTTTGTCCCTCTCATGTTTTTCCCTCCTTTCTTTTGTCCCTCTTGTGGTAGCCTAGTATTCTGTGTGTGTGTGTGTGTGTGTGTGTGCTATGGATATAGAAATTCGACCTTTAACAAGGCGTCCAAGCTCCCAAATCACATCTATATTAGTCTTTAACTCATTCCAAAAAGATGAAGGATGGATTCCTACAATCATTAGAAAAGGCAATTGGATCACCATGCAATAGGCAAAACGTGGAAAAATGCGAAGATATGAGAGCTCGTTCATCTCTCCTTGAAATGATAAAATTCAAGATTTCAAGCTTGGAGTAAATAAGAATAGTATAAAAGAGGTTCTGGTGCAACATATGTTTATGCATAGAGAGCTATATTTGGAAGCTGGAAGTTCAAATATTCCAATGCATAAACCAAATTGTAAGGATTTAATTCTTAAAGTCTTTTTTTAAAAAACTTGGGTTAAAGTTTTCCATTATAGCATTTGTTCATTTGTCTTGTAGATGTCTATTCCTCTAATCTTGAGGACTGGCAACAACTGGTCGAGTCTATTGTTGATGTGATGCATGGCTTGATTGGAGAAGAGATGTACAAAGATAGAAAGAAAACAGAGCTTACAGAGAATGAAATTTTCTTCTGTGATCATTCTTATATTGTCCCCATGCAACGTAGCCAATGGGGATCAATATCCCCCCTTTCTTTGTCATATTTTTCATGCTTTGAGTGACCTTTGTCAAGTCCAACTATTAGTGAGGGCTATAGATGTAAAATATTTTTTGAGATACAAAGAGCATTAAAACCTAGTATCTCAAGTAAGCTAAGCAAAGTTACATTGTTTATGCCTATTAATATATTTGTTGACTTGAGTGAAGAGACTAACATATAATCATATTATACAATTTGTTGATGCAGGATGGGACACTAGAACAGAAGCGAAAATTGTATGTAAGATAGATCAAAACTATATAGCTTATAAATATATAATTGCTACTCAAATTTTCATCCTTAGCCTTTATTATAGTAGATGGCATTATGTTGGCGGTAGTTTGGTCACTTTAGATCAAAATCTTGATAATTTAGCAAAGATCCTATAGTGGATCTTAATATTTGGTACAATAAGGACATTATTGCAATCCTAAATGTTAGATCATCATGTATGCTACATCAAGTGAGAATGGATTTACAGAATGAAGATATTGAACTATCATACTCATTTGTGTTTCAACTTAATAATAAACGAGTAAGTTTTTATTTCATATTATATTCATTTAAGTGTATATCTGATTTCACTTCCTGATTAATAAATATTTGTAACATATTTTTTTTCAAATAACAATGAGAAAAAAATATACAATGCAAGGATATTGAAAAAAATATCTATTTATTATCAATATAAAATACATATACAAATTTTTGTTGGCCATCTCCATGACTTATACACAAGGGCTTACAATTTGAGGCAAAGCTACTTTTTTTGAAAGGAAGAAAGAATGGATTGCCAAGGCAGGACAACAAGGTGCTCCAACACGTGATCAAAAAGTCATGAGAAATGGAATACTAGTTCCAGTGGATCCAAACTGGTGCCCTATTTCAGAAATACCAAGGGTTCACTTTTGCACATTGCATTGTTTGGTTAGAATAATTGAGAAGCTAGTATATGAATATATATGCTTTGCATATAAGATGCAGCCCGTGTCAAAAGCTGATGCTATATGCAAGAAGGTAGAACAAGTGCTCTCTGAAGTTGGATTGCATGGGGGGCCAATTAGAAATAAAAAAGGACGAGAAAAAATCGGGAAAGAGTGGAAATATCCCTTGTAAACCATGCTTTGGTGGACCCAAGGCTAGGAAGTTTATATCTCCACCTCGAGATGAGGAAGGCAATATACTTGTAAAACAACTAGAGAAGTATGAAGCATGGAAAAAGTTGCACCTTGTTGTTCCAGATTGGAGCAATGGGGGACGAATGAGGATTGCTAAGGCGGAAGTGTGGATACACCTAGATAGATTAGCAACTCTCTTACAAAAGTTGAGGTTTAGGGATGGTAATGCCAATACATTTAAAGAGACAGTTGCTAAATTTTATAAGTCCATAGTGGAGGCATGGACTACAAATAGTATAACACACTACATGGTCAGTATTGTCACCATTACAAAAAAAAATCATCATTTGGAATTATTTTGTGTTTCTAATATCTCTTCTTGTGCAGCATATACTTGAAGCACATGGTCCATACTTTGTAGATCAAGGAAGTTTGGCAATATGGTCAACTCAAGGCATGGAACGATCTCATTAGCAAGCTCTTTGTGCTTTTCAAAAGGCAACTGATCGTGGAGATGGCATCAATGATTCCAATTCTATGAGGCAATTATTACAATGATGGTATAGGAGACTAGAGCTACGATATGAGGAAAAAGAAAAGAAGTCCAAAACCTCTCAAGCAGAATTTATAAGTGGGGCAATATATGAAGTGAGAAAAGCAAGATATGAAAACAACACAGCTAGACAATGCCACACAGAATGGTTGGCAACCCAAGAGAGAGATGGCAAGAAATGGAGACCTAGATAAAGATAATACTTTTGATGCATTTAGAGTCCACAAAAGAGCATAGGTACCCAGGATATGACACATCAATACTCCTATCTTTAATATGAGATGTCTTGCAAATTTTGTTTAAAATTTCGAAGGTTTGTCACTATGTTTTTCAAAGTCGATTTCAAACTATGTTTTTTAATTTTAAAGTTTATTTACACTACAGTAAGTTTAAAGGTTTCGTACTTAAGTCAAGTCTCTCATTTCATTTTTCCCATTACTCTTTACTCTACCCTCCACCTTCCTATCCTTCATTATCACAACCATGATACGTTCCAAGCTTCCTATCAAGAAGGCATCTGCAAGAGCAAGGACTCAACACTCTTCTGAATCTAATGAGCGTACTGTGAGTGACAAAGGTCCCTTGGTGGTGGCCGACAATGGTGGTCCTACTGCAGCTAATAATGGTGGTGCTACTATGTCCAACAATGGTGGCCCTAGTGTGGTCAATAATGATGGTTCACCATTATCTAGAAATGGTGGTCCACGTGCTCCAGTTGCTCCATCTCCCACTACTGCTCCAACTGGTAATACACGTCCTCCAACACATAAGAAATGAAGATGGAGACCAGGCATAGCTACGCTACTTGAGATAAGGAAATTCCAAAAGAGTGACAACTTGATTATTCCTAAGGCACTATTCTCTAGGTTGGTGCGAGAAATATTGCAAGATCTGCAGTTAGGGCATCATCATAAGTTCTTTTCAAGGAACTAGGCAAGGAATGTGGGGCGATGGTCAAGCCAAGCCTTGCTTGCTCTCCAAGAAGTACCTGAAAGCTACTTGATTGATCTAATGGGTGATTCTCAAGTTTTAGCCATTTATGCCCGACGTATCACTGTTAAGCCCATAGATATGGTTCTTGTTCATAGGATCCGCAACAACAAGGATGCATTTAATCTTAATGTCAACAATATGCTTTGAGAAGCTACCTTGTAAATGGATCTATGTTTTTAGCTTAGGTTTGGTTGTAGATTGTAAGGAGCTTAGTTTTGGTTTATCTTTCCAATAGACCTTCAAGTATTTGATAGTAGTGGTCTACAAAATGGAGCTAAATTTTGCCTAGTTCTAGTTGTACTTGGTGTAATGCACTATCTACCGTGTATTTCATGGTTTTGTAATGCCAAATCTAATATTTGTTATTCTATTTTGCCATGATTTGCATTGTGCGTATTTCCAAGTTTCTAATTTTGAAAGTAGTTTTGTTAAGGATAAATTCAATGCGTAATCACACACACATAAGTGATCAATTGTACATGGGCCGATGCATTATATCTTTACTGTATTTAGTGATTTGGCAACACTATATTCGATATGCAATATTCCATTTGACCCATGACTTATTTTTTGTGAATTTTTAAGTTTCTAATATTTCACGTAGTTTGGTTGATAACACATTTAGTATGCAGTTGCGTACACTCGGTGCAGTGGTGAGTTTTCCTATTATCAGTGAAATATAATCCAATTAATGCATTTTCAAAAAATGATTGAACCGTCAATTTTATAAATCGAAATTTGGTGAAACTTCACCCACATGCCGGGCATCATAAAAACTCATGGATATTAAAAAATTGGTTCCATCAAAAGTCCCTAGTGTCCGGAGGCTGGCGTTTGGGGCCCTGAATCCCAGCCTCCGAACAGGTGTTCTAGAGACTTCTGATGAGGCCTTTTTTTTTGTAGTTGATGTACCCTAGAGGAGTCAAGAGGTAAAATTTCACGCCAATCGGATCACTGGTCATATTTTTCCAAAGCCTGAATACGTTAGTTCAGATTTAAGGGTTTTTTGAAAGTTCTACTATAAGTTTAAAGTTTCACCTCATTTTACACATTTCACTTTTGAGTTTTGGGTTTTCTCTCCTAGAAGACATGGCATGCACCAAGCAAGCGGCCCGAAGACACCCCCTAGAAATCCTATATGCAGAGGCCACCTCCACCAACTCCACCACCACCACCACCACCACGCCAGCATCGCAAGTGTCGATGAAGCCAGGCACAGTGGCTCTTTGTGAGATCCGCCATTATCAGAAGATCACGCACCTCCTGATACCAAAGGCTCCATTCTAGAAGCTAGTGCGTGAGATTATGGATGGCATACTCATTAAGAATAGTAGGAGGCACTTCCCAGATGGAACACGCTTGCAACAACCCGATCGCTGGACTGCCTAAGCCCTCCTTGCACTACAGGAAGCTGCCGAAGCTTACGTCATAGACTTGTTCGGAGACTCGGGCTATGCAACAGTACATGCAAGGAGAGTCACCGTTACCGATAGGGATTTGCAGATAGTGAGGTTCTTCCGGCGATGGAAGGATAGTCCTCGCGGAGATCAACAACGATAGTGATGTACTACCAAAACAATGATAAGGATTTGCAGATAGTGAGGTTCTTCCGATGATGGAAGGATAGTCCTTGCGGAGATCAACAACGATAGGGGTGTACTACCAAAACATATACAGAATGTAGCTTTCAAAGAGATTTTGTAAAACTTTGGTTGTAATGGATCCCATGTAAAATGTTATAAATATGAACACAATTTTTTTTGGAGCGTCTTATTTTTGTTTATTCACTTGTTATTTGTTTTATTTATGTCTTTGAGTTATCATTACATGCGTTCGAACGAATACATATTGTGCACAAACTTGATAAAGCACTACGTATTAAATTTAGGGTACGAATCGTGTTGCGTATAAATCTGATAAATAAACGTAATATTCAAGTAAAAAATAATAGTAAATGACGCGTATGACAAACTACATTGCATGCAAATCCAACAGATATCGGTTTTCATTACTTCAAGAGAAGATTGCAAATTACATTACATTGGTGAGATGAGATATCATTTGACACTAAGTACATCTACTCTCTCCTAGGCTTCTTTGAGCTAGACTTCCCATGGTTAGAGCTATTCTTGATCATAGGCAACAACACATTTTGCCCTAGTAGTTCCTGCCTAATGACATTGGGGTCTTAAACACCAGCAACCATGCCACGGGCCATCATGGAAAAAAGTGGCCCAGACCTAGTACTAGAGAATAAGTAGAGGAGCTTTGAACGTCGAAGCAATACTACTTTCTCCAAGCTAGAGTTCATTGGGATGGTCTTAAAGGGCCCAGCCTTTGTTAGTGCCCTCAACTTTAAGAAGTTCTCAGAAAAAGCTGGAGAGCATGTCTTATGGAATATAAAAATGTTGCTCACAAGCTGGCCAATATACTCCTTCAATGCCGAGTCCTGCACCCTTCCTTGGCTACCAGATTGGCCACCTTATTTAGATGAAAATTCATCTATATAGACAATGTCCTGCATCACACAAGTTCAATATCAAACTCATTGTGTCAAACTCACTATGCATGGAGTGTAGTAAAGATAAATACATCGGATTTGCATCAAAATTTACTAGTAGGGCCCCTAGGGCATCGGGAGAGATTTAGGTCCCCAGACGCGAGCCTTTGGCTAGGGCAGCTCTAGGGGCCCAATCCCGACAAAATTTGATGTGCATACTCCCGATGCCCTAGAGGCCCTACTGGTAAATTTTGACAGAAATTCAATAACATTAATCCGATAACATTACCTTCTCTGCATCATCTATATGTTGTTGTAATGGAGCATCCAGGTCTGCTCCTGCAGCTGGGCCACCCTCGTCTCTCTCTTGGGAAGGTACTACGTATGCTTTCTTGCAACCGCTCGAACTCCTTATGTGAGATCTCATACTATGGTGCCGCATTCTCAATCAGCTCTTGGATGCTCACAATGGCAGAGATGTCATCGACACTCGTGCCATCATATTGAGCCACCTCATCAACATGTGTTGGCACATCTTGTATATTAAAATCTATAAAATCATCAGGTGCATCACGCACCATGATACAATATAGCTCTTCTTTCCTTAGCTCCAAAATTTCTAGTACATCTTGCATAAGTAAATATTCCACCCCCTCGATGATGATAGCATGGAGAGAAGCGAGGGGTGGCTCATCACTTGTCGGCATCTCAATAGGACAATTAGGAGGTGGGTGCACAATGGCTAAGCTTTGTGCTGCCTCTACTCTCGGATCAAGTGTGATCTCTTCAGGCTCCCTCTCAAAATACTCTAGCTATGGCCGAGAGGGTGTGTGAATGTCTTCCTCACTATCCTCTTGCAACTCAGTACACAAAACATATATGGAAAATGCTATATCGCGCTCGATGAGATCCATCGTGGCATGATCCTGGGATGAGGTGGACACAACTCTGGCACGGAGATATTGCCCCACATGTGCGAGGGCTCGATTTATTACCTTTGCATAGCTTGATCCATCACGTAAACTATATAGGAAGTCTATGGGGACCCATCTGAGAGAAGAGTTCAGAATAGAGTAGGTGAGAGGGTTTGCCTCATCACAAAACGATGCCAGTATACTAGAGCTAGGGTCTACAATGGAAAGTGAGCTCTTTAGACTCAAGGTTGTGCAAAACCTAGGGTATATCTGATCTCCTATGTGTGTGTAGCATGTGGAGCTAATCCATGCAGCGAAGGCGGGAGTGGTAGCCATGGCACACAAAGAGAGAAGGGAGGAGAGCACGTGTAGGAAAGTAGAGAATGAAAGTGAAAATGAGTTTGGAGTTATAGCTTTTATGTATCCAGGGTTTTAAATAAAGGTTCTTTTTAACACTAAAGTTTCAAATCAAAACTCTTACCTTAGTTTCTTTATTTCAATACTTTAAAGTAACCATTAAAATTACTCATACAGACAAATGCTTTGTTCTACATTATTATATCCTCGAATATACTTAGATCGATGAGTATATGCAAGTCCAGCTATAGAAAATATAGAAAATTTTTAAGAAAAGAAATATGAAAGACCTTCAAAATCCCTTGGATCCAATTTAATATTTAATTTTAAGAAATAAGTACAAGAGATGAGCTATAATATATTATTATGCAAAGACAATACTACATAGGTTATAGAACTCCAACTTGCAATTTAATTATGATTTTAACCAGCATGATTGACTAATTACAGTATGTATTATTGCACGCTTGGATCGTAGTAACTAAGATTATCTAAATTGAAAGTACTCAGAAGTTTAAAAAAAGTTTATATTTGTTCTTTATATTAAAAAATTTACAAAGATTCCACTATCTCAAGGATATGTGGAGAAGTATATTGTTTACATGTCATGGATTGCTCACTACGAATCCTGACCTTTCTATTATCTAACTTGAAATAGAAGTTGTAGAGGGGCTCGTTGGACATTAATTGGATTTCTTGTCTCAGAAAAGAAATGGGCTAATGGCTCTCTGCACTGACCACAAAAGGATTATGACCATTCCACAAGATAACCACATCTATGAGAGCTGTATGTGTCTCATCTCGAGGATCTTGATCCAAACTGATCCACTCCCCTCGCAAAAGTCGCCATCTTCTATATCGAAAGTGAATGCACAGAGTTTTTCTAGTGATGAAATACCTGTAATAAAAACAAAAATAATGGTAAGTAAATGAGAATAACACAACAATTCATCTAAGCAAGACCTATGTCAATCAAATCAAGGCATTCAAAGTAGTAAAAAAGATTTACCTGAATGTGAGATTAGATTGGTTGACCCTGCATTCAATCATCTCATCAAAATGTGTTCTTTTGACTTGCCAAGATAAGTTGACTTATCCATTCCTCGGATGGACACTTGCATTGATAAGTAATCTTTGTTTTCTTCAGAACGTCACATGAACCAACATGTGCAAACAATGAGAATGGAATAAACCAACTAAGATGCACATCTTTGGAGCCTGTGGTGAGTTTCATAGCACTATTGATGTTAGATTTTATCTTGAACTTACATGCTCCTGACAACTCCAAGCTACCAATGAACCATTCACCACTAGATAGTGGCGGCAATGGGACATGTTGCAATCTCTGGCTTTCTACTACATACAATGAATTATAAAAAAAGATATTTTGAGTTGCAAGTTGACTTGTGGAGTTATTATCATAGATCAAAGAACCTATGTCTTCATGCCAAACATGTATCCTGCTGCTCAAACATTTCACATTCTGCCATTCATGCAAAGTTGATGGATATAGAGCTGTCAGTAAAACAAGATTGAATTAGAACACTGCAAAGATTTTTAAAAACAAATTTGATGAAAAAATAAACAATTATAAAATTTTAAAACTTACTATTTTGTTTATAATTTTCCATGTAGTTCTTGTCATGTACAAAGATTTGTTTGTGCGTACAAACATGTTGGATCAACACTTCTATTACTGTACTTGTTCCATTGAACACTTTTCTGAACTCTAAAAGTCTACCTTTTCAATGTTTGCTAGGGTTTGCAACATCCTTACGCCTGACCTTGAAACTCCCTCGAGTACTTGGGTGCATCAAAATCCAATCAAACTTATAGTACTTATCACAAATCCAATTACCGATACTATCTTTTCTATTGAAGATCTCCACTACAAGTATGTTACTGATGTTTTTCCTTCGTGAAGACATCTATAGTAACCAAATACAAAAGTTACCTATCAACGTGTGTATAATTTGCAAATGTTCTCTCCAAATGAAATGAAATTTAAATGGAGCAATTTTAAAAAAACATTGTACCTGCAATTATTTTCACAAAGAAGCCCAGAGATGTTAAACAAGAAGTTGACTTATAACAAGACCATTGTTCCTTCAGTGACAAATTCCTAGAGTACAAAAACAAAAGAAATATCAAGTCAAAGCATACATATAACTTACATAGGATTTGTCCAAATGAGTTGAAACTTAACCATGGAGCAACATAAAAAAGTGGCAATATACCTATGGCTCTCTTTGCAAAGAAGCCCAAAGATGTTGAAGAAGTTGAGTTTTTAAAAAATCATTATTCTCCACCCTCAAAGACTCTAGGAGTGAAAAAACAAAGAAAAACTCAGTATGCATATAGCTTGCATACATTTTGTCCAAACGAGATAAAATTTAACCATGGAGCAGCAAAAAAACAAGAGAACATACATGTAACTTTGTTTACAAAGAAACCGTAAGATGTTGAATAAGAACTTGAGTGTTCAAAAGATCATTGTTCTTGACTATAAGAGACTCGTAGAGTACCAAAACAAAAGAAATTACATGTTAGAGAATGCACATAACTTGCACAGCTTTTGTCAAAATGAGATAAAAATTTAGCATAGAACATCCATGGAAGAGAACAATATACCTGTAAAGTTTTGTGAAGAAAATCTTAGGGCTTTGGTAGAACAAGCTCTGCTCTCATAAAACGTGTGAAACTCACTCTATGTTTGTGTAGAGGAAATGAAATTTCACAGGGTTACAGATAGGGCAAGCAACAATGAGGCTGTAAGATTTCGTCAGGAAAGAAGAAGTGCGGAAAGAGATATGATGAATTTGAGATCCGCCTAAGAAAGAGGGGGAAACTGAAAATGGGAGGAATGAAAAGTCAAACATAAAAAAATAAGAAAATGAAAATTCGAGTCACAAACTTCCAAGAAGTGTTAGCATTGTATTCCCCACATTTTCCCTTATTTTATTGATGAGGGAAAATTTGGGCCAAGATATGGCTAGAAGATTCATGTTACATGAATCTGGAATCCCAGCTCTCTCATTGGTTAGGCATATATTTATTTATTCACTCCTTAAGGGGCAAAAAAGAGAGACCATATTTCTCCTAAGAGAGAGAGAGAGAGAGAGAGAGAGAGAGAGAGAGAGAGAGAGAGAGAGAGAGCCAATTCTATGCCAAACAATGTATCTACATATGCAAGATTGTGAGAGAAAGCTATGGAATCTTTGAAGATGAATCATATGTGATATCTTTCCATTCAGTATTCTTTTGTGTTTTTGTGGTCTATCAAAGAATTCTATGAAGATTATTAAGAGAGTGGTGGAGTTTGTTAAAGTTAAAAGCATGGGAGAATTGTTTCTATGAAGCTGCATGAAGGTTTCTTAATCCTGGTGTTGTTTTCTTTGTTGTGACATATAAAAGATGAAAAAGATGGTTGTTGATGATATAAGATAGATTTTATTGCAGTAGCAAACCTATTTCTTTTGGTGTTCCTTTTGGAGCTCCAAGCATGTAAAGCCAAGGACTGAGCCAAAGTTATGTGTGCAATATTATCAACAATATAACAGGGGTGCCATTCAACACAATAGGTGGAGGAGGTGCAACATTTATGCAGTTGTGTTGAGTGATGATGGTGTCCAGTGGACTATATCGTTGTCAGGACGGTATTGGGTATTAATGATGTCAAGGGTGCCCAATAAAAGAAGTCCAAACAAGGGTGCCCGAATGTAGCAGGGGGCTAGAGGGAACAAAGGAGTGGAAGGAGCTACAATTGGTACAAAAGACGGTTGGTGGAGGAGGTGTGAATAGAAAGGCACCCAAGGTGGAGGAGGTGCAAAGAGCTATGATGAAGTGGAGGTGCCGAGGTTAGGTGTCAATTGTGTGTAGATGCTTAAGAGCAATAAGCTATTCGGAAGGATCCTTGGGAGAGAATGATGTAGTAGAGAATGGTGTCGAGGATCTATGACATAGAGTAGAGGAACAAGAGATATGCACCCAAGGAGAAGGAGGCAGTTGGAAGGAATAGAGCTATGGTCAGGGCAATGCAGAGCTATGGTAGAGGGAAAGATAGCATGCGACCTGATGACAAGCGTAGAATTGTAGCAAGAAAAGGAGAACAAATTGCCGCATGACAATGATGACAAGAAAATTTCCCGATGGAGTAAACCTAGCCTACCAACTAGGTTGGCATGCAATTTGAAGGGAATAAAAAGTAATTATGGACAATTAAGGTCCAACCCGATACTTTCCTAATAGCATGAGTGGCCCACACAAAAAATTGTATTACCAATGATGTTTTTGACAATCAAGTTAAAAATATTGGACCCCACTTAATTTATTAGGTTGGGTTTACATCCAAACCAATCAATGGTCACAATGGGCACTCGTGATTGCACACGTTTTTACACTGTCAATCCCAACTCCTATGGGAGATAGTGTTAAACCCCCCTTGTAAGGGCTTTGTAGCTATACCATGGCATTGCTACTAGAAACACATATATAGGGAGTAGTAGTAACTTTGAGCCCTACTTGGTTTCCACTCTATATGTGATTCCCTATACCTAGTGGTATACAACCACCATCCAAGGCAAAATGTGACTTCCCTGCATCGACAACACCAAAGTCAAGGTGCAACTTCCCACAACAACGTAGAGGATGACAAAGAGAATGCATCCATCCTAGTGGTTGAAGAGAGGAAGATGAGTCAAGGTCAAGAATGGAGAGAAGATTAGGAGGAGAAAGTAGCTAGCCTAGAGAGGCACCTAGAGGGGCGTGTTAGGCTTGTTGGACTCAATCTGGAGAAATATGCAAATGAAGGAAGAAAAAAAGAAAAAGAGAATAAAACTAGAAGTGGAGCAAGGTTATAAAGAGTGGATGATACAACAATAGGAAGAAGAGGAGAGACATAAACTTTAAGAAGAGATGGATAGATTGGTAGATAGGTTAGCTAGAGAGGAGACTTGTAGGAGAGCTCATGACACAAGGAAAGACAAGGAGAAGGTAGCTAAATTAGGAAACAAAAAGAAAAATAAGAAAAAATACAAAAGGAAAAACAATAAGGAAGAAGAGGAGAGTGAGATTTTAGAATATGATTATGGCAAGTTCAAAATGCCCTAGCCCACCAAGTACAAAGGGGAGAGAGACGGGTTGATTTGAAAGAAATGGATTGTGGAAGTGGATAGATACTTAAAGTATACTAGGATAATTGAAGAAATGAAGGAAGAAGTGGCAACCATCTACTTAGAGGAGGACGATGCTAGTTGGTACCTTCTGGAAAAAGAATAAGGACACGCTATCTTTTTATGGAAAGAACTCCAAAAGGAACTCAAAGACTACTTCATCCCAAAGATGGAAAAATTCAAAGCTAGAGATGAGTAGAGAAATCCCAAGCAAACACAAGGAAAGATGAAAGAGTATGTTAGCAAATATAGGCAGCTGATGTTGCAATGTAGACACTGACCATAGATTCCTATTTGGCATGCAAGAGTGGACCGGGAGAGATGTGGAAAGACAAGAGCCAACTAGCTTAGTTGAGGCCATGAGGATGGCTAAAATACTAGTTGACCTAGAAGGGAGAAAGATAGCCCAAGGGATCGAAGCTAGATTCAACACCAACCTTGCCACCAACTCTTGGACCCCAAGACCCAATCCCCCCCCAGAGGCCCCATCTTAGAGATTCACGATCAATTCTAAGGAATAACCCTAGCTGCATCACAATTAGCCTCGGTGCCATGAGGAGCAGTTGGATGATGGGGAAACAACCACTATAGACCGAGAACCCGAGTGTATCTTATGGATCTACTAGATCAAATACATCATGGTGGAGAACCCAAGTCTCAACCACATGGTTAGATATTTCAAGTGTGTGTGGGGGGGGGGGGGGGACCCTGCTATCAAAATAGATGCCCCATGGAAGATACAGCCTCAACAAGTGGGTCTAGGGTAGCAGTCATCACCAGTGCTTATGGAGGAGAGGAGCCACAATCCCCGCACATCCAAGAAATCCCAAGTGGAAGAGAGCCTAGAACATGGGCATAGTTAGTGCCCATCCCCAATGCATGGCAGCTCGAGTAGCAATAGTAGGGGATCAACCAATCACGGTAGACACATGGGCCACCCACAACTTCATCACTCAAACTGTCTAAGGCTCCAAAAGGATTGATTGTAACATTTGCACAAGGAGAAGCCAAATAAGTAAAATGGGTTTTGCAGTGCAAGTAGAAGCAGGTAAATGGAAGGCCAGACTCGACTTCCTAGTCATACCCATGGACAATTTTGAAGTCATTTTAGGCCGCCTTGAGTTCTGTGACAAGTGTGCCATCACAATGAAAAAGGAGTTAATGAAAAAAGAGTTGTGTGACAAGCAAGGAGAGGGCATCAGAGGTACACTATGAAAGAGTGCAATTCCCAAGCAGGGCATCAATCAAAGTGCAACAACTTCAACAAGTGACCCATATTAGGCCTCATATAATGATCTATTGTGTCAAACAAGTGGAGAAATCAGAGAAGTAGGGACATGGTATATTTATGTAAGTAGAAGGTCACCAAGAAGCCCAAACCACAACTTGGCAACAACAGAGAAGTAGAAGCAATACTTGAGGAATATGAGGATGTGATACCAACTAAACTACCCAAAGGTCTACCACCCAAAAGAGAGGTAGATCACAAAATCGAGCTAATCCAAGTGGCAATCCCACCAGTTAAAGCACCCTACCATATGAATCACATAGAGCTCATGGAGTTGAAGAAGCGATTACACAAATTAGAAGTGCAAGGATTCATTCGACCAAGCAAGTCCCTATTTGGTGCCCACCCAGTGTTATTTGTCAAGAAGGATGGGGGACTCTGACTATGTGTAAACTATAGACCATTGTATTAGGGAATTTGAAAATTCTCATATAGTTTGGGAATTTCTAATATAGTTAATATTGGCCACATGATCAAATCTTGTCCCCTTACTTGAAAGTGGAGTCTATCCTAATTACTATATAGATTGTCTTTCCAAGTCCCACTTTGAAGCATGGGTTAAGATTTAGCCACATTGCAAAAAATTTACCCCTCATTTGAAGGTGGAACTTGAGAGATTCCCAAATTCTGTAATATGGTATTATAGGGCTCTTAATAAGATTATTTATCATCAAGAACAACTATCCCATGCCCTTGGTCGAAGATCTATTAGATAGATTGCATGGAGTCAAATATTTCAACCATATATATCTTAGGTCAAGATACCATCAAATCCACATAGCAGAAGGGCTGAGCACCTTTTGTGGCCTAATGGATGGAGTATTCTGGCATGAAATAGATGTCTTTATCATTATCTACATAGATGACCTTCTAGTGTATAGTAAAACCCTAGAACATAAGAAACACTTATGCCTAGTTTTTGAGAAGCTAAGACAACATAAACTATATGCCAAACCCGAAAAATATGAGTTTGCAGTGAAGGAGTTAGAGTTCCTAGGTTTCATCATAGGCAAGGAAGGCATCAAAGTAGACCCCAAGAAAGTAGAAACAATGAAGAATTGGCATGCGCTCAAGAGCATGAGAGAAGTTCGGGAATTCATAGGATTCACTGTATTTTGTAAAAGATTCATCTAGGATTATACATCCCACCTCACCAAAGGAGATAGAAATTTCACATGGCTAAGTGAGCAAACAAGCCACTTTCGAGCTAGTGAAAAGATATACAAGTCAAACCCCCATACTTAAAGTACCAAACTTTACCAAACCCTTTGAAATTTCTACAAATGCATTAGATTATGGCATTGGGGGAGTGTTGGTGCAAGATGGACATCCCATAGCTCATGAATCCAAGAAGTTCACAGGTACAGAAACTAGATGCAGCACACATGGAAAGGAAATGCTAGCAATGATTCACTGTCTTGTGGAAAATGAAAGAATTATGTATAAAATAAACACACATTGGTATTCACAAATAACATCTTACTCAAATACTTCCAGTCCAGTCCAAGTTGTTTGCCAAACAAGCCCAATGGCTTGACTTCCTAGTCCAACACAAGCTAGGCTCCACTAACAAAATAGCAAATGCTCTAAGTCACAAGGTGGATTTGAAAGTTGTAAGAGTGGTCAATAGCAACTTCCTTGAGTTAGTAAGAGAGGCTTTGGAATATGACCAAGAAATGCACAAGATTATAAAAGAAGTGAGAGCTGAAAGGATGCCTCATGGCATGTATACCCTAGAGGAGGAAATTGTGTTTGTAGGCAAGAGATTGTATATCCCCAACAATATGGAGCTAAAGAAGGTCATACTATATGAAGTAGATGATGGGAAATTAGAGGGGCATAAGGGCCAAAGAAAGACACTTGAAGCACTTTGAAAACATTTCTTTTGGTTGAACATGAAGGAAGAAGTCACACTATGTCAAGACTTGCCCTACTTGCCAGCTAGTGAAGGCACCACGCTCCAAGTCAGTAGGATTACTTCAACTAATGCCAATACCTAGCTAGCCATGTGACTTCATTAGCATGGATTTTATTGTGAAACTCCCAAAATCCCATGGTTATATAATCATCTTTGTAGTGGTGGATTATTTCTCCAAGCAAGCCCACTTCATACTTGCTAAGCCACCAAAGAATGCCAAGGAGGTAGCCCATTTTTTCTTCATGCATGTGTTCAAGCAGCATGGCTTACCCTTAGCTATCACCTTAGAGATAGAGATGGTAGATTCATGAGTGATATGTGGAAGTAACTTTTTAAGACTCTGGAAACACACTTGAGATTTCCATCATCCTTCCACCTTGAAACAAATGGGCAAACACAGAGAGTGAACCATGGATTGAAGACTATCTTAGGAACTATGCTTGGGTGGACCAAAAAGATTGGGCCTTCTACCTTGATGTACTCGAGTTTCACTATAATAGCTCAATCCATTTAGCAAATAGGTTACACACCCTTTGAGTAGCCATAGGGAAAGAAGTCATCACACCCCTAGCCTTAGTCTTTGGAGCTACCAAAGCTGAAGATCAAGATGCAGAAGAATTGTTGAAGAAATGGAGAGACTAGAATGAAGCCGCTAAGAAGAGTTTAGAAAAGAGCAAAATTACCATGACCAAATAGGCTAACAGAAAGTGTAAGGCGGTCCTCTTCACCAAAGGAGACAGGGTCCTCGTTAGCTTTGAGCATATGTCCCTCCCAATGAATATGAGCCCCAAATTCAATCACCATTACTATGGACCCTATCGCATCACTCAGGTCATGAATGAAGTGACATACAAGCTCGACTTGCTAGAAAGCATTTGTGTCCATAATGCATTCCATGCACGCCTTCTACACACGTTCTACCCCAACAACCAATGGAGGCGGCACGTTCCACTATTTCACTCCAACAAGCACTTGGCTTAAGGAGAATCCCAATAATTCTTCCAATGTACCTTGAATCATCACCTACTTGACCATAGGTCTGGTAACGCCTCCACTCCTCAAATGTAATTGAGTCGAAGGTAGATCAACATGGTAGCAAGAATAAACCAGGCAGCAACAAAGGAGTCTAGATGGGCAGACACTAACCAACTCGATAGAAAAAGTTGTGCTAAGGCGCCCAAGTCATTGCGTGACACACATTGACTAGCTAATAGTGAAGATGGATTAAGACCCCGTGAATGCATCAAGCCCTAAACTAGCAAACACTGGCCAACTTATTAGGAGAAGCTGTGCTAAGACCTCGGAATAAGTCAATAAGCTCTACCCTTAGATTTCTGAGGACAGCAATCTATTATGTGGGGGTGAGTGTAACGGCTTTGTAGTTATACCATGGCATTGCTACCAGAAACACCTATATAAGGAGTAGTAGTGACTTTGAGCCATGTTTGGTCTCCACTCGACATGTGATTCTCTATACCTAGTGGCAAACACTCATATGTACAGCATCACGAGGTTGTAATCCTGAGATGTGTCTATGTTGTGCCATTTCTTTCATTAAATAATAAAAGGATATACCTTGTTCTTACATATTATGTTATTCTTTTGTGCCGTGTTGAGTGAGTGACAGAGTGCAAGTGCTCTCTCTCTCTCTCTCTCTCTCTCTCTCTCTCACACACACACACAACTTAATTACTCCCATCCTACTTCATAACTACTCCCAGAGATGTTCCTTCAACGCGGATTCTTGCTGCGTCGCCCTATCTCCTTGCCTTCAACGACTCTAATTATATGACCCCCCTGGGTTTATTCTGCTGCGACTGACGTCTACTTATTCTCTTTCCCCACACTGCAGTTCGTCGGACCCCTCTCCGTATGGATGCCACCTCCACTCTTCCCTCGCCGTCTACTTCCAACTGCTCACATAATATTATCCAGCCATGGTTATTCTGCTTATATGGCCTCCCGTCTGCCTGTTCCTCTCCCCACACTTCACCGCCATGACTCATCTCCCTCTCTACGTATGCCACCACCTCCATCATATCAATTGGCCTCCTTAATCATTCTTATTATGTTAGATATGCAGTGTTACTTCTGCATACCAGAACACTGTCGTGCCTTCCAGGTCTCACGTACCCTCGTACTGCTTTCATCACAACCCATACGCCGTCTCTCTCTCTCTCTCCTAGTACTCCTGACCTCTGTAATCATTGTCTCTGCGTCTCTATTGCGACCGCCATTACTGGCCACTGTTATGTTATCCTCTCCAATCCACCTGCCGCCATGAGTGAGTCCTCTCTACTTGCATGGTCCATCCCTCCCTTTGTGAAGTCTCTACAAAATGATTAATTGTAGCATTACAACGTGGCTATGCTAATCTGCATGCTTCCCTTGACAACTAGAATGAATTGCATGCTAAGATTACATTAGCTTTGGTAAACATCTTACTAATCTGGAAATTATTTCTTCTGCTTTCTTCATAACTGCATATTAATCTGTCTTTAGGTGCATTAAGCACTTTAACCCCATTGGTTTATAGTTTACAACTATCCCAATGTCTCATTATTTACCCTACATTCCATCTCTAAATTCATTATATACTCATGACAATTTTTTTGGAGAGAAAACCATTTTTTGGCTCCTAATTACTAAAAAGATAAATGAACTACCATTACTAACATGATGTAGTTAAAGCATCCCTTGTATTCTCCTACTTTCGCAAAATGGTTCTTGCTCCAACAAGGAACCTTATGATCAATAATGGTTCCCAAAGTATTCTTGGCAGCATCAAAGGTGAAGGGGGCAAACTTATCAAAAGATGATTCTCCAACAACAAAGTGTCTAATTTTGTCAGCAATTCCTCCTTACAAAGATGTTCGCAAGCCCCTTGTGGCAGCCGACAACCACATGGCCAATATAGGCCTAGAAACTTTAGCTCTAGAAGTATCACCACTTTAGCCCATGGTTCTAACAATAGCCTCAACACAACTCACAATTTTAAGAGAAAATGAGTTCTACTAGATGAGTGTAGTTCAACAGCTAAATGTTGTTACTTGACTAATGATTGTAGAGCATTCTCGTTCAACCACATCATAAAAGAGATATTATTTCTATTAAGTCTCATGCAAAAACCCTTCATATCACATTTTGTAATAGGTTATTTGATTTGGTTAAGCCAAAAAGCTGCTTGAAGGAGTTCTTCTATACTTACTAAATCAATCATACCCCCTTAGATCTTTTTTATAATCTCATCCTTGGATGGAAAAGTTTTACCATCTCTAAGAGATTTCCTTTACAAGACAATGGATACATTTTGTGATACCTCATCTCCCTCTTGTGACTTCTATTCCTATGGTAATAGATTCTACTTTAAAGATACATGTCATGTCAATATATCTAACCCTAACATTGTTGTTGATCAAAATATCAAGCTTCTAATTCTTAGATAAGCTCAATGTCCCACCCTCGTTAGGTGCTCTAAGTTGTAAGGCCCCCATTATGAGGAGAAGCCATGTGTGAGACAGGATCCTAACTTATATATCATATGAGGTTTATGTGACCAGATGCCAAAAAGGTGACCTTTGTCAATCTAGCCTTTGGGTTAGATAGAGTAGTTATGCTAGTATCAACTCGAGGCACAATGCATCAAGTTGCAAGGTGTGGGAGTTATCAAGGACCCCTTTTTTAGGTCTAGGAGCCATGAAATCGGCCCTTGCTTGTTGGGGGTCTCAAGGGGGCCAATGCTCCTCCCCCCCCGATGGGGGTCCAAGGGGTAGCACCCCCAACCCAACAATAAAGGGAATATTCCTTGGCCAACTAGGGAAGGCTCATAATATGGTTAGACATGCCGACCAGACTACCTTCTAGGGCTATAAAAAGGAAGACATCTCCAAAGCCATTGTCAACCTATCTTTCACCTAGTCAAAGTTATTCCAACTAGCCTTAAGCTCTTTGCTTATTATCTATCTAGCTTACCATTTAAGCTTCATAGTGGGAGTGCAAATGTGAACAAAGTCTTCTTTGTATCAATTCGTTTGAAATTAAAGCAATTTCTATTCTTCTCATATTTGTTGTGTATTCTCTACTCCTTGCTCAAATTGTATCTACTACATTGTGTACTCTTTGCACTAATAGCTAAGGCATTAAATCATATTACCTCTAGAAGCTATAACATTGATGAGGTTCATGACTCTCTTGTTGCTAGGCTTAGGGAATTCTTACACATTCTCAAACTAGATACAAGTTGCTATCTTGAAAACTTTTCCTCTTATATAACCCAAAAATGGAACTTTGCATTATCCTCCACCACTTGCATTATCAATAGTTGTGGACTCAATCCTAATGAATGATCTATGTTACTTTGTGAATTTTATATTTTGAGCATAGATAAGTCCCTAATGACCCATCTTTCTTTTGTAACCAATTGATTTTCTTCCTTGCTAAAGAAAGATTCAATGCAATCGACTTTGACTCATGTGACCTTGATACATACGACCCTCTCCTATCTCAATTTAGAAGGGGCCCATTCTCATGAAAAATTACCCTTCTTAATGGATATCTATAAAGTTCATAAAGACTATTATAGATGGCTTACCAATGCATCTAATTATGTCTATTCAAAATGCACCACTATCCTTGCCAAGATCCTCTTAGCATGTAAGGATGAACTAATGTGACTTTGTGTTGAATTTAATTAAAAAGTGGCCCTACTTTGCTGGTTTCAACATCCAATATTTTTGGATTTTGGACATTAGCCAACATGTTTTCATCAACTTACCTGATGAAATATTTAGTGTCTTTTCAACCAACAAGAAATGTTATGAAAATATCCCACATGGTGGAGATTTTGACCTTATTAATGTTATTAACACCATCATCAAGTGGGCATTCCATCACAAGGGGAAAAAGAATCTCCACCTACAAGGATGTTGGTGTTTGGATAGACAAAAGAGTTTCCAAGGACCTTCCTCTCTCAGTTGAAGATTGCATACATCTTAAATCATGGATTATTAACAATACGTTCATTTCTCTTGATGGCACCATTAAAAGGAAAAGTAAAGGAATTCATATGGGCTTTAGCTATTTGATACCACCATTAAAAGGAAAAATAAAGGAATTCATGTGGGCTTCAGCTATTTGATACCACCTTCTTGAACATGGAAACTTGTGCTAATGGTCTTACCCTCTTAAAAACCTATGACAAAATAAAAAATTCCTCATTCGCTTTTAATCAAGCAATCATCCCTCGAGACGGTCACGCAATGCCACTATCTCCCTTATTGGGCATAATATACTCTACTCAAATAACCATGTGGCCATTACATATAAAAACCTACGTTTGCTTGTTAAGAATTTCACAAAAAATTGGATTTACCAAATTATGTATTTGGCAATTGATTGCTACTACAATTAAAAATGAGTACCCTCTTCTTAGGCTTAACAAACAAAAACTCTTAGCCATATTTGGTTGACCAAGTGTGTACCATAGAGCCATAACACTAGACTAGTGGGATGATCTGTAGCTATGATTGCGACCTTGGCATGGTCCCCAACATATATGAGTTAAAGCAGGTTCTCACATGTGGATGGCATACTTACTATGGTGTGGACTTTTGTTGGTGCTTCTTCTATAAAATTGTTGAGTAAGACTATCCTTCTATTCGAGGTTTGTCTAAGGAGACACTACAAGGTTTCCCTTCTTTTCCAGGACTCCCATCTATCTCTTCCCTTCCCCATACTTCAATGTCATCCCCCCCTCTTTCTGTATGTCACCAGATGCCATCCTTTTCCCATACTTCAATGTTATCTCCCCTTTTTGTGTATGCCACTTGCAACATATTAATTGGCCTCCTTCATCATGCTTGTTATGTTAGATATGTAAATTTACTTCTCAATAGTAAAACATTACCATCTCTTTCAAGTATCACCTCCTATATTGATTTTATCACCATGATCCATATGCCATCTCCCTCTCCTACTCTTGACCTTTGTAATCATTGTCTCTCCATCTCTGTCATGACCATTGTAACTACTACATTCTCTCCAATCCAACTACCACCGTAAGTCTTCTCTACTTGTGTGGTCCCTCTTCATGTAGCCTCTACAAACTGAATAATTAATTATAGTTGTAGCATTACAACCTAGCCATGCTAATCTACATGTTTCTCTCCTTTGGTGTGATAGGTTGCTCAAATGCTTTTTTGCACTGCCTAATTTATGATTTCACCTCTTTTTTAAGTTCAATAGCATTGTATTAAGCATCAAGCCCCATGGCTTTATAGTTTATGTGTATCCCCTTTCATTAATTACCCTTTTTTGCACTGCCTAATTTATGATTTCACCTCTTTTTTAAGTTCAATAGCATTGTATTAAGCATCAAGCCCCATGGCTTTATAGTTTATGTGTATCCCCTTTCATTAATTACCCTCCATTCTATCTCTAAATTCATTATACACTCATGAAAAAAAATTGGAGATTTTTTTTTGGTTCCTTATGACTAAAAAGATAATTAAACTAAATTATGTAGGCTTTACTTGTGGCCTATCTTTTAGGCCTTTACTCTTATTGCCTTGCACTAACCAATGACCTGATCGTTTGATGTGTGCTTTGGCACATCAAACTCGTTTCCACCTTACTTTCCAAGGTTTTACTCCCACCACATTCTATCCTCCACTATTTGCAACGGTCTTTCAACTTCTACCTAATAGTTTGCTCTTCATGGTCACAAACAAGGTAAAACATCTTAAGTCTCAACATGGATAACAACTAGGTGGGGTTTCAATTACCTGTAAAATGAATTAGAAGGATTGGTTCTCACCCACTTATTTTGTATGGATGTAGGTACTAGGCTTCACCTCTACTCATATTGCACGGTGCTATTATTTGATCTACAAATGTCATAAACAATTGAAATTTTGTTTATGAAAAAGTTTTTCTCATTTGTAAAAAAAACTCTCATTTTGATGTAATTAAGTATATCATGGGATCGTGATATATGGATAATGTTCCCCTCCTTCTCCGTTCTATATCTCTTCCACTCTTTTTTGAATTTTCATAGCAATAGTTCGTGTTTTGAATTTCTACATGAATGTTGTTTGGTAGTGCACTCGCACACACAGACGTCACTTAAGCGGTATTGATTTTTCTTTTTTGTTCTAATTTCTAGTCACAAAATTAAGTTGAGATAGTTTGGAGGGTAGTAATAAATGACCTAACAAAATGCTAATAATCAGTGCTACCAAATCAGCTACATTGTTTACTGGATGTTGTGCTTGTTTTGATAATAAAATGAATAAATCATTGAGCTCTCCCATGTTTGGCATCTCTTTATGCTTCTAGTAATGCAGATTGCTATTAGAATAGTTCCCAAACATGACTGATTTGGAAATGGAAGAATACCCCATGTCTTGACATGAGATACATTACCCTAATATATGGAGATCAAGATGCCCATAAGCACTAGTAAGTTGACAAGACTTGAATTCTACTCAATAGGCATTCCATTAGCAAAGTACAAAATCAGTCTTCCACCAGGTCTTCCAATCGTTAGTTGTTTTTATATCACAAGAGGGTGGTGTTCTATGTAATAGATTTCATTATAGAGCTAGTGTCGCTTTAATATTTTTCAATGTGATATGATATTCTGGTAACTCTCCATGACGATGCTGATCATCCCCATTGAATCTAACTTGGGGTAATATTTCTCTACATAATGAGCATGTTCTCTGACCCCAAACTCCACATCTCCCTTCCTCCATTAACACAGGTTGGTATTGCATAGTTTTCTTACTTATTCTACAATTTAGATGGCTATCATAACTAGTTTTTATCTGATAATGTTTTTTCCATCTATAATCAAGCATTTTTTATCACAATCGTTTTTCGATTTGTGCCCTCATCGATAGACATTTGATAGAGGGCTTATAGTGTAGCTGACCTAGCACTAAATAGGTGTATCTTCTCAAGCAATGCATATTTCACAGCTCCTGTAAACATATCATTATACATATAGATTTCGATGTAATTATGGCTATTAAATGACCTATGAGTGTATAAGGACCATTCAATCAATTTGTGAATGATTTCGCATATGTAAGCATTTGATTTTGGGCAACCAATCAATCAATCAACTAATCAATGGACCATGTGCACAGGTAATTGATATAATGCCCTCTATAGTTGCAAAATACTAGGTGGGTGTACATTATTATATGTGCCACCGATGCTATATTTGGATGCAAATTACTAACCTTTATATTTAATCACACACACACACACACACACACACACACACACACACACACACACACACACACACACACACACACACACACACACACACACACACACACACACACACACACACACACACACACACACACACACACACACACACACACACACACACACACACACACACACACACACACACACACACACACACACACACACACACACACACACACACACACACACACACACACACACACACACACACACACACACACACACACACACACACACACACACACACACACACACACACACACACACACACACCACATTTGTTCTCTCCCTCTAATTCTAGGAACTAATTCTCTTTGATTATAGCTATATTCTCTCATTCATTCCCCTTGTGTATGGCTATCACCTCATTATGGAATTCTTTGCCTTGATTCTCTTCCAAGAAACATTAATTTACATGCATTGTCATAGGAAATTTGACTATATATGGAGATGTTGGGCTCACAGATTGAAAAATAGACATTGCTTGTATTAGTTGTTGCTATAAATACTCTGCTCTTCATCAACCTTCTTGGTTACAATGGCCTTGGTGCCTTCCTCATCCAAATTTCAAGTTTGAATTCATTATTTTCAAAATAATTGTTGAATTCTAGCATGAATAGCATGAATCATGCATGTACTATGCCTATCATTCTTTCTCACAAGATTAGCCTTTATACTAGTCGAGGAGGCATGTTGGATTATGTAGGGAAGTGATAATGATAAAAGAAATAAATTTCTTGAGAGAATGAGTCAAATGATATGTTATTGATCAAATAGATACTTTTGATGATTTATTGAGCTTTATAGTGACTCTGATGAGCTCACATTTTCTCTTCTTCCTTTTTCCATACATCAACATTTTGAACATAACATGATGTGAAAGGGAAAAAATAGTCTATGTAACAATTGGACATTGTGATAAGTATGAACATTTTATGTATGCATGAAAAAAATAATTCAATGTAGAAATTTTTGGCATGTGGAGGCTTATGCTCAAAACTACTATAATTGTTAGATAAACTAATGTTTCTAGAAAGGGATGTATGTAGCATGGATTGAGAAGGAGTCATACTTTCTTATTATTGAATTGGTAGTCTCAAAGAAATTTGTAAAGCATATGTCTTGATGGAATTGGTATGAAGAAATATTGTACTCCTAGTTGGGCTAACAGTGTCAAATCTGTTGAGCAGAGATGAAATGCCTAATTAGTAAGTTTGCTATAAACTGTTGAAATCGGTATGAAGTAGGTATGAAGCAATTTTATACTATTGGTTGGGCTGACAATATCAAACCTATTGAGCAAAGTTAAAATACCTAATTAGTAAGATTGTTGTAAATTGTATAATGCTATGTTGAACTTTCATGGCACATTGATTCAGTTCAAGCACATGACTTGCTTGATGTTGAAAAATATGCATGTGCTATGCATCACACAATAATTACGGTGCAACACTTGTTATTTTGAATTATTAAAAGGAAAATCTTAAAGCAATAGTGGATACTTGGCAGTTAGATGGTGGACTGACAATATCAAGTCAATTGATAAATGATGGCTCAAGCATTGTGGGTGTTGTGTCTATTGCTTATGCTAGGATCATGGTTAGAGAAATACAAGGCACATGGATGTTTAAAGGCATGTTAAGTAAATTGAAAATTTGAAAACTCTATAGCATGGTGGATAGAAATGAGGTAGCACTATCCTCAAGCATCGGGTATCTCTACAGTTTTGTTATAAGATCCGAGATACACGCTTGACTTTCTTATATACTTAAAATATATATGGCGAATATTATGTTGGCACATAAGGAGAATAGATGAGAGAAAAGAAAGACGTAGAGAGAGAGAGAGGTAGAGAAATTGGCAACACACTAGGAACTGGAAGATGGGCTAGTCCCCCCCTTGTGGAGATATAATATTGACAAGGAGCAAGCTCCTCTATTATACATAAGCCAGTTCTTGCTTGTAGATCTTGGAAATAAGATCATGGTTCCTTGCACGGTATACAACCGGCTAACACTTGCACAACTTTGAAGTTGTCACCTTTTGATCCTACTTGAGTTTCCTTCTCTCCTACACAATATGTGTAGGGCTCTCCTCTTGGCACTTGATTTCAATAGAGCTTCCGCAGCACTTGCACCTTCTCTTCTCCTCTTGGAACTTGATTTCAGCAGAGTGTTCGCAGCACTTGCACCTTCTCTTCTCCTCTTGGATGCATGCAAAGTGATGCTTCCTTTTTCCTCTCCCACACCCAAGCAGATCCTCCTCTTTTATCGGCTTTCAAGAGCTTCTCTTCTTGGAGAGAGAGTTGAGTTGATCTTCATGCAAGATGTGGTTGTTCCAAGACCTACTCTTGGAGCACTGATTTTGAGATATCTCTCTATGCATTGTTCGGATGAAAAAATGTTCAACACGAAAGTTGTAGATCTCGTTGTTTTCGATAACCCCAGTGGCCCATTTTTAGAGATCATCTTTTTATCGCGAGATATTTTAAAAATGAATTCACGATGTCTTTTTTAAAAAGAGCAGCTTCTCAAACTGTACTCTTAACTTGTGGTCCATGCAACCACCTTAAGGAGAGTTCATTAAATTGCCTTGGGCCTTGTTGGGGTAAAAGGCCTCTGGGCCTACTTGTGTATACTGTGACCACCCATTCTTTATTCATATATAATATGATAGTGCAATAAGGCTGTCAGTTCAGTTGGACATCACCTACATTGTGTGTGCTCTTCTCTCCCGCATCTTCCTCTTCTCCTTCTCCACTGCCATTGCATCCCCTTCAACTGGTATCAGAGCGGGTCTTCAAGAGCTCATCCCGGCCTTCCACATGAGGTATGAGATTTTCATTCTCACTTAGTTTTTAGCAAAACATGGTTTTCGCAGGTTGTGGGCAGCCATAGCTCACACCTCTTGGAGCTTCCTTCACCTGGATCTTGCTTCCAGCCTATTAAGGTTTGCTGAGGCTTGGTGTAGGCCTTCTTTGGCCCCCATCTGTGCCCTTTTTGGGCCCCATTGTTGACACATGGGACAACAGACCCCCCAGCCAACTCACTTTTTTTTGTGCCTGTTTCAAAATCTGGCCCAGAAATCACTCTTTTTGTCATATCTCGGGCATTCGGAACACGATTTAGGCAAGGTAAGAGTCTAAGTTGGGGTTTTGGCACGCTCCGGACGTGATGATGATGTCAGATTTGCCAAATTCTGATGACAGAATATTTTGCAACAGATTTCAGGTTTGAGATAGCATGTATTTGTATGCCTATGGCTTATGTGATGCTTCTACTGATGTCTATTGATACCAGATCACTTGTGGATGTTATGCCTCTTATGTGAAACGCATTTGGAGCTGATTTAGCTCAACCATTGACTGTTTTGAACACTCCCAAATCTGTCCAAAATAGGGCAGCCACCTGTTACTTCAATTTTATGCTTATAGGTCTTGGCATTTGATGCTCGATTATGCCCAATTGGTGCCTATACATACGGAAATGTATGCCTATGGATTTGAGCTTGGATCGAGCACTGATTTGCTCAGTTTACAGAGGTTATATGCTGCTAGAAATTTTAGGGCTGAAGCTATTTATGCTACAGTTGGGTTATGCCTATTGGTCATGGGGTACTCCCGGCTACTCGGTATGATGTCATGATGTATTTGGACTATGCCACATGTCTTGTTTATGCTCCGTAATGCTTTTGAGCTGAGATTAATGCTCAATTTGGGTTTGACTATCACTTCTTTGCAACTGGCATTTCATCTATGACATGGTTTATGCCTAGGCTACCCAGTATGGGTTATGATGTCTTGGTGAATGCTTTATGCTTTGGTTGTGGATGGTAGTTGTTTGAGCTCGTCTCGACATTCATTTGAGTATTCCCTTGAGCAGTTGGACATTGACTTGGATTTTTCTGTTACGACTTGGCTTTTTCTGTTACAACCTTGGATGCTATATGGGATTTGATGCTCCGATTATGGATCTTGGCTATTACTTGGATGCACTTACAGGTATTGAGCAGTGAACTGCTCCCTTGTTTTGGCAGTTGCCTATTGAGTTGTGATTGCTCGTTTACATTTGATATACGGGATACTTATTGATCAATGGACTTGGATAGTGCTTGGGATTTACAGTTATGGCTTTCTTGCTCCTCTGTTGTCTAGCTTCTATGCTAGTTGGGCTCTTGTTGCCCGTCCATGTTAAAGAGCAGATGCCATGTATGCTTACCCGTCTATGCACATGGTCTACTGTTGTATACCTTACAGAGCCACTTATTTGGATGTTGTTGTATAGATGTTTGGGCTTCACCTGGAGCTTGACTCTTGTAGGATGCTTTGCCACTTGTCGGTCTTTACTTGACTTGGATGTTCCTTGGTGGCATGATGTATTGCAGAGCTATGCATATGCATATGGTTATGAGCTGATTTCATGGCTGAATATCATATGCTCTTATGACAGATGTCTTATGCTTTACTGTACTGTGGTTGGTTATGTCATGCGGTTGGCTACAACTCTTCTTCATGTGGGAGCTTTTGCATCCTTGATTGATGCCTTTATGTCCTTCCATCCATTGAGGTTTCATGAGCATTTGCAACATGCTTCTACCACTGATGTACAAGCAGATGATTGTCTTTATGAGCAGGTTCCCTATGTTGGGATAGCCCTTGACTGCTTGAGCTCCGTGGATGCTATGGATAGCCCTATTCATGATGACTTGGATTCCTTGTCATCTTCTACAGGTTCTTCTACTTCAAATGTTGTTTGCTTCCATTGTGGGAAGCTTGGGCATGTTCAAAGAAAATGCTTTAGATGGATTAGAGTGCAGCAGAGACAGAGACGGACTCAACATGAGCAGAGAGTTAGCGATGCAGCAGGTATTACCACTCTTTCTAGTGGTGAGGTACATGCAGTTACCCATGACGATGCAGTTGAGCATGTCCTCATGTCATCTAGTTTCCCTACAGCTTACTTGCTCAACGATCAGGCCCATGCCTTTGATTGGCTTTTCGACTCTATGGCATCTTGTCATGTTACCCCTCATAGAGCATGGTTCTCTTCTTACAGGGAGGTTGATAGATGTATTGATCTAGGCAATGAGTAGATTTATGCTATTGTTGGTACAGGGAACATACACCTAGCTTTGCCTAATGGGACTTCTCTTATGCTCAAGGATGTATTGCCTAATGGGACTTCTCTTATCCGGATACCACATGCATTATTATGGCATTATCGCCTAGGCCATATGCACCACAGAGAGATGGAGATCTTGTCTCGTTCAGACTCATTGCTTAGACTCATTGCCGCCTAGGCCATATTGCACCACAAAGAGATGGAGATCTTGTCTCGTTCAGACTCATTGCTGCCTTCTATGTCACTTACATATCTTGATGCTTGCCCTGATTGTACTCTTGGTCCTTGCAGAACCCCCTTGGATTATGGCGATTGTATGAGTCATGCTCCTCTAGATCTTTTTGATTGTGCAATATATGGACCTATGCCTTCCCAGTCACTTGGTGGAGCATCGTACTTTGTGACCTTTGTTGATCATGCTACCCATCGTGTTTGGGCTTTTCCCTTGGTGCAGATTGAGGATGCTGCAGTTATGCTTGATAGGTTTATGGATTCTGCTGGTAGCATGCATAGGTGCTTGCAAATGGATTATGAGAGTCATGCTCTCTCCCAGCTTTCGGACCTCTTGTCAGTAGTATGGCATTGATTTCTTGTGCCACTGGTATTATGGATTGCTCATGGCACATGTCTGACCTTACAGGAAAAGGTTGCTTCTATGCTTACCATAGCTAGGTTGTCTTATGGCTTTTGGGCTGAGGCCCTTATGACAGCTATCTATTTGGTTAACAGGACACCGTGCTTGACCTTGGATGGTATTACACCCCATGAGGCATGGAGTGGCATGTAACCCTCCTATGATTACTTGAGGATGTTTGGCTGCCAAGCATTTGTACATATGCCACATGAGCCTATGTCATGTAGATGTATCCTCCTTGATTATGGAGATGGTGACTTTAAGGTCTACAGATTATGGGATTTGGATGCCCAGCAGGTCATACGCAGCCGTCATGCTGTCTTCTATGAGATGCAGACACCTCTTAGCCCTCTTGATGAGCGTTCAGTACGCTTTATGGGGCTAATTTTACAATAGCTACAGTGCCATTACAGCAAGTTATTTAAGTTGAAAATGAGGCACTTATTGGCCCAAATGACGTAGCTATGCATAGCAGTCAGGGTTAGGATGTTGGTGGTCAATTGCTAGACCCCTTTGCAGGCTCATGAGAGCCGTTTTCTTGTAGTTTTGTAGGCTAGATAGCCAGCCATATGTCAGTCTTCTGCTTTGCTGAGGCCACATGTAGTCTTGAGACCTCATTGGACGAGTGTCTGGGATGTTGGCCCTCTTTCAATGATTGACTGTGGAGATTTTGACTCTTCTCTGTTGTCTTATATGCGCCACGCGAATGCTACGCGCGACTCTAATGCTTTACAACCGTGTACTAATGAGTTTTGCTTGCTTCATGAGAAGCATTCTTGGATTGCTCCATTGTATGGAGCTACGGGATCGCTTATCTCCTGGATGTCATGGACTCGGGGATGCTTGACTCTTCTTCTGCAGAGGTTCCCGACACTTCTTGCACAGCTCGCTTTCCGATAGGGCGTTGGGTGAGATGTTATGATTCCTCATCTTGTCTTTTTTTTTTCATTTTCTTTGTTTTCACTCCCTAGCCACATTGGCCTTTTAGTGGGAGATTGTTGGGGTAAAAGGCCTTTGGGCCTACCCGTGTATACTGTGACCGCCCATTCTTTATTCATATATAATATGATAGTGCAATAAGGCTGTCAATTTAGTTGGACAACACCTACATTGTGTGTGCTCTTCTCTCCTGCATCTTCCTCTTCTCCTTCTCCACTGCCATTGCATCCCCTTGGGGTAAAAGGCCTCTGGGCCTACTTGTGTATATTGTGACTGCCCATTCTGTGATCTTGAAAGCGCCATAATAGCGATTAGAAAGCTTAACCACTTTACCCTTTTGACCTTTCTGCTTCTTTAAGCGAGCCTTCTCAAACTTAAGAAGAACATGTTGTTCCAAATTGAGATCTAACTTACGACGATGCTTATCAGCTTCACGTTTCTGCTTCTCTTGTGTTCTTTGGATAACAGATTTTACTTGAGTGAAAGCTATATCAATGTCTCTAACAAACTCATCTACTGCAAAGATCTTATCCTTCGTAAGAAAGAATTCGTAAGAAGGATGGGTGGTAAATGAGACTTACCATAGATGATCTCAAAGGGTGCCTTACCAGTACTAGAGTGCACTGTATTATTGTATGCAAACTCTACTAAAGGCAAATACTTTTCCCATTCTCTTTGATTATTAGAGAAATAGGATTTCAAAAGGTCCAGAATAGTAGAATTAGCACTTTCACTCTACCCATCCATTTGAGGATGATAAGAGGATGAAAACTTTAGCTTTGTCTCGAGGTTCTCGAAGAGAGCCTACCAAAAGAGGCTGGTCATGGGAGGATCTCGATCACTTATAATGGACTTAGGCATGCCATGATGTTTGAAAATATGAGCAATGAATAGCTTGGCCATATGATTGGCTTTGATTGTCTTTTGCACATGTATCAAGTGAGCTTGCTTACTGAATATATCAATGATAGTCCAGATTGTATTGTTGCTTGCTTGTGTGCGAGGAAGCTCCATGATAAAGTCCATGGCTATACTTTCCCAAGGCTCATTGGGAATAGGTAATGGCTCCAGTAGATCAGGTGGTTTATGCCTGTCATACTTTACTTTTTGGCATATCTTGCACTCACGGACATATATTCAATGTCATCTCTAAGAGTGGGCCAAAAGAAATATATTTCCAATGCTTGAGTAGTGGGTAGAATACCCCTATGTCTAGCATATGGAGATGCATGTGCTTCATCCATTACCTTGTGTCGCAATGGTAATGCTATACAAATTGCTTGATGATGATATAATAACCATCTCGAATTGAGTAAGGTGTAATTGGCTGACCTGAGTTAAGCTGAGTTAAGTTGATCCCATATGGTTGAGAAGTCGAAATCAGTTACATACATTTTGGGTAAATCCATAAACTTGTTATGGTAAATAGTTGTGATTGCATTCACTCGAGGTCACCGTGATAGAGCATCTGCTACCACATTCTTAGTTCCAAATGTATAAAGGATTTGAAAATGAAACATACATAAGAAATTTACCCAGCACATATGTTTCTCTGAGAGCTTCTTGTAAGTGAGAAAGTATCTTAGACTTTGGTGATCTGTTTTAATAACAAAAGCTACACCAAATAAGTAGTGTTTCCATACTTGAAGAGCATGTACCACTTCCATAAGGTCTTTCTTATATACTGGAGCATGTAGCCAATGATTCTTGAGGCGTCGGCTCTCAAATGCTACTGCATGATGCTCTTTGTTAAGCACAGCTCCAATGCAATCCTGAGAAGCATCGCAGTGAACTTCAAAAGGTTTTTGAAGATTCGGAACAATGAGAACTAGTTCTTGAGTCACAAGAAACTTAATTCTTTCAAACGCTTGTAGTTTCCTTGATCCCCAATGAAAAGGCATTCGCTTCTTAGAAATGTCATGTAGAGGAGATGCAACATACACAAAATCTCGTATGAACCTCTTGTAGTATGAACATAGGCCCAAGAAACTTCTAACTTCATGTACAGAAGTAGGTGTAGGCCATTAAATAATGGCTTGAATCTTCTCAGGATCCATTCTCACCAAATTGTGAGAAACAATATGGCCCAAGGAATGAATTTCCGAAAGGAAGAATTCACTCTTCTTAGCATTGACTTGTAGTCTATGCTTGCGGAGCTCTTGAAAAACAATAGATAGATGTTTTCTATGCTCTTCTTCAGGCCTTGAAAATATTAGAATGTCATCAAAGAAGGCACCTATGAACTTTGAGTGAGGTTTGAAAATTCTCTCCATCATTCGATTGAATGTGGCAGTGCATTAGTCAAACCAAATGGCATGACTAGAAACTCGTATGGTCCAAATGTTTTACGAAAAGCTGTCTTATGAACATCTTCAGGTGCTATCTGTATCTGGTGATTGCCGCTCTTGAGATCAATGTGACTAAAGATACTAGCCCCTTGCAGCTTATCCAAGATATCATCTATCCTTGGGATAGGAAAACAATTCTTGATTGTGATCTTGTTCAAAGATATATAGTCTATGTACATACGGAAAGAACCATCTTTCTTTTGAACAAGTAAGACTGGAGGGCAGTAAGGAGAAGAGCTAGGTTAAACTAACCCTTTTGAACTTGCACTTACTCGATAAGGCGGTTGGTTAGGTGGTAAATTGCTTGGGATAAGATCAATTGTGTGATCTTCCAGGTGCTTGGGAGGTAACTCTCCTGGGAGTGAATTACTAAAACAATCTTCATATTGTTTAGCAAAATCATATCTGGCTTGATCAATTAAGAGAGGGGTTCTTTTAAAGTCTGAAACTTAGAAGCATTGGTTGGTATTGTGTGTTCATTAGAGGCATCAAGTGCCCTTGAATTATTATCTTCTTTTGACTCTCTCACAAAAATCATGTACTTAGAAATAGCTTTCTTCATTTCTTTAGAAATGCTAACATGACTAATTGTTGGCACATGCCAATCTCCAGCATTAGCAATGCATACTATGTTTCGACCCTTGAATTGAAATGCAAGGGTATTCTTAAAAAAATCGGGAAGAGGTCTAATCTTGTGATGCCAAGGCATGCCTAAGATAACATCACAGTTACCAATGGGTGCAAGTAGGAAAGATTCTTGGTCGCGGTAATCCCCAATTCTAAGATTCAACTTCCCTTGGATAGGAGTAGAATTGGTTGTGAGTCCTTCAAATGTCGAACCTGATCCAATTGGTGTTTCCAATCGATCCGGTGGAATTTGTAGCCTTTCAATAGTATCTATTGATACAAAATTATCTGTGGAACCTGGATCAAAGAGTATCAAAACTTGTTGATTGTTGAGGGTCCCCCAACCCTTTAAGAGTTGTCTTTTCTTCTCATTTGAATGAGTGTTAGCTTGCACATCCGGACTAGAATTTGAGGATGGCGGAGGAGGCTCTTTAACCACATTTGCTTCCTTCCTTTTGTGAGGACAATTAGGCTTCATATGCCCTAACTCACTACAAAGAAAGCACCTTCCTTCCTCTTTGTACTTTTGTATCTCAGAGGGTGAGAGATACTTGTGCTTCTTCTTATTACCCTTTGGCTTTGAATATTGGTCATGGGTAAAGGTAGGTCTTCTTTGATTAGTCCTGTCTCTTGGTTGATCATAGAGCTACTCTTGTCTAGCTCTATAAGAACTCATCTCCAACTTTCGAGATGTACTAGGTGTATGCAAACTTTCAGCTATGATGGCAGAGTCCATCATGAGAGATAAGGTTTCATGTGGATACACCTTTATGGTTCTGTGTAAATGAGGGAGTAGGCTAGCTTCAAACTTCCTTTTCTTCTCTTCATCGCTGATCTCCATGAAAGGAGTAACCTTGAGAAGAGTAGACCAAAACTTGTCCATATAACTAGTGACCTTCTCATGCTCTTTCTGGCCTAGCCAATCCCACTCCTTCTTGACATCATTCTCAAAATCAGGAGACAAGAACTGAGCATAAAACTTCTTCTTGAACTTTTCCCGAGTCGTGGGTTTCCTTCCCTCCAAAATGAGAGTCAACCACCAATTGCTAGCGGTGTCTTTCAAGTGCATGCCTACATGCCTTAGCTTGGACTTTTCTGAGAAATTACCATAAAAAAAGCAACTTCAAATTGCGTGACAAAGACTAACGCCTTAGTGGGATCTCTCTTACCGGAGTAAGAGTTAAACTTTATATCCTTATCCCCATACTTGAAAGTCTTAGTCTTATTAAGCTTGCTCCTCTTATGGTCCCTTTTTATCTGTTTGGGGATTGTATGAGACTTAGAACCAAGGGAGTAGGAACTAGAAGTTGATGAGGAGGAGGAGGAACTTGAGTAATCAGGGGAGTAGTTGGTTGTTGAGGGAGATGACTCCATCCTTATCCGCCTCACTCAAGGTGAGGTCTTTTTACTCTTCTTGACCCGAGAGTCCTTCTTCCTTCTACGAAGCTTCTTAACAATTGGATGCTTTGCACCTTCACCATCAATTGTTGCAATGGTGTTTCTTCCAGTATCACCATCTTTTGGAAGATTCAGTCCTTCATAAGTAACTTCTTCCCTTGCCCTTAAGCTGTCAATCAATTGACCTACTTCTGGAATTTCCAACAAGCTATGATACTCTGCCAATTGAGCCTGTAATTGCTCACTTGTAGGCACTTCATTAGTTGCCATCTTTACCTTCTTCTTGCAAGGATCACCTTTACTTTGAGAAAAGCAAAGAGATCTGCTTTGATACCACTATTATAAGATCCAAGATACACGCTCGACTTTCTATATACTTAAAATATATATGGCAAATATTATCTTGGCACAGAGGGAGAATAGATGAGAGGAAAGAGAGAGAGAGAGAGAGAGAGAGAGAGAGAGAGAGAGAGAGAGAGAGAGAGAGAGAATTTGGCAACACGCTAGGGACTATAAGATGGGCCAGTCCCCCCCCTTGTGGAGTTATATTATTGACAAGGAGCAAGCTCCTTTGTTACGCATAAGCCAGTTCTTACTTGTAGATCTTGGAAATAAGATCATAGTTCCTTGCATGGTATACAACCGGCTAATACTTGCACAACTGGGAAGTTGGCACCTCTTGATCCTACTTGAGTCTCCTTTCTCTCCTACACAATATGTGTAGGGATCTCCTCTTGGCGCTTGATTTTAGTAGAGCTTCCGCAGCACTTGCACCTTCTCTTCTCCTCTTGGAACTTGATTTCAATAGAGCTTCCGCAGCACTTGCACCTTCTCTTCTCCTCTTGGATGCATGCAAAGTGATGCTTTCTTTTCCCTCTCCCACACCCAAGGAGAGCCTCCTCTTTTATAGTCTTTCAAAAGCTTCTCTTATTGGAGAGAGACTTGAGTTGATCTTCATGCAAGATGTGGTTGTTCCAAGACCTACTCTAAAGCATTAATTTCAAGTATCTCTCTGTGTGCTGTTCGAATGAAAAAATGTCCAACACAAAAGTTGTAGATCTCGCTATTTCCAATAACACGCACAGCTCATTTTTAGAGATCGTCTTTTTATTGCGAGATATTTTAAACATGGATTCACCATGTCTTTTTTAAAAAGAATAGCTTCTCAAACTGTGCCTTAACTTGTGGTCCATGCAACCACCTTAAGGAGAGTTCATTAAATTGCCTTGGGCCTCAACCTTAAGATTGACTTCCACACAAAAGCTTGTGTCTTTTTAGACCTTAGAAAGAGAAAATCACTTCTCTCTCCTACTTCTAGAGGATCACGTCTCGTCTTTTTTAGTGAGAGAATTACCTCTCTTGTCTTTCTTAATGAAAGAAAAGACCTTAAACCTTGACTTGTAAGGGAGAGAATGACCCCAAATGAATGCAATGCTCATTACACACAAATGTTCCTAGGTGTCCCAGGATGCACACATAAATACATATACACAATGCTAATGCACTTCCTCTTCTTAGAACTTAATCCATCTTCATTTATGTGTAACTCCTTGGCTCTTGTGTACACTCTTACACGGCAGACACTTCTTTCCCCCTTCATAACTTGTACTGCCTGTACTAGATATCCCCGTCACAGTGCTCTGATCACCCCATTAAGTGATGCACTAGGAATATTGGTCTCTAAGATCTCATGGCCATGCTAGATCATCATCAACACTTAAAGAAAAGTGAGTCATTAATTTATTGGCATGAATTTATGAAATGGAAAATGCGTAATAAGCAATCAATTTAGTGACAGTTTTAATGGGACATACAATCGACCTTCGACCTTCTAGGTGAATGCTAGTTGTATATTTATCTCAATGAATACTAAAACACTATGTTTTGATTGTATATATACTACTCCTTGTAGGCATAGTATTGACAAAAAACTCCTTCATTTTAAAGAGCCACTAACTACAGATGTCATTATTAAATAGGACTTTCAACTCACTAAGCTAATGGAGTATGAAGAAAATATAAATTTCTTAGTTGATAGCCTAAATGATTTCCTAGGAGCATACAGTTGACAACAAAATAGGCTTATGTCTACAAAATGTAGAGCATTGATGCTCTTTTTGGACATGTTGACTATTTTTGGTCAAGTTGACTAGTTCTACTAGTTTTACTAGACTTGGCAGTCCAAATGGTTGGACTATATGATAGTGATGATTGGTATATTCAACAAGTAATGATAAAATTGATATGTGCCTGTAATAGTCATACAAAACTTTGTTAGGGATAGTGAGGGAAAGTATCTTGACATATAAACTGTTGTATAATATCTTGTAATTAGCGGTAGGTAGGAAAACTTTCATAATTTTGGATACTTTCTTTTTTTCGTATGCTTACTAAAATTTTTTGACATGATCAATTGGTCAGGATATTCAATCATACATTGCCATTGGCAAAATACTGATTGGCTTGGTGAACAGGTTGAGTGGTTTGTCAATTACTCCTCTTGCTTAGTTTGACCACTCTGATTTTATTTGGGTTTGGCAATCTGACTAGCTTAACTATGATATATGGAGTAAGGTGATATCCCACCATTTGTTCTAGCAACTAGTGTTGTGGTAATGTATGAATGTATTTCTTGACAAGGTTGGTAATGATGTGGGTCTCTCTTGATTGTCCAAAACATACCCTTGCTCAACAGATACTAATGATGTAGGTTGATGACTCTAGCTTTCTTTCAATTGATAGCATACACATTAGTAATGCACGTAAAAGAAAAGATAATAAAAATATATTGGTGCTTTGTTTGAATAGCTTTTCTGATGACCTAAAATAAATGGTTTGACATACTACTTGGTTACTTGGTTAGGATATTCAGTTTGCTAAACCAATCTTCACTATAGCAAGAGATTGTTAGCCCTAGGGAATAGATCTCTCAGCACACTACTTACTAAAACTTTGAAAAATCCAATTGAATACTTTTCAAGTTGATAGTTAAACAGGTTATTTAGTGCAACAAACAGAGGAGCAAACTATGCTTTCCTCAATTAGCTTGTCCGATCTCACATGGTGCTTTTCTAGGCTACTTAGTTCCTTAAATGTGTATCCCTAGTGGCTATTATACATACTCGTCGGCCAAAAATGGCCGAACCACTAGGTATTATTCATTGTATTTTTACTATTTTCTTGTTCAATATATGATTGGAAGTAATTAACTCTTTTTCATTAGTTTACTAATATGGTTTCAATAAGGATGGAATGATATTGACTTAGTAAGGGCCTAATTGTTGTCCTTAGTCCCTTGATGGAATGTCAGGACCTAAAATAGGCCCGACATTGGCTCTATGGATATCGGTCCTTAACTACTCACCTCAAACCACCCCACATGGCCTCGCAGCCAAGAGTGTCTAATGGGTATACTACCCTAACCTCTGATACACAACTTTTGTGTTTGTATGATTTGTAGTCCAATGGATATCCTTCCCCACCCTCCTCAGAGGGATTTCCTAAACATATTGATGTAATATACCATGTAAGCACACACAAAGTCAACGCCCCTCGGCTAATCACCACGGCTCCACTATGGCTCTCCTACACCTCGGGATTGGCCCCAAGGTGAACACATAAAACACATTTGAAACAAGCTCCACTCTTTTGATTAAATCGATCTAGGAGATAATAGATAGTTGTCATCGAATCTTCCCCAAGGAACTAAACCTCTAACCCTATAGCTTAGGGTACCTCACACTATCAATGTAGGTTATCGCTCGTACAAATAGTTGCTATGCATCCAGGATGATACCATATGGTGCGTGCAATGAAATTGTGTATGACTACCTTGCTCAAATAAGTTTATTCATTAACAATCAGCATTGTGAAAGTGCAAAAATAATTCTTTTTTCATGTATTTCTTCTAATCCACGATTGTTGCGTTGCTTAAGGCTAGTATCAAGCATTCTCGTGCTACTATACCCTTTTAATTTTAGATAACAATGTACCCTATATGCCATGCATAATAAAACATCACAATTTTGCATATTTTAAACACTCAACAACACCCTTCACCCCACCATTTAGAGTTATGCATTCGATGGTAGATTTAAGGCATATTTTTCTTTTTTGAAAGCAATAAAAACCCACTTTAACATAGAGATAGAGATTAACTGAGGCTAAACCTCATGCTTTAGCTCTACATACATTCACAAACATAAGTCTTATTTTTTCTTATTTTTCGGATGTGAAAAAACTAATTTTCTCTATTTTTTCTATTTATTTATACATAATTACCAATATTTGTTGATTTACTAGTTTAGATTGATTGATCTTATTGAGAATGTTTTTCTAATTATATTTTGACCCATAGAAACAGCATACGCATGACAAAACCCAAAAAATGTATAGTTTTCCTTAAACCGCATAGTCATGGGTTTTGCGTGTTTAGCATAAAATTATTATACAACTAATAATTCTTGATTAATTAAACATTACTAATAAATTAGAGCATTTCCAAACAAATACAACCATTTTCAACCAAAATTTATCATAAAACAATGAAATCTATGACTTACTCATCTATGAAATCGCGTCTTATGGTGTATGCATTTCGAATTTGGAGGCTAGTTGACACTCTTCAATAGCCACACTAATGATCTATCCAACCCCAATCTACGTGCCTTTGTGCTCTTGCATCATCGCACAATCTAAATCTTTCATATCAGTCCTCCCCCTTTTCTCATACATTAACCCATAGAAACATATAACAAGAGGAGAGAGGAGATAGAAAGACTAAAATCAGATTTCTTCATTTAGTGCATCAATTTTCGATCAATTTTTCATGATGGAGGGTGAAGAACTTGAAGATCTCATGGCTTGGAGCATTTTTTGAGCCTAGATGTTGCTTTCTTCCCATAGTTGGTAAATGCTTAGCTTTTGCCACATGCAATCCCCCAATTATCACTTGTTGATTGCTTGTGATGTCATACCTTGATTGCTGGTCCCCAACAAAAGAACAATTCTTCCCAAAAGTACATAAACACATATAATGGAAAAGAAAAGTACCCATAAAGGAAGAACATCCCCTGGACTTGGCCACAAGAAGCTTTCATGCAGCAAGAGACTCCCTCCAAGTCCTTTATCAAACCTATCAGATGCAATCACTAAAACAGAAAACCATTAAATATACTTGCACCCAAATGGACATATGAACCTCTTGGCCTAAAGAAATATAACATTTCACAACCTACAAAAATTGGCCCTTTTAGCCTTATGAGATAATCCAATTCACTAGAATGAAACAACCTTTACTCTTAGCCTTCACTACTGAAACAACCTTTGTTTCACTAGAATTAACCTTTACTCCACCAGATTACTCAACCTTGGTGGTAACATTGCTTTGAATACGGATGCTCAAGATAAGGAATGATTATTCCCATCTAATCGTCTTGGTACCTATTGCAAGTCAAAGTTGAATCATGAAGGACCTGCATAGGCACCAAGCCCAATGTCAGCCCTTACACATATTAAGGCTTTGGCTTATTAAAGTTAAGTTGTAGAGCCATTCTTTCCTATATGTACAATTTTGTATGGCCCATCCCATTTGGGTTTCAACTTACCAGGAATTAGCTCATGATGAGCGTCATAGTACAACACCAACTGACCCTCCACAAATTTATACTTCTTAGCTCGAAGGTCGTGAAGTGCTTTCATTCTCTTCTTCCCTATCTCAATGTAATAAAGCCTACAACCAAATTTCATCAAGATATGCAAGAGAACTAAATCTTTCTTGCAATGCTTCTAGTTCTCCCAATGAATTATTGAGAGTAGAACGCACAATAGGGAGATGTATTTCTAACGGCAAAATGCACTCTTCCCCATACACCAACTTGAATGGGCAGTAGCTTGTAGCTCTCTTAAATTTCGTGTTGTAAGCCCATACTACCACATACAATTTCTTATCCCAATCTTGCTTACTTTCTGACACTATCTTGGGTAAGATTCCCACCAATTGTTTATTCCTACTCTCAACTTGACCATTTGCTTCCGGGGTAGTTCGTCTTCCGTTTCACTTTGCCTTGACCTTTGTCTTCTGCCTTAGCTTTTCCACATTTTCCACCTTGTTTGTCTAAGGGTTAACAGGGGAATCATGAGCTTCCCATAGTATCTTCTTCTTAAGTTCTTGACTTGAAGGAATACATAATCTTGTCTTGAAGTAGACAAGTCCTTCGTCAACAGAGAAGTTAAGATAGTTTGTCTTAAGCTTAGAATTTTGTTCTTTATTCTGAATTTCCTTCAGCATTTGTTGATATTTGGGATCATTATTCGCCTTCTCATTGGCTAGCTCAACGATGGGATTGCTAGGCATTGAAATCATTGTAGTTAGTGTTTGAGATCTAGGAGGTTCTTATGAGATAAGTGTATTGAGAAATGATTTGCTGCTTAAAGCATCTGCAACTACATTCTCTTTGCCTAGTCTATATTTGATCTCAAAATCATATTCTTGAAAGACTTCGATCCATTGACATTGCCTCATATTTAGATCTGGTTGAGTGAAGATCCATTTAAGACTTTTATAGTCGGTTACCAATGAGATTTTCTTCCCAAGTAGATAATGTCTCCATAACTTAAGAGCATGAATAATTGCAAGTAATTCTAGGTCATGAGTAACATAATTTCTCTAGCGAGTTGTCAATTTTCTGGAGAAATATGCTACTCGATGCCCTTCCTGTATAAGTACACATCCCAAGGCGAGAAAACTCGCATCGGTCACCACTTTGAATTCCTTGCTAAGATCGGGTAGTTTGAGGGTAGTTTGAGGATCAGGGCTATGACTAAGCTTAGCTTGAGCCTGTCAAAGCTAGACTATTCAACTTGGGTCCATTTAATGGCAACTTGCTTCTTGAGTAGGTCGGTGAGGGGTGCAGCAATCAAGACATAATTCTTGATAAAGACCCAATACCATCATGTTAAACCCAAAAAGCTACAAACTTCACTTACAATAGTTGGATGCGGCCAATCTTGTACATTCTTGACCGGTTCTACTAAAATTCCCTTTGTTGAAACTATAAACCCTAAATACTCAATTTTCTTCTTGAAGAACATACACTTCTTCTTCTTAGCATACAGCTTGTGAGTCCGCATTGTCTCAAGAACTATCCGCAGTTGTGACTCGTGACTTCCTTCATCCTTGGAATATGCTAAGATGTCATCAAAGAATATGAGGAAATCATCAAGATAAGGTCTAAATATATCTTACATTAATCTATTGAAGGTAGCAGGGGCATTTATTAATCTAAATGACATTACGATAAACTTGTAATGATCATACCTTGTGCTAAAAGTGAATTTTGGGATATCTTCTTACTTGATTCTGATCTAGTAACACCCTGATTTGAGATCAATCTTAGAGAAAATCTTCGCTTCTTGTAGTCAATCAAGTAGTTCGTCGATCCTTGGAATCGAATACTTATTCTTGATCGTTACCTGATTTAGCCCTTGATAATCAATGTAGAGACAGAGAGTCCCATCCTTCTTTTTCTAAAATAACATTTGAGCTCCCCAGGATGAGTTACTGGGTCTAATGTATTTGTAACGTCCCCGCCTATCAGCTGTCCAAGCACGTTTTAACGATCCATCGAGCTCATTAATTAAGCCTTTTAGGGAACATGGTTCATTTTTGTAATTTACAGCACAGACATGAAAACAAAATAAGCAATCCTTTTGACAAACAAGTTCCTTAATGTATCTTCAATTGTCTCCTGCCCATAGAGGAGAATTATGTATCCCTTCTATCCAACATAAGTATATGGTCCAAATCACATGGCACCATAATTTCCATCCTTTATCTAGAATAGGATCTTCCAATGTCCCTGTGGGAGCTTTCACTCAACTGCCAAGACCCACGGACCGCTTATTGTTTCAAGCGTTCCAAGTCGAGCACTAATGGCTACCTCTCACATAGCCGACGTGCCATCCATATCTACAGGTGTAGTGAGCTTACCTCCATGCTGATCGAGTTACCTCCTCTCCCGCGCACTCCGATAGCTCCACGATCCAAGTGCAAGCTTCAAGCAAGCTCCATCCTCAAGCTCCACGCTCCAAGCTCCATAGCCACGAGCAAGACAAGAGAAGAGAAGAGAAGAGAAGAAGAGAGGAGAAGATGGAGAGCTTCTCCTCCTTGGTCCCTCACCCTCACACACTCACTCCCTCACACTCTCACACTCCCTCTCTCAAGCACAAGCTCAAGCAAGCAAGAAGAAGAAGAGGAAGAAGAAGAAGAGGAGACCCACTTTTGACCACACACAAGAATGAGCTTCTCATTCACTTTTCAACTTTATATACAAAACCCTAAATCCCTTTTGGGCGGTCATCCCCTTATCCCCTTTTTTATATGGCTGACCATGGCCTAGGCCCTTTTTCCCATTGCCCTTCTATAATCCTAGCTTCCTTCCTACCGCCCATCTACCTTTACAAATTGCACGGATGAGAGCCCGGTGCTCTTTAAATTAAACCATGATGCACTTGTGCTCTTTTACAAAAGTATTGATTCGCGCTTTTTCTTGTGCGTCTTTTCCTTTTTTTAGGACTTTTCTACATTTCTTGTGCTTCCATATTTTTCTTGGTGCGCCTTCATCTTCCGTTTCACTTTTGCCTTGGCCTTTGTCTTCTGCTTTAGCTTTTTCAGATTTTTCACCTTGTTCGTCTAACGGTTAACAGTCCCAAATGTTGGGCTCACAATAGTCTACACCTCCGTTCCGGTCTAGGCAAGTGGTATCCAGACCCCAAGCGACCTAAGAGTGAGATACAACTTCCGTGGTTGGCCTTTTCACCACTCGACCTTCGGCTCGTGAATCAAGCAATGCCCTCTCGGGGTAATCCGCGGTGTGATCTTGGAGATGATCCATCTGTGCAAAATATCCTTCCTTAATAAATCCAATTAAGAATCAAGCATAATCAAGGCAATCAGCCCTAATATCATCTTCTAGGAAAACATTCCTTTATTCCTATGGCAACTTGTCATTACAGACCCTTGCAATGCATTTGCCATCAACACAAACCTTGGAAGAGGATCGAGATAGAGGAAATTGAGCTAACTCTCTCCCTTGCAGTCTCTCAGGGTAACTATTCACACACACACACACACACACACACAATCTCTTGGAGGGTTATCCTTCTCTCTACCTCTCTCTTGTAGCCTCTCATAGCCTCTCGAGGTCTCCTTATGCTCCCTTGTGCCTCCCCATGCCTCATATTTATAATGAATTAGAGAAGAGGGGATGAGGCTGAGAACAAGAGTTTTTGGTGGAGGGACTCATGGAAAACTCAATGATTTGATGCTTAACTAATGGGACCTAAAATGGGCCAGCACTGGCTATAGCACTAACTGGACCTCATGCACAAAACAAACAACCCCACCACATGGCCTCGCAGGCTAGGAGTGTCTATAATACACCGATGAACACTAGATAGACTAAATTATGAGTTTGTAGCTGATATGTAGTCCAATGTTTACCTTCCCTTCTCCTCAAAGGGAGATTCCATAACATGTAGGCATAGTGCATCGCTACACAAACATCTGGAATCTCCCCTCTACTGATTGCTGCGGCTCCACTACAACTCTCCTACACCTCGGGGATTGACCCCAAGACGCGTCTCTCCAACATATAAAATATAACGCACAAAATCCACTCTCTTCTTTTTTTTGTACAATCCAGGACTATATAGATCCTCACCAGACAATCCCAAGGAAAGCGTGCAACTGACCTACAGCAAAGGCTCCTTTCCACTCAACGTATAAGCCATATCCTAGGAAGAAAATTACTATGCAATCCAGGACTGATACCACGTCATGCATCATGCATAGTACATATGATCGTAGTGTGCAAAAAATATTTACCAAATCAATATTTTGTGATGTGGATAAAACAACCCTTTCATGATTTTCACTAAACGTATGCTTCGATGTATGGAAACTAGCACCTATCTCTCGTGCTACTAGCCCCTTAAACTAAATTATCACAATTCTAAATTGGATGCACAATCAAATGTTTCGAAAATTCAAACCCTCTCAGCCCTCTTAATCTCTTAACCTCACCCTTTCATGCTGCGTTGCATAGGTGTAGGGTAGTATTTTGTATGTATTTTTTGCATAAAATGGAAAAACCATGAACTATAATGCATAAACAAAGATGAACTGAAGCCAAAATTCATGCTTCAGCTTTGTTATACAACCACAACCACGAATCATAATTTTCTAGATTTTTATAACGCGAAAATCCTAATTTTCTCAATTTTTAGCTATTTTCCTCTATTTATTTGTGCATAAAAATATGTTATTTTCTAATTTGTGATTAGGGATTGATTATGACAGCTAAAATATGTTTTGTCTCAGAATTTTATCCCATGTGTATCTATTTTACTTGAAACCGATAAAACCTTCATTTTTACACTAAAAATGCATTTTTTGGGCCATAATTTAATTATTACGACTATTTATCATTACAAGTTTGCAATTTTTTAATGCACAACCCTCAATCATAGTGCAAAAAAGATCAAAATAAATTTTTTTTCCATATAAATTTCATTTAGACCATCAAACAACAATAGAAAGCAAATTTCCTTTGTAAAAATGAGGCATACTGCTTATTTGCGTGTTGGGGGTTTTGTAATTAATTTTTTTGGGTTGCCAATCGACCGACCAAACAGAAAATCTTCAATGCTGAACATCTCCCCTCAGCCTCCTCTTGATTTTGGAGCAATCCAGGCAAGCATCCTCTTCATGGGTATGAACTGCCAAGAGAGAGAGGGAGGAGAGAGAAAGATTGATTTATGATCTCCATGTCCAAGCAGCCATTGGAGGAATGGAGAGTGGTGATGGAGGGCATAGGAAGCAAGAATCTCAGTCATCTGATCAGTTTGGGGGGGGGGGGGGGGGGGGTTTGCTTTGAAGCCACATAGTCCCCCCTCAATCAAATCATTGCCTTCTCCATCCATGGCATTCAATTTCTCTCACATAGGGAAAAAAACAGTCCCCCCCCCCCCCCCCACAAAATCAAATTTTTAGGGCCCCCCCAAAGGGGGCCTCCAAGGGTCACACCCTTTGGCCCTTTCTAAAGTCATTTACACTTTGCCTTTGGCCCTTGGCCTCCCGGGCATCCCCATTCCACATTCGGCATCCGAATCAAGGTCTGAAAATTTGTGCTTGATCATCTTGAAGTTCCCCACTGCCGAGCATCTCCCGGGATCCAATCCAGTATTCAAAAAAATTATGAAAATTCCCCAACCATCACGGAGTGGGTCTTTAAAGTACTTTTGGGGCTTTGGCTCTTAAAATCGTACCGATTGCAATTGCCACCTTCGATCAAGTCTATTTTTCCCCTGAAATTTGAATTTTTTGGCTATTTTTAAGCACTTCTCAGCATCAAAAATCATCTATCATTGGTGACCACCAGATAGGGCGACTCAGCCCGTCCAGGAACAAATCTACACATGAACACAACCACAAAGAGCATCAAGCTAATACAAAATAGAAACACAACAAAACACATCACAGCTCTCTCACCCTACCCCCTGACAAAACCAAGGCATGAAAGCCACAAGGAGTAGGCCTAGCATAATCGGACAAAAAGCCTAAAGCAAACTACCCGACTACTCCAACATAACCAAGCTAAAAAGAACAATCAAAGAGATCATCCTAAGTGGTGGTCTGAACTACCTACCTAACTAAGGACAACTTAACTAGGAACTCCTACGAGGCGAGGACTCCTATAGCCTGATCAATAAATGGTGTCTTGTAGCACATTTTCCTTGTAGCTTCTAATTGTCCATACACGGGTGTGTAAAAAGGAGAGAGCTGAGCATAGTTACCCAATGAGAACAAGGAATCGGCCTTAGATCCTGTCTTGGTACCCAAGAACATACCAAGTCCTCGCAAGGCGACACTTAATCATTTTCTAACGCTCACTTTTATTTTCGCTCCAACCTTCTTTTATTTACTTTGCTTTTTAGCTAGTTGCCACCCCTAGGAGGAAGACAAGGCATCGGCCCTGGGGCTTGTCTTGTCCAGAGGAACCTACTAGGCCTTCGCAAGGCAATGAACAACTGCTCAAACATTGTCCTTGCTTCTTTATTTTTATAGGGGTTCAAACCCCTTTTTACACACCTCTGTATTTCATAGATTTTCTTTCAGATATTTAGGGTTCCTTTTATAACATCATTTTTATTTGGCAAGCTTTTCTAAGTGCCTCACACTAACATGACCTCCTAGAACAGTCGCCTAGTAGGTCAACAAAAGAGGGTTACTAGAACTCCTTTCTAAAATAGGTCTTTCAGTGCCTTACAATGCCAGGACAGGAGGCAATGACTACTCAGACCTCCCCCCAGACATACAGAACCGAAACCTGAGACTTCATGCCTTAATTGATAGTCCCCAACAAACATAAAGAAAGCACCCTTACATACACATGTATCATTATTTGCTTAAGGGAAAAAGACTCGCGAAGTGGATGAAACCATCTAGAATGGCCACAAGAAGCTTGTTCGTAGCAAAAGGCTCTCTCCAGGGACTTCATCAACCTATATGATGCAATCACTAAAACAACAAACCATTAAACATACCTGTACTAAACAGACATAGGGCCCTCTTAGCCTAAAGAAATAGCACATTTCACTGCAAACTAACTGGCTCTCTTGGCCTAAATAAATCAAACATTAAACTACAAAATTGAATGGCCCTCTTGGCCTAATGAAATCAAATAGAACAACACATATAGATCCTCCTTGGAAGAAGGCAAATATACAAAAATACGCTATATTTCAAGGAAAAAATTAGAGCTTTTTGCCCTAGACTAAATGTATCAAGTTGTACCCTACCCTCTTGCATATATAGCAAGAGATGTATGCATAACATGTCATCTAATCAACCTATGAGTCCAAGATAGTAGTGGTAGATGGGTCTCGGCTACTCTTCGCATTAACCATATCAACCATCGCCTACCATATAATGTGTGGTTTGATAAAACTCCCCACAAGCGACTAGGTCCTACCTCATTATCAATAACAACGTCCGGACTAGGACCACAGCTGAAGAAGAGGTCCTCCTCATAAGCAAAATTTGCTAATGAAAACGCAAACTGATTCCAATAACATGGAATCAGCTAAAGAGAGACAGTCTCAAATCCATCAAGTAGGGTTATAGCAGTTCGATGATACATACGAAGGATGGGATTCCGAACTGTATATATCCCTGGGGGGTCCACTAGGGTTTACTGTATGGTACCACGTGAGTGTAAGGGAGAGGGGTTATTTAAGGGAAGAAAGGTATATTTTATAAGGTAAGGTCCCATAAATAGGGGGTAGATAAGGGGTATTTTCATATATTTGTTGCACGCAGATGACGTCTTCTTATTACTAATAGTGAATCCCCTGTGTATATGTCTCATTGAGTTGATTTAAAATCAACTGGGAATCTGCTTTTACTAACAACAACTGAATACCACCTTTCTTGGCAATATTTAGTCCCATAATCAAGGATTTATACTCTGCCATGTTGTTAGTGAATCCTACCCTGAGATAAACAGCTAGTTTCATTATAACTCTATGTCAGGGATCTCGGATAACTACTCCAACCCTCCCTTTTTTATTAGGGCCCCTCGATGTTCCATCAAAGTATAACATGTATGTCCACAATGGGTTTACATCGCTAGCCATCAAAAACTCCCTCTATTTGTAATGATGATAATCAAAATTCAACATATTTAGAGGATGGACTGATGGCTCCATCCCACCTTCTTCATTAAACTCAACAAGGATGCTTGTCAAGATTTGTAAATAGTGATAGCAGAAAACTTTAATCTCCCACACAAAGGTACCGTCTTCTTGCTCAATCACTTTGTATCCTTTGCTCCATTACATAAGCTTCCCCTGATGATATCTTTGCTCTAGATATGGGTGCTCCAAATAAGGGATTAACCGCCCCATCAACTAGTTTAAGATCTCCTATAGGTCTCAAATCAACCCCAGCATGGACCTGCAATACATTTAGTGTGTTAGCATACTCAAAAATAATAAGGTTTAATCTTATTAAGATAAACCTTATTTTCAAATTCCACTCCCTGTAGATCAGCTAATAAAGCCGTGAACTTATTTTTACCCATCCTAACTATCTTGTAAGGGCCATCCCATCTAGGTTCCAGCTTCCCTGGAAATAGCTCCCTACGCACATCGTAGTATAGAACTAACTGTCATTTCTTAAAGCTATATTTATTTGCTTTTAGATCATGTAGCCTCTTCATCCGACGCTTAGCTACCTCCTGGTGCAACAGACTCTACAATTTAGCTCATCCAAGTGGGCTATAGTCATAAACCACTCAAATAGGGCATCTTCATCACCAAAAGAATGATTGATTGAGAATATTATGGTCGGCAACTCAATTTCTAAGGGCAAGACACACTCCTCCCCATAAACTAATTTAAACGGGGTATGACCAGTGGCTTGTTTAAACGTTGTGTTATACGCCCAAACTACCACATAATTTTGTATCCCTGTCCCGTTTCTTTTCGAAGACTATCTTAGATAGGATATCCACAAGTTGCTTATTGGTACTTTCAACTTGTCCATTAGCTTGTGGATTATAGGGAGTCGTCTTATTATGCTTGATCTTCCATGCTTCAGTCAAGCTTTTAATTACCTTATTCAAAAAGTATGTTCCACGGTCCGATACTATTTCCTTTGGTGGACCAAAACAACAGATGATATGCTCAAGTAGGAAACTGGTAGTCTCTTTTGCATTGTCATGCCTTGTTGCCCTTGCTTCTGGCCACTTTGTAAAGTAATCAATGGCTACTATAATGTATCTCTTCTGAGTAGTAGACGACGGGGTAATGGACCCACAAAGTCGATGCCCCACTTCTCAAATGGAAGAATAACCATAATAGGCATAAGTGGTCTCTTCCTATTCTCTCTATTATCATGTCTTTGACATGTATTACACCTCTTAAAATACTTAAATGAATCTTGGAAGATGGACGGCCACCAATATCCAGCTCTTAAAGACTTTTGTGCCGTCAACTGCCCAAAAAAATACCCTCCATAAGTGGAATCATGGCACTCCTCCAAGATAAATGGAACCTCGTCAGGCATCACACATCGACGATAGATATCATCAACACCCTACCATTATAATGTTCCTACGATCAAGGAAATTTTCAATGCTTGTTGTTTAATTTTCCTCCTCTCTGATTTGGATAAAGTAGCTCCAATCGCTCCCGTGGATAAATAGTGCATTATAGCAGCATACCAGGAGGGAATAGACACCGTATCAATCTTAAACAAAGCTTCCATGTCACTTCCTTTAGCCAGAACCTCTTTGGCTCTCTGAAATCCACAAGACATTCCACAATGCCCTGTAGCTTCGGTGACTTGCTCTTAATCTTGTAATCAAACTTCTGCAAAGTGATTAACCACTTTGCTAAATGGTCCAGTGGCTATAACTTATTCAACAACAATCGAAGCCCTTCTGCCCTCGTATAGAAAACCTTCTTATAGAGAATGTAGTGCTTGAACTTTTTTATCACAAATACCATCGCAAGGCATAACTTCTCCATACAGGTGTAGTTAATTTTTGATATGTCCAACTTCCAACTAGTAAAAGTTATCGGATGGTACCACTTTTCCTCCCAAATTTGGGATAAGCAGCAGCAGCTAATACTATGCATAGTGGCTGTTGAAAATATATAGAACATTTCACCCCTTTTAGGTGCTTTTAAAACAGGTCCTTTGGCAAGCTCCTGCTTCACATAATCAAAAGATACTTTGAAAGCATCACTCCATGCAAACTGACAGTTGAAGGACAATAGGTTCGTCAATGGCAATGCTCTCTCTACCAAGGCATTGATAAACCTCCGATAATACCCTACCGATGATAGAAAGCTATGTACCTCCCTTGGAGTACGTGGCAAACTCATGACGACTATGACCTTAATCTTTTCAGGGTCAATCGCAATCCCTACTAAATTGACCACATGGCCTAAAAATAGCCCATAATAGACTCCAAAGATGCACTTCTGTGGGTTAAGAGCTATGAAAAATTTTCTGCAATGCTCAAAACACTTCCGCAAAATGATCAACTACCTTTCTCTTGTGGGGGTTGCCCCCAGGTCATCAATGAATACTTTCAAATCCTCTGGAGAGATGTCACCAAAGGTCTTATCGGCTGTTCTTTGCCACGAAACCAAGTGCATTACACAAACCAAATGCCATCACATGGTACGCAAAGGTACCAAAGACAGTAATAAATGTCGTTTTAAGCTTGTCTTGTTCAGCAATTGCCATTTGATTGTACCTCGCAAAGCAATCCATGAACGAATATACTCCCCTACTCGCTAATTGATCCAAAATTTGGTCAATAAAGGGCAATAGGTAGTAGTCCTTAACTGTTTGCTTATCTAGCTCTCTAAAATCTACACAAAGCGAGATCTTATTATTCTTCTTCTTTTTTATCACAACTGGTGAACACAATTCAGTATGCTGAACAGGGAAGATCAAACCCCCTTTTTGCAACTTTTGTAGCTCCTCAAACAACTTGTCCCTTAATTCAAAAGGCATACGCCTTACTTTCTAACGTATAGGGCAGGTTCCTTCCTTTACATGAATAGTATGCACAGCTAGACTGGGGGGAATGCCCCTAAATTCGTCATAGCTCTAAGCAAAAATGCCACGAAACTCCTGAATCAGGGACACATGGTCCTCTCTCTCTTCCGAACTAAGCATGGAACCTAATTTAATTGGCCGCGAATCATTAGGCATACCGAGGTCCAACTCAATAACATCCACGTCTCTTATTCGATCTTGAGGCTCTATTGGCTCATTCAATGTTATCTGATAAATGTCCTCTATAGTGGACCCTTCTTTAGATCCATCACTTGATGACATATCACTACCAGATGGATCATCTACTATTTTTAGTTCAATAGGGGATAAAGGAGCTCTCTCACTCTAAGGAGACTCAAGGTAAGCATCCATTATTACACGATTAGCACCTCTACCTAGAATCACTCGACTAGCGGGTGTATCGACTTGGCAGTTTGTTCATAAGATCCATGGCCAACCTAGCAAAACTTGATAGCTAGGATGTCCTGCAAATCTTATCACCAAAAAGTCCAAATAGAATTCCACGCTCGCAATTGTAACGTGGACTTTAGTGATGCAACCTTCTGGATGACTTAGACTGTCATCCACCATCCTAAGAAGTGTGGAGCTATCTTTTTGAATTTCGAGACCTAGCCTCTCCATCAAGTCTGAACTCATGATATTTACGGAGGATCCAATGTCCACGATAGCATGCTCTACTAATATTCCATCCACGTATGCTAGAACCCTAGGGCAATGTTGGAACCCCTACTAATATTCCATCCACATATGCTGGAACCCTAGGGCAATGCTTTTCGGCATGATCAAACCAATTGTGTCCCACTTGTGCTATGCCCAAAGGTTCTACGATATACCCAATACGTAGGATTTTCTTGAATTCCTTGCGTACTCCTAGAGAAAGTTTAATCAACTGCAAGAGGTTCACGTCTAGTTTAACTTTGCAAAGAGAACTCACTAGATCAAAGTCGTGGTAGTTTGCCAAAGTTCTCTTCTTGCGCCAAACCATTCTCTTTTTTCGTCTTTGGATCGGCTTTAGTGCCTTTTTTAAAACTTTTTCCTTCTTTCTTGACAATCTCTTATCCTTCTCGAGATCAAATTTACTATCAACATGCCTTAAAGGTCCACCTTCCATATCAAGATTCAGAACTTGCTTACCCCTAGCATCTTACTTAGGGTTTCCCTCAACAGGCTTTACAGTTCCTTCATCACCCTCTTTGATCTTTTGACCTCTTGTTATAGCTCATAGATTAGAAGTTTCAGTGTCATTGACACATACAATACATACAGCCTCAATAAGGCTAACTTCACTGCCATGAGGCAACTCCTCTACAATAGCTTTTCCTTGTTGTAGTATTTGTCTTGGTCCCTCATCTTGCTGGAGATTATTCCCTTATGCACGATGGTTAAGTGGATCCGACAGTTTACTCCCTTGTTGGAGAGAACTGATCTTACTCCAACATGTAGCAACTAAATGGCCAAACTTTTCACAAATATCGCATTTGACATTCGGACAATTCCTAGGGAAATGTTGGCCACCACACCACTTACAGCTGAATCTTGAGGGGGCACCCTCTTCAGGGCGTCCACTCCCTATCAAATTCTGCTGCTTCTTAAGAAGATTGACATCCACAGCTATTTGTCTATATTATTCAGAAATCATATCGGTATAATGCTTCATCATGTCCTTAACTTTGCCAAGGACATTAGAGGCACTCGACTCATAGCCGCGATCATCTGTTTGTTGTCCCATTGGCCTAACCACTTGATTAAGAATTGGTCGTGAACCTACTGGAACAACATTAGGATTTGTTATTTGGCCTCCACCATGTAGTGGGCCCGTCTAACTAGCCATATGCATAGTCATGCTATTGGGAGGATCTCGTAACATATGCAGATTCGACATGATACTCCCTCTTCCATTCACATTTGACATGGGGTCCCCTTGACTCCCATTGGTCAATGTCAAATTATTACCATTCCAATTTATGATTGTTGCATAAGCCGCTTGCAAGTGCGACTCTACTCCTTCTGCTTGGGTGATAGCAATGTCAATGTCGGCCAAGGCAACACTACTGAGCTGCACATGGATATTGAAATCCAATCCATGTAGGAAATATTGCAATTGTGCAGCCGGTGGAATGGGGATATAAGTATTTAGTTTGCAAAGAGCTTGCTTTAGCTTCTTGGCATAGGCCTTGACATTCTCATTTGGCTCTTGGGCGTGCCACATTCAAGACATGCAACCAATACTATCCGCCTCTCTCAGGAGCAAACTCTCTACGGAAGGCCGTAAAGAATTGGTCAGTGCTAGTTATGGTTCCAGCCTCTAGACCGCGATACCATACTACTGCCCTCCCTTTTAACGTCATGTTGAAGAACATCATTAGGTGTCCTTCATCTTGGATTCGATAGTTGAACATGAGCGTTTGAAACTCCTTAATATGGAGTTCTCCATCTTCTTCTGCTAACCCATGGAAGATGGGAAAAGGTGCTCCTAATGCCATAAATCCGGTGTACCTACTCGAATTCCGATGGGTTGTGCCATAGCTACAACCAGATTGACAACAGGAGTTTGTGTAGGTGAAACTACACCCCCACTTGAAGTGGGTTGATTCACTGGAAGTGGGAAAGTCCTAAGACTTTCACTTGCACTCAAAGGGCTACTTAGGACACTTAGGTTATTAGAACCACTGCCACTTATACGTCGTGGGCTACTTCTTTGATGGGAATAACGCCTTACAATCTCCAACCGCCATCTAGCCCTCTCAGGATGTTCCGCTTTTTGTTTTTTGGCTTGATGTTTCTTGTCAAAAAACATAAACCAACTATTTGGTCCATAGAAACCCTAGATTCAGAACCACCACTTGTTGGCGGCTCCCGACAGACACACCACTAATGGGACCTAAAATGGGTCTGCACTGACTATGGCACTAGCCAGACCTCATGCACAAAACAAACAACCCCACCACACAGTCTTGCGGGCCAGGAGCGTCTGTAATATACTAATGAACACTAGATAGACTTAATTATGTATTTGTAGCTGATATATAGTCCAATGTTTACCTTTCCTTCTCCTCATAGGGAGATCCCATAACATGTAGGCATAGTGCCTTGCCACACAAACATCAGGAAGCTCCCCTCGACTAATTGCCACAGCTCCACTACGACTCTCCTACACCTCGGTGATTGGCCCCAAGATGCATCTCTCCAACATATAAAATATAACGCACAAACTCCACTCTCTTATTTTTTTGTATGATCCAGGACTATATAGATCCTCACCAGACAGTCCCAAGGAAAGTGTACAACTGACCTATAGCAAAGGCTCCTTTCCACTCAATGTATAAGCCATATCCTAGGAAGACAATTGCTATGCAATCCAGGATTGATACCATGTCATGTGTCATGCATAGTACATATGATCATAGTGCGTAAAAAATATTTACCAAATCAGCATTTTGTGATGTGGAAAAAACAACCCTTTCATGATTTTCACTAAACGTATGCTTCAATGTATGGAAACTAGCACCGATCTCTCGTGCTACTAGCCCCTTAAACTAAATTATCGCAATTCTAAATTGGATGCACAATCAAATGTTTCAAAAATTCAAACCCTCTCAGCCCTCTTAATCTCTTAACCTTACCCTTTCCCTCTAACTTTTAGGTTATGCTGTGTTGCATAGGTGTAGGGTAGTATTTTGTATGTATTTTTTGCATAAAACGCAAAAACCATGAATTATAATGCATAAACCAATCCAAACTGAAACCAAACTTCATGCTTCATCTTTGTTATACAGTCACAACCACGAATCATAATAACGCGAAAATCCTAATTTTCTCTATTTTTAGCTATTTTTCTCTATTTATTTGTGCATAAAAATATGTTATTTTCTAATTTGCAATTAGGGATTGATTATGATAGCTGAAATATGTTTTGTCTCAGAATTTTATTCCATGCACATCTATTTTTCCCACCCAAAACCAATAAAACCTTCATTTTTACACTAAAAATACACTTTTTGGGCCATAATTTAATTATTACGACTATTTATCATGACAAGTCTGCAATTGTTTAATGCACAACCCTCAATCATAGCTCAAACAAGATCCAAACAATTTTTTTTCCATATAAATTTCATTTAGACCATCAAACAACAACAACAAGCAAATTTCCTTTGTAAAAATGAGGCATACCGCTTATTTGCGTGTTGCAAGTTTTATAATTAATTTTTTTGGGTTGCCAATGCATTGACTAACAACAAATCTTCAATGCTCAACATCTCCCCTAAGCCTCCTCTTGATCTTGGAGCAATCTGGTTCATGCCCGGGCAAGCATCCTTCAATCGGTATTCCTTCTTCTTCATGGGCATGAACTGCCCCTTAAGGGGAGAGAGGGAGGAGAGAGAAATACTGATTTCTGATCTCCATGTCTAGGCAACCATTGGAGGAATGAAGAGTAGCAATGCAGGGCATAGGAAGCAAGCATCTCCGTCATCTAATCAGTTGGGGGGGTTGCTTTGAAGCTCCGTAGCCCCCCCTCAATCAAATCGTCGCCTCCTCCATCCATGGCGTTCAATTTCTCTAAGGCGGCCAAAAAAATGGTCCCCCCAACCACAAAATAAATTTTTTAGGCCCCCCCCCCAAAAAGAGCCCCCAAGGGTCTCACCCTTTGGCCCTTTCTAAAGTCATTTACACTTGGCCTTTGACTCTTGGCCTCCTGGGCATCCCCATTTCCACGTTTGGCATCCGAATCAAGGTCTGAAAATTTCTACTCGACCATCTCAAAGTTTCCCACTGTTGGGCATCTCCTGGGATCTAATCAGGTAGTTGAAAAATTTATGAAAATTTCCCAACCGTTGCACAGTGGATCTTTAAAGCACTTTTGGGGCTTTATAGCTTAAAATCATACTGATTAGCTACCACCTTCGATGAAGTCTATTTTTTCCTTGGAATTTAGATTTTTTGGCTATTTTTAAGCACTTCTCGGCATAAAAAAGCATCTGTCATTAACTCATAAATCTGATGGTTCCATTGGCTCCAAATGGGGGGTGAAACCCCAAGACACATGGTTAGAAAGCTTTCAGATCACTCCTTCTTTCTCTCCCTATTCAAAGTCCTATCTACTACCTATAGATTGCGATTGTGGCATGCACGATTTCGCCAATCATTCTCTTCATCTTTTTCTTTTTATAAAATCTCCAAAACTAACTAAAACATCACTTGTCTTTTCTTTTAAATGACATCCAGTTCTAGAAATCTCCATATCTTTTTAGGATAATATCTAAAATATGCTAGTTTTTGCCCAAAATCTAATATTTTTGGACCATCTATACTAAACACATTAACACTAGTGATTAATATATCTCATAACTCTCGTTCACCTTGTAACTTCCGTGAAAGGTGGCTACGGTCCTTGTCAATCCGAGAAAAATGTCAAATTACAACTCTCGATTTTTTAATATATTTTTAATTAAATAAAAATTGTTGGCTATTAATGTTAGTTAGTTTTTACCTTAGTTAGTCTTTAGTTAGTAATCTTACTAACTTATTAATTGACTAACTAACTTTTAAACTAACCAACTAACTTTTACTTGCATGGAAATATTGCATCCTCCTCCCCTTAGAGGAATTGAGATGTCCTCATCTCGAGAGAAATCTCGGGTATCATTTTGGAACCTGTGGGTTATGGGCCACCACACTTTCGCTTCGCTACTCTTAATGTTTCAAGTAGTGCAACTTGTATTATTCCAATTAACCGTAGGTACAAGAGTAGGATTTATTGGGGTATTCTCAATACTGAATGTATTACATTTTTAGAAATATATCTAGGGTTTCTAATCATCCTGACGAGCTGTTGTAGGTTCTAGGTCTTTGTCTTCATTTGATTCCTCTATATATCCATGGATTGCACCTGTGTAGTTTCATTTTCTTTGAGGCTCAATGTCTTCTGGACTTAGATCAGGGCAATCTGCTTGGATGTGTCATCCTATGGGAAGGGATAGGCCTCTTCTCACATATTCGAAAGATGGAGTTTGGAAAGTGCATGTATCAAGGTAAGTTAATTGCCCTTAGTTGCATATGGCTTATTCATTGATAGAGCAATTAGTCACGGGTTATGAATAGCATAATCGTCAAAAGAATGACATTAAGAATTGTGCATACAAGTATTAAGAAAATTTTGTATAGAATCGCTCTTTGATCCCAAGGAGGAGAGCGAATATGCGATGGAATTATTATCACGTCTATTCTTGTATTGTTTGGGAAAAATACAATTAGTTTTGTTGGTTGATTGAACAACACCCTAAATATTTTTATTTCAATCAATTGATTGTTTCATTGTAATTTGGATAAATATTCCAAGGCTTGTGTTGATGGCAAATGCATGGCAGGGATCTGTAATGACAAGTTGCCATGGGAGTAAAGGAATGTTTTCCTAGAAGATGATACTAGGGCTGATTGCCTTGATTATGCTTGATTCTTAACTGGATTAATTAAGGAATGACATTTTGCATGGGTGGATCATCTCCAAGATCGCACCGTAAATTACCCCGAGAGGGCATTGCTTGATTCACGGGCCGAAGGTCAAGTGCCAACCACGGAAGTTGTCTCACTCCTAGGTCGCTTGGGGTTAGTGGAGCTCTGGACACCCTTTGCCTAGACCGGAACAAAGCTGTAGACTACTGTGAGCCCAACATTAGGGATGTTGGAAGATCCTATTCTAGATAAAGGATGGAAATTATGGTGCCATATGATTTGGACCAGGTAATTTTGTTGGAGAGAAGGGATACATAATTCTATGTATGGGCAGGAGACAAAGATTAACTTGAAGATATGTTAAGGAACTTGTTTGTCAAAAGGACTGCTTTTTTTGTTTTCATGTCTGTGCTGTAAATTACACGAACAAACCCTATTCCCTAAAAGGATTAATTAATGAATTTGATTTTAATGTTGCACATAAATGTAGTAGGACCTAATTAGAAAACTAAAGCTATCAAGGGAAGTGGGTGGGAAAAATCCCTGATGGGTCCACGGTGGTCCTAGAGAAATGGGAGGCTTCTCACAAGGATTTATCACCGTTTGACTTTAGGTATTGTTAAGTTAGAACCCGATTCATGTTGTTTTAGGGGACTGGAATGGGACTATTCCCTATGGGCAGAGAGGTTGAGCGACACATCCCTCTCATTTCCCATTCTCTTTGAACCAAGTGAGGTATGGATCCGCTTCGGATTGGGTATCTTAGCGTAAAGTAGGATGCCCAACACCCGACACTAGAATGCTATCAGGAGACCTCGACAACGAGTCACAACATTTTCACCTTACTATCAGCAATGTACAAATAGTCAAGGCTTTTAGCAAGGGTAGTGTGGCTCCATCAAAGCTCATGAGGCCACTGGTAGAGAAACCCACCACCAAGTCTAAGGATGGGGGTCATGACTTGTCACAACTCGCCATGTCACACCAATAGCACAATGCTAAGATCAAAGCTAAGGCCCCTGAAACACAGTTCAATTGGGTGCCTAAACATCAAGGACTATTCCCTAGGAGCATGCAATCATGACCCCGCAAGCCTAGGAACGCATACTCAAGACCCACCAAAAGGCAAAGAAGAAACAATAGGCACCAACAAACGGTCAAGTTGTGATGGGTCCCCAAGATCTTATTACAAGTGCAAGGCTATTACGAGGGCAATGCCTGGAAATGGGTGCCTAAAGCTAAGTTGGCCTGTAACACTATTTGAAGGACACCCTTAAACTTGATTGTACACAATCACATGACAAATCAGGCACTAAGACCGCAAAAAGCTCATGCTGTGAAGCCCATAGAGTCCAACACCGTTGACCCAAAACCTCAACGAATCTATCGACCAAAACCGTAGCTTAATGACTCCAATCCAACTCAATCGAGCACAATTTGTGCTACCCACGCCTCAAAACATCTGGCAACACAAAGTCAACGTCCCAAACCAAGCCTAGTGCACAAGAGGCCAAACCGCACACTCTGGAGCAGTCAAAAATGTAGACGTCAATCACGTTGAGCTGTTGAGTATAGTCAAACCCCAGCCCCCAACAGGCCTTAAACCTTCTTACAAATGACATTCAATTCTTACCCTGGCCGCAGACTTAGTCCAAAATACAAGGGATGACTTAGTTGGTTGCCTTCGATGTTTGGATGCCACGTTTACCACACTCACTAAAAGCTATGATTGATTAGACCTAGGTCTCTTAGACGAGCCTTTAGCAACAAAGGTAGTACACACACTACCTTGCTCATGGGAAGAATCAGAATTTATTCATCAAGACTCCCCAGGCAGTTGAGGAACTCATAGCCACCGACATTTCCCGTAAACAAGCACGTAAGCAACGCTTCACTACATCTTATGCCAAGGGCACAGTCCTCTCCACCAACTAGGAAATTGCAAAGCTGAAACAACTGGTTGCTAACAAGTCTTCTTTCTTGCACCAATGGTATGCTCTCAAACTCCAATGGGACCAAAAAGGTTACCAATTCATGACCAACCCTGAGCAGAGACATGCAATCAAGACCTCAAAATACGACCCAACTTATGTAGCGCTAACCTCCTATAGAGTGTTGACCACCATCTGTAATAAGGCATTCTATTGTTCCATGTTGTTAGTAAGAGAAAGACCAAGATAAACACCCATTTTCATGATCATTCTATGATGGGGGTCTTTGATCACAACCTCTACACTCACATAACTTGCTTGCCCTGATCCATCAAAAGTTTTGTCGATGTGCCACACCATGTTGATCAACCTATCATACTTGTGATAATTAAATCTAAACTAGAGATGGGATGTATAATGGGTATAATACCTCATTCCTCAATCGACTCAATAGAGATGCTCAAAAGAACCCTATGATAGTGGTGGTAGTATGCCTTAATATCCCACATGAATGAGCTATCTAGCCACTTAGGGACATGGTATCTCTTACTTCACCAAATTATTTCATCTTGATGGTAACATTGTTCTAAATATAGATGCTAAAGTTATGGAATTAATTATCCCATCTCATGGCCTCGGTACTCTCTGTAAGTTTAAACTAGATCATAATATGCCTACAAAGGCACAAGCTTCACATCATCCCTCTAATAGGGCTTAAGTTTATGAAAATTTTCTTCATTTTAAAACTATAACCCTTGCAAATCTACTAAGAGGGTTGTAGAGCCATTTTTCCTTATACGTACGATTTTGTAAGGACCATCCCACTTGGGTTCTAATTTTTCTAGGAATTATTCCCATCATGCATCATAGTAGAGAACCAATCGACCCTTTACAAAAGTATATTTCTTAGCTCACAGATCATGAAACACTTTCATTCACTTCTTCCCCATCTCCTAATGTAATAAATCATGCAATCTAATATGATCTAGACATGCTAGTGAAGAACTGTACTTACAACACTTCCTCTTTGCCTATTCAACGCTAGCATAATTGTAGATAGCTCAATATCCAAAGGAAAGATGCACTCCTCTCCATACACTAACTTGAATGGGGTGTGGAAGTTGTTATTTTGAAAATCATGTTATATGCCCAAATATCCACATAAATCTTTTTATCCTAATCACACTTCCCTTTTGGCATAATCTTAAACAAGATCTTGACAAGCTACTTTTGATGCTCTCTACTTGCCCATTCACTTGGGGGTTGTAAGGTGTACTCTTATTTAAATTTTAATCATTCAAAAATTACGTATTATAATCAAATCCAAGCTTTTTAAGTGGATCAAAATGGCATACTATCTGCTGAAGAATGAAACTTGCTGCCTCTTTAGCATTATCCTTCATCATAGCACAGTCTTGAGACTACTTCATAAAGTAGACTATCGCCTCAATAATATATCACTTTGTGTCATGGACAAAGGATGCACCTGTCATCCAACAAAGTCAATTCTCCATTCTTCAAAGGGAAACATCACAAGAATGGGGTTAAGAGGTCACTTACAATTTTCCCTAGCATCATGACATTGACAATTATCACAATGCTTTGCATACACAAAAGCATCTTGGAAAATTATCAGTTGTACCAATATCTAAGCACGTAAAGTCTTTTGGGCAGCAAGCCATTTAGCAAAACGACCATCATATGCTAAATCATTGTATTTTTCTAATATGAATGGAACCTCCTTAGGACCACAAATTGATGATAAACTCCATCAACACCCCTCCCATACAAAATACTTGCTATTAAGGAAGCAAAGTGGTTGTTGCTTAATCTTTCTCTTTTCTAGTTTAGAAAGATGCTCCACTAGGTTGCCTATAGATAAATAATGGGTAATGGAAGTATACCACAATGAGATCAAGGCTACATCAATCTTACATAGATCCTCACAATCACTAATATCAGCCTACTCTTCCTTAGGCTCATCAACATATATTAAGCATTCAACAATCCCTTGCAACTTCAATGGCTTGCTTCAATTCTCATAATCAAAGCCCTACAAAGATATCAACCACTTGGCCATGCAATCAAGGGATTGAGACATAACCACTCAACCTTAGTAAGAAATACTACTTGTTCATAAAGCCTAAACTTCTTGGTGGCAAATACCATATCCAAGTGGATTTTCTCTAAATAAATGTAATGAAGCTTTGAGACTCCTAGGTTCCATCTTACAAAAGTAATACAATGATATTATCTGCACTTCCCAAATCTAGAATAGGCAATGACTTATGCTATGTATTGTTTTAGCTGTAAAGACATAGAAAACTTCACCCCGTTTTGGAGCTTTTAACACTTGCATTATAGATAATTCCATCTTGACTTCCTCAAATGCCACTTTGCATGGTTATATCCACTCTATGTGATAATAAATTTGTCAAAGGTAATGAATGCTCAACCAATGCATTGATGAACTTGCAATAATAACCCACAGTGGATGAGACAAAGCAGTGAAACTCCCTAGGTTTGTGGGTGCACTCACTGTTACAATAATAGCTATCTTTTCAAGGTCGGTATTCTAGCACACTCACAACATGACCCAACAATAGCCCGCATGGCACCCTAAATATAGCTTACGAGGATTTCATGATGTATAGTACTCTGTAATACTTCCATGCAATTAAAAATTAGTTGGTTAGTTTGAGAGTTAGTTAGTCAATTAATAAGTTAGTAAGGTTACTAAGTAAAAAATAACTGACATTAATAACTATCCATTTTTATTTAATTAAAAATATAAAAAAATCGAGATTCATAATCTAACATTTTTCTCGAATTGACAAGGACTGTAGCTACCCTTCATGGAAGTTACAATGTGAGCGAGAGTTATGGGCCATATTAATCACTAGTGTTAATGTGTATAGTATGGATGGTTTAAAAATATTAGATTTTTTGGCAAAACTAGCATATTTTAGATATTTTAGATATTACTTATTGTAAATATCCTAAAATGCTATGGAGATCTCTTGAACAAGATGCCATGTAAAAAAAAAAAGGTAAGTGGTTTTTTAAGCTTATTTTGGAGATTTAAAACAAAAAAAGAAGGATTTGCAAAATTGTGCGCATCTCGATTGTAGTTTACAAGCAATAAACATCACTTCGAACAGGGAGAAGAAGAATGAGTGATTTGGAAGATTTCTAACCAAGTGTCTAACGGTTTTACCCCCCTTCTGGAGCCAATGGAACTATCAGAATTGTGATTTGAGCATCAGATTGTTGATTTTTCCAAGATCCCCTCCATAAAGAGCTCTTCTTCTCAACCACACCCCTTCTTCTCTTATTTAGCTATAAATATGAGGAATGGGGAGTAGTCAGGAAAGCACAAGGAGACCCCGAGAGGCTACAAGAGAGAGGTAGAGAGAGTGAGGTAGAAGGATACCCCTCCAAGATATTGCGAGAAGGATCTTGAGAGAGAGAGAGAGAGAGAGAGAGAGGAGTTACCCTAAGAGGCTGTGAGGGAGAGAGTTAGCTCAATTCCCCCTATATAAGTTTTCGACTAAGCCATCTTCTCTTACGCTCTCCCTTCTCAAATCCATTCCTCCTTCTTTATCTCTTGAATCCACTTGTGGACGATGGCCCCCAAGCGAAAGATCTCTCCAAATGTTGAAACTCCCACCACAATCAACGGGACGGCGAACCAAGGGCAAGGGACCGCAATTACTGAAAACGCATCTCTTATGAATCAGGTGCACCCTGTTATATTAGGAAAAACAAATTGGGAGAAAATAATGTTTACATTAATTATTAAACTTTAATTGAGCATGTTTTGAGATAATGAGCGTACTAGGGGAATTTTGTTCATTGCATTCATCTTAGGTGACCAATTAAAATCGCACTTAGAAGCCATTAAATTGCATGGAAATTTCATGCTAATATATATATATATATAAATTTTCAAGAATACACATTAAATTGCAATTAAGCCAAATAGATTTTATGCATCTACATCCATTTTCTTGGTTGAAATAATAGGAAATCCTATTACATCTCACAAAATATAGATTGAACTTGTGATAGAATACGTAGGGTTCCTAGGAAGTTGAAAAAACTTCAAACCCTAAAGTGTTAAAAGTTGAGAGGATTCTTCTCACGGCCCATCTTGCTTGAAGCTGAAAGGAATTCAAAGTCCTCAAGTAACTTTATGAATTACACGACAAACCCTAGTTCAAATGAATACGTAGGGTTTCGTTGGAGGGAAGCCAATGTCCCAAATTGCAGTCATCATTGCAAGGATACCCCTTCATTCAAAAGAAAAAGAAAATTAAATTAGATTATCTCTGGAAATCTCGGACGATAACGGGGATAAAGTTGAGACTAGATGCTATCGCATCAAATCGGGATTTCCTTCGACAAAGAGAACAAAGAATTGTTTAGTACATATTGTGCACTTCTACTTGTGTTTGTACTTAGGAATACCTATTTGGAAAAGAAGTCATCTAACAAAGCAATTGATAAGAAAACATTTCAAATCGAATTCAAGTTGAAACACCTAGGAAAGGCATGTTGAGCACCCCCGGCTAGCCGCCAACCCTATCCAAGGGGGTTTTTGATAGCCAAGTTGAGAATGTGGACCAAACCCATTGTGAGAGGTCTCTCCATAGAAACATCTGTTCATAGGAGGATGCTCCCGTGCCAGGGGACTCTAGCACTCAATCCCTTGCCTCCGAGTCCTACTCAAATGGTCTACATGACTCGAGAAGGAATCTCGAGGCCCTGTTACTAGTGCAAGGGTGGAAACTTGGAGGAAAATAAGACGCATCCTTACAGATTGCGAGAATCGTCCCATGGATAGGATTTGTATCTCAGCTAAAATTTTAATATAAAGTTTACTTTCAAGGAATTTATCTATTCTATTTTCATATCAGTGTATAAAAGTATGTAAAGGAACATTGGCTAATGGGTTAATCAAGGAAGCTACTTGTATGTGTTACCACTAATGTGTCCTTAGATAAGTAGGAAACTAAAGCTATCAAGGGAAGCAGGTGGGTAGAACCCCTGATGGGTCCATCCTATGGCAAGGTGGTCCCAGAGAATTGAGAGGCTTCTGTACATTCAAATCGTGATGACGTATTGACCTTAGATAATATAGGGTAGAACCCTGGCTCATATCGTTTTAGGGGACCGGAATGGGACTTTACCCTACGGGTAGAGAGGTTGAGTGATGCATCCCTCTCATTTCCCATTATCTTTGAACCAAGTGTGATATGAGTCTGCCTTGGTTTAGATGCTCTGTGTAAAGTAGATCGATGCTAGAAGGTTGTAGAATGACTTGACTATTAAAACCCCAAGAAGATTTAGGCCAATCCTAACAGGGTTGGCCTATACATTTCGTTGCGGAGTAGACTCAAAAATTGCTAATTGACAAACCCTGTGACATTCTGTGGGAGTGCCAAGTGGCATCTTTTAGATCATACTCCCGATGGACTACTAAAACGTGTCGCGACCTAGGCATGTTACATACTTGTGGTAGCACTCAAAGCACTTATGCAAGACAATGAGCTATCTATATCACAGATCAACCCATCAAATTGTCCATAAAGACCTTACGTTCCTTAGAGAAGATATGGAAAACATCTTATCAACTATCCTTGCCAAGATCCAAGAGAATTACATACATCGAAAGCCATGACATTGTACACAAAGATACTAACTATTGTAATGAGTATCATTTTGAACTTGTTGTCTTCGACTATGCCCATTTGGTTATAGCCCACAAAACAATCCATGAAAGAATACATCTCTCACCTTGCCAACTAATCTAGAATTTGATCAATAAAGGGCAAAGGTTAGTAATCCTTAACCGTCCACATGTTTGGCCCCTTAAAATCCACATATTAGTAGATTTGGTTATTCTTTTTCTTTCTGATAATAGCTCATAAGCACCATTCAATGTGTTCCATATGGAAGATCATCTCAACCTTTCTTAGACACACATTTCCTCAAAAAGAAGCTAACTTAGCTCAAAAGACATCCACCTTATCTTTTCTCTTATGGATTTTATTCCTTCTTTTAACAAGATCGCATGCATGATAATAGTAGGGAGAATCCCCTTCAATTTATTATTGCTACATACAAATACATCCCTAAACTCTAGTAGGAGTTCCACATAGTTCTTACACTCATCATTGGATAACATAGTGCGGATTTTAATTGGGTGGGAGATCATTAGGATTCCCAAGATCTAGCTCTTAACATAGTGCAGGTTTTAATTGGGTGGGAGATCATTAGGATTCCCAAGATCTAGCTCTACCACATTAGCATCATGGATTCAATCTTTTGTCCTTATCGACTCATTTAAACACAATAGACTTCCTCCACCCAAGCTGGATATTTCAACCTTTAGAAACATAAAGGAATCATTAGTTTCTTGGTGATTTAGTTTCTTGGTATCATGTGGTCTCTTTAGTGACCTTGCCTTGACTTTTGTACTTCTTTTGTGACTAGGATACATACTCTTGGAGAGAGAGAGAGAGAGATTAAAATGAAGTAATAAATTTAAGAAAAGCATTGATGTTAACTAGTAAATAATTATATTACTAACATTAATTATTTAATATGTTATATGTATCTATTTTATTATTAAGCAAAGCTTTTGAGGGTATATTATAATCTTACATTATAATATATATTATAATTCTTATATTACATTACATTATACATTATATAATTATGTTATATAATACTCTACATAATAAGTGTGTCATTATTATTTATTTTATAATATAATTATAATAATTACATTATACTATATATTAAATTTGTATACTATAATTATCTATACATACTATATTTATGTATGTTTATATGTAATTTTATTATTATATCAATTATATGTGTTATATTATTGACATTTATAACATAATTATAGACATTATTATGTATAAAACATATATCTATGTGCATACACATGTGCATATCGATACAATATATGTTAAGATGAGATTATAATGTTTAATTATAATTAGCATACACACACACACACACACTTGAAGTATTTATAATTAATTTTGTGTGTGTGTGTGTGTGTGTGTGTGTGTGTGTGTGTGTGTGTGTGTGTGTGTGTGTGTGTGTGTGTGTGTGTGTGTGTGTGTGTGTGTGTGTGTGTGTGTGTGCGTGTGCGTGTGCGTGTGCGTGTGCGTGTGCGTGTGCGTGCGTGCGTGCGTGCGTGCGTGCGCGCGTGCGTGCGTGCGTGCGTGCGTGTGTGTGTGTGATTAATGTATTGAATATTGATTATATAGTAATAAAGTATATTAAATATCTACCTATTTAATTAATGTATTAAACATTTGTGTTTAATATCTGATCTCTTTTTTCCTCTTCTTTTGGGGGGGAGGGGGCACCCCTTTGGAGCTCACTGACTCACATGCCATTCACTTACACTCATTTTGTCATCCACCCATGCTTGTAGCCATCAAACCCCATGCCATGTGGTTTTTTACCCTCTCTCAACTTGAACTTCAAAGCAAATGATCACCACTCGAGAAAACAATGATCAAACTTCTTGAGTGAGTTGGAGCTTCAACTATTTAAGAGTGGAGGTACTTGTAATCTTCTTTCTAGCATTCTAACACTGCAAGGACATAGGTACATGATCTATTTCTCTCTCTCTCTCTCTCTCTCTCTCTCTCTCTCTCTCTCTCTCTCTCTCTCTCTCTCTCTCTCTCTCTCTCTCTCTCTCTCTCTCTCTCTCTCTCTCTCTCTCCCCAATGTTTTTAAAATTTATAATTAATATATTGTAATATTAATATCAATGTGAACCATTTCCCTAAAACCGATGTGAACCACCGGGAGAACCTGGGCATGAAGTGCCTAGTATCACCCTTTTAAAAAACCCCTCTTCATTTCTTTAGTACCAAACCTCTCCTCTTTGTGCCACATAGGCTCAACAACCTTTTTGCTGATTCAAGATCCCCAAGCCAAAGCTCCAAGTAATATATAGAATAGATATCATCGACGTGCTTTTGATGAAAGCATACACAGGCCAACTTCATGAATTGATATTTTTCAATCTGATAACTTTACCAATTGGGAGTAGTGCATCATATCCCCATCACTAAATTTTACAAGAGAAATGGCCAATATACAATTGCAAATGGAAGGCATTTTACATGTGTGGCTATAAGGTTCAACGAATATATTTTTCCTTGCTAATGGGACTAAGGTAGATGGGCCAATAGTTGCACACATGAGAAGAACCATTTCAATATTTCCAACGACATGGATATTTTTAGGTGCTTCACCATGGCTTTGATTGCAACCATAGAGGGAAGTCAAAACAATTTTGAAGGCTTGTAATCAGCTACAATTCATAAAAGTTGTGCATCTAATTTTCTTGCGCAAAAATAATGACCTATTATGGAGTAACATAGTGGGGCCAATAGTAGTACAAAGAGAGAACCCCATTTCAACCAATCAAGTTCTTAGCTTTCTCACACTAGTAAGGACTCATTGTGCCTTCACTAGACTAGAGTTGACAAACCATTGGCCCTCACCAATGTCCATTTGTGTGCAATTACTAACCCCCACTTTGCTAGTGGCCCTCTTACTCGAATAAGGTGCTATTATCTCCTACATGAAGCTGGCCATTACATGCAAGGTATGCAGTAACATGAAATTGAGGGTACAAAAGTACGATTGAAGGGGATATTGAATATTCTAGGGAAATCTCCCTCTTCCTTCTATTTCAATTCACTCAAGGCCAAGAGATAGAGAGAGTCTACTACTATCTTGAACACTTAGACCACAAATAAACCCATATTACTTTTGATGAAGGATACCAAGAAGCAAAAGCTTGCTCCTCACTGCTAGATGCTTGTTAATGATTTTATAGATCACATTTAACAGAGTCAAAGATTGTCACATTGGTTAGGTCTAGACCTCTGTATAACCTTCCAAATCAACTTGATAAGACTCAGATTAATAATGCTTGAGATGTATCTTGACAAACTAAGATGACTCAAAATCTTGCAAACATCACTTGAACATACCTCCCAGATGCTTTGGTAAATTTTGATTAAGCACACCATCTAGGCCTAGAGGCTTAATTTTTTCATGCCTTTGATCAACTCTAGCCCTTGAATAGAGAAGGGCCTCTCCAAAGAAAGCATTATACTAGCCAAAATCTTTTCATGTAGCACTCAAATAAATGTATCTAGATCCCTATCTTGATTTTTCATGGAGGAAGGGGCCAAGCTCAAACAAAAGAGATGTGCTTGGTAAATACTTGCCCAATTCCTTCTTTGTCAAATATTTACTTACAATAATCATCTATGACTCCCTCTTGGAATTAGAAACCAAGCTTCAAGTTGATTGAGCTAGGCACCATCTTGAGGAGGTATCTCAACCAACTAGTGAATGTGGTGGTCATAATGAAGATTCCAATGGTATTAAGGATAAGGTGAAAGATAAGCTCAAGAGGTGGTAAGACTTTATATGATGAGACATTATCCATGATGAAAAATATCTTAACCTCCACTGCCATTTATGTTGCTTCTATAATCCCTTCCTCAGCATCTAATTGAAATTATGCAAGAGCTTGTGAGAAACTTTACTTGATCTACATGCTCATGTAAACAATAGCCTTCAATTTCTTGGGACAATTGATTACTTCTAAAGAAGGTGATGCTCTTGGTCTTGAGTTGTTTGTAGCAAAAGGTTAAAGGTCATCCTTTAAATGGCTCAAAATCACGCATTGTTTTCAACCCTAGGTAATGATTACTAGATCTTGGGGCTACTGGCAATAGGAGCATTGCCATTCTATTAGGGCCCCAACTTTTCCATTAAGCTTCATCTTAAAGGCTTGAAGAGGTGCTTTGATTTATAGAAATATAGTGATTTGCAATTTAAGAGAGCTAATAATCTCAATAACATGGACTTAACATTACAAGAGGTAGGGTGGATTAAGAACTCTATTAACAAGTTTATATCTACTATTCCAAGGTCTATCAACAAAACCGTGACTAGGAGACTCCTATGGCCCACTCAATATCTAGACAATTGACATGTTTTGTGCACAATTATATTCTCATGCACATTAGCTCCATTTGTATCCTATTAAATGAAATATCCATAATAACTCTTGACTCACATCTATATCCCTTTTGCTCAAGAGAATATCCCACGAATACACACTTTTTTGCTTTGGGATCCAATTTACTATGTAACTCAATAGGAATATACACATAAGCAACACATTCAAATACTCTCGAGTGGGATAGATTTGGCTTTTTATCTACATACTTTTCCTCAAGTGTAATAATGGAAAAATATATGTAATATCCTCCGCCCACCGCATAAAACACCCCCCCTTTTTTTTCAAAATAATTTTAAAAATTTATCCTCTCTCCCCTATTGTCGTCAACAGGTGCCGCGGGGGGGGGGGAGAGGGGAAGGGGATGACATCGACAAGGGAGAAGTGGCCGAGGACGAAGATCGCGATGAAGGACAGAATCGATGATGGCAAAGGCCATGTGGCCCACTACCTTCCCCTCCCTTAGAGCATGATGGCCAGTCCACAGGCCGTCACCACCATGCAATATCATGTCCCCCCTCCCTATTATAAACCGCCCCCATCATTTTTAAAAAAATAGGTGACACTACTTCTCTCCCCCCCTTGCTGTCGGACTAAGGAAGAGAGAGAGAGAGAGAGAGAGAGGGTGAGAGAGAGAAATGGAGAGAGAGAGAGAGAGAGAAAGAGAGTGACAGAAGGTAGAAAAAGAGAGGGAAGGAGATGCTGCTGCAAAAAGGAAGAGAGAGAGAGAGAGGTAAGAATCTATGAAGGCAAGAAGGAGAAGGGGACCATCATTACCAAAGTCCTACCACCTCTTTTCATTCTCCTTTCATCCGCATGAAGGAACTCTTCCACGTATGAGCCCTTCTTCCTAGTCAAAGTTCTTCTCTTGTGGAGTTTTAAGCCCCTTTCAAAGGGCTATCAAGCTACCAAGATTGTCAAAGAGAGAGCCATGGCTATGATCATTGGAAAAAAGAGTATAACTACAAGCAGCACACCACCTTCAAGTGCGCAGACTAGAGGGCGTCCACATGTGCTCTTTCCTTCCCCTTTGGCTGTGAATCTATACCTTTTCCCGTGAGATTATCCTCCACCCACATGCTCAATTCTCTCCCCAATCGGTCCCCTGCTAATCAAGGAAAAGGCGTGGAAGTCTTGTACGGTTCGTGTCCAGGGGAGATGAAGATCAAGAATGGCCCTCCAAGCGAAAAATGTCACACGCGGATGGCAATCTCGCAATGAAAGCCTCGAGCAAGGACATCATTGCCCATTCAACTGTGGTATCGGTCGTAAGTAACGTATTCCCAAATTGATGAATGCTTGCTTTGATTCCCGCATGAGGAGCATTAGACCCATATTATGCGCATGAGAATAGGACATTGAAAAGGATAAACTGCATCGCAAGTATTCGAAGGATTGAATTTCCCAAATGTGTGTACCAAGAGAAGTTAATTGTATTTAGATGCTATGTGATGAGTTCATAAACAACATATGAGGCTTCAAGGTGCGTTTTCATCACTTTGAAGGTATATGTTGCGACTTACATGCTTGATTGGTTGCATGGCAAGCAACTTAGTCTAGAAGACAATCACTTTTGAAGCTCTAGACCTCTCCCCAAGCTCTCATTAATAGCTCATGTTTGATAGATTGGGAATATTGATGTTGTGCTTAGCTAGTACAAACAATGATCATAAGGATTGAAGACCAAGATGCCTTGGAATCTGTCTGATAACTACTACGTTTATCAATCCAAATTCGGAGATTGGGCTAGATACAAACAACAACTCCAGCCCTCAAAGGCAAGTAGAGAGCTCAAGGGATTGAGAAAACCTGAGTCAAAGTAAACACCGCCACTTTTTGGAAAGAAGGTTGGGTTATTGAACAATGTAAGTGACCTATAGAACTTACCTTGTGTACAGTGTTAAAACCCCTGACATATACCTTAGCCGAAGGAAGGGAGTGTTAAGTAAATTTTGCATAGAATTGCTCTTCGATCCCAAGGGGGAGAGCAAATGTGCGATGGAAACGTTATCATGACTATTCTTGCAATGTTTGGGAAAGAATACCATTGTTTTCGTTGGTTGATTGAACAACACTCTAAATGCTTTTACAATCAATTAATTGTTAGATTGTGGTTTGGATGATTATTCCAAGTGCTTGTGATTGTTGGAAAATTCATGGTAGGGGTCTGTGATGACAAGTTGCCATGGGGATAAAGGAATGTTTTCCTAAAAAATGATATTAGGGTTGATTGCCTTGATTATGTTTGATTCTTAATTGGATTAATTAAGAAAATGATATTTTTGTGCGTGTGGATCATCTCCAAGGTCACACCATGGGCACTGTTCTATTCATGGGCCAAAGATTGAGTTGTGAAAAGTCCAACCACGGAAGTTGTGTCTTGCTCCTAGGTTGCTTGGGGTGTGGTGGAGCTCTAGACACCCCTTGCCTAGTCCGGAACGGAGTTGAAGACTGTCGTGAACCCAATGTCTGTGGCATTGGAAGATCCTATTTTAGATAATGGATGGAAATTATGGTGCCATGTGATTTGAACCGAGCACTTCTGCTAGGCAGAACCGCCGATGGGTCTGTCGGTCCCAGAGAACTGGGAGGCTTCTCACAAGGTTTTACCATCATTTGACCTTTAGGTATTGTTAGGTTAGAACTCTGATTCATGTCGTTTTAGGGGACCAAAATGGGACTATGCCCTACAGGCAAAGAGGTTGAGCGGCGCATCCCTCTCATTTCCCGTTCTCTTTGAACCAAGTTTGACATGGATCTGCTTCAGCTTGGGTATCTCTTCGTAAAGTAGGATGTCCAGAACCCAATGCCAGAATGCTGTTGGGAGACCTTGATCCCTAGGAACCCAGATTTTAGGTCTATCCTAGTGGGTTCGGCCATGAACATTCTATTGCGAGGCAGAATCGAAAAACCCTAGCCGACAAACTTGGGAACATTCCATTGGAGTGCTAGGCAACAATGCTTAGATTCGTTCCTCAATGGACCGCTAATGTTGGGGATAAAGGCACCTCTGCCTAGCTACCCGTGTATTACTACACTGACAGTACCTGCCAATGCACACTGTAGGTGGTGGGTGCCTATCACAGTCACTTTATTCTTTATTCTTCTAGCGTTGACAATATGAATAAAGGAAGGCCCAATCACAAATTGTGACTGTTGGAGTTCCTATCTGGTCTCTCTCTATTTCTTGCTCTTGCTCTCTCGCCATAGCTCTTACAAGCAAGCTTCGATCCTTCTCACCTTTCAACTGGTATCAGAGCATGGATTCATGACTACTCAAGCTTGGATCTCGCGGAGCTCAACCTCGACTTGCATCGCTTTAGCTTTCAAATGAATACCTACAACCATTCTCAAGTTCATGGTAGCCATAGCTTGACCTTCATGGCATGTATTTTTTATCTCCCACCTTCCCACCCTTTACCACTTGTTCCAGGGTACTCTTGGGCTCTTGTGAGCTCAGTCAGGAGCTAAAATTTCAGCTTAGCACTTGGACAGACAAAGGAAAAATAGGGGGCAGTCATATCACATGCTCATTGGAGCTTGTATACCTCCTATCTTACTTGGAGCTCTTTGAGGCTAGCTTGTGCCTATTGTAAGCCATCTTTAGCACCTTACCCAAGCCCCCCATCAGCCACATTGAAGCACAAACGTGCTACTACCATGCCATGCAAGTTGCACCTAGTTCATGCAGGCCTGGACTGCATATTCATAGTACACAACTTGGTTCTTTCGTCATTACCCTTCTTCATTTGGCACTTATTCAAGCTTGGCACTCATGTTTGGTGATCATCACTGATGCTTATCACTTGGTTTGTGGCATTGGATTGAGCTCATTTTTTCTTAAATGTACAACCGACCTATTGTTCAAGATTGGAACAAGCTTTAACAAGTTCACTAGAGCTCACTTACAAATCATTTGATGCCCATATACCTACATATGCATGCCTAATGCTTGGTGGATGTATGCCTCATGTTGCAAGATCATTTCTTGGGCTGATCATACTTTAGATCTTGATGGGACATCACAAATTCTTGGCTGGAAAATAGGGTAGCATATGGTCCTTGACTGTCTCATGCCTATGGATTATGCTTATGTAATGGTTGTTCATGCTCCCTTGATGTTTTGCCTTGACTCTTTGGCAAGCCAAGCACTGAGTTACATACTTTAATATATCCCCTTTTAATCCTGGCTAGTGATAGCTCTTACTAACTACATTGAGTGTCTTGGTATACCCTGGATGTCCTACAATGGGGTTGTCATGTGCTTCCCATAAGATCTTGGCCTTCACTTCTGGTCTTTTTGGGGCACAAAGGCAATCATGGTAATATAGACAACCATTGCTAGCACAATAATCCTTAATCTTAGACCTTTCTTTGTCAGAGCTTTCTCCTTGAAGTACCTTAGCCATGAGTCCTTCATCTGAGGAATAGCTTGGCATACAAGCTCAAGTACAGGGTTATCAGGTATGGATACGGCTCTTAAGCTTCGAACTTCTACAATGCTATTAAGAAAGGCTTTTCAGGTTAATGCATCTAGAACAACATTTTCCTTCCCTATACAATATTTGATTTTAAAATCAAAATCGTGTAGTATCTCTATCCGTTTTCTTTTCCTCATGTTTAGGTCAACTTGGGTGAAGATCCACTTAAGACTTTTATGATCTATCACTAAAGTGAATTCCCTTCCCAATAGATAGTGTCTCCACAGTTTCAAAGCATGGATTATTGTGAGTTACTCAAGGTCATGAGTGGCATAGTTGGGCTCAGGGTTTCAATTTTTTGGAAGTATAGACCACTAGTCTTCCTTCTTATACTAGCACCCCACCAATTGCAAGTCCACTTGCATCAGTGATAGCCTCAAATGGTTGATTGAAGTCAAGGAGTTTTAATAAAGGTGCAGTGGTTATAGCTTCTTTAAGCTTATCAAAGCTTTTTTGATGCTCAGTGGTCCAAAGGATTACTGTATTTTTCTTCAAAAGATTTGACAAGGGTGCAGCAACAATGAGGGAATAATCCTTGATGAAGATTTGGTACCATCCTGTTAGTCCCAAAAATCCTCATATTTCTTTTACTGTCTTAGGTATTGGTCATTCTATAATATCTTTTACTTTGGTAGGGTCTATAGAGATTCCATTAGCGGAAACAATATATCCAAGATATTCAATCCTATCAGTGAGAAATACGCATTTACTCATCTTGGCTTTTAGCTAATTTTCATGGAGTATCACTAGGGCGATCTTTAAGTGACCTTCATGTTTCTCTATGGATTTGGAGTACACTAGTATATCATCAAAGAATACTAATACAAAATCATCTAGATATGATCGAAAGATGTCTTGCATTAGATGATTGAATGTAGCTGGGGCATTAGTCAATCTGAATGGCATGACTAAAAATCCATAATGACCATACCTACTGCTGAAGTCAATCTTTGGGATATCTTGTTCCTTGATTCAAATTTGATAGTATCCAAACCTTAGATCAATCTTGGAAAAAACCTTGTCTCCATGAAGGCGATCTAAAAGTTCATCTATCCTGGGTATGGGGTACTTGTTTTTTATCGTAACCCGGTTTAATCCTCTGAAGTCAATGCAAAGTATAAGTGTTCCATCCTTATTTTTCTAGAGGAGGATAGGTGCTCCCCAGGGTGAATTACTTGGGTGGATAAATCCTTGCTCTATCAATTGCCTCTATTGTTCCTTAAGCTCAATAGCTTCAGGAATAGATATTTTGTACGGTTGTTTTAACACTGTCTTGGCTCCAGGAATCAATTTTATTTCATGATCAACCTCACACTTTGGAGGTAGTTGAGTCAATTCTTCTAGGAAGACATCCTCAAAGTCATTGATCCAAGAAGGTAGAGTGCCTTCATTAGTCTTTTTGACCTTATTCAACCGGATCATGTAGATTGGTTGACCTTTCTTCAATCCCTTCCTGAGTTGACTTACCTTGGCTAGTTGGACTCTAGTTCTTTCAGCTTTCCCATATGCCTTTACAGTTTCTTCTTCTAAGTCTTGAAAGATTATTTCCTCTTCAGCACATAGAATTTGGGCTTTGTTCTTCTTGAGCCAATCCATTCCCAAAATGCAATCGTAGTATCCTAATGATAGGATTCAAAATTGTGTTTCAGTTATAGGGCTTTCTAACTCAAATTGAAGTTTCCCTACAGCTTCGATTGAGGCGATTTCCTTCCCACTAGCCAATTCTACTATCATTTTCCTTGTCCCCCTGGATTCTAGATGCAATCTTTTAATTGTCTTGGGTGCAAGAAAGGAATGCATGCTACCACAATCAATTAAGATTATAAACAATGTACCCTTGTAAGTAGTTGGAGATTGAATTACTGAACATTGGTGGTCCACTTCTTTCCTTTCCACGGTAGCATGAATGGATCATCTTTCAATTTCTTTACCTAACTTGCATTCCTCGGGCTGTCCAATCATGGTATTTACCCAGGCATCAGTTGTTCTTCTCGTCCACCACCTGGGTTATTGTTGTCGGTCCCTCAAACTCTTCCACCAACCTGGTTTGGGCTAGGATTTTGAGGACGACTAAGACAATTTGCCCTTAGGTTTCTAGTCCTTCCACACTGGTAGCATTGCTTGATTCCTATCCTATTTGGTCCTTGGGTGATTTCATTAGCTCTACCATTTTCTCTGGCATTGGTCATGTCAATACCATGGTTTGGGTAGCCCCTTCCATAGTTGTTTATTGGATGGTTCCTTTGGCCATTTCGAATGATTTCCTTGGCCATAGGTTTTGCTCACATAAGAGCATCTTCAAGAGTCATTGGTCTCATTGATTCAAGGTGAGTGTCCAAAGGTGGATTTAGTCCTTGTGGCAGAACCTTGCAATCTGTTGAGATGTTGTCATTGGGGGTGCATATTTGTGCAGACTCACAAACTTAGAATAGTATCCTTCCAATGTTAGGCTTAATTGTCATCCTAAGTTGTAGAATTCATTCATCTTGATTAATTCAAAAGATGGAGGAAGATAACATCCTTTCACAACTTCTTTGATCTCCTCCCAAGTTTGGGAAGCTTTTGTTACCCCTTTATCTCGGCAAAACTATTTCCATCAAAGCCTAGCTTTGCCAGTAAGACAAAGACGAGCAGGCATTGACTCATTTGCAGTAGTAGTTTCAATGGCTATGAAATAGTCATCCAAAGCCTCAATCCACACTTCTGCATCTTGCTCCACCTTGGGTCCTTCACTGGTAAACCTAGGTGGTGGTGTTTGCTTGAGAAGAAACTTCTTCTCTTGGAGTTCCTTGTATGTTTCATCAATTTGCACTAGTTGGCAATTTTGATTATCTCCATAACTTCTTTGTTACAAATTAAGGTGGTTTGGCCTTTGTCTCTAGGAATTAATAAAATTTTGGGAGTCTAGGATACTCTAGAAGCTCTTTTTTTTTTTTTACTTTACACTCCCAGTAAGGGTTATCCTATCGGGAGAAATAACCTTTGTATATTAGTCATACATCCAATGATGTAGGGTCATTGTCTCCCCATTAATTGTCACAGTATCATTGGCCCTCTGTCCTTTAAATAAGAAACATCGAACTAGTTTTAGTTCTTCAAGTCATTTCAACAACTTGAGATGGACTTTCACATTTTCGTACAAAGTTGAGTCTAAGTACAGGTAAGGGTCGTCCCGTCCTGAGATTTGGGCTCAGTTGTAGCCCCTTTGTAAGCTTAAAAAACTCCATAGACAAGTCTTCTCTAAGATAGCCATTACGCTTTCTCTTAATTCCAACATGTTTGATTGGCAAGCAGTGGAGTACATTATCTCAAAAATCACTTGCATAAAGCGTATTTCATCATTAACTTGTCAAAACAACTCAATTATCATCATAAGCTCATAACTCACGCTCTTCAAAAATAATAATGAGACTTTATATTTATGAAAAATATTTACAAAGATTTATTGATCATACTATGATCTGCCAATACATCATCTCATGGATCCTTTCCTCATGAAAAGTGATAGGGTCTATGTTCTCATATCTTGGGGGATTCTCATGTACATGGCAAACAACATAATGTGGTGGTTCTTGGGGATAACCAAAACATCCCGTACCAAAATAAGGCCTTCTTGGTACTACGATAATTCTCTCAGGTGGTACTATTTGTAGCACTTTCTGATATACCCACAAGGTTTCAGGTATAGGCTCATCCCCAATATATAGTAATCGTTCAATAGAGACACTAAACAAAAGATATATCTTAACTGTCCTTAGTTGTTCAACTCATCGAACCCTCCATAGTTTGTAATGAAGAAGGATGTTACACCCATAATATATCCCCATATGTGACCTATTCCTCGGCCATAAATCTCCCATGTACAAGTTAGGATGAGGTTGCAATACAATTGGAGGAATAAAGATCATCTCCATTATCTCAAATATAGCCTTGCTGTATGAGAAATTATTTGACCTTAAGCCTACTTGATACATGATGGGAAAAATATCTTGCAAACGTGTAGCTTCCTCATCTCGCTAAGTTCTTGATGAGCACAATGTGTATGCTAGTGTTAGTGCAAGAAAATCAACAACAATTTTTTTCAAACAAGTGTGGTTATTTTATTAATTCCTTTTATACATTGACTACTTAACCTTACATTAAAAGCTCTTTTGAAACCTAGGCTCTAATACCATGTGTGAAGTGCTTTCTCCAATAGATCCAAAGGAGTCCTCTTAGTAGTCGATTGAACTAGAATGTGGACACTTATTTAAGACTATTTAATAAATAAAAACTATATTCTCATCTTAGTGCCTAGTAATACTGTTTTGAATATACTAACCATAGAAGCCTCTAAGGACATATAATACCTGAAAGTATAGATCAATCCTTAGTATACCAAACTAGATATAGACCTTTTTTGTTGGTCATATGATGGGAGGCACCACTATACAATGCCTATGAGTCAGTGGTAGATATTTCTTGCGTTGAGGAGCACACTTCCTCAATGGTTGCCATGAATAACTCCAACTTTTCTTTAGCATATTCGATGTCTTCTTGAGTTAAGTTATGTATATGAACATTATGACTTAAAAGGCTAATTAAAGAAGCCAATTTCATTTGTTCAACATAAATATGTTAGATAATTAGTTAACTAAAGCTATCCAACTGAGGGAAGCAAGAGTGCAAGATTCTTGATAAATCTGTCCTAAGGTAGGATGGTGGTCTTAGTATAAGCTGAGAGATTCTTCACAAATTCAACACATTATATTATAGGTAATATTGACTACATAGAATCAGTTAACACCATAACTCTATGTCATTTTAGGGGAATAGAGTGAGACTTTGTACCACGGGTAGAGGAGTCAATGTACCTATACTTCCCCCTCATTTCTTGCTCTCCTTGAACCAAGTGTAACATGAGTCAACTTCGGGCTAAAGTGATCTAGTGAAAGTAGATCATTGAAGCATGACCACACTAATTAAATTGATATGTGACTTTATTTTACTTTAGTAACTTAAAATTTAGGTCGATTCTTGTGGGAACGGTTGAGACCTTCCATTGTGAAGAGGACTCAAGAGAGCCTAAGCAACAAACCTTGTATTATTTGAAAGAGTACTAAGCATTGTCACCTAGGAAAGCATCTTGATGGACCACTAAATTGTGTCTTTGAGGATGTCTCAATCGACTTGTGCAATTTTTGCGAGTATTCTAGTATTCAATTCACATACTCTAGGGGAGAACCTTAGTTACAAAACCAATGGAAATTATGTGTCCTCTAGGAAGAAGTCTTGATGAGCGTAGTCACAGGGGGAGATATTGTTCGAGGGAAAACTTGGGAGAAAAATAATTATTGTGGAGAGAAAAATGATTATTACATCAATCAAAATGGGGTCATTACATCACAAGAGAAAGTGCTTGAGAAAGGCCTTATCACCCTCTTAAAGCAAAGTTGCATGGAAACTACACAAAAGGATCTCATAGATCTGGATAGACTCATAAAGTCCAAGTTTGGATTCTTGCAATGATGGTTCACTCTACATGCCTAATGGGAGCACATTCATTATTAGATTATGAAAAATCATGAGCAATGTCATATGGTTAAAATCTTTGAATACAATCCTACTTATGTCGTACCCGCACGCATCATTTTTGATCCTCGCATTCACTTGTAACAAGCTGATTTGAGGACAACATTATATTCCACCCTTACACAGACAAACTTAGCCAAATAGGTTTTGGAGATGTCTTGATAGATGTCCTGACCCATAGTATGCCCCCATAATGGATGCACTAAATGTGCAGTCTCATAAGCCATCTTAGTGTGTCCGAAATCTTTGCAAAAACTTAAATTCAAATCTCATGGCTAAAACCCAATTTGATTGAGACTTGCCATTTCATATGTAAGATCCAATTTGTTCCCTTTGTCTTGAGTGCTTATGGTAGGTTGCTCACTACAGTTTGTGGATCTTTCATTGTGAATGGTGATGACACTTGCTAGCTAAATGGTCTTAGTGTTCCCTTTCCTTTAGAAATTCATCCACATGAATCACCTCCTTGAATACTTTGGCCAGTGTGTCTCTTTGTAGACTCAAATTGCTTGACATCACTTTATAGAGCTCCTAATCCTTGATCCCATTAATGAATAAAGTGGAGATTGCTTTCAGAGTAGGTTGTTTAGGTGTCAGAATTCTCTTAAAGAGGCTTGACGTGGTGAATAATGCAGTCATAGATCTCCTCTCTGACTTTTTGAGATTGACATTTATCAATTTGACAACTAAGTTATCAGCATCCCCTATTTTGGAGAATCTGTTGATGAAGAGGTCGTTAAGTGTATCAAAGTCATTGCATTCTATATCATTGAGGCCAATGAACCAAGTGCATTCCTTTTTCCTTAGGCACAATCTAAAATCTTGTGCATGTTGACTAGTGTCCTAGAGGTTATTGGCCTCACAAACCTACTCAAACTTCTCAACAAAGCTATAAGGGTCATCTCATGCCTTATACTTATTGACTTGTGTGGCTATTAGGAATTTTGTTTGGCTCTTGGTATTTGGTGCAATTCCTAACCCTACCAAGATTGAAGTAGCCAATGCTGCACTATTTCATTCATTGGCCAAATTATCTAGCAACCTCTTAGCTAAGAGTTCTGTTGGCATGAGGTCTGCCTCAAGGGATCTTTCTTTATCAACATTGGCTCCTAGTCTGATTCTTCATGTGAATGCAAAGAGCACTGGACATGGTTTAGTTCTACCTCTCTCCTTTGCCCGTTAAGTTTTTGCATTTGCTAGAATTCAGCGACTTGCTATATCAAGTCCTCTCCTATCCTTCTCTCCTCTTCTAATTCAACTTTTATTTCATGTGCAGATCTCCCCCCGTGCACTACCCTTGTCTTCTAATCATATTGCTCTAATAGCTGATGGATTTCTTTTGAAAATTTGCTAGGATCAAACTTGAAATTGTCTCCATTGGATCATGAATAGACATGGTCTCTAACTCCATGTCATACTAGAGTTTCAATGAGGCTAATCAAGTCAAATAAGGGGGCAATGGTTCCTAAGGAAGACACTTTCTACTCCTAGAGTTTGTCAAGCAATCCATGTGTTGGTCACTTGGGATCAAACTAGTTCTCACCTTTGTAATCCTCGATAGCACAGCTAGTAAGGTGCATTGATGGTTAGGTCATCCTTTTATGGTATTTTCTATAGTGGGTCTGTTGTTTCGAGTATTTTTCCCTTCCTAATCCATGGTCATCTAGTTTTCGAAGATGGATGTTTGATTGCTTTGTTTCCCTAATTCCCTTGTTTTCCTCTTCCTTCTTGTTTTAGTTTTATTATGTTAAGTATGAGTCAGATAAAATAGCTCGTGTTTCTCCTTCTAAGTTCTACTTCTTGAGTTATTTTTTGTTCCTTGTCAAGCAACCAAATTTCAATTCATGTTAGTGAGTGCAAGTGCAATGTGCTCAATCAAGGTTTTTGCTTTTTTGCAATTAATATGTTTTAATGCAATGTAAACAATTCCATGGAGATCATGCTCAAGCAAGTTGTTTATCCTTTAGTTTCAATGGAGAGACAAGCATCAACCACAATTAATGTGTTCTTACACTTCATAAATTTTTTACCCCATTCTTGGTGATTCAATCCTTTGCGACTACTTGTGAAGGTCATCTTAGGGGATAGCTAAGTCCTCTTGTAGTTAGTTGTTCCCTATGTATAGTCAAGTCCACACTTAGGACTATCACTCTTACTATTCCCATCACTAGAGGTTTAAGGTTTTTTCCATTTCACTTAATTCACTCCCCACTCAAGTTTCTTTCACGACATGTCTCCAGATAGTCTCCTAGTGATTGCAGTCCTCAATCTCGACTAGTACTCTCTCCAAGCCATGTTTGCTAGATGGGATCTAATCTAGTTGAGTTCAAGCATGGATCTTACTTTGAGCGTGGTTCCAGAAGACTAAGAATAATTCGATGAGGAGTCCAAGTCCATTTGTACAATTAGTTCTAGATCATTTCTAGGGACATTCGAGGAGCAAGGTCAAGTGTGTCATGTGCATTGGCATGCAAAGTCATGGGGTTTACATGTGCTCTAAATGGATGTTTCAATTCAAGATGTGGACTCACTTTGCTAGTTAGCTTGAGTAATTGTTCTAGTGCACAATCTAAGGTGTATATTTCGATTCAAGATGTGGATTCAGTTTGTTGGTTGGCTTGACTAATTGTTCTAGTGCACAATCTAAAGTGGTAGATTAGATATAGGTCTAAAACTCATAGGTCAAGGAGAGATGCGTTGAGCGCCTTAAGTACTTTTGATCAAAATGATCAGTTTGTATGTTGAGCATGTTGATAGCTAAAATCAAACAAGGAGACTTAAGATGGGTGGGTGAGTTTTTGAATAATACATGAAAAGAATAAGACACTCTCTGATGTCACAAACATGAGGAAGTAGGACACATACCAAAAACACTCATAAGGGCCAGAAATCATAACATGAGATGCATGTTTAAGTCCAATGTTTGGTCAACACTACTAATCCCAAACATTGTTACACATAAAAAATATTTCCCTTTGCCTATAATATAGGTGGGTCATGAGAAAGAGTATGGATAGGTTCATCTCAAAGTCCAAATGGAGGATACAAAAGCAAGAAATGAATCTTATTTGAGTAAGGACCCAAATTCATACATACTCATACACATTGAGCAATATGTATATTTTTCCTTTGCCCATAGCCTAATTCCCTTCCTTGGAGACATGGTTAGTTCTTGGCATACAATTTCCCTAGAGCCGAGGTCTCTTCAAAACTTGAAGGAGAAGGAGAGGTACCCTTATCTAATCCTTCTTTTTTGCTTGTTTGTCTTCCTCTTTGTGGGTACTTTGTTTAGATGTATGCTACTCTTGTTCAAGCACTATGTCCAATTGGTTTGAGAGCAAGGCTTGTAAGCTCAAGGTGAAAAAATAAGTCTCACATAGCATTCAAGAAGGCCTCATTCGATTTGTGTTTGTTTCTCTCTCTCTCTCTCTCTCTCTCTCTCTCTCTCTCTCTCTCTCTCTCTCTCTCTCTCTCTCTCTCTCTCTCTCTCTCTCTCTCTCTCTCTCTCTCTCTCTCTCTCTCTCTCTCTCTCTCTCTCTCTCTCTCTCTCTCTCTCTCTCTCTCTCTCTCTCTCTCTCTCTCTCTCTTTTTAATGCCTACTGCACTCGAATGGTTACACTCAAATGCAAACTCTCCCTTATATCTAGAAGGGAAATCTTCTCTTCTCTCATGTTTAACTCTCCAATTTATTGCATTCTTCCTTTGGATCCCTCAACTAGTATTCAACATCCATCCGTTCTCTAAGTCCTCTCTATTCATACTCAAGTCTACACTTGGTAACCATATTTCAATTAGTAATAGCAAACTAGAAAAACATCAATACAAACTCCCTCTATTCTCCTCCTAAACTAACCATGCATGTCTTGGAAGCCACTGATGTGTAAGAAAAATCAATCTCCTATCAATTTCTTGCTCACCCCTCATATCATGCTTCTTATTCCTATGCATGGTAGAGAAGCACTTTGCATTGTTGATTCCATGGTCCCAATAATGGAGAGAGAGTCCTGTCACAACAACTTGGAAAAAACACACCAAGTAAATATCTATTAGATTAAACATCACATTCCTTAACTAGCATTCTTATTTCATGTGCAACTATAGCCTTATGACTCTTAAATGAAAATTTTGTTGAGAAAGAGAGAGAGAGAGAGAGAGAGAGAGGGGGTGTAAGGGCTTTGTAGCTATACCATGCCGTTGCTACCGATTGCACCTATATAGGGAGTAGTAGTGACTCAAAGCCCTGCCTTGTTTCCACTCTACGTGTGATTCCCTATGCCTAGTGGTGAACCCTCTTATGTGCGGCGTCACGAGGGTGTAGTCCTGGGATGTGTCTATGTTGTCCCGCTTTTTGGATTGAATAATACAAGAGTATACCTTGAGCTCATATCGTGTTACCTTTCTGTGCCATGTTGAGTGCATAACGAGTGCAGGTTTATCACACTTGGTATCAGTGCAACTCTTGCTCAGAGTGGAGGAGTGCTCACGGAAGCAGGAGGAAAGATCCAGTGCCCCGAAGAGATCGAAGTCATAATGACTCACAATGTGACGCCCCGCGTCGTGTCGCCCCATGTCGCGTCGACCCACGTCGCGACGCCCCCCGACGCGTCGCCCCGGCGTGATGCCCCAACCTCGACATCCCACCGTCTGAAGACGTGATGCGGCTTCCCCGCGGCATGACCCACACCACCATAGGTGAAACGCGGCTTCCCCGCGTCGACACCACCACCAACCACATGGAGGACGAAAGGGAGAATATCACCCTCCCAACACTGGAGGAGAGGAAGAAGAGTAGGGGGCAAGAATGGAGAGTGGCCCAAGAGGAGAAGGTGGCCGGACTAGAAAGACAATTAGATGGTATGTCAGGCATGCCAGAATCAATATGAAGGAACATGCAGATGAAAGAAGAGGAGGAAGAAAGGAGGAAAAAACTAGAAGTAGAGCAGGGCTATAGAGAATGGGTGATTCAACAACAAGAAGAGGAGAAAAGACATCGAATGCAAGAGGAGATGGATAGAACGGGTAGAGAGGAGACATCTAGGAGGGCACAAGATACAAGGAAGGAGAAGGAGAAAGTAGTAGAATTAGGAAGCAAAAAGAAAGACAAGAAGAAGGAGAAGAAGCACCATCGCAAAGAAGAGGAAGGTAGCAGTAGTTCAGAAGATGATTATGGAAAATTCAAGATGCCCCAACCCGTCAAGTACAAGGGAGAGAGAGATGGGTTGGTTCTGAAGAAATGGATCGCAGAGGTGGATAGGTACTTAAAGTATTCACGAATTACCAAAGACAGGAAGGCAGAGGTGGTAGCCATTTACTTGGAGGAGGACGCTGCCAGTTGGTACCTACTAGAACAAGAGCAAGGCCACACAATCTGTTCGTGGGAAGAACTCCAGGAAGAACTGAAGGACTACTTTATTCCAAAGCTGGAGAAATTCAAAGTGAGAGATGAATGGAGGAACCTCAAGCAAACACAAGGAAATATGAAAGAATATGTCAGCAAATATAGGCAAATCATGCTGCAGCTACCAAACATGGATACAGACACTAAGCTACATGGATTTTTGTTTGGGATGCAAGAATGGGCTAGAAGAGATGTGGAGAGACAGGAACCAGCAAGCTTAGCAGAAGCCATGAGAATGGCCGAACGATTGGTGGACTTGGAAGGCAGAAGAACAATACAAGGGAATCAAAACAGGTTCAACAACAACTTCAACAACACCTTCAACAACAACAACTCATGGAACCAAAGGCCCAATGCTCCTAGAGGGGCATTCACAGATACAAGGAGTCAAAACACCACTAACACCACAGCCGTATCACAAACCGCATTAGTACCAAGAGGAGCAGCAGGAAGATGGGGAAACAATCACTACAGGCCAACGCCTAGCACATCATATGGGCCAGCAAGATCAAATACATCATGGTGGAGACCCCCATGCCCTCCCACCGGCATCAAATGCTTCAAATGCGGGGGTCCACACTACCAAAACAAATGCCCAATAGAAGATACAGCTTCATCGAGTAGATCAAGGGTAAATGCAACTTGCGCATATGGAGGAGAAGAACTACAACCACTGTGGATCCAAGAAATTCCAAATGGGAGTGAAGAAAGCATGGACCACCCAAGGGTAGGGTCAGTTAGTGCCCGACCTCAATGCATGGCAGCCAGGGTAGCGGCAATCCACCATCTATACATCAAAGGCCGAATGGGCGAAGGAAACCAACCTATCATGGTGGACACAGGAGCAACACACAACTTCATGACACCAGAGTGTGCAGCAAAACATGGATTGAAGCTATCAAAGGCCCCAGAAGGATTAACAGTAACATTTGCACAAGGAGAAGCCAAGGAAGTAAAACAAGTCTTTACAGTCCAAGTGGAATCTGACAAGTGGAAAGTGAAACTCAACTTCTTAGTAATCCGCATGGATGATTTTGAAGTGATCTTGGGCTTAGAATTCTATGACAAGTATGTCATTGCAATGTTTGGTAAGGGTGTGAATGAAATGATGCTACATATGCAAGGAGAAGGCGTCAGAGTGCCATGCGAAAGAATGCAGCTACCTGGTAGGACCCCAATCAAGGTGCAAATGAAGGAGAATAAGCCAGGAGTATCATGCCAAACAGTAAAACCAACTGCAAACCAACCAAAGGGCCAGACCCAAAAGCATCGGTCCAAGGGACTGTGATCAGGCCACGTATCATGACATGCAGTGCAAAGCAAGTCGAAAAATCAGTCAAGCAAGGAGATATGGTCTATCTGTGTATGATCCGACCAATTGAAGAAGAAGAAAATGGCAAGAAACCCAAACAACAGAATAGGAACACAGAAGTGGCAAAAATACTTGAAGAATTCAAAGATGTAATGCCAGCTGAGGTACCCAAGGGTCTACCACCTAGACGAGATGTGGATCACAAGATTGAGATGATTCCAGGGTCTGCCCCACCGGCCCGAGCTCCCTATCGCATGAACCACACTGAGCTCATGGAATTGAAGAAGCAACTAAATGAACTAGAAGAACAAGGATTCATCCGCCCTAGCAAATCCCCCTTTGGTGCCCCAATGTTGTTTGTAAAGAAGAAGGATGGGGGACTTAGACTCTGTGTAGATTATAGGGCTCTTAACAAAATCACCATAAAAAACAAATACCCTATGCCCCTAGTGGAAGACCTCTTAGATAGACTGCATGGGGCCAAGTACTTCAGTCGCATTGATCTTAGATTAGGATACCACCAAATCCGCATAGCCGAAGAAGATATCCCAAAAACAGCCTTTCGTACCCGATATGGTAGTTTTGAGTGGTTAGTCTTAGGGTTCGGCCTAAGCAATGGGCCAGGCACATTTTGTGGCCTCATGGATGGAATTTTTAGACCGGAGATAGATATCTTTGTCATTATCTACATAGATGACCTCCTAGTCTACAGCAAGACCTTAGAAGAGCACAAGCAACACTTACGCCGAGTTTTTGAGAAACTGCAGCAGCATCAGTTATACGCCAAGCCGGAAAAATGTGAGTTCGCAGTGAAAGAATTGGAGTTATTAGGCTTTATTATAGGAGCAGATGGAATCAAAGTGGACTCTAAGAAAGTGGAAGCTGTCCAAAGATGGCCTGTACTGAAAACTGTAAGAGAAGTGCGGGAGTTCCTTGGCTTCACAGTATTTTGTCGAAGGTTCAACAAAGATTACAGCCTTATCACTGCCCCCCTCTCCCACCTCACCAAAGAAGATCACTCTTTTACATGGGGGAACGCACAACAGGAAGCCTTTGAGCAGATGAAGAAGTGCATGAGCCAAACTCCTGTCCTAAGGGTGCCGAACTTCACCAAACCCTTTGAAATCTCTACAGATGCATCTGACTATGGCATAGGGGGTGTACTGGTCCAAGAGGGTCACCCCATTGCCTATGAGTCAAAGAAATTTACCGATGCTGAAACAAGGTGGAGCACACATGAGAAAGAAATGTTGGCAGTCATCTACTACCCTAGAAAATGGAAGCACTATGTTCAAGACAAGCATACAATAGTCTTCACCGACAATATCTCCCTCAAATACTTCCAATCCCAACCCAAGTTATCAGCAAAGCAAGCCCGCTGGCTAGACTTCCTAGCCGAATTTGACCTGGAGATTAAGCACAAGCCCGGCTCTACCAACAAGATAGCAGATGCCTTGAGCCGGAAAGCTGACCTGAAAGCTGTCAGTGTGGTCAGCAACAACTTCATAGAACTTGTCAAAGAGGCCCTAGAACAAGATCAAGAAATGCACAAGATAATCAAAGATGTGGAAGCAGAGAAGACACCACATGGAATGTACACCTTAGAAGAGGTTATTCTATTTTTAGGCAAGAGATTGTATATCCCCAACAATGTGGAATTAAAGAAACTCATCCTGCATGAGATACACGATGGCAAGATTGGAGGCCACAAAGGGCAAAGCAAAACCTTGGAGGCCCTTAGGAAGCAGTTCTTTTGGCCGAACATGAAGGAAGAAGTGATAGACTACATCAAAACTTGCCCAACTTGCCAAATGGTCAAAGCACCAAGATCAAGACCAGCCGGACTACTACAACCATTACCAGTACCTAACCGCCCATGGGACGTCATCAGCATGGACTTCATTGTGGAACTACCGGAGTCCCATGGGTACACAATCATCTTTGTAGTGGTGGACTATTTCTCCAAACAGGCCCACTTCATCCCGGCCAAACCACCACTGAATGCCAAGGAGGTAGCACGCCTCTTCTTCACACATGTATTCAAACTGCATGGCTTACCACTGGCCACTGTATCAGATAGAGATGGAAGATTCATGAGCGACATGTGGAAGGAACTCTTCAAGACTCTGGAAACCCAACTGAGATTCTCATCATCCTTCCACCCAGAGACAGATGGACAGACAGAACGAGTCAAGCAAGGCATCGAAGATTACCTCCGCAGCTATGCTCGAGTGGACCAGAAAGATTGGGCCTTGTACCTTGATGTCTTGGAATTCCATTATAATAGCTCCATCCACTCGACTACGGGGTACACTCCCTTTGAGTTAGCCACAGGAAAAGAAGTCATTACACCATTGGGCTTAGCATCCGGAGTGGCCAAAGTGGAGGATCAAGATGCAGAAGAATTCTTGAAGAAATGGAGAGATCGCAATGCAACAGCTAAGCAAAGTCTCGAGCAGAGCAAAATAACCATGACAGAGCAAGCAAACAAGAAGAGAAAGGCTGTACTATTCACCAAAGGAGATATGGTCCTAGTGAGCTCTAAGAATATGTCACTTCCCAAAAACATGACCCCCAAGTTCAATTACCGCTACTATGGACCCTACTGAATCACTCAAGTGCTGAACGAAGTCACCTACAAGCTGGACCTGCCAGACAGTGTTTGTATTCATAATGCATTTCATGCTCATCTTCTGCGCAGGTTCTATCCCGACAACCAATGGGGACGGTGGGTACCAATGCTCCATTCCAATGGTCCCTTCGAAGTAGAAGCATTCCTCCGACGTCGGGAACAAAGAGGCTTCCCCGAATACCTCACCAAGTGGCGCGCGGCCGTCCACTCAAGGAGGCCACTTGGATCTCAGAAGCGGAGGCCCGTGAACGCGGAAAGGATGCCTTTGCCCTTTGGCTCGAGGAGAACCCCCCTGCTCCTTCTCCCGACCCTTGAGCCGCCCCAACACCCCAACAAATAATGCAGTTCTCAATCATATACCCCAAATGTGCCTCCACTTCTCAAATGTGATCGAGTCGAGGGTGGACTCGCATGGTAGCAATCATCACAGATAACTCCATCAAATGAAAAAGCCCCAACGTCTTAGTGCGGCAGACACTGGCCAGTCTGATAGTATAGACTGTATTAAGACCCCGCGGTCCCCTTAGACCGGCAAACACTGACCAGCTTGCTAGGAAAAGCTGCGTTAAGACCCCGGATGAGTCAAATAACAAACGCTACCCTTAGATTGCTGAGGTCAGCAATCCAATAAGCGAGGGTGAGTGTAAGGGCTTTGTAGCTATACCATGCCGTTGCTACCAATTGCACCTATATAGGGAGTAGTAGTGACTCAAAGCCCTGCCTTGTTTCCACTCTACGTGTGATTCCCTATGCCTAGTGGTTAACCCTCTTATGTGCGGCATCACGAGGGTGTAGTCTTGGGATGTGTCTATGTTGTCCCGCTTTTTGGATTGAATAATACAAGAGTATACCTTGAGCTCATATCGTGTTACCTTTCTGTGCCGTGTTGAGTGCGTAACGAGTGCAGGTTTATCACGGGGGGTGGGGGGTGGGGTGGCGGGGGGTGGGGTGGGGTGGGGTGGGAGGGGGGAGGGAGTGTGTGTGTGTGTGTGTGTGCGTGTGCGTGCGCGTGCGTGCATGCGTGCGAATATTGCTAGCTACATTGTGTTTCTCTTTGGTAGTAAGAGGCTAGGTTTTCCCATCTCCACAAAGTATAATGTGTATGTGAAAATAGCACCATAATGTTGTATGCATCATGTAAGAGAGAGATAAGATGATTGCATTGCAATGGATGCAAGATATCATCCATCTCTTGAATATAATGCTTTTGTCTTTTGTATCATGTGGGTAAAACACTAAATGAGTGTGTTCAGGATTTAAACACAATATTCCAAAACTAAAATACATTGTGTGATTAGTAATCATCATTTTGATCACCATACAGGGGAGTAAGACAATCTCCACGATCATCATAATAGTCATGATGATGATAAATAGCCTTTAAACCAATACAATTGTCTTGGTCATTATCAAACACTTCTATTACCTGCCTATGTCCCTAGCCTATCATGGCCATCTACTATTTGTGCCTCCCATCTAGCTCACCTACCCTGCTAGTGTGGAGAGAGGGAGAGAGGACCACTTCCTTCGCTAGCTCATGCCTCAGCCTAATGTTGTAGTCTATTGTTCATGCCTCTTGCTTGCATGGAGAGAGAGAGCTCCTTGCATGTCGATGCACCTCATGTTGAATTTGGCGATTTTCCCTCCTCACGGTCACATAGAGGGGGGAGAGAGAGAGAGAGAGAGAGATGCATCGACCTGGGCTTCCTACCTACCAAGACATTCCCACCTACTTTGGCCATCCACAAAGAGAGAGAGATATATATATATATATATATATATAGAGAGAGAGAGAGAGAGAAAACACAAAGGGAATGGTTCTTCCCACCCCTACCATTCAACCTTGAATGTCCTTGCCAATCTTAGCCATATGAGAGAGAGAGAGAGACAGAGAGACAGCCTTTTCTTCATTGAATGCTTATTACAAAAAAGAAAAGAAGAGAGCAAAAATATTATGAAATCCCAAGAAATACCTCTTTTTCTTTGTTTTTCTTTGTTGGATTAACAAACCTCTCCTCCTTGTGCCATATGGGCTCCGGAGCCTTGTAGTTGGTTCAAGGGTCCCCAAGGCAAATATCTAAATAATTTATAAGGCAAATCATTCTTTTCAATGTTTTTGGATTCTAAGTCATGTAAGACAACCATGTAGAGTAGGTGTTGATTTTAAAAATATCCAATGTTGCATCTAGCTCAAAATTTCATTAATATCTACCTATCTCAAATATTGTATCCAACTTTTACCCTTTCTAGATTAAGAATCTCTATACTTAAATTTAAAGACCTAAGAAAGTTTGAGAAGTTTGGGGTTGTTGTACATATGCCATGTAGGATTAGTCCCAAGTTCATGAAATTCATCAATTATAAGATAGTATAGATGTTGTAGTGAAAGAATATTATGAGGGTACGCATTCATTTTAACGATGTAATGTTGCAATGTCAAGTTAAATATTGCAATACCACAAATGATGGGGAATGTATGGCTTTGAGGCCTTGGGTACTTCTCATGGGCCATTAGGATGAACCCATGTTAGACAAGAAGATGCATTAGATTTTATTAACAAGTTAGGCAAAATCAGTAAATAATAATATTGTAATTTTCTATCTATTGCAATGTTGCACTAAATAACATACCATGACCTTACTATGACCATAATAAATTAATACTAATTTTTCTTTTCTTCATAATCAAGCACTGATTCTATGCACCCTAATCTCAAAATGAAGATAATGCAATGCTAAATGTCTAGAGATTGAAGTCAAATCCTGGTAAAATTTTAATTTTCCATTTTAATCAAATATTTTTCCTACTCTACCACTTTCTAAACTAGTTGAAGTGGGTTTTAGAGTGTTGCACTTATTGTATGGGAAGTAACTCAACCCAACCCTTCCAATAACATTGTACTCTATTTCACCACAATGGTAACCCATCTCACCAAGAGTATGTCAAGCTCCATCATGCCCCAACAATGGAGTCAAAATCTTAAGACAAACTAGCTCAACATCAATGACTTGACTCATTTTCTATTCCTTCAAGAAGTTCCTTGAACTATATGACTATTTTATCTCTCATCTAGGTTGCTCAATATCCAAGATATTCTCTCCCTTTTACCCTACTTCACTTTTTATCCAAACAATGAAATCTAGATAATAATGGATGTTACCAAACTATACAAGTACTTGTCAAAGTTTTGGCTTCCACCATTGTACTTTAGATAATTATGAAAGGATGCTACAATAGTCTCTCATCTGTGGCTAACACTTTGTGGCTCCTCTCCTTCTTTCTTCTTCCATCCATTCCATTTGTACATGTGAGCAAGTAAGAAAGAGAATACAAGATATACTCGCAAACAAGAGGTGTGAAGGCTCAACCCTCAAGCTCAAAAAGCTTCACAAGTTTGCTCCCTCACCTTAGTCAAGCTCAAACTATGGTGCAAGATGAACAAGAAAAATAGAAAACAAGAATGGAGGCCACAACAATTAAAATGAGTCAGGTGCATTGATTAGAAAGTGGGAGGTGATGACCCAAATGATATTTGTAACTAAATAGACTATGCTCTTAGTAGGTCAAATAGAAAGCATTAATCAACAAAACATTGATTTAAGTCTATGGATAGGTGGAACTATAACTTATACATTAGGTAACTTTCCAAGCCCTATATTAAAGACTACACTTTGACTATCTTTCAACTTTACAAGAGTAAATAAGATTTTAACCATCTCACTTTAACCTTTTGTTCCATCTCATTTAAGCACAAGACTTGGCTCTTTACCTAGGCCTTTGTGCCATTTTCTCTTAGGAATTTACAAATTAGATGGAAAAGATGTAACACATGGATTTGTGACAAGTTTCTATCATAGCTTTAGATAAAAAATTATTGGCAAAAACTATGCTCCTTGTTTTGTGGTTGGTGCATGTGCTCCATGAATTTCATGTCTAAGTTCTCATAAGTTTGTATTCTCTTGTACATGTAACAAATTCAAAACTTTGGTCTTTGCCTTCTTTGACTATCTTTTCGTTATGCTATTTGCAAGATTATCTACCTTGAAGTGTGCTAATGGTTTCATTTTTACAATACCACTCAATATTCATTTTTGTGGCACAACAAGTTGAATTACTTTATCAAATCAAGGTTGTGCATTTATATTTGATACTAAAGCTTATTCATTAGCCTTGATAAATTACACTAGCCTAAAAGAAAAGCATCCAAGCATATACTTATTAGAATGGATTCTATCTTATTAAGAGATAACTAAGAACATAAGAAAATGTAATAATACATGAAGGAATATCCATTCTCCATGCATGGGGGAGATTTCACCTAATGCTTTGTCACACTCTCTCGCTTTTGTCTCTTTTAGATGTATTTTGAATTAACATAAGAGAGTTATGAAAGTGAGAGAAAGACTTGTTTAAACTTTTAAGGTTCACTATGTGTGTGAATTCATTTGATTAGTAGATTAACACCTTTCCTTACTTTTGGAAGGTATGACATCAACTTTCAAAAAGGTAAAAAGAGGATCCTTGTAATGATCCCTTATAATCTTTTGATAGGTAGCCATGAACTATATTGATAAGGTATTTATGATTACCTCTAGCCAATGAAAGTGCCCTATACCTAGTATATACCCTTGGGCCTTTTCTATTTGTTGTTCAAGAAAAGGTTTTGGTGAATAGGACACATTGATTCCCTAGTATTGGGGAGTCACTAATATTATTTATTTTAGAAAAGGTTTGGTAGATAGGTAGTCAATGAATATAAAAACTTGTATTCAAGCTCACGTTTTCTAGAGATCTATCATTGAGTAGCCTTATTATATCTAAGCTACACACACACTTTTCTCTGTAGCCCTCATAATGCTTTATTCTCAACTATTAATTAAAAATACTTTTGGTCATGTAGGAATGCTACTTTTATGTGTGTGGAAGCCTAAGGATCTATTTGATAAATAAATTATTTTCAACCTAACTTTTCTTATATTAGCTCCTTTGTGAACGTGTCCAACATTGACAAGACAATCATAAGAGTGAAGAACTACCATAGCCTCTCACCCACCTTGGAATAACGAAGAAAGACAACTTTTTGATATGAATGTTCAATCGTGTTCACGTGCAAAAAGCATCAACCAAGGAGAAGTAATATATTTCTTTGGTAGAAAGGTGTAAGGAATTCTTATATCAATATAAGGTTGAAGTCTCCTTTTTATAATTTTCTATTTGGTTTAGATACAAAGGGGGGGGCGGGGGGAGAGAGAAAGAAAAACTATACAAGTGAAAGATTTCCGTTTTCTTTTTGCCTAAAGAATTACTATTTAGAGAACTTAATTACATAGCTTGACCAAACAATCCCTATAGATATATGAAAGGGAAAACCAAACCCTTTGTGAGAATTGATATCCTTCTCTTACTATCAAGCTCTCTTATTCCATCCAATTATTGGGAGTTCAAGGCTTCCCCTTTTCTAAACTATCTCTTTGATATCAAAGAAGGAAATCCAATACCATTTCCTTTACTCCATCTACCTTTTAAGTGAAAATGGTGGTAAGAGAATATTTTATATAATTGTTTCTCATGAGGGAAATCCAAATAAAAAGAGTGGTAAATGCAAACACCAAAGTTTATTATTCTCTCATTAAAGTACCTGCTTAAGATCAAGTTGAAGTTATTTGGTATAAACATGTTTGACTTTGAGATGTTCATTTAAAAAATCAACCTAAAAGAAACTTATATTCCTTAAAAGTATATTAAGGCATGAAATATAAATGAATATTGGAAAAAGATGCAACATACATCTCTTATCCATAAAAGCAATAGCGATTTGGAGTAAGAAGTTGGATCTCCCTAGAATATTCAAAGGACAATAAAGGTACATGAAACTCACTAGCATAAGTTTCTCAATGGTATGATTGCCTTAATTGAGCTTGAGCATGATAGGCCCTATATTACTTGTGGTGGCTTTCAATGCTCCCCTTTTAAAGCATAAGTCTTCACCAAAGGGAGTGAACTCTATTGGAATAGAGGAGAGAACATGGACACATCCGAGAGTAAATATTAGTTACATCATTTAAGCCCTAACTTAGAGAGAACATGGCCATCACATGGAAACCACACTCTTCAATGACCATAGGTAGGAGGGTTTACAAAATCAAGTTGTATAACATGAGTTGAGCCAAACATGATCTAAGGATGTGAGGGGTGGGGAATGTAAGTTGCACAAGGGAGAGTGGGGTGGAATGGAGGTTGATAATATTGTTGCTATATATGGTGGCCAAGTTGAGATAGAGGTTATGGAACATGAGCTAGGTAGTAGTCTTAAGATTCAAAACAACGAGTACGAGAGTAACATCATCGAAGAGAATGATATCCTTAAAGTCCTAGTTGCACTTTCCTTGCCAAAGCTCAAAAGTAGGAATGCACAATACTCTATTAAAAGGAATTATTTTTATATTTGGGAACAATACCAAAAGAGGAAGAGTTATTAAAGTTCTTTGCATTGATGTATCAACTCAAAGTCTCTCTTTGTCAAAATCACATTGTGGACCTTAGTTCTTCTTTATGCTCCTCAACTCACAAGTGAAGAGAATGTGCTAAATAGCTCAATGGGTTCATTGGGAACTTGGTGTACACAATATCTTAGACTAATAGTTTCTCCCTAAAAGCTATGTTCCTCCATGAATGCTCGATTTGGCTCCAATTTTTGCACTAATTGGCTAGAAGGGGGATCTCTATGGTAGAAAAAGTACTTGGTGAAAAACTCCTTTATGTTCTAAAAAACTAAATATGATCCCATCCAAGCACAAAAGAAAGAGTGCATACTTTGGGACTAGAGGAAGAAGATCCTAGAGATCCTTAATCTCTTTAACACCAACAACTTGGAGTTGTTCATAGAGGTCTACCTCTCCTTGCTCCTTGATGCTATGGAAAGCCTCAAGCTACTTTGAAGCTAATGAAAGGCATTAAACTTGCATGTACCCAAGGAGCACAAGGCGGGAGTGAAGGAATATGATCCTTACTCCTAGAATGGATTAGCAAATGACCAAACCCCTTAAACACATGCAAGCTTGGAAATCCCATAATGGTTGGTAAGTAGTAAAGGTGATGTTCACAAGGGCAAAGAGAAATTGTTACATGGGAAGAATGAGTATCAGTAGCAAAATTTCTTTGGTTTCAATGAGGAATGGGCTAAGCAAGAAACTAAGCATCATCTCTTGGGACATAAGGGGGTTTTGCAATGATAGGAGATGGTCAACATACAGTGCATTATGAAAATGAATTAATCTTAGCATGATAGCTTTGCAATAAGTAAAGGTTGGGGATGAGCTCACAAAAAACCTCTCCATCCCAATGTAGCTCTATTAATGTTAATGAAGAGAATTTGACAATGATATGAGTTCATGTATCAAATGCTTCCAAGGACTGAGTGGTCGTCTGGGCATAGTTAGGTGAGTCTTGGAATATAAAAACTACTTAGAAGGATAGATCACATGGCAATGAACCACATGATAGAAGAGGAAATAAATGACTAGGAAAGATTGGCTTTGTCCCACAGGCTAAAAGACAAAATAGACCTAAACAAAGAGGTAAGCCCAATATATACCTAGCATAACTAGCACACAAGGGCTACTTGGAGAGCTATATGATTAGGTAAGATCTATCTGAATTAGAGAAGTTCAAAAGAAAGCTATGAAATCCTTGTAGATGTTTTGGAATCTCATCATTCCCCTATATTCATGGAATTTACAATGGTCAAAATTTTTAGTAATAGGGGTGTCCTCTCCCCTTCAAATTGAATGTTACATTTTTGCAAACAATAGGTGTACTACATAGCCATTAGGGGAATATGGGAATGGATGTCATCAAAGATGTTCCCCCTCCCCACCCCCCCCCCCCCCCCCAACCCCCAACCTTCAAATTGAATGTTAGTAATAGGGGTGTCCTCCCCCCTTCAAATTGAATGTTACATTTTTGCAAACAGCAGGTGTACTATGTAGCCATTAAGGGAATATGGGAATGGACATCATCAAAGACATCCCCCCAACCCCCCACCACCACATGGAGGTCAATTGGAAAAAATTCATTGAAGAGGTAATCACCTTTTCAAAGGGCTTTGGAAGGAATTGTTTGGAAGGAATCGAGCAAGGTGTAGGCGAGTAGCTTGGCATGCAATGACCAAAGCATGAGAAACATCATTCTTAATTTGTTAGAGTGCTCACAAGAGACCCCATCCTACATTGTATATTGCAAGAAATAGGAAACTTTATCAGAAGTTTGGATAGAGTGGAGTGGAAGCTGCACACATGTAACTTTAACTCAAGTGAGAGTTGCATAAGAAAGAGCCAAATCAATTCTACTTTGGAGCATTGAGGAGCGAACAAAAAAAGATCACCATAGCTAGAGAAGATGAAGAATGGAATTTATGCAAGGATGAATATTTGATAAATATCTCTCCAACATTGTGAGCCAGGCACTAGATGATGGTGAATTGGTTTTTGCTAAGGTGCTAGAATATGTGCATGCCCAAGTGCCATATTAGAGATAGCTAATACTAGATAGACCTATTATAGAACACGAACTAGAGCATGCAGTAAAGAAGATGAAGAAGTAGAAGCCACTAGGTCCAAGCTAACTCCTTGTAGAGTCTTTCAAGCTTCAAGGATGTGATAGGGAAGAAGCTATACAACATCATGAAACCAAGTAGATCACCTAGCATAGATGGACTATTGGCAAAGGCCGTTCAAAAGTTATGGCCAGTTTGTGGAGAATACCTTGTTGCCTTACTAAATCATGTAAGATCCTTTGGCTTTATGCCTCCATTCATGAATTGAGGGTTAATCCAACTTACCCCTAAAGCTCAAGATCAAACTAGGCCCTTCAACTAGAGGTTATTAACTATGCTCAACTTTTCTTACAAGGTCCTAGCCATAAGTTCTTGTTTGCTAAAGTCATTCATGTTAAACAATTTGGTTTTGTTCATGGGTGCAAAATTCATGGCGTTGTTGTGTTAAACTTGATTCCCTCAATGGATTATTCTTTAAGTTTGCAAAGGGACTTTGTCTTAATCAACATGGATTTGGAAAAAGCATATGATAGGGTAAATTGGGCCTTCATCCTGTTTGTCCTTTGCAACTATGAATTTTGGTCCCATCTTCATAAATATTGTGGCTACCCTCTTCAAGGAAGCAGTACCTCTATTAGCATCAATGGTATGAGTACATCCCCTTTTGGCTTACAACATTCTATCAAATAGGGGTGCCCTTTGGCCCCCCTGCTATTTGCCTTAATCAAAGTTCCCTTGCTTAGAAGAATTGATAAGGCCCTTCAAGATTTCCCCTACTGGACAAGTCTTAACCATCAATCCAATTTTTTGTAGACAACAACACTTCCATTGTCGAAGTTAAAATTTGCCTGAGACCTATACAAAATATGTTCCGAGTTCTCATAGCTTACTACCTGTAAAGTCAACCAATCCCAAACTGAACTGTTTTTCATCTCTTGAGGAATGCTTGATCATTATATCAAACAGCTAGGATTCAATACCATTGGACCTAGAGAATTGGTTCACTACCTAGGGATTCCTATTGGGGTTGGTATGACTTTGAATCAAATATTTTGATGGTTTCTCTCTAAATTTCAAGAGAGGATGAAAGGGAGGCATGATGCCCCATTCTATGTTGCAAGGAAATTGATAGTGATTAAAAGTTTGCTTGCCTTTTCCCATTATGAATTGACCTCTCTGTTGCCATTCAGTCAAGTAGCATGGAACCAAATTGAAAAGCTCTTTAGGAGATTTTTGAGGTCTTATCAAAACAATCAATGAATGGCTCAAATAGGTTGGGATATTCTTTACAGAAGACAAGAAGCGTAGAGTAGCTAGTCTAGAAAGTCTCACCACCAAAGCTCAATCCCTTAACATGGCATTGCTAAAAAAATTTGATGGATCACAACCTTGGATGATTATCATTGACCACTCAATTTCTGCATCAAAGTGAAAGGGCTACTTTTACTCTACTAGCAAGGCATGATCTCATGTCCACATCTCACAATCAAGATTCCACAATCAGATATTGAACAAGGATTGGTTGCTCAGTGGCAAAGAGTGTTGTTCAACTCAAATTGGAAATCAAGAAGTCGGGAAACTCCTCATTATGCCTAAATATTTGGCTCTTTCCTTATGCATATAATCCCCCTATTGCTCTTGTACACAGAAGCCCAAAAACAGTGAGAGCCCTTTACAATAAGGGTGTCTCCATCTAGGATGACATTCGGGAGAAATAAAGTGCTAAGTGGTTCTCTCTTATTGAGGTTGTTGAGTAGTATGGGTTTTTTTAATCAAGAATCGACATGGTTGAGCTTGGTGATCCAATTGCACAGGGATGATTGACCCACATCATTTTTTAGAAAATAGGGCCTAACTTCACATGACCTCTCAAGTGCTTCTAGTAAAAGTTTAGTTCACTACATGTCTATTCGTGATTTTAAGGCTCCTTCTTCCAACGAGCATATTGAATCTTCACCACAAATGGAAAAAGGAGTGTCTAATGGCAATGTTAAAAATGTGGAGAAGAAGAACTAAGAAAGTTTGGAAGTTGTCTCCATATTATAGGATCAATGTGCTACATTGGAGACGGTTGCCAAAGAGACTACCTTTCACACAAGGTTGGCAAAAAGAATAAGAGTTTCCCCTCTATGCCCATTCCATGGCCAAGCTGAGGAGAATGAGAAGCACTTCTTTTGGGATTTCACGCATGTTGTTCCACTTTGGCAAGCAATAAGAAGATGGCTCAAATCATCTAATTTGGAGAATGAGTTTGACATGACTATGACTTGGATTATAGCACTTGGAGATTGGTTAATCTTTTGTGTGGGGTAGTCCTCAAGTTCCTTTGGTACAAAAGGAACACTGTGGTTTTGTGAAAGCCCTAGGGGGACCATCCTAACTATGGTATTAATCTACTAAGGATGGAAATTTTGCATTTCTTAGGTCCTCTTAAGTCAAGGCATGGGGTGTATAGACTCTTTTGCAAAAAGCTAAGTCTTTTGGCATAGGGCCACATTGCATCTATAAGATGCTATAAACACTTATTCCTATTTTGAAATATTAATTTAAGCACATTACAAAAAAATAATAAAATCCTTATGGTTGCAAGTATTAAAATGCTAATCATGGACAAGAATGAAAGTTCATTCAAAATGACTAAAAAGCTCCTTCACTTACAAGACTTTTTAGAATTTAATTTGTATCATTAATATTAAAGTCAACAATAGATGTCTTATGCATATTCCAATTTGTATCGTCAACATTTACTAAAGTCATCGATGAAATCCTGATGGTTGCAAATTTTCCAACTCCCAAAATGCTAATTGTGGATACAAATGAAAGTTCATTCAAAATGACTATAAAGTCCTTAACTTACAATATTTTTGAGGAGTTTTACTCTATTTTTGACTTGACTAAATCTTGTGCAATATTTGAGAGGACTCAATAATTGAAACTATTACTCAACATGATAAAGAAAATACAGAATAAATAAAGTCTCATTAATATAACATACTCACCTTATATGTTGCCAAAATACATGGTACAATGATGTACCATTTTCACACAACCACTCCAACAACAAAAGAGCATAACCCTTCAATAAAACTAGCTCCAATAGAAAGAATGGGTTTGCTAATAATTACCACCACTACCTATTAGTGAAGAAATTGAAAGGAACATTGGAAAAACTTGACTAGAGTAGGAAAAGGCTCAAACATTCGAGTCATGATCATTTATCTAGGCTTTGCCCAAACCTAATTTAGGTTTCCCAAGTCACACTATTAAAAGAATTATCACACTAATAAGATAACTTTCAAATAAATGGCATAGGATCTTTACCTTTTTTCCAAATCTTTGCATATGTAGTATTATGATTATTTTCACTCAAGCTTTTAACATATTGTTTTGTTTCAAAGAAAATCAATCCCCATCCCCCAACCACTAAGGTCTAGGAGGTAGATCAAGCCACACTTTATTGCAAACATAGGCCATACTTTCATTTTCATTCATTTCTATAATGTATCATTTTATGAGGGTATTATTCATGGACATGTGTGTAATGTTTTGGGACTTACATCATAGTGGATTGAACCCTGTCCTTAAGTTCAAAATGATCAACAATCCAGTAAGCAAAGCTAATGACTCAAATATCAACTTCATGTTCTCTAACAAAAAAATGTTTGTCACTTTGGCCTTTTTTGAAGAACCTCTCTCTCTCTCTCTCTCTCTCTCTCTCTCTCTCTCTCTCTCTCTCTCTCTCTCTCTCTCTCTCTCTCTCTCTCTCTCTCTCTCTCTCTCTCTCTCTCTCTCTCTCTCTCTCTCTCTCTCTCTCTCTAGTTAGATAAGGATACACATATTGTACCTTCATCTAACTACCCCTAAATTGAGAAGGTACATAAATTGAGAAAAAATACATACATTGTATTTCTACTTCTAATATGCATTGTCTTTGCAAATATTATCTCCCTATTTTAGCACATGAGGTTGGTAAAAAAACTTTAGGTTGGGGTCAATACTAATCTTTGAAAGGGTAAAGATCCAAATCTAAACATGTAGGAGGTACATTTCTTATGACAATTATAGCTACTTTTAAAGAAATTGAAGCTATTTACTTGCTCAAAAAAATATATTAAAGTGTTACGACGTGATTTTTGTTAGCTCTTTACCTAATGAAAAACAAATTTTATCTCAAATGATATTGACTTGTGTAGAGTCTTTGTTTTTTCTTTTCCCAATCAAGATAATGAGCAAAACACTTAGAACATTATCTTAAAAGTCAATCCAAGTACATCACCAAATCAAGGTATTTGAATCTTACTACTCTATTATTTTCATTATAGGTTCGAAAAGCCCCGAACCTCAAGAGAGCTTCCCGAAACCTACCCCCTTTTCTAAATCTCCCTTTTTCAATCAAAACCCCCTTCCCTTCCCTCTTTCTCACGTGTAATCTCTCATTTTCTCTTCCCCCTCCCTTTTTCATTAAAGCCTCCCCCCACCCCTCACCTCTATTTTTTAAATTAAAACCCCCTCCCTTCTCTCTCACTTATAATCTCTCTCTTTCTTTTTCCCCTTCCCTTTTTAATTAAATTCCTCCCCCCTCTATCTCTCATGTGTAGGGCCTAGGTTTTCTCTCTCTCTCTCTCTCTCTCTCTCTCTCTCTCTCTCTCTCTCTCTCTCACACACACACACACAACTAGATTAAACTTTTTAATTTACACTTTTTTTATTTAAATATTTTAAAAGTTTTTTAATTTACAAATTTTTAACATAATTTTTCACACACTTTGAGAGAGAGAGAGAGAGAGAGAGAGAGAGAGAGAGAGAGAGAGAAGGAGGAGGAGGAGGATAAAAAGAAGAAGGCAAAGAGAGGAGGGGGAAAAGAGGAAAGAGAGTAGTCTTTTTTAAATTAAACATTTTTCTTCTTCCCCCTCCCCCTCTCTCATGTGTAGGGCCTAGGTTCTCTCTCTCTCTCTCTCTCTCTCTCGTAATTAGATTAAAATTTTTAATTTAAACTTTCTTTTTAATTAAAATAAGGAGAGAGAGTGTGTGTGAGAGTGAGAGAGAGAGAAATATACAAAGAGCAAAAAAGAAAGAAGAGAGGGAGGGAGAGAGAGATGGGGGGAATAGAGAGAGGCAATATAAAATTTAAAAGAGAGAGAAAGAGAGAAAAAGAAAAAAGGAAAAGAGAGGAGAGAGGGGGAGAGAGATAGAGGGAAGAAAAGGAGAGAGAAAAGAAGAAGAAGAAGAGAGAGAATTTGAACACAGAAAGAGAATTATAGAGAGAGAAAATATAAATTTTTAAATAAAGAAAAGAAAAAAATTAAAGAGAGAAGAAAAAAGGAAAAAAGAGGAGAGAGAATAAAAAGAGAGGAGAGAGAGAGAGAGAGAAAGAGAGAAGAAGAATAAGAAGGAGAAAGAGGAAAAGAGGAAGAGAGATGGGGAAAAGAGAAAAGAGAAAAGAGAAAAAAAATTAAATTTAATTTTTTTTAGAGAGAGAAGGGGAGAGGGGGGAGAGAGAGAGAGAGAGAAAAAAGATAAATTTTAAAAGAAAGAGAGGGAGAGAAGAAAAATTGGAAAATTAGGAGAAAACAGAGGAGAAGAAAAAGGGGTGGAGAGAGAGAGAGGAGAAGAGAGAGAATATAAACATAAAGAGAGAATTATATATAGGGAAAATATAAAATTTATATACTTTAAGAGAGATTGAGGGGGGAAGAAAGTGAAAGAAGAAGAGAGAGAGAGAGAGAGAGAGAGAGAGAGAGAGAGAGAGAGAGAGAGAGAGAGAGAGAGAGGGAACATGTAGAGAGAATTATAGAGAGAGGAAAGATAAAATTTAAAAGAGAGAGAATAAAAAATAAAGGAGAAAGAGAGAAGGAAAAGAGAGAAGAGAGAGAGAGAGAGAAAAGAAAAAATTTAAAACGAGAATAAAGAGAGAGAGAGAGATAAGAAAAAATTTAAAACGAGAATAGAGAGAGAGAGAGAGAGAGAGAGAGAAAAGAAGAAGGAAAAGGGAAAAAAGAGGAGAGGGAGAGAGAGAAAAGAAGAAAAAAGGAAAAAAGAGGAGAGGGAGAGAGAAGGAAAAGAGAGGAGAGAGGGGGGAGAATAAAAGAAGAGAGAGAGAGAGAGAGAAAAGCGGGGAGAGAAAAAAGAGAGAGAGAGAGAACCAAGAGAGGAGAAAAAATAAACTAAAATAGAAGTTAGAGAAAAAAAGAGAGTAAATTAAAAAATTAGAAACAGAGAGTCTCCTCGAAGCAGCGAAGCAGCCTAGCTTCATGCGCATGGAACGTTGGTGTCAATTATCAAGGTATTTGAATGATACTTGACATGTATTTTTGTAAATATACAAGCAAATCGAGGGATTTGAGATTTCATGTTGTGCCATAGTCCTTTTTTCTCATGGCCCTTTAATTTATTTTTGCCAGTCCTTTGCTTTTTATGTTATGTAAGTAAGGCCCATGTGGCAATGCTGCCAATTTTATTTTAGTGAAATTATATGTTAATTTTGAAAATGACCTTTATAATTATAGGCTCCTCATTTAAGACCATGACCACTTTTAAGTTATTTGATCAAGTGACTACAATTTGTGTGAGCCACATTCTAGACCACTAAATACTTACCTTTTAAAGCATTTGCATCCTTGCATAAGGTGACACTCCCACCAATGAGATAAAAACACATCCTTGACTATGCTAAATTCCTTATACATTAGGTGATAAACAAGGATAGGTAGGATTGGACACTAGTGTAAAATGCCAACTAGGAACATGTATTGTCTTATTTAGATATATGTTAAGTTTCAAATGCAAGAAGTAATGAAACTTGTGTTGTAAGAAAACTATTTCTCTTGAAGAAGCTCTTGTAGAAGTCTTTTAGTTACAATTCAATAAATTTAGGCAATACATGTGGAGAAATCATATAGTAACATCATTATGGTAGAATCATATGAATAATTATGCAATCTAGCCTTTATAGACACAATCATTATGGTATTTCAAATTAATGTTGTGATCTACATACACTTCATAGCCTTTATGAAAGCACTTCAAGCTTTCTTAGTGACTTGACTAGTACACAACCTAATGATGTAAAACACTCAACAACATTAGGTAGAATTGAGTAGCAGCTACCCAAATGATGGATTTTTGGTGCATGAATCAAATGAATTGTGTTTGTGCTCCATGCCCCCACTTAAAACCTTCTTGTTGTATAAAATGTCCCTTAGTTGCATGAAGTCTCGACACTTGAAAGAAGTCAAATCTACAGTACTTTTATTTAGATGATCCCAAATCCTCACCACTTTTTGAATTATTTCTTCCCCAACCCACCAAAATTTGGAAGCTTCCAATCCAACTGGCTTTTTGGTCCAAAGTTCGTACAATATATTGGTTTTGCGACTTAAGAGCCAAAATTTATGGTTCTTCTAACAACATTACAATATTTCTGTTGACTATCTAGAATTCTAGCCAATGAAAGCACACTTAAATGTTAGTTTTCTCAACAGAAATGGTTATTGCTTGCATCTCATTTCCAAATGTGAGGTGTTGTCCCACTTATCAAGCTGGTTTATGTGGTGGGAGGTAATGTCTTGTAAACTCATGATCAAAATTATTGGATATCCCATACGATATAATGAAAGAATGTTTGACCTTAGTGGATTAGATTTGTTTGTCTAGTTGCAACCTAGACAGGATGGTCTCACCTTTGGACTCTTTGAAATAACCAGTGTTAGTATTTATTTTTGTGTGCAAAACTTTAAGTAAATGGATAGTATCATATCATGAATCTAAGGGGCACTCGATGAAAGGTAATTATGACCATGCTATAGTATAAAAGATACTTAGTGGTAGAGTTCCTATAAAAGATACTAAGCGATAAAGTTCAAGAGAAATGAAGGTTTACTATATTAAACAAATTGTGAATTTCTTTTAAAAAACTCAAGAGTTTCAAAGTAGTTTGGAGCCTAAAACCACAAATGATTCAATTGTAAAAATGGTAAACATATATGATTTGGCTTAACATCTCTCAAGAAATTAAAGTTGAAAGTTTTTGGATGTGCTACCAAAATTGTTTTTGGCAAAATTAAAATGGCAAAGTTTACGTGTCATAAAAGCAAGGAACACATGTGATGTGAATTGAATGTCCCTAAATGATTTTGAATTAAAAGCTACTTTATAGCAAAGTGCTTTTTGGTGTACATTACTTAGTAAATGCAGCCAAGACAAAGGTGGTGAGTTGTTCTTATAAATTTTAAATTAAGATAAGAGACTATATATATCAAATCAATGGAAATATTATGCAATGTTTTGAAAAACGTTTTTGGTAAGTACAAAAACCTTTGACCAACATAATTAAAAATATCTTTAAAGTCCATGCCATTATTGTATAATTAAAGATTTATTTTTTGAGACAAGATAATAAATTAGATAATAAAAAGAAGAAAAAAATTATCGTTGCATAGTACATTGATGGATAGGACACAACACCTCTCAATGCTGATCCATAGAGATTCTAAAGTTCTAACATTAGGCATCTTTATAGGGAGTGCACAACGAGCTTCTGACAAAAAGTTTACTTTATTAAGCATGATCTCATCACATGCATAAGCAATAACTTGTTCCACTAACTAGTCTCTAAGCTTGATCAACTATTCCCTGCTTTTATCATCAAAGGCCATGAGATATTAGACTTGCTAGGTGTTGCGACTATTCTTTCTCTTCTTAGTGGCTTTTATTACTTCTCTTTGCAACTTCTCTACATCCAAAAGAGCTGCTACAAACTTTCAAATATTAGCTTGATTTGACCTTTATATAAAAATTTTACCATCAAAATAATGGTTCATCTCTATTAGTAGTCATACACACCACAATTCGATAGCCCTAAGCCAATTTCAAATTAGTGGATAGATCCCTTAATATCCTCAATAAGATTTTCTTTCAAAAAGTAAAACAACAAGGGTGGCTAATGAGGACTAGAATATTAAGCAAATGTAAGGCTTTTGATTGGAAATGGGGGATGGTTGACTTCTTCTAAAAACTAGAGATAACATTGATATTTTGTTTGGCTCTTCTCATTTGCTTTCAACTCTTGCAAGCATAGAATATCAAGAAAGTTGTTAGTATTCTTTAGCCAATCCCTAATTGTTCTAGGTCTTATAGGACCTTTGATTCTTTTAGTATTGAGAGTAATTATCTTAAGGGCTTTTATTGTTTCTTAAAGCTTATATTAGGTTTATCATTTACTATTTTTGCATTTTTGGTCCTACTTGGATCCTCTAGACTAGATTCAATATTTGAATAGCTTCTTCATTGATTTTGATTAGCTCCTTCACTATGGAAGGGGTCTCTAGGGAGAGCTTCCTCCTTAGCAAAAGATTGCTCACCCTCTTCCAAGTGAAAGTCTAAGTCGCGTTTATCCAACACTTCCTCACAATTTTCAACATCTTGATCCAAGGGGATCCCCTTAAGTACATCCTCCTCATCAATTTGGGAGGATTCGTTTGTAGTTTTCATAGGCATTCAAGAACTTGGGGATTTAGGGTCCATAGGATCCTTCGAACCCATTAATAAGGGGCCAAATATATCATAGTCCTTTCCTTATATTACTTTTACATTTTACTAGTCTTGTTCCTATGTTTATTCTTTTTCTAATTGATCATTTGGAAGTTAGCATCCTGCTCTTATACTCCTAAGAGTTGCAGTATGCTAGGCAATCCTTGATGAAGTGCCCAATTGTAAAATAGGCAATAGGGAGATCCTTTGTCTTGATCTTTTAACATATTACCTCTAGTATTTATGTGATAAATAGTGAAGTTAGGACTTCCTACATTCACTTCCACTAGGATCTAGGAATGCCATCTTGTATTGATATTAGTAATGGTCTCTAACCTAATACTCTTCCTAGAGGAGCAATAATGGTTTTTAAGAAGGGCTATAGGTTTAGAGGGAGATTGTGAAACTCAATCTACAATGGGACCTAGAAGGATTTTGGCCCATGAGGGTCAAAGGGCATCGATCATTTAAATGGAATGAGGGAAAAAAATCTAACTATCTACTAGCCATGAGCCATGACATTCACTACCATACCTTTGTATGCAAAAAGGAAAAGGAAGTAATTATTGGGTAGAAATAGGGACCTATAGCCCTATATCTTATGGCTTCCCAATTGTATTTGGTCCAATTGATGGCATTTTCAATTTTGGGGTCTTGGAGCCATGGCATAGGCCTATGAGAGCTCTACCTTTATAGGCTTCAACCCACAAATTTTAACTTTATGAAGAAACTACAAGATAAGGAGGACCTATTGCTTCCTTTGGAGAAGCCTGAACCTCCTATTGAGATGGTTTTTGGTTTAACCTATTCCAAGGTTTTCTTTTGAAATTTGCAAGTTTATTAACATAAAAAAGTAATGTGTCATTCTCATGTTATTAATTAAGGTAATTAAAAGGCATGACAAAAGTGGTAAAATAAATTTTCGCTTAGATTTTGCCATTCAAATTTACATAAATGAGATGTGTGAGGAGTGAGTCGGACATAGCTTAGTGCTTGGTGGCGACTATTTATCAGCTCTTTATTGCAACATTGATGTGGGGATTAAATCTAATGTGGCATCCCTCACTTCATCTACATGCATTAGCACTCCAAGTGTCCCCTTGTGAAGGGGGGAGAGAGGAGTGCAAAGGTTGAGGGCAGTGGAGGAAAAACATAGAAATGCTCAAACAACATGGAGCTCGACTATGTAGAAGCCTTATAAGCCATCCCAAATGACCTCGACATCCAGAAGCTACTCTGTGAAGACAAAAAAAAGTTCAACAAAAAAAGAAAGAGATCCATTACAATAGGAAGACAAGTTCTTCATGTCCATGCAGCATTTCCTTGCCGTGACTCAAACAAAGGTACTCATATATTTTTAAATGTGGACTTTATATGTACTTTATGGGTTATCCTCCTATTAAGGAGGAATTTCCTAAGTGGTTTTGGAGCACATTTGGTTGAGCATCCATTGTCATGGTTCCATCTCATTGGGAAGGGTTTAATGTCCAACTTCACGAATGATCTCTCAAGCCGACATCATGAAATTCATCATGGCATGGATAGGGAAAGTACTTTGGAAATGCAAGAAAGAAAAGTCGATGAAAGACTACTAATTCATAGCTAAGCTAAGCTAGACTTTGAAAGTAAAGTTTCTAGAGCCAAAATCAAGACTTCTTTTTGGGAGTGTAGGGTTTGGAACAAGCTAAGAAAGTGGATGCAATTAGCAGGTTTTGACTCCTCAATCACTCAATAGGTGATCCTTTTTGGTGACATAGCTAATTTGAATAAGGAATCCCTTAAAATTTGGGATCTTTTGGAGCTACACCATGTTGGGTCTAGAGGGAAAGAAATGCAAGGGCTTTTTCAAGGAAGTCACCATGGGGGTAGTTGATAGAGCATTGACCTCAACTATGCGCCAATATTCTGTTGCTCTTAAAGAATCCTACAAAGAATAATCACACCTTATAAGGTGATAGTTGCCAATTTGAAAAAAGTAAAAATGCAAAGTCTTTCGAGGTTGGATGGTTGTTAGTTATTTGTGTAACTTGAAAGGGTTTGTAATCATTTTTTAAAGATAATGCACTTGTTATTTTAATGTGAAAAGATAGAGACAAATTAATAAATATTAAGGGTTACATATGACCAGGACCACTTGATCTAGGCCAAACTTTTGCCCATATTAGTCTTGCTTGGAATACCAAGTTTACATGACATTTCCAAGAACCATGTGCTTTAAAAGCTATATTTCTCCAAGTTACTTTAGAAGTGGCTCTTAAGAATTTTTTTTGCATTTCTTGCTTTCCACAATGCTTTCAGAATCATAAGCTAGATGACTTGAAATGCTAGTCGCTCGTGTTTGCTTATAGCTCTAGTGTTACCAAAAATCCAAGCTGCCATGCACTAAAGGTCATCCTCTTGAGTTACAAAATTCTGACAAAGACTTGAATCCAAGTTGGCTACATTGTGCATCCACTCCAAAATATATGTTTGATCTCATCTTGTCCACAATGACATAGACCATCCATCACGCCTCTCTTCCTTTGTTTGAAGCCATAAACCAACACCCTCGCTCTCCAAAGAAAGATTCTATCTTTTAATGGGAAGATCAAAGCTTTGGCTTTTGCCCAAGCAGTCCAAGAACTTCTCATTACTGAAATTACTTTCCCATCCTCGATCGATCCATGAGTAGTCATTAGGCCTACACAACAAGGCTTGTTTGATGAACTTGGTGCTCAAAGCACCTATCACCCTCTTGTTGCTAAAGTATAGGGATATTTTGACATTTCATGTGTTAGAGAGGAACTTAGCCACATGCGTTGCAGGGTTACCCAATCTTAGGTTAATCAGAGTGCCTTAGAGAGGTTAGATGGCTTGGATGCTTGTCCTTCCATGTTGTTTCAGTGTTGGGGTCTATGTAATGGTTAAATTGAGAGAACCCAACCTTGATAAATTTGCCATTTTCTCCATGAGGCAAAAGAGGGGATGAGTGGCCATAGCAAAGAGAAAAGAGTTGAGGGGCATCCCTGTCACACCCCTTTGGTAACATTAAAAGAATCCAATAGAATGCCATTTAGTGAGATTTGAGCATGTAGTTGTCTAGTTACCAGAAAGGGAATATTAGCAAGCTTGTGATGAAATCGCATTTTGCTAAGCACCTTTTGGATACAACTCAAAGAAACATTGTCAATTGCTTTTTCAATGTCCAACTACGTGAAGACCACCTCTTGCTTGGTAGGTTTTGCCCACTCAACTATCAATATTGCATTTAGAACATTATCGGTCAAATACTTACCCTCTATAAAACCATATTAGTGTTGCTTGATGTGTTTACATAATAAGGGCATGCCTAGTGGAAAGGTTTCGGCGAGGAGTTTTTGCACTACATTTAGCAAAGAGATAGGTCTCCAATGATTGAGGCGAGAACATTGCTTTTGTTTCAAGATGAGGGTGATGATACTCTTTTGCCAAGATAGAGGAACCTTGTCCTCAAGCTAGTACTTGTTGATCAGCATTTAATGCTTTCCCTAATGAGACACTAACAGTGTTTGAGAAATTCAATAGTCACGCTGCTATGATGTGGGGATTTATTGGCTCCAAGACCCTTAAGAGCAACTTCTAACTCTTCCATGGTGAATGACTGTAAGAGATGTGAATTGTATTCCTTTGTTATTACAAAAGGAACTGAGTTAAGTAACAAGTCTGTGGCTTGGTCTCTTGTTACATACAACTTGCCTTTGTAAAGTTTAGAATAAAATTCAATACATTGTGCCCCAATTGTAGCTTGATCAATGATCCAGTTGCCATCCATCCTCAGATTTGAATGGCAATGAGATTGTTCCTCAATCTTTTCATGTGCAACCCTTTTATAAATTTAGGAGAGATGCAATTGACGTTTGAAAATAGTCTTTTGCTGAAATTGAAGCTAATTTTTTCTAACTGATGACTCAGAGTAGCACTCTTGATTGCTTAACACTTGGCCAACATCACCAACTCCTTGCTTCCTTGATGTTTGCAATAAGAATGTGCATGTTATTTGACATTTCTATCATAAAATATGACCCCCAAGCACCTTTGAGTGCACATAGGGTTTGCCAATATTTCTATCAATACAAGTTCCGTATTACGAAAAAAGAGAATCTTGCATAAAGGATCATTATCATTATCATTATTATTATTGTCATCATCATCATCATGCTATTAATCAAGGTAAGCTACAGATTTATAGCCATGACAAAGGTGGCAAAAGAATTTGTTGACTCTTTCTCTCTCTCTCTCTCTCTCTCTCTCTCTCTCTCTGTGTCCTCCTCTTCACCCGGCTTGCTAGCGCGTGCATCTGAACTGTCTGCATGTGTATATGCCAATGCGACACGGAGATCTGCGTGTGCCTGTCTCTTCACGATCCCTGATCTCCTCCCAACCGCCATATCTGCCTTGCATTAGTCCTTGTGAAGAAGATCCCATTCGCTCTGATCTCATTTTGATCTCACAATACCGAGAAATTTCCCACACCACAATCAGGTACAACACACTGTAGTGTCAATCAATCAGATTCTCATGATCGTTTTGACATACATGGATGGATTGGATCAGATGCACCTACTCTTGAGGAAATATGGATTGGATCTGTAATAATCAGGGACTACTTTTGTGGGCGTTGCTCTGCATTTTGATCCTCTCTGTGTTTCTTTGATTTGGTGCGAGTTTAGCATATGCAGACTCCTGATAGGTGAGCTGGAAATTAGGACTGAAGTGCTGGTGGTAACATAGACACAACATGGCAAGCTGCTTCTGTTGTGAAGCGGAAGAGGAATTCCTAAAGCCTTCTGCAGATAATCACTATGGTCCCACATACGGTGGCAATGGCGCCACCCCTGGTACTCTCTCTCTTTCTCTCTCTCTCTGTGTTGTTACATTTGGCTATGTTAGGAGATCAACATTCTGTGCTTTCGCCTTTCGTTTTGAATCTATTAATGGTTCTCATGATCACTGCGATAAGAATGTTAGAGATCAGAGATAGTGGCCCTGAGCAAGTCCATCTGAATATATTCTATATTTCTTATAGGATGCTGGTATGTGACTGGCTTTGCCTGGCAAGTTTATCTAGGATAATATGGACTCACTGGCCTCCAAAGAAATGCTGTGATAAGATCTCTTTTTCCTGTTTATATACTACTGTGTTTCACGAAATGCAAAGTGCAGCGGATCCAAACAGTGCTCATCAGGCATGAAAATCTGCCAACTAGCACTCCTCATAAATATGGTACTGTCAGCTCTCAAGCCTTACATTGGGAGTGGTATGGACCTGTGTTAGCTATGTTCCTATCAATGACATTAATAATGGCCTTACCATCTTGTTTGTACCAAATTTGTTCATGGCCTATGGTTTTGGATCTTCAAGAATTGGGTCTACTTAAAATTTTCCTTGATTGTTCAATGATTTCGCAGCTCTGTTTACTAGTCTGAATTTTGCATGATGGCCAAGTGGTCTACTGTCCTAGGGCCTATATTACAGGTACAGCCCAGCTCACACCACAGTCATAACATCATTTAGGAAACACATCAAGCTGTAGAAGCAAGTATGTCTGTAATTTTTTTGCCAGTTGCAGTGATGTCCAATCATTCAAAAGCTTCAACCTTATCAAAGCACATTCATCAAGCCTACAACAAACCTGACATGGCTACATCCAAACAGATGTTAAGAAATATGAAAATTTGGGTCACGAAATGGGGAAGCTCTACCTGTATAGAAAGGTGAAGTTGAATAAAAGTGATTATGAAAATTTGGGTCAGGATAGGAGGAGGCTCTGCTTGTATAGAAAGGTGAAGTGAAATAAAAATGGTGCATGATTAAAGATTCATTCTCTATCAAGAAAGTTGAACTAGTATTCATTGAAAGTCATTGTTCAATCCATTTAAGATGCCAGCAGCTTCTTTTAAGACATCTTGGCAATGTGGAAATGCAATCCTAAGGAAATACATTTTGATGAACAGTTCAATTACAAAGTAGAAGCTTTTACTGTATGTTCTTAGATTGGATGTCCCCAGCATACTGCCATATTTTACAGTATAATGCTCTTTCAATAAATAGTCTTGTCAAAAGTCAGAAGCCTGATGGTGGCTTGGTATCCTGTACTGACTGGCAAAAATATAGATTAAGCTTGTACTGGTTTTGTCGATAGGTTACCCAGGGGTTCAAAAGTCCAATCCAGCAGTTAAGACTGTTGTCCCACAAAGTATTCAGCCAATTGAAGCTCCTGCCATATCATTGGATGAATTGAGAGAAACTACAAACAATTTTGGTCCAAATGCATTGATAGGAGAAGGCTCTTATGGACGTGTTTACTTAGCCAAGTTGAGAAGTGGAAGAGCTGCAGCAATAAAGAAACTTGATGTAAGCAATCAGGAAGAAGCTGACAATGAGTTTTTAGCTCAGGTGAGATCTTATTTCAAATTGTGTGCGTCTCCTTCTGAAATATGCTTGGGTCATTTTCAATGACTTTGTTAATGTTTGCACATTTCCCTGGAAGTAAGTTGCATGTGTGTCTGTGGATTTACAGGTGTCCAGGGTCTCAAGGTTGAAGCATGAAAATGTGGTGGAGCTTATAGGATACTGTCTAGATGGAAATCTTCGAGTTTTGGCATATGAATTTGCAACTATGGGATCACTCCATGATATTCTACATGGTTATGCTACAATTTTCTTTAAAAAAAATTAAACCAACCACTTGGTTTTACAACTTATGGAGCATGCATTTCTAAATGAGTCAGTTGAATGTCTTGATGTCATGTTCAGGCCGAAAAGGTGTCCAAAATGCTCAGCCTGGACCGGTTCTTGACTGGATGGAACGTGTTAAGATTGCTGTAGGAGCTGCAAGAGGATTAGAGTATCTTCATGAGAAAGTCCAACCATCTATCATTCACCGTGACATCAGATCTAGCAATGTTCTACTTTTTGAAGACTACACAGCAAAAATTGCAGACTTCAACCTTTCAAATCAAGCACCTGATATGGCAGCTCGTCTTCACTCAACTCGTGTTCTTGGCACCTTTGGTTATCATGCTCCAGAGTAAGCTGGGCGGCAACTCAATGCCAAGATTGCCCCTTCATGAAGTGTGTTATTTGAACAACATTCCCGTAAAGTGGGTATAGATGCTGGTTTATATGCTTTATCATTAGTATTAGAATAATAAGAGAAATACTTATATTGATTGAGTCCACTCTTAGCAGTTTTTATCTTTTGTTAAACAAAAATTGGATATGTATTTTGATGAAGTAAATGCTCATTTAAGACCCTTTTATAGCCTTGTCCAGAGGTAAATTCCACACGGTCACCTTCAAAAGTAAAAATTTTGGGAGTGACTAGTTTAAGTGGGATTGTCTAAACAAAGTTGGATGATGTTAGCTTTCCTTTCATATACCTAATTCTAGATTGGATCAGGTATGCAATGACAGGACAACTAACACAGAAGAGTGATGTATATAGCTTTGGGGTTGTTCTTCTGGAACTTCTTACTGGAAGAAAGCCTGTTGATCATACCTTGCCTCGTGGCGAGCAAAGTCTAGTTACATGGGTGAGATTCTGAATAGTCTTCTTTTGTGGTTTTTCTGTTCTTGGTCTCACACATTATTCTCAAACAGTTTTTCGTAAATAAGCAGGCAACTCCGAGATTGAGTGAAGACAAAGTCAAGCAGTGTGTTGATCCCAAAATTAAATCAGATTACCCACCAAAAGCAGTTGCTAAGGTAAACCTTCTAGAATATTGTCTTTTATATATCTAGCTTGACATGTCAACAAGTTTTTGCTGGCAGTGAATTGTTTGAGTAGAAAAGCAATTAACTGTGCTAATGTCACTCCTGATTTGAAGGTATTTGCACATTACAATTCCAAGACTTCAGCGATGTTTTATCAAGTTACCAAAAAGATCCTCTTTTAGTGAGCAAGAACAGGTGCACAGCACAGTGAGAATAAGGGACAAAGTAGAGGAGAAAAGGAGAATTGCATGCCACCTTTGGCTGGCCATTCTGTGAGGAGTGAAGGTCATGAAGGTTGTTTCTAGTGCGATGCAAGTTTAGCCTGCCTTTTGTGGAACGATCCAAGCCCATACCAGGAAGAAGGTAGTTGGTGCTCTGTCATGTGGTCTGAAGTTCCCAGACCAATATCCTTTCAAATTGTGTAGAATATTAATGTAGATGTGCTAAATGCCATCCACTGGAGGGTTCATTGGATGCCCGATGTTTCAGGACCCTGAGATGGACTGTTTCTCTCAAGGCATCTAGATGTTCCTTGAATGCTTTTCTGGAAGAGACAAGTTTTTTCATGGTAAAGAAGATGAAAAAGACCAGGCAGAATACAAAGAGAAGATGAAAAGACCAGGCAGAATATACCTATTCTAGCAACCCAGGCCAAAAGGCTGAAAGTGACAACTGAAAAGTACAATGTGTGTAGGTGCCTGTAAGTAGGCACTGGAGAAAGAAGCTGGATGACCTCAAATCAGATCAAATGGATCACTATATGACCATAGATGAGCCTTGCATGAAGGCAAAAAACCACGATGTGGAGCATGACAAATTCCTAACTCAACACCCCTCTCTGCGCCATATTGGGAACAAGAACCCGAATGAGTTGATGGGCTACAATAAACATTGTATGGTGGAATTAGGGGTAAAATGACAGCCCCCTCTCAAGTGAAGAAAGGAAAAATCATGGCAGTCCAACTCCAGCTCTGTACAAAATGATCTTCAAGGCTGTTGAGAGGTGATACCTTGGTGAAGAAATTGGCAACATTGTCTCACACAAGGACATACTCCAATCTGAGGGTAGCCAGCTTGATCTGCACATGAATAAGAATAAAATGAACCCCAATTTATTCGATGATCGGTAGTTTGGTAACACTGCCAACTGGATCTAGTCTGGTGCGATCTGGGGCAGATGAAGGATTGAATTGAGTGAGGGGGACTGCTTATAAATAACCAAATTGATGCTATAACTAGCACACTAACTGTCTAGACCCAAAATATGGCTGCCTAGATCAGCCCGCCCACTAATAAAATGTCCACCATGCTATATATGAAATGCAATGGTGTGACCTCCATCTAAAGTGTCTATGTCTGATAAAACATGTGTAGGAGATGACTAGACATGACACATACGACTGTTAGGATGACCAAACATGATACACATAATTGCTAACAATTGGCCAGCTGGGTGGCATGTGAACATGTATAAGAACTAGGTCCTAATGGCACCAGTTGAGAAAGAAGAGATTCTAGGTGGAGAGACTCACTAATCTTCTAAGAATAGTAGGCAAATATGAGATTGGAAAAGGTATGGCTCTAACAACCCAAACTCAAACCAACACTCTTCAATTCATATCCCCAAGACCGTTGATTGTCCTTATCAAGATAATTCTTCATATTAGCCAAAATTTGCCTCAAATAGTCTTCAATCACAATCAAGCCACAAACTCCAGTTTGTCTCAATCTCACAAACACTCTTGCTCGTCGGTAAGACACACTTCTACAAGTGGTATGCTCATGTCTAAGAATGATGAATCCCTCGGGTTACTCCATATGTATCTTCTCTTCAATCTCCTGATTCATGAAGGCACTCTTGACATCCATCTAGTAAATGGGCCATGGACTGGGATGCAAGATGCTAGTGGTCATGTGGGCTATAAGAGCAAAGGTCTCTATGTAGTGGATGCTCTCTTGCTAAACATATCCCTTGCCCACCAAACAGGCCTCGTAACTGTTCAAGGGACAATTTGAATGGAACTTCACCTTGATCCACGATGACCTATTGATGTGAGGATTGAGATCCACCAAGACCCAAGTGTGTGATTTTGAACAATGGAATCAAGCTCCTCCATGGCTTGTCTATATTGAGGCATGGAAAGGCCTTTGAGAGGAAAGAGAAAGAAGTCTAAAAGGATATCTCATATCGACACATTATAATCTACTAGTACATTGAGGCCTTGTTGAAGTTTTTGGCAACTTAGTGGTGCCATTTGCTCATACCAATAGGAATGGTCCTAAATGATAAGGGAGGATCAGCACAAGGATGAGATGGAGATAGTGGAACAATCGTATCTTGTTAATGGGATGAACATGGGGAGCTAGATGCACCATACAAGCTTGAGCATAGGGCTAAATAGGTAGAGACAAGGAATATAAGGGTTAGTTCTATAATGCATAGTTGGAGATGGAGGCTCAACTTATGAAGTAGAGGGCACCTACTCCAGCAAGGATCCCTAATTGGAGGGCTCAATATCAGCCCCATTTGAAGGGAACTCATCAAAGAATACTCCCAATTGATGATGATGGACAATGCCTTTGGATCGTGATTAATTTATTGTTGAGGGCGGGTATCGCATGGCTTGCCACCAATCAAGGATCCTCTAAAATGGATTTGTTCCACATAGGTATGGTAGGATGAAAAAGGCATGCTACGGTGGTGTGCTTGAGGAAGTGCATAGGAACCATTATGCATAAGCATGGTCATAAGATTGTCGAAACAAGAAGGTCCATTTCTCAAGTAGGACACCCCTTTTAGGTGTTGGGATGAGTGCACAATGGAATGCGAGTTAGAAGTGGAGCAATAGCAGTGTTAGAGTGTGAGAGTGAGAGAATCCATTTTGGGTGCTGGCATGAGTGCACAATGGAATGCAAGTTAGAAGTGGAGCAACAATAGTGTTGAGTGTGAGAGTGAGAGAATCCCAAGATGAGTGTACCACCTTGTCCCGGTACACAAAAAATAAAATGTATTTATATGTTAGGGTACAAATAAGGGTGTGTTCACACCCATATAAGTTTATACACAAGGAGATTAATGAACTTTTCACTTGAAGGGACTTTACACCCAACAACCTCCCACTGAAAGGCCCGAAGTGGTATCTTTAAGCTAGCCAACTCCCACTAATTGGATGCAATGCTTATATTGAGCCTTTGCAAGACTCTTAGTGAGAGCATCTGTAGGGTTATCTTGGGTTTTGACTTGAGTCAGTGTGACAAGACCATCATCCAAGACGTGTCGAATGAAGTGGTACCGAACATCTATGTGTTTGGTACATGCATGAAACATGGCATTCTTAGCTAGACATATTGCACTCTGGTTATTACAACCAAGCATTGGAGTACGTGAAGAGAGACCAACATTCTTGACCAAACTGCCAAGCCAAATAGCTTCCTTAGAAGCTTTTGTGGCTGAAATGTATTCAGCCTTTGTAGTACTCAATGCCACAATTTTCTACAACCTTGAACACCAAGAGATGGCACCACTAGCCAAAGTAAAGACATATCCATTGGTAGGTTTCCTAGTGTCGAGTTCTCGTGCCATGTCCGAATCACAGAATCCGTGCAATTCTATTGTACCCTTTTCATAGCATATACACTTCTTTTGTGTACCTTTTAAGTATTTGAAGGTACATTTCACTGCTTCCCAGTGTGGTTTGCTAGGGTTAGACATGAAGCTGCTAACAACTTCCACTGCATAAGCAATGTCAGGGCGAGTTGCAACCATGGTATACATCAAAGATCCACAAGCTGATGCATAAGTATGCCCTTCATAGCACTAGCAACTGCATTATCTTTTGGGCAATCAGTTTTACTAAGCTTTGTAGGTGATGGTAAAGGCACACCAAGAGGCTTAGTATCAGCCATATTAAACTTGTCAAGTGCTTTGCTAATGTACTTGTTCTGTGAGAGAAATAACAAGTGTTGTGCTCTATCTCTTTTAATGTGCATGCCCAAAATGTGTTCACCTGCCCCCAAATCTTTCATTGAGAAGGCTGAACTCAGCTGCCTTTTAAGAGCGTTCAAAGTACTCTTATGCTTTCTTGCAATTAGCATGTCATCCACATATAAGACCAACACAATAAGGCTTCAATTATCTACCTTTTTAGTGTATAAGTAGTGATCTACATGACTTCCTTTAAATCCATGGCTGAGCACAAAGGTATCAAACTTTTTATACCATTGTTTGGGTGCTTGTTTCAGCCGATATAAGCTGTGTTTCAGCTTACAAACCAAATGCTCTTTCCTTGGAATAGCAAAACTTTTGGGCTGTTTCATGTACAACTCTTCATCCAAGTCACCATGAAGAAAAGTAGTCTTTACATCCATCTAATCCAACTCTAAATCCAAGGATGCAGTGAGAGCAAACAAAACACGGAGCATAGTCATCTTCACCACTGGTGAAACAATCTCCTAGAAGTCTATGCCTTTTTTTTGTGTATAGCCCTTAGTAACCGAACGTGCCTTGTACTTGGGCTTCCTTTCAATACATTTCACCTTGTAATCCCATTTGTTAGGGATAGCTTTTCTATCCTTGGGCAAAGGTATAAGCTTCCATGTGTTATTTGCATACAGAGACTTCATCTCTTCTTGCATAGCAAGCTCCGACTTTCTCTTGTTTTCACATGACTTTCCCCCTCTAAATGTCAACGGCTCACCTCCATCAATCAATAAAATGCAATCCAAAGATGGTTGAAACCTTTGTGGTTGCCTTTTGACACGTGTAGACCTTCTTACACCCAATGATTTGTATTGTTAGGCAATGGGCCTAGGCCCTACATCCTTAGGTATGTGCACACTATCACCTGGTGGCTGATTTTCAGCATTGTCTTGCTGCTGTAACCTATTTTCAGCATGTTCTTCTTGCTGTCCTATTCCATTTTGGCTGTAGCATAATAGGTTGCTGCTTATTTTCAGCATCAAAAGGAATAGAATCTTTAGCTAATGGTTACTGAATGGCTAGTTGTTCGTACTGAAATTTGACCTTCTTGTTGTCAAAGTCACCTTGTGTAGCATATTTTAGCAACTTTGTCTTATTAAACACTACGTCTTGGCTGCGTACTATCTTTCTATCCTAAGGGAGCCAAACTCTATAACCCATCTCTTTCTCATCTCCATATCCCATGGAGATGCACTTGATGGATTTCATGTCTAGTTTAGTCCTCTAATTTATAGGAACATGCACAAAGGCATTACAACCAAATTCACGCAAATGGTTATATGAAGTAGGTTTGCCAGACCAAACCTCTTTAGGAATGCCATTTTCCAATGCAGGATTGGGAGAGCAATTGCATACATGAACTGTAATTTTAAGAACCTCTCCCTAGAACTACTACAGGAGATTAGTTGTGGACAGTATACATTCGACTCTCTCACAAAGTGTGTAGTTATATCTTTCAGCCACGCCATTTGATGCAAGATTATAAGGGGCTGTCAACTCCCTCTTAATGCTACGTATCTCACAAAACTTTTTGAACTCATTAGAAACATACTTGTCCCCATTATCCGTTCTTATAGCTTTTAACTTAAGCCTTTTCTATGCGGTAACAAAAGCATGAAACCTTTTAAAGGCATCCAACACTTCCTTTTTGCTCTTTAACACATATATCCATGACTTTCTACTGAACTCATCAATAGAAGTAACTAAGTCGTGCACCCCCATTTGAAATAATTGGCATAGTGCACACATCAGAGTGTACTAAATCAAGAGCATTGGACTTCTTAACAACACTAGAGTAATACAGAGACTTCACATGTTTTCCATATATGCAATCATTACAAAAGTCGATATCTCTTACATGAAATCTCCCTAAAGTGGACAAAACTTGAAGGCCTTTTTGGCTCATATGGCTAAGTCTTTTGTGCCAAAGTTCCATCTGTGAATGACTTTCAGCCACAGCCAAGAACTTGCGAGCAGGTGATGCTTTATAGTGCAAATAGTATAGTGTCATTTTTGCTACCCTTAACAATAAGCATAGAGCCCTTGTGGACCTTCCAAGATCCACGACCAAAAGTAGTAAAATATCCTCTTGCATTAAGCTGCCCAACTGACAATAGACTTTTCTTTATGACAAGTACATATTTGACATCTTGTAAAATCAGCTCTTGGCCATTTTCAAGGGCCAAGTGAATGGTTCCTACACCCTCTATCTTATATGCATAGTTGTTGCCCAAGTAAACCTTGCCTAGGCAGCCTACAGTGTATTCAGAAAATGACTCCAAAGAGAGAGTAACATGAGAAGAGGCACCGCTGTGCACTGTCCATGTTTGGGACAGCCCATCATGAGCTGAAAGTAAAGCATCAATTACCTCCTTTGTGGTGATGTGCATATCACATGTTGATGTTATAATATCTACATCATTGCATGAGGTTGCAACAAGTATCTCTCCAGTGAAAGATAGCTCTTCAATGACCACACTAGATGCAACATTTGCCTTTGCAACTTCTTTTGAGGGAGAGTTGTCATCATCTTTCTTTTTCTTTCCTTGCTGTTTCTTTCTTTCTTGCTCTTTCTTGTAGTACCGACAATCAGGCTTTTTATGCCCTTTACTCCCACACTGATAGCAAGTAACATCCTACTTTTTGCCTTTACTTATACTCCTACTTTTGCCTTTATTTGCTGCATTACCCCTCTTCTTTGACCTACCTCTAAGATGATAGGTTGAACCATTGCTTTCTCCACTGGACTTTCTTCTGATTTCTTCATTGAGTATAGAGCCCCTTACTCCATCAAAGGTTAAAGCAAGGTGGTTGCTGAGTGAAAAAACCAAAGATTTTGAGTTATCAGGCAAAGTCATCAACAAAAAAATGGTCTTTAGTTTATCATTGAAGGGCTACAAACCAAAGTCTTGCAACTGACTCAAAATCCTTGTGAAAGCACTCAAATGTTTAGAAGCTGACTTAGACTCATCTAATGCTGACTTAGACTCATTGAACTCCATGCACACAAGCTTGTGCATGAGATGCACTTGATTCAGTGGAGTTGTATTTTTATAAGTATCCATTGTAACGTGCCCGATCCTCAAATTGTGGGACACGTCTTAGCAGTCCATCGAGAGATATATCTAGAAGACGCCGCCCGGCACTCCCAAGGAATGACATAGGATTTTCCAACTAGGGTCTCTCGAGTCTGCCCCGCAACGAAACGTATCCGGCCGTTCCCACTAGGATCGACCTGAAGTCCGGGTTCCTAGTCAACATTGTCTAAGGTCATAGACCGACTTTTTCCTAACATTTCTTGTTAACATTTCCTTTGAGGAAAGCTCTTGGCTACTCGAGACCACCCTTCCGTAGGATAAACCCATCGGTCACATCCACCACGCTTCCCTTAAGGGTTATCTTAGTTATCTAATTACCTACCACATTATGTTTGACATATAAAGGCAGCTTTCTTAATTAACCCGTTGATCACAGGTTCCTTTACGTAATTTAGGCCATAGACATGAAGACAAGATAAAACAAGATCAAATACTTCCTTAACTTATCTTTGTATTAATGTGTGTCTTCTGCCCATACAGGAGAATTAAGTGCTTCTTTCTACCTCCGCAGAAAAATCCTTTCGTCTTTCGGCAATAAAAAACCCGAAGGTTTATCCTCCCAAGATTCCGCCTTGTAACTGGTATCAAGGCCTCGAGATCCCATCCCAAGTCACGTAGAACACTTGTGTAGGGCCTGGAGGCATTGGGATTTACGGCCAGAGCCCCCACTGGCACGCAAGCGTCCTCCTACGCCAAGTAATTTCCACGGAAAGACCTCTCGCGGCGGGTTCGGTCCACATTCCCGGCGCGGATATCCCTTTAGGAAATCAACCATAGCTGAAGCAACCAGCTTAATAACATTTACTAGGGAAAACATCCCTTTCGTTTCCTTGGCAATCAATCATCTCAGACCCGGCCATGAAATCATCAAACACTCCCCACTTGGGTTAACATCCAAAACCACATTAACAAACAGTTGAATGCGCAACCTCTTGCTTCAAGGCATCGCAATCCCATTGCATGCACAATCAGAATTTTAACTGGATGTATCAAAACACTTGCTTAGGGGATTTACAACCTTTTCAAACCGCGAAGCATAACTTGGGTTAACAATCCATTTGGGGTTAGGTCACCAGCTTCAATTAGGCTAGGAGCGTATCCATTTGCGATAGTCTACTGCAAGACTGATAAAACAATTCACAGGCAACTATACTTATTCCTAATGCATCGGATCTCATGAAGGTCTAGGTCTCTATCCATCGGAGACTATCATTTCATGTGTTTCTTTAAATCACGTTTGCACTGAACTGGGTTAAAAGCTATTATTTTATGTAAAATAATGCGAAGACCTTATCATTTTATGTGCGTAAAAGCTATCATTTCATGCATATAATCTTATGCGAATTCCATACTCTACCATTTCACGCATGCAACTTAGTGCTTAGAGTAAACAAAAACCCTAAGACTCGTTCTTGTTCCATGCACGTCACCAACCCTTTCATCTCTTCCACGAGAAATAATACCTAATTGATTTTAAAACTTAGAACCTGGGTTTGATTCGTGTTTATTGTGTTGGTTGCTCCGCTCGCCACTCCAACATTACCGACAGCTTGGGCGCCTATGCTTCCCGCGACTTTCTTGGGAGCCATTCGCCTCGCGGAGATTGGGCAGTCCGGACCTTAACGGTTTTCAGGTTGACAGGTTCGGGTAGGAAAGACCGCTGGATGGGGCCCTTCGCCAAGAGGGTAGTTTGGGTGTGGCTCCTTGCAGTTACTCACCAACTCTCACTCCCTCTCCTTCTTTCTCTCTCCCTCTCTCTTCCTCTTCTTTTCTACTATCTCCCTACTCTTTCTCTCTCCTCCACTTCTTTTCCTTTTCTCTTATTCTCCTACTCTCTCTCCCTCTCTCCTTCTCTTCTTCTCCTCTTACTACCTCTTCTTCTTATTCTTCTTCCACTTATTCTCTTCTCTCTCCTTCTACCCTTTCTTCTTCCTCTTCTACTTCTCTCTCTCCTCCTCCTCTTACTACCTCTTCTCCTCTTCTTCTCCTGCTCTTCTTCTCTCCCTCTTCTCTCTCTTCCCTCTTCCCTCTTCCCCTCCTCTCCTCCTTTTCTCTCCTTCTCTCTCTTCTTTTTCTCCCTTACTTTTCTTCTCTTACTACCTCTTTTCTTCTTCTCTCTCTCCCTCTTTCTTCTTCTCCTTCTCCTCTCTTCTCTCCTCTTCTTCTTTTTCTCCTTCCCTTCTTCCCTCCTTCTCCTTCTCTCTTCTCTCTCTTCTCTCTCTCTTCTCTTCCCTCTCCCACTCCTTCCTTCTCTTTTCTTCTACCCTTTCTTCTTCTTCTCCTTCCCACTCTCTCTCCTTCTCTTCTTCTTTTTCCTCTCCCACTCCTTATTCTCTTCTTCCCGTCTTCTTCTTCCTCTCTCCTTCTCCTTCCTTCTCTCTTCTCTCCTTCCCTCCTTCTCTCTCTCCTTTCCTTCTTCCCTCCTCCGTCTCTCCTCTCTTTTCTCTCTCCCTTCCCTCTTCAGATTGTCCACGGGGGCGTAGCTACCATTTGAACGATGAGGGAGCCGTTGGACCAGATGACGGCAGGGGGGGGGGTTTGTTGTGTGCGACGGAGAAGAGGGCCTCCACCATTCGCCAGCAAGGGGGGTGACTTATATAGGTGGAGGGGGGGAGGTGGCAAAGCGGCGCCACCCGCCACCTGGGCTGCATGCCGCCCCCCCCCCCCCCCCCATCTCCATCTCACTCCCTCTCCCTCTCTCTCTCTCTCCCCGCCATGCTCACGGCAGGGGGAGAGAGAGGGAGGAAAAAAATTTCAGAAAATTAAAAAAAAAATCAAAAAGAGGGGGGGGGGGGGGATTTGCTATGGGGGAGGCATGGGGGCACACGAGGGGGGGGAAATGTTACACCCATTAACTTTTTCCATATGGCATAAGTTGTATCAAGACGCTTAATGTCTGACATAACCATTTTAATGTATGCAATGGCCTTCTTGTTGAATCTAGCCCAATCCTCATCTGTCATAGCTGTCCGCTTGGTTTCCAAGAGAGCATCATGAGAGTCCTTCAGAAACAAAATGCCTTGTATCTTGTCTTTCGAGAGATCAAAGACAATGCCATCAAACCTCTTGAGTTCAAGGTATTCAGTGTCACTGCTGCCAAATGTTAAGATATTGGCAATCACACCTAGCTTAGCCTCTTTGTATGGAGCAATGTGGGCTCAGGATGCAGAATCCCATATGCACAATGGTGGAAAGTGCAACCTAGTCTATTCCTATAAAGCATTGTACTTACTCTCTTTTTGAATGCAATGTCATAGTACTTTTGTACTTCTAGCAAAGTGTATGTGTCATTGTCAACACACGAGATTGTGTTTATGAGTCCAAATCTCAACCTTGGAACCTAATTCACTTGTGTGACAGTCAGTCAGAATGTCTATGTCCTCATGAGCTCACTCTTTCTCTTTCAACCTTCATAGCCATGCTCTAGATTTGACATTTTAACATGGTATCAGAGCTCAGTCAAGCATGGCCCGGTTCTCCTTTCACTCCTCTCAGCTCCTCTTCATCTTAGTCCAGCTCGGTTTGAGTGTGTGACTCCCTTCTTCACTTGAATCTCACAGTTATTGTTTGGTAGCCATAGCCAGACAGGACCTATAGCACTTGGAGCCTTCATATCTCTCTCTACAGGCTATATTTCTCAGTGCTTCCTTTTGGGGGTTTGTTCCTCTGCTCAAGGCATTGGTTCCTGGCACGTAAGAGTGCAACATTGGCCATTGTATGCTTCAACATTGTTGAAATTTGTCGCGCTATTCAGAACTACGCCCATGCTATTCGTACGGCTTGATCTCTATCCACGCAGCGCGATTTGTCTTGCGAGTTTAGGGCAATTGAAGGTACATATATGAGCTACCTCCCATATAAATCTTGTGTCATATGATCCTTTGTAGCAGCTACAATCATAAAAAAACCAGACCTGCTGAAAACCCTAACAGACAGACACCATAGCCATCTTACTTCAAGCTCAAAACTACTTCATTTTCTTACTTCTCTAGACTCAACAAAGCTTTTGCCACTCTGATCTAATTGAGAATTAAAGTTTTGAGCAAGCATTTCCCATCAAATCAGCAAGGAAGGGAAAAATCCAAGCATCAAACTCAACATCAAGTGCTTGAAAGCATAGTATCTATTGATACTTATCAAGTGTTATTTGACACTATATTCGTTGTGTCTCTTGACACAATTAAATCTTCTGTTGCTCAAATTTGAAAGTTTTTGTGCTGATTTGCTGCTCTAGCATGGACCAAAATTCTCCAACTGTTCGGTTCAAAGGGGTCGGGTTTCACACCTGGCAAATCGGCATCAAGCTCATCTTGATGAAGAAGGGTCTTTGGGCCATTACCAATAGCAAAGAGAAGAAGCCTTGGGATACAGACCTTGCAGCTACTTGGCAAAATAATGATGACAAAGCACAGGCCATCATTAAGTTGAAATTGGATGATAGCTACATCCACCATATGGATACCTGTGAAACCTCTAATGATATATGGAAGAGATTAGATACTTTGTTTGGTGCACAATCAAAGTAATCTCAGTATGGATTATTGATTGAATTTTTTAGGCTAGATATAAAATCAAACACATCTCTTGCAACTCATTTAAACTACATGGAAAGTCTCCTAACTCAGGTTGCAGGAATTGATCTCAAGATGGATGAAGATATTTGTATTGATTTGTTGTTAAAAAGCCTGCTTCCTGACTATAACAATGTGTCAACTACATTAATCAACATGCTTAGTCTTAAACTGGTTGACATTAAGGCCTCCTTGCTAGAAGAAGAAAATAAGATAAAATCCAAAGAAGAACCAAGCACCTCTAAAGATGAACAAATATTATATGTCGGTAATAGGTACAAGGGCAAGAAAGATCAGTTGGTATGTGACTTTTGCAAAAGGATCGGGCACATAGAGAAATTTTGTCATGCTAGGAAGAGGTCTCAAAAGGCCTATCTAGCTGTTGTTAAAGAAGAAGAGGACCATGAAGCAAAAGAAGAAGAAGAAGAAGTCCACCAGGAGAAGGACAAGTCTCATCAGTCCTACTGCTATTCTGATAGAATTTTTTAGCCTCGTATTGCCTAGCCCTAATGCTTTTGACATAAGCTTATAAACTCCTCATGTAAGCTTGTACTACAGCCTCTGTACACTTTCCGAGGCTCCTGTTACAGCCTCTGGATGTCCACCATGTTTTTGGTATCCACACAACCTTTTTTGCGACAGCCTCTGGTGTTTACCATGTTTGTGGTGTGCCCACATTTTGTAGGTGGTTGCTCACTAAAGCCTCTATACACTTTGTACTTCTCTGGTTGTGATTGAGGAGGGGTGTTGAGATATTGGCAATCATACCTGGCTTAGCCTCTTTGTATGGAGCAATGTGGGCTCAGGATGCAAAATCCCATATGCACAGTGGTGGAAAGTGTAGCCTAGTCTATTCCTATAAAGCATTGTACTTGCTCTCTTTTTGAATGCAATGTCATAGTGTACTTTTGTACTTCCAACACAGTGTCTGTGTCATTGTCAACAAACAAGATTATGTTTATGAGTCCAAGTCTCAATCTTGGAACCTAATTCACTTGTGTGACAGTCAGTCAGAATGTCTATGTCCTCATGAGTTCACTGTTTCTCTTTCAACCTCCATAGCCATGCTCTAGATCCGACATTTTAACACTAGAAGCATTAGTGGCCATTTTTCAGCAAAGTGCCAAGTACCAATGCTGTATTTTATGACAGCAAATAACAGGCTGAATATTCAGCTAATTTAAGGAAATAATAGCAAGATTTGGTCCAAATGCATGTACAGCAGTAGAAAGGATGACTTTCATCAATATAACTGAAATTTCAGCATACATTCCATGCATACATCACTGCAAGGTGACTCCCACTTCAGCAATATCACCAAAAAAGACATCTGCAACAATCCCAAATCTGCAAATGATCACTAAGACTGGTGCACCATGAATATTCAGCAATACATCAACTCAATAGGAGCTGCCTCACATGTGTACTGCATACATATGTGCCCAAAAGCACTTCTGATACACAAAAAGCCACCAAAATTCTTTGCAATTTCTCCAAAATCTCAGAAGTGGGAGATAATAAACTTGAATCACATTGCTTACAGTACCAAGATTGCTTCAGCAATGTCCCCAAAGTGCATTTCACATTCCAAAATTCACAAATTTAAGCAAAAGCTCCAAAATTTCACTGACCAATCTGCCTCGATTGCATTAATACATGTTCCCTAGAGCATAGAACATGCAAATTTAACAAAAGTTCAAATTTTTTTACAAAAGCCCCAAATTTCTCGGATCCAAATGTGCAACAATGTCAGTAAATTCGGCTTAGCTGAGCAAAATTTCAGTGATACATGAAAAGCCCAAAAATTTCAAAGCCAATATGCACAATTTTTGCAATTTCTAGGTCCAATGTCACTGTTATGCATGAACAACACCAAATCTGGGAAAAGCCCCAAATTTTCAGGCACAGATCTGAAATTGTGCTTGCACGCCTGAACCCCATTAGAGAGTAGAGGGCCTGCTTGTTAAAAATAATTTTAAAAATGACGGATTTGCCTTGAAATGCACCAATGTGACGAGTGTGACCTGTCAAATGATGACTACTGTCCTGCCAGTCAGATCTGATTGCTGCCACGTCACGCTGACTATCGTCTGTCTCCATCTGGTCACGCTGATTGCTGCTGACTGCTGCCTGGTCTGTGCCTGGCCACGTCAGCTGTTGATGAGCTGTCGCCAGCTGAAGACACAGTCGCCTGCCTGCAAAAGGGATGACCTGCCTCATCCTTTGCGCGCGCAAGCAGAAACTGACCCACACGGTCCTTGAGAAGCAGGCACACCTTAGCCGCAGCTCTGATACCAGTTTGTTGGGGTGAGTGTGCAATGGAATGTGAGTCAGAAGTGGAGCAGCAGCAGTGTTGAGTGTGAGAGTGAGAGAATCCCAAGATGAGCGTACCAGCTTGTCCCGACACACAAATAATAAAATGTATTTATATGTTAGGTTACAAATAAGGGTGTGTTCACACCCGTATAAGTTTATACACATGGACATTAAGGGACTTTTCACCCGAAAGGACTTTACATCCAACATGAGGTTCATCAGCCTCATATCCATATGCCAGTAGGAATCTTTGTAGATGTGGACTTCCCACCACAATAGCCACATGTAGGGTGTCCCACTTTGTGTTGTTTGTTGTTGTCAATGCCATGATTGCCCCTTTGTTGCCTTTGGCCATGTCCTCAACTATAATCCCTGCATTACAGACTGACCCCTTTGTTCTTCAAAAGGGTGGATGCAACTATTTCCTTCTTCAACACAAATGTAAAATTGGGAAGGTTTGGGTAAGTCCTTGTCAATATTGATAGCAGTCTTGAAAGTAAGGAGTGACTCAAGAAGCTCTTGCATCACATTCATCACCTGATGATCATCTTTAAAGGTCTTACCGAGCTTCTCAAGTGGACCCATTAAATAGAAGAGCTGTTGCACTTTGCTAAAAGTTAACAAGCTGTTCTAACTGCTAACTGCCAAGATTGTCTGCTCCAACATATCTATTCTTCAAGTAAATTCATAGAAATTTATAGTTGTGTTTACCTATGGAAGCAAATACTGTTTCTGAAATGAGGGCAGCCAGGGCTGCCTAACCGCAAAATACAAAATTGGACAAGAAAAAATTGTTCTTGGTCAGCTTGATGCTTATCATCAATGGGGAGGCCATCAGTGCCAAGAAACTGCAAAACACAGATCTGGAGCAGGAAATCACAGTGCTGTGTTTTGTAACACAGCCAAAGAATCATGCTCCTAGGTGCAGTGGCTGCAGAAAACACGAGCCTGGTTGCAAATTACAGTTTAGGGAGGGCTGCAGAAGTGGGAGTTCTTGGTCTGGCACGAGAAGGGATAGTGAGCATGTGCCATGTGCAGAGAGAGAGAGAGAGAGAGAGAGAGAGAGAGAGAGAGAGAGAGAGAGAGAGATTCATCCTAACACGGTGACATTTTGAACATGCAGATGGCAGCTGTAGCTGCTCTCTGTGTGCAGTATGAAGCGGATTTTCGACCAAATATGAGCATTGTTGTAAAGGCGTTGCAGGCATTGTTAACTTCTAAGACAGGAACAGGTGGTTCTCCTTTGCCTCAATAGCCGATGCTTGAGATACTAGCTTCATTGCTATGGCAGGCCTTGATCACCTTGGGACATCAATATTCCTTTCTAAGTTCTGTGAATCCTCTTTAAGTTTGACTGAACAATAAAGTTCCTTGTCTGGGGGTAGTCAAGATTCCACCTGTCTGATACTCTAGCTTTCATTGTTAGGATTCTGACTTTCAGATCACAACATATCCATAAAACTTCACAATTTGTCATCAGAAATGTAATCTGGCCTTTGGCTCACTAAGACGATTCTATGGGCCAAGTCTCATAAAGCTAGGGTGGCATGCAAAGCTATTGATCAATTCTTTTATTCAATTTTAAACTAAGGTTTTGAGTATTCCTTTCTAATTTTGTGACTTCTACTCTATGAATGTTCTAGCCAGTTGATCATCTTCAACCATCTGTATATAACTCTACAAAGGTCAGCTGTGAAGCTCTGCAATTAAGAAGGAACGTGTATGAGTCACTGGCAGAGTATCCATGCTGCAAGAGAGAGAAGTTAGTATAAGTCTACTTAATCTTTTCAAGAGAGGTTTGGCATGCTTGCTGTGACATGCATGCTCTACTGGGAGTGTCCATTGCTCTATCAGAAGTTTTAGTATCACTCTGTTTAACTGTGTGTGTGTCTCTCTCTCTGTGTGCGTGTGAAGGTAGTTAATTTGAAAAATGGTCAGCGAGCAAAAGCTATATGTACCACTAAAAAAACTTATAATATAAATTCAATGGTATGGTTGCACCCAGAAAATAAGTACAATCGGTTGCATTGCCTTAAAAACTATGCGAGCCAAAATATCACTTTGAAGTAACATCCTAGTGGCAATTGTTCCTGCAGTTAACAAAGTCTATATGCTTCCAAAGCTACCTGTGAACATAGCACATACATACACATATACCTTGATTATACATCAATAATTATGTTTATAAAACCTCATCTTGTACACATGCGCATGCACGTGCACGCGTACAAGTAGTATGATCAAGATCCAAAGTACATATTGGCTAAATAATTTCGGTGATATCTTCTCAGATGGGAGATGAGCATAATATCTGTTGATACTTAAGCCTTTAAAGGGGTCTCAAATGTGTTGTATATAAGGTGATGTATACTACTTTTTCTCTGAAGTCTCAATGGAGTATTTTTACTTAGTACTCTTAAGTATTTACTTTCCATTTTAAGCTAGATGCATTCCCCTTCAATGAAAATTGAGCCCTTAAATGTTTGCTAGCTTTTGTAGTGTGTATAACATTCTTTGGCTTGAGCATTGTGATGGTGAACATACTCTCATGCCTCAAATGGTGATGTGTGAGGGGCATTGTTAGACACACTAAAAAAGAGATGTTAGTCCCAATGCAGTGTGTTAAATATTATGCAAGAAAGACCTACGGATGCATTATTGATTGCTTTCTTTAAAAATGTGAAAGGTAATATGTTACCAAGTGGCAAACATCTATAGCTTTCAAATAAGAAAAGGCTCATAGATACAATCTAAGGTAAGGATTATATGCTTTTCGTTTGAAAAGCCAACTCAAAATACCTATTGGTGGTACCAAGGCACTATAAGCAACCTAACAATTCTTGACCACAATCATTAAAGGCATGAGCACCAATAGCTTTGACATTCTTAATGTTGAGATGTCGAGGTCCACATAGTTGGCATCCACTGGACACCTTGGTGATGTGGTAGGACTTACTAGTGTGCTAGATAATTGACATGGAGGATATGTTAGTGATTCTATAGCTAGACTACATCCATAGTCTACTCTTGGTTATAACACATTTATTGTGCCATCTCATCCATCCTTATCGAGTTCACACTTAGACTAGGTTTTTTTGTGAGAAGAAGAAAAAAGAAGAATAAAAAAGAAGAATAATAATTCAGCCATATTTCTCTATGTGCTAAAGTCTCTATTGTGTGTGTGCTATTGGTTGCTTCACCTCGCTTTCCTCTTGTTTGTTTACATGGTATCATAGTAGTCCCATGGTTGTACAGAGCTCAATTGAAGGCTAAGGTGAAGGCAAGGAAGCTAAAAGCAAGCAAGCAAGCAAGTAACAAGTAAGAAGCTTTTGTATCTTATTTGATTTGCCTTAAAAATAGCCATAGAAGGCTCTTGAGGTTAGTAGGGTTACAATCTTTGATTGCAATAAAACTTGGGGAGCTCGAAGAGTAGTGTATATAAGTTCTTTAGGGTTTTTCCATAGTGATTTTTGCCACTTGAGGTCGTTTTGGCCCCTGTTCTAGTTTGTTAGAAGCAATTTCTGGGAATATTGTAGATTCAGTTATGTTTGTTATCTACGAGTACAGAGGTTACAGATTGCAGATCTGTAAGATTTCAAGTGTTTGCTAGGTTACAAATAGAAAGTATTTGCATATAGATTGTAGATTGTAATTATTGTTGTGTAGTCACGATGAAAAAGACTACAGTTTTTGATTGTAGTATACTTGGTATTGTCTTAGTTGTAGATTATAGGTTTTGCAAGGTTGCTTGTCTTGTCAAAATATATGATAATTTTAACTAGATTATTAGTGTTAAGCTTGATAAGAATAATTATTTTGCTTGGAAGTTCAAGAAGATAAATTTCTTGAAGGGAAAAGACATTTGGAACATCATTAAAGAAGACAAGGTAGTGGTATCTACAGTCCCTTTGCGAAATGCTACTATAGAACAAATAAAGGCTAAGAAGGATTGGGTGCAGACACATAGTAAAGCAATGTTTTGGCTATCTGTGAGTCTCTTAGATAGTATATTGGGCTATTTATAAGAATTTGAACCCTTGCTACTATTGCATGGAAAAATTTGGTAAGATTATTTAAGGTAAACACAAAGGCAGGAAAGGTGCAGCTCAAGTCAGAGTTGAATTAAGTTGAAAGAGAGAATTTGTTTATCAATGACTATGTATTAAAGATCAAGTATAGTGGAAGCTCTCGGATTTATTAGTGTAATAGTAAGATTCTAGTGATGATAGAAAATGTTGGCATTGTGGTGAAAAATGGCATGTTTTCAATAATTGTTTCAAACATAAAGCTAAAATTAGAAATAGAAAAAAACAATAAGGCAATTATACTTCGACTAGCAAAAATAAGGACGACAAAAGTGAGTAGCTCTTTATGATGTAGCATTTTATGAATGTTATGACTATTGATGGTTCATCTAAGAATGATGTATGGTATGTAGACTCAAGTGTCTCTAACCACATGACTTCTCATGAGAGTGGTTTAGAGAGATGTGCAATCTAAATCCTCTAGGCTATGCAGAGATGGGGATGATATAGCCCATCCCATTACTCACATTGAAATTGTCCTCTAGTATATAAGATTGTGAAACAAAGTACTTGGCTAATGTGCTGCATGTGCCAACTATAACTAAGAACCCGGTTTGTGTTTGGTCAGATGGTGGAATATGGATTACATGTTCGGTTCACATGTGATGATTGTTATGTAGACAACCCTGGACATGGTTGTAGGTTGATTGCAAAAGGTAAGTGTGCTAGCAAATTGTTAACTTTTGATGTAGGTTTGCTAGAAATGGAAGTTTCTATGTTTGCACAAGGTTCAAGTATTGTGGTTGACATTGAAGTTTAACATTAGTGGACTACTCATGTAAATGTGTAGTATCTAAAAAATATGCGGTCAAAATAGTTTATGGATGTCTTACCAAGGTCTAGATTTGATGGGATGTATAAAATATGTATAGTATGTCAATTTGGAAATCCATCTAAGCATGCATTTCTAGATGAAAATTATGTATACAAGAAGCAACTTGAGTTTATATATTTTGATGCGTGGGGTCCTATAAAGATTGTAATGAGTGGTTGTAAGTAGTATATTTTATTCATTGATTATTTTATGGGTAAGAAATGTGAGATGTTCACTCACTTTAAAAGCTTTAAAGCTTTAGTTGAGAAGGAGACATGGTTACATATTAAATATATAAGATTGGTTGGAGGGGGAGAGTACTTCTCTAATGATTTCTTATAGAAAAATGGTGTTAAAAGATAAATTACATGTAGGTACACTCTGCAATGAAATGAAGTTACTGAGCAAAAAAATAGACATTCTAGAGGTGGCTCAAGCATTGTTTTTCTTATGTATAAAAGGATGGAGTAATGATTGATGAAGTTTGAGGTTGTTTGAAAGCTCATTGAATGGTTTTAATTAGTTTTAGTTGAGCTGGATGCTTTCTGTTGACCTTATGTAAACCCTCAGTTGAGCTTCTATAGAACTTCTGTAAATTCTCTGTATGCCTCTACATGTGTTCTGTTGGATGAGGGTGTGACTTTGGGAAAGTTTTCTAGCCTTGGAAAGAGGTGAATACAAGTTCAAAAGAGCTCAAGGAAGTGCAAGAAGCACTTGTTGAAGACTCAAGAGAAGAGTGGAGTGAAGTGATAGTAGTGAGCTGTGAGAGGTCATTGTAGTGGCTATGGTGGCCTTTCATATTAGACACACCTCTTGGGAGGAGTATTTACGACCAAAGAAGAATTATTGTGAGTGATTATTGAGTATTGTAGTTAGGATATGATGTACGAGAGAGAGAGAGAGAGAGAGAGAGAGAGAGAGAGAGAGAGAGAGAGAGAGAGAGAGAGAGAGAGAGAGAGAGAGAGAGCCAATTCTATGCCAAACAATGTATCTAACTATGAGAGTTTGTGAGAGAAAGCTATGGAAACTTTGAAGATGAATTATATGTGATATTTTTCCATTCAAAGTGGAGTTCAAAGTGGAGTATCCTCTTGTGTTTTCAATATCTATTAAAGAATTCTATGAAGAATATGAAGAGAATGATGGATTTTGTTAAAGTTAAAACCGTGGGAGAATTGTTTCTATGAAATTGAGTGAATATTTCTTATACTTGGTGTTCTTTTCTTTGTTGAGATCATATCAAATATGAAAAAGATGGTTGTTGATAGTATAAGATAGATTTTCTTGTAGTAGAAACCCCATTTCCTTGGTGTTCCTTTTGGGGCTCCATGTTTTTGGTGTACAGTTAGGGAAGACTGCCATCAACAAACATCAGAAGAGGCTGAAAATGAAGGAAATGGCATTGTCAAGAAAAGAAGAATTCAATGGATACTTGCAAAGTACCTTGTACCATTGAAGAATTGGAGATTCTCATTGCCAAAGTCACTTTCTATAAAAAGTTCATTCCAAAATGGCGGAAACATATTACCATCATGATACAAGCTCTATGTGGTGGACTATATCCTCTCCTTGTTGAAGCAACAGAGACGTGCATCTTGGTAGTAAACTGTTTGGAAACAAACTGAAGTGCGAAAACAGAGAGAATGATCATCCATGGGAGATTTGACATTCATTGAGAAGTTTCCAGATATCATCAAGTGGGAGATCGTGAAGAAGCTTTAGGAGTCGTGGTCAGTGGAAGTTCACGAAAACAAGAAAGAAAAGAGTGGGTATTTGTTCGTGGATGCTCAACAATAGGATATGTGGGACGCATGGTGCACTGACAATCTCCTATTTGTCCAATTGGCAACCCATTGGAAGCTAGTAGACAGAGTGTTCTTCACAACATACACTATTGAAACCATCAGAAGTTGGCATTACTATGATGATGGCACCACAATGATCCTCAGAAGAATGAGTTTTGACACCTTTAGAACGGAATATCTTCCCCTCTGTAGTAGATAGAAAGCTGTAGAAAAGCAGGAAGTAGAAGAAATGTTGGCAAGAGAGTCCTCCAGAGACTGAAGCTTTTCTTGATTTTGTTTTGTTGAGTATAGACCAATTGGGTGGAGCTAACTCCTTGATGAATGACACAATCAAGAGGCAAGCACTAGAACGAGTCTAGAAATACGTGAGAAGAGAGAAGGCAAAAATCAAAGTCAAGAATAAGCGTGTAGTAGAAGCCTCCTTTGACACCCTAGCATCACTCTTTACATAAGTCCCCATGGCGACTCAAGGACCCATTCCTAGTTAGATCTGCCTTGGAAATATCGATGACATGCCAACAAATGTAGTCACGTTGTCCATCTTTAAGGGAGAGTACAATGAAGACCTTGATCTTCATATAGCAAAGTTTATGGTAGTATGCGTGGCTAACAATGCCAGAATCCCCGAGCATTGTTTAGTAATATTCCCCGCACTTTCAAAGGTGCAACATTTCAGTGGTATGAGAGACAAGCAATAGGAACTTTTGGCATATGGGACAACTTGAAGTTGGCCCTTCTCACTAAATTCATACATAAAGGTTTTGAAGAGCGGGTGTGAGAGGAGTTCATGAACCTAAGTCAGTCCTCTGGTGAAAGATTAGAAGCCTATGTCTCACGAATAGAATCCATACTGAAGAGATGGACCAACCATCATTTGGATGAAGGCATCCAAAAGGGAGTTTTCCTTAGAGGCCTACAACCATAAGTTCGTAAGTTTGTGGAATTGAGAAGACCACGCAACTTGCAAGCTGCAGTGGAAGGTGTAAGACTGTATGATGAAGTTGAAGCAAGGTTGTCAATGACCTTAGGAAGAGGAGTCCTATCTCCTTCCATGCTAGGAATGGCATACCCACCAAATGCAGTCCCTGGGACAGTTCCCTATCCCTATCGTCAGATGCAAATAGTGTCACAGTACTGTGCATCGAATCCATAGTGGCTGCAGACGATAGTGCCTCAAATGATGGGTCAACCACAATAGCCATGGCCTCAAATAGGTCCCCCAATGGCGACTCAATAACAATGGAATCCTGCCAACTGGAATCAATAACCCCTAGTCTCATCAGGAGCTCTGAATCAGAACTAGAACTGAAGACCCTTGGATCAACCCAACCCTTGTATGCAGTGATCATAGAAGCTTTTCAAAACCCTACTACCAGTATTCTAGGAAGTGAAAATTTGAAGGACTACCTGTTCAAATCAGTCGCACAAGTATCAAGAAGGAGCTTATGGATGTGATTATAGAACAACTATAAATGCTGAAGGTGAATACCACCAATATATCCACTCCTGTGGGAGGTGGGAGAGATGTGATGACTTCTAATACATGCTGTGGAAAGTGCCATCAAGCGGGACATTTAGCCACTAAATATACCCAATAACCAACCATCCCTGGAGCCTTTTATTCATACTGTTTGAGGAAGAACCATACAGAGGATAGAAGAAAGAAAGATGAAGAAACAAGATTTAACTTACTAGAATCCAAAATGACAATGCAAGACATTGGACCAAATCCTAGGGAGTTCGATCCTAACTTTGGTCCAAGGAGGTTTTCCTCTCAAAGTTATAGAGGTTGACAGTCTGGCGGTGGCTAGCGATCACAGGTGGAGTGTACTCTCCGTCTTTTCCATCTTTCTTATCCCTTCACTTACCTTCATTTTAATTTTTATCTTATCTACCTTTGCAATGTTCCCCTCTTATTCCATTACCATCTCCATCTGATTATATTAACCTTCCTCCCTAATCAGTGCTAGATACACCTAGATATGACAATCACATTCTTTGTCGAAGGCAATGGACGTTGCATGATTCTTTGATAAGACCAGTCTTCAACTAGCCTTTTATTCTAGGGTTGTGGGAGATGTTTGCTACATGTTCGACTTCTTATCTTCATTTTGCTCAGGTGCATGTTCATTTTGAGGATACTTTTGTATGCCTTGCTACTCACTTTTTTCATGCATCAACTGCCTCATCTAAATACTCGAAAGAGTATCCCATAGCTAATCATAAATCCAAATGTGGACATGACTATTGCCCAAATGGATGTCATGTATTAGTTTGCACATGCTTTCCCTACCAGGTTCCTTATCTTGCTAGAAAGGATGTGTTATTTACAATTCCTACATAATGTATCTTAGTATTTTATAGATGAGAGTAAAGCTCTGGAGTGTCTCAAGCTTAGCTTGTAGTTTAAAAATAAATATCTTTATCCTACTTCGAAGTGAAGCCTTTTCTTGGTTGTATCATGTTTTCTTAATGGAAAAACTTTATCTTTGCTCTCCATTTTTTGGGAGACATGTGCCATTCAGACTACCTAGTATTGTGTCTATATGTGTTTTGTGTATGTTCTATGATGTATGTGTGGTGTATTATCCTTCTTATGTGGAGTTGAAGATGAAGATAGACTTGATTGAGAAGTTGATGGATGGTGCTTCGTGATTCTATTTGATATATGGACAGAAGCAATCTCTTATATCCTTTACAAATTTGTCATGATTTTCTGTTGTTCATAAGATGTGTTAATGGATAAAGGGTTTTCCTTTCATTGTATTCTTATTAGATGCATGTTATAAAATGGGTTGTGGTTGGATGGTGTTCTTGGAGATGATTATATTAAGCAAATAAGCTCAACAAGGGCATATGATAGCACCAGTGCTAGACGATCCAAGATAAAGCATCAATAAGACCTCATGAGCATATAGCCCATGTAGCATATGTACAAAGCATCCATAGACATCAAGTACATCCAAACTGTAAATCTACCAAACTGAGAAATAGCCAAAGTAAGCTCCGAGCATCAAATTTCAAAAGGCTCAGTAGCATCCAACTGTAGTAGTGGCATAGGCCAAGCATGTCAAGACCGGTTAGACATAAGCAAAGTACATGCCATAAGTACATTAGAGATGAAGATCCAAATGGCATGCAAAGTGAGCTCAAGCTCAACCAATGATTCGAGAGAAAATCCAAGCTCTATGTTGATCCCCCAGAGTCACTACATCCATGTATACATCCAAGACATAGCCCGAATCCAATATGTATTAAATATCCATTGAGAAGTGCAATCAATCCTGATATATAAGGATCAAGATGCCTGAAGAGTTACAACCCTTGGAAATTCCACAAATGAAATGGGAGTCAATAAGTATGGACTTTGTTGTTGGATTACCTATTGTTGCTGGTGGATATGACTCCATCATGGTAGTGGTTGATAGATTAACAAAAGTTGCACACTTGATCCCAGTCAAAAAAACCTATAAGTCATCTAACATTGCTCGAATCTTTATCAAATAAGTATTTAGGTTACATGGATTGCCAGAGAGCATAATCAGTGACCAAGACTCCAGGTTCACCTCTAAGTTTAGACTTGCTTATTCCAAGCAATTGGAACACAGCTATACTTCAGTATCATCCTCAAACTAATTATGCAAGAATCGAAATGGTGGATTGAACATTTACCTTTGGTGGAGTTTTCTTATAACACTACCTTTCAATAAACAAATCAAGATGTTGCCATTTCAAGCCTTGTATGTGCAAGAATGTCATGCACCCCTAAACTTCTTAGATCCCACTCTCAAGGTAGAGGCTTTTAAGGCTTTGCTTAAAGAGATGGACTATCAAATCCAATTGATCCGACATGACATTCAAGCTGCTCAAGATTGTCAAAAGTCTTATGTAGATCTTGAAAGATCCATAAGAACATTCAAGGAAGGTGACATGGTGTTTCTAAGGGTAAGACCCGAAAAGATCTCATTATCCTTGGGGAAATACAAAAATATTAATCCAAGGTACTGTGGACCATATGAAGTAATCAAAGTAATGGAAAGGCAAGCCTACAAGCTTAAATTGCCACCCCATCTCAAGATTCACAATGTATTTCATGTAAGCCTATTGAAACCTTATGTACCAAACCCCGATCATGTGCTTAATGACAAAGAAATAGTCATGCCTACCTAAGGAATTCTGGAAATGCAACCCGAGAAGATTCTAGATACAAGGGAGAAATCTCTAAGAAGCCAAATCTTAAGAGAACACCTAGTATAATGGAAGGATTATCCTGAAGAAGATGCCACTTGGGTCAATGAAGAAACCATTATGAAAGAATACACGTAGTTTCTCTCGAGATGAGGACATCTCGATTTATCTAAGGAGGGAAGAATGTAATATCCCCATTACTTAGTTTCTTTTAATAAACAATGTGCATATACATTCCAAAGAAAATTGATTTATGTTGCACATTTATAAAAACTAGCTCTAATTATGAAATTGGCTCTACTTATGAAGATGATTGTTATTATTAATGAGGTATTATATGCCAATTCATGAAAGAAAGACTTGGGAAACCCTTCCAAGGCTACCTTATTAAAACTATGCTTGTAGTATAGAACAACAAAAAGAACTAGTCTAGTGGATAGTCACTTGGCAATTAGGTGCCTTGGGTAACGACATTGCTAGGATGGGTGACCTCTCAGGAAGATTTTCCTACAAGCTAGTGGGAGCTTCTCACGAGCAGCCAACGGCACCAACAAACCCTTCGTAGCCTATTGCCAAGTATGCCAAGGCCAAGGTTTATGCCTTGGTTTGTCGCCTTAGTCATTGCCTTAGTCGTACACCTTGGGGTGACGCCCGCCCGATTATGCGACGTGCAGTGCATCCTCGCCCATAAAATTCGTCAATTTTTATCTTCATGCTACAAAAATGGAGCCTCTCCCTGACTCATCAATGACATCGTCAAAAACGCTAAAAGAAAGCATTCTCTCTTTGTCATTGATGACGTCATCAAAAAATGCTAAAAAGCAAGTATCCTCTCTTTACCTCCCCTCCCCTGATTACTATATAAGTAGGGGTAGAGCATCATGTCACACACACACACACACACACACACACACACACACACACACACACACACATAAAATGACCCATGCAGAAGTCTCTTTGCTATTGAGGCAATGAAGCTTTGCTATAACCAGTCTCTCTCTTTCTCTCTCTCTCTCTCTCTCTCTCTCTCTCTCTCTCTCTCTCTACCCCTATGCGAAAGCGCTGCTCAAATCCATCAGTTTCTTCCATGGCTCCCAACAAGAGATGTCGAGATGCTAAGCGAGATCACGCTCAGAGAACTCCCCAATGTGAGGAAGTAGTCACTACTGAAACATAAGCAGAAGTTAACCCCAAATCCATTCAACCTGAAGGACGGGTTATTCCACAACAAACTGAGGTTGCAGCCATAAACCGTAATCATGATGGATGGCCGAACGAAGATAATTAGGTTAGTACATAAGAAAAGGATCACAATTAGTTAGAATGTACTTAAACTTGTAAAAGCATGTTAGTATTATCAAATGCTTTTTAGGAAGGAATACGAAAATTGATGGAGGGGATAGACTCTATGCATCACATATATTGACAACTGTGTTGAAAATGTTTTATGGTTATGACTGCTTTTGGATTTGCGAATGATGAGTTATGGCTCTTATGATTCAGGGCTTGGATATTGGGAGGGCTGATCATAGTTTGTTTACAAAAAAGACAAAGACAAAGGTTTAGTAGTGCTGGTTATCTATGTTGATGATTTGATAATCACAGGTGGTGCTGATGACTTGGGGATACAACATGTTATGTGGATGCTGAAATATGAATTTGATATGAAAGACTTAGGTGAATTGAAGTATTTATTGGGTAATGAGGTGATCAAGGCTGAAAATGATTTATGGTTGATGTGCAGAAACACTATGCCATGGAAATGCTGAAGAAATATGGCATGGCTAAATGTAAACCACTACATACACCTCTAGATCAGAATGTCAAGTTGGACATTAGCACTGGAGCTGAAATTGATGATATGACTATGTACAGGCAGATGGTTGGAAGTCTAATCTACTTGACCATCATTGGGCCTGACTTGAGTTACGCTATTGGGCTCATAAGTCAGTTCATGTAGAAGCCCAAAAAGCCACATTTGGATGCTGTTAGGTGGATTATGAGATATGTAAAGTCCATCGTAGATTATGGATTGTTTTATGTGAAAGCTAAGCCCTTGACACTGATTGGATACACGGATGCAGAGTGGGTAGGATGCTCATATGATCGTAGATCTAGAAGTGGTTATGCCTTTGGATTTGGAAGTGGAATGATCAGCTGGAGCAGCAAGAAGCAACCTACACTTGGATTGTCTAGCCTGAGGTAGAGCACAGGGGTGTTGCATTGGCAGCATGTGAGATTGCATGGATGTTCAAGCTTATGGCTGATTTAGACATATAGGTGGATGTTCTAGTGACCTTGTTATGCAATAATATCAATAGTGTACTATTGGCAACAAATCCAGTTTATCATGCTAGGACTATGTTAGAACACGTGGGATCTAGAGCATGGCTATGGCGGCTTGTAAGTATAGACTAAACTCATGATGACATTGATTGAAGTCCACAACTGTTACACAAGTGAATTAGGTTCCAAGATGGAAGCTTGGACTCATAAACACAATCTTGTGTAGGACAGACAAGTACAAGACTAACACTAATTGATAAAGAAAAGCATAATCATGTATTCATTCATCTATCAAAAGTGGTAGTCAAGTACAATGCTTTATAGTTGTTGGATGGGTACAGTTTTTCCTTTCTATGCATATGGGATTCCTGCAGAGCCTGCATGTCTTCATCCCAAACTGCCTCAACAAAGAGGCTACATTAGGTGTGATTGCTAATATCTCAACACCCCTCCTCAATCACAATCAGAAAGTACAAAGTGTGTAGGGGCTTTAGTGAAAGTAACACTTGCAAAGTGTGGGCACACCATAAACATGGCAAAACACCAGAGGCTGTGGCAGAAAAGGCTAAGTGTGGGTATCACAAACATGATGGTCATCCAGAGGCTGTAGCAGGGGCCTTACAGGCCTTACAGAGGTTGTAGTACAAGGCTACATGAGGAGTTTTACAAGCTTATGATAAAGACATTTGGGCTAGACATTACAAGGCTAAAAAGTCAGTAAAAAATAAGATCAAGGACCGTGAGGCCCTTGCGGTTTTTAGCATTTCTTTTGACATAGATCTTCGATTCATTGCAATTCTTCTTGTCTAGCTTCCTATACTTGTACTTCACTTTGTTTGCCACTTTAAAGTCTTCATGATTTTTTTGCTTCTTATTCATGTTCTTTTGGTCCTCTTGATCTGCTTCTTCATTGACTTTGCTTGCAATAGTTGCATCAGTCTTTATGTCCATGTCCCCCTCAAGAAAAGGTATCATTGTCTTTGAGGTAGCAGAAATGTCTTCAAAATCTTCAAATAAATTCATCGATTTCTCTTTAAAACAAGTAAATCCATCCATCCGTGCAAGCGGAATAAACAAGTCTTCCATGTAGTTGAATTGAGCAACAAGAGTAATGTTACTCTTCATGAGAAGCATCTTCATAAAAGACTTGATTTTGGTCATTCCCATGATGGAAATCAACTTCAAATGACTGAGAATAACCAGCAATGAGTTCATCTTTGTATGTGTCAAAAGACACAAGTAATGGCAGTGAAGTGTCAAAAGATACTAGTTTGAAATTTGATGTTTGTTGCTTGAGTTTGACTTTATGATCTTCAAAAAATCTTCATGGCTTTCCCTCCTTGCTAATTTGATGGTTGAATACTTGCTGAAAACTTTAGATTAGAGTGGCCTTGGCTTGGTTTTCGTGGCAGGAGAGAGAAAATGAAGGAAAAATGAGCTTGAAGATAAGTGGCTATGGCTGTCTTGTCAAAATAGGGACCAAAGACTGGTAAATGAGCTCCCACGAGCTCCACAGGTCGAATCTTCTCAGACCCTTTAAGATGGAGAACCCTCACTAATGGATCTAACTCGCCCTAAGAGGGTTTGTACTCATTTTATCCCAGTTGAGAGATCTAAGCCTTTAAAGTGGTCGCTGTCAAAACTATGCCTAGATTTGGGAGAATGCAAATTCCAGGCATGGTGTGCATCAATCTCCTTGATTTTCCTGCCAAGAAGTTGATCTGAAGAACAACTCTCAAGAAGAAATATTGAAGAGATATGGCCTGGTTGATGAGATATGGTTGCTCCAACAGAGGTAGGTAGGTGTTGTCCAAAGACACAGTTATGGAAGCCACTCTAAAAAGAGGCAATGTTGAAGCTATAGTTACCCAATCTCAATGATTGAGGTGCCACAGAGGAGCTCTGGAAGTAGAGAAACACTTCCCTAGAAGGAAGTTCAGAGAGATTTGGCATGTGGAGAGAGCTATGAAAGCTTCAAGCTGACAGGGTGCTGCTGGCTATGGCTGCCATGGAAGCTTCATTGAAGGTGGGAATGCAAATGAAGTTGGAGATAGGGTCCAGTACTCAAAGTAAGATGAGCAGAGATGAAAAGGAGCTGAGAGGAGTGAAAGGAGAGTTGGGCTATACTCAGCTGAGCTCTGATACCATGTTACAATATGCGGGATCTAGAGCATGGCTATGGCGGCTTATAAGCATAGACTAAACTCATGATGACATTGATTGAAGGCCACAACTATTACACAAGTGAACTAGGTTCCAAGATGGAAGCTTGGACTCATAAACACAATCTTGTGTAGGACTGACAAGTACAAGACTGACATCATGTATTCATTCATCTAAATTTTGGTAGTCAAGTACAATGCTTTATAGTTGTTGGATGGGTACAGTTTCCCTTTCTATGCATATGGGATTCCTGCAGCCTGCATGTCTTCATCCCAAACTGCCTCATACAAAGAGGCTACATTAGGTGTGATTGCTAATATCTCCAATAGACTAAACACATTGAGGTACACTACCATTTTATTAGAGAGATGGTTCTTGCAGGGAAAGTAAATCTCATGCATGTGTTTTCCGATAGCTGCTTGGTATGCAGAGGTTGTCTTGAGCTTGAGGGGGAGTGTTAAGTCTTCAAGATCTTTTATCTTTAGTATGTGTGTAACCGACACTCCATCATCATCCAGTTGTATTAGCAAGTGTAGGACATTAAATAAGTTGGTGACTTTAGGCTGTGTGTGAATGGTCTGTAAGACCTTTAGTGTGTTGTATTCACTTCAGTTATGTGTTATGGAATAATGAAGGAAATGAGATGAGAGCACACTGCTCCTCTTTGTTGCTCCAACTCTTCTCTCTATCTCTCAACAATAGGATTACAAGAGTTATGGGCTAAGCCTTACCTTGAAGGTCCTTATGAACAATCACTTATTTCATAATTCGTCGACCATCATTATCCATTAGGCATTGAAGGTGAATAATTGTGGTTTGATCAGTAAAGGTCTATGTTTCTACATATCTTGTGAGGTTTGTAGAGAAGTTCTCGATAGCTCTTGTATCTATATTGGTGTTCCAAGTGATGGTACATTCACCATATTATGATGTGTTGGGACTTGGAAATTTTGTGAGTAGTGTCATCATAAGCAACTACAACAATAACAACAACAACAACAACAACTTGATTGGCATCAGTTGTAGTTCTCTTTTACAAGTGTATGGAATTTTTAGACTGAATAGAAATGAGTTGCCTGCTCAAATATTTGATGTATTGCCTATTGTTGCTACTAGGCTTCATGGTGGTTGTACAATAGCAACTTAGAAAGGATATATAGGATTGCACCATCATTCTAGATATCCACTCCATTAGAGCATTTTGGGAGGTTGTCCTGGTTGGAAGTTTTATGCAATACCAATTTTGGTTTTTCAAGGAGTTTGATACTTGAATGTTGGGATTTAGTGCTATAAATTGGGGAAGTACATGCTATTTTCAGGCCTAGAGAGCTCTTCTATTCTTTAGGCACAAATTAACTTGTTGGTTTTAGCAAGTTTCTTCCAAAATATTGAGACAATTACATAAATATTCTTGCTATTTTTGGCAAGTCCTTTCTAGGAGACTAAGCCTATTTGACATTTAGTGTTTGAAGCAACAATTGTTGCATACAATGATTCAAGTGTTGCACTAGACAAGTAAAAGGTAGTTTTATGGAATTTGTTGAAATCATGATTCATAGTGTTATCTAGATGAAATTTTGTTCAAAGCATTGAAAAATTAAGGGAAAATGTGTCAACTCCCAATGACAAGGAATCTATTACTAGGCATATTCTTGAGCTTGTAAAGGACCAAAATCAAAGCCGGTTGGTGTTAACACTCAAGCTATACCTTTATTTGTAGCATTAGCCAGGTCAGAAACAATGGCTACAAAAATTAATATTGTTGGTATATTCAGGGCATTATGTGAGGAAGATGAGTGGAGAGTGAAGGTACTAGTTGGGGGATGTATACCTTTGTTACTTATCTTGCTAGAAACTAACTCTAGAGATCCTTGGCTTATTACTGCTCAGACCATCCTTGCTATCCTTTAGGGAGGGATCATAGATCATACTGGCTTAAGACTTTTGCTACAAAAGGCATTGTGCTAAAATTGTGGGAACTACTCTAAAAAAAGTAGAGGCTTGAGCCCTTTGTTGGGGGTTTAATAGCAAATATATTACAGATTTTATGTGATCCTACTGAAGGATTTTGGCTAGCAACACTTGACCCAAGGAGTGGATAGCATGAATACTCAATACGATGTTATGATGGAGCTAAGAAAGATAATGACCAAGAAGATGTACAAGAAGGGGACCATGAAGAGCAAGATGTACAAGCTTATGACATATTAGTTGAAGAATCACATGAGGCATTCATGGATGCAGATGGTTATGCTGAAGGTTTTGAAGTCTCGGAGCAACCTCATGATGATCTTATTGAGCATCATCTTACATTTAATCATGGTTTACAATAGCCATTGAATGCATATGAACCAAGATAAGAAACTAAATGGCACTACTAGATGTCTATTGGATTGCCAATAGGTTGAGTCCTTGGAGTTGATCCTAGAAAGAATACATGATGTGTATCATCGCAAGAGCGATTCTTTCTGTACGGATAGGATAAAGGGAGGAAATAAAATATAGCAAATGCAAGGCTAAATGCTTTTCAATTACTAAATTAGTTATCAACCTTATTGCCTAAGGATTATTGAAGCCACTATGGGATTTATGGGCATGAAGAGCTACAAGTACTACATTAGTTGTTTCCCAAAGTATACCGGTTAGGATCTCAATGCATTTTCTCTTTGGAAAATATTTTTACTTTTGCAAAATTTCAATCTGTTGATATCTAGGGCTAGTCCAACTATTTTGTTTGAAGTTTGATGCCTGTTTATTACTCCATTTATGCAAACTTAGTAAGTGATATTGAATATGACTTATGGACAATACAATGGGCCAAGCATCTGCAACTAGTTAAATTTTTTGTATTGTACTCAAGTTCAACAAATCTTATAGTACAAAGAGAGGGCAAATCAATGACCTTGATCCAACGGGCTTATTATCATATCACTAGGGTCATGCATAGTTAAAGCAGGCTGATCTCATGCTAGCAATTATGAAATATAAAAACTCCCCAATTTACCTTGGAAATACTTAGGAGTCAAAAGTATGAACAAACCTTCTACTTATTTTTGAATCTATGTGCAATAATTTCACGATAATGATATGTACTTATCCTAAGTTCCTTCAAATCCAAAACCCCGTGTAAAGTTTTCTTTTTGAATCTTGGTCCAAGCTACCTTATAGAGCTTGTATGCCATCACCATATATATCAAATATAAGTATATGAGCTCCGTTATTAAAAAAACTTATGTGCCAAAATCTAGATCTATTGGATTCTTTTCTAGTCTATACATCATGACTAACTGGTCCCAAGAAACAAGACATTGATTTTACCAATGGGAAGGTAATAATGTATTTATTATAAATAGCAAAAGCTATTAGTCAATATGGACACTAATCTAATGTGTGAGATATGCCCTCATCCTTCTTGATTGGTGTAGGACAGGTGACCAAAAATACATGATCTATTTCAAGTAACTTATAGAGCTAGCTCTCAATGCAACCTTACCCTAAAGGAAGATATATATTATATACAATGGTGTAGACCTTTTTCCCTCAAAACTTCTAGTTTAATCCAAGTTTTTGGAGTCAATATCAAGGATGGAAAATGGTATCTATATGTTTCTCTATCTATACAATTCAATTGATGGTATTGAATATAATCTATGGAAGTTGTGTTGGGCTGAAAGACTTCACCTAGCTTGACTTTATATGTTCCACAAGAGCTAGACAAATTCCATGGTGTAGAGAGATGGTGAGACAATGACCCATAATTAGCGGGTCTATCATAAAGTCATCAAAATTGTTTGGCCAAGTTGGGATGTTGTAACTCCTAGATCTTGGGTCAACAATGATGAGGTTGAGGATCTTCCCAACTTACCTTGTATATATTTAGGGCTCAATACCCTGAGTGAACCCCCTACTTATTTCATGATCTACATACAAGAATTTCATGGTCAAGTATTGTATGTCTAGCATGTAAACCACCACTTCCTAGAGGCTATATAAAATCCCTTTTCGAAGAAGATATTAGTTGCTCTTATATAGCCTTGTATAGCCAATAGTGCAATATTATGAGAATATACAACTCTTTTTTTGTACAACTTCTACCATGGCTACATACTCCCCTTAATCTTGGTTGAAATATCCCCTCCCTTATAATTTAAAATTTTTATTATTTAACCCCTCCCGCCATCAAAAGAAATGACCCCTCCCCTCCATTATTTCAAATTAGGGTGTGTGTGTGTGTGTGTGTGTGTAGAGAGAGAGAGAGAGAGAGAGAGAGAGAGAGAGAGAGAGAGAGAGAGAGAGAGAGAGAGAGAGAGAGAGAGAGAGAGAGAGAGAGAGAGAGAGAGAGAGAGAGAGAGAGAGAGAGAGAGAGAGAGAGAGAGAGAGAGATTCCCTTCCCCCTCCATATTCATTTCTAATTGTACTTTCAATAAAGGGTCCCCACCCAAATTATTTGGGATCAAATGATAGTCACTCCCCCCCCCCCCCATTTATGTTTTTGACCAATGTCTCAAGGATATTTTGTACTCCCTCCCTAAATTGACACATCAAATTTTGAAATTTAGACACTTTGATTTTTTTCTTCTATTGCCACACATTTACACCTTAAAAATCCCATGATATGAGTGGAATTCCCACCTCTCTTGCTCAACTATAAAAGGAAGACCAATTGAGAGTAGAAGGCAAGAGAGGCAAATAATAGCAAAGCAAGAGAGAAGGTGAAGACCAAAATTCTTAAAGCACTTTCCCCGAAGTCAAAATCATTTTGCATTGTCCTACCCAGTTTCTTTTTCTTCATCCATCATGCCCCCTCACAAAAGGGTCACTGTGTCTAATGAGGCAAGGCCTTCCAATGTCGTGGCTCCATCTTCACTAATACTCAACACATAGGGGAAAATACAGCCACACTGATGCTATTAATTCTAACGTACAAAATCAAGTAATTTTTACTCTTAATATTCATGTGACCCATTTCATTGAGAAAATGAAAAAATCTATTTTTTACTCTCCATATTCGTACGGCCCATTTCATTGAGAAAATGACAAAATATATAGAAATTGTACTTCTAAAGTGAACCTTACTATATTTGCATAGGAAAAGTTATAGAATAATAGAGATTAGCCACATCCTTAATAATAAGAAACTTTATTTATTAAATAATCATATAAGCTTAGCCACCTCACTTTAACAAAATAGAGATATCATATGGGTTTCATAAGAATGATGTCAAAGTACCTTACTCTCATGAACCACAAGAATTACCCATAAATAGCATGCATCATTGACACCATTTTTTAAATGATTAAAGAACGATATTATCATTATACCATCCATACATGCACATTATTGATTTAGGAATAAAAGAAAAAAATCAAGATACTAATGATCTTTAGAAATAATGCATAGAAAATAAATTAAATAATTCAATTTATATCACAAATTATTGACATTTGAAAGGCTCGTAGAAATAATCTAATCTTGCCTACATAAAATCACATAAAAATTATAATTGATTACTCTTATAGTCAGGAACAGAATCTCAATGGATGAAAAGGTTATACTAAATTATTGCTTAGAAATATTCTAGAAAATAAAATGGAATGGTTCTACCCATTCAATGACTAAGAATCATGAGATTTAAAGAGCCTGCAAATATCATCCAACCTACATGTTAGGTAGAACCAATGAAAAGTTAGTATGTTCATGCACAATAAAGCACACACATTGGTAAAACTATGTAATTCTAGCTAGTGGTGCATGGAAAATTTATCAAAGGACTGAATAGTAGAATGTCTACATGACTTGATCGGACCGTTTGAATTAAGAAACATGGTTATATTAAATGTATAAATCCTCCTTCTTATTAAAATAATAAAAATACTATTTGAGAAGGGTTGATTGGTTACTATCTTGAATTGCAAGTTATTTATAAAGTGCATCCAAGAAATTAATTAAAACTTTGATTATACCTAAATATCATGCAAGATTGAGGAGTTTACACTCCCTAAGGGAAGCTGTTGGGGCTAGTTTGAGTCCGATTTTGTTCTACCTACAAGTGCTTGACTAGCATCTATATGCAGGAAGGTCTCATATAGAAGGTTCCATCTTATGGTAACATGTGACCAAGGGGCTCTAGTAGAAAAAAGGTAGTTACATAGTTGATAGAGAAGAAATTTGTACAAGTACAATGTAGTGAACATTAGGAGCTCAGGAATTATGAGCCGAGTATCACTCTGAAGAAGAGAGTGGATTTATGTATCTGGCTCTATGAGCAAGAATCCAATGTAAAGATTATCAATTAATAATGCAAATGTTTTGAAAGGACTGTCTTCGTTGCTTTCATACTATGCTTAATGAAAATGTAAAATGAGCCTAGTGTTAAGAAATAATTAAGAAAGTTACTTTTAGATGTCAAACAACATGTTAGCATACCTTAATATTTAGAAAACTAAAGAAAAATCATGTTAAATTGGAAAGTGAGTGATCATCTTTCCTTGATGAAAAATGATCGATGGCTTAGTGGACCTGATAACTCGGGTGCTTTTCTCATATGGAAGTTTAGGAGGACAAAGTGCTATACATTTTCTCTTAGGCTTTAGTCTTAGATCCTAGATCAAGTGCCATTTTAGGGGAACAAAGATGAGATTTTGCCTTATAGGTAGAGGGATAGAGTTCAATGCCCCCTCACCTCTCATTCACTATGAACCAAATGTGGCGATTGACCTGCTCTCAATCTTGAATGATTACAATGTGATCTCCTGTATCAAGCATTAGAATGTTGTTAAAGATTGTTAGGCGTTTGAGGAACCTTTAGATCAATCATTGTGGATTGAGGCTAAGCGCTTCATAAAAAGCTAACCCAAGGCCACCCAATCAGACCAAAGTTCAATTATTCCTATGGAGTGCAAACGGCGACAACTGGGACATCAGACCTTGGGTGACTACCAAGCGCGTTACTTTCTATAATTAAGTGGCAGGTATATTATATGTGATATTTGAGTTATGATTAGCTCTTGAGAAATAGAAGACGTTTTTGGAAAGATGAATTCAAATTCTTCCCATGAGTATGATAAAGATTTTACCTCTTTCGTAGTGGTTTTATCTAAGAGACCAAGTTCTAGCCTTGTGTAGCTATGGGGGCAAAAAAGAGATATTTGAGTTGTAATTAGCTCTTCAACAATAGATGAGGTTTTTGGAAAAATGATTTTGGATTCTTCCCATGAGTATGGTAGAGATTTTACCTTTCAGTAGTAGTGGTTTCATCTAAGAGACCAACTTCTAGCCTTGCATTACTATAGCCAATAAGATGAAGATATTATCCAGCTTTCAAATGCTCATGATGATATCTTCACCTATTTTTTATGGCATGTTAGTAGTAGCTAACTATAAAATTGATGGTCTTTTGAAAGGGGGTCTTAATATAGGAGGTGAATTTCGTTTGGTACGAGTGGTTTGGTTCATATGGCTAGATGGTTGCATTTAGGTGATTGGCTAATGGGTTGCATGGACATAATTGGAGTTGAATTTCATGAAAAGAGGAGCGTAGGCCTTTTGAAGAGAGGGGCTTGAAGGAACAATAGTGTCAACTGGCTGCATGGACAGAATTGGAGTTGAATTTCATGAAAACACGAGCATAGGCCTTTTGAAGAGAGGGGCTTGAAGGAACAATAGTGTCAGCTTGGGACTTACCTCATGTTCATTGGCTTTTAGTGATAGTGAGAGGTGAGGTGGCTCATATGTTCATGTGTACTAGTTCTCTCCATAGCCCTCTATCTAACTTTGATGCATAAGAGACAGTTTGTGGACATCCTCAGGACCCACTTTAGTTGGGTTGTATTTGGTGGAGTTGCAATGTTGATTGGGTTTCGTTGTTCCATATGTGCATGGACCAATTGATTACCCGCTTCTTAGAGGTTATGTTGGGTGAATTCTTAAACATAAGTGGATTTGCTTTCATTGAAGAAGCACATGGGCCCTTGCAAAAGGTTGTGATGATTAATACATTGCACACTTCTAGTAAATGTGTTGCATGTCAAAGTTAACCATGCACTTGATTTTCCATTTAAATGGGTAGCCCAACAACATCTCATTTCCAACTCCTTCCATATTAAGCAACATGTAAAAGATTGATAGAAAACTTTCACTCTTGATAGTCACCAAAACTTGGCACGCACACACACACACACACACACACACACACACACACACACACACACACACACACACACACCATGTATGATTTTATGATTAAATGCACTAATTTAGAGTGAAAATGTTGATTTTGATTTTGAAAGTACTAGAGCTAGCTCTCTTTTTTGTGCCAAAGATAAAATTCTTAATTTCCACTTAACCAACTCACTACGTGGGTTCTATTGAGATGGTAACCTCAACACTTTTGAACATTGGTGATGGACTGCCTGGTTAGATGGATCCGCATATCTACACTTAGTATGTTGGTGGTCATTATGATCTTCACATGACCAACTAACTTATCACTTATTATATTTAGTTTGTTGCACCTACCTACAACTAGCATGTTATAGTGCCATTCAATTAGTATGGTTAGTTATACACTATTTGACTTAGTAGGCTACTTTTTTTAATATAGGATCTTATCTATACTTTTTGTACATTGTATTGTGTGAGGAAGAAGAAGAAAAAAATCAACAAGAAAATGTTTGATATCCATCTCTCTTCTTGTGTTATTGAATGAGCTTCCTCTTGTGTGTATGGTATGTGTTTGGCATAGTAATTCAAGCAAGTTTCCCCCACCACATGGTTCTTGATATGGTATCAAGTGAACCATTGAGAGAGGCTGATTTTGAAGGCTGAAGTGAAGGAGAAGAAGCATGGATTTTGAGCAAGCAAGCAATGGGTAAGAAGCTCATTGATTCTTCCTCTCTTTCTCTAGACAGTGCTTGTGGAGGCACTAGAAGTAGGGCGGAGCAAAAATCTTAGATCGCTATGAGATTTGCTATACGAGTAGAGTACCATATATTCTACAGAAAGGCCCTTTAGAGATTATCCGTTGCTTTTGTGGGCATCTAAGGCCATTTTGGGCACTGCTTTAGATATGCAAGGTCACGGACAAAATTTTAGAATATACTACAATTTTGGTCGTGTCAATCGAAAGTGAATGCATGGGATACAAATTTCAAATTTATCAATTTTGAGGTATTTTCTAGGAAGGAAACATAAGTTTTATATGCAATAATCAGGTTGTAGATTACATATATTGTTGAGTAGTTAGTGAAAAAGGCTATTTGGTGTATTACTGTGTACTTATTGTGAAAGGTTGTAGAAGACTTGGTTGCTATTTTGTATGATTCGTGCCACCCAATTTCACACATTGGAAAGGTTCCCTTGTCCTTGGACGATGGCCAGACAAAGAATCTATTAGATATATTTCATATGCCATTCATTACAAAGAATTTAATGTTTATTGGCCAAATGGTAGAGCTAGGATTGCAGATTCGATTTAATGCAAAAGGTTATTTTGTAGAAGACTTTAATGATAAGTATAGGTTGGTCGCAAAAGGAAGTAGAGTTGGCCACATGTTCACCTTAGATGTTGGAAATCCTGCTATGAATGCTAAAGTAAAAGAGTGGTTGCAGAAATTAAAATATGGTATAAATGTATCAGACATGCAAATGTGCAAAGGCTAAAATTAATGCAGTCCAAAGGATCTGTTATAGGGTTGCCTACTTTTAGAGTTGTAGAATTTTATAAAGTGTGCGAAGCATGTCAATTTGGTAAGCAAGCACGACAATCTTTTTCACATGACAAAAATGTGAGTAGAAACATACTTGATGTTGTGCATACATATGTTTGGCGGCCTACACTGAACATATCTCTTGGTGACAGCAAATACTTTGTCATTTTTATTGATGATTGTTCAAGAAAACTATGGGTATATTTCATGAAGGAAAAGAGTGATGTATTTGAGCACTTCAAAACTTTCAAGGATACTGTTGAAATAGAAACAAGCTTGAAAGTTAAATGGTTGAGATCAGATCAAGGGAAAGAGTACCTCTCTAATGACTTTAATTACTTTTTGAGGTCTCATTGGATAAAGAGACAATTTACTTGCAGATAGATAGTATACCCCATTGAAAAATGGGGTTGTAGAAAGAAAAAATAGACATATATTTAAAAAGGATGGGTAGTAGCTAGATGACTCCACAACTAGTTCTCATTGGCAAGGTGGTCAATTGGTGTATGTAGTAGGAAGCCAACCAACGCTAGCATAACTATGCAATGAGCTAAAGAAGGAGAAAGCATGAGTACTGAGAGACAACTCAAAATTGCACGGCAAGTTGGAGAAAATACTAGAAATAGACTAAGAGCATTTGAAGCAAATTGCAAATGCGACAAGAGGACCTCCATAATCAAATAGAGGGTGAAATTTTATATCCATTTGATAGAATATTTCCATCTTTGCCACTAGAGTAAATGTCTCCTTATAATCAATCCCATAAGTCTGTGTATAACCTTTTGCGCGACCAGCCTTTCTTTATACCTAGTCACACTTCCATTTGCATTATGCTTTACTTTGTAAACCCACTTGTAGCCTATATCTTTCTTTCTCTCAGATAATTGCATCAATTTCCAAGTCTTATTTACTTCCAATACAACAATTTCTTTATCCATGGCTTTCTCCCAATGCTCATGACCAATTGCTTTTTCAAAAAAAGTGGATCAACTCACTTTATAACATTTTTTATATATGCATAATTGTGGCGAGCAACATAATCATCAGATGTCAACCTATTTATAGGATACCTTAATTTTTTTAACTTATGCACTTGTAAAGCACTATGTTATCCCTTTACAACAACCCTAGTTTGCCTTATACTAGATATATGAATAACTGGAATACCAAAATCCTCATCCATACTTTGATTTGAGCCATTAGACTCATCCTCTATATGTGAATAGCTTGCAGAAACATTTGGTAGTGGTTCAACCACCTTTTCTTTTCATATTTATGATACATTCTCTATACTTATAGGAGTGCTATTCACACATAACTTGTGATTCTATAGTTTCTTAGTAGACCTACTAGAAGAGGACTCTTTTGGCCACTTAATGTTTGTGACTATGGATCCACATTCTTTGCAACCACCTTTTTTTTACATCATCTACAATAATTTGTTTATCAATAGCATACTAACTACTCATTGCATCAAATACAATATCTTTGCTCACTCTATCTTATTTGTAACTAGATTGTAATATATATAACCCTTTTGCACAAGGGAATAGCTAACAAATACACACATTTTGGCCTTTGGATCCAACTTCTTTCTTAGCTCATTAGGGTAATGTACATATCCAATGCATCCAAATAGTCTAACATGTGAAAAATCTAGTTTCTTGCAAGTAAACTTATCCTTTGGTGCCACATCATGCACTATTGTAGCGGGAGTCCTATTCATAATATAGATACTTATAGAGACAACATTAGCCCAATAATATTGAGGTATATGTTTTTTAGCCACCATCAAGGCTCATGCAATTTCTACAATGTGCTTGTTCTTCCTTTTAGCAACACCATTATATTGCAGATTGTATCTACATACAAGATATCTTTGAATCCCATGATGTTTCAAAAATTATTGAATTCATTGGAGAGATGCGCTCTCATTCCATCTAATCTTAGGTACTTAATCCACACACCAATTTGTTTCTCAACCAGATCTTTAAAATCCTAAAAGTGAGAGAACATCTCTAACTTTTCTCCTTCATGGAATACACCCATACTTTGCTTATATAATCATCAATAAAGATTACATAATACTTGTATCCAACCATTGATATAGTATTTTAGGATCCACACATTTGAATGTGTAACAAGGAAATGCATGCTTATATGTTTATCATGAGAAAATGCATGTCTAATCGATTTTTCAAATTGGTATGCTTCACATACTTTGCATGTCAATCACTTTGAACTTAGGTAAGCCTATCACAATTTCATGTGACTACATATCCTTCAAGTGCTACATATTTACATGCCTAATACATTTATACCAAATATCAATATCAACCCCAACTCGTGTACCTTGTGCAAATATAGTAGCCTTCAACTCAAGTACATTTATATCCAAGGTAAAAATCCTTCCCAGATACTTACCTTTTGTAACCATTTTAGATCCATTCCTTGAAAATAGACATGAGGGGAGAGAGGTGAAGAATCCAATAGCACATATATGAAAGCAATGGAGACTTGAGCACAAATTGAGATGGGGCAGAAATCTTCCTCTTCTTCTTTCTTATTCTTCTTCCACACAAAAGAACTAAGTCTACAACATGATTAAAAACTAATATGGAAGTACCGGAATGCATATACATGTGGTCATTAAGTGTGAATCCACTAAGCAAAGAAGAGGTGGCACAATAAATGTACCATAACCAAGGATTAGACTACATGGGTGTAGCCCAACTATAGAATCATTAGCGTATCCTCATGTTGGTCACCTAACATACCAGTAAGTAGAATCTTGCCACATCACCAAGGTACATAGTTAGTGCCAGCTCAAGTAAAGCTTGACATCTCAACACTCCCCCTCAAGCTCAACATGAGCTTGTAAACTCCAATTATAGCATTTAAGCTTCTCAGTTCCCAAGGCCTTGGTGAAAATGTCACAAACTTGATCCTTTATGCTGGCATAAACCAAGTCAATATCAGCTATTAGAACCTACTCTTGAATGAAATGGTAATGGACCTCTATATGTTTGATTTGTGCATGATACACTGGGTTTCTAGCTAATTGAATGCTTCTAAGATTATCACATTAGATTATAAAATTCTTATCCATGTACATCCCCAAATCACTAAGTAGCTTGCATGACCAAGCTACCTCACATGCTGCAATTACTACACCTTTGTATTCTACCTTTGTACTAAACAAGGCAATTGTCAGCTATTTCTTGTTGCTCCAAGTAGTAGCAGCACTACCAAAGGAAAACATAAAACCACTGGTAGACCTCCTGTCTAAAATACTACCAGTCCAATCTACATCTATGTGACCATGCAAGTCTAATGGTACACATGTACCATAGAATAAGGCATAATCCAATGTGTACTTGACATAGCGTAATATGTGCCACACTACATCCAAATGTGAATTTTATGGAAGCTACATAACTTGACTCTCCAAATCAGTTGTATAGTATACGTCTAGACTAGCATCAAATCAATAAGGTTGTCCACAATCTTTCGATATCTAGAGTCTTAATTATATCTATGCCAACAAAATAGCGTAACTCTCCCAAATTCTTTATCTCAAATTTAATTAAGAAGATCCTTCAAATTGTCGATTTCTATCTCATATCACCCACAATGATCAAATCATCTACATATATAGTAATAACCACAATATCTATATCACTTTCACATACATAGAGTGAGTGATCAACTTGTGCTCTATGCGAAATCCAATGTTGAAAAGGTATTCTATACTCTTATCATGCCATGCTCTAGATGCTTGCTTTAGTCCATACAAGGCCTTATGAAGTATATATGTATACACAATCTAGATGACTCTCATCTATGTAACTAGGTGGACGCTCCACATAAACTTCCTCTTGTAACTCCCTCTACAAGAATGTATTCTTTATATCAATTTGATGCACTACAAGGAAAGAGAGGTATAGCGATGGTGGGTAGTGATGCAGGAATAGCGGCGTCGCTATTTGCGTCGCATTTGCAATGCAAATAGCGACATCCCACAGGGAAAAAAAAAGGGCCGAAACCCGAGTGCGTTTCATTTCGCATATTTTTGTAAGACATTTCGAGAGGGAGAGCAAGAGAGAGAGCGACCGTTTTGCATAGAGGGTGAGAGAGGGAGAGGAAGAAGGCTTGCCGCCGCCGCCGCCACCGTCACCGCCGTTCGCCAAGGAGAGGAGGAGCCTTCGTCGCAAATAGGAGCCACTAAACCCTCGCCATATCTTTACGATGAGTCCATTCTCTCCTTCTTTTGCTTGTTTAGGGTTTAATTCTCTTCTTCTTTTGCTTGTTTAGGAGAGGAAATGAGAGAGAAAGAGAGGGAGAGGGAGAGGGAGGGAGAGAAAGAGAAAGAGAGGGGGACAGAAAGAGAAAGAGAAAGAGAAAGAGAAAGAGAAAGAGAGGGAGAGGGAGGGGGGAGGAAATGAGAGAGGGAGAGAAAGAGAAAGAAAGGGAGAGGGAGAGGGAGAGGGAGAGGAATGGGGAGGAAATGAGAGAGGGAGAGGGAGGGAGAGTGCATTCTCTCTCTCTTTTACTTTTGCTTATATGATTTGTGTATATATATTGAGAGAGGGGGAGGAAATGAGAGAGAAAGAGAGGGAGAGGGAGAGGGAGAGGGAGAGGGAGGAAATGTGAGAGGGAGGGGGAGGGAGGGAGAGAGAGAGGGAGGGCGAGAGAGAGAAAGAGAGGGAGAGGGAGAGGGAGGAAATGGAAGAGGGAGGGGGATGAAATGAGAGAATGAGAGGGAGGGAGAGTGTATTCTCTCTCTTTTTTATTTATTTTTTGCATAATTTGTATATAGTGAGAGGAGAAGAAATGAGGGAGAGGGAGAGGGAGAAAGAGAGGGAAATTAAAGAGAGGGAGGGGGAGGAAATGGGAGAGGGAGAGGGAGAGGAAATGAGAAAGGCAGAGGGAGAGGGGGGGAGAGATGAAAACATAATAGGGAAATGAGAGAGGGAGAGGGAGGGAGAAGAAATGAGAGAAGGAGAGGAAGAGAGCAAAAGGAAATGAGAGAGGGAGAGGAGAGAGAAAAAAAGAGAGAATGAGAGGAGAGAAAAAAAGATAAGATGTTAAATATAATAGGCAAAGAGAGAAAGAGAGGGTGTGGGTGAGGGTGAGGGGGAGGGAGGGAGAGGAAGAGAGAAAATGAAACGAGAGAGGGAGAGGAGAGAGAATAAGAAATGAGAGAGAGGAGAGAGAAAAAGAGAGAAAGATCATTAAACCTAATGGAAAAATAGAGAAAGAGAGAGTAACGGTGAGGGAGGGAGAGGAAATGAGAGGGGGAGAGAAAGAAAGAAAGGGAAATGAGAGAGGGAGAGGAGAGAGAGAAAAATGAGAGAGGGAGAGGAGAGAGAAAAAGAGAAAAAAATTATTAAATCTAATAGAGAAAGAGAAAAAGAGAGGGTCAAGGTGAGGGAGGGACAGTAAATAAGAGAGGGAGAGAAAGAGAGAAAGGTAAATGAGAGAGGGAGAGGAGAGAGAAAAAAATGAGAGAGAGAGAGAGAGGAGAGAGAATATGAAGCATCCTAATAGGGAAAGAGAGAAAGAGAGGGTGAGGGCGAGGGAGGGAGAGGAAATGAGAGAGGGAGAGGAAGAGAGAAAAGGAAATGAGAGAGGGAGAGGAGAGAGAAAAAGGAATGAGAGAGAGGAGAGAGAAAAAGAGAGAAAGATAATTAAACCTAATGGAAAAAGAGAGAAAGAGAGGGTCAGGGTGAGGGAGGGAGAGGAAATGAGAGAGGGAGAGAAAGCAAGAAAGCGAAATGAGAGAGGGAGAGGAGAGAGAAAAAAATGAGAGAGGGAGAGGAGAGAGAAAAAGAAAAAAATCATTAAATCTAATAGAGAAAGAGAGAGTCAAGGTGAGGGAGGGATAGTAAATGAGAGAGGGAGAGAAAGAGAGAAAGGGAAATGAGAGAGGGAGAGGAGAGAGAAAAAGGAACGAGAGAGAGGAGAGAGAAAAAGAGAAAAAAATCATTAAACCTAATAGGGAAAGAGAGGGTTAGGGTGAGGGAGGGAGAGGAAATGAGAGAGGGGGAGAAAGAGAGAAAGGGAAATGAGAGAGGGAGAGGAGAGAGAAAAAGAGAAAAAAATCATTAAATCTAATAAAGAGAAAGAGAGAAAGAGAGGGTCAAGGTGAGGGAGAGACAAGAAATGAGAGAGGGAGAGAAACAGAGAAAGGGAAATGTGAGAGGGAGAGGAGAGAGAAAAGGAAATGAGAGAGAGAGAGAGGAGAGAGAAAAAGAGAAAAATCATTAAACCTAATAGGGAAAGAGAGAAAGAGAGGGTTAGGGTAAGGGAGGGAGAGGAAATGAGAGAGGGGGAGAAAGAGAGAAAGGGAAATGAGAGAGGGAGAGGAGAGAGAAAAAGAGAAAAAATCATTAAACCTAATAGAGAAAGAGAGGGTGAGGGTGAGAGAGGGAGAGAAAATGAGAGAGGAAGAAAAAGAGAAAGGGAAATGAGAGTGAAAAGGAAACGAGATGGAGAGGAGAGAGAAAAAGAAATATGAGAGAGAGAGGAGAGAGGAGAGAGAAAAAGAGATAAAAATCATTAAACCTAATAGGGAAAGAGAGAAAGAGAGGGTACCCTAGCACCTGCTACATAGTATCATAGTACTGGGTACTTGGCACTATGATACTAGAGTATTAGGTGCTAGATACTAAGATGCTATGATATTATGTGCTAGCAACTGAGTACTAGGTACTAAATACTAGTGTTCTATGATACTATATGCTAGGTCATAGAAAAAGAGAGAGATGGAAGGAGAGGATAACAATCTAAGAAAAGAAAAGAATGATAACAAAAATAAATGATTTATTGTAACGTAGACAAAATGGAAAACGAAGAAGGTTCTGTTGTTCAAGATCGCGAGGCGTATCTTAATCAGCGTGTCCCATGTCCTTGCTCTCAATGCAAGCTGGTAATTAGACGAAAACACCGATTGTCTATAGAACACGTACGACGATTTGGCGAGTTTTAATCTGAGATCATTGATTAGGTGATTGCGGATTTTCAACAAACGGTAATTTGAAGTTAATATCAATCATGCATTGTACTCGCAAGCTAATTGAATACCATATACAATAAGATTGGGTCTCGTTGGCAAATTTTCTATCCAGGGAGGTAATGTCTCATCCCAAGGAGGAGTGCACCCTTTGCGACCAATTAGAAGAGTACGTGGGCATGTGATGGATGGAGTGTAGGAGCCAATCTACCACTTGCAAGGCCAATCTATACTGTCAATGCCAGTGGAGACAGACAACCTTCCAGACCTACCTACAATCTTGGAGCCTGAGATGGAGGCAATGATCGATGCATTGATTCCCATGGATGTCGAGACTTCTGATCCGCTTAGAGAGGAAGCATCCATACCATTATATGATGGGTGCCGAGTATCTCAGCTGAAGACATTGCTTGCACTCTTAAGTGTGCAAGCAAAATACGGGTGGAGCGATACGAGTGTGACCGAGTTGTTCAGGTACCTTGTACATACACTTCGTTGATTTTTTTTCCGTCACTATTATTACAAATATTTGTGCTTTTTCAAGGTGTTTATGATTTTTTTCAGGTTATTGAAATATCATATATTACCATCTACAAATACCATGCCTGAGTCTCGTGATGATGCACGACATGTTTTATGAAAGCTTGGCATGGACTACAATAACATCCATGCATGTATCAAAGATTGCATACTGTTTCGAGGAGAATACGAAACTATGGAGACATGTCCAAAGTGTGGTGCTCACAGGTATTAATAGGACTTGCAAGGGCAAACCATCCCTCAAAAAGTTCTCAGACACTTTCTGCTTATCCCCCGCATAAACCACATGTTTCGTACGTTCGGCATGGCGAGCTTGACAACGTGGCATGTGCAGAATAGGTCCACGGATGGAGTTCAATGAATATCAACGGATTCACGCGCATGGAGCCACATTGACTCTACCTTCCCAGGCTTTGCCCGAGAGCTAAGGAATCTTCGGCTTGGTCTTGCAATGGATGGCGTGAACCCATTCGGTCTGCGCTTAACTTCTACAGTGTGTGGCCTATAGTCCTTGTCAACTACAATATCCCTCCATGGCTTTCTACGAAGAAAGGACATCTCATCCTCAACTTACTCGTCCCCGACCGCTACAAAGCCAAAAATGTGGACCCACTTACAGGTCAACCACTTGTTGGATCCCATGCATATTTTCAAGAATGTGGGTAGCTTGCTATGGGATCACATCACAGGAAAGAGAGACACTATAAGGGCACGAATGGATTTGAAGGAGGTAGGTAAGATGGAGGCGCTTTGGCCGTAGTCGAGTGCTGATGGTCGCCTGCAGCTTCCTCGTGCTCCTTGGGTTTTGTCCACTAAAGAAGCTCGCATTGTGAAGCAAGTAATCAAGTCTATCCGCACTCCGACGGGTATGATGCATTCTCTCAGGTCCGCATTTTCTAAAGACGACCGATTATCAGGGCTAAAATCCCATGACTGGGATAAGATATGTCAGATTTGTACTAAGAATGGATTGTAATTGGCGTGTGTATTTTGCTATTTGGAGTGTAGTCATTATTCATAATGCTTTCTCATTTGTGGCAGTTTGTACTACCGATCGCGATCGCAGGATGTCTTACTCCAGAAATACGCGGGGCCATTTATAGGTTGTTGACTTTGGTGCAATGGATCTCACAGAAGGAGATTAAGACGTCCTCTATTGAATCCGCGAGGCGGGGAGCAGTGGAGACGGTCTGTCTCTTTGAGAAATACATGCCCACTAGCATGCTCACGATACAAATCCACCTTCTTGTGCATCTTGTAGATGAAGTGGAGATTGTTGGACCTGTCCATACGCGATGGATGTTCTTCTTGGAGCGCTTCATGAAAACCCTGAAAGGCTTTGTGCGACAACGAGCTCGGCTAGAAGGTAGCATGGCTGAAGGTTGGTTGGTGTCTGAGGCGCTGCATATTTCACAATGGCTACTAACGGTGAATCCAGACAATGAAATGCTATGGTCGTGAGACATTGCGGTCATGTCAACGCGATGGCATGGAGGAGATGCTGCAGTTCATGTCAACGCAATGGTTGCATGGACCTTTGACCGCAACGTCTCACGAAGGGACAGAGGTCTCAATGGAGGAGTGGGAATTCTCGAGGGGATGTAGTCTAAAGGTGATGAGGGGTTTAGAATCTGTCGTATCTAAATTTTATATGCGACATCTAATTTGAGTGTTTCAATGTACAGTACAAAATATATAGTACAGCATGGTCGCGTGGATGGCATTTTCGCGTGGAGCATATTGACAAAATGCGCTCCACAATGGACTGTGGTATCATGGCAAGGTTCGAGCAAGAGATCCGACGACGAGCAACGGATCCAAACATGGTTGTGGATGAGATAGAGTATTTTGGAAACTTGCAAAGTATTATTACGGATTATCGTAGCTTCTCCATGATACTATTCGATGTGCAGTGGTTCAAAGTGGTACTTGGAGGAGCTGGAGCAACAGTTCCAAGAGGTCCATCTGGATTTCTTGAAATAGATTCCAAAAAAAAATGGACGGATTTGCGTGACACCTTTGTGTTTCCGGCCCATTGTGAACATGTGCATGGAATCATTTGTTTGCTAATTGTATTACGACATGGTTTATGTCACAATGGTTTGAACTCTCTTGTACGTGTTTGTGAACAGGTAATCTTCTATCCAAACCCCCGACAACCTCGATGGTGGTATGTTATACCTTCAACTCCCCAAAGTGCGAGAGTATATGATCAAAGCGATGTTCCGAGCATAGATGAAGATAATATGCAAATAGAGGGGTCGATATTGCAAGGGGTGGAGGCCGTTGAAAGCTTGGAGTCAGCATCGGCTAACAATGATGGAAATACAGGAGTCTAAGAATCCTTTGAGAACGAGGTGGACTCATTCTTTTGTGGTGACATGTCTATTGACCTTCCAGTGTATGCGGAGTTGTGTCAAGAGATTAACATGGGACCATAGGATACTTCATACTTGGAGCATCCACTTACTCAATTCGTTGACCAATCGCTTATAAGGGTACATAAGATATGCATTTTAAGTGATATTTTTTAAAAATGATTTATATTACTGTGCTTTTTATGATTTAAATTGATTGTTATAACATCATTTTTTATCTGTGCAGGTGACATTTTTAGGATGAGTCGAGGGATGAGCGATGAGGAGTTACAGGACATCTTCACACATATGTCTCCAGACCAGATCGTGAGATTCAGAGATATGGCAGACCAGGAGCTGTCTCAGTCTTCGTCAGGGTGCTCTGCTAGATCTACTTCAGCGCGATCGGATGCTTCGGCTTTGAGTAGACGAGCTTGATGCTCCAAGCTTGGGCCAGAGGGAGGGAGTGCTTCGGGGTCAGGGGGATGCTGTAGAGATACAGAGGTACTGAGCCCGTGGTCGACATGGGATACAGGTGCGACTCCTCGCTCTCGTGGCCCTTCTAGGGAGTGCGGCTCAGGCTCAGGTGGATGATGTGGAAGCACGAATACGGTGTCTTTGTCTCATTGTTCAGCTGGAGCTGCATCACCTCAGGGATTTGTCACACTTGTAGGGACGTCTACTCTAGTTACTCTGCCTTTTGCTTAGTTGTCACAGGTGGCACCCCTGTGGATGCCATTCTAAGAGATATTACCCCGATCGGTACATCGGATGCACAGGGGTCTCCTGGATATGCCAAGGAGTGTGGACACAGATGGGAGAGGACCCATCTTAGGTAGACTCCAGGGGGATATGGATATCTAGTTGATGGTAGGTCAGGAGCCATCATCATGAATGATGAGGGGAGGAGGGTGATGGCTCGCATGAGAGAGTTGTGCTAACAAGTTTTTCGGCACAACATTTTGGATCATTGGAAGAACATACCGGAGGGGAGCAAGGACTACATAGTAGTATCCTTGCATGAGGAGTTTCCGGTGCTAGCCTCAGTAGATAGATTCTCTACGGGCTGGATGATGGATTGCATGCGTGCATACATGTCACACAGACGATCCCACGTATGCAAGGCAATCAAGAGTGGGGCTGCAAAGCCCGAGTGGTTAGATGCAAACGACTGGTGCCGACTGAGGGAGGAGGCTACAGATTCTCCAGGATGTTGGAGTCAGCAGCGCGAGGCGACGAGGGCACGACTCAAGGCCGGAGTGGTCCATCATCTTGGGAGTGGCGGCCACATGACATATTTGGAGGACTTTGTAAGTTTTTCTTTTGTTTTGCTTGTTTATTTTTTTGCAATATTCTTTGTACTGACAATCATGTTTCTAACAGTTAGCATTTTGTTTTCTTTGCAGCACTCCATTACAAATCGTGATCTGACTGGCCTTGAGACTCGATATGCAGAGAGGCATGGTCTCACTTCATTGATCGACCGATTGTATAGACGCGGCGGCTCTGTAAGTCACTCATCTTTCTTGTCCGTAGTTACCATGTTTAATTAGAATGCATTATTGTATGGTGGACTGATATGTTGTTTCTTTTTCTGCAGAGTCCGTTCGATGCTCCTTTGCGGCGGGACAAGCTTTCGGGGGACGAGGATATGTAGCTTGCCCTTGGATCCCTGGAGCTCACATACCTTTATTTTTGAGTCGCCTGATCTATGTAGACATTTTCTATGTATTAGTGATATCTTGTCATAATTGTACCAATCGCTTATTATGCGATCATGTATTTATTTCATGTATTAGTGTTATGATTTTAGTATCCATTGTTTTTGTTTGCAAGCGCATTGTACACAGTGCAGAAACTATTTTGTATGGCTCTAACAAAGCACACAGTGCTATATGTGGCAGGGCTTGCTGCCCTACCACAAAATTTTTTTTCCCTATTACCGTCGCTATTAGCATCGCAAATTTTACTGCTCGCGTCGTTATTGGCGTCGATACCGACTGTTCTATGGCATCACCAATAATGATGCTTTTTGCGACGACGGGGGCAAATTTTGTTATTTGCATTTTCGTTGCTTTAAACATCGGTATAATTTTTATATCTTGTAGTGATGCATGATTTGATCCTTTGATGTAACAATTGTTATGATAGGCCTAATAATGGCCATTTTAGCCACTGAAGCAAAATTATCTTCATAATTAGTACCATGAGTCAGTGCATGTCCTTTAGCAACCACTTGTGCCTTATAGTACTCAATAGATCCATTTTGATCTTATAAACCCATTTGCAGCCCAATAGCTTTCTTGCCTTTAGGTAAAGGCACCAATACCCATATGTCATTATTCATAAGTGCAAGCATTTCTTCATCCATAACACAATCACAATCCTCATGATCCACTACATCCTTAAAACAAGTGGGTTCCACATCCTACACAACCTTAGCCATGCAGTATAGTGATGAGCTACATAGCTATCATATGTTGATCACTATGTTGGCTTCTTTACTCTACTTGACCTACATGGACTTGGATCACTACTAGGTCCTTTAGCATCCTCTTGTGTCTTCTACACACTAGTTGTTTTAATAGATAGAATCCCAAACTCCTCATTCAAGCTCTGCTAAAAGCCATTTGAATTAGCATCAATATGAGAGAAACCTGATGATATATGTGTCATACAAGGTCTATCAATAAAACCATAATTAGGAGACTCTTGTGGTCCACTCAATGTATATGACTATTAACTTTTTTTCTACATAGCCACACTCTCATGCTCATCATTCTCAATTGCATTTCACACATTACTATACCAACTACTCATTTCATCAAAGATAACATCCTTGCAAATTCTTAGCTCATGTGTAATAGGGTTATAATATCCATATCCCTTTTGCTTAAAAGAATGTTCCATAAATACACATTTTTTTGATTTGGGATCCAATTTACTACATAACTCATTACGAATATGCACATAAGCAATACATACAAATACTTTTAGATGGGATTGATTTGGTTTTCTACATGTAAACTTCTCTTAGAATGTCATACCATGTATAGCAATAGTAGGTGTCTTTTTCATAATGTGTATAGCAATACTAATTGCTTGGGTCCAATAGTAATGAGGCACATTTGTGATATCAATCCATGAGACACCCCTATCATATGCCTATTTTTTCACTCATCAACTTCATTTTTTTGTGGACTGTATCAATATATATACTACCTATGTATACCATTCTTTTGTAAAAAAAATAAAAATCATTGGAGAGATATTCTTTTTCTCTATCCGACCTTAGGCATTTAATAATTAACCTTGTCTCCTTCTCAACCAAAGCCTTTGTCTACTTTAGCTATTGTGCCAAATACACACCATATACACAATAGGAAGCTCACTCAGGAACACAAGAAGAGAAACAGAGGCTAAAATGTTTTCTTATTAGTTTCTTCTTCTTCTTTCTCACACAATACAATGTACACAAAGTATGGATAAGATTTAACATAAAGAAAAGTGGCCTACTAAGTCAAACAATGCATAACTAACTATATCAATCGAGTGGCACTATAATTATGCTAGCTGTAGGTAGGTACAATAAATTAAATATAATAAATGATAAGTCAGTGGGGCCATGTGAGGATTATGATGACCATTGATGTCCTAAGTGTAGACATGTGTGGACCCATCTAGCGAGGCACTCCATCATCAATGTCCGCAAATGTTGAGATTGCCATTTAAACATCCTTTAATCTTTTAAAGTGAGTGAACACCTCATTTTTCTCACACATTAGTAAACCCATAATTTGTGAGTATGATCATCAATAAAGGAAATGTAATACTTGTAACCACTTAAAGTTGTAGTCTTTGTAGGATCCCACATATCAGAATATACCAATTCAAGTGGCTCCTTACATACATGCTTTTTATATGAAAAATCATGTCTTACTTACTTTCCAAATTGATATGCTTCACATACTTTATGCATCCCATCAACCTTAAACTTAACCATCCATTATCTATTTTGACTACATGTCTTTTGGTCACCGATGCATATTCACATGACCAATTTTCTTATCCCAAATTTCAATATCAGCCATAATACCTAAACCTTATGCAAATATGGTAGTATCCATTTCAAACAAACTTACATCAAGAGTAAACAATCTTCCAACATATTTTCCTTTTGTAATCAACCTGCAATCATTTTTGAGATCTTTTACATAATAGTCATCAAATATGCACCAAACTAACAATCCCAATTCTACCATCTCTCTAATAGAAATTAAGTTTCTTGTAATATTTGACATATACAACATATTATCAGCTAAGTACATAGTTTTACCATCCTGTACACAAAGGAACATTTTCAACATGAGTAATGGGGTGAGTTGTATCATCCCTTGTCTACACATATCTTGGAGACCCTAGAGTGCATATCTCTCTAAACCACTCTCGATGAGAAGTCATGTGGTTAGAGGTACGTGAGTCTACATACCATACATCATTCTTTAATGAACTATTAGTAGTCATAGTATTCATAAAGTATTTCATAATAAACAACTACTCACTTTTGTCATGGTGCATAATTTCCTTGTGTTTTTTAAGTTTTAATTTTAGCCTTCTTTTTGAAGCATTTTTTTGAAATATGGTCTTTTTGACCACAATGCTAGCACTCTCTACTATCACCAGAATTCTATTGCCTATTAGAATCGACAACTTTCTCTCTTTGACTCTCCCTTCCTCATGACTGTCCTCCTCTATTTTGATGTGCATCATAACCTTGACCACAATCACCACTTTAGTCTCTGCCATGACCTCTACCTCTGCTCTTGTCTACAAAATTAGGGATACCATCCCTCGTATTCATAGATAATCCAAAGCTATTATATTCATCTCCAATTCCATCTAAGCATGCATGACCAACATCATCATCATCAACTACCACATTGATAGATTCAAGAGCTTCCACAATACTCTTAATCTTTAAGGCATAATCATTAATGGATATGCACTGCTCTCTCTTTTCACTTGGTTCGTCTCTAACTTGAGCTACAACTTTTTGGTCTTTGTGTTTACTTCAAACAACCTTGCTAGATTCTTCCATGCAATAGCAAGGGTTTCAAATTCATATAAATATCCCATCATGCTATCTATGGCACTGACATATAATCAATACATGACTTTACTCTGCATCTACTCCCAATCTTTCTTAGCCTTTACATGTTTTGCAGTAGCATTTTGTGTAGGAACTTTAGGTGCTACTATTATGTCTCCAATATAATTCCAAACACCTTTGCCCTTCAAGAAATTTATCATCCTAAATTTCCATGATAGATAATTCTTCTTATCAAGCTTCTTGCTAATAATTTGGTTGAATTTGTTAGACACTTTGACAAAACAAGAATCTTACAAAAAACTACAATTTACAACAAGCAAGCTAATATTAGCTATACCACAACTAAATACACAATCTTTTTCACTGACTGTAGTCTCATTGTACTACAACAATACCCCAAAATATAATTTTTATACATATGCTATTAAGAAGAGGGCTAAGAGATGAGAGAAAGAAGAGTAGAAGAGAGCAAAAATAGGAGAGAGAATGAGTGACACGGAGTGAGAATACTAGAAAGATAGAAAAGAAGAGAGAGAAGCCATGAAAGTTGAGTGCAAGTAGGTGAGATTAGAGATAGTAATTGTATTATGATCAAAGATGTCAAAAATTACATGTGTCACACCTTTTATACCTGTCAATGATGTGACAATGTATTATTAATAACTATCTCTCACTAACATGTGTCTTCCCAGCTTCTTAGAGATGCCTTCTATGTCTACAACCTAGTAAATATCTAAAATCTTATAGATTTAAAATCTATAATGGTGTGCACCTGTAAATGACTCATATGGCCAAAATTGTTATATATCCAAAAGTTGTTGTCATGACCACTTGCAGATCAAGAATGCAGGTTGAAATGATCTCAAATGCCAAAAATCGTAGCGGCATAGCTCCAAAGCACTGATTTACAATATATATACTATTCAACTTGCTCACTAAGTTTCACTATAATTGAAGACTATAGCCCTGCCAGCCTTAGAAGCCTCCTATAGCCCAATTCAAATCAAGTAAGGTGGAAGAGCTTCTTACTGGTTGCTTGCTTGCTTTACTTTCCTGCTTCAATGCCTTTACCTCAACCTTCCATCAAGCTCCTTATAGCATTGAGACGATTTTGATACCATGAAAACAAACAAAAGAAGAGAGAGGTGAAGAACCCAAGAGCACACACACAAAAGCAATGGAAACTTGAGCACATAGAGAGAGAGGGCTGAAAAATTCTTGTTCTTATTTCTTATTCTTCTTATTCTACACAAAAATAACTAAGTCTATAACATGATAAAAAACTAATATGAAAGTGTCACAATGTATGTACATGTGGTCACTAAGTGTATGAACCCACTAAGCAAAGAAGAGGTGGCACAATGAATTTTCCATTATTGGTGTATCCTCATGTTGGTCACCTTATCATATTCTTCAGTGCAATGGTTAGGATTTCAGATTCCTGTTGCAGATAGCCCGCCATGCTATCTATAACACTAATCGATAGTATATACATGACTTTACTCTATGTTTTCTTTCAATCTTTCTTAGCATTTACATATTCTATAATTGTATTTCACATAAAAACTTCTGTGCTACTACTATGTCTCCTTCAATGTCTTGTTAACAATTTGGTTTAAGTTGTCAGACATTTTGACAAAAAAAACAACTTACAAAAAATTGCAATCTGTAAGCATGATGGTACTTGGTGCACCACAACTAAACACAGTTTTTTTCACTGACTACACAATAATAACCACAATCTGTAATCTATATACAAATGCCTTCTATGTATGCAACCTAGCAAACATCTAAAACCTTATAGATTTGAAATATATAACTTATGCACATGTAAATGATTGACATAACCAAAACTACAATTTATGCAAAAACTATAGTTAGGACTACTTGCAGTTCTAGAACGGAGGATGAATAACCTTAGCTGCCAAAAATCATAGCGGGATAGTTGCGAAGGATTGATTTGCAGTATATACATAAAAAGAACTAAGTTTACAACATGATAAAAACTAATATGAAAGTACCACACTGTACGTACATGCAGTCCCTACGTGTGAACCCACTAAGCAAAGAAAAGATGGCACAATTAATATACCATAACCAAGGATGAACTATGTGGGTATAGTCCAACTGTAGAATCACTAGTGTATTCTCATGTTGGTCACCTAACATGTTGATAAGTAATATCCTACCACATCACCAAGGCATTTAGTGGATGGCAGCTCATGTAGAGATTGCCATCTCAACAGTAGAAGATTTGGAGGTTTGGAACTACTTGTACTCCTTACCTAAACCATCCAAACATGTGGCCACTGTATCAGCTTGGTCCAAGTCACATGGCACCATAATTTCCATTCTTTATCTAGAATAGGATCTTTCAATGCCCTAAACATTGGGCTCACGGCAGTCTACGAATCCGTTCCGGTCTCAGCAAGGGGTGTCCTGAGCTCCACTGATCCTGAACGACCTAGGAGTGAGACACACTTTCCGTGGTTGGCCTTTTCACCACTTGACCTTCAGCCCGTGAATCGAGCAGTGCCCTCTCGGGGTAATCCATGGTGCAATCTTGGAGATGATCCACCCGTGCAAATATCCTTCTTTAATTAACCAATTAAGAATCAAGCATAATCAAGGCAATCAGCGTAATATCATCATCTAGTGAAACATTCCTTTATTTTCCATGGCTACTTGTCATTACTAACCTTTGCCATGCTTTTACCATCAATCACAATCACTTGGAATATTTATCCAAATCAAATGTAACAATCAGTTGATTGTAAAAAGCATTTAGGGTGTTTTTCAATCAACCAACAAAACTAATTGTATTTTTCTCAAACAATACAAGAATAGACACGATAATAATTCCATCGCATATTCGCTCTCCCCCCTGGGATCAAAGAGCGATTCTATGCAAAATTTACTTAATACTTGCATGCACAATTCTTAATGTCATTATTTTTACGATTATGCTATTCATAACCCTTGACCGATTGCTCTATCAATGAATAAGCTGTATGCAACTAAGTGCAATTAACCTCCCTTGATACATGCATTTTGCAAACTCCATCTTTCGAATATATGAGAAGAGGCCTATCCCTTCCCATGACCTATTCTCATACATCATAGTATGGAGCCTAACGTATCTCATGCGAAAATCAAAGCAAGCATCTATCAATTTAGAAATACATTACTTAGGACCGAAACCGTAGTTGGATTGATAGTGATGCCTTCTCTCGAAGCTTTGCTGGTTGTAGGATTGCCATCCGCACGCAACATTCTTCGCTTGGAGGCCATTGTCCGCAAGTAGACTCAAGAGATTAAGAAGGCAGAATAGATTCAAGATGGGAGAGCGTAAGAGAAGATGGCTAAGTTGAGGATCGAGATAGAGGGAATTGAGCTAACTCTCTCCCATGCAGCCTCTCGGGGTGACTCTTCACTCTCTCTCTCTCTCTCTCTCTCTCTCTCAAGCTCTCTCTCACAATCTCTTGGAGGGGTATCCTTCTCTCTACCTCTCTCTCGTAGCCTCTTGGGGTCTCCTTATGCTCCCTTGTGTGCCTCATCATGCCTCATATTTATAATGAATTAGAGAAGAGGGGATGAGGCTGAGAACAAGAGTTCTTGGTGGAGGGACTTTTGGAAAACTTTGTGATCTGATGATTAACTCATAAATTTGATGGTTCCATTGGCTCCAAAAGGGGGGTAAAACCCCAAGACACTTGATTGTAAAGCTTTCATTTCACTCCTTCTTTCTCTCATTGTTCGAAGTGATGTCTACTGCATGTAGACTGCAATCACGGTGTGTGCGATTTTGCCAATCACTCTATCTTTTTTCTTTTTATAAAATCTCAAAAACTAACTATAACATCACTTGTCTTTTCTTTTAAATGACATCCAGTTCTATCTTTTTAGGATAATATCTAAAATATGCTAGTTTTTTTTTGGCAAAAAATAAATATTTTTGGACCATCCATACTATACATATTAACACTAATAATTAATGTGGATCGTAACTCTCGTTCACGTTGTAACTTCTGTGAAGGGTCGCTATGGTCCTTATTAATCCAAAAAAAATATCGGATTTAGGACTCTTGATTTTTCTAAATAGAATATTTTTAATTAAATAAAAATAGTTAGTTATTAATATTAATTAGTTTTTACCTTAGTTAGTCTCTAGTTAGTAATCTTACTAACTTATTAATGAAGTAACTAACTTTCAAACTAACCAACTAACTTTTATTGCATGGAAATGTTACATCCTCCTCCCCTTAGAGAAATTGAGATGTCCTCATCTCGAGAGAGACTGAGGGTATCATTTTGGAACCTGTGGGTTATGGGCCCACCACACTTTCGCTGCGCTACTTTGATCACTCGTAGGCATGCGGTCTTTTGAAACAACAACATATTGTATTTGATATATCTGAGTCTTCATTACAAGAGAAAATTTATTGTAGTTACATCTCATGAATATCATCTAGGTTTTTCATAAGTATCCTGGTATATTTTAGATCACTGGAGCTTGTACAACTTCATTTCTTGTAAGCCCAAGTTCTCTTCGAGTTATGTTGGGACAATTGACATAGTTATGTCCAATGTTGTGGCACTCGGAGTATTGGTGTTTAGGGTGCTTTGGACATTTCCTTTTGAAATGACCTAACTCCCTGCAATAGAAACAGCGTGGAGCTTTATTACTTGGGGTCACAAGGTTCTTAGTTGTCCTTGGTAAGAGTTTCTTCTTTAGACCAAATTGTCCTAGGATCCTTTTAGCAGATCGAAGTGGTCCTTTATCTCGAAAACTATGTTCCTAGATGGTCCTCTTCTTAGTTCGGGACTGAGCTCCATGGACAATCAGCTTTGCTTGTAATACTAAAGAATACCTCCAAGCTTCGACATTCTGGTAAGACCCAACCTATATTAGTTGAGAAGGAACTACTTTAAAAAAAATCATTGCAAGTTATAACTATCATTCCTTGCCAGAGTATCTCTAATCATTTACAAGTTCTAGACTCAAAATAGATGCAACTCATATTACTCATGTTAACTGCAGTTACAAGTGTAAAGTTTATTCCAATACAAGTTGTATTTCATGCCAACAAAATTTCTAGGATTTCTAATCATCCTGAAGAGGTGTTGTAGGTTCTAGGTCTTCGTCTTCCTCTGATTCCTCTATATATCCATAGACTGCACCTATGTAGCTTTGTTTTCTCGAAGGCTCAATGTCTTCTGGACTTAAATCAGGGCAATCTATTTGGATGTGTCATAGCTCATTACAATGGAATCATTGATGGTAGGGACATCTCCTACGGATGTGCCCTATCTCTGTGCACGTATAACATCTCTTACCCTGATCTTAGGAGTCATCTTTGCTACAATTACCCGATTTAAGTTCTTGGATGATTGGATTCGCTCAGATTAATGCATCTTGCAAGTTCATTGGATGCATTGCTTCAAGACGGTGGTTTAGAGGAGTGTTTAGGCCATGGCAAAACTTGGATGCTTGCTACAAAATATCCATAGGTGGTGCGTATTTTAGTAGGATTACAAACTTTGAATAGTAGGCTTCCAAGGTTAATTCCAACTACTTGAGCTTGAAGAATTCATTCATCTTCAAAGTCTAGTAGCTTAGCGGAAGGTATCACTCATGTACAACATCTTTTAGTTGAGACCAAGTGATAACGGCTTGAGAAATACCTTGATCTTTGCAACATTGCTTCCACCATAACTGAGCCTGGCCAACTAGCTTACGTTTGGCTATCATTACTTGATTCATGGAGGTAGTTCCCGAAGCAAAGAAATAGTCATCCATTGACTCAATCCATGTCTCCGCCTCTGCTACGACGTTTAAGGCTTCTCCATAAAACTCGGGTGCCTTAATTTTCTTGAGAAGGAATTTCTTCTCTTGCATGTCAGTATTCGTGGGTGCAGAAGGTGCCTGACAATCAAGCCATACCACTGAGGTTATTTCTGTTTAGGATATGCCTATGAAGCATACATTAATCAATCATGCCTCATTACAAAGTTTCACTTTGATACCAACTGTAGCATGCCGCCTATCGGTTATCCAAGCACGTTTTAGCGGTCTATTGAGAAATGAATCTAAGCATCGCCACCCAACACTCCTAGGGAATGTTGTAGGGTTTGTTGCATAGGGTTTCTCGAGTCCGCCTCGCAACAGAAGTGTTCACAACCGAATCCACTAGGATCGACCTAAAATCTAGGTTCCTAGGTTCAATGTCTCCTAAATAGTATTCTAGCATCGGGTTTTGGACATCCTACTTTACGCAGAGATACCCAATCCAAAGTAGATCCATACTGCACTTGGTTCAAAGAGAATGAGAAATGAGAGGGATGCGCCGCTCAACCTCTTTGCCCGTAAGGCATAGTCCCATTCCGGTCCCCTAAAACTATATGAATCAGGTCCTAACTTAACAATACGTAAAGTCGAATGGCGATAAATCCTTATGAGAGGCCTCCCAGTTCTCTGGGACCACCCTGGGACCCGTCGAGGATTCTGCCCACCCGCTTCCCTTGATAGCTTTAGTTTTCTAATTAGGTTCTACCACATTTATGTGCGACATTTAAAATTAGCTTCATTAATAAAGCCTTTTAGGGAACAGGGTTTGTTCGCATAATTTACAACACAGACATGAAAACAAAACAAGTAGTTCTTTTGACAAACAAGTTCCTTAACTTATCTTCAAGTTAATCTTTGTCTCTTGTCCATACAGGAGAATTATGTATCCCTTCTGTCCAACAGAAGTACCCGATCCAAATCACATGGCACCATAATTTCCATCCTTTATCTAGAATAGGATCTTCCGATGCCCTAGACGTTGAGCTCACGGTAGTCTATAACTCCGTTCCGGACTCAATAAGGGGTGTCTAGAGCTCCACTGACCCCGAGTGACCTAGGAGTGAGACACACTTTTCATGGTTGGCCTTTTCACCACTCGAAGTTCCACCCGTGAATCGAGTAGTGCTTTCTCGGGGTAATCCGTGGTGCGATCTTGGAGATGATCCACCCATGCAAATATCCTTCTATAATTAACCAATTAAGAATCAAGCATAATCAAAGAAATCAGCCTAATATCATCATCTAGTGAAACATTCCTTTATTTCCCATGGCTACTTGTCATTACTAACCTTTGCCATGCTTTTACCATCAACCACAATCACTTGGAATATTTATCCAAATCACAATGCAACAATCAGTTGATTGTAAAAAGCATTTAGGGTGTCTTTCAATCAACCAACAAAACTAATTGTATTTTTTCCAAACAATACAAGAATAGACACGATAATAATTCCATCTCATATTCGCTCTCCCCCCTGGAATTAAAGAGCGATTCTATGACAAATTTACTTAATACTTGTATGCACAATTCTTAATGTCATTCTTTTTACGATTATGCTATTCATAACCCCTTACCAATTGCTTTATCAATGAATAATCCATACACAACTAAGTGCAATTAACCTCCCTTGATACATGCATTTTGCAAACTCCATCTTTCGAATATATGAGAAGAGGCCTATCCCTTCCCATGACCTATTCTTGTACGTCAAGTATAGAGCCTAATGTATCTCATGCGAGAATCAAAGCAAGCATCTATCAATTTAGAAATACATTACTTAGGACTGAAACCGCAGTTGGATTGATAGTGATGCTTTTGCTCGAAGCTTTGCTGGTTGTAGGATTGCCATCTGCACACGACATTCTTTGCTTGGAGGACATCATCCGCAAGTAGACTCAAGAGATTAAGAAGGTGGAATAGATTCGAGATGGGAGAGCATAAGAGAAGATGGCTAAGTCGAGGATCGAGATAGAGGAAATTGAGCTAACTCTCTCCCTTGCAGCCTCTCGAGGTGACTCTTCTCTCTCTCTCTCTCTCTCTCTCTCTCTCTCTCTCTCTCTCTCTCTCTATCTCTCTCAACCTCTCTCTCACAATCTCTTGGAGGGGCATCCTTCTCTCTACCGCTCTTTCACAGCCTCTCAGGGTCTTCTTATGCTCCCTTGTGCCTCCTCATGCCTCATATTTATAATGAATTAGAGAAGAGGGGATGAGGTTGAGAACAAGAGTTCTTGGAAAACTTTATGATCTGATGCTTAACTCATAAATCTAATGGTTCCATTGGCTCCAGAAGGGGGTAAAACCCCAAGACACTTGACGCTTGGTTGTAAAGCTTTCAGATCACTCCTTCTTTCTCTCACTGTTCGAAGTGTTGTCTGTTGCCTATAGACTGCAATCGCGGCGCGTGCAATTTTGCCAATCACTCTCTTGATCTTTTTTCTTTTTATAAAATCTCCAAAACTAACTAAAACATCACTTGTCTTTCCTTTGAAATGACATCCAGTTCTATCTTTTTAGGATAATATCTAAAATATGCTAGTTTTTTTTGCCAAAAATCTAATATTTTTGGACCATCCATACTATACATATTAACACTAATAATTAATATAACTTGTAACTCTCGTTCACGTTGTAACTTCCGTGAAGGGTGGCTATGGTCCTTATTAATCCGAGAAAAATATCCGATTTACAACTCTCGATTTTTCTAAATCAAATGTTTTTAATTAAATAAAATTGTTAGTTATTAATGTTAGTTAGTTTTTACCTTAGTTAGTCTTTAGTTAGTAATCTTACTAACTTATTAATGAACTAACTAACTTTCAAACTAACCAACTAACTTTTATTGCGTGAAAATATTACAGGAAATTGGTCAATCTAGACTTCCAAGAATGGAAGCTATGCTTGTAAAGCTTATTGTTGTCTATCAAATTAAATCTCTCATACAGTTACAGTAAAATCCAAAAATATTCTTTTATCAATAACTTGCTAATTTGTGTAAACTATTACATGTATTGAACTCGATTTATAAGCATAACCTAATCAAACTTATAATGTCTACTAACATTTGCAAATACTATTTGCCATACCCAATACTTATAGCCTATTTACAAAATGGCGAGGTTTGTAGAGTTCGTGAACCTTACGAGATTCTCACATGAATAGCCTCTAACTCCCAAACAAAGGTTGAAAGCATGTCCAAAATGCGAATCCAAGCACACAAACTTAGAGCATAGGCATGTTAGACTCCCTTCAGCACTCCAAGCTCATTAAGATTGCTCATTAATTGGAGATTATATGAGAGAGATCTCCATGGGTGTGTACTCCACAACAAGGCTTCCTTGTAGGCTCTTCTGCTTCCAACTCACAGTTTCTTGCTTGGATGACAATCTAATACAATAAAAAGATGAGAGGAGAGAGAGGAATCTTGAGCTCTTACAAGACACACAATACATAGATAATGCATGCAATATAGGAATCTAAAAACCCTAAATTTTCTTATTCTTCTTCTTCTTCACTATAATAATCTACCAAGAATAAAGAGAGAGACAACATATATAATTTACAAAAACTAATCCATAGTGTGAACATGTTAACTAGAAAGATATCTAGATAGATATCCCATACCTCAGCAAGTGAACTAATTGATGTCCAGCTATAAAGTATCACTAGAATGATATGCCAATGTAGGTACCAACCATGTTAGTGATATAAATGTGAAAACGATCATCCAGACAAATGAGTATTAGCTCGTGTTGAGCTTGATATCTCAACAAACTTAACATAGGAAAGTGGTTTACCATAATTGCAAGCACATTCTGTAACGTGCCTGCCCAAGCTGCTTCCTTGGCGGTACGTTCTTAGTAGCCCATCAAGAGATGTCCTAGAAAACACCATCTGGGATTTTGATGAAAACCCTTGGAGTTTGCTAACTAGGCTCACTTGAGTCTACCCCACACTGGAAGTTTTGACCGTTCTCACGAGGGTCTCGACCTGAGTCTTTTTGGTCAATCAACTACTAACGGTTGATTAGTGTCAATGGTTCAGATTTCCATCCTTGATAAAAAAAATTTATTGAAATGGGCTTGTGTTGTGCTAGGTTCAAAGATAATGGGAGACGAAGGGGAGTCTCGTACTTTGATCCCTTTTGCCCATGGTTCTAAAGTGATGCAAGTTAGGCTTTATGATCTCTAATGGTCCATCAAAAATGTGATTTTTATTCCTTCTTAGGAAAGCTCTCGGCTTACCGAGACCACCCAACCATAGGTCTCGATTCATCAGGGGTCCATCCTCCTGCTTCCCTCGAGAGAGTAGTTTTAATTACCTAATTACCTACCACCTTAGATTCACCATATAAAAACAACTTCTTTGTATTATCTCCTGATACAAATTTGTTACACTCCTTTAATTCAAGACACAAAAATATAGTAAAGCAATCCCTTCTCAATAGTTCCTTTAAGAAAAATAACTCTTTACAATGTTTTTTGTTCTAACTAGAATGATGTCAATCTGAAGGTATTATTCTTTCCGAGTTCAATTCCTAAACTAGTATTGGATCTTCCAGGGATACTATCTAGAATTTGAAGGGTAGTTGGCAGTTCGTAAGAGCCTAATGAATTTATGACTAGAGCCCCTTGGTATCCTCATCTCCTCCTGCCGCAATTGGCTAGAGTTTCCTACGACAATAGCTTTCGCGTCATAATTAGTCTATACTCATTGACACGAAAAAAAAACCCTTGGAGCAGGTTTTATTCACATTGGCCTTAGGGAGATCTGGTGCCATCAAGAATACTGCCTCAGTCTCGATGTTCTGTGCTTATCAAAATACTCCCTCAGTTGACGATCTATGCTCAATCATCCATCTTTTAGCTTGATGATTTTAGGAAAGATTAGTATGTCTCTCTCTCTCATCCTACTCCAATGATGGTGGCATTCCCAGGAAAGCACATCCTAGAGACTTTTGATGGACATGGCATGGTGAGGCCGACCATTCGAATTGATGTTGGAGAGGGTACCAAAGCCTCTAGAATAAGCTATGACGTCACTCAACTTGTGCATAGAGGCTACAATGGGCCAACAAACCAAGCACAGAGAAGGCCCATTGGTTGGTCTTACCACAAGGGTAGGAGGACAGAGTTTAAGAGTGCAATGCCTTTATCAATGTGAGCTATAGTGGGCATTCCAAGGTGAGTAGGTCTTCCTATAGGAGATTATCTCATCATTAGTCATGCACAAGGGTGAAAATCATTCAAGTGAATACATAGAAATAGAAGAGATACTATATACTAAAGTCTTCTCAACCACGTTGATGAGGCTTAGAGGAAGATCAAGAATGGGACCTTTTCAAATGCATCTGAGGTTGTATTCCCTAAGCACACAAGTTTGATGAGAGAAATCAAATATGCCTAAAGTAAGATGTAGGAATGTAAACTATTACATAGGATAAAGGTTGTGGTATGTAAGGATTGATGGATCAATGAAGCAAAGAATATTGAGATTATGCAAGGGGTACATTGAAACATGCAAGATAGGGGTAATAAGAAGAGAAAAGGAAGGATACATCTTAAGGCTCAATTTGAGAGAGAGAGAGAGAGAGAGAGAGAGAGAGAGAGAGAGAGAGAGAGAGAGAGAGAGAGAGAGAGAGAGAGAGAGAGAGAGAGAGAGAGAGAGAGAGAGAGAGAGAGAGAGAGAGAGAGAGAGAGAGAGAGAGAGAGAGAGAGAGAGAGAGAGAGAGAGAGAGGGAGGGAGAGGGAGAGGGAGAGGGAGAGGGAGAGGGAGAGGGAGAGGGAGAGAGAGAGAGAGAGAGAGAGAGAGAGAGAGAGAGAGAGAGAGAGAGAGAGAGAGAGAGAGAGAGAGAGAGAGAGAGTGTGTGTGTGTGTGTGTGAGAGAGAGAGAGAGAGAGAGAGAGAGAGAATTGCAATCAATTTGAGCTCTTGAAATCCCTTAGTTTCATTTTTGTAGTTCCTTTAGTCATTCATCATCATCACTATCACCATCATCATCTTCTCCTTCTCATTGGGTGTGGCATTTTTATCTATCAATATGGTTGGCGAAGGTGATGATGGTGTCATCTCTGTGGACAAGGTATACAATAGATGGGTCACCATTGATGCCATGAGTGATGGCAAGCTATGTGGATTTTGTGTAGGCATGGGAGGTGATGAAACAATTGTTATCGATAGATGATATGTGTAACATGCCCAATTGAGAAGCCTCAATGCCACCATTTTAGTTATCCATCAAGATAATTTCCTAAGCAACACCACTCAATACTCCTTGGAATTACATTAGGCTTGTCACCTAAGTTCTCTCGCTTCCACTTTACAATAGAAGGTTCCTGTCGTAACCCATGAGGATTGATCTGAATCTAGGTTTCTATAGCAAACTAAGGTCACCTACTACTGATTCATCTAATGTCAGTGTTTGAGTTTTTTCTTTGTAGTAGATCACCCAGATCCATATTGCACTTGGCTCAAGGAGAGTGAGAAATGAGGGGAAGTGTAGCATGTCAACCCCTTTTCCCATAAGGCATGATCTCACTTTGGTCCCCTTAAACAACACGGAGTTAGAGTTCTATTTTATCTCCTAGTTGGGTTAGCACTTAGCTTCTATTTCATGCATTTTGAAGAGGCTCTTAAAGCTTACCAAGTCCACCCTACCTTAAGGCAGATCCATTAGGGGTCATGCCCTCTAGCTTCCCTCTATGGATCATCTTTAGTTAACTAATTACCTACCATAGCTATATTTCAATACATAAAGGTAGCTTCCTTAAATAACCTTTTAGTGCACTAGATTTGTTTATATAATTTAAAATCAACATTCAAATAGAAGAAAATTGTCCTTTATCAAACTTCCGTTATTCATCTTGAAGGATCTTATTATAATTTCTTATTTTGCACATAAGGAAGTAACAACCCAAATGTTTAATTCCCACCAAGATTTTTGCCCTTAAGTAGTAACATCACACTCATGAAGTCCATCTTGAGTCACATAGGGGTCAGGTAGTTTTTGAGTGAATAAGGAATTTACTAGCCAAAGCCCCATGGCACCGTTATTACTTCCTACCTAACGTCTTCCCTATGGAGTGATCTCTCACCATCGGGGCTAGTTCAAGCTCTCCAAAGTAGTTAAACCAACCTCCTTGGTGTTGGGTTTTGCTACTAGTATTTTGAGAGTTCTAGTGTGATCCTTTCTTTTAACATGTTGTACTTAGACTCAGTTAGAAGCCGTAAATCTTTATAACACAAACATATATTTTCCAATGCATCAAGTAGCCCTTTGTATGCACTATTGAAAACACAAACATGATTTATCCTTGCAGGAAATATTTTCAACATTTCTTTGGTTATCTCTTTCCCTTGGTATTTCTAGGGGTTTTAAGCTAAGAACATTTACCATCTTTCCCTTATCCTACTAGGAAAGTGAACAATCAATTCTTTCAATGGTTAGGGTTTTGTCCAAACAATTCTTTCAATCGTCAAAGATTGGATAACCAATCTATTGAGGGTTTCTTGTGTTGGTTTGATCAAGAAGCATTTTTATACTTTAACAAAATTAATAATAAGTATTTGATTATTTTGGGTAAAACTATCCAAGACCTTGAAGATATTTTTAGACATGTGGTTCATTTAGAGGTCATTGCCAATGGTTTCCTTAATATCAAACAATTATCTTATTCCCTAGAGGATCTCCTATCTAAGCCTTTAGCCTTTCAAGAGAAGGGCCAATGGATCCTTCCATTTTTCCCCTTCTAGCAAGGATCATATGACCATTGCCTTGTTAGGTCTATCCTATCTATGTTAGGGCTTTTTGATGAGTTTGGGTTAACAAAAATATCAAATTTATGTGTCTAAATACCCTTGCAAAAGAATCTAACTTATTCATTTTATCTATGATGTAAAAATTAACTCATTGAAAGAGAAAATCTAAGTATTTGATTTATTTTTCAACAAGGGAAATTTTTTATTTATTCTCCATAATATTATGTTAGCATGTCTAATTAAAGTATAATTCACTTTTCTTTCTCTAAGATGCTCCAATATATAATACACTTATTTCAACTAGGTTGGAACTTTATGCAAGAAATATAATTTGATTTTGTAAAGGGATTATTTATTCCTAAGTTTGAATGCATCTAAGTAAGTGAAATTCTCTTTTCTTGATCCTAGATTTGAGAATTTTTCTGTTGTTTCATTTCTTTTCTTGTACCACCAAAAAAATAAGTAACTTAACTTTTCTTACTAAAGCTATGACCTTTTTTTAACTTAGCATAAATAATTTCAATTCCTTTTCTAATTTATAATTTTCTTCAATCAAATAACCCTAGATTATTCTTTTGTTCCTCTATGTATTAAGACTTTTTCTAAACCCTCTATCTTTTTTCTTTGAAGGCAACCTTTAATGATAAAGGAAAGTATTATTTCATCTTCCTTTAATTGACCCAATTAATGATGAGAGAACCTAGGATTGATCGATTGTTGGCATTGGGGTATTACTGATACTTGTGGAATTGTTTGTAGCTTTAGCACTTTCAACTCCAAAGCTTTACTTCTTTGGGGCCATTGTAGATGGATAGCTCCTTATGCACAATGCTCTTATCTTCGGTGAACTTGATGGTACATTGTCTGGTCTCAAGAGACTAGGGTAAGGCCTTCATGAACATGGCCTTTGTGAGAGATACCAAGGTTGCTGATACAACCTTTGAGGGTTTCAAGATGATGGGGTCTTTGAGATGATGAGCTCTGAGTTGATCAAGCCTAATTTTCTTTTCTCTCTTCTCCTCTATCTCTTTCTCTTCCTTCCTCTCTCTCTCTCTATCCTCTTCTTCTCTTCCTCTACTTCTTCTTCACACACACACACACACACACACACACACTCTCTCTCTCTCTCTCTCTCTCTCTCTCTCTCTCTCTCTCTCTCTCTCTCTCTCTCTCTCTCTCTCTCTCTCTCTCTCTTTTGGGGTGACAAAAAAAACTATCATATTAGCATGGATTAAGTCTTTTATGCCTTTCCAACAAAGATAATAGCCCTCCCCTACCTTGTCCTTATTGATCACACCCTACCTAATATCTTGTGCTCTCTCCTACTTTTGTTGCCCTTGAGGATACTTGCAATCAACCACGTATATGGTGATTGTGGAGGGGCAGGGGGAGAGAGAGAAGCATCACTCATTAGATTGATTTGTGTGGTGGAAGGCCGTGTCTGTTTTGATGCTAATGGTAGGGCATTGCTGACAAGGAGAGTGGTGGTAGCTCATGTCAACAAAAAATGTGACAAGGCGAGTTTTAAACTCTAAAAAAAATTAATGTTTTGTTAAATCTTTAAATATCCCCCCTCGCTTCATATCACGCATAGTGGGACGGTTATGCAAAAGTATTACATCCTAATTCCCTTAGAGGAATCAAGATGTTCTCATCTTGAAAGAAGTTGGGGATGTTTACTTAAGGCTTCCTTATATCAATCCAAGTGTCATCCTCTCTAAGATAATCCTTCTATTGGATGAGATATTCTTTAAGGGTCTTATGTCTTAGGGTTCTCTCTTTTACATCAAGTATCCTATCATGATAAATCTCAAGGGAGGCTTGGGATTACAACTTGTTGATCATAATAAAAGAACATGATCAGGGTTGGCTACATAGCCTTTCAATAGGCTAACATGAAATGCATTGTGAACTTTCAAGTCCTTAGGGAGACTTGTAACTTGTAAGCATTGAGTCTGAGACACTTGAGGATCTTATATGGAGTGTAGATAAGGAACACTTCTTAGGGTAGAACGAACAAAGATGGTGTCTCCTTCCTTGGAGATCCACTCTTGCCTTCCTAGATCATCATGTGCTTTTTGCCGATTCTTGGTATCTTGGATATCTTGCTTGATAGCCTTAACTTGTGTTAACCCTTGAAAGGACAAAATGTACAAATAAGGCTTAAGAAGGAGGACAAGAAGATAGCCTGATGAAAAAAAGAAGTCCAAGGGGCATGGGAAAATTTTTAAAATAAAAAAAAAGCACACAAGATAAAGCATTTTAGTCATTTGTAAAAGAGCGCCAAGTTCCCTCCCATGTAAAGGAGCCATGAGAATATGAAAGAATAGGAAAAGAGTAGAAAAGAGTATCAAGGCCAAAATTTGGTTGGTCATGGAAATGGATTGGGTACCAAAGGGGAGAAGAGGGTGTATAAAAGCCAAAACGTTAATGGATAAGCTCATTCTTGGCATGTGTGCAAACTAGCTCTCTTCTTGTTATTATTCTTGCTTCCTATTTATGCATGAGAGGGGGAGTGTGAGAGAGGGAGTGTGAGTGTGTGAGAGTGAGGGATCATGGAGAAGCTCTTCTTTTCCTCTTTTCCTCCTCCTCTTCTTCTCTTCTCTTTTCTTGTGCACATGGCTATGGAGGTTGGAGCTTGCTTGAGCTAGCACCTTAAATCATGGAGCTATCAACGGATTCAAGGAAGATGACTACAAAAATCAAATTCAATAGTAAGCTCACTACATCCTTTTGTGAGAGAGTGCATGACTATGTGAGAGGTAGCCATTGCCACTCACTTGAAACGCTTGACTTGATAAGCGGTTCATAGGGTCTTGATGGTTGCTAGTGATAGCGATGACATTTTGATTCTAATGCTGGAACAAATGGATTCAAGCTTGAGTACTTGCAAGCTCCAAATCAAATGACAGAGTAGGAATTTATCTCTTAAACACTACTTGGTGTAGGTAAGAAGCGAGGGAGTCAAAATGTATTTGATCTCCTTTGCCAGATAGTTTAGATTTTGGAAGGTTTAGGAGCATTAGTTAGATAAGTGGATATGGTGTTTTTCATTAGTAAGATGCATTAAGGTTGAGGAAATAAGGAAAAAGAAAGAAAATATAAGTTTCTATAATAATCAAGAAGCAAGGAAAGAAAAGAAATTTGATTTTGAATATCTTAAAAGAAAAATAGAGAGTAAGGGAAGAAAGAGAGAGCATTAAAAGAAGAGAAAGGGAGGGAAGAGCTCATTTTAGCATGTGAGAGATTGAGAGAGAGAGCAGCATGACAAGAGAGAGTAGCAAGACAAGAGACAAACAACAACAGAAATCCACTATATCATCACTCTCGATGATTCCAGGTATGCTCAAAACCTTCCTAGTATCTGATACAGGAATAAAGACAAGATCATTGTTGGGTACACTTGTAATTTATTGAGTCATTCATCATCAATTTTTTTCATATAATGTGTGACCATAGAGTTGACCAATTTTGAATTTACCTTGACAAGCCTAAGAATTGACCAAATCAAACAATCACTTGCAGTTTACTTTCCAATAGAGACACTATTTGACTGTCTGGGTAGACCACCCATCACGACCTTGTAGAGGATCAAGATTTACTGCCAAGTGTAATCACAACTTGCATAAAAGAGCTGCAACCAAAAGAAAATAACTGGTAAGGGGGGTGTGTGTGTGTGTGTGTGTGTGTGTGAATGATTTCATTGAAGGTTGCACATTGCATTGTAGGCACTTAGGTGCATGAGAAGAGTTAAAAGCCTGATTATGCATAGCTCACCTTGCATTGCATCATCCAAGTGTGTGAGTAAGCATCAACTTAAAAAGTGATTTGATTAACAAGGAACACACTGAAGGGGAATTAAGCTAAGAAATGAACCGACTAATAGGACTTGAAAAACCCCTAGAACCACAAAAACAAACCAAGAAACTCAACATTGAGAAGTGAACAGCCTCAAACTACCTAATAATTGAGTGAAGAAAGGAACGGACCACAATTAAAGACGCATCCTTAGCTGACCTTATCACCCTCATTGACACCTTAGTGGTTCAAGAGATTGCCAACATGACAAGTACATAGTTGACCAAGACCTTGACCTAGGAGATGCTAGCACGAACATAGGTGACCAAGACCTTGATCTAGGAGATTTTCCAATCGGATTACAACTCATATCACGACATGACCGTCAAACAAAAATGACACACCATGAGAGATCCACAGATGAAATCATAGCTGATCTTGAGGAGGAGAGAAGGCTAGGAAGAGTTGCCTTGCAACACATAGCTAGCTACAACCAAAGAAATGTGCTCAGAGGCTACGCCAGAGATAGAGCTCAATGAGGTCCAATGAGTCCTAGCCATCGTAGGTAGAAACAGAGCAGGAGAAAATACTGATAGGGAGAGAGTTTTAGAAATAGATCTTATATTGAGTGAGCTTCCCACAAAGCAACTATTAGATAACACTACCACAGAACAAAGCAGAGTAGCCCTAGCAACTTCATTGCTAGTTAGACTGGGAATCACCAAAAATGCTAGAAGCTAGACCAAGATACCTATAGTTACAAAGAAACTTGAGAAGTATCAAGTAGATAATTATCCTTATAGCTTCATTGAGTAGTTTGAGTAGATGTGTGAGGCAAACAGTCTCATGGACCTTGCTTAGCATGCACAAGATTTGGGACTCTGCCTAGGAGATAAGGGACGAACTTGGTTTACTTGCCTAGACAATGTTGAGCGCAACAACTTCAATAGCCTAAATGATATTTTTTAAAAGATATTTTTTGAAGCTAAATACTCAGATAGCCTCATTGTCAGATTGATGAATGTCAGACAAAAAGACAAGAAGAAAATCTGAGAGTATGCCACTCACGTGAGAAGTCTCTACAAGAGAGTTCCAGTGATAGAGCAACCCAATGAGAGAGTAGTCTCCACCGTTTTTATCAATGGAATCCAAAATAAAGAACTCTATAAGGCCTAGCTAGTAATTCAAACTTGCAAAGGAACATGTTAGCCAAGGTCTTTGAAGAGATAATACACATGGATGACTTTTTGAGAGAGAGAAGCTTAAGAGCCACACGACAAGAGAACACCTCCTCTCAGAATACAAAGAGAATCACAACCCTTATTGAGCGATCAAGCCATAGCATGCAAGATAAGGAAAAAAACATTGACCAAAACCAAGAGATAGCTGACTTGAAGTTGGAGTTGGCCAAGCTACAAGAGATGTTGAGAAGGTGAGTGCAACCCCACATGCAGTGTGTGTGTTGTGACCATCTTCTAGTTGAATGTCCTAACCCTAGATCATGGCCTTGTGCTAATTATGGTAGATTTGGACATGATGCAATGCACTCCTGATTTCCAAGAAGGCTCCCATACCCACAACCCTAGACTCAACCCTACTATCGAAGGAATAGGAATCCCAACTTTGGAAGAAGAGCTCCATTAGCTCTACCAATGCCCAATGACTCGAAGCTAGCTGCCCCTAGGATTGACATCCACCCCACATAATCCTAGGCCACTTGGACCCATACCAACCCTTCCACTAAGAAATGCTCCTATACACTTTGTAGAGAATACATTGGTGGAGAGCGAAACGTATGTGAACCCCTATGTCCCCTATGACAAGGAGGGTAATCCTATATTGATAGAGTGCATGTAAGAAATGAGCTTTTTGAGTTAGCATTTGAGCAAGCTTTTCTAGGAAACCTCCATTTCTTGTTCCACATAGCCCACTTATTCCTCCTCTTCTCTTGTGCACATATCAAGTACCCTTATTGCCCCCCATTGCCACCACCACCACCATCACCTCTACCACCGCCTCCACTCACTATCACTACCACCCCACTACTTTCACCACCACCGTCTCCTCCCATGTTTCTCCCCCCATGTTAATGACCTCAAGTATAGGTCTCTCTGTCTCTTTCTCTCTCTCTCTCTCTCTCTCTCTCTCTCTCTGTCCCCCATCTTCCGCTAATTATTCTCTCTCTATTTTTTCTCCTCCCCATCTCTCTCTCTCTATCTACCTACCTATCTCTCCCAATATTATGTAGTAATCTCTCTCTCTCTCTCTCTCTCTCTCTCAATTTAGCAAGTTCTTGCTTTCTCTCTCTCTCTCTCTCTCTCTCTCTCTCTCTCTCTCTCTCTTACTTTATCTCTTGCTTGCTCTCTCTCCTTGTGTCATTCACAAATACATACACATAAACATACACACACACACACTCTCTCTCCCCTCTCCTTTCCTCCTCCTCCTCTCTCTCTCTCATAGCAATTCCTCTCTTTCTCCCCCTCTTACACACACACACTCTCTCTCTCTCTCTCTCTCTCTCTCTCTCTCTCTCTCTCCTTGTGTACTCACAAATACACACACACACACACACACACACTCTCTCTCTCTCTCTCTCTCTCTCTCTCTCTCTCTCTCTAATAGAAAATTCTCTCTTCCCCCCTCTCTCTCTCTCCCACTCACACTCACACTCATACACACTCTCTCTGAATTAGCAACATCTCTCTTTCCTTGACCAGTTGTGTGGTGGTTCCCATGGTCATTCCACCTCATCATTTTGGAGCCATCATCTGTAAGTGGATTCGAGAGATAGAGAAGGCGGAATAAATTTGAGATGGGAGAGTGTAAGAGAAGATGGCTTAGTCAAAGACCAAGACATGGGTTATTGAGCTAACTCTCTCCCTCGTAGCCTCTCGGGGTAACTCCTCTCTCTCTCTCTCTCTCGCTCCTTCTCGTAGCCTCTTGGAGGGGTATCCTTCTACCTCCCTCTCTCTACCTCTCTCTCACAGCCTCTTGAGGTCGCCTTGTGCTTCTCTAACTGTTTCCCATGCCTCTTATTTATTAGAGAAGAAGGGTTGTGGCTGAGAAGAAGAGCTCTTTGTGGAGGGGATCTTGGAAAAATTAACAATCTGAAACTTCTAAGATGCAATCTGATGCTCAAATCACAAATCTAATGGTTTTGTTGGCTCCGAAAGGGGGGTAAAACCCTAGGACACTTGGTTAGAAATCTTCCAAATCACTGCTTCTTCTCCCTATTCAAAGTGTTGTTTACTGCATGTAAAATGCGATCATGATGCGCACGATTTCATGAATCCTTTCTTTTTCATTAAATCTCCAAAACTGGTTGAAAAAACTACTTGCTTTTTTTACATGACATCCTGTCTTAGAAATCTTCCATAGCTTTTTAGGATATTTACAATAAATAATATCTAAAATATGCTAGTTTTGTCCAAAAATCTAATATTTTTGGACCATCCATACTATACACATTAACACTAGTGACTAATATGGCTCATAACTCTCATTCACGTGGTAACTTCCATGATGAGTGGCTACAGTCTTTGTCAATCCGAAAAAAATATTGAGTTACGATCCTCGATTTTTTTAAAATAATAAATTGTTAGTTATTAACGTTAGTTAGTTTTTACTTTGATTAGTCTTTAGCTAGTAATCTTACTAACTTATTAATTAACTAACTAAAACTAACCAACTAACTTTTAATTGTGTGGAAATATTATATCCTCCTTCTCATAGAGAAATCGAGATGTCCTCATCTCGAGAGAAACCATGGCTATTGTTGATGAAGAGCATTCTCATCTATCCATGTAGCATCTTCTTCAAGATAATCCTTCCACTGGACAAGGTCTTCTCTAAGGGTTCTACTTCTCGATTTTCTCTCCCTTACATCAGTTACTCTGTCAAGTTGTAGCTCAATGACTCCTTGGTTAGGTATTACAACTTGTTGATCATCAAGGATATGGTTCAGGTTAGCTACGTATGCTTTTAATAAGCTAGCATGAAATACATTGTGGATTTTTATATTCTCATAGTGCTTGAAATGGAGTCATCTGAATACTTCAATGATAGGAGGCATTATAAGCATATTCTGCTAAGGGTAGATACTGAATCCACCTTTTAGGTTCCTTGTTGTAATATGCATACATAATATCCTCAATTACTTGATTAACTAGTTATGTCTGCCCATTAGTTTGTGGATGATAAGCTCTTCCATAAATGTGATGTGAAAAGAGAATCACGATCCACTAATGATCCTTTTAGGTAACCCATGTAACCTAAAAATCTCTTTTACAAAAATTCTTGCAATATTTGAAGCTTTGTAATTGGTTTTCGTTGAAATAAGATGAGCGACCTTTGTTAGCATGTCTACTATTACCATTATTGAGTTATATTCTCCTTGCACAAAAGGTAACCCAACTACAAAGTCCATGCTAATAAATTCCCATTTCATCTAGGGAATGCCAAGTGGCTGGAGTTTTCCTGGTAACTTGACACGTTCAGATTTTACCCTTTGGCAATTTAGACATTCAATGACATACTTAAGTACATCGCCCTTGAGTTTTTGCCAATAATAGATTTTTCTAACATCATTAAGAGTTTTTGCATATCTGGGATGTCCTGAAAAAGGAGAGTCATGTGCTTCCCAAAGTATCATTCTCTTGAGAGTCTGACTTGAAGGAATACATAGTCTCATTCTAAAATAAACAAGTCCTTCGTCTTCATATGTAGAGAACTCTTGATACTTAGTCTTGAGTTTGGGATCTTGTTTCTTATTCTGAACTTCCCAAAACAATTGTCAATATTTTGGGTCCTTATTTGCTTCATCCTTAGTCAACTCGATGATAGGATTAGTTGGCATTGATACAATTGTAGCCAGAGTTTCTGCCCTAGATGGTTCTTCAGCGATAAGACCATTAAGGAAGGCTTTACGACTAAGGGCATCTGCTGCTACATTTTCTTTACCAGGTCTGAACTTAATTTCAAAGTCATACTCTTGCAGAATTTTGATCCACTGTCATTGCCTCATATTAAGATCATGATGAGTAAAAATCCACTTAAGACTTTTATGATCTGTGACTAAGGAAAACTTATTTCCAAGTAAGTAATGTCTCCATAATTTGAGAGCGTGAATCACAGCTAACAACTCTAGTCGTGATGAGTAGCATATCTCTTTTCACGAGCTTTCAAGTTTCTTGAGGAGTAAGCTACAGGATGACCTTCGTGCATTAGTATGCATTAATATGCATCCCAATGCAAGAGAACTGGAATCTGTGACAACTTCAAATTCCTTGCTTAAGTCAAGTAGCCTTAAAATAGGAGCAGTTACCAAACTATGCTTTAGTTTCTCAAAGCTAGATTATTCAATTGATGTCCAAATAATGGCAACTTGCTTTTTGAGTAGGTCTATAAGAGGTGCTGAAATTTGGGTATAGTTTCTTATGAATATCCTATATCATCCTGTTAGACCTAGAAACCTTCTCACTTCCTTAATAGTGGTTGAAAGTGGCCAATCTTGAACATCTTTGACCTTGGTAGGATCTACTGATATATCTTCAGCAAACACTATGAATCCCAAGCATTCAATCTTCCTTTTGAAGAAGGTACACTTCTTCTTCTTGGCATACAACTTGTGTGTTCTCATTGTCTCCAGGACAATGCAAAGATGTGGTTCATGACCTTCTTCCTCTTTAGAATAAGTTAGGATGTCATCAAAGAATACAAGAACAAAGCCATCAAGATGAGGTTTGAAAATGTCTTGTATTAACCAGTTGAAGGTAGTTGCAACATTTGTCAACCCAAATGACATCACAATGAATTTGAAACGACCATATCTTGTGTTGAAGGTAGTTTTACGAATATCTTCATCCTTGACTTTGATCTAATAATATCTTGACCGAATATTGATCTTAGAAAAGATCATTGCTCCTTGTAGATGATTAAGAAGCTCGCCTATCCTCGGGATCGGGTACTTATTATTCACTGTTACTTGGTTTAGCCCTCGGTAGTCAATACAAAGATGGAGAGTCCTATCTTTCTTCTTTTGGAATAATACTGGGGCTCCCCATGGTGAATTACTTGGCCGAATATACCCTTGCTCTAGTAGTTGTTTGAGTTGCTCTTTTAGTTTGATGGCTTCAGGAATAGACATTTTGTAAGGTCTCTTTGCCACTGGAGTGGCTCCTGGAAAAAGTTTGACTTCTCTTTCCAGAGGTAACTCAGCTAGCTCTTCAGGAAATATGTTGATGTACTCTTTTAACCAGAATGGTTCTTCTTCCGTCTGACCATCTTGATGTACCTGTTAAGCTTGATCAAGTAAACAGGTAATCCTTTCTTCAAGCCTTTCACAATTCGAGAAGCTTTTGCTAATTGAACTTTAGGTTTCCCGGTTTCACCTTGTGTAGTTGCTATTTCACCATTCAAATCTTGAAATGTGACTTGCCCTTTTCCACAACGGATATGAGCATCATTGGGAATCACCCAATCCATTCCCAATAAACATTCATAAGCTCCTAAGTCCATTACTCTGAACCTCATACTTGAAAGGTTTTCTGCTAGGTTAAACTCCACCTTGGCAGTTTGCTGTGTAGAAAGTATTTCCTTTCCATTTGCTAATTCCACAAGCATTTTTTATGCATTTAATGTATCTATTCCTAACTTCTTAGTACACTAGGGTGAAATAAATGAGTGTGTACTTCCACAGTCAATCAAAACTTTAAATGATTTACCTCAATGACTAGCTGGTATTTGTATTACCAGATATTGACGATTTGGACTCTTCCTGTGGAATGCGGCATGAATAGTTTCTCTTTCAATATCTTCTTCCATAGTAGGGTCTTCCTCCCTATTAGTCTCTTTTAGGGTAATATTTGGCGCTCTTCCTCTTGCCATAGTTACTTGACCACAGCCTTGGGTAGCTCTATCTTGACCTCAAAAGTGGCCTTGGCAATGGTTTCCACCAAGCTTTGGACAATGTCCTACCTCATTGCAATGAAAGCACCTAAGACCATCCCTATTTCCCCACTGGGTAGTAGGAACAAAATTTCCAACTGCATTGGATTTTGCATTTTTCTTCTGACCTTGGTAAAATTGGCATTGGGTTCTTTTGCCTTGACCTTTGAATCCTCCTTTTTTTTGGTTATTGTAGCTCCAAAACTTATTATTGTTAGGCTTTAATTATACTTCCCACACAATAGGAGCAACTTGAATCAAAGTATCTTGGAGGTCTATTGGGCACATTAATTCCAAACGAGTGTTTAGAGGAGAATTTAGCCCATTGCAGAACTTGGACACTTGTTGAGTAGTATCCATGGAGGGTGCATATTAAAGAAGAGAAACAAACTTGGAGTAATACGCTTCCAAGGTCATTCCCATTTGCTTCAAATTAAAGAACTCATTCATCTTTGGGTGTGATAAGCTAGAGGTAAATATCTTACTCTTACAACTTCTTTAAGCAAATCCCAAGTAATGGTATTTTTAGGGACACCTTGATCTCGACACCACTGCTTCCACCAGAGTCGAGCTTTGCCAATTAATTTTAGCTTAGCTATCATGGCTTGGTTGGCCACGGGATAGTTCTAGTAGTAGGAAAATAATCTTCCATGGATTCGATCCAAATTTCTGCATTGGTTTCCACATTCTTGCCCTTCTTGTCAAATTACAGAGGTTTGATTTGCTTCAAAAGATTCTTTTTCTCTTGACTTCATTGGAAATTATTGTGGGTGCAAAATTTTGGGAAGTTTTCAATAATTTCCAAGTTAAATTTATATAGCATTAATATTAGAGTTTGATACTCAAATTATTTTTAAAGCTTACGTCGTATTCTATACTAACGTGCGCTCTAATACCAACTGTGATGTGTCTGCTGCCTGCCCGGCTCATTCCAAGGCGCACCTTTGTGTAGTCCATCGATAGGTTTTCCAAATGATGCCACCCGACGCTCCTTTGGAACATCACGAGGTTTGTCACTTAGACCCCACTAAGTCTACATCGCAATGGAAGTGTTTCGACTGAACCCATTAGGATCGACCTGAATTTTTGGGTTCCTAAAATCAGATGGGTCTCCTAGTAGCCAGCTAGCATTAGTAATTTCGAGTTTCCACTTCTACAAGTTTACTCAATCTGAAGTGAACTTGCCATTGCACTTGGTTCAAAGAGAATGGGAGATGAAAGGAAGTGCAATACATCAACCCTCCTACCCATAAGGCAAAATCCCATTTCGGCCCCCTAAAACAATGCAAGTCGGTTCTATCTAATGACTAGTTGGATTGTCTTCCTATTTCTATTGCCAATCTAGAAAAGCTCTCAGCTAACTAGGACCACTCTACCATTGGATGGACCCGTTGGGGGTTATGCCCACCTGCTTTTCTTTGATGACATAATCATCTTTAGTTTTTTAATTACCTACATCACATTTATTGGAACATATACAACCAAATTCCTTAATTAGTCTCACAAGTTCCTTTACATAATTTATCTCACGGACATGCATACAATTCAAACAATCCTTGAATAAAACAAACTTATTTATTATATTAGAAGTTTATTACAATTTCCATCTTTTCGACCCTATGAAAGATACACAGAATTCCACGAGGGTATTCTACCCACCAAGATTCCACCCTTGTAACTAGTATTTAGGGTTCCAGGGTGCCATCCTGGGTCATGAAGGGGCTCGTCAGATTCTAGGAATAATGCAAAATTTACAGCCAGAGCCCCCCTTAGCACCCACATTTCCTACTGCTTGAGACTGTCTCTACGGATAGAATTTTCACTAACGGAGCCGGTCTAAGCCTCAGGAAGCGATAACCATGACCCCTTTGGACTAGGATAGTGCAGCTAGCTTGGAGGTAGCCTAGCACGATCCTTTCTTTTATCACGTTTGTCAATGTTTTCAATCAGAGATCTAGATTCTAGCAAACACAAATAGTCCTTTCAAACGTATATCAAATGATGCAATGAAAATCACATCATTGTGTAGCTCACAACTTCACATAGCCAAGGTAGACCTTATCCCAAGGTAACCTTATATTCTAATGAGGATTCTCCTCCTTTATGAAGAAGTGTTGAGTACATCTCTTATAACATGTTAAGCAAGGCATGAATTTCCCATTTAGGCTATCTTACCCAACATAAGTGAAATTCCTTAAAGAACCATATTGTGCTAATAACTTAATAAGATGACTTACAGATCCGGCACTCAGTGCCCAAGTCCTTGCATGTTAATGCTTTTTGGGAGGGCACAAAGATGCATGCAGTCTTGCCGATCCTAGCATTAGGAGATGCCACATGAAAAGGGATCATGGACATGGGGGTAGGAGTCATTGTGCTTAGCCATGCAGTACTCTAGGCTTGGGGTAACCCACTTGTTAAGAATGCTAGGTTTAATGTTACACTGGCCAATGGAATGAAGGTTAGGCCATTCGAAGTGCTGAATCTATTGTATGTGGTATTTATATAACGGATTAGAAATCTACTAAATGTCTACAAAACATCTCTACAGTAGTTTAACAACATTAGATCTCATACTAACCTCTCAATGGGGATCCTGATGTATCTTGAACCCACTCATTCGAAGTAATGCCATCTTTTGTAAACTTCATAGGAATGATTCCATTGTAAGCGATATCTGAATGCATGTATACTAGAATATATATCACATGTACCTGTGTTTAAATCTTAAAATATAAAATTTAGTAGTTACACTTACTAAATAAATCCAAGAAGTGTGATACCTAAACAGTATCGAGCATAACCATATCATGACTTTAAAACTCTCAACTCTTTACCTCTAGTGACACAGATAGGTGTCTCACAATGAACAACTTGTGCCATGTGTAAGACCCAAAACTTCTGCCCTAACTTCATCCATCAATGTCCATCCTCCACAACCTGCTTGATAAGCTCTACATGGAGTGTGATGTAGCAAGAAAAAGTAACATCCATGTGTCCTTGAGAATATGATTAGCTAGATGCATGGCATCGACTGACTCTACCTCAATATGGGAGTTCCATGATGAAATTCCATCCCCCAATCCATGCATGGCACTATCTTTAGGGAGACAAACCACCATGATATCGCATGTTGTATTTGTGGTTTCTTCGTCAACCTCGACTATCTTGTGTTGGTTGACCTCCTCCAATGCCTCTACCAATCGAGAGAATGCCTCACTTGGCTGATCATTTCATAATGCATTTTTTGTCTTGAATGGGTCCCATAGAGTAGTATGCCGTTCCACCTTCGTCATCTTAGTAGTATGAGCTACAACAACTTGCAAGGGGCCTTCCATGGGGCTTTTAGTATGGAATTCTATACATTGACTTCTCAATTAGTAGCATATTCTTCTTACTGAATGTTACTATAAATAATATTCCTTATACACGTTTGTTTACCTATGTGTGGTTGGCACATCTTGCACCATTGTAGCTTCGTGGGAGACAATGTCTTTGTTGAGATGGCAAGCTCAACACATGCGGACATTGATGATGGACCACCTAGCTAGATGGGTCCTCACGTCTACACTTAGCACGTTGGTGGTCATTATGATACTCACATGCCCACTGACTTATCACTTATTATATTTATTTTGTTACACCTACCTACAGATGGCAACGACATAGCGCCAGTCAATTAGTGTAGTCAGCTATGCACTGTTTGACTTAGTAGGCCACTTTCCTTTATGTTGTATCTTATCTATACTTTGTGTACATTGTATAGTGTGTGGAAGAAGAAGAAAAAACCAGCAAGAAAACGTTTTGGCCTCCATCTCTATTATTGTGTTCTTGAGTGAGCTTCCTCTTGTGTATACAGTGTGTGTTTGGCGTAACAGCTCAAGCAAATCTCCCCACTATGTGATTCTTGACATGGTATCAGAGCCGCGCCACTGAGAGAGGCTGATTTTGAAGGCTGAAGTGAAGGAGAAGAAGCAAATTTTAAGCAAGCAAGCAATAGGTAAGAAGCTCTCCTATTCTTCCACTCTCTCTCTTGGATAGTGCCTGTGGAGGCACTAGAAGTAGGGTCGAGCAAAAATCTCAGATTGCTGTGAGATTTGATGTGCGAGAAGAGCACTCTATATTCTACAGATTAGCCCTTTAAGGCTTTTCCACAGTTATTTTGGGCATCTGAGGCCATTTCAGACCCCATTTTAGAGCCGTAAGGTTGCAGACAACAGTTTCAGGGTACACTGTGATTTTGGGCTATTTTGATCGAAAATGGGTGCACAGGTTACAGATTGCGAATTTGTAATTTTTTGAGGTGTTTTCAAGAAGCAAACATAAGGTTTATCTACAAACAGGTTGCAGATTACATGTACTATTGAGCAATCTGTCAAAAAGGTTGCTTGGTGTATTGCTGTGCACGTGTTGTGGAAGATTGCAGAAGACTAGCTTGCTGTGTTATATCCTTGTTTGTGATAATGGCAAAGAACAGTGGAAATTCCATTATTGAGAATCTCGACAAGAACAACTACCCTTCATGGAAGTTTCGTGTGACGAACTTCCTCATTGGAAAGGGCCTTTATGAATTTGTTTCAGGTGAAGAAAAGGAGCAGGAGCTGGGTATCCCTTCGACTACAGATGAGTTAAAAGCATGGAAAGAGTGGAATGCGAAAGACAAAAAGGTGATGTACTGGCTATCTGTAGTCATTGATAATACTATGCTGGGACATATCAGGAATGCAGAAACTTCACATGCAGCTTGGACAATTTTTGAGAGCATGTTTTCAGTAAATACAAAGGCACGAAAGATTCAACTCAAGTAAGAGTTGAATGCCTTGTAGAAAGGGAAAATCTCTATCAATTAGTATGTGTTAAAGGTGAGAAGCATTGCAGATGCTTTAGCAGCAATTGATGCAATGCCGGATGACGATGATTTGGTTTCATCCACTCTGAGTGGCCTTAACAATGAGAAGGCATGGAAATCATTTGTTACTTTAGTATATGCACGGAAACCATTTCCAGATTTTGATGAGCTGATCTCTCTCATGATTACTGAAGAGATCAATATGCAGGGTGATTAGTCTGAAAGAAATGGTAAACAGGTCCAAGCATTTTACTCGAGTTCAGGGAGGGGACGTGGTAGATCCTCTTTGAGAGGGCATGGTATGGGACGTGCTGGGGATAACTAGCAAAACAAGTTCAATCAACAGTTTGGTGAAATGCAGATTTTTGGAGGAAGGGGAAACTTTAGAGGCAGGGGGAGCTCTAGAGGAAGAGGTGGATGGCAGACCAGAGGTTCTGAAAATTTTGCTATTGTTTGCAATTATTGTGGCAAAACAGGCCATATTACAGCCCATTGCTATGCAAAGAAGGACGATATTTGCAGTGGTAAATTGCAGCAAGGAAACTATGCATCGTCTTCACGACAAAATGAAGACAAAAGTTAGCATTTGTTTGTTATGCAGCATATGATGAATGCAGTTACAGGAAAGGGGACACATGATGATGTATGGTATGTCGATTCAGATGCATCTAATCATATGACCAGTCATGCTGAATGGTTGGAGAGATGCAGGACTTACAAAATCCAAGTTATGTGCAGATGGGTGATGATTCATGCCACCCAATTTCACACATTGGAAAGGTTCCCTTGTCCTTGTATGATGGTCAGACAAAGAGTCTGACAGATGTATTACATGTGCCTTCAATTACAAAGAATTTAGTGTCTGTTGGCCAAATGGTAGAGCAGGGGTTGCAGGTCCAATTCAATGCAAAAGGTTGTTTTGTTGTAACGTGCCTGCTCCTCAAAATTGTGGAATACGTCTTAGCAGTCCATCGAGAGATATATCTAGAAGACGTCGCCCGGCACTCCCAAGGAATGACATGGGGTTTTGCCAACTAGGGTCTCTTGAGTCTGCCCCACAAGGGAACTTATCCAGCCGTTCCCACTAGGATCGACCTGAAGTCCAGGTTCCTAGACAACATTGTCTAAGGTCATAGACTCACTTTTTCCTAACATTTCTCGTTAACATTTCCTTTGAGGAAAGCTCTCGGCTAACCAAGACCACCCTTCCGTAGGACAAACCCATTGGTCACATCCACCACGCTTCCCTCGGGGGTTGTTTTAGTTATCTAATTACCTACCATGTTATGTTTAACACATAAAAGCAGCTTCCTTAATTAACCCATTAGTCACAGGTTCCTTTACGTAATTTAGGGCACAGACACGAAGACAAGATAAAATAAGATCAAACACTTCCTTAACTTATCTTCAGTTTAATGTTAGTCTCCTGCCCATACAGGAGAATTAAGTGTTTCTTTCTGCCTCCGCAGAAAAATCCTTCCGTCTTCCCGCAATAAAACCTGAAGGTTTATCCTACCAAGATTCCGCCTTGTAACTAGTATTAAGGCCTCGAGATCCCATCTCAAGTCACGTAGAACACTTGTGTAGGGCCTGAAGGCATTGGGATTTACGGCCAGAGCCCCCATTGGCACCCAAGCGTCCTCCTATGCCAAGTAATTTCCACGGAGAGACCTCTCGCGGCGGGTTCGGTCCACATTCCCAGCATGGATTCACAACCCCCTTGGATAGGGTTTGGCCGAGGGGGGGGGGGGGAGTAGCTAGCGCCATCCTTCCTTAATTATCCTTTTAAGAAATCAACCATAGTTGAAGCACCCAGCTAAAAAAAACAATCACTTGGAAAAACATCCCTTTTGTTTCCATGGCAATCAGTCATCTCAGACCCGGCCATGCAATCATCAAACACACCCCACTTGGGTTAACATCCAAAGCCACATTAATAAACAGTTGAATGCACAACCTCTTACTTCAAGGCATCGCAATCCCATTGCATGCACAATCAGAATTTAACTTGGATGTATCAAAACACTTGCTCAAGGGACTTACAACCTTTTCAAACAACCAAGCATAACTTAGGTCAACAATCCATTTGGGGTTAGGTCACCAGCTTCAATTAAGCTAGGAGCGTATCCATTTGCGATAGTCCACAGCATGATCAATAAAATAATTTACAGGTAATTACACTTATTCCTACTGCACCGGATCTCATGAAGGTCCAAGTTTCTATCCATCAAAAACTATCATTTCATGTGTTTCTTTTAGTCATGATCGCGAAGCATGAATTCTAAATGACTATTCATGCACTGAATTGGTTTAAAAGCTATTATTTTATGTGAAATAATGTGAAAACCTTATCATTTTATGTGTGTAAAAGCTATCATTTCATGCATATAAACTTATGCAAACTCCATACTCTATCATTTTGCGCATGCAACCTAGCGCCTAAGACTCGTCCGTGTTCCATGCACGTAGCTAACCCCTTCATTTCTTTTGTGAGAAATAAGATGTAATTAGTTACAAAGCTTAAAGAACCTGGGTTTGATTTGTGATCATAGGGGCATTCGTCATGTTGGTCACTCTGCTTGCCTCTCCCACATTACCGGTACCAATGGTAGCTTTGGCACCTACGCTTCCCACGACTTTCTTCTTGGGAGCCATTTGTCCCATGGAGATTGGATAGTCCGGACCTCGACGGATTTCAGGACGATAGGCTCGGGTAGGAAGGGTTGTTAGATGGAGGGGTCCTTCGCCAAAAGGCTGGCTTCACGAACGCGACTCCTCGAGGCTACACAAACTCTCATTCCCTCTCTTTCTTTCTCTCTCTCTTTATCACTACTTCTTCTTCTTTTCTCTTCTTCTTTTCTCTTCTTCTCTTCCTCTACTCCCTCTCTCTTCTTCCTCTCCTTCTCTTCTTCTCTCCCTCTCCTTTTCTTCTTCTACTACTTCTCTTCTTCTTCTTCTCTTCCTCCTCTCCTTCTCCCTCACTACCTCTCTTCTTCTTTTCTCTTTTTCTCTTCCTCTACTCCCTCTCTCTTCTTCCTCTCCTTCTCTTCTTCTCTCCCTCTCCTCTTCTTCTTCGACTACTTCTCTTCTTCTTCTTCTCTTCCTCCTCTCCTTCTCTCTCACTACCTCTCTTCTTCTTCTTTTCTCTTCTTCTTTTTCTCTACTCCCTCTCTCTTCTTCCTCTCCTTCTCTTCTTCTCTCCTCCCTCCTCTTCTCCTTTTTCTTCTCCTTCTTTCCCTTTTCTCCTTCTCTCCCTCTTCTTCTCTCCCTCTTCTTCTTTTCTCTCTCCCACTCCTTCTTCTTCTCTCCTTCTTCTTTTCTCTCTCCCACTCCTTCTTCTTCTCTCCTTCTCCTTCTTCTTCTCTCCTCCTCCTTCTTTTCTCTCTCACTCTCTTCTCCTTCTTCTCAGCACGACAGCTTGGTCATCTGTTTTTTTCTTCCTATCCCTCTGCATAAAGGCTGAGCCCTTTATATAGTTTTTTTTAAAACCAGGGGAGGTCACCGTGTAGCCCATGTGCCGTTCGGCGGCCATGTGCTCACGTCGAAGGGGGGGGCGCTGTCAAAAACGGAGAGGGGGGTCACCATGCTACAGCAGGGGGGAAGCTCCTTGCCATCTGGGGCTGCATGCCCCCCATCTCCAGCTCACTCCCTCTCTCTCTCTCTCTCCCCGCCATGCTCACAGTAGGGGGGAGAGAGGGAGGGAAACAAAAATTCAGAAAAAATTAGAAAAATCAAAAAGGGAGGGGAGTTTCTATGGGGGAGGCACGGGGGCAGATAGGGGGGGGGAATGTTACATCCTCTCCCCCTTAGAGGAATCAAAATGTCCTCATCTCGAAAAGACCTGGGGGAGACAAGCATTACTGGGCCTTAGAGCCTGTGGGTTAGGGCCCATCACGCTTTCACTATGCTACTTTGATTACTCAAATTCTTAAAATAATAACTTGTCACAATTCATAGAATGCAATAGGATTAATTCCAAGTACAAGACTTATTACCTTGAGAGGATCTTCCTAAGATATCTAGTCATCCTCAAAGGTTACAACAGGCTCCAAACCTTCATCATCATGTGGTTCATAATATGAGCCAAAAGTAGAGTTTAGACGGCTTCGTTTGACTGCACATTCCTGATTCTCAGGGTCCAACTCAGGACAATCTGTTTGGATGTGTCCTAGTTCATTGCAGTGGAAACATCGGCGATTGGGGCATCTCTTACGGATGTGTCCTATCTCTCTGCAATTGTGGTACCTCTTGTCTTGATCTCGTGAGTCATCCTCATTATAGTTGCCTGATTTAAGTTCTTGGACGATTGGATTCGCTCAGAGTAATGCGTCTTGCAAGTCCGTTGCACGCATTGATTCCAATCGAGTGTTTATGGGTGGATTCAACCCAACATAGAACTTTGACACCTGTTGTGTCATATCCATTGGGGGTGCATACTTTAGGAGTGAAATGAACTTCAAATAATATGCTTCAAGGGACAATCCTAGCTGCTTCAAGTCATAGAATTCATTCATCTTTTGTGTGCAGTAGGCAGGTGGCAGATACCTCCCTCGCACAGCTTCCTTAAGCTTATTCCAAGTGACTGTCCCCTCTGAGATCGCTTGGTCTCTGCACCACTGTTTCCACCAAAGTCTTGCTTTGCCTGTAAGCTTAATTTTGGCGAGCATGGGTTGGTTAGTAGGTGCAGTTCTTGTTGCCTCAAAATAGTCCTCCATGGACTCAATCCAAATCTCGGCATCAGCTTGAACAGTCCTTCCATTGCCATCAAACTCGGGTGGCTTAATTTGCTTGAGAAGAAACTTCTTATCTTGCATGTCAGTATTCATGGGTGTAGAAGGTGCCTGACAATCAAGCCATACCACTTAGGTTATTTCTGTTTAGGATATGTCTATGAACCGAATATTAATCAATCATGTATCATTAAGAAGTTTTTCTTTGATACCAACTGTAACATGCCCGCTCCTCAAAATTGCAGGATACATCTTAGAAGTCCATCGAGAGAGATATCTAGAAGACGCCACCCGGCACTCCCAAGGAATGACGTGGGTTTTTGCCAACTAGGGTCTCTCGAGTCTGCCCCGCAAGGGAACTTATCTGGCCGTTCCCACTAGGATTGGCCTGAAGTCCGAGTTCCTAGCCAACATTGTCTAAGGTCATAGACTGACTTTTTCCTAACATTTCTCGTTAACATTTCCTTTGAGGAAAGCTCTCGGCTAACTGAGACCACCCTTCCGTAGGACAAACCCATTGGTCACATCAACCGCGCTTCCCTCGGGGGTTGTTTTAGTTATCTAATTACCTATCACATCCACCCCACTGGCACCCAAGCATCCTCCTACGCCAAGTAATTTCCACGGAGAGACCTCTCACAGCGGGTTCGGTCCACATTCCCAGCATGGATTCACAACCCCCTTGGATAGGGTTTGGCCGAGGGGGGGGGAGTAGCTAGCGCCATCCTTCCTTAATTATCCTTTTAGGAAATCAACCATAGTTGAAGCACCCAGCTAAAAAAAACAATCACTTGGAAAAACATCCCTTTTGTTTCCATGGCAATCAGTCATCTCAGACCCGGCCATGCAATCATCAAACACACCCCACTTGGGTTAACATCCAAAGCCACATTAACAAACAGTTGAATGCACAACCTCTTACTTCAAGGCATCGCAATCCCATTGCATGCACAATCAGAATTTAACTTGGATGTATCAAAACACTTGCTCAAGGGACTTACAACCTTTTCAAACAACCAAGCATAACTTAGGTCAACAATCCATTTGGGGTTAGGTCACCAGCTTCAATTAAGCTAGGAGCGTATCCATTTGCGATAGTCCACAACATGATCGATAAAACAATTCACAGGTAATTATACTTATTCCTAATGCACCGTATCTCATGAAGGTCTAGGTTTCTATCCATCGAAAACTATCATTTCATGTGTTTCTTTTAGTCATGATCGTGAAGCGTGAATTCTAAATGACTATTCATGCATTGAACTGGTTTAAAAGCTATTATTTTATGTGAAATAATGTGAAAACCTTATCATTTTATGTGTGTAAAAGCTATCATTTCATGCATATAAACTTATGCAAACTCCATACTCTATCATTTTGCACATGCAACCTAGCACCTAAGACTCGTCTGTGTTCCATGCACGTAGCTAACCCCTTCATTTCTTTCGCGAGAAATAAGATGTAATTAATTACAAAGCTTAAAGAACCTGGGTTTGATTTGTGATCGTAGGGGCATTCGTCACGTTGGTCACTCCGCTTGCCTCTCCCACATTACCGGTACCAATGGTAGCTTTGGCACCTACGCTTCCCACGACTTTGTTCTTGGGAGCCATTTGTCCCATGGAGATTGGATAGTCCGGACCTCGACGGATTTCAGGACGATAGGCTCGGGTAGGAAGGGTTGTTAGATGGAGGGGTCTTTCGCCAAAAGGCTGGCTTCATGAATGCGACTCCTCGAGGCTACACAAACTCTCATTCCCTCTCTTTCTTTCTCTCTCTCTCTATCACTACTTCTCTTCTTCTTCTTTTCTCTTCTTCTCTTCCTCTACTCCCTCTCTCTTCTTCCTCTCCTTCTCTTCTTCTCTCCCTCTCCTCTTCTTCTTCTACTACTTCTCTTCTTCTTCTTCTCTTCCTCCTCTCCTTCTCTCTCACTACCTCTCTTCTTCTTCTTTTCTCTTCTTCTCTTCCTCTACTCCCTCTCTCTTCTTCCTCTCCTTCTCTTCTTCTCTCCTCCCTCCTCGTCTCCTTCTCCTTCTCCTTCTCTTCTCCTTCTTTCCCTTTTCTCCTTCTCTCCCTCTTCTTCTCTCCTCTCTCCCTCTCCTTCTTCTTCTCTCCCTCTTCTACTTTTCTCTCTCCCACTCCTTATTCTCTCCTTCTCCTTCTTTTCTCTCTCCCACTCCTTCTTCTTCTCTCCTTCTCCTTCTTTCTCTCTCCCGCTCCTTCTTCTTCTCTCCTTCTCATTATTTTCTCTCTCACTCTCTTCTCCTTCTTCTCAACACGATGGCCTGGTCATCCGTTTTTTTCTTCCTATCCCTCTGCATAAAGGCTAATCCCTTTATATAATTTTTTTAAAAACCAGGGGGGTCACCGTGTGGCCCATGCACCGTTATGGCAGCCACGTTCTGACGTCGAAGGGGGGGCGCGTTGTTAGAAACGGAGGGGGGGTCACCGTGCTGCAGTAGGGGGGGAAGCTCCTCGCCATCTGGGGCTGCATGCCCCCCATCTCCAGCTTCCTCCCTCTCTCTCTCTCTCTCTCTCTCCCCGCCATGCTCACGACAGAGGAAGAGAGAGGGAGGGGAAAAAAATTCAAGAAATTTTAGAAAAATAAAAAAGGGGGGGGAGTTTCTATGGGGGAGGCACGCAAGCACACGAGGGGGGGGATGTTACATTTGTAGAAGACTTTAATGATAAGTGCATGTTGGTTGCAAAAGGAAGTAGAGTTGGCCGAATGTTCACTTTAGATACTGGAATTCTTGCAATAGATGCTGCTATGTATGCTAAAGGAAAAGGAGTAGTTGCAGATATTGAAATATGGCATAAACGTATTGGACATGAAAATGTGCAAAGGCTAAAATTAATGCAGTCCAAAGGATTGGTTACAGGGTTTCCTTCATTTAGAGTTGCAGAATTGCATAAAGTCTATGAAGCATGCTAGTTTGGTAAGCAGGCAAGACAACCCTTCACGCATAACAGAGAAGCGAGTAGAAAAATACTTGATGTAGTGCATACAGATATTTGGGAGCCTACACAGAATGTAGCTCTTGGTGGCAACAAATACTTTGTCACATTTATTAATGACTGTTCAAGGAAGCTATGGGTATACTTCATGAGGGAAAAAAATGATGTGTTTGAGCACTTCAAATCTTTTAAGGCAGCTGTTGAAACAGAAACATGCTTAAAAGTAAAGTGCTTGAGATCAGATGGAGGGGGAGAGTACCTCTCTAATGAGTTCAGTGGCTTCTTGAGGACTCATGGGATAAAGAGGCAATTTACTTGCATGTATATCCCACAACAAAATGGTGTTGCCAAAAAGAAAAAATAGGCATATTGCAGAAGTTGCACGGGAATTAATGGCTGAAAAGAATATGCCCAAACATTTTTTGTCTGAGGCTGTCCATACTGTTGTTTACATTATGAATAGAACTCCCATAGCTACAGTTCATGGGATGACTCCTGAAGAATGCTTTACTGGCAAGAAGCTTGATGTATCGCACTTGAAGGTATTTGAATGTGTTGCATATGTTCATGTGCCAGATGAGCTATGGAAGAAGCTTGATCCAAAGGCAAAAAAATGTGTTTTTATTGGATACTCTTTAGAGCAGAAAGGGTATCGTTGTTATAACCGTGTCACATGTGAGTTCAAAGTGAGCATGGATGCTATCTTTGATGAGATGGAAAGTTGGTATATACCTATTGGTGATGTTTTGGATGATGATAATGATCAAGATAGCTATGTGCAGAAAGATAAACAAGAATGACGGAGTCTTAGTGGACCAGAAACATCATCTAGTACTACACATACAGTGAGCCCTTGGTCTAGGAGACTAACGAGTAGCCCCACATCTTCAGGTGGATCTATAAGTGTTGCAGGGAAGGACAAAGGAAAGAAGAAAGTGCTGGATGGTAATGATGCATCTACCAGTCATTTGGGATTTGATGGAGATTCTAGTGATTCGGAGAGTTTGGATGATGAGCTTGGCATTCCTTCAGTCAGGACACCAGGTGTACAGAGAGCTCATAGTAATGTAAAGGCTCCATTGAGTGATCCGATAGTACGCAGATCTAGCAGGGTCAGATACCCTATTAAAATATTTGGTTTTTAAGGTTATGCAGCTCACCATTATGTTTATATGGCGAAATTAGTTGAAGATGTTGAGCCCACTTGTTTTGAGGATGTTGTTGGTCATGCTCATTGGGATGCAGCAATGGATGAGGAGATGGCTACATTAAAAGCCAATAAGACTTGGGATTTGGTACCCTTACCTAAGGGTAAGAAAGCTATTGGCTGTAAGTGGGTTTACAAAGTCAAGCATAATGCAGACGTTTCAATTAGCAGGTATAAGGCTAGGCTGGTTGCAAAAGTCTATGCTCAAACATATGGCATAGATTATGAAGAAACATTCAGTCCAGTTGCTAGGATGGCAACTGTTAGGTGTGTGATTGCCTTGGCAGCAGTCAAAGGTTGGAGTTTGTAGCAAATGGATGTTAAGAATGCCTTCTTGCATGGTGAATTGCAAGAAGAAGTGTACATGGAGCAGCCAGCAGGTTATGAGGATTTAGAGCATCCCACATATGTGTGCAGGTTAAACAAGGTGCTCTATGGGGTGAAGCAAGCACCTAGAGCATGGTCTGACAAGATTGGAGAGTATATTGTCAATATTGGATTTTGTATTTCTGATGCTGATCACTCGCTTTATGTGAGAAAGGGAGATGCAGCTTTGGTCATCATAGTCATCTATGTGGATGACTTGATTATTATAGGTAATAGTGATAATGGGATTGCTGAAGTTAAGGACTTCTTGAAAAAGAAGTTTGAGATGAAAGATTTGGGTGAGCTGAGATACTTTCTTAGTATTGAGGTGATCAGATGTGATGATGGTATATGGCTATCCCAAAGGCAGTATGGCTTGGATATGTTATCCAAGTATGGTATGACAGCATGTAAGCCTCTTTCAATACCATTGGAGCAAAATGTGAAGTTAAGTGCTGATGTTGGGGATGAGATAGAAGACCCTACTATGTTCAGGAGGATAGTAGGGAGTTTGATTTACATGACTATCACAAGGCCAGACTTAAGCTATGCTATTGGCCTTGTCAATCAGTTTATGTAGATGCCTAGAAAGCCTCATTTGGATGCAGTTAGACGTATATTGAGGTATGTGAAGTCCACTTTACATTATGGAATTTTTTATGAGGCAGGTAAAGATGTACAGGTCTTTGGATACACAGATGCAGATTGAGCTGATAGCATGTCAGACAAAAGATCTACAAGTGGATTCATGTTTTCCCTTGGTAGTGCAGCAATTACATGGAGCAGCAAAAAGCAACCTACAGTTGCTTTATCGAGTACAGAGGCTGAGTATAGAGGTGCTGCTATGGCAGCATGTGAGTTGGTATGGCTACAAAAGTTATTAGGTGATTTGGACGTGCAGAGAGATGGTCCAGTTGTCATTCATTGTGACAACATGAGCAACATACAGCTAGCTAGGAATCCAGTGTTCCATGCTAGGACAAAACACATTGAGGTGCACTACCAGTTTGTGAGAGAGAAGGTACTTGCAGGAGAGATTGACTTGGTATATGTCAGCACACAGGATCAGATAGCTGACATTTGTTGAGAAGTAGACAAATGATGTATGCTCCAAGAGGAGCTGTCCTGAATCCCATATGCACAGTGAGGAGAGTGGAACAACTCAAAGCCTATAAAGCATTGTACTTGACTATGAAATGAATACAATATCATGATGCTTTGTACTTTCAGTTAAGTGTCTGTCATTTTCGATTCTACACAAGATTATGTTTATGAGTCCAAGCTAATCTATCTTGGAACCTAATTCACTTGTGTAATAGTTTGTCTCTACTTGTCCATGTCATTATGAACTTGGTTTACATCTTTGATCCACCATAGCTTGTGTCATGTCCTAGATCCACATCGTTCAACATGGTATCAGAGCCCAGTTGGGCATGGCACAGCTCATACTCTAAATCTCTAGTCTCCCTTCACCTCTGATGATCTCTAACCAGCCCACATTCAGCTCATATCTTCAGTTTCAACTTCAAATCTCAGTTGGACCTTGTGGCAGCCATAGCCAAACTACACCTACCCACACAGACCAAAAAACCAGGCTGCTAAAGAAACCCTAATCCAGGAAGCCATATTCAAAAATTTGGAAAGCTTGGCAACCTTGTTCCTTTTCTCATTACCATCATTAACAATTATTTTAATCACTGAGGAATACTCTCTGAAGATCATTACTAGTCTGGAAGTGTCCAAGGAAGCTCAGAATCCATCCACGAAGTTCCTGAGAGAAAGGAGATCAAGTACCGACTAGTATCCATTAACACTCAACTAGTGTCAATTTGACACTGATTCTCTTGTGTCTCTTGACACATTAAAATACAATCTTTTGCTGGTTAACTGAATTTTAGCAACATGGCAGAGATTGAGCAAATAGCTAAATTCAACGGTGAAGGATTTCATGCCTGGAAGGAAAATACCATGTATCACCTGATGCGAAAGGACTTATGGGACCTATTTGAAGATGATGCAGATAACAAGAAGGAAGATGATGAAGACGGGTTTGTTGAAGAAGACCAGTTCAAATCCAAAGAATGGAAGAAGATGAATAATAAGGCACTAGGCATCATTGCCTGGGGATTAAGTGATGATGTGTTACATCATATATCTGGCATTAGAAATGCTAGAACCGCCTAGGAGGAACTTGATAGAATGTTTGGTACTCAAGCAAAGAATTCAAAGGTAAAACTTCTCATACAGTTTTATAAATTGGATATCAAAGACAGTACTTCTATGACCATACACATTAATAAGTTTAAGAGTTTAAAAACTCAACTTGCATCTCTTAAAAAGAATATTGAGGAAGATGAAGCAATAGCCGTACTGCTTGCAAGTGTAAACAAGGATCCATATGAAAATCTTGTGTCCACTTTGAGTAATGTTCCAAGCCTCACACTTAAAGATATTGAGCACTCACTACTCGATGAAGAAGGAAAAGTAAAAAACAAGAATGCAAAAGACAATGTCTCATCATCTAGGGACAATCTTTTGTACACCAAAGGAGCTGTTGGACCTAAAGGAAGAGGTCGAGGATTCATCAACAACAACAACAAGGATCGGATTACATGTCACTATTGTGGTAAGACTAGCCATGTAGCCAGTGAATGTTTCCACAAGAAAAGAGCCCAACAATTGCAAAGTGATCATCACCAGAACCAATTCATGGAAGAAGAAGAAGAAGAATATGCTTCTGCTACCATCAACAACTCTGACAGATTGTTTTGAAGAACTTTCATTGTATCTTTCATATGTTTTTCCCATAGTGGATCTTTCTTTTCCTTAGTGGATTTGATTTGTAAAACCCTTGCCAAGATGTAAAGTCTCAAGCTTTAACTTGACTAGGCTGCCTATGAGCTAGTCTTCCGGGCCATGTTATCATGTAGGGGGGGCAAAAGCCAGCAAGTGTAGGGACTCATCATTTGAGGGGGGTGTTGAGAAATAGACAAATTATGTATGCTCCAAGAGGAGCTGTCCTGAATCCCATATGCACAGTGAGGAGAGTGGAACAACTCAAAGCCTATAAAGCATTGTACTTGACTATGAAATGAATACAATATCATGATGCTTTGTACTTTCAGTTAAGTGACTGTCATTGTCGATTCTACACAAGATTGTGTTTATGAGTCCAAGCTAATCTACCTTGGAACCTAATTCACTTGTGTAATAGTTTGTCTCTACTTGTCCATGTCATTATGAACTTGGTTTACATCTTTGATCCACCATAGCTTGTGTCATGTCCTAGATCCACATAGTTCAACAACATTTTCACAAAGGCATTGGGTGCAGAGAAGCTTCGAAAGTTCCGAAGCTTACTTGGAGTTGCAGAGATAGAGTTGAGCTTGAGGGGGAGTGTTGAGATGGCAAGCTCAACACGTGCAGACATTGATGATGGACCACCTGGCTAGATGGGTCCGCATGTCTACACTTAGCACATTGGTGGTCATTATGATACTCACATGGCCACTGACTTATCACTTATTATATTTAGTTTGTTACACTTGCCTACAGCTGGCAAAGACATAGCGCCAGTCGATTAGTGTAGTCAGTTATGCACTGTTTGACTTATTAGGCCACTTTCCTTTATGTTGTATCTTATCTATACTTTGTGTACATTGTATAGTGTGTGGAAGAAGAAGAAAAAACCAGCAAGAAAACATTTTGGCCTCCATCTCTCTTCTTGTGTTCTTGAGTGAGCTTCCTCTTGTGTATATAGTGTGTGTTTGGCGCAGCATCTCAAGCAAGTCCCCCCACCACGCGATTCTTGACAGTCTTGCAAGGGGACTTCCATGTGACTTTCAGTATCTATAGCCCTCTGCATGATAAATTCACAATTAGCAACATATTCTTCGTTCAAAATGTTATTGTAGATACTATTCATGAACGCACATTAGTTCACCGGTGTCTGTGGGGCTGATATATCCTCTAGCATTATAGGTTGATAATTAAAGATTGTATCCCCCTCTAAAAAAAATACAGACCATTCTTATTGACATTGTATTATGGAAAAAAAATGATACGTCACGTTTGTTTACCTAGCTGCCACATCACTTGGCACGGCTATAGTCCATGTTCTTGCACTCTTTCATTCCCTACACATGGACACACATCACTATTAACATCGTATAATGATAAAATGTTTTAAAGCTCTAACGTCATCCAATCACGGCATGTGTTAAATTCATGAACATTGTTTCTTTACCTCTCTATGCATGAGCCACATCTGTTGTCACCTCAAATCCAAGACCTTCAGTTCTTCCACCCTTTGCATAGTGAAAAATAATATTATTGTTACTTTGGTAATGAACAAGAATTACGTGCCTTCACATCATGAGTTTTGTGCAAAAGTAAGCTTACCATCTCAGTGCTTTGTAATGCATGTGTCAATTTGATGTGTTGAAGTGTCCTCCGTTATTGCTTCACTGCTTCTCATCGTTGTCATGCATCTCTCTATAATGGTGCATAAGGTAACATTCTCCATCACAAGATCTGGAAGAACTTGTTGTATCCTTCTATCCATGCCAATGGCACGGACCTCCTCAGTGGTGCCTTCCATTGCAATTTTCTCTATCAGTGCTATTAATCAAGGGGCCTACATGGTTTGGTGGTTACAATTCATATTCAATTATGTATTTTCACTACACGGACACAAGAGATGTCTTGGCTATAGCACTTCAAAACATCAAACCTTTTGGATATGGAGATACCAAATTAATTAGTGATGAGGGCCTTTGCTTGGTCTCTCTTCAACAATATTAGATCTTTGGATATGGAGAAACCAAATTAATTAGTGATCAGGGCTTGGTCTCTCTTCAACAATATTAGATGTGTGCTTGCTCTTCTATTTTCTTTTCTCGGCAACAACCGCACTACTAGTATCGATTTCCTGTGAACCCATCATAGTCTCTTTATTAGGAGACAACAAAGTGCAATATACTTCTAAGAATGAAACTCATTTTACTTACCATTTCTTTAGATCCTTTTGTCTCGTGTTTATTTTTTCATTGAGAATTTTTGGTACAAACCCTTCTCATTGGAGGGGTATTCACCTTCTAGATAGTAAAGGAAAATGGGCATCTTTGATATATCTCCTTATCCCACTCTTGCTTTATTTGTTAATCCTCATGCATGCATAGATCATCCTACAGGTTTGCCCAATCCTTGCATTCTCCCAACACAATTTTTATAACCCCCCCTCCATCTTCCCGTACATGAACCTACCTTGCAAAGTCACCATTACATTTTCAGATATAACACCATAGACATGCTACTAAAGAAGGATATTGTGAACTACCTATACAAAAGCCTCCATGTTGTCAACTTCATTGACTTTTGTGACTTTATATATTCATCTGGTTTGAAATCATGGAAGATGGTGCGAAAAAATTTCTCTCTATGTTCTCTCTTTATCTCCTGTGTGTATTGGAAGAACAAATCCTATTCCACTTAAATGTTATAGTAGTCCTCCCAACTCAAAAGCAATCTCTTTCCACCATCTTGCAACATGGCCCAAAAGGTCTTTTGTCTTACCCAACTTCGAAATGGTGTATTTCCATCTTCTCAAATCAAAGTTATATCATTTAATACCAATTATTCAGAGTTACTATGCACATAATTTAGATGAACAAGAGTAATCTACATTCAGGCATGCCCATCAACATTCAAATTTTCATGTCGGAACTCTCCATGGGCTTCAATATCCTTACACGATCTGTCTCGTTTACCTTTGAGGATGTCAATGTGTATACTCTCTCCTCGTTTGATATACTCCCCCTCTTGGAGCCCTCCAAGCATGAGACAATTCTACATTGACAAAAACATTGTTACTTTGAACTAATGTAGTTTGAGTACATATCAATGGCAGGTACAAAGAGATAGCAACTTACTGATAACACTTCTCTCTGAGATGGGGTCCACAACTCTTAGAAAACATCGATTTTTCTTGAGGAGCTTTTCATTAGCACTATAGTATGCCTCACCCCACTTAGTTCTAAACTCAAAATCGGAGAGTTGTGTTCATTTCTGTTTAACTAGTTGCATTGCCATCATATCATAATCGCCTTGCACTTGGTAATTAAGGACAACATCATTGCATTTGAAAAAAATGGATCAAGAAAAACATTGTTAAGTTAGCTTAAAGAACTACCTACCTTTCACATGACATGGGCAAGTGTGTTCAATGGTACCTTGTACCATGTGGGAATGGGCACCACCTTTCTATGCACTTGCACCCATGCCTTTGCCTCATCAGTTAACTTGTCAAAATAGTTGCATGGTCAGACTGCCCTAGCATCCTTGCTTTGCAAACAAGGTCTAGATACAAGGTATGGACAACCCCCTTTTGTGCCAGCCTATGTACATTCTATATTAGGGTCTCATGCATATTTCATCATCCATGTGACCTTTAGTGCACAAAGGCAATCCAAGCATATAAGAATATGGTCCATTGCATACCTGTTTGTATGAGATATAGCTAAGAAAATCTCCCCTTGTGCCACACTTGTCACTTTCACAAGGTGACAATCAAAATGCATATGTTACCTTGCATTAAAGGGTGTTGCAAACAATCAACTATGTTAACAATGATGTAAGCAACAAACACATTGCAAAATGTTAAGGTCCTATATTTTAGGGCCACTCACATGTGCATATGTCACAAATCCATGTTGTGAGATGATGGTTACTATTCCAAACATAAAACATGCAATTTCGCAAAAAGGCCCAATCGGTGCCGCTGATTTCTGCCTCAAAGTCCTCATGCCTCTTTACCCGATGGGGATCCCAGTACTCATTTCTAATCGTATCATCAACCTCCTTGAAGTTGTACCTTGGAGTCTCTAATGATACTATAAATATATCCATCCCTCTAACTAGCACCATTGTTGAAAAAGGTCTCTGAGAGTTGCTTGTACCTCAATGTAACTTATCTAATTGTAGACAGCATGGAAACCAAATGACATAATGTGATGGGTGCAAAGGGATGGATGTCCACATTTGAATGAGATGATGAAGTAATTAATATCCACATCAACGTAAGGAAATAAAAGCTATAATCTAAATCATACTACCATCTCTCACAAGCACTCGCCATCAATGTTTCCAAAAATTAGTCTTCTATGCATGCTTGCGCAATACATTTATCACAAGTGACTGTGAGACAATCTCACCAGTCGTTTCCTCGGCCTTTTTCATGCACTCCTTTTTAGTTATTTGCATTCACTTCTTCTTGCTTTGCATGTGGTCATGCCCCTGCGCTATGCACTAAAGGACTCGATGCTTTGATGGTCATGGCTTTCCTCATCAATATCACTCTCTAGTACTATGATCTTCTCTTGCCCTTCCTCATTTGCATCATCGAAGTGTGCCCACCTTCTCTTGATGTCACTCCTTCCCTTGATGTCACTCCTTCCCCACATGCAACTACAACGACTACTTGTAGCTCAGCAGAAGTTAATGATCACGTTTGTGTTGCTCTCCCCCTCGCTCTTGGAGGGTGACTCCCCCCTTGTGATTGCATGCTGTTGGTGATAACAGCCCGTCTTGCTCTAGGTCGCAGAGGCAAGTTAGAGTCCTCGAGAGACTTATTTGGTCATTGCTCTCTTTCCTGCAAACAATTATTCAAAATAGGGTAAGAGAGGGAGATAGAGCGGATGTAACAAAAATCAAGAGAGGGGCTGCTTGCCATATGTTTCATTGGCCATTGCACAATTGTATTTTCCTCAATGTCAATCTCAGTATTGCCTTTGCCACAGGGCTTCACACCTCTCTAATGCATGACGGTGGATAAGAACTCCCACTCATCCAAGGAGCAAACTCTTGAGGGAAACACTTGTTCAATTGAACCTTGAGCATCGCCCTCAAAAAAGGTGGCATGATCTTGTCTTTTGAAATCCAATCTTGCCATGATAGAGGGGCTTAGGGTTACTTCTTGTAGATATATTGCTTCCTTGATTTCCTACCATCAAATATCAATTGTGTGTGTGTGTGTGTGTGTGTGTGTGTGTGTGTGTGTGTGTGTGTGTGTGTGTGTGTGTGTGTGTGTGTGTGTGTGTGTGTGTGTGTGTGTGTGTGTGTGTGTGTGTGAGCCACAGGGCTTCACACCTCTCTAATGCACGACGATGGACAAGAACTCCCACTCATCCAAGGAGAAAACTCTTGAGGGAAACACTTGTTCAATTGAACCTTGTGCATCGCCCTCAAAAAGGGTGACATGATCTTGTCTCTTGAAATCCAATCTAGCCATGATAGAGGGGCTTAGGGTTACTTCTTGTAGATATATTGCTTCCTTGATTTCCTACCATCAAATACCATGAGAGAGAGAGAGAGAGAGAGAGAGAGAGAGAGAGAGAGAGAGAGAGAGGGTTAGAGGTGGAGAGAGAGGAAAAAATCTTGGGATAGAAAGGTGAGATAGAGTATGTGTGATTGTGTGAGAGAGAGGTATGGAGAGAGAGAGGGGGAGAGAAAGAGAACCATACCGAGGTTAAGGGACAAAACGCAAACTAATTACTAATTATCGATTACTAATTTTAATTATGAACTAATGATAACTAATTATTAATTATTAGCTATTAATTATGAACTAAATGCCAATCATTATTAATTATTAAATACTTTTTAACTAACTATGAACTAATAAATTAATTAATAATTACTAACCATTAATTATTTTTAAACTAATTATTCACTATTTTAAACTAATTATAAATTGTTTTTAACTAATTATTAATCAAAATTATAACTAACTATTCATCAACTAATTAAATCAATTAACTAGCTAATTGAAATTTTTTGAACTTACAAAAGTATTAATTACTAATAAAATTAACTATCTAATTAAATTAATGAACTTATAAAAGTATAAATGGTTAATAAACTAACTAGCTTTCTAATTATTAATTGTCAAATAAAAGTAATAAACTAACAAACAATTCTAACTAGTTATTAATTGGCTAATTAAATCAATTAACTAGCTAATCAATATTATTTCATTAATAAAATTATTGATTATTAACAAAATTAACTAATTACTTAAATTAGTTACATGACAAAGTTTTTAATTATTAACAAAAAAATTAACCGATTTAGTTAGGTAATTTAAAAACTAATGAACAAACTAGTTCCTATCTAACTATTTAAATTAGATAACTAACAAAAGTCTGAAGTAATTATTAACTAGATAGTTAAATTGACTAAGTAAGAAAATTATAGATTATTAACCAAATTAACCAACTAAATAAAATAATTAACCAATGAAAATATTAATTATTAACAAAATTTCAATTAATTAATTAATTAATTAAATTTGAGTTTAACTAACTAACTTTAACTAGCAAAATAAAACTATCTCATCAAATTCATTATTAATTAATTTAATTAATTGCCTAATTTATTTTAAATACCTTAATTCAATTAACTAATTTATTTAATTAATAAACTAGCTAAGTAGTTAACTAATTCAATTAAATTAATTAACTAAATGATTGATTTTTTGGGTGGAGGGAGGGAACGGCAAAGTGGGGGTATGGGGGTAAATTTTCTTGCTCTCTCTCTCTCTCTCTCTCTCTCTCTCTCTCTCTCTCTCTCTCTCTCTCTCTCTACACACACACGCGCACACATTAAAAGTAAAAAATGTGTTTGCTTTTTTAATTAATTAATTAATCAATCAATCAATCAAGTTATTAATTAATTAACCAATAATAATTTATTAATAACTTATTTAAATTGATTAGTTAATTAATAACTAAGTAATAACTTCTTAAATTTGATTGTTTAATAACTAATTAAGTAGCTAATTTATTAAGTAACAATTAATTAACTAAAGTTAAAATCAGTTGAAATAACTATTAAAAATCAATAAATATCTTCAATTTAAGTAGTAACGACTTATTTTAATTTTTGTATTTATTTTATTAAATTATTCTTAATAGTTGTATCACATTATTATTTAGTGATTAGTACTATTAATTACTCAATTGATTAATATTAACTTGTTAATTAAATTATTAACAATTTTTATTTGTATAAAAATTAATTAATACATGTATAAATCAATTAATATTTACTTAGATGGTGTTAATTAGTTTATTGATTAGTTAATTAGTGTATCGATCAAATTATATCAATTAGTTTATTAATTAATTTGTTAATTGAGTTAGTTAGCTTGTTCATTAGTTCATGCATATCAACTAGTTTATTAGTTAATTAGTTATTGTAGTGATCAATTAGTATGAAGTGAACCTTTGGTATATTAATATTATTAACTTGTATATTAATTTATACATATATTAGTATTAATCATTTATTAATATTATTAACTTGTATATTAATTTATACATATATTAGTATTAATCATTTCATATAAATCAATGTGTTAGTATAGTAATACTAATTAATCAGTCAATATGATAATAGGTTAATATGTTAGTTGCATAAGTTTTTTTTTTTAGGGGATGAAGAGAAAGTGCAAGTGCATATGGATTAGGATCATTCTGCCTACCAAGAAAGGGGTAACCAGCACTTGTATTTATGTTATTTATTTGGGTTTAGGATCCAAGGTATGCGAGAGAGAGAGTGCGTGTGGCCAGGATGGTTGAAGAGAGAGTGTGCATGTGGATTGTGTCATGCCAAAGAAGGGATCATCATTCGACACCCCGATATTTGGTGTAGAAAAATATGACAAGCACCTCCCCCTCTCGTGACTCTCTCTTCATATGGCACATGTCTCTCAGTCTCCCTTTCTCCATCTCTCTCTCTCTCTCTCTCTCTCTCTCTCTCTCTCTCTCTCTCTCTCTCTCTCTCTCTCTCTCTCTCTCTCTCTCTCTCTCTCTCTCTCTCTCTCTCTCTCTCTCTCTCTCTCTCTCTCTCTCTCTCTCTCTCTCTCTCTCTCTCTATGACATGCATTTAATGCCTCACTATCTCAAAGTGGTTATATAAGGCCACACATCCCCTATGACACTATGCCTCCCCCCTGTTGAAATATCAGAGTGAGAGAAAGAGAGTTTGCGCAAGAGGGAGAGAGAGAGCTCAAGTACAAGAAGAAGATATTTCTTAATGAGTTGTTCACAAGTAAAACTAGTACATTCTCCTCTACATTGAGAGTGACCTTTAGGCTATTTAAATAGCCTTTGGATGATGGCTAGGGTTAGGGTTTTCCCCTGCCCACCAATTCATTCACACCAGCTACCCTCATCCACCCTTGGATACATAGGGTTCACATGCCTATCTCTCAACACCCCCCCTCAATGCTAGAGTGGCATTGGACTACAATACATGTTAATGCCCCCCCCCCCCCCCCCCCCCAAACAAAGTGGGATGCCTTTATAAATCAAGCTACAAGGGTTCTTATAAGTAGAGGATATGTAGAATTAGAAAAGTCGGATCACTAGGTGGGTTGGAGACAAAGATGGCCTCCAATTCTTTTGGTACTTCAGGGATTGTAGGACATTTACTCGTAATATGCCATGTCTTCTTACATTTGTTGCACTTCATTTTGTAAGGATATTTTTTCCAACAATTGTGGACAAGATTTCCCTTTTTGTTCTAGAAGGAGTATTTAGTGGATACAGTATGATCCACGAGTTGGTCACGGGCTGTTGAAGTGGGTGCCTGACTAGTGTTGCCTTCTTTTTTATTTCATTTATCCTCATCTAAGCAAGATTAGATGGTGCTTTCCAAGGTTGGATTAGGGATATTTGTAAGAGTAGGTACAAGGGTTGGAAATATCTTCCTTATAGCTTTCAAGAGAATTGCAATGGCATCCTCATCATGAATTGAAGCTTAAACTAAGGATAGTTGTGCCATGAGCCCCTTCATGTGAGAAATGAACTTACCTAGGTCTTCTCCTTGTTTATACTCCAAGCTAAAAATTTTGGTCTTAGGAAAAATTTTAGAGTTCTTTCCTTTAGCACCATAAAGCTTTTCAAGCTCAGTCCATTTCTCCTTGGCAGTGGAGAGGTGGTCAATGTGATGGATTAGGGATTCATCTAGATGAAGCATGATTATGGCTTGGGATCTTTTATCATCTTCTACATCAAGTGGGTTTGATGGATCAATAACCTTGATCCCTTTGATGAAGGGCCAGTAGCCCCATTCCATCATTTTATACTTCACTAGTACTTGCCATGGATGAAAGTTTTTTCCATCAAACTTACGAATTTGAGGTCTAACATTGGCACAATCCATGGCCACGATAGGAAGGTCTTATCAATTTCTCTAGGTAATGTCAGTGTTTTTAAACACTATTGAGTAACCTTCTAATCACTTACTTGCTCAATATTTTTTAAATCTAGTATAAACACGTTGTCCTCATTCCTCATCTTTTCTTGGAACACGTCACATTTGAGCCTGCTACATATTAATCATCTCTTTGCTTTTGCATGTGTTGCCTATTATGTAAAGGACTAGACACTTGTTAGCCATGGCCATGATAGGAAGGTCTTACCTAATGGCCATGATAGGAATTTTGCCAAACTCTGTAAGGATAGGATAGCTCACGTATAGAGCTACAAAATCCCCATGAAGCCCTTAGACATTGCACCTTCTACAGTGTGTGGCAGATTGTGAATCACCACACTGTTAATGGTGCATTTTCTGCGTCTATTGCAATGTTGGCTTGATATGCCTCCAATGTCTGGGTTTGATTCGAGGTGCTGATGCACCTTGAGTTGGGAAAGAAGTTCCCGGAAGAAATCGGGAGCTGATATGGCCTCCTTTGCTCACACCAGCTCCTCCAATGGAGATAGGTGTTGGCTGGCTATGGAGGTTGAAGAACCAAAATGGGGAAATAAAGCTTTTCTTGTGCAATTAGTGGGAAATGGAGTTGAAACAAGCTTGTTGGATCAAAGGATAGCTCTAATACCATGTTGAAATATTAGAGTGAGAGAAAGAGAGTGTGCACAAGAGGGAGAGAGAGAACTCAAGTACAAGAAGAAGATCTTGCTTAATGAGTTGTTCACAAGTACAACTAGTACACTCTCCTCTACATTGAGAGTGACCTTTAGGCTATTTAAATAGCCTCTAGATGGCTAGGGTTAGGGTCTCCCCCTACCCTCTAGTTCATTCACACCCAGCTACCCTTATCCACCCTTGCATACATAGGGTTCACATGTCTATCTCTCAACATCCCCTCCCTCAAGTCTTGCATCCACATCCACTCACACATACACACACTCTCTATCTCCCTCTTTTGCTCTCTTCCTCCCTCCCACACACACACACACACACATCTCATGCACATGCTTTATATATCCTCCTCCCTCTCTCCCTCTCTTATATATGACATACACCCCCACACTATCTTTCAATGACACCCATATCTGACACGCGTATTCATACATGTGTAGATAGCTTTGGAAATGGATCCAGCATCAAGTGCTACACCAAACACCGAGGTCCACATATATGTATCCTCCCTCTCCGCCAAACCTATTATGTGCTACACAAGTCATTGGTTTGTGATGTTGAAGAATGAAGAAATTTGCAATGGAAATGGCTACCATGTTCTTGCTATCACCCATGTGAATGGCCAAATATAAAGCATGCCAATCCATTATGACAATGACCATGAGGCTGGCCTTGTATATGTTTTGGATACCTTGGTCTCACAAGACTATCTTATCAAACAAGGAAATGGGCCTACATTATAGCCTTCCCTCACTGTAGACCTCACCCACCAAAGCCCTTACAACATTGAGAAAACAATAATGATTGTGGAAGCCTCACCATCCCCCCTGGACATTGAGAAGAACAAAACCATCCCTATCACACTTGATGTGGATGAGGAGGGGATGCGACACGACCCTCTTATGTTGTAAGTGTGGTTGAGTACATAATGTCTTTGGAGGGCCAACACCGAGTGTTACATTATTTGCTTTAGAGTATAAGCACTACACAGAGAGTGGAGGAGATTCTAGTTTTGTATGATGGTAATGTGGCATACAAGCTTCCACCAATAGCAAACAATATGTATCCAATGGAGGGTATGGAGAAAAAGTACAATGGACATTACTAGACAAAGTGCACGTCAATATCGATGGCATTCCCTAATACTATTCGATGAAGCAAATGTGTCAAAGAATTAGAGTGTTCCAATAGAAATTGTGCCAGGTGCCATGTCAATTTCTGGCTCCCCAAACAAGGTGGCATGGGCAGGTACAAGATTCTTCATTCACTCCACTATCATTAAAATGATTGCAAGGTCACATGACATGGTTCTAGTACCCTATTGCAAGTAAATTATACCAATCAAGTCCCAATACATGCCATGCAAGTAAACTCAATACCAACGCCGTTTGAATGTCATCCGATGTTCTCGGAAGCCTTGGATGCTTCTATTGTAAGAACCTCCCCATTCTGCTCTCCAAGTGCAAGTATGTAGCATATTATGTGATGTCAGCAAACCCAATGTCAAGATTGTTTATCCATCAAGGGTTGTACTTGTGGCTGTAGAGGTGGGCTTGGTTCCTACACTCATTCTTCATTTTGTTGGTCTGCATTCTTCCTAAACCAACTTCAATGGCTCTTATTGAGGTGGCTACACTTGCTATTCTAGCTCCCCAAGCCCTAGCAAGGCGAGTTCCTGTGAGGTCAAGCCAGCTGAGATTAGCTAGGCATGATTTTGTATTGGGTGCTACTGGCCTCTTTGTTCCTACAAGGGAGGCTCCTTTGTTGGGTGCAAGTGAAATTTCTTGTACTTTGCTAACTAAGTATTGCACCTAGGCCATGATGTTGCTTTCATTGACTGCCCTTTCTGCAATTTGTTGTGTTGGGGTGATTGTGGGTGTGGCCATGACTAGTGGGATTGGGTGTAGAGGGGCTTTACCCTTACCTTCTGCCCCATTGGTCTTGGTCCTACCTCTTCAGTTACTGCTGTTGCGCACATGCTTGGCACATCTTCTTATGCAGGGCTCATCATTGCCAATTCCTAGGATCGGGAGGGTTGTTCCACTGATCTTCAAATGGCCAAGGAAACCTCCTCCTCCTCTTGTTGCCTCAGTCATTCTTTCTTCTCTTCTTGCCTCTTTTCAAGCTCTTCTTTCAGTCTTTTCCATTCCTCCTCCACCCCTTGTAGCTCTCTATTTTCCTCAAAGATGGATGAGTTCTTCTTATGGGTATTTTAAGAGTGATCTTTTTTTTGCCCCCCTTGGCTTGACAACTCTGAGCCTTGCTACTCACTAATCGTCCTCTCTCTCAAGGCTTCTTGCTGTTGAGAGGTTTGGTTATTCTTTTCATTAGCAACCTTTTCCATATTCTCTTGCTCTTCCTTGCGGAATTCGTCTTCCTCCTATTCTCCTATTGAAAGAGAGATGGTCCCAGGTGGCTTGCTAGGGTGGGGGAGCAATGCTCCTCTTGGATATATGACAGCTCTAGGGTCTCCTTCACTACTTCTCTTTCTACCTCCCCGAGAGCTTCCTGAATAATGCCCAATAATACTCCTCCAAAGCCTACAGTTGAAGCCTTAGAGGTAGGTTTTCTCCTCTTGGACTCTGCAATGGTAGCTGGAGACTCCCCTCCTACCACCCTTGGTGCTATGGCTAGTACCTTTGCCAATGCCTATATTTTCTTCCAGATGTAGGCATTCCAATTCACCACATTCAAGGTGTGTTTTGTAAGGCTCTCTAGTAACGGTATGCCTATTCTATTCATGGGAGCATTATATCTCTGGCTTGAGAAAAGGTTGTGGACCGTTTTTTCCTACAGTCAGATAATTGGGTCAGGAATGTCAACTAGCTTAATTCCATCATTTATATAGACCTTCTTTTTGTCCATCCCTATCATCCCATACACAACCCTCTTTGGCCTCTTCTCTGTCTTCTCTAATAATCCCAGTGCCTTCTCCACAATCTCTAGATTAAGGGCAACTTCCACCCTTCTAGAGGTTTCATCTTGCCTGATGGTCATTGTGCCATTGTTCCTTTGGACATCAAAAGCCCTCAAGAATTCTATACATTTGTTATGGTCAATGTCTTGTCCCACCTTTTCCAGGCACTTGGAAGATTGCATCATTATATCATCTATTCCACTACCTCTTTGGATGTCACCACTCCTTTCAGATTGTGGATGCCACTATACTTTAATTGTTTGAATGCTCGAATCTCCATGGCTAACCCATATCTTCTATGGTCCTCCTCCAAGAAGGGGAGTAGGTTGACTTTATCTTGTTCACCTACCATTTAGATTCATGTCATTACACAATATCCCACAATTAGTTCTCTTTAAATGGAATCTCATGCACAGAAAGTAAAATGACTAGAAAGATTAGTATCCGACGATGAGGAATATGATCCACAAAATGAGAATTCTCCTACCAATCAATCCGCATATTTTTATACATTCAAAATTTGATTTCTATTTTGAGTCATCCATTTTTCCACTTTTACCCCCTTTCCCTTGGAGAAGATGAAAATCCTTCCTAGGATTGTGGAAATTGACAGCTGATTTTTTATGCTGAGAAGTGCTTAAAAATAGCCAAAAATTACGAATATCAGGGGAAAAATAGACTTCGTCGAAGGCGGCAGTTGCAAGTACGATTTTAAGTGGCTTGTCCCTAAAGCGCTAGTGCTTATTTTCATGGAAATCAAACAGTGGCGGATGGCCAAGATGGAGTTTTCCTAGATGCAAAATGACGTCAGGAATTCAAAGCAAGTCTCGGATCTCCATTCCGAGGTCATTTGATCCCCCATTTAATCCCCGCAAGGTTCCGAATTGTGAAGCAGTATTGGATCTGGAAGCTGGAAAGAGCGTGACGATTTCGACGTCATGAAACCATCCGTCCAGACGGATCTCGATTCTGATGTCGTTTGCCCCCTCAAAACTGAAAAATCCAATTCCGCGCAGCAGTGTGAAACCCAAGTCATGAACCGGTTCTTTTGTGTTTTAAAGCTTAAAGCTCTAATTAAGAGCTTAAAAGCTCAAGAATGAAATGCCACCGAGGGGGGGGGGGGGGGGGGGGGGGCGTAAGTTTTCCAGCGACCTATTTTTCATCATTTTTTGATCAAGCAAATGGAGAGGAACCCTCCTGGCTGTGGGATGAAGATTCTCTGCGCCTCCGATCGCTCCAGACCACGCGAGGAATGATGCACTGAGCAAAGAGATAAAAAAACCAATCTTTCTCTCTCTTCCCTCTTTCTCCTGCATAGAGGCAATTCATGTGCAAGAAATCAAGAAGAAGAGGGGCTTAAGAATGCTTGTCTGACTATGATCGGATTACTTCAAGATGAAGAGGAGGCTGAGGAAAGAGGTTCAGCACTGAAGATGGGTTGGTACTCGTCCGTGGGCTACCCAGAATAATTATTAAAAAACCCACAACACACAAGACACGCGGTATGCTCCAATTTTATGAAGAAATTTGCTTGTTTTTGTTGTTTCATGGTCCAAATGTTGTTCATATGCAATGAATGTTTGTTTGAATCTTGTTTACATCATGTTTGAGGGCTCTAACTAAAAAATTGCAAAACCCGTAATGATTTAGAGCTATTATTAATTCTTTAAAACCCGTAAAATGTTACTTTTCAATGGAAATTAGTGGTTTTTTCGATTTTGAGTTGGGAAAAAGGAGTGGAAATTGGATAAACTCGAAAAAAATGTTAAGTTTCAGTCAAAATAATAAGACAACACAAATAAATCAGAAAATGTCTATTTTTCATGAATAATAAATAGCAAAAAAAGCAAAAAATAGGAAAATTTGGGATTTTCGCGCTCAAAAAATAGGATTTATGTGCGTGAATGTTTGGCGAGGTTAAAGCATGAGGTCAAGTCTCAATTTGGACTTGTCCTTTGTGTTATAGTAAGTGTTTATTATTTTTTACATATAAAAATGATACAAAACAACCATTTACACCTATGCACCGCAGCAACACCTAAACGGTGAAGGGCAAGATAAAGTTTGTGCGACGATCTAATTGCTAAAAAGATACAATTTCTAATTTTCCTTTTTGTGCATAGCATTTAGGGATTGTTCCATAATTAAATATAGGCGACTAGTAGCACGGAAGTTCTGATGCTAGTCCCTAAAGCAGCGCAGCATGTAACACTTAGTTAAAATTCATGAAAGGGCTATTTTCTGCACCTCACATGGCTGGTTTTTTAATCATAAAATGGTTGTGCACAATGATCATACACCTTGCATCAACCATGCCATGTGGTATCTCCTGGAATGCATTGCAATTGATTGATAAACTTTGACCAACACTGAGAGAACAGGAAACCTAAGTCATCCGTTAGACAGGTGCTTCCGTTGGGGAAAGTTTTTTTAGGCAAATCAAAATCTCCTAGAATGCTGAATTATGAAAGAGTGGAGTTTGTGCGAATGTTATATGTGTTAGCGACGCATCTTGGGGCTAATCCCCGAGGTGTAGGAGAGTCGCAGTGGAGCCACGGCAATCGGCCGAGAGGTGCTTCCCTATGTGTGTATTACGAGGCAGTATGGTTATATGTTATGGGATCTCCCTCTGAGGAGAAGGGAAGGTGAACATTGGACTACATATTGGATACAAACGCAAAATTGTCATAAGCATTTAGTGTAAAATGAGTTTTAGACGCTCCTGACTCGTGAGGCCATGTGGTGGGATTGTCTGTCGTATGCGTGAGGTCCGGCTAGTGCCATAGCCAATGCCGACCCATTTTAGGTCCCATCAGTGGTGTATCTGCTAGGAGCACTAACAAGTGGTGGTTCTCGAATCTAGGGTTTTTAGGGACCAAATAGTTGGTTTATGTCCTCTAACAAGGACCATCAAGCGGAAACACAGAAATCAGAACCTGTTGAGAGGGCTAGACGGTGGTTGGAGATTGTAAGACGCTATTCTCCTCAAAGGAGCAGCCCATTACGCATAAGTGGCAATGGTTCTAGTAACCTAGTTGTTACGAGTAGCTCTTAGAGTGCAAGTGGAAGTCTTGGCACTTTCCTATTTCCAGTTAATCAACCCACAAGTGGGGGTGTAGTATTTCCTACACAAACTCTTGTTGTCAATCCGGTTGTAGGCATGGCACAACCTATCGTGATTCGAGCAGGTACATCGGATTTATTGGCATTAGGAGCACCGTTGCCCATTTTCCATGGGTTAGCAGAAGAAGATGGAGAACTCCACATTAAGGAGTTTCAAACGCTCATGTTCAACTATCGAATCCAAGACGAAGGACACCTAATGATGTTCTTCAACATGATGTTAAAAGGAAGAGCGGCAGTGTGGTATCACGGTCTAGAAGCCGAAACCATAACTAGCAATGCCCAATTATTTACGGCTTTTCGTAGGGAGTTTGCCCTTGAGAAGGGTGGACAATATTGGTTGCATGTTCTGAACGTAACACGCCACGAGCCAAATGAGAATGTCCAGGCATATGCCAAGAAACTAAAGCAAGTTTTTCACAAACTTAACGCTTATATTCCCATTCCAACGGCTGCACTGTTGCAACATTTCCTACATGGATTGGATTTTAATATCCAGGTGTAGCTGAGTAGTGTTGCTTTGGCCGATATTGACATTGCCATTACCCAAGCAGAAGGAGTAGAGTCGCGCTTGCAAGTGGCTTATGCAGTAAGGATAAATTGGAATGGTAATAATTTGGCCTTGACCAATGGGAGTCAAGGGGACCCCATGTTAAATACGGGTGGCAGAGGGAGTATTATGTCAAATTTTCCTATGTTACCATCTCCTCCTAGCATGACTATGCCTATGGCTAGTCAAGCGGCCTCACTAATGTGGAAACCAAACAATGAATCCTAATGTTGTCCCAATTGGTCAGTGGCTAATTCCTAGTCAAGTGGTTAGGCCCATGGGGCAACAGACTGACGATTGCGGCTATGAGTTGAGTGCTTCTAATGTCCTTGGTGAAGTTAAGGACATGATGAAGCACTGCACTGATATGATCTCTAAACAGTATCGACAAATAGCTGTGGATGTCAATTTTCTTAAGAAGCAACAGAATTTGATAGAGAGCTGATGCCCTGAAGAGGGTGGCCCCTCAACATTCAGTTGTAAGTGGTGTGCGGGCCAACATTTCCCTAGGAATTGTCCGAATGTCAAATGTGATATTTGCAAGAAGTCTGGCCACTTAGCTACTACCTGTTGGAGTAAGATCAGTTCTCTCCAACAAGGAAGTAAACAACCAGGTCCACTTAACCATCGCGCACAAGGGAATAATCTCCAGCAAGGTGATGGACCAAGGCAAATACTTCAAAGAGGAAAGGCTGTTGTAGAGGAGTTACCTCATGGCAGTGGAGTCAGCCTTATTGAGGCTGTACGTGTAAATGATGCTGAAACTTCTAATCTACGAGCTGTAATAAGAGGTCAAAAGATTAAATAGGGTGACAAAGGAATTGTAAAACCTGGTGAGGGAAGCCCTAACCAAGATGCTAGGGAAAAGCGAGTCCTGAATCCTGATAAGGAAGGTGGACCATTAAGACATGTTGGTAGTAAAGTCAATCCCGAGGAGGATAAGGGATTGCCAAGAAAGAAGGTAAAGGCTAGAAAAGAGGCACCAAAGCTGATTTAAAGACCAAAGGAGAGAATGGTTTGGCGCAAGAAGAGAACTTTGGCTAATTACCATGACTTTGATCTAGCAAGCTCCCTTTGCGAAGTCAAACCAGACGTGAATCTCCTGCAATTGATTAAAATTTCTCCAGGAGTACACAAGGAATTCAAGAAAATCCTGCGTATAGGGTATATAGTAGAACCTTTGGGCATAGCTAGAGTGGGGGAAGATTGGTTCGATCATGCTGAAAAGCATTGCCCTAGGGTTCCAGCATATGTGGATGGAATATTAGTGGAGCACGCTATCGTGGACACTAGATCCTCTATCAATATCATAAGTTCAGACTTGATGGAGAGGTTAGGTCTAGATATCCAAAAAGACGGCTCCACACTTCTTAGGATGGCTGATGATAGTCTAAGACAACCAGAAGGTTGCATTACTAAGGTCCACGTTACAGTTGCAAGCATGGAATGCTATCTGGACTTTAGGGTGATAAGGTTTGCAGGACATCCTAGCTATCGAGTTTTGCTAGGCAAGCCATGGATTCTACAGATAGACTGTCAAGTCGATATACCCGCTGGTCAAGTGATTCTAGGTCGAGGTGCCCATCTGTAATAGTGGATGCTTACCCTAAGTCTCCTCAAAGTGAGAGAGCTCCACTATCCTCCACTGAAATAGAAACAGTAGATGATCCATCTGATAGTGAGACGTCATCGAGCGATGGATCTAAGAAAGGGTCTACTACAGAGGATATTTATCAGATAACCTTGAATGAGCCGATAGAGCCTCATGATCGAATAAGAGACGCAGATGTTATTGAGCTAGAACTTGGTACGCTAAATGATTCGCGGCCAATTAAATTAGGGTCCATGCTCAGTTCGGAAGAAAGAGAGGATTATGTGTCCTTAATTTGAGAGTTTCGTGACATCTTTGCTTGGAGCTATGACGAAGTTCAGGGTATTCCTCCCAGTCTAGCTATGCATACTATTCCTGTAAAGGAAGGTACCCACCCTGTACATCAAAAAGTAAGGCGTATGCCTTTTGAATTAAGGGACGGGTTGTACGAGGAACTACAGAAGTTGCGAAAAGCGGGTTTGATCTTCCCTGTTCAGCATACTAAATGGTGCTCACCAGTTGTGATCAGGAAGAAGAAGAATACTAATCAAATCCGTCTTTGTGTAGACTTTAGAGAGTTGAATAAGCAGACTGTTAAAGATTACTACCCATTGCCATTTATTGACCAAATTTTGGATCAACTAGCGGGTAGGGAAATATATTCGTTCATGGACTGCTTTGCAGGGTATAACAAAATGGCGATTGCTGAGCAAGACAAGCTAAAAATGACATTTATTACAGTCTTCAGTACCTTTGCGTACCATGTGATGGCATTTGGGTTGTGTAATGCACCTGGTTCGTGGCAAAGAATAGCCGACAAGACCTTTGGTGACATCTCCCCAAAGGAGCTGAAAGTATTCATTGGGGGCAGCCACCGTAAGGGATAGACAATTGATCATTTTGCGGAAGTGTTTTGAGCATTGCAGACAATTTTACATAGCTCTTAACCCACGGAAGTGCGTCTTTGGAGTCCCTTATGGGCTCTTGTTAGGCCATGTGGTCAATTCCATAGGGATTGCGGCTGATCCTAAAAAGATCAAGGTCATAGTCGCCATGAGTCCGCCACGTACTCCAAAGGAAGTGCATAGCTTTCTGTCCATCAATAGGGTATTATCGAAGGTTTAAAAATGCCTTGGCAGAAAGAATGTTTCCACTGAGACAAACCTATTGTCCTTTAACTGTCAATTTACATTGAGTGATGCTTGCAAAGTTTCTTTTGATTATGTGAAGTAGGAGCTTGCCAAAGCACCTATTTTAAAAGCACCAAAAAGGGGTGAAATGTTCTATATATTTTCAGCAGCAACCATGTATAGTATCAGCTGCTGTTTGGCCCAAATTTGGGAGGAAAAGTGGTACCATCTGATAGCTTTTGCTAGTCAAAAGTTGGGCATATCGGAAATTAACTACATCTATATGGAGAAGTTGTGCCTTGCGATGGTATTTGCAACCAAAAAGTTTAGGCACTACATTCTTTATGAGAGGGTGATTTTTTATACGAAGGCGGAAGGGCTTCGATTGTTGTTGAATAAGTTACAATCGCATGACCGTTTAGCAAAGTGGTTAATCACTTTGCAAGAATTTGATTATGAGATTAAGAGCAAGCCGCCGAAGCTTCAGGGCATTGTTGAGTGTCTTGTGGATTTTGGAGAGCCAAAAGAGGTCGTGGTTGAAGGAAGTGACATGGAAACTTTGTTCAAGATTGATACGGCATCTATTCCCTCCTGGTATGCTGCTATAACGCACTATCTTTCTACAGGAGAGACTGGAGTTTCTTTATCAAAATCGAAGAAGAGAAAGATTAAACAGCAAGCATTAAAATTTTCCTTGATCGTAGGAACATTATATCGGCAGGGTGTTGATGATATATATCGTAGATGTGTGATGCTTGATGAGGTTCCCTTTATTTTGGAAGAGTGCCATGACTCTGCTTGTGGAGGGCACTTTGCTGGGTGGTTATTAACGGCACAGAAAGCTTTAAGAGCTAGATATTGGTGGCCGTCCATCTTCCAAGATTCCTTTGACTATGTCAAGAGATGTAATACATGTCAAAGGCATGACAGCAGAGAGAATAGAAAACGGCCACTTACCCCTATCATGGCTATCCTTCCATTAGAGAAGTGGGGCATTGACTTTGTGGGTCCTATCACCCCGTCATCTACTACTCAGAAGAGGTACATTATAGTAGCGACTGATTATTTTACAAAATGGTCAGAAGCATGGGCGATGAGGCAAGACAATGCAAAAGAGACTACCAGTTTTCTACTTGAGCAAATTATCTGTTGTTTTGGTCCGCCAAAGGAAATAGTATCGGACCGTGGAACCCATTTTTTAAACAAGGTAATTAAAAGTCTAACTGAAGCTTGGCAAATCAAGCATAACAAGATGACCCCCTATAATCTGCAAGCAAATGGACAAGTCGAAATTACCAATAAGCAACTTGTGGGTATCCTATCCAAGATAGTCTCCAAAAAGAAGCGGCACTGGGATACAAAATTATATGTGGCGGTTTGGGCGTATAATACGACGTTTAAACGAGCCACTGGCCACACCCCATTCAAATTAGTTTACGGGGAGGAGTGTGTCTTGCCCTTAGAAATTGGCTTGCCGACCATTAGATTCGCAATCAATCATTCTCTAGGTGATGAAGATGCCCTATTTGAGCGGTTTACGACTATAGCCCACTTGGATGAGCTCGAATTACAGAGTTTGTTGCACCAGGAGGTAGCTAAATGTCGGATGAAACCGTTGCATGATCTGAAAGTGAAGAAATATAATTTTTAAAAGGGGCAGTTAGTTCTATATTACGATGCTTGCGAGCTATTTCCAGGAAAGTTGGAACCTCGATGGGATGTTCCTTACGAGATAGTTCGGATAGGTAAAAGTAAGTCCACAGTTTTATTAGCTGATCTACAAGGAGTGGAATTTAAGAATAAGGTTAATCTTAATAAGATTAAGCCTTATTGTTTCTAAGTATGCTAATGTGGAAAAATGCATTGCAAGTCCATGCTGGGGCTGATTGGAGACCTACAAGAGAGCTTAAATTGGTTGATGGGGCAGTTAATCCCTTATTTGGAGCACCCATATCTCGAGCAAAGATATCATCAAGGGAGGCTTATCTGGTGGAGCAAGGGATATAAAGTGATTGAGCAAGAAGACGGTACCTTTGTGTGGGAGATTAAAGTTTTCTACCATCACTGCTTACAAATCTTGACAAGCATCCCTGTTGAGTCTAATGAAGAAGATGCGATGGAGCCGTCAGTTCATCCTCTAAATATGTTGAACTTTGACTATCATAATTATGAATAGGGGAGTTCTTGATGGCTAGCTGTGTAAACCCATTATGGACGTATACATTATACTTTGATGGAGCATCCGGGGGACTTAATAGAAAAGGAAGTGTTGGATTAGTTATCCGAGATCCCCGACGTAGAGTTACAATGAAATTAGCTGCTTACCTCAGGGTAGAATTCACTAACAACATGGCGGAGTATAAAGCTCTGATTATGGGATTGAATATTGCTAAGAAAGGTGGTATTAGGCAATTGTTAATAAAAGGGGATTCCCAGCTGATCTTGAATCAACTCAATGGGACATATACAGTCCGGAATCCTCTCCTTCGTATGTATCATCGAACTGCTATAACCCTACTTGATGAATTTAAGAGTATATCTCTTCAGCTGATTCCACGTTATTGGAATCAGTTTTTGCAGATTCCTTAGCTGATTTTGCTTATGAGGAGGACCTCTTCTTCAACTGTGGTCCTAGTCTGGATGTTATTATTGATAATGAGACAGGACCTGGTTGCTTGTGGGGAATGTTATCAGACCACGCGTTATATGGCAGGCGATGGTTGATATGGGTAATGCAAAGAGTAGCCGAGACCCATCTACCGTTGTTATCCTAGACCCATAGGTTGATCCGATGACATGTTATGCATATGCCTCTTGCTATATATGCAAGAGGTATGGGCCATAATTTGATGCATTTAATTTAGGGCTGAGAGCCCTATTTTTCCCCTTGGAATGGAGTATATTTGCGTATATTCGCCTTTTTCCAAGGAGGGATTTCTATGAGCTAGTTTGTTTGCTTCATTAGGCCATGAGGGCCAGTTGCTTTAAGTAGTTAATGTCTGATCTCTTCAAGCCAAGAGGGCCAGTTGTTGTTTTCAGGTTTTAATAATCTATCTCTTCAGGCCAAGAGAGCCAGTTAGTTTGCAGTGAAATGTGCTATTTATTTAGGCCAAGAGGGCCCTATCTCTATTTGCTGCAGGTACGTTTAATGCTTTGTTGTTTTAGTGATTGCACCATACAGGTTGACGAAGTCGCTGGACGAAGCCTTTGTTGCGAAAAAGCTTATTGTGGCCATTCTAGGTGGTTTCGTCCCCTTTTCGAGTTTTTCCCTTAAGCAATTAATGATATATGTGCAGGTGAGGGTTACTTTCTTTTGTTTGTTGGGGACCGGTAATCAAGGCATGAAGTCCCAGGTTTAGGTTAGGTATGTCTGGGGGAGGTCTGAGTAGTCATTGCTTGCCTCCTACAAGGCATTGCCAGGCATTGAAAGACCTGTTTTAGATGGGAGTTCTAGTGACCATGTTCTGCTGACCTTCTAGGCAGCCGTTCTAGGAGTTCCTCCTAGTTGTGAGGCAGTTAGAGAAGCCTACTAACATAATGATGGAAAGAGACAAAACCCTAAAGATCTGAAAGACAATACGGAGGTGTGTAAAAAGGGGTTTGACCCCTATAAAAATAGAAAAGGAAAGAAAGAAAAATCCTTAAGCTGTTGTTTATCGCCTTGTGAAGGTCTGGTAGGTTCCTGGGGATGAGACAAGATCCGAGGCCTATACCTTGCCCTTCCTTGGGGTGACGTCTTGCCATAACAAAAGAAAATAAAGGAAGGTTGGAGCGAAAATAAAAGTGAGCATTAGAAAAGGATTCAGCGTCGCCTTGCGAGGGCTTGGTAGGTTTTTGGGTACCGAGACAGGGCCTGAGGCCGATGCCATGTTCACCTTGGGTCACTACGCTCAGCTCCCTCCTTTTTACATGCCCGAGTATGGAAAAATAAAAGCCTAAAAGAAGCAAAACTATGCTAAAAGAAAATATTTCTTGATCAAGCTATAGGAGTCCTCGCCTAGTAGGAGCTCCTAGTTGAGTTGTCCTTAGTTAGGTAGGTAGTTCATACCACCACTTAGGATGACCTCTTTGATAGTTCTTTTTAGCTTGGCTATGTTGGAGCAGTTGGTTAGTAACTAGCTTTAGACTTTTTGCTAGATTATGCTAGGCCTACTCCTCGTGGAATCATGCCTTGGTTTTGTCAGGGGGTAGGGTGAGAGTTGTGTTGTACTTTGATGTGTATCTTTTTTGTATCAGCTTGATGCTTTCTGTGGTTGTTTTTTTGTGTAGATCTGTTCGTCGGATTCAACGGGCTACGTCGCCCTATCCCGTGGTCGCCAATGACAGATGATTTTTTATGCCGAGAAGTGCTTAAAAATAGCCAAAAATTACGAATATCAGGGGAAAAATAGACTTCGTCGAAGGCAACGATTGCAACAATACGATTTTAAGCGGCATGTCCCTAAAGCACTAGTGCTTATTTTCATGGAAATCAAACGGTGGTGGTGGATGGCCAAGCTAGAGTTTTCCTAGATGCAAAATGACGTCAAGAATCCAACGTAAGTCTCGGATCTCCATTCCGAGGTCGTTTAATCCCCCATTTAATCCCTGCAAGGTTCGGGGTTGTGAAGTAGCTACTAGATCTGGAAGCCAGGAAGAGAGTGATGGGGCCTAGCTTTGTAGATTTCGATGTCACGAAACCACCCTCCAGACAGATCTCGATTCCGATGTCGTTTGCCCCCTCAAAACTGAAAAATCCACTTCCGCGCAGTGTGAAACCCAAGTCATGAACCTATTCTTTTGTGTTTTAAAGCTTAAAGCTCTAATTAAGAGCTTCAAAGCTCAAGAATGAAAGGCCACGGAGGGGGGGGCGACGCGGTGTCATTTTTTCGGCGCCCCATTTTTCCTCTATTTTTCATCATTTTCTAATTGAGCAAATGGAGAGGAACCCTCCTGGCTATGGGATGAAGATTCTCTGCGCCTCCGATCACTCCAGACCACGCGAGGAATGATGCACTGATCAAAGAGATAAAAAACCAGTCTTTCTCTATCCTCCCTCTCTATCCTGCGTAGAGGCAATTCATGTGCAAGAAATCAATAAGAAGAGGGGTTGAAGAATGCTTGTCCAGATTACTTCAAGATGAAGAGGAGGCTAAGGAAAGAGGTTCAGCACTGAAGATGGGTTGCTGATCGGTCCGTGGCCTGCCCAGAATAATTATTAAAAAACCCGCAACACGCAAGACACACGGTATGCTCCAATTTTATGAAGAATTTTGCTTGTTTTTGTTGTTTCATGGTCCAAATGTTGTTCATATGCAATGAATGTTTGTTTGAATCTTACTTACATCATGTTTGAGGGTTGTAACTACAAAAATGTAGAACCCGTAATGATCTAAAGCCGTTATTAATTCTTTAAAACCCGTAAAATGTCATTTTTCAATAGAAATTAGTGGTTTTTCCAATTTTGAGTTGGGAAAAAGGGGTGGAAATGGGATAAACTCAGAGAAAATATTAAGTTTTAGTAAAAATAATAACCCAACATAGAAAATACCTATTTTCCATGAATAACAAATAGAAAAAAATAGCAAAAAATAGGAAAAATTGGGATTTTCGTGCTCAAAAAATATGGAAAAATAATATTTATGTGCATGAATTTTTGGCAAGGTTAAAGCATGAGGTCAAGCCTTAGTTTGGCCTCGTCCTTTGTGTTATAGAATATGTTTATTGTTTTTTACATACAAAAATGATACAAAACAACCATTTACACCTATGCACCACAACAACACCTAAACAGTGAAGGGGGAATAAAGTTTGTGCGCCGATCTAATTACTGAAAAGATAGAAATTCTGATTTTCCTCTTTGTGCATAGCATTTAGGGATCGTTCCATAATTAAATATAGGCGACTAGTAGCACGGAAGTTCCGGTGCTAGTCCCTAAAGCAGCGCAGGACGTAACGCTTAGTTAAATTTCATGAAAGGGCTATTTTATGCACCTCACATGGCTGGTTTTTTAATCATAAAATGGTTGTGCACAATCGTCATACACCTTGCATCAAGCATGCCACGTGGTATCTCCTGGAATGCATTGCAATTGATTTATAAACTTTGACCAACACTGAGAGGACAGGAAACCTAAGTTGTCGGTTAGACGGGTGCTTCCATTGGGGAAAGTTTTGTGAGGCAAATCAAAATCTCCTAGAACACTGAATTATGAAAGAGTGGAGTCTTTGCGAGTGTTATATGTATTAGCGATGCACCTTGGGGCCAATCCCCGAGGTGTAGGAGAGTCGCAGTGGAGCCGTGGCAATCAGCCGAGAGGTGCTTCCCTATGTGTGTATTACGAGACATTATGCCTATATGTTATGGGATCTCCCTCCTCTGAGGAGAAGTAAAGGTGAACGTTGGACCACATATTGGATACAAACGCAAAATCGTCATAAGCATTTAGTGTAAAGTGGGTTTTAGACGCTCCTCGCCCGCGAGGCTGTGTGGTGGGGTTCACTGTCGTATGCATGAGGTCCGGCTAGTGCCATCGCCAGTGCCGGTCCATTTTAGGTCCCATCAGAAATCAAGGTGTATGGGCATTCGGTTCATCCGTGGTATGCCTCACTTTCTTAAGATCCAGTTGTAAAACTTGGGGTTATACTCTAGAGTTGCATAACGGTCTATATCATGTGGTTGAATGTCTAATTGTGTGATATAAGTTAATACATCAATAAAAAGGTCACAGGAGTTGAGTTGACTTGCAATGTGGAGTTCCTCCTCCGTTAGAATCTTCTCCAAGTACGAGTGAAGCATGATATTGTCTTCTAATGGTTGATTCCTAGTTATGGCCAACACTCTAAATGAGGTTGGGACCACATAGGTCTTGTTGTATTCAAAAATCTTAATGACACATCATTGCTCTGCATTCATCATGATTTGATAACCATCTTGAGTCCATGAAAGATGCAAATTATACCACTTGTGTAAGAAATTGGACTCTGACTCAACTAGTCATTGGAGTTAAGAAAGTTTATGTGGTGGCATGGAAAGTTTACTTTTCTTGTAGGATGTGATCAAGCATTGTCTCATGGCCTTTTCTCGTGAAATTTCATTGTCAATAATTTCATTTGCAATAATGGAATCTTAATAAAAATGAATTCATACTCTTCCCAAGAACACAACAAGGAACCTACCTCGTTTGTTATAGATTTGTCTAGGCATAGGTCCAAACATTCATAACTTCTAGGAGCAAACAGTGTGAAAGTTGAATCTAGTCATCAAATGCATGTTGCCAAGTCATCCCTTGTGTCCATGGCCATGTTGGAAGCCACTTCAAGAATGAATCATCATGGCAGCAGTGAGCTAAGGTCTGTTGGTGCTTTGGGTTTAGTTGAACAGGACAAGTTGATGCAAGGTACTTCCACTCGAAGATTCTCAGCGGGTGTGGTAGGATTGGTTTGTAAAGTTTGAAGTTTAATTGATGCTTTGTGGTTGGGTTTTGTAGTGGTGATCGTCTTAGAGTCATTAGGTGGTGGGAGATCACTTGTGAGCGGCTACTCATGGACTTTTGGTTGAGCTTTGGGTCAACAGGCCATTTGAGCACTCAACAATTGAGTGCCCTTCCTTTTAGTTCTTCTCCTCCCCTATTTTGTTTGATGTTTCTGAAGCTTGTTTTTTGGAGCGTGATATAGAGGATCATACATAGCACTCAAGAGTTTAGGCAACCACAACAAGGTCTTACCCTCATAGTATCCTTGGGCTCACACTAGAGCTTTTGGAACCCAATGCTTCTCAGTCACGTGTGAACTATAGGAGTCCCAACTCCATCTTTTAGGCCTAGAGTTTGGGGCATGGAAACTATGCATTCCCAATTATTGATGTTTGTGAAACTATGGTCTATGCTTAGGGACCCACTTGAGTGTTTGGACTATAGTTTTGGGTGTGGTTCCCAAATGCGGTTGTGAAGGTACTATGGGTGTACATTGTGATGTACTACCCTTTTCTTAGGATTGACACTAAGTTTAAATACCGATAGCACTACTACAAGCTTTAGGACAATTGTGGTGCATTCGTTGAAAGCCATTACTATTCTAACATGTTTAATGGCAAGGTGGATGCACTATGAGTTGTAGTAGTCAACATTACAATGAGCTTGTTTTTTGAGCAGACACCCCAGTAGTGATTCCTTTCCAACACTTTGCTTGTTAGGTAGCACATAAAAGACAATGCATAGGCTCTCAGTCTCAATAGAAACCATTAGTTTGCATTTCCCCAAGAGTGGTAGGATTGCCCCCCAAATGTCTAAGTTTCACATTGGTTAGTTGAAATTGGGGTTGACCCATGGGGGTCCAATGTTCGTGTGTTAAGATATGTGCATTGGCTTCCTCATTAATTAACACATCAAGGGTATATGGTTTTTGGGAGGTTATGATGATTCGAAGGTAGGCTCATGATACCGCTTCCTCATTTGCCTCCTTGAGTTCTATGATGGCTGCAACTTTCACATTCGTCAATGGTTCTATTATCAGAGGTTCGTGGATGTGACGGATGGTAATACTTCCTTATGCGAATTCCGTTGAGGAAACCTATTCTCTCTCCTTCTAGGATTTCAAGTTTCACATTCCTTGTTCTACTAATATTGCAAACCTTGAAAGGTCCCAATCCCCTAAACTTAATTATGTTGCCCATAGATATTTCGAGTGTCACCATGACCTCAAAAGGCTTCTTGAGCCATGCCACTTCTAGATCTCTAACTAGAGTAAAAGATGGTATCTTTTCTTTGAGAGGCACTCAAACATATATTCAACCCAAGTTTGACTTCTTTAAATGTAACAATAATGCAAGCAACTCATCCCAATCAAGGGGTTCTAGAGCTTCAACTTGTTAACTCTAGACTTTTTCCCCTTACTTTCTCCTTTAACTCAACATGTCACTTATGCTTTTTCCCTTTCTCTTCTGCTAGAGTAACCAAGATACACATGCAATTTGTAGTGCAAATCATGGAATTAGGCTTGGAAGCATTCACACTTGTCACTCTCCACAAAATCTTCTCTAGGCTCACTTAACTTGTCCACTAAGCTACTCAAAATAAGTATTTGACACTTTGCATTCACATTGAGGTGCAAGAAACTTCAATCTTCATGGCAATTGTATACATGTAGTATAAATTCAACATAAGAATACTCAAATCAATCCTATAGATACATAGGTAAAATACTATCATTGCCAGACTTCTTTAAGTTTCAACCATTGGACATACAACCCCATGACATCCACCCCTTCTAAACATGTGCATCTCTTGGCATATGCCGCATTGCTTAGTCTTCAACATGATCAAAATCTTTAGCTTCATCTTCATTATCTTCCTCTTCCTCTTCTTCTATGGTGACTTGAGTAGTTCCAATGTCATGTTCTTCCTCTTCATAGGTGGTAGCATCTCTTCTCTTGAATAGTTTGATCCTTTTTCTATTTTTATTGGTATCTTTAACTCTATCTCATCAATCTTACAAAAAGACAATATGTAACATTAGCATATGTATGTCTCACAATGTAAGGATGAAACCATCTCTTTCAAGACCTTCCTAATGGTACTGTGATGGATATCTAAACTAATGTCATGGACAAGTACCCAATATCCTTCTTCTATAGTTCTCAGTCAAAGTATGTGCCTCCTATCAAATTTGTATTTGCTTCATATCCTGACTTCCTTTGGTCTTTGTAATGCAAGCTCTATGTCTCTTGGTCTCCTCTCTGACCAATGAATCCTTAGAGAAAATAGCTCTCCTCTACTCATCCCTTCCTCCCATGACAACACATTCCATATAATAGTTACTTTCTCTATTTTCACAATCAGCTTCTACCCATACATCAACTTTATGAAGATATATCCTATCATAGCACTATGAGTAGTGTGATCATCACATAAATCATATGTAAGTAATTGTCGCCACTCTCATATCTTTCATTTTCATGCCTTTTCTAATGCCTTGACAATCTATGGATGATCCCTTTCACTTTTCCCATTTCCTTCAAGAGTATATGTTGGTATAACTGTAAGCTTGATTCCCAATCCAGAGAAGAAACCTCTAACCTCTAACCTCATCAACATCCAACTCTCATCTATCAGCTATAATCTTTCCCATACAACCATAACAATATATCACATCCTCAAGTAAGAACCTGCATATGGCACTAGTAGCTTTATACCTCAAAGCTTGGTCTCCAACTTGATTTGTAATATCCTTCCATGAAAGCATAGTATATATCATCTAAAACACCAAAATCCCATAGGCACGATCACTAAATCCACAATCCATTTATAATGCATAGAGAGAGGGCAAGTAGGATGCAAATCATCATGGTGTCTCCCAAAAGAATACATCTGACATGTACTACAAGTCTCAACAAACTATAAGGCATCCATATGCATTGGCTGGGGGGTGCACCTATAAAAAATCATCTATATAACATGTGTTTAAAGGGTATTCAGAAATGCCCTTTCCTTACATGCTATAAGGCCATAAAATGACCCCTTTTACTTGACTAAACTTACAAGTTTTTTTTTCAAATTATAGTTTTAAAACCCCTTTTGTAAATATATAATTTTGTAAGTTTTAAAAAATAAAATACCCTTTCCTTTGAACTCACATCGTATTTTACATGTTCTATAAGGTGGACTCCCTATGGTACATGGCTTTCCATAGTAGCTTTGATCTTTTTGAATGTAGCCCATACTCCTCCATGAATAGCCCATAAACTCTAATGAAATTCATGTATAATCTATAATTGAGTAGCCTTCTCACATACTACTTGCAAAGGAGTGCCTCTTTTATGCCTTGGGTGCTTCCAAAGAAAGCCATTCTTCAAAAATAGCCATATGCATTTCTTCAAATCCTCTTAAATTCATCATCTAACCAACCATCTCTTCTTGTCAAAGTACTCAAATATTTCCCCATATACAACCATTCCCCATCACATAACTCCTCTAAAAAAGTTTCTATAGAAGAAACAAAACATTCATGATCAAGTGTTGCATGTGCAATTTCAGCCTTTTCATCACTAACTATCATATCCTCTTCATCTTTAGAACTTACTCTAGATTACATATTAGCCACTAGGTTAACCTTTTCTACTTGTTTGCTGCCCTTTTTATGCAGAATGCATAAAAGAATAGAGAATACTTCATGAAGCAAATACTCCATATCATGCCTAGAAATCACAGAAACTCTGAAATAATCATATGACAACATAGATCTAGTCTACTCAACACTACAAATCAGAGAATAAGAACCATAATGCAAAAAGCATGCTGTAAATAGAACAAATACACTAGAAATGATGGCGCCAACTGCCAAATCCTTCATATTTCTAAGTAAATCCATCATGCATCAGAAGTAGACATGAGAGATGATCAAATAGACAAGAAGAATCCACGAAAATGCCTCATTACGTTACGTTTTTACAACTACCCAAAAACTGCACTTCTTGAGGCAAAGAACTTCATGAGACAATTAAAGGCTGCCTCACACATAGAACTAACGCAACTAAGGTCTAACCATGCTAAGGGCATAATACATGATCAATATACTATGAGATCATGACCATGGCTAACACCTGGCACAACGATTATGCCTTACCCACATCCTTTCACTGTGAAGTAAGCCACAAAGAGTAACCATAAGTAGAGCCTCTCCAATAGGATACTCATAGCCCCCTACTGTAGTTGCATAAGCCCCTCAAGAGATTATGACATGTATGCCTCTATGATTATTCCTTTATGTTTTTTTTTATATTCATTATTAAATTGATTATGTAATGAGAAAAATAAGATATATAAGTTCTTGTTGCATTAGTATGATTGGATCCTAGCGTAACACAAGTGTACTAGATTCTAGTTTGTGTTCACATAAACAATTGGATTGATATGCTAACATGTTTGATTGACATGGTATTGACTATAAGACAACAAACATGTGATTTGTAATCTCTCATTGATTTCAACAAAGAAAGTCAATCGTTAAAGTAGAGATAAAGGAAATTCCTTCTGAACCAAAAACAACACAAATCAGAAAGTTTTGGTGAATAATAAAAATGGTATTAAGGGATTAAAGGTATGCATAATCTTCCTTATAACTATTTAATACGCGAGCATATGAAATAGATTAGAATATCTCACATAAGTATTAGTCATTAAGAAAGAGATTGCAAAGAAATTGTCCTTATAATTACAAAATGGAGTCTTCATAAACATCCAAAACCTAGGAACATACTCTCAAAAATGGATCGTTTATCCATTATCAATGTGTCCTCAAGAAGTAATCGGATGCTGCAAGCATTAAAGACCAAGACCTCATTAATACCTAGGATTTCTAGAAAAAACGCCCACAAACAACTTAGGCCTATAAACTCATCAAAAAAAAATCATAGTAAATACAGAAGACTATGACCACATGATCAATGAAGTTAAAATATTTAGACTAGACAAATAGAGCTAGGTTAAGGTCAATGGGAATAATGGATGCATATTGCAAGTATTGTGATAAAAGCAGTGCTAATGTTCTCAGTCATTGAAAGAGTGGTATCTTGTTTCAAAAGATCATATTATAATATGTTTTTTTTTAGAAAGATTAATTGCCATTTTTCTTGAACAAAGGCTTGGCTGTGATTTTAAGGATTGACCAATAATAGTTTGTACCTAGATGAAGGGCAAATATTATCAACATTGCACCTCTACAAGGGCAATGTCTAGAAACTCCTATACCTAAGCCCGGCCTATGGACACCTAGCCTATGCCTAAAGAGGGGGCTCATATGGAAGGTACCCTCTTACAATAGCATAGAAACAAGGGGGCTCTGGTCTAGTAAATATAATTGTGTGGTTGGTCCTTGCATAGAGGATGAAACCCATATGGATTGCAATGCAGTGATGCATTGGGAGCCTAGATTTAAGGGTTAGGCGATTGCCTTGAAAAGAGGGTAACGTTTTTGAGCTTATGGCTCTTGTGAGTGGACATGATCATGTAAATATTTATCATATCAATAAAAAATATTTTGGGAAGGAATGGTTTCAATGATTTCTTGTACGTAAAGTAAAGAAGAAGTGAAACAAACCAGTGATAATGGTTAATTAAGAAGTTTTTTTAAACTGTTAAGTTGTGTGTGTGTAATATGTTATGTTTAGATAACTAAAAAATGCCATGATTACAAATGGTAAGCATGTGAGTGCTTTTTCCCAATGAAAGATGCTAGAAGCTTGGATGGACTTGATTAGTCAGATTCTTTTCAACCATGGAAAATTTAAGACTTGAACTAATCAACGATTTCCCTAGGGTCTAGTTATAGAACCTCATCAAGCATCATTTTAGGGGAATAGAGATGAAATTTGACCTTACAGGCCTCTTGACTCCAATCCCCTTCATCTCTCACTCACTATGAATCAAGTGCGGTGATTAATCTAGCCTCGATTTCAATCGATTACAATTTGATCATCTTGATTGACTACTAGAATTCTCTTAATGGCTATGAGGTCCATAAGAACCCTTAGGTTGATCCCCATGGGTTGAGGCCAAGCGCTTCACTATGAGGTGGATCCACTCCCAGTATTCCTCTAGAGTGCTAATAGTAACAAGACCTTGGATGACTACCAAACACAAACTTCCCTTTCAAACAATGGGTATGTCACACATAGATACATAGCCAAGTTCTTTCTCAATCCGTAAGCGAAAGGTAGCAACTTTAATTATAGCATATGCATTCTTTAGAACCACACCAACCAATTTTTACATTCTATCCTTTCCAAAATTTGGATTAAGTGGTACTCATGTCTTGCATAGATGGATCTTCCCATCCTTAAAGAAAATAAAATTCTTATTGAATGCATCTTTATACACCTTACAAACACTGCACTCATACTTTGTGCTATGACATTAGATAAACCACTATACAAAGCCTTCTCGAATTGGGTCCCTTGGTCCTACAAACCATTCCTTTTCTTTCATCTTTGCAAGCTTTAATTACAAGTCATGTTGGGGGTAAAGGTGCATGTGCCTAGCTGCCCGTGTATTAGTTATACTAACAGTATCTATATCGTGTATTAGTGTCGAGACCAAAAATGGGCCCGACACTAGCTGTAGGACTCTAGCCAAGGCCTCCTATACTCACCCAAACAACCCCACAGCCTTATAACCAAGAGTGTATAAACACTATGAACTAATTTATCGAAAAAACACATTGTAAATACAATCTCTAGATTGTAGTCCAACGTGATGCTCTTCCCGACTCCAAGTAGAGGGATTACCGAAACATCATATAGGTGGCTAGCACCTCATAACACAAACAAAGGGAACATCCCCCAAAACTGATCACTATGGCCTCATGATGATGTGTCATCTCAACATATAACACATATGCACAAAGTCCACTTTTCACAATATTCATTCTAGGAGATAGTATATTCCTCACCTCATAACACAAACAAAGGGAACACCCCCCAACTTATCACTATGGCCCTAGGATGATGTGTCGTCTCAACATATAATGCATACGCACAAAGTCTACTCTTCACAATATTCATTCTAGGAGATAGTATATTCCTCACCAAATCATTCCCTAAGGAAACAATTATACTAATTTACAACATAGGGAGCCTCACACTCATCGAGGATCGATAGTTTGAAACCAAGTGCTATGCATCCAAGAGATAGTTCTCTTTATACTATATTGATGCAATGCAATGCAAAGTGGATGACTTTGAGTGCATAAACATTTTACTTAAATGAAATCAGCATTGTGAATATGCTCAAATATTCTTTCCATGATTTTCTTCCACTAACAACTTTGCTGCAATGATAAGGTAGTGATGGACTACTCCGTGCCACTGTATCTCTTAATATTTAAAATAAGATCAAAACATATATGAAAAGTGTAGCAAAAAAATCAAATTTTGAATTATATTTAGCACATAAAACTCTCTCTCTCTCCCTACCATTTAGGGTTTTTCTTGTGATAGATAGGTTAAGAGGTGTTTCTATATATATTTTTTCATAATGTAAGCAATAAATACACACTAAAATATACAAATGGGGGTAAGCTAAGGAAAATCCTCATACCTTATCTCCACTATACTTGCACAATATATCCCTAATTTTTCATAATTTTTCACATGCAATATCCCTGACACCACTGATGCTTCCCCTTGGCACTTTCTTAATCTATCCCTCACATTTTGTCTCACGAACTGGCACCCATTCCCCCTCATTCTCTCAACCCATATGAACCATGTTTATAACGAGAGAGAAAGAGGAGAGAGAAATACTGATTTTGGATTGATGGGAGCTTGGCACACTTGCAAGATACACCTCTATGGGTAACTAATTGAGAGCATATTTTTGGAGCCGATTTTAAAGCGCAAAACGACCCTCAGACCCATAAAAGATCAACTTTTCATGGAAAATGAAACAGATGCAGATCAAGGACCTGGAGTTTTCCTAGATGCATTTTTACACACCAGAAATTCAATGCAAGTGTCCCTTCGTTAATCAGAGTTTGTTTGACTCCCCATTTAATGGTCGCAAGGTTTGATGTTATAAAGTAGCTTCTACCGAATTCAGAAATCAGAAAGCATGTGATGGAGGCTAGATTGATAGATTTTGATGCCAGAAAGTTGCCATCTAGTTGGATCACAATTTCGAGCTCGTTTGCGCCCTCAATCAGGTTGAAACCACTTCAAACAAGTGTGAAAAGCAGGAAATGAACTAGTTATTTTAGGGTTTAATGTTAAGCTTGATTAGTAAGGCCACAAAACTCAATAATGAAAACGCCATGGGAGGGGGGCACTTTTTTTTGCGACTCCTCTATCCCCTCAAATTTAGCAATTTTTGGGCTACAACGATTCTCTCCTCCCTCCTAGGCATCGGCTACATCACTTTTTTGCTCTTCAACACTCCAATTCTTGCGAAGAATGATGTATTATATTGCTTTATTCTTTATTCTTTCAATGATATTTGAATAAAGGGAAGGCCAGTCACACATTGTGACTATTGGAGTTTCCACATCTTGTATCTCTCTTTCTTGCTCTTACTCCTTCCACCATAGCTCTTGCTTCTGCTTCCTATTTCCACTTCAAGGCTCACTTCCTTCAATTAGTATTAGAGCTATCTTCCTCGAGAGCTCGAGCCTAACCTAGCATTGCTTCAGTTTTTGTGGAGAACCTTTAGTTTACAGTTTTCATGGCAACCATGGCTCAAGTGGCATGTATTGTTTCTCACTTACTTCCCAACTTGTCAAGGCATGTTCCAAAGCTTTGTTGAGCTCCCTTTGAGCTCTCCTTGAGCCCTATTGGCATCAGCCCAACCAAAAAAGCTCCCAAGACAATAGGTGCAATTTTCACTAACTAGGCTACTGTCCTTCCTACTTAGATTTGCTTCATCCTACCCCATCTTCAGCTTGCTCCCAGCCTTGGGCAATCATTTGGCATCGTATCTGGCACCTTTGGTATCAATTTGGGCATCAGTTGTTTGGAGCTCTTGGGTTCATCCATTAGCTCATAGTTTATGACAGTTTGTTGTAATACAATTATGGGTAGCCCTTCACTCATTGTCTTGAGGTCACTTATGTTTCTCGGGATGTCTATTTGATGCCATATCAATTGGGGATGCTATGCCAATGTATTGGAATGCTATTGGATTGATTTGACCACTCATTTTTCTAGTTTTACAATGGTTTTTTACTATTGTAATAAGTAGGATTGAAGGTTATTTTGTTTGAGAAATTTTATGCCTATTGCCATTGGATGCTTCCCGAGTAATTTGGATGCTACATTACGATATACCATTGATCTTCCATGCTTGGTTATGCTCTTGAGCTGAGATTGGGCCTTTGACTTTGACATTGGCTATCATTCACTATTATGTATGGTTATTGGATGCTACCATAAGAGTTTTGCAAGTTACTTGGGCTGGATACTCTTGGATATATCTACTTGGATCTTGGACGTATGGATGCCTTCCACATGATGTTTTGATCTTTGTTTTCTCATCTAGAATTTGACTTTTATTGCAATGGGAGTTACTAGGATTTATGTATTGAGCCACATTTGACACTTGGATGTTACATTGAGCATTTGGTTATACAGTTGAGGTTAAGGATCTTATAAATAGACCATGGAACTTGGTGACATGCACATGCTCTAATCATGCTTTATGTACACAATCGATGCTTAGCGGGTTGATCTAACATTGCTTTTGGTCTGACACCTATCTCTGTCATGCTATGGTCAATGACATATGCATCTTGGTTGGCTATGTATTGATCTTCAATTACATTGCTTAGTCACTTGTGACTTTGGTTGGTCTCTTCTCTTACTCATGAGGTCTACTCTATGCATGATGATTATGCCTATGGGATGTATCTCAATCTAACACATTGATCCTTTTGAAAGGTTAGAAGGATTGAAGCTTGCTTGGAAGAGCTATGGCGAGAGAGTAAGAGCAAGAAAGAGAGAGAGACCAAATGGGAACTCCAACAGTGACAATGTGTGATCAAGCCTCCCTTTATTCAAACTGTCACTAAAAGAATAAAGAATAAAGTGATAGTGACAGGAGCCTGCCACCTGTAGTGTGTAGTGGCGGGTACTATCAGTATAGTAATACACATGCGCCTAGGCAGAGGTGCCTTTACCCCCAACAACCTCCCACTTAAAGGTGGATCTGCCTCAATGACGAGTGAAAAGAAAAAGAAAAGACAATACAACACATGTACAACAAGATGAGGAAAAACGTCATCTCATCCAACACCCATCAATCTCCTCACGAAGGCAAAGCACATAGTAGTGAGGCTTTTTGTGAGCAAATCTACATGATTCTCATGAGTGGAGATCTTGACAATGTCAACAAACTTGTCCTCTACGACCCCACATATGAAGTGATACCTCACCTCAATATGTTTCTTCTTTGCATGATGGAAGACCGGATTCTTGGCTAGTTGAATAGCACTCATAGAAACCAAATGCAGCATAGGTATAGAATAAATCCCAAGGTCATGAACCAAAGGGTCCAACCATATGGTCTCCTTGCAAGCCTCAGTGGTGGCTGCAACATACTCGGCCTCAGTGGTAGAGAGAGTTGTACACTTTTGAACCCTCGACATCCAAGAGACAGCATCTCCAGCATAAGTGAATACATAGCCAAAAGTGGACTTCCTACTATCTGCATATCCTATATAATCAAAATTTGTATAGCCCACAACTCCTATAGCCTGGCTACCATAGCAAATACACATATCCGTTGTGCCCTTTAGGTATCTCATGATTCCCTTATGGCATCCCAATGTTTCTTGCTAAGTGTAGCCATATAGCGTGCCACAACAACAACTACAAAGGCAATATCTGGACGAGTGGCTATCATGGCATAAATCAAACTTCCCACAGCTAATGCATAAGAGATCTCGGCCATCTCGGTCCTCTACTCATCTATCCGATTGCCCTATGAGACCTTCACATAAGAAGGTAATGGTTAGCCAATCGGCTTCACGTCCTACATGCAAAAACGCTCAAGGACTTTATGAATGTACTCCTTCTGTGAGAGGTAGAGTAGTCCCTGATGCCTAGCGCGCTTAATGCGCATACCAAGAATGTGAGAAGCTTGTTCCAAATCCTTTATCTCAAAGCTCTTCTTTAGCTGAGATTTAAGAGCATCTAGCTCATCGTGAGATTTTTCTACTATCAACATATCATCCACATAAAGTACCAAAACAAGCAATGAGCCATCACGAGCTTTCTTTATGTAAATACACGGATCCATAGCACTCCTGCTATAGCCCTGTGACTACATAAAGGCATCAAACTTATGATACCACTCCCTATGTGCCTACTTCAAGCCATAAAGACTTTTCTTCAACTTGCATACTACATGCTCCTTGCCAGGTTCTAGAAAGCCCTTAGGCTGCTCCATGTATATCTCATCAAGCAAATCCCCATGCAAGAATACAGTCTTGACATCCATCTAATACATGTCCAAGTCAAGCTACGCGACTAAGGCTAAAACCAAGTGTAAGGTGGTCATTTTGACCACAAGAGAAAAGACTTCATCAAAGTCAACTCCATGCTCCTATTTAAAACCCTTAGCAACAAGTCTTGCCTTATAAGCCAGCTTGGGATGCCCAGGGGTACTTTTCAGCTTGTACAACCATTTTCATGGCAAAGCCTTCTTACCATTAGGCAATGCAACCAAATCCCAAGTCATATTCTTATGTAGGGAGTCCATCTCAGACTGCATAGCCCTCTCCCAAGAGTGACTGTCACCCATGCGCATAGCCTCATCATAAGTGAGAGGCTCTCCTGCCTCTATAACCAAGGCATAATGCATCGAGGGCTCAAATCGATCAGATGGACATCTAGTTCTAGTAGACCGTCTCACTGTAGGCTCTGTTGCATGTCTAGCATCATGTCCAACACCCTGGCCATGTGTACCAATCGTTGTTGCAGGCTGTCCAACTGGTTGTGCAGGAGTGCGTGGCTCCTCCTGGAATATAACCTTGTATATCTCTACCACCTTCTCAGGTTGCCTATGCATCTTGTCTTCATGGAAGACCACATCATAGTTGCGGATGACTTTTCGCGCCTATGGATCCCAAAGGCGATAACCCATCTCACTTGCATCTCCATAGCCAAGGAAAATGCATTTCACACTCTTAGGATCCAGCTTAGTACGCTTGTTCTTTGGGCATATGGCCAAATGCCTCACATCCAAAGACATGTAGATGCGCATAAGACAAAGGTTTCCTAGTCCATATCTCCTCTACAACCTGAAAATCCAAACCATTGGAAGGTGATCTATTGATGACATCCATAGTTGTACTGATGACTGCCTCAGCCCAAAAGCTCTGTGTGGTAGGCATGCATGGCTAAACATACTCTGTGTACACACTCTTGGATGGTTCTATTCATCCATTCAGTCAAACCATTCTGGGGTGGGGTATAGGGGGCAGTCAATTGACACTTAATACCCCTCTTGTCACATAGCTGCTCAAAGGCAAGTGACACATATTATCCCCCATTGTCAGTCCTAAGGCATTTCAGCCTATGCCCAGTCTGGTTCTCAAACAATGCAAGCCATCTCTAAAACACAGCCAAGACATCTAACTTAAGCTTAATGGGATAAGCCCAGACTTTAGGGCATCGACTCCCTATCAAATTTTGTTGTTTCTTCAAGAAATTAACGTCGACGGCTATTTGTCGATATTGTTCGGAAATCATATCGGTATAATGCTTCATCATGTCCTTAACTTCGCCAAGGACATTAGATGCACTCGACTCGTAGCCTCGATCGTGAACCCGTCGTTCCATTGGCCTAACAATCTGATTTGGCATTGGCTGTTGAGCCACAGGAACAACATTCGAATTTGAAACTTGGCCTCCAACATTTGGTGGAGCCAATTGACTTGCCATAGGCATAGTCACACTGGGAGGAGCCGATAGTAAAGCACACAAAAAATCATCAATAAATGTCACAAAATACTTTGCACCACCCATATATTGACAAGGCATGGGCCCACAAACATCCAAATGTACCAATGCCAGGGGCTCACTCATGCGTGTCCTACCAGACTTCTTATGCGTATTCCTAGTGTGTATGCCATAAGGACAATGCTCACATGAATCAAAACATGCATAGTCAAGGGGCGGTAAGTACTGCAAACCACAAAGCATTTTCATTCCCTTCAAGGACATATGGCCCAAACGGGCATGCCAAAGAGATACATGTGGGATGGAACTAGCTGACAAAACATGGTCAACAGAGGACCCATCAACTACAAGAGGATAGAGGCTGCCAGTCTTGGCACCTCTAGCAAGCACAAGTCTACCACGGGTGATCTTCCAGGCAGAATCCCCAAATGAAACATGAAATTCATCATCGTCACGCTGCCCCTGCAGACATAAGATTGCATGTAAGTGCAAGTACATGGCATACATCCTGTAACAGAAAAGTACTGCCATCAGAGAACTGCAGACGTACATCCCCATTTCCAACAATAGCAAGTGACTTGTCATCACCCAAGCGAACTGAACCAGAGATAGTGCGGTAGGAGTGAAACCATTCATGGTATGGTGTAACATGAAATGAAGCACCAAAATCCAAAAGCCAACACTGCGCATGCATAGAGTGAACCTCGGTCAACAACGTAGCATCACAAGAACTAGTTGCAAGTATGTACTCCCCATCAGAGTCCTCAGTCTGCGTGACATTTATTTCCTCTATTTTCACATTGGATTTTGCAAGTACCATGTTGCGGTCAGAGGACTTTTCCTGTACTTTGTCTTTCCCCTTCTCTTTGCACTTCTCATTATGCAACTCATGACACTGTGGGCGTATGTGACCCTTTTTGCCACAATCACAGCATGTCACGTTAGCATTTCTCCCACGAGACTTGCTGCACGACTTACCACACAACTTAGACCTAGACTTTTGCCAGTCTCTACCACATCCATACCCACGGTCATTCTTTCTAGTACCATCTCCACCTCTAACAATCAAAGCATGCAACACACACAAGAGGCATCCAAGTTCTTACGGTTGATCTCTTCCTACAAAAAGCACTCTCTATGTCATGCAAGTTCAGAATAATAGCAGGAGCACATAAGGCAGTGCGGAATACATCCCATGACTCACTTAGAGTCCCAAGCAAAAACAATGGAGCAACCTCATCATTAAAGGTAATGCCCTAAGAAGTCAAGTTCTTGAGAATAGCGTGGAACTGGCTCAAATGAGCAGACATTGTCATATTCTCTTTCATGCGCAGGTCCATAAGTTGCTTGAGCCAATATATCTGACTTGTTGGACTTTTCTTGTCATAGAGGTTCTTGATCTTATCCCAAAGTTGCTAAGCACTTTGTGCTTCCTCAACCACGTAATGCACCTGTTCAGTGAGAGACAAGATGAGGGTGGACTTGCATAACTCATCAAGCTCATCCCATTCGTCATCAGTCATAGTTTCAGGCTGCTCGCCATGCATCCTAGGTGGCTTGATCTGAGATTTTTGCACCAATACCTACCATACTTGGCTCTTCCAATAGGCATAATTCATACCATCAAGCTTAGTGATGTTGAAGATAGCACTGCCAGTGGAAGAAGATGCCATACTACAGTCCAAAACGATGCAAACAGTTCAAAACTGCTTGTTGTTTTCTACTGTAAATAGCCAAAATACAACCAAAACCACGGTAAAATGACCACGAACTGATAGCTAATGATGTTGCCCACCAAGTACCATCAAAAGTACATAAAATCAGAATGATTCAGCATGAAAATTCCATGTCATTCCGTGCATAAATGCTTGCTGTAATAAATTACAGCCTGGTACAATGAGAGCAAACGGTAGGCAAAATGAATACACCAAGTCAACTGCTAACTGTCAAAGCATAACCAGCATCAAGCGGGCATAAATCAACACGTGACAATCATACGAACATCAAGCAAACAAACGAGCATGTCAGAAAAACTTGTCAGTAAGCATGCACACCCCCTGTGTAATAGGACAAAAGTATATACAACACTGGCAAGACCTGACACAAATAGGTATATGCTCAAGGAGTGCAAGGCCCAAATCAGCCCAAGTACATCTGTGAGAACCACAGCATATCAACCATGCAACATCCAAGTGAAGATCCCAGTCTCAAGTATCCAAATGTTCAAGTAGCATAAACCACCTACTCAATGTTTGTCAAGCATATCAAGACACTCCCACTGGCACAAAAGCCGTAAATATCAAGCAAAGAAGCTCAACAAGGACATATGATAGCACTAGTGCTAGAAGATCCAAGATCAAGAATCAATAAGACCTCATGAGCATATAGGCCATGTAGCATTCGTACATAGCATCCATAAACATCAAGTACATCTAAATTGTAACTTTGGCAAGCCAAGAAATAGCCAAAGTAAGCTCCGGGAAATCAAATGTCAAGCCAAAGCAAGGCTCAATAGCATCCAACTCCAAACAATATAACGGGCATGTAGTACTGGCATAGGCCAAGCATGTCAAGACTAGTCAGACATAAGCAAAGTACATGCCATAAGTACATCAAAGATGAAGAACCAAATGCTATGCGAAGAGAGGTCAAGCTCGACCAATGATTCAAGAGCAAATCCAAGCTCTATATCGATCCTGGAGAGTCACTACATCAATGTATACATCCAAGACATAGCCCGAATCCAATAGGCATATCCAAACATAAGCAAAAGAGATTCAGCCCCGAATATTCCAGCAGCAAATAAATGTCTAAAACTAAGCAAATAGTGGCTCAATCTAAGCTCAAAACCATAGACAAACCATAGGCATACTTTCCCATATGTATAGGCACCAACCAGGCATAATCGAGCATCAAATGACTATGTAGCATGAGCATAAAGTGTAATGATATGGAGACTACCCTATTTTGGGCTGCCTATGGATTGTGTAAAATAGTCAATGGCTGAGAAAATTCAGCCCCAAAAGCATCTCACATCATAGGCATACATTCCCCTAGCATTCGGGGGGCATTCATGACCAACCGGGCAACCAATGTCAATGCCAAAGCGGTCCAAACATAAAATGCTAATGTAGCACTGCTATGGGCTGCCTGTAAACTATATATAATAGTCCCAAACCTGACATACATCACATCGATGCTCAATGCCAAGGCTCAGGATCAAATGCCAAGTATAAACCAAGTGTATAGTGCCCAAATGAGGCTACCAATGACTGGAATGAGCTGGAGGAGATCAAACAATTGATCACGTGCTATAAATGCACCTGGAAAAATGGTGCAAATCTGCCTCAAGTTTCTACTCACGTTTTTGAACTGGCCAAGGTGGTAGGAAGCTCAAGTGGGTGCCAAAGAAGGCACACAACAAGCCTGAGGTGCCCCAATAAAGCATGTGTCAAGATATGGAGCACCAGAGATTCAATGTTGCTGCCCCCTTTCTCTTCTCAGACCTATAGAACTGTAACCAGCATGAAACCCTAAATAAAATGAATGAATACCTTTGTTGGAATGCCCTGAGGATGCCCAAGGGAGCCTGGAAGGTGCTTCAAAAGCCAGGGAGTGATAGGAGCTGGAGAGAGTCAGCTATGGCTGTTGAGAAGGAGACCCAATGAGTGTAGGGATTTGATAGGAAGCTAAAGACGCCACAAATCAAGTTGAAATGCTCAATCAACTATGCTCTGATACCAATTGAAAGGTGAGAAGGATGGAAGCTTGCTTGGAAGAGCTATGGTGGGAGAGCAAGAGTAAGAAAGAGAGAGAGACCAAATGGAAACTCCAATAGTCACAATGTGTGACTGCGCCTTCCTTTATTCAAACTATCACTAAAATAATAAAGAATAAAGTGACAGTGACAGGCGCCTGGCGCCTGCCACCTGCAATGTGCAGTGGCAGGTACTATCAGTGTAGTAATACACGGGCGGCTGGGCGGAGGTGCCTTTACCCCCAGCACCTTTGACAATTCTCGGTGCCAATCACAAATTCACTCACTGCTAGTTGCAGCTATTCCATGGCAGTTGCAGTTTGTCTTGTACCAATGATTGTCCCTCTTTGGCATTGATTTCTTACTACTATGCTTTATTTTTAGCATATTGTAATTGCAGTTTACTGCACTGTTTATGCAAACAATCACCTCCATTTGATAGTTTTTTTCATTGAGTTTGTGGATAGCTCATTACTTAGGTACCTCTTGCTTTAAGCTTAATTTTACAATGGTTTTGGGGCTGATTTGCAAGCTATTATAGTAGCCTTATTTTCCCTTTTGTACACTTGCTTGGTCCCATTATGCCTGGTGGTTCCTATGACTTTAATATTAACAAATTGGATATCACCAACTACAGTTACTGGAAGGCTCAAATCTAGCAAGTTTTAATATTAAAAATATATGTTAAGCCTTTAAAACATGAGGGTGACAAGCCTGAACGTATTGATACAAATGATTGGGCTAAAGTGGATGAGCTACATCAGTCCATGATCATATTGTCCCTCTCTAAGCAAGTTTTCTATAATATTAACTCTGATGGGCAATCCACATGGGACTTCTGGGATAACATTCACAGTGTGGCAAGAAAAACCCTACTTCTCAAATGTATTATAGCTGAAGCAACTCATAGATCTTTGCATGAAGGAGGGCACTTCCATGTCAGCCCACTTAAATGAGTATCATTTCATTCTCAGCCATTTGTATTCACAGAGGATTGAATTAAAGGGTAATCTCCCTCCCTTGTTCCTCTTGGTTACACTACCTAAATCATGGGATACATTTTGTACTACTATGTATGCAAACATTCCTAATGAAGGGTTAAAGTTACAGGATGTAGACAGTGCACTCTTGAGTGAAGAGGTTAACAAAAAGGATGTCGATGCTTCCCGCCCCTCTCATGCTTTGACATTTAGAGGCAATAATGGTAGGAGTGGTAATGACCGCCATGGAAGAGACTCTCAGCAATCTCATTCTCAGCCACGTGGGGATAGTCCCCCATTAAGTAAAGCCCATGGCCATAAGTCCTCATTGACTTGTCATTACTATGGGAAAGAAAAACATATTCAGCCACAGCGCCATAAAATGCACGAGGTCAAGAACAAGGAAAAGGGCAAGGATAAAGTACAGTACAAAAATAATGATCACAACATTATCCCTAGCAAAGGTCCAGTGTTAAGATTGAAGAGATTAGTGTCGTGCAAACTAATTCTGATGATGATTTTATACTTGCAGCTTCTTCTTTTAATACTTTACGGCTAATTGATGCCTTATTGGGATATACTCAATGTTGGTTGTTGCTAGATTTGGGGGCTCCCTTACATGTGACCCCTCACAGAGAGTGGCTTCACTCCTATCGCACTATGATTGGATCTATTGGTTTGGGTAATAACCTGGCATTAGAGATAGTTGGTATTGATGATGTCTTGGTTCAGGTAGCACGTTCATTCTTCATGATCTACATCATGTACCGGCTCTCACAAAGAGCATTATCTCTGCTGGCACTTTGGATGATGTAGGCTATGTTGTCTCCTTTGGTGATTCCTCATAGAAGATTACCCATGGGAATCTTTTCATTACACGTGGTGCTAATTCTAATACTCTCTACTCCTTACTTGTATCTAGATCAGTTAACCATGTTTTGGCAATGGATGCAATTCCATATGTATCTCTTTGTCATCATCGCCTTAGGCATATGTCCTTGAAAGGAATGAAAATGCTTACCCATTTGCAGTATCTTCCGTCCCTTGATTATAAGTATTTTGAGTCTTGTGATCATTGTTTATATAGTGCATACATGTAATATGCATAAAAAGTATGGTATGACATGCATGGGTAAGCCTTTGGCTCTTATTCATTTGGATGTCTATGGGTCCCATGCTTAGCAAGACATTAGGTGGCATGAATTATTTACTTACCTTCATTGATGACTATACACACAAGGTCTAGGCATACTCTAAGAAAAAAACAGATGTCTTGGCTACATTTCAACATTGGCTTGCTTTGGTTGAGAATCATAGTTTGGCTATAGGCTAAAGTGCCTAAGGTCAAATAGTGGGGGTGAGTATGTCTCTAAAGCCTTTGAGAAATTTTATGAAGAGAGGGGTATTAATCATCACTTGACCACCCTATACACCCCACCCAAATTGATATCGCTAAGTGCATAAATAGGGCAATTCAAGAGCGAGTCCATAGCATGCTTAGCTAGGCAAGCTTACCACGACATTTTTGGGCTGAGGTAGTTACTACTAATGTACACTTGATTAAGCAATCCCCATGTACTACTCTTGACCATTAGGTTGCAGAGGAGGTATGGTCTGCAAAACCTCCATCTTATGCTCATTTGCCTATCTTTGTTTGTGAGGCTTTCTACCATTTCCCAAGGATAAGTGCAATAAGCTAGATCCTAAGTATGCGAAATGCATCTTACTTAATTCTGGAGATGCAGGTGAGATGGGCTATCACCTATGGGATCTACGTGTTCAAAAGGTTATCCGCAACTATGATGTTGTTTTCGATGAGAAAATGCAATCCAACTTTTCTAATTCTAGAGCTTGTTGCTCCATATTATCCAACTAGTCATATTGGCACTCAAACCCGTGCAAAATCTTTGCATAGTAGCCAACCCTTTATTGGGTTTTGCAACCCACTCCATGAAAGTTCTTTAAGTAATCAATACTGCATCTTCAAATGAAGTACTCTTCCTTCATAGATTTCTTAAAGGCATCCCATGCAGCCCCTTTTACATAAATCTCATTTATGTACAATTTCAACTCATGGACTGCATGTTATATAAAATACTAACTCATCTTATGAGCAAGTATCCCAAAGAAATCCAACTTCTTTGCATACACCCTCAAGTAATTCGAAACATTCTAGCCGTCAAAAAGTTTAAGCTAGCTTTCAATAGCCTACAATGCTTTTGTTACAACTAACCATGCTTTGCATAAGATTGTTGTTGGTATTGTTATTGCTAATGCTACAAATACATATGAAAGGTCTACAATAATTGCCTCACTTCATCAATTGAGCTAGTAGCATCTCCCATTCTACAAATCTCTTTCTTCGTCCTTTCATGTTGGCTCACCAAGGATGATGGGGTATTTATCGCGTATGGCCAAAAGTTATCAAGACTCAAGCAAGAAGAATTCAAGACGAGGAGAAAAAAAGTCCAAATTCGTAATAGAGAACAGAAGAAATGATAGTTATGAGATAGGGTTTAAGATGAAGGGCTCAAAACTAATATGCATTTCATAATAGCATCCAAGATTCATAGATTTGAGATATAACCACCATTAAAATCAATTATGGGGTCCATATTTTATCATGGGCATGGCCAATATCAGTCTAATATCCATAAACATCATTATGGTTATGAGTAGATAGCATACAATATTTTGTGCTTCAAGACAGCATACAATGTTTTTATGATTCAATATCAACCTAGAATCCATAAACATCATTATGGTTATGAGTAGATAGCAAACAACATTTTTATGCTTCAAGACCAATCAGTCCTATTCTATAACAACCCACACACATACAAAAATCATTGCACTTAAGAGCAAGTTTAGCCCATAAAAGCTTCCCAAACATCTAATTTTATCATGTAGATAGCATACATACAAGAAGACTTCATAACAATCTATTTGTCTTCTCAAAGGAAGGCTTTTATAAGCATATGACTATAAGATAACATGTATAACAACAGTGCTACCCTATTTTCATACATACATAGTAGTGAATCTTCATATACTTATGTCCTAAACATTATATTTGCATCCCACGACAATAGTGAAGCAACAAGTATCAAAATGGTCCATTTTTTCCCTTATTTCGAGACATCCAAGTACGCAGATTGAAGAAGAGTTTTATGACAACAATGGACTACCTTCAAACCCTATTTGCCCCATATATGATAGTAAATTTCAACATTAAAGTAGTTCACAAAGCATTTCCTTTTCAGCCTTGAAGTATCTCTCAATGTTTAGCTTCATAGATGTCAAATATGCCCTATAGAATGCTTCTTTTTTTCATTTTGACCAAAAGCAATCATCCCATGCAAGTTCACCCTAGAATCCACCTTGTTGTTGCCATAAAATAGGTGCAAAATAACCTAAATTTTTATTCACATTTTTTCTTGCAAGATTATTTTTAAAAAGCCCCAAAAAAGTATACCTAACTCAAGTAATTTCCTTTCTTTGTCTAAGTATGGGCACTATGCCTATCGGTGGGTTGAGACGTAAAAGGCTTAATGTTTTCTTGGCATGTTGGACACTTAGTCAAGACTCTCTGATAGGTTATTTAATTGGCTTAACACTTCATACAAAGATAAAACTAGTGTCCTATATGCATACAAGTAAATTCTTTGTGTAGACGGTATTTGCTGATGTTTTCCCTTACTGAACCTATGACCACATGACAACATAGACACAATAGGGGAGGGGCAATTCCATTACCTCTTTAGGAACTTGATACAAGAAAAACACTTCACCAAATAAAACTAAATAAGATTCACAAGACATTATTATGCATTATGCAACAATAGCACCCAAACACTTGATGTACATGTTTGGAATAGAATCATCCATCATACATGGCATGAATCATAAAAATTTGCAACATAGATTCTTCTTCATATGTCCAAGAGCCATACTTCATGTACATTTTGAAGTGATATTAGGTATCGTACACTTTGTTTTTCTCCTTGCCACTTGAAGAGCTTGTCTTACATCACCTGGTTATCTTCCCTTACTCTAAATCTTCTTGAAGATGGGACAGTCGGAACCACAACCAAAATGATTCTCATTTGTTTTAATATTGTTTCTCTCTTCTTTAGCATAGTACACACCTTGCTAGATTATAAGGAGTCTATACCTTGCCAATACCTACTAAGTCCATCCTTTGACAATGTCAGCTTGCCATTGAGTTGGCTCCCCAATATTAACTTGAAGAGAAACTTATTATTTGTTCAACAACTAGGTTCACCTCTTTTTCCACATCTAGGATGATGGAATCCATTGCATTCCTTATCTCACTTGTAAGGGCATCTGAACTTGAATCTGCTCCATGACCTAAATCAATAGGAGACTCCTCATTTGTGTTAGAGTTTTGTAGATCTAAATTTTCATGTGCCAAATGCTCCATAATGTTGCAACCACAATTTCTTGTCATGTTTACCTTTTGGCCTTATGTGCAAGCATTCACACATATTTTTGGAACTTTGTAATCCTCTTTGCAAGGTAGCCATGATCTTCTCATCAATTGAAGCACTTTCATTGTCACATAAATTTTCTTGTTCCATGCCTTCTTTATATCTTAAATCTTTCCATATATGTTCCTACTTCTTGTGAGCTTGTATGAATACCACATTTGCCTCCTTACTTTCAAAATCTACAAGCTTATTGAAAATTCCTATGTTTTGTAGAATGCCCATCAAGTCATAAGTGTACTCTTGGCCAATCATGTTTCCCACTTTGCTAAAAAAGATTATAGTTGCACCTAACCTAGTGAGGTGTAGAGAACATTTTGAGCTTGGGTGAAAGTCTCTAAAATACTTGATCAACAACACCACAAATTGACGTGATGCTTGCACATCCAAGAATACCTCCTTACCGAGATAAAGTTTGTTGATAGTGTATATATTGGATGTTGTATTGTCCATGATCTCTAAATTTGGAATAAGATTGCCACTTTGGCTACAAAATGGACCCTCTCCTCCAATCTCATGTGTGGAGACAAGAAAATGCCAATATAAGCTCCAAAACTTTCAAGGTAGGCTTGTGTCCCTACCACCACCCTCTATTCTTTTCTATGCTGCTAAAACATCATTGCACTTGTCTATTACATATTCTTTGAGCTATTTCCAAATTTAAAGAATCACATAAAATGGTGACACAATTCAAGGTAACCCAGATATCACCAATGGTAGTTTGGTTCTTCAAGAATGTTGACTAGCTTCTTTCCATTGCATACAAAGTCTTGATCATGCATGCATGAAACCTTTATGTACAACATTTTGATTGAAAGTGGTCATCCTCCCATCATAATGCTAAATCTAGTGCCACATTTTTCAACATAATCCAAAATCAATGCTCTCTATCTCCATTCGATGCATATCTGATAGTTGGAACCTATTATAGACTTGAACTTTTCATTCCATCAGCTCAAATTTTCAGCCCATTAACTTCAAAAAAAACTTGCATCAAAAATGAACTATCAAAACTAAGTGTGGAAGTGCTTCATGAAGGGGGTTTTTGACAAAAAGTCTTTGTGTGACTACCAACGACATGATTTTCAAATGCATTACAATCATGTCATAAGCCTATTGCCCACCTAAGTTATGATCAATCTTGAAGTTCCATACTCATCCTCCATCAAGATTAATAGAATTTGTGATGTGATCCCATTGGCATTAAAAATATAGTCATGTATGTCTGTAAGAATCATGCACCAAGTTTTTGGCCTCTCTTTGTTGTAGAGTCAATTGCGATGTTTGTAGCTTGTTTGAATTTGTTACATGTTTCATTTGCATATAGTTAGGGACATTAAAGTCGTTTTAGCCACACTAGAAACTTTCAAGCCAAAAAAAATTCATAGGAGGTGCAAATATGATGACACATGGCTACATTTATATCCACTAAGGTCAAATTTGTATACTATTCTTACAAAGTACGCACAATCAATCATGTACACAAAGGCAATCGCACAAATATCAAAGTCATTGTTAACATCCTCAAAGGGGAAGGAGCATGATCCAAATAAAATGTCTTTGAGAAATTTTGTGGTCTCCACAAAGTTTGAAAAACTAGCTCAAGGTGTCTCCTATTCTTGATTTACTTTTGAATTTTTTATGTTGGGGTCTATGGATTCATGAAATCAAAATTAACAACAAGAACATTAGTATAAAGCCTTGGATAGATTATCAATTAGTGGTTTGTCCGTGGAGCCTTTCACAAAGGTGATTTTAAGTGATCAAAGTTCTAGCTTTCACATAGATGGCTACTTTCATCACATTAGTTGTCAACATGCTTCTAATAATGGACAGTCGTTTGAAAGATTTCTCATGTAGCAATTGCAAGGGAATTCCAAAGCTTCATGATTTTAGGATGAGACTATATAGAGACAGATGGGGGAGAAGAAGAGAGGCACTAGAGGAACAAATTTTGGAAGAAGTTTAGACTATCTCACAAGACGAGCTTGGGCAAACAACTAGGCTTGCAAAGAATATCACACTCAAACTATTGTATCTTAGCTACTTGATTTAAGCTTCTAATCCTTTCCTATCATCTTCTTCTTAATCAACAAATACACATTGCATAGCCTCCTTCCCAAGCCCACAAAATTTCATACAATTTTTTTTCATGTATTTTTCTCTCCAAGATGTGTGTCCTTATGAAGTTAGAGAGACAAATATACATGGCATGCTTCCATAGTATTGAACCTTTCTGATATAGAGAGTTACATCATTACACCAAATTTCTTCACTTGTGTAATTTGAATTTGTGCTTGGACTTCTCCATTACATCTTCACTATGGAATTCATACCTATCATCCCTTCCAACCTTCAATTGCTTTAGCTTTAGTCTAGTCCTAACACATTCTTGTTCCCATTTCTCAAGAATTCTTGCACTTAACAATTTTCTTGCAAGCTTGGAAGTGGGGTAGCTTGAAGTGTCACCTTTCTCCTTATACTTTGATGTACTCATGGTCTCTTACTTGGACTCAAGGAAGAACTTGTATGCTACTAGAAATTTGATCTAAGCATGGCCTCTTACTTGGAGAAGGATGAAGAACTTGTACGCTACTAGCACTCCTCTTGAAGCAAAGTCGATCCTTGTTGTTCAATGGCCATCACTATTCTTGTCATTGTCCTCCAAAAAGTCAAAGGACCCCATCACACACTCATCACTAACAATCTGTTCACGAGTTTGAGCAAAAGCGGGCTCATCTTTATCTCTTTTCAATCTCAAAGGCCTAAATCTTCTGCATTATCATCCTTCACAATGTGAATCTTGTAAAAAAAGGCCCATTTATCTAATAACACAAAATATGCTTTCTAGTTATGAATGTCACATTCAATATTAAGCAAATATAATTGATGTATCAAACTACTACTTATCACCATGCAAAATCCTAATGCAAGAACAAAGCAGCTACAGAGGTATGATGTAACTATCACCAATTTTTAGTTTGTAAATGTGCACTCTCAATCCAACAATTGGAAACCATATACATGCATTGAGGAGAAAATAATTTATAATGCAAGAGATGCATTTCTCATTCTTACCTTTCACTAGTTATCATTGTCAAGCAATGTGCATGTCTCATCAGCTTTGCTACAACCTTTTCCAACTGTAATAACTACACATGCTTAGCTTGAAACCACACACTCAAGGACCTCTTCATCAAGAGATTCTCAAAAGCATGGGATGTAGATAATTTGATTGTCAAGCTAATGAACATCAAAAAAAAAAGACAAAAGAGGAAATCCGTGATTACGTTGCCCACGTTTTGAGACTCTATAAGAGGATTCCTTGAACGACCTACCCAGAAATCTCCATTGTATTCATTAATGGAATCAAGAACAATGAACTCTATAAAGCACTAGTAGCAATTCGAGTCTGCAAAGAGACATGCCAGCTAAAGCGTTTGAAGAGGCTCTCTTAAGATGATATGCAAATAGCACAAAATAAATCAACAATGCAAATATCACTAAAAGCATGCAAGCTCTAATCAAATATGAGATTATTCTTGCATAGTGCCCACTTTAATCATTACTAATTTAATACATAACCACTTTATTTTTAGGTAGAGAGGAACCACAAAATACTCAATAAAACTAGCTAACTTTCAAATTTAAAAAGTTCAATATCAATATTAATTGGATGCATGATATCTACCTTTGGCTATAAAGAAAAAAATAAAAATTCAATACATTTAATTGATTTCCAATACAAAGATGAGATCATGTTCACTTGAACCTACATCCCATTCAAAAATGGATGATGTTCCTATAGGTTTGGGTGGACTACAAGCATTTTACCTAGTCAAATGGATGGTAAGGGGAACATGGTTTTTGGTGCATCTTAAACATTGGGAACCAATGCAAGACTTATCATAGCAACCAAAAAAAAAAAAACTTCTAAGTTAAGGGGTATGTCAAAGTCGTGGATTCAACAGGATTAGGAAGCAACCCACTCTCACAAAAGGGAAAGGAGCAAGCATAAGTGTAGATACTAGAGTAGGACATGTAGCTCAAGAGCTTAGTAGAGATGGTTCTCCTCTTTCAAATGTTGGAGTTGATTTCAATGATGCCTCAATTTATGATGTTGAATGTTGGTTAGAACATGACATTAAGGTTATACATGAATCACAATCCACATCTCATCGATTAGAGCCAAAGGTCACTTTAGGCCTTAGATAAGACAAGGCAAGCATGCAATCTACATGTCATTTCAAGATAATATAAAGCATAGAAAGTGATGATAACCCTTTTTTTAACAACTTGAACGCAAACATTATCATGTCCATAGATAAAGATCACCCACAAGAAGAGCACCTACATACAACTAGCCAATGTTTGAATGGATGGCATCCCTTCTCCAATAATCAATTATGCGATCATCTTCATTAATTAGCCAACTTTCATTATCACTAATCAATCACATAATCAATTGATTTTTATATTTTTTAAATGAGAGAAAATCAAGAAAATAACTTCATTTCAAGCTTTAAAGAGAGGGCAACATACCTTACAAGTGCAATCTCCATTGGTTGTGTATTGAAGAGAAGCTACACTCAAAATGAGAAATGAAGAAATTGATTTTTATTGTGATAAATAGACTCCATATTAACAACGAGTAGAGAAATAGAGAGAATATGAAGATGCAAAGAGTAGAGAAAAATAAAGAAAGTGCAAGTGAAACAAACAGATAGCAATAATGGAGGGAACACGAAGAGTAAACATTGGATTACATAAAGAGAGGATCTTGAAGAGACTTGAAGAGAGAGAGAGAGAGAGAGGGAGAGAGAGAGAGAGAGAGAGAGAGAGAGAGAGAGAGAGAGTGTGTGTGTGTGTGTGTGTGTGTGTGCGTGCGTGCGTGCGTGCACGCGCGTGCGCACGCATGTGCACGTGGAGGGAACATGAAGTTGTAAACAATGAGTAAACACTGGTATATGCATAGGAGGAGAGACAAAGGAGCTTGAAGCAAGAGAGAGAGAAGGGGGCAAACCACGTGCGTGCGTGCGTGTGTGTGTGTGTGTCCCTAACATAATGGGGAGCATGCCATGAGACTTCTAGAAATTCTCCTAGAAACCAACCATCATTAACAATCATTTGTGTCTCAAAACCTAACCCCTCACCTTGGTTTTTGTCTTGGATACTTTGAGATTGTGCAAGAATTTGCTTCAATCCTCTCTAGAGCTAATACCTTATTGCTCAAAATGAGTCCCACATTTAAGGGGCCCCTGCATTTTCCCACCAATAAAGAGATCACCCACACATAAGAAAAGCTAACAATTGCTGCCCCATGAGTCTCCCATTGATAGCTTAGTTGCACAATGGCTCAATGATGGAGCTAAAATGACATCTATGGTTGGATAAATTTCTAAATGAGGAGTTACACATCATGAGTCCTTTTGAAAACGTGTAGTTATGAAGTGCATACTTACATACTTAAATTTTCTTCTAATTAATAAGAAGCACTTAGATGTTCTTACATAACTAAAACATAATCTTCCAATAATACCTACCCACATGACAGAGCTAATCTAACTTGCTATAAATAAATAACCACTATCACAAATTACATGTATATAAGTAAACCCCCCCTCCCCCACTATAATCATACACATGATCTTAGACACTATCTCAAGTAGTCAATCAAAAAATCCAACTATAGGATAGTGTGGAGCAGTGAATGGGGTCGCTCTAGACCCCAAAAACTTGAGATAGAACATCTAAAACTAAGGGATGAAAACTATACTTTAATAATAATACCCATTATAATCATACACACAATCTTAAACACAATCTCAAGTAGTTGATCAAAAACTCCAACTATAGGATAGTATAGAGCAATGAATGGGGTTGCTATGAACCCCAAAAATTGTGAGAAAGAACCTCTAAAGATAAGGGATGAAACCTATACTTTAATAATACTACCTTGTAATTAATCTTGTGAGGTTGCAACATTAGTTGATATAGCACCTCGAGAACCCAAAACTAAGTGCATTCACAAAAAATTATATCCTCTCCCATTATCATTGGCTCTTACAACCACATTCAAGCATTCAAAATTGTATTAAATTGCATAGTGTTACAATATTGTAGAATTTGTCAATTTAGTCAACTTTAAAGTCTTGAATTGAATTTTCCACAATATTCATGAAATTTGCACTCTATTGATCCAATGATCTATGTATATAGTAGGCGACAACTATCAACAACCACCATGGAAATCTGAAGAAAGCCTTCACAAATAACAAATTACAATTACTTTGGTCATGTTCTATGCCACAAGCACCACTTTAAATCCAAGTTCGAGTCCCCCAAAAGAACAACCCCTACCCATTCCAACTCCTAATGTGAGATGTCAGGGAATTTGGTCACCAAAAACTTACTAACTTTGCAAAGAGAAACATCCTTCAAGGCAATTTAAATTGTTTCCACTCCCCATTCAAATGACAATATTCAATCCTTATAATGAAATCCTACCTCTGGCTAGCCAAGGACATGCTTCACCATGACTTGGGTCTTCTCTTCCTCCAAGATCCTATAATGCTACTAAGAAAGATCTTTTTGTTGCCCTTCAACAATCTAATATTCAATACTAAAAGGTTTCTTCCTTTAATTAGACACCCCTTCTTCTACCTCCCACCATCCACACAATTAAGTAGCCCCAACAGATTAAAGAACCCCCATGCCCCAACTCTTCATGCACTAACCTCTTTGAAGGCAATGAGGGTGACAATGAAGAGGAGGATGATACAAAAGAGAGCCACATGAGCTATTGGAGCATGCAACTAGTGCCACCAGGACAATCTTGATGCATACCACGACTAAGCACCAACTTCAAGAGACCCTACGATAGTAGTAGCCATCTTCCTATCACTTGCAACAAGAACAACAACTACAATAGTATCAATTGTCTTCTTGGAGGACATGAATGAGAGTCATTTCTTTGCTTGCTCTCATTAATTTGTCCCAATCACTCCCCTTACTTGCTACATAGCCATCTATAACTATTTACCCACCATTTTCTCTCCACCTCTCTTTAGGGCATCACTCCCCAACTCCACCCCTACACATTAGTTTACCTCAAAATCCTTATGACAATATGACCTACAAGATTATCTTGTTTTTCGACTAAGCTTTTGTGAAAACATGAATTTTAAGAGTCTTTAGGATCTTACCTATATGTAGAAATTATAATACAATGAGTTTGGGAAATACTAGAGAAAGAGAGATGTTAGAAATTATATAAAGAAGAAAAGAACACGCTATTTTATTTTGGGTTCCCCGTATTTTAATTTGTTGAGTTTTGTGGATCTCACTTTTGTGAGAGGTAGTGTTTTTACTAGCTGAGATATTGGGAATGCACATTTAAATATTGGATCATTGCGATTGAGCTTGTTGAGGGCGACTGTAGAGGCTTGTCAAAATTTCTTTCAATGTGTGGTTGAACACTAAGCCATAGAAGGCAACATCTCTCACTCTTCTTTACTCCTCACATCAATTTGATAATAAGCATGGTCCTACATGACCCAATAGTTGTGAGCAATGGGTTTGGATTTTGCAAGGGTTTTTTATGAAATGGATGTGACTTTTGATAAGAATCAAGGATTATGATTCAAGACTTTCACTAGTTTAGTAGGTCCTAAATTATTGGGTGTTTGAAGATGTTGATGTTACACAGAAAACTAATCTATTGGAAGAAGTTCAAGAGAGACTATTTGGTATTTTGGGAACTCCTCAAAAAAAAATATTTAACACAACTTGGAGAATGAAGTTGTCAATGTGGAAGTGAAGTGTGTAACATTTTGAACATGGCATGCTAGCTAGAGATATAGGGTGTGATAATGCATTCAAGGAGATTATTGATGGGTCAAATATTAGTGGCATCAATGATGCAAAGCTAGATGAGGTTGTAAATGAGAGGATAGGTAATTTGGATCTACAAGATAGCCTACCTTGTTTTTGGATGCTTCTCCACGAATAAAGCATGTTCCTTCCAAACATTTTGGGTGATGGCATAGTCCTAGGGTACAAGGATTCACAAGAGTATGTAATATTAGAGTTTCCTGGGAAAACTCATATGATTGATCTAAAATAACAAAAGGAAGAGCAAGATCAAGTGGTTTGATTGATTTCAAAATCTGACCATCGATGGATCAATCAAAAAATAGATAGAAAGTTACTCATGGATTCTTGAAACAATCCATTGGTGGAGTTTTCTTCTAATTATAATATAGGTCATGCTTCCAAACATTCAATTAGATTACCACTTTGAGATGAGGAGTTAAGAGGAATGTACATAGAATTGAGAATTTGCATATATAAATATTAACTCTAGAATATACAAAGCATATTCTTTGGAATCATGATGCTAAACAAATCCGAGATGGTAATGCATAGAATAATCTATAAGTAAATCATGCTTTAAATAGAAGATAATACGATGTGTGTGTGTATGAGAAGACACTTCACAATTAGCACTTATCAAAAGAATCAATGTGTACAATTGGGAGGACAAAAGAGGGTGTAAAAGTTATAAACAAGGATTCCTCAACAATCATTGGACACAAGAATCATCGTGAGCCAATGGGTCTCTCTAGATTGGTTGGAGGCATGTCTATATTTTCTTTTCATCCCATTTGACCAAAGGAACATGCAAGATGCTTGAGACTTTTTTTGTCCAATGAGCACAAATCCTCTATTGGGTTGGGCGATGGCTAGCTCTAAGGCATGACCAAAACTGAGCTAACAACAATGGAATGACATTAGCGCAAAGTTAGAAGGATGAGAAAAGGACTAGTTTTTTAATTTTGGCAAAGCAATTTAGTCAAACTTTAGGAGCAAAACATATCAATTGTTTTCTATGGTAGTGCTTTTAATTTTCTAATATGAATTGTGGGGTTTTAGATGTATTCTCAAGGTTTTGATACTTGTACAAAGGCTATACTTTGGTGCTTACATGCTTTAAAAAGTATTACCAATTGCATTGCTAACAACATATACAAGCACCATTCATTATAGGAGGCATTGTACTACATACAAGATTCTAATTTTAAGTTGTACTACAGATATTGAAATGCTAGTAATGTTAAATGTGTAATACAATCCAACATGTTCTTAATATATAATTCAACAAACCAAAAACCGCTCACATTTTTTTTTAAAAACACCACTTTCTATTCAAACAAAAAACAAATGATTACCAGTTGAGTAAATAATAAAATAACTTAATGTGGTAAAGAACAATAATAATCTTAGTAGTTGCAAATAATGGCATGAGGATCAACATTATCAATTATGGCATTCATCCCAACAAATATCAAAACACATATCCATACCAATATCAAGAATGACAAACTCCACAAATGTGTGTGCAAGTGCACAACTCAAGAATATATACTTAAAACCTGCACAAGAATAAATACATGTTGATACAACAACTATAAATGAAATAGATACAAAATGAGCACTAGACCCTCACCTAAATTACTAAAGAAAAGGAAAGCACAATATCAACAGCGTCATGCCAAAAAATCAAATAATTCTCCTTCTATAATGGCATTCTATTTGCAAAAAATATATACCAACGTTTACTAGCAATTGTTTCAAAAAGGACTTGAGGTATCACTTCAAAGTAAAACAAACCAAACACTAATATGAGATACATTTAGCAAAGTAAAAACACAAAAATGGATGGTATAACTTTCCAAAGAAACATAACCAATTAAGCATCAAATATCTAAAGTCAAACCACCAAAACATTAATAACTGGTGATAAGAATACTAGAAGAAAATCCTTTCAAAAATACCACAATTTATCATCAACAATGATTCCAATATCACAAGGATAAAACGAACTAAAACATTCAAAAAACCAAATAATCAAATCATAGCATATCTATACATCAAACAATGCGTCGCACATGGACAAATATTCCAACACTGAAAACACACAATGAAACAAAACCCCAAAGAGAGAGACTAAAGTCCTGCTTAACTTGACTAAATGCTATGCTACCTAAACGAGACAATGTTTATGTTGCTCAATTTATGGTTGATGAAGATGTGGGCCAATGAGAATTCTCACTTGTTTTGTTGCATTCTTTTCGCAACATGGTTTTACCTACCCGCACCAAAAAGATGTTGAGGTGGGAGCCTTAACGTCTCCAATGCAGCCCATCCTCATTACACTTGTTTCCGTCCTGATGCAAAGTTGATGGTATTAAACATTACACATTACACATTTGCAAGTTTGTAAAGAATTGTTTCCTATTTATACGTATATTTTTGAAAGGAAGAACACCCCAACCTGAGTCCTCTACCTACATTTGTAACAGAATCCATGCTCACTGTGGATGATAAAATGACTCATCTTCTATACAACATCAAGCTACCTTGGTCCCAACCCACAAGCTCATGTTACACTTCTTTGATTCATTAACTTAGGCCAGCCCTGTGTAGAAACAGCATCCCTTTCAAGATTACTTTCTCAGCAGTCATTGATAGTTAACGAACTAATCTACTTTGTTTGTCCCCTGTGATTCTAGCATCACCTTCTGTTCCAATTTGTCGACTGTTCTCATCCAGAAAACTGAGAGGCCCCTCCCACATAACTGTGCCTGGGGAGCTGTCCGCCATTTCCTCCATTCTACAAGCTAAAAGCATACAGTTAATTAATCTTTTTCCAAAACAGGCACAGTTTCACATGAAACTCTCTTTCTGCAAATACAGTAAACTGTAAACTGGGGTCATGTGAGAAGGCCTTATCATATATGCCTACAGGACCAGGCAAGCCAATGTTATGCAAAAGGTAGTGCATTCCAATCTCTTTGTAACATTTCTGTAAGCAGTCCCTACATGCCTGCCTCCCAATATTTTAGTATGTGAAGGGTAGTACGTTCCAATCTCTTTGTAACATTTCCATAAGCAGTCCCTACATGCCTGCCTCCCAATATTTTAGCCTGTAATGGCATGTTGAAGAGAGTGGCTTAGATTCCGCATCACCTTACTCAAATCATGCTTGTAACAGCAGCATTACAATGCACAAATTTCTTGCACTAAACATTCGATTTTTGATAATCCAATTGAAGATTTGCAAAACGGTCATTGATACAAATTGGAAAGACCTCACAGGTGCTGCTAGAAGGTCTAGTTTTTAGTGAAGCCATGGTTGGAAACACTGGGCTTGAATGGCGGAATTGTCATAAATAATAGTACAAATTAGTAATAAGCAGCTTGGCATGACAATCAGGACATCAACAAAAACTTCAAAACTGCTCACCAAAATCTAAACTATGCTTATTTTACTTGACAAAAGCAGACGCCTAAAACTGAATGTTACCTAATACCATTTTAACTGAATTTTTAATAGAATGTTATAAATAAGTGGCTTATTGTCAAATGGGCAACCAGTAGTGCAGCTAGTAATGTTCTTAACTAATGCCCTCTCTTTCCTCTAATGTATTTATTAACTATAGACAGCTGCCTGAACGCTTAGCAGTGGGAAATTTCAACAGTGCATTGCTTCAAGCACAATCACTTGATAATTAAAGGCAACTCGGTGAAGCCCTTATGTTTAGGTCATGTTCAAACCCAGGAGCTCAAAGTAGCTCTAAATCCTTCAAGATATACTTTACTCTTTTTTACGTCATCTCGATGGCTACTGCAAGAGTTAGTACCTTTTCAAATGAAAAACATTTTAATTCTTAACTACTTCAAGCCACTGTCAATGCAATCCATGGCTACCTGGAGTCATTACCTTCTCAGATGATTCGCTCTTACTACTTGAAACCACTGCCAATGCTCTGAGATTTTGCTTTGAAGTTCTTCTGAGAATGAACTGCCAAAAGAAGTTTTACCAGCGTGCAGGACCTCTGTTACACAAATGATTCAGTCTACAATCAAAACTGTAAAATACCCACCAAAAGCAGCCAGCAGAATGGCCGCTAAATCAAAACCAAACTGCTGGAACATAACTCGATCCTCCACACTTTGTGGATACTTATGGCAGTACAGGTTGCTGAAGAAAAACAAGAGTCTTACAACACACATGTATTCACAAAAAATCTCAATGGTTACAATAAAGTAATCTGAACTCCCCTAATGCCTTTACAAGAAAATCTAATGACCTTTTTACAAGTCTGCATATAAGGGGTGTGCAACTTTGATTAAATTGAGTAGCAGAATGGAACTATGTGTCCCAACAATGCAAATCTACCCTCAATCTGCATGAACGATATGTCTTCTGTAATAAGAAGCACGCAAATGATGTAGAATGTCAAAACATAAGCTGCTTCTTAGACGAGTTAACCAACCTACAACTTACATTCTGGTCCCACTAAGTAACAGGATGTATGCTGGTAATGTAGGAGGTTAGAACACTACAAGCTGCTTCTATGCTGTCACCTCCCACTTGCATTCTCATCCCACCAGCAACTGGTGTAAGAACCTCCAAAAAGAAAGAGAAGTAACAGGATGCATCACTATCCAGTATAAACCCCTGCACATGGGTGGAGACCGCGCAATTAATTGTCAACTTGGTAATTTATCCGATCAACTATTGACTTGATCAGCAGGTCAAGGCCAGACTACCCTGAAAATAATTACAATCTCTCAAACAGGTTAGTTGAAGCCTGAAGGCACTCCCTTGCAAAGGAATTGCATGAATCAAACCAAGTTTGGACATTTTGCATCAAGAAAGTCTCGCAGCATTCGAGCAGGACGATAGCCACCCATAAGCTCTGCAAGCTTTTCCAATGGTAGACAAGCTAACTCTGCTAGGCTATTGCATCCATCCATCAAGGACCGGTAATTGGCATTGGTAACACCAGGAAGCCTTTGCAGTAATTCAACAGCTGTGCTGTTATAGTTCTCAGCCCTGCAGTTCCCCTCCCACCCCCCCGAAAAAGGAAAAGTGAAGATTAAAAAAACAAACAAACAAGCTTACTTATAAACAACTTGAAGGACAACACTTTTATCAGCACAAAAAGTTTATGTCCACCCTTTCACCTGAGATCGCCTTCAATCAAACCATCCTCTGTAGGCACTCCTACACGCATAGCCTTTTCTATGTCTGGCTCATCTTGATTTGACTTGAGAGTCGTGAATATCTCAGCCGTTGCATGAAGACTTCGAGACCATACGAGGCGCAGCCGTGGAAAATGAAGCACCAGTAACGAGAGCTTCGACACAATGTTTGTTGGTACAATGTCCTCTGCCACTTCGTTTGCCGACTACAAGGTCATTAATATCAAACATTTAAATACCAGTCTGTCAACATGCACGCTAACCATACAAGGTTTAAGTAGCACTAAAACTAAAGTACATCCACAACAGATATCTTTGATACCAGTTCACCGCATCCATTATGTCATGCTCAAGCTGCAGCATGCTCAGTAGAATGTTTATCTATGGCCAATCTGGCAAATTGCTCAAAACTAGGAATAGACGATTAACACTTCAGTGACCTTTGTAAAAGTTGAGGAACTGTTCAAATTATATGGGAATTCTTTGTATCTTTAAGATCTTAATGAGACTGTAATGAATTTAGGAAGATACTGGCATGGGTTGCTTGTGAGATGAAAACTTGATGCAGCAAAATTTGCATCAAGGGCATAACTTTCTAGAGATGACATGCAGCAGAAAACTTCAATGCAGAGCTTAAAATTACAAAAATGACCCTGAATCCTTGGATGTAAACACCTATTCCAACAGTAAATAGCAGGTGTTCACACTCAGAAAACCCTTGATGCATTTGCACCAGAAGACTTGAGAGGTTCGTATATATGTACATTGCAAGTCCATGGGTCAACCACACATCTGTTTGAAATGTGGAATCATGGATGCTTGCAACTATAATCAGATTCTCAGTTAAAATGGGAAAATTTAATGTACCCCAAAGTGCAACTCTTGTAAGCATGTGTATGTGTGTTTCAGTTTCTCATCATTCTCCCTTCCTCTTTGATAAATAGCTCTGATTTTTCTTACAACCCTTCTCCATACTGTACTGTCAGCAAATTACTGTTCAAAAAGCTCAATGGAGCTTGAGGTTCTACTGGCAGTGCAATCCTTGCACAAGCTAAGTTCTATTTCACATCTAGATAAAATGTTTGTGAATTGGACATTGCAATGTGCCCATCTAATTGCTGTCCTTCTACTTATTTAATTTGCTGCAACCAAGATTTGTAGACTCCTGCTACCTCAACTCTTCCTTCTTCGAAAGGGTAGTAATGACCTGATTTAACACTAATTACAGCAAGCATAAAATTCACATAAATTCAAAATGCAAATGTTACCACTTAATCTTGACACTAGATGCCTGGTTGGCCCCAAAACCGGTGCCCCTTGCGGTACTTCTTTAACTTGTATTGCTCAAGGTTGAAGCACATTGAGATCTAGCTTGAGATCCTTCAATCTTCAATATCTCTTGCTGTCCATAGCAACCAGCAAGCCTTCAAACCAATTTGCCCCTTGGTTTGCTTGGGGATTGGCCTTTAATCTGCTTCTTGGATTACAAATTATGCCCCAAACTTAATGTTGGCTGGCTAGCCTCTTGAAATTTTCTGAAATCCCCATATTTCAACGGCTGAATTTCAAGTGGTAGATTCCCATTTCTGAGCACTCTTCCTCGGGTGGCTGGCAAACCCTAATTTCTGCTGTAAATTAGGGTTTAGAAGCAGAAATTCTTCAATTGCAACCTCTTGAGATTGAATTTGGCTAAGATCTGGAGGGAAGCTGTGAATTGGCTGAGAGAGGAAGAGAGACAAATTTCAAAGTTTCATCACCAAAATTGGCTGAAATTCGATACTACCCTACTGTGAATGAAGGATTTATTGCAGCCACCATCAATAAGAGCCCCACATGCAATTTCCTGCCCTTGTGGACCCTGAAAGTGTTGTCACTTGCCTGAAGACAGCCTATAGGGATTGTCACCTACCTCCAATGGCCTTCTAACCAGCTTGAGGCAGCTCTTTGACAATTTGCAATGACTGGGCTGATCACCAATGGCTGAAAATTTGCAGCAGCAGCTCTCTCTCTTCCTCTCCCAATCTCCACAATGCTAGAATGAGGTTCCAACAACCTCATATAGCCTTTCTCTCACTTGCATGGGAAGGTCTTGCCATCCCTCATGCAAACATTACTAACTACATTTTTTCCTATGTCCAGGACTATATGGAGCATATTCATGACCAACATTAATACCCTGAGTCCCAAACACAATGGGTTGCATATATGCATTGCCAAACTTGCCATTCTGCCCTAGCATCATGCCAATAATAGTATACATAGAGTTTTGCATTCCACTTACCATATTTGGATACATTGGGCCTTGCATACCATGTATAGGTGGTTGTATACCAAATACATTTGGTCCTTGCATCCCCATGGCTGAAACATTACCAACCATTGCTTGGAAAAGCAAACCACCACCAAAGTACGCCAAGTGACCCACATTAGCACGCCTTTGCTATCCAAAAAGCATTGGATTCGCACTTTCAAGTTGGCCTTGCATATGCATCAATTGCCCCACTATCATCATTGGCTTATGCTCACTACCCACATTTGAAACATCATGCTATTGCATTGGCTCTTCCTTCAATGCATCTGGTATCCCAAAGCTCTTGACGATGATATCCTCTTCTTGCCTTTGCTACCCTCTTTTAAGGGGTTCAAAAAAGTGCACAAACTAAGGATCTTTTGCCAATTGCACAAACATTTCAGCTGCTATCCTCAACTGATCTTTAAATTGGTCATTAAAATCTTCTCCCTCTTACAGATCATTGGCTTCTAAAGGCCTAGAAGGACCCACCTTGGTTTAAAACAACATTATCAGCTCATTGCCTATGTTATGTGCCTTGTCCAAGATCAAGCATTGCATTTCTCCCAACACTGAGAGACATCATCCCTACTTGATCCCATCTCACTATCTAGAAACATTCTTGTTTCTTGTACTACTCAACTAAACACAATTTTAGCACTAGAGCAAAGCTTCTAACCTTCAATAAAGTGCCTCAAGCCCAACAAGTCAAGGGAATTAATGGTATCCCGACGATGCAACCATGAAAACCAGCCTTCCTTCATTGGAAGAGTGCTAATGGCCTAATTTAGCACAATTACAGCAAGCATAAAACTCACATAAATTGAAAATGCAATCTTGGACAACGGACACCCACTTGGCCCCAAAACTAGTGTCCCTTGCAGTATTTCTTTAACTTGTGTTGCTAAAGGTTCCAAGGATACAATTTGCCCCTCGGTTTGCTTAGGGATTGGCCTTCAATCTACTCCTTGGATGACATATTCTGCCCCAAACTTAATGTTGGCTGGCTAGCCTCTTGAAATCTCTGAAATCCCCATATTTTAATTGCTGAATTTCAAGTAGTAGGTCTCCCATTTCTAAGGGCTCTTCCCAAGGTGGCTGATAAACCCTAATTTCTACTGCAAATTAGGATTTTGCAACATAAATTTTTCAATTACACCTGCTTGGGACTAAGTTTGGCTAAGATCTCTTGAGAGAAGGTGTGAACACCGAATTGACTGAAAGAGTGGAGAAAAAGCTAGAGAGAGACAAACTTCATAGTTTCATCACCAAAATTGGCTGCAGTTTTATGCTACCCTACTATGAATGGCTGATTTATTGCAACCCATCATCAATAGGAGCCCCACATGCAGTTGCCTGCCCTTGTAGACCCCAAAATTGCTATCATTTGCCTGTAGACAGCCTATGGGGGCTGTCACCTGCCTCCAATGGCCTCTTGACCAGTTTGGGGGTAGCCCTTTGACAATCTGCAATGGCTAGGCTGATGACTAATGGCTAGAAAATTGCAGCAGTAGCTCTCTCTTCCTCTCCCAATCTCCACATGCTAGAATGAGGCTCCAACAGCCTCATATAGCCGTTCCCTCACTTGCATATTCAAAAATGAAGCTATTTAGTTTTGGCAATCAGCATCAATTGCTTTTTCAGGCTGCTGTAAAGAGAATGAGATAAGAATTATTGCACAATACTTTAGGGTTAGAGCAAACCCTAACTTTAGTGGCTCAACAAGTGCCCTTTGAGCACACCATTCTTGCTAGCCTATGTTCAACTATTCACCCATTCTGTGGATGATAGGAGCAGCTCTAAGGAGAAGATTCTGAGCACCATCAAGCTTTGCTAGATGTTTCATGTTATTCACCTTACAAAATGATAACCCTCGGTGGAGTTATACCCACCCGCCTTGGCTTCTCTCCCTCATTCCACCTATGAAGGGCCTTGAGGCTTGTATATATGTGCCGTAGGCACTTTTTGCTTTGTAGCCTCATATTGAGCCCATGTGCTTCCATGTTTGACTTTGTGCAATATACTATGATGCATCTTGTTTTGGAAAACTATAAAGTGATCACAAGCAACACTATAATCTTCCACAGTAGCATTATTTATGAATATCGCTCTATATTGATTGTCAAAAACTCCATCACATGGACGGACACTTGAGATTACTTTGATTAATTTGGGAGGATTTTTTATGAATGTGATGGAGTAATGTGTCACATCATGACTGATAACTGTGGCGGTATGTGACACATCCCACCATGGTTTGCTGGGGGCACCATTGTTATGTGGTATGTTATGGCAAGGTATAGGTGATGCATCATAGTGGCAACAGGGAAGAGAGAGAGAATGGTGACATGCTGGTTGGTGAATGCAGTAGTAAATGTTGTCTCACATCATGGGTTCAAAGGAAGGGGTGTTTGGTAAAAGGCACATCATTTGGGGGAAGGGAAGGCTATGACATATTATGATGGGCCATTGAAAAGGGCAATCCACCATGCTGCATCGGTGGTATATGATGTGTCACATCATGGGTTGGCAGGGAGAAATGGTGGGTAAGAGAGACATCATGGGGGAAACAGAGGGGTGTGACATATTGTTGTGGGTGATTGGGCAGGTGTGACAAATAATGGTGATCGTGAATCGTGATGGTTTCTCACAGTAAGCAAGAAAATTCATTTGTTTATTAAAGAAATGAAAAACTGTGCATCAAATAACTCTGAAATCTTTAACTACAAGATTAATCAGACTGCTGTAGTAACATTTTGTACCTTGAAGCTCCCACTTCCATATTTAAAAACATTTATCACTAATATAATCCTGTCCACTTTTGAGTGAAAATCACATGAATGAAGGATCATGTGCCCACTACCAACAAGACCAAAATTATTTTCAAGAATTTATCATTGTTAGTTTTTTTTGCTTTGCAAGATTCTACCATGGTATTTTTTGCATCTTTTAGCACCAGTCTAAACAATGGCAATAATATCTATACAGCACATATTCTGGTAGAAATTTGTTGAGATGGTGAACAAAATTCGTACAAGGTTAGGATTAGAAACCAATAAGAATCTAAAAATCTGATGCAAGCTGGCATTGCTATGCTTATGCACAAATTGTTGTATGCAGAAGAGCACAAAATTACACTGCTACAATGAAACTTTGCTCTCCAATGGCCAACAAACTCTCTAATCTCATAATGCAGCAATGGGAAGCATCAATTTCATCGAGACGCCAGAAAATTCTTTCATGAACTGATTGTAGAAAGAGCCAGAACCCACATCATAAAAGAAATAATGTGCGCATGCAACTATCGAAGAACATTTCTCACACACAGTAGAGTGCACAGATTTGGTCCCAAAGAAAGGAAAACAATAAGTTGTACCTGGAAAGAGAAGCTCTTGTCTTGAGAGAACTCAATCAGCAGCACTGGAATACGATAATAGCGAATCATTGTTTCAGCTTGGTGGTAAAGGCGACCCGAAGCAAAGCTTTGAAACAGATCTGTTACACTTTTCCTTTCCACACAGATATCGGGTGAAAGGATATAATCACCAACCTCCAATGTTACAGGCAATATCTTCATACCCTGTTGATGAAGGACACATGGCAGGCTGCTTCCGAATTCCCTCATGTCCACTACTACCTGCAAGCAAAGCACATCAGCAGACATCCAGATGGAGAAGATAGAAGCTAAAATTGTTTTCTGTACCTGCATTTGCTTCTCTGGCCCCTTCCTACCACCGGCTTTTCTGGTCACAGAATTCAAGTTGTAAGATGTTGGAGACTGAGTATTTGCTGCCTTATCCAATAAACGGCCATCCTGAAAATCCTGAATATGTTAGTCAAGAACTTTGAACCTTAATTTTTCATTTTATATAGGGGACTAACACTGATTCTAATGACTTTACTCTCTCCCGACCCCCCTCCTACTTGCAATGCTATTTCTGAAGACAAGGGCTCTTTTTCAGCACTAGTTGGACTTGTTTATGGTGACATTATAATTTGTCTCCAATGTAAGGCTTTTGGCCCAATAAAACAATTTGCATTAAATATCCATAAATAAATTCACCCTGTTCAGTTAGCTGTCACAAGGCATTAGCTAAGGTGGCCATCAGAATACTCCAACTCAAGAACAGATTATAGGACAATGAAACAGAGTGTATTAAATCTCACATACCTTGCAGGCCAAAAAGATTGCACCTTCTGTGATCTCAAGGTTATGTAGTACATGTCTTGTGGGTTGAAATTCAGTATTTTAGATAGTAAGCAAATCAAATTTCCAGGCACTCAGAAATTTAAGTGAATTTTGATGAACCCCATTCATGAGGCCATACCAGAATCCATTTTCTTTCAGCAGTTCCCTCCTCCAGGGTAACACACTCTTGAGGAAGGGTTTATTTCAGACTCTTTGAGAAGGAGGAGGATAATGTTGTCAAATAAGAAACGATTGCAAATGCCACGACCAATAAACAGTATACGGATCGATACTCCATTCTACAAGAGTCATGGTGGCATAGTGAAACTAGCCCTCCTAGGACAGGGTGGTAGATGACCTGATTTAACTCAAATTACAACAAGCATAAAATTGACAAATCTAAAATAAACATTTAACCACTTAATTCTTGAACAGCCAACACCCAATTGGCCACAACAACCAGTGCCCCTTCTGGTATTTCTTTAACTTGTATTGCTGCTATTTGTAGTATACTGAGATAAGGGCTGATCTCTCTACAAACTTCATTGATCTCTCCATAAACTTCAATAGATCAGGCTGTCACAAGTGATCAGCAACATCAAGAATTGATTCGCCCCCTGATTTGGTTACAATTCAGGCACAAATTAATCCAAGAAAACTTGCATGCAGGTCAATTTAAATGTAGATGAGCATTCCCCTTCAGACCAGCTGCAAATCCTTCTATTAGAGCTGCTACTCTCATCACCGAGTTTTCCATTAATCACGACGGACTCAAAGGTGTTTGAGAAAACCTAATTTCTGCTGTAAATTAGGGTTTTGGCAGCAATTTGCACTACTGCCCACCTTCAACTGCTCAGAATGGCTGAGGGATTGTCTAAGAAGATTAGAGTTGGCTGAGGAGAGAGAAAATTAACTGTTCTCTTGCCAGAAAGTGTCCAGATCTGCTGCCGCCTGCTGTCTAGCCATGTCCAGCATTTGCCCTATTGATTTACAGCCACAGATCAGGTCATCTACTACCTAGGACACTATTGATGTGATCATCTGCCATCTGGGCTCTTCCTAGTGCTGTCATCTACTGTGGATCAGCCTCCCATTGGTCAGAATCTCCAACTACAACAGTCGCCTGCAGCAGAATGATCCCTCTGCTCTCAGCTTGCATGGGCAAGTTTCTTCCCTAACTACCAAGTGGCATGGTTTCTAAAGTGAAACTCAGCCTCTAGACTTAATTTCCAGCAATTGTTAAATGGCTAAAAATTAAAATTCTCTTGTCCCTGCCCAGTAATTAGCCTCTGCCTATCCACATTTCATGTGCCATGCCCTTCCAACTTGAAAGTTGTTAACTTTCATTTGGCCTTAGTCTAGTATTAAATGTTTAATTTTCATCTAGCCCAAATGACAAGAGTCATTTCTAGGGCCCATTTAATGCTCTAAGCCAAAACTAACACAACACACCCACGAGTACCTATCCAGTATAACTTAGGTATTAGACCTACCACCATGCCAAACATTAACTTGCAGGTCACATGTGCACAACTTGATAACGCCAAAGCTAAGCATTAAAAATACACATCCCAATAGAATGCCATGGTGTAGTTTTTCCAATCTCAAGCTTAAATGTGTGCCTGAAAAGTGCAATCTCAAGCTTAAATGTGTGCCTGAAAAGGTGAATGTATAGCAACACCCTTGACTTGGTATAGCTAAGTGCAATCTCAAGCTTAAATGTGTGCTTGAAAAGGTGAATGTATAGCAACACCCTTGTCTTGATCTGCCTTTCGTACTCGAGTTTCAAATAGCTTACCACCATGCCACAGCCAAATCATGGCACTCTAGCATACCATATCAAGGTAAACCCTGCACAACGACCCTTCAACCTTGGCCCACATCTTGAGATAGCCTTGCTAATAACTTGTGCATCTAGCTTTCCTGACAATCAACCCCTTATTTGCGCTGAATAAGTTAATACTTGTGCACTTGGACCAATAGGAATTGGGCCAAGCCCAGTCAGCACGTCTTGGGCAACTATGAGTAGTAGTGTGCTTCCTCCTCCCTTGGCTACCAAAGCATGCCATGATAGTTGAGGTTAGTATTCATCCTTGATGCCTCCTGCACATTTATGGAGCACTATAGCAACCTCACTTTTATAGCACTAGCACAACCCTATTCACTCCTCAACTCACAACCACGATCAAGTGCACAGCAATGATTTACTTGGCAAAAGTGATGTTACAAATAAATCAATACTCCTTGTAACCTACTAGGGGTTCAATTACTAAAATACTCTTAAGCATTAACACACACAATTGTGAAGGGAAAGATCTAGAAAGCATAAGCACATGACCAAGGCAATAAGGTTGGAAGGGCCCATTCCCCTCACTAGAAAGAGGCAGTTGTCTCCTCTAGGGTCTATCAGTTAAGATGTTAGCAACTCTGCCCAAAATGCTCAACAATGTAAACAAGTCTCTAAATCGTTTTTTAGTCAGCTATCTCTCACAAATCCATGGCCTTTAAAATGCACATCAAAATATAACCTTAGATAGCTGAGGATGCAAAAATCAATCTCTAGACAAGCCCTAGATACAATCTACCACAAATAAACAACCTAGAAGGGCTACAACTACAGCTAAATAGCCTCCCCCTGTCAAAAGCAAAGCATCCAACAGTCACTTGGTACAATCAAGCCTAGATTAGACTCGCCATATGAAAATGAAGCATGTGACATGTCACATCTTGAACTCATGAACATAAAACTTGTTTGAAGACCGAGGCAATTTGCAATGGTAGCAAACAAACTCACCCCAATCAGGAGGTGGCTAGGGTGCTTCACTTTGGGTAACAAAAGGCTTAGGAGGCCAAAACTAGAAAACGAGATCAAGATTCTAGGTCTAACTGGAAGGGAAAGCAAGAGGGAAACACCCTGTATAACCAGCCTTCCTCCTCGGATAGAGTGGTAAATAACATGATTAAGCACTATGTACAACAATTAACAAATTCACAAAACTGAAAAGTACACTTTACCATATAATCTTGGACATTGGACACCTTGTTGGCCCCAAAACTGGCGACCCTTTCGGTATTTATTTAACTCAATTGAAGAAGAAGTTGATGTACAATGGGATTCTCCCAATCCATTTCAATATTCCAACTCCCCTTGCTGTTCAAAATGACCAGCAAGTCTTTAATCTGATTTTCCCCTTGATTCGTGCAATCAATCGGCCTTCACCTGCTTTGATGGAGATGGAAAATGTCCCAAATTCAATGATTTACCGGTCCCTCCACTTGAATAGGCTAAAAACAGCTTTAGCCCTGTTGAATCCAAGTCTTAGAGCTTCCCATTTCTGGCACACTTCCCGAGGTTGCTCCTAAACCCTAATTTCTCCCAGATTAGGACTTACATCAAAGAAATCTAAAATTTCTCAACCTCTCGTGATCTTAATGTTGCAATCTTTGGAACAAGGCTGTAGAAAGGCTGGGAGATTAGAGAGAATGCTGAGGAGAGAGAAAATTCAGAATTTCTTCGCGAAGAACTGAAGAAAATCTATCATTTGCTGATCTTGCCCTGTCTCCAGCTTGTAAATGCAAAGAACTAAAGAAAATCAGTCATTTACAGCTGCTGCCCTGTCTCAACAGCCTGTAGATGTTGTCACCAGCTATTGATTGGTCTTCTCCTGTCCTTGGCTGCCTCAAAAGGTCCTCCAATGGCTACAAATCAGACCAATAGCATCTCCTCCCTCTCTCTTGCAGACTAAATACACTAAAATGCCTCTCTCCAATCTCTTGCATGGGCATTTTTGACAAGTGGCAACCTTTCCAAATGGTTTTTTCAACATTATCCATAATTAAATATTAAATTTCAATCTTTTAATACTTAAAATTAATCTAATAATTATTTTGGTGCCTTGAAAAATAATGTGATTGGCCAATAATTAAATTGGCTAGACAACTTCCATTCTCGAGTGTCTCTATGCCATCTTTGACCATCAGATTGGCGTTAGGTACCATTAAACGCCACTTCTCCAGTGTTACCAACTCACACTTATGGCCAAATGAATATCCTAGGCCAACAGCTGGCACCAGATACCACCAATTACCTGTGCGGCATAACTTATAGCAACTTTTGTCTTTGACATCTCGTGATTTCCTTGGATCCCGGGCTCGTAAATTTACTCTAACCCCAGTTACACCTCACATGTGCAACATTTACTTAACCATGTGATTAAAAATTAATCCACATGTTAAGTGAGGTTTCAAAAATACATGTCCTCATGACACCCTCTCTTGATAGTGACAGCGATGTTGCTTACAGTTTTTAGACATTCATTAATTCTTTTGTATTGTACTTATGGACATTTGAAACTTCATCCACACTCTCAAGATGACATCATTGTAAAAGGGCACTTGGGCAAGTGAATAATTCTTCTCAAGGGCACTGTCCAAGCGGCACGGTTGCATTGCATTTTGCATGAGCATGGCATCTTGCATTACCCTATGCATTGGTATTATGTTCATATAAACATACATCTGTGCGCATTTATCCCTTTTCGATCTTTTGGAGTGGTCGACTCTAGATCCACCATATTCGTGGCATTGTACATGGCAATTTCCAAGGCAGTTATTCCTAGCTTGCTTGCTTGCTTTGCTTGTCTTGCTTGCTTCACATCTTTGCTATGTTTGTGTCACCCACACCTTAGTCATTTTCCTTTTACACTGATATTTAGTAATGGTAGGGATGGTCTGCTTGTTTTGTAAAGGTCTTGGGTCTAACCATCCCTTGTCACTCTCTTGTTTGGGGCACGGATACTCAATAAGACGAAAACTGATTTGAAACCCTTACTTAATGTTAAATCTATCAAAACTACAAAGCCATCCAAAAAAAAAAGTCTATCGTTGATTCCATCCGCCTTTCCAAGACTTGGTAGGCCACTGGGTAGCCAACATGCACCCTTTGTCTGATGCCCTAGCCTCTCTAGGGTGATCACTTCGGCTCCCTTAGTAAGATAATCATTGCCTCTATAGTCTCAATAGGCCACTGGCAACTGATGCGCATCCTTTGTGCGATGCTCTGGCTGCTTTGGGATGGAACACCTTGGGGTAAAAGATAAAGACCAAAAAAAAAACTTGGCTAGTCTACTTCACGTGGCACCATTGTTGGGCCTGAGAGGAGGTGCTGAGCTAAAAATGCATTAACTTCACTTAAACAGCACCAAAACATGTTTAATTAAAGAAAAAACCTTGTTTATTTAAAAAAAATGTGTTCCTAAAGAGTGTTTATATCCCATAAGCGCAAACCCACTTGGGAGGGCCCTAACTTTCTATAAATAGGTATGCTGCCCTCCATTCAACCCTAATCTCGTTTTAGCAGATTTTCAGTATTTCAGCTTGTTACCCACAACCCGAACGTGGAGGACATTGCGATCCTAGCTGGCTATTGCTATCTACAACAATCTAATGCATGTCTCTAGCCTACCACACATTGTTCAAAGCTAATTTCAACATGCTGACTGCTGCTGCTGATTTTTTCCTGCGTTTTTAGTCTTTCTCTCTCCTGCATTGTCGTCTGTATCAGATTCAGCCTTCCTTGGCTATGTTTGCTAATGTTCGACATCCGAAGGCTGCCTTGCTGCGATTCAGGATTCGTTCGGAGTACGACACACTCTCTAACTCATTACCCCTGCCCTAATCCCTTGAGATACAAGAATTCGAGGTACAATATTCATTCACTACATAGTGTATTTGTTGCATGAGCATTGTATATTCAATAGTCATATCACTTCATTCATTCTCTGTGTTACCCTAACCCTAACTATGTTCTTCTATCAGTCTATGTTTTGTCGTACAGTGTTATTTGTGTTTCTATATTAGGGTGTTTCTTCACACAATCTTCCACAAATAATCAACCTAGAAAGGTTGCAACTACAGCTGAATAGCCTCCCCTATCAAAAGCAAAGCATGCAACAACATCACTTGGTACAATGAAGCCTACATCAGCCTCACCATATGAAAATGAAGCATGTCACATCCTAAACTCATAAACATCAAACTTGTTTGAAGACCAAGGCAATTTGCAATGGTAGCAAATGAACTCACCCCAATCAGGAGGTGGCTATGGTGTTTCACTTTGGGTAACAAAAGGCTTGGGAGGCCAAAACTAGCAAACAAGATCAAGATTCTAGCTCTAAGATGGATCATGGCAGCCTCTTCATGGCCCTACCCCTTGAAACATCATTCATGTTCTACTTTTGGATAATGAAAGGTGGATAACTTTGACACCTTCTTGCAAGGGATGGATAGAACTTCAAAGACCATGTCGATGATTAGCCTGCACATGTGAACACCCTAGCAATGTGATTGGACCCGATACAAAAACTGCCAATGATTGGACCTAGCATTACAAGAGCATACTCCTATCAAGTAGGGTATGGATTCATAATTGTCTTCATCCCAGTCAGATGGAAGAGGAGACAGTCATCGGGGATGCAAGGCAGGATCTAAAACAATGTGCCAAAGACGCTTCTGCACAAACCATGCTTTCATCACTGCACTGCAAGTTAGATGGTCAGGGCTTTTAAGCTTGTCATCACTATTACAACATGGAAAGCCATTGAAAGATTTAGAGAGAATACCCATTGCACACATGGTCAATAAGCCCAATAGCATGAGTTCAATACTTAAAGCAAGAGATACTAATTCAAATGAAAGACAAGAGGAACAGGATGTGAAGTGTATTAATAGAAGTTCACATTAGGGGGGAAAAAACTTGCATTACAGCAATAGCTATGACAAAATACTGCTATGACAAAATACTGCAGAACAGATAGACAACTAAAGCAACTGTATACATTTGACAAGCATCAAAAAAGTAGAAGCATGATATCACATTTCCAGCTACTCGTGAAAAAAGGCCGCACAACAGATCACTAACTCCCTGTCTTATATAACATACCTGATCAACAGGAATCATCATTGTGGCTTTCTGCCTAATAAGAGATTCAAATGCACTATTTTCCCGGCGTATGCTAGCCTCAAACTTCTGTACTTCAGTTGAATTTTCATAAAACAAAAAGTATACTTTCAACGTCTTGTAACTATGTTCTGCCTTGTAAACTTCCATTTCTCTAACAAATGCCATGTCCGGATCATAAACAATAACATAAGATGGTTTCAGTATATCAAGAATACGTTGTTCACTTTCTAAAGCATAGAATTGGACAGGAAGATCCAGCCTTCCAGTTTCTGTATCAACTGGCAATTTCTTACTATCGGTCAGCTTTTCTTCTGGGTGCGAGCCGTTCTCCTCAGGGGCAAGGCTACTTTGATCTGTGGAATGATCCTTTACTAACCTAGAAATACAATCAGCATCTGAGACAGCAATATCTGGAATGTTGCTGTTCACAGTGTCTGTTAATTTCATCTGCCTCCCTTTTTCAACTGTAGCCCTCCTTTCTCGTCCCCTGCCTCGTCCTCTACCTCTTCCTCTAGTTGCACGACCTCCCAACTCAATAACTTCCCGAGCTGAGACTTCTGCAGCAGCTGCTAAAAGGGCATCCTCCTCCTGCCTTAACATGTTAGCATTATCCTCTTTGAAAATTTTTCCAGATGCCCGTCCACTCAGGATGCCAAACCCTTTACTTGGCTTGTCCCTCTTTCTCCGACTTCGCATCCCACGCAGCTCTGCCTTACCCAGCAAGTATCTGTCCCATTCTTCATTCATAAGCTGCAGAAAAAGAGCCACTATATAAACATATGAAACAATTGTCATGAAATGGTCCAATATTACTACTCCCAAAGATCAACTGCACCTTTTGAGGACCCTTACTGATAACATCTTGAAGCTGCAAGCAGGTCCGCTCATCTTTGCATGCCACTAGCACAATTCCACCATCATCCCACGTATCCAAAGTAGAGGAATCTGTACTCAACTTATGCTTCTCAGCTTCTATCTCTTCCAAAACTTCCTGCATCCAATCAAGCTCCTTCTGCTTATAATTTGCCTTACGTACAGACAAGATGAACCTTGCAAATGTTGACCAAAAAAAAAAATCACTAGCAGCTAGCTTCAAATACAATTTCCAGAAAACTCATTTGCAGTTCCTTCAAAGACAGGCTCAAGAGATAATATGGCTAGAGCTCAACTCACACGCAAAACCTTCCATTTTGGCATCTCTTCTGCCATTACCACAACTTCAACACCTTGGGCAGCTGCGTCACTTGCACTTGTTGACGCACCAGTGCCAACCTGCCCATCTTCTGATGCGTTGGCATCCCTTCCACCATCAATTAGATCAGCTTCATTTGACTTCTCTAACATATCTGCACTCTCCTGCAACTTCATACGCTTTGTATTTCTATCAAATGAATCAAAACCCTCAGGCTGCTTCTTTCCTACCTCCGAAAAGCCTCTTCTAGCTCCATTTCCTCGCCCTCTGCCCTGTTTAGTGCAACCTCGGCCAGACTTATTAATCTCTAAATAGCCTTTATCTAAGGAGATAGGAGTGCCAGTGTCGATTTTGATAATCTGAAAAACTCTCCTCTTGGCAAGTTCAAAGATTTTGTGCGTTGGATTGGCAAAAATCCAGAGAGATCTGACATCCTCAGAAGCACGCAGTGTGTCTAGATACTTTAGAAATGTGACTGCATCATAGCACATAAGGTAGTCAGCAAGCTTCCTCAGAGTCGCTAAATCTGCCACTAATTGCTTTATTTTCCAGCTCAAAGTATGCCATATAGGATCAAGCTGGCGCCGTATGATCTCATCAAATGACTTGAAGAGCCCATTCTCAACAGTTAGGTCCTCCACGTCCACCTTGTTCATCTTCCTGAGCTCCTTTAAGCAAGCATCCATGACTTCAATGATAGCAGCATGAATCCCCTGCATGGAGGATGTCAGGGGAACTCGGAGATCAATAACTTCGGGAGGGTTTTCTTCCAATGCAGTAGTAATTGACATCTGGAAACGAGGCCACAAATGGAGCCTCTTTACAAACAGGCTTCGCATGATCCTCTCTGTCTTCGAGAAACCACTGATCATGGCTTGAGGTCTGTCGGAGAAAGCCCTGATGAAGCCCTTCCTGTTACCTGCTCGGTACAGCCTCGCGATAAAAGACTCGGTGCATGTATCGGATAACCGATGGGCATTCAGGAGGATAAGACCAGCCACCTTGTGCAGGGGGACTCGCTCGTTGAGGAGGTCCACGATGAGGATACGGGAGGTGATGAAGAAGGAGCCACCCTGGGAGTAGAAGGTGAGGCGATCGGCGCTGGTGAATTCGTTGTTGATGTCAGCGGGGAGTGGGAAGGCGCGGTCCTGCTCAAGGAGCTCCTCCCGGATGGCCTGGCACTGCGTGTCAGAGGCAGAGAGGATGAAAACAACGCCATGGGAGGCGGAGTGGAGGCGGAGGAGGGAGGCCAGGACCTTAGGGAGGCCGAGGCCGGCCCCTATCACCACTAGGCAGTCCTCCTGGACGAGCTCCCCGACGATGTGCTCATGAAGGGGCAGCATCTTCTTCCTGTTCTTCTTCTTCTTCTTCTGGGATGCTCCCGCGAAGCACACATTCAGCTTCAGAGAATGTCTGGAGTATTCATGAGACTTGCAGCAATTCTCTTGGCCGAACCCTCAGTTCTCTCTCTCTCTCTCTCTCTCTCTCTCTCTCTCTCCTTCTTCCTTGTGTCCCCTTGCTTGCAGCAAATTTCCTCTAGTAGCTGGTCAACAACCGTCTTGTCACCATGTTTCCCAAGGGTATGAAACAGTACGAATCCCCTCTATGTAATATAATCTTTGAATGTTAGCCTAACATCCATGCTACTAAGTACACACATACGAGCAAGGGAAGCTAGTTGGTAAAAAGTGTGTGTGAATTTGACGAGGTCCTCTGTTCAAAGTCTTGTATATAGCCTTAGGAGTATACTGCTCAAGGCTAGCTTGCCTTCATAAGTTTGATGAGGTCCTAAGTTCAAGCCTTAAGGGCAGCTCAAGGCTGGCTCACCTGAATGAAGCACCTCAAGGTCTCTTAATCATACAAGAATGCACTACATAATAACTATATATATTACATACTAGACACCTAATTCCTTGCAATCAAGGACAACACTTAGAGCATTGAGCTACTAGACAACATATGAAGCAAGCACTACAACGTGTTAGGTTTACAATTGCTCCCCTATAGAAGCTCAATTGATGTAGACACCACTCTATAAGCATATGCTATCCATTCCCTTCCCCCATTACACCCAACTAGATATGTCGTGGCTCCCTCACAAGAGCTCATGATGTTTGGCACTACTCCCATTGTACAAGTCCATTGAGTGGCATGCAATCCAACTCATGATGTTGGCACTACTCCATGGGCACCAATAGTCCCATCCCCACTTCAATAAATTATATGTTAATGGCTCCCTTGCAAGAGCTCATGATGTTCATTGACACTACTCCATGAACCCACCCTATTATCTCCATCCCCCATTGTAATAGGCTAGATATGGAGGGGCTTCCTTACAAGAACTCATGTTGTTGACCCTATTACATGGGCACCTCCTATCCTCGTGTGCCATTTTTACAAGATCTCACATTGTTGACGCTATTACATGGGCGCCTCCTATCCTCGTGTGCCATTTTCACAAGATCTCACATTGTTGACACTACTACATAGCATTAGACTTACACAAAATGGAAATGAATAATCATTTATACTTGAGACACTACAAGGAGTTGAACATGTTGAGTGTTTTCATTTGACCACTAAAGTTTGTGGGCGGCATCCTCGTGATGTCAAAATGTTTCATGTGATGAAAGCACGTTTGTTTAAAGGCATAGTAGACTAAACGCATTTTCGGTGGTTTCATAGTAAACATCAACATGCACAATAGGGTAAGTGCAATATTTCCCCACAATAAAAGTTAGTTGGTTAGTTTGAAAGTCAATTAATAAGTTAGTAAGATTACTAACTAAAGACTAACTTTAAATTATTTAAAAAACTAACTAACATTAATAATTAAGAATTTTTATTTAATTAAAAATATATATTTAAAAAATCGAGAGTCGTAAATCCGATATTTTTCTTGAATTGACAAGGACTGTAGCCACCCTTCACGTAAATTACAACGTGAATGAGACTTATGAGCTATATTAAGTATTAATGTGTATAGTTTGGATGGTCTAAAAATATTAGATTTTTGGACAAAACTAGTATATTTTAGATATTACTTATTGTAAATATCCTAAAGAGATATGGAAATTTCTAAAACTGGATGTCATGTAAAAGAAAAACAAGTGAGGTTTCAGTTAGTTTGGAGATTTAATACAAAAAAAAAGAGGGAATTGCGAAATCGCGTGCATCGTGATCGCAGTCTACAGACAAAAAACAACACTTCGAAGAGAAAAGAAGGAGTAGTGAACCAAGAGCGATGCTGGATTAACCCAAAGAGGGCACTGCTCGATTCATGGGCTAAAGGTCAAGTGGTGAAAAGGCCAACCACGGGAATGATGTTTCTCTCCTAGATAGCTTGCAGGTTAGGTGGAGCTCTAGACACCCCTTGCTAGGTCTAGAATGGAGTTAAAGACCTCCGTAGCCCCCAACATCTGGGCATGTTGGGAGATCCTATTCTAGATAAAGGATTGAATTTGTGGTGCCATGTGATTTGGACCAATTACTTCTGCAGGGCAAAAGAGATAATTTTGTTGGACAGAAGTGATACATAATTTATCCTGTATGGGCGGGAGACAAAGATTAACTTGAAGATAAGTTAAGGAACTTGTTTGAACTTGTTTGTCAAAAGATTACTTTGCTCTGTTTTTGTGTCTGTGCTTTAAGTTATGTGAACGAACCCTATTCCCTAAAAGGCTTAATTAATGAAGTTGACTTAAGTGTCACACATAAATGTGGTAGGACCTAATTAGAAAACTAAAGCTACTGAGGGAAGTGGGTGGGTGGAACCCCCAACAGATTCGTCTTACGGCAGGGTGGTCCCAGAGAACTGGGAGGCTTCTCACAAGATTTTACCATCGTTCGTCCTTTAGGTATTGTTAAGTTAGAGCCCGATTCATGCCATTTTAGGGGACCGAAATGGGACTATGCCCTACGGGCAGAGAGGTTGAACGGTGCATCCCTCTCGCTTCCCATTCTCTTTGAACCAAGTGCGGCATGGGTCTGCTTCGGCTTGGGTATCTTTGCGTAAAGTAGGATGTCTAGGATACGATGCTAGAATGCTATTTGGAGACCTTGGCCACTAGGACCCCAAATTTCATGTCGATCCTAGTGGGTTCGACCGCGAACATTTCATTGTGAGGCGGATTTGGGAAACCCTAGGCAACAAAACTTGAAACATTCCATGGGAATGCCGAGCAACGACGCTTAGATTTGTTTCTTGATAGACCGCAAAAATCGTGCCTGGACAGTCGATGGGCGGGCACCTTATAGTAAGGGCATTTAAGTAACATGGCATGTTCTATTGAGATGCAAGGTACCAAACCCAAGGCCTTTGTAATATACAAGGTGGTTTGCAATGAGGACATGTCAAACTCTCCTTTGTGGTACACATTCAAGGACTCTTTTTGCCTAGTAAGACTACCCATTGCACTTGATTTCATATTTGCTAAGCTTTTACTTATGGAAATTGAATTTGATATGTTTATTGTGATGGTGACCTTTTTATTATCATCCTTAACCTTTCATTGTCATGACCTTGAGCATTGTTATCTGAACTCCACTTTTGGCATTTTACTTTCATGACTAGTACAACTTATCCATTGGACATATCATCTCAAAACAAGAGGTAAAACCCCCATATGACATATGGAACTATGATGCAAAATATGATTTCAACACATCAAAGTACAATGTATCCAAGAGGATGAAACAACATTCATTCGATGTTGCCATGCTACTAGGATCAAGAGGTACAATACCAATATATGTAGACAAAGATTTCTATAGCATATAATTAATATTTCAAAGCTTCCATGAACAAGTAAAAGAAAGCCTATTTTGATGAAGGGTTGAACTTAGTACCTACAAAACCATCCATTTAATGGGTTAATGAGAACAAACACATCATTATGGAATGTAGGTGTCGAAAGTTCAACACCAATTGTCATCTCATCACATAGAACTTAGTTTCAAAACTGAGTAGAAGCTGAAGAAGACATGTTGATCTTCCAATACATGTAGGTAGCCACAATGGTTAGATTGCATGTATGAGATAATGGACAGGATGAAAAATAGAGAAAGGTTCTCATTATATAGAGCCCAAATACAACAATTCATGAGAGTTTCTTTACATCATGGTAATTTTAGTTACATCGAAAGAGAGGGTAATGGCCACCCAAGAGAGGAGAGGGCCATCATAAGATAGCTTGTTTAATAAAGAAAGAAAGAAAATAGTTCGCCCTTATGGTAATTGTAGAATACATGCAAGTAGGATATACATCCTGAAGGTGGATGATTTAACGTATGCTGCACGCAATGCTCCATATAGCATCATGGTGGGTGGGCTATTTATTTGCATAAGAGCAAAAGGTATGCATGTTAGGGATATAAGTTATTACTCTAGTCATACATACATTTTTTTGTCCATCGTAAAAAAAGATTTTATGGATGCAGAGATGGGTTTATCAAATAGATTATCATGTGTCCATGTTGGAACACGTTGCATTATATAGAGGGTAATACCATATGAGCTATGCACACCATGCTTAAGGTATACGAGAGCATTTCTTAAGGGTTACTTGGTCTTGTTGGCATGCCGATTAGACCAAAGTAAGATCAAGCTAAGGTATGCACTCATCACGGGTATGTTTAGCATTACTTATGTATGCTATAGCCATGATGGTGGATGAGACAAGGTGTGTAATACGAGCTATTGATGGATGAACTAGGGCACCATTAGTTTGCAAACATCTTGATCAACAGGTGCACCTATTGAAGCAAGACCTATTGTGGGAGATAATGAGTAAGCTTATGGGGAATATTAAAGGTGTGAGCCATGTGAGAATCATACCTTTACTATTGTTTTCTAATCACCATATGCTCACACAAGTCAAGAGAAATGGTGTGGATCCATTAGGGAGGCAACATCATACAGAGACGTGAGGAGTTTCATGGTGACCACAAGTTGAGAGGAGGAAAGGAGGGAGAGCAAGGTTAAGTTTAGGGTAATAGGAACCCTATCATTTAGGGGGGCTTTACACCATTTAGAGGACCTTATTCTTGTGAGTGCCTATCCACCAATTAGCTTTTTTTTGACAAATTTTTGCATACACATAACAAACATTACTTATGTGTAGAGAATTACCCACATAGTGAGGGATATCCATGGGTAGGTGTCGCATAAAGGGACCTACCCTTGTGGTATGGAGTCCCTCATATGCACACCTTATTGGAGAAGATAATGAAGCTTTTCAATGTCAAATTGAATCCCAAGGAAGTCTTTTTCTATATGCGTGGTTGCTAGCATCCATGTGCATTTTTAAATACCATTACAACATAATGTCTTAGCGGTTTTTGGGATGATTACAATTGCTTCCAAATCCAAATTGGTAGAGTAGGTGCAAGCATGAATGTGGGATAAGATGACTTTGTGAGACTAGTTGGAGTGTCTATTATTATTATGATTAATGAATTTTGTGCAAGGGAAAGAAATGGCATCTCTTTTGTTAAAGCATTTTATGAGATAGTCATTTTTTCCTATTAATATTTCCATATTGAGAAAAATTGTTCTTATATGGAAATGAAGTGACTAGTTGAAAAGACATGAAATTGGTTGTTAGTAAAATCAAGATGCATGAATTCTTTTGGATAAATTTGAAAATATGAATTTTCATCATTAATGATTGTGTTAAGGAAGATCTTAGGGCTAGGAGTGTTTAGCAATAGGATGTCATCATAGTTTTTATAAAATGTGAGAACCACCTTAGAAGATCCCATCTTTAGTATCTAATGAGTTTTTGACAAAATACAAACTCAAAGTAGAATAGATAAAGGTTACACCATAGTGGGGAGCATGAGAAGCCCATGGGGACACCACATGTTTGTCTAAATACATTTTGTCCTAGTTGGATAAATGTGTGATCAATGGGCCACTAGTTGATCTTGATGGATTCTCAATGTTAAAGGAGAGTGATCTTTTATTAGTGGTCCAAGATCCATTACAACAACATGTAGGGAATCCATTAAAGGATATATAGTTTTGTTTTCTTTGATTAAATGTCCATTTTATAATGGTGGCAATGACATTTTTAAGGTTGGGAAATCCTTTATGCAAGATATATTCATAACATTGTTTTGTTTTGTTTGATTAAATGACCATTTTATAATGGTGGCAATTGTATTTTTAAGGCCAGGAACTCCTTCATGCAAGACACATTCATAACATTTCTTAATGTCAGCTGAGCATGCACTATAGATCCTTTTTGGTAAGTTAAGGATGAATTCAAGGGAGGATTCAATAACCCAAAAGTTTGGATTTTCAACCCAAACATTAGGAATATGTGGCTATTGAAACTTTTGCATTTTTCTTGGATGACATGTCCAAGTATATACATTTGGAGGCATTGGTAAGCCATCTAAAATCATTTTTATGAGCTGTACATGAAGCCATATGGAAGGGAAGTGATAGATGGGAGGGAGTTAACACTATCCTTGACTCATTGGTAAGAGAAATAAGTAAGTTGGCCACATCCTCATTGTTAAGAGTGGTATATTCAAAATCCGGTCCATTGATTCTATCAAACGTTTTCTATAAAATAAATTTTGTGTGGATCAAGGCTACATTGTTGAGGGCTTTATCTAATCATGAGATAAAGAAATGATAAGCCAAGTCCTTAAACACGTCCCCAGATTCTTTATGCTTCTCATGATACAAGTTGTAATCAAGTTTATAATGAATAAATGCTTTAAATAATGGGATCCAGTGGGTCATATTTTGATTACATAGCAAGCTAATTAATGCTTCTGTCAATGCTTTTTCTACAAGATAAGGGTAGAGGGATTGTAAGGGTATATTATGTAGACCCTTTTCAAGGAGTGACTTTTCCATTGGGTTAGATATAATATCTAAATCAAATGTGACAGCATGTTTCTCAAAATGGGAGAAGAAGAACTTTGAGTCATATAGGTGACAAAAACATTGATGATCATTTGAGCTTTAAAAACAAGCTTTAGGATGATACAATACATTATTTAAACAAGGGATAAAAGATCATCCAAATGAGATTGAGAGTCGAATTCGGCTATGGGCAAAGAGATGTCCTAGGAATAGAAAAATTCTTTTTAGAAGGATTTGAAGCAGAATCTTTCCATGAGATGATTGGGATACAAGATATGGAAAAATACTTTGAGAATGTTATTGTTTTGCAGAGTTCTTCTTCCATGTAATAGCTCTAAGAATTGGACATGCATCAATTGTACAATAATGTTTTAATTGTACTACCACAATCATCTAGATTTTGAGATTGGTAGAGGTAGAACTTCTACTAGTTGAAAGATCATTTAGCTCCATTATATTGCCAAAATTTTTCGGTTTAGCACCATAGTGTCCTCGTCTACTACCACGCGAGGGAAATGATGGTTGAGAGTTTCCTCTCTTTGTAGGTTGTGCAGTGGCTTCTAGGTTGCTCCTTTGTGCTACGAGGATACATTTGTCTATGAGCTTTATGACATCACCTTTAAGGTGTCCAAGTAAGCTTCCACCCCCTATGTGTAAAGGACTTTTTCATGGTTGCGAGCACTAATTCTTAGTAATACGAAAAACCAAAGAGGCTTTGATGAATTCATGTATATCATTGATCGAAAAGAATCATGGATTCCTTCAATGATCTTCCCACAAAGGTAGTTACCAACATTATGGGTAATAAACCATAATGCATGGTTGAACCATAGTATGGAGTTTTCTTGCATTTTGCTCTATGGCTAGTGGCATCACATGCAAATTTTATAAAAGGCCTAAACTAATTCATGAAACCATATAAAACTTTGGTGTCCTTCTTGCTATTAGGTTTCTTACGTGCCTTGGCGGCCACACATAGCCCATAAGGGGATGGGCATCTTCCACCTTCAAATGTTTGCATGGAGAATGGATGAGGTAAGCTAGTTGTACCGGTGAGGGAAAAGACACATTCTTGTGCAAGTCTTGAGTATTCAAGAGTTGCATCTTGTTGGTCTTTTTCTCCTACAAGAAGAAGCCACATTTCAATGGGAATGGGTGCCAACAATAGGAGGATTTCAAGTTATCTTTTGCCAGGGTGAGGGGTGGGGGAGGGTGGATGAGAGCATCCACAGAAAGTGGTCCATCTTTTTGAGTACCCCATTTAGGGGTCTCCCAAGTAGTAGCTAGAATATTGGCTTCTTCTACTTGTAAATACTATTGGAATCAATGAAGTACATTCAATTGATCTTGGGCTTGGGGAAGGGGAAACAATTTCAAAAGCTTGGTGAGGCCTAGGATTTTAAAATGTAAAAGGAACTGTGTTGACATGGAAAACATGTTTTAAGATCTTTTTTGAAGAATCTAACCATTCAATGTGTGCTGCATTATCTTTCTCCATAAAGTGGTGAAAACCTTGAGCTAATGCCATGAGATTTGAGATGACCCCTTTAGGGTTTATGAGATACATTTGATATAGCTTCAACCAATAGCCAATATCTAGTTGTAATAATAGCAAGGATTTTGAATCAACATCTTCATTAAGGGTGATTTTGTTAGTGTTGATGATAACTGTATGGAAGTTAACATCTTTAATGCACATGAAAAGTCATTGTACAAATGTTGGTGGGGGAGAAAGGGGATCACAATATCTGAGAGTAGACACCATCCAACCAAACATTCTATAATATATGCAAGATGTGATAATGCCATGCATCACATGCTCGATGATGGGACATTGGACACTCTCTTATTAATTCAAGAGGTTTGAACATGTGGCATGTTGGCTAGGCCTCTTATACATCATAAGAAAACCAAAACTATTATAGTGAACTCCCTTGGCCCTCCTTCAAGAATGAAGGTGGCACTTGGAAAGCTCCATGACCCAAGTGTGCACCCACTCTCCCTCTTCACCCTCTTCAACCTTCACATGCAAGATAGGAGCATGAGGATAGGCATGGGAGAATAAGCACACATATGAATAGCACTTTCCATTCTCTTTTAATCTATCTATACAACCTTTTAGGCTTACGATTTCTCCATCCCCCTTGGTCATCCAGACCAATTTTTGGCCCAAAAACTAGTCTTCCTTCCATGCATATACTCAAATCCATATTCCTATGCTAAATGCCACTAAACTTGATTACAATTTGCATAGGAGGAAGCTCAGCCATCATTTACAACAAATAATTTCTTTCTTCAAGTCCTAACAATTAGATTTTTTTTTGTAGCTTCCATGTTCTTCTTTCTCTTCATGTCTTTGTTTCTTCAATTGGTTAACATTTGTCCCCTTCCTAGTCGAGTGCCAATTTGTGAAGGGGATGCTTGGAAGGTAATGAAGGATAGGTGGGATTTGGTTAGAGAAGGGTGGTGGTTGCCATGGTAGGAAAGGTCGTAGGAAGAAGAAGGTGAGGGCCACCAATTGTTGATGGGTCTTCAAGTGCTCAATGTACCTATTATGTTGTAATACATTTCCTGAAGGGTATGTCTACTTGTCTAGTGTCACATGGACTAGGAGATGGCTCGAGTTCCAAGTATACTCGAAACGTTGTTCCACTCTTAAGGATCTAGTTGGTGTAGGATTGGGTGTGCTATGTTGAGGGTCACAAGTCTATCGAGCATGCTCAAGTTGCCTTGCCCTTAATGTGCCCTAAGGTTGTGGTGTGGGGACATGGGCTAGGGGATGGACCCCTAGGTACTATGAGTGTGTCATTGTGTCTTTTTTTTGGGTGAATAAATTTAATAAGTAGTCACACTACTCAAGGACTAGCTTAAGTGCATCCTGGAGGCATCCCATTCTAACCATATATTCTTTTAGTAAATTGTGCAACTGCAGGTGTGACTCATGGAAGAAGGGATGTGTACACAATGCAAACAAACTATCCACCATATCTTCTAGTAGCTCAATAAAATAAGGTGATAGTAGTGTGACTCATGGAAAAAGGGATGCGCACACATCACTAACAAACTATCCACCATATCTTCTAGTAGGTCAATACAATAAGGTGGTAGTAGTGTGGCTCTAAAATGAAGTTGTATCATCACCACTCAATCAATCCCTATATTCACATAAAAAAATAGTGGTGGAAGTCACTTCTCGTATGGTGTAATAGGTTATTGAAGTAATGTAATGAGGAGTTGAAGATAGTTGCATGTTGTAATAATGGAAGGATCGAGGCAATTAGTGAGTCTTCTCGCAAAAGGGGTAAAAGATGGGATGAGGTCAAGGGGATAGAATAGGTAGGCATTTTTCTTCTCAATGGTTCTAACATTTGGAAATTTGGAAAAGTTATACAAAAAATAGTTGTGGAAAACACTCCTCATATGGTCTGATAGGCTACCAAAGTAAAGTAATGCGATGAGTCAAAGATAGTTGCATGTCATAATAAAAGAAGGATCGGGGCACTTAGTGAACCTTCTTGCAAAAGGGGGTAAAATATGGGATGAGGTCAAGGGGCTAGAATAGCTAGGTCTTTTTCTTCTTAATGGCTCTTACATTTGGAATTTTGGGAAAGTTATACCTACCATGTTCTCCTTATTTATATTCTTTGCCATGGTGGTGATGAGGGTAGGGACAATGGAATGGGTTTTTTTTTGTGATGTTGCTTAGGTAAATAAAGGCTTGCTAGGCTGTCTTGTCATTTTCTAGGATGGGATATCTCCACTTAGGCTATCTTGGCTAGGCTTCCCATGGTTTCATGGTAAGGTATACACTTTTGCTGTCCGTGGCTTAATAAGATTCCTTAAGTCTTTGATATCCAATTTCCTTGCCCATTTTTCTCCTATGCTTTTGGCTACTCAGATGATTACTCACACTATGCATAGGGTAAAGGTACCTTGAACTTGTTTCCTTCATCCACCTTGAAGTAAAAAATTACTGCACTATTAGATTCTTCCTGTGCTTGATATTTTTGCACTGCCTCTTTAGGGTTGAATCGAACAATGCAGTAATTCTTTAGTCTGGCATGTTAAGGAGATCTGTCGGTTGGGTGGTGTCATGGAAACTAGTGGCTTAAGGACAATGGGAGGCTATAGGGGACTCATTTCTAGTTGCAAGAGGCCTACAGATTTTAGCTCTCTCTCTTCATACTCTTTCTATTTCTAATGATAGAGCAGATCTTCCTTGGTGTGCTCTATAGCCAACAAATTGATCCCTTAAACCTGCTCCAATACTTCTAAGGTGCGAGCCACCAAAGTTAGTCGGGATTTGGGCTCTTTAATGTCTTCTATTTATGGAATTTGAGTCGACCAAGTAGCTTCTCTAAATACTTCTTATTGCTTTGTCATAACATGCCTATAAGCTTTCGTTTTTACTTTATGTTGGTTTTTGCTATATACTACTATGCCCAAGTCAATGGACATCTTCATGAGGGTTTCTTCATAGAGCTTCTGAGTTTGATTTTCTATTGAATCTATAGATCTAGTTAACTTGGTGGCTATAGTTCCTTGGAGGCTTGCACATGTAATCTTCCACCTTCCTATAGTTGTTGATGTTCCTATTTTTCTCTTTTTCATAGTGTTGTTTTTGCTACCTCCTATGATAGTCAGAGCGTAGCATTTGTTCATCTCCTGCAATTGTTGTCACAACTCTCATTTCTGTGTTTTTTTCTTGAAGCATGGAATTACTTACTCTATTAGAGTTGATTTTGAAGGTCTTGGACCCGTTCCTCCAAAAACTGATGATAAGCTTCCTATAAGTTTCATGTGTCTCATTTAATCGCTCTTAAAGTTCTTGTTTGCTTACAAGAGCTTCTAGTTTCTCCTTCTTGAGCTCCTCACATAGTTTTTATAAGGCTTCAAGTCCCCCTTTTGTGCTCATTTTTATAATTTGGTCTTGAGTTTTTGCGAGCTCCTTTTTGTGAGCTTGCTCTTGTTTGGTCTTCCTAGGAGTTCCTTTCATGGTCTTTGCCTTGGCCAAGTATGCAACCTTAGTTTTGTTAAATGACAATAGAGTAGGTTTGGAGCAACAAAGAGTGAGCAATTAGCCCATCCCATTTATTTCATTATTCCCTCAAGTAACTAGTAGAGTAGAATAGTTACAACTAGATCATCTAGCCAATGTACTAACAGTGGTTAAGTCAGAGACCATCAACTTATTAAATGTCCCACACTTGCTGTGTATGGTCGGACATACAATTAGACTGTCATCACACACATAGATAGATAGACAGAGCTTGAAGTCTTAACACTCCCCCTCAAGCTCAAGATAACACTTGCACACCAAGTAGCTGTCATAATCGATTGAACTTATCTTTACTTAAAGAGATATTTGCTATGTGCTCATCCGTCTTCACATGCATAAGATCCACTCTGCCTACAAGAACCATCTCACAGATGAAATGGTAGTGTACCTCAATATGATTCATTCTAGCATGGTAAACTGGGTTTGTTGCTAGAAGTACACTACTAAGATTGTCACAAAATAAAGTCACTAGAGCATCCACCTACATATCCAAATCAACCATTTGCTTAAGCAAACATTCAATTTCACAAGCTGCCAAAGCAGCACCTCTGTACTCTACCTTGGTACTAGACAATGCAATGGTTGGTTGCTTCTTACTACTCCAGCTAATCATCCCACTTCCAAAGCTGAAGACATAACCACTCGTAGTCCTGTGATCATATGAGCATCCTGCCCAATCTGCATCAGTGTAACCAATGAGTTTCAAGGCCTTATCCTTCTCATAGAACATCCCATGATCTACATTAGACTTTACATACCGCATAATCCATCTAATAGCATCCAAGTGTGGCTTTTTGGGCTTCTGCATAAACTAACTTATGAGCCCAACAACATAACTCAAATAAGGTCTTGTGATGGGGTCAAGTAAATCAAGCTTCCAACCATCTGCCTATACATAGTGACATCATCAATTTCAGCTCCAATATTTATGTCTAACTTAACATTCTGATCCAAAGGTATATCAAGCGGTTTATATTCAGCCATGCCATATTTTTTCAGCATTTCCATGGCATAGTGTTTTTGCATAAGCCATAAACCATTATCTACCTTTATCACCTCAATACCTAAGAAGAATTTCAGCTCACCTAAATCCTTCATATCAAATTTAGATTTCAGCATACTCATGACATTATGTATTCCAAAGGCATCATCACCTGTGATTATCAGATCATCCACATAAATAACTAGCACTACCAATCCTCACTCTATCTTTTTTGTGAACAAACTATGATCAGCCCTGCCAACCATGAAACCCAAACTCTACAGCAGGTAATTGCTAATCCTTGCATGCCATGCTCTAGGATCTTGTTTCAGTCCATACAAAGCTTTCTTCAGCTTACAGACATAGTGCAAAAACTTAGGTTTGCCACCTGTTTGGCTGAATATTGGACTTTGATAGGTAAGAAGTGGGCTGATTTTGTAAGACAATCAACCACAACAAAAATGCTATTCCAACCTTGCTTAGTGGTAGGAAATCCTATAATAAAATCCATGCTGATATTGTCCATTTACCATGTGGGATAGGCAAAGGCTGAAGTAGACCGCTAGGCAATAAATCTGAATCTTTATTTTGCTGGCATGGTAAGCACTGCATCACATACTCCTTGACATCTTTCCAAAATCCCTTCCAATAGAAACATTTATGGATCTTGTCAAAGGTTTTAAACAATCCAATATGTCCTACCAAAGGAGAAGAATGCATCTCTTGTAAAATTCGAGACCTAAATGATGATTGAGGGGTCAAGTATAACCAAGAAGTCCATTTCGCCATTTGAAATTGGGAAATTCAGATCCATAATCTTGCTGTAATTTCTTCATAATATTGGCAGTGTGCTCATCTAAAAGATATTCTTCTTAAATGTTCCGGGTCCAATCCTTATGTATGGTAGAGATGATAGAAAGGAACATGCCCCATCCTGGATAAGGCATTTGCCACTACATTATCCTTGCTTGCCATATAAGAAATCTCAAAATCATATCCCTGAAGTGTAGCTATTATCTTTGTTTGGGAGAGAGATTTGGCTGAGAGAGGAAATACTCCAGCACACTATGGTCGCTCTTCACCTTAAAATGGCTGCCATAGATGTAGTGATGCCACTTCTTGATTGCATGAAGAATAGATAACATTTCCTGCTCATAGACATGGAGTTATCTTTCTTTATCATCCAACTTCCTGCTTTCATAAGCAAGAACACCATGGTCTTGGCATAAAACAGCCCCAATACCTCTGCTACTAGCATCAACAAATATAGTGAACTCCTTGGAAAAGTCTGGGCACACTAAGATAGGTGTTGAGATGAGAAGACTTTTTAGCTCATTGAAACTCATAGTAGCATCCCAAAAGAAAGCTTTCTTTTTCAATCTGTCAGTGAGAGGAGTTGCTACATGGGCATAATTCTTGATGAATCTCCTATAGAAAGAAGATAATCCAAGAAATCCTCACAGTGAAGTAGAATTCTATGGTATGGGCCAATCCTTGATGCATTGGACCTTCTTTGGATCAACCATAATTTCTTTCTCACCAACTATATGACCTGAGTATTCTACCTCATCAGCCATAAATGTACACTTGCTTTCCTTTGCAAAAAGCTTGTGTCTTCTCAAGGTAAGAAGGAATTCTCTGACATGCTTCAGATGTTTCTCTCTATTCTTGCTATAGATGAGAATATCATCAAAGAATACCAAGATTGATTTAATCAAGAATGGCTACAAAATCTTGTTTATAAGAGGCTGGAAAGTTGCAGGTGCATTCGTAAGTCCAAATGGCATAAGTAGGAAGTGGTAGAGACCTCTGTCTGACCTAAAAGCTGTCTTGTACTCATCCCCTACTTTCATCCTGATTTGGTGATACCTTGACCTTAAGTCAATCTTAGTGAAAACTCTTGCATCCTTGAGTTCATCCAAAAAATCATCAATGTAGGGGATTGGGTACCTGTTCTTTATGGTGCTCTTATTTAAGTCTCTATAGTCAATACATATACTAAATGACCCATCTTTCCTCTTGACAAGTAGTATGGGAGAAGCAAGCAAAAGGTGACTGACTAGGTTGAATAAACCTCATTTCTAGCAAGTCTATAATATGTTTCTCTACTTCTTCTCTCACATACTTGGATAACCTATAAGGAGGTTTGCTGATGGGTTTAGTGTTAGGCATTAAATCAATAGGATAATCCACTTCTCTCGTTGAGGAGGCAATGATGTACATGGTTGGAATATGTCCTTAAACTCTTCCAAAAGTTTACATAGACATAGATCTTGCTCCTTAGGTGAGCTAGATTGCTGATTTTCATTTACCTTTGATAGAAGTGTGAAAATGCAAGACATAGCATTAATTTCTTCATCTTCTTCTTTCTGATTATTTCCACTTGCTTTCTCTCTATGCCATTAAGTTTTACTTGCTGCCCATTCCAAGTAAACTCCGTGAACATTTGATTTAGGTCCAAAGAAAGTTTTCCAAGATGTTTAAGCCAATCACAGCCAATGGTGATGTCAATAGGACCCATATCTAGGACAATCAAGTCCGTCATAATAGTGCAAGACTATGATAATTCAATAGAAGTCTACTAGCATATCTCTTTGCTCAACTCTTGAGCACCATTAGCCACTTGTACCTTCAGTGGAGCATCTATTTCTTGAGGTTGTAACTTTAGCTCATACAATGATTTGGCATTGACAAAACTACATGTGTTGCCCGTATCAATGAGAATATGAGCAACCTTTGAATTTGTAGTACCCTTGAGCAGAAGTGTATTTTCACCTTTACAATCCATCCATGCATCTTGAGATATGTAACATAACATAGGTTGATAAGAAACCATAGAAGGATCATCAATCTTTGATCCACCAGGATCAAATGGACCACCTACATCATAAGGAAAACTATTGACCAGCTCTAATTCTGTAATGTGCCCGCCTATAGGCTATCAAAGCAAGTTTTACTAGTCTATTGAGAAACTTATCTAAGCGTCGCCGCCCAGCACTCCTATAATGTGCCCGCCTATCAGCTGTCCAAGTACATTTTAGCAGTCCATTGAGAAATGAATTTAAGAGTCATCGCATGGCACTCCCATGCAATGTTCCGGGGTTTGTCGCCCAGGGTTTCCCGAGTCTCTCTCACAATGGAACGTTCGCAGCCAACGAACCCACTAGGATCGACATGAAATTTGGGTTCCTAGTGGTCAAGGTCTCTTGATAGCATTCTAGTGTCAAGTCCTGGATATCCTACTTTACACAAAGATACCCTATTTGAAGCAGATCCATACTGCACTTGGTTCAAAGAGAATGGCAAACGAGAATGGGAACCCAAGCGACCTAGGAGTGAGACACATTTTCGATGGTTGGCCTTTTCACCACTCAACCTTCGACTCGTGAATCAAGTAGTGCCCTCTCGGATTGAAACGTGGTGTGACCTTGGAGATGATTCGTTTGTGTAAAATATCATTTCTTAATTAATCCTATTAAGAATCAAGCACAATCAAGGCAATCAGCCTATATCGTCTTCCAAGAAAACATTTCGTTATCCCATGGCAACTTGTCATCACAGACCCCTGCCATGCATTTACCATCAAACACAAGCACTTGAAATAATCATCCAATCATATCCCAACAATCAATTTAATGCAAAAACATTTAGGACGTTATTTGATCAATCAACCAAAAACAATGGTATCCTTTTCCGAACATTGCAGGAATAGTCGCAATAACCTTTCCATCACATATGTGCTCTCCCCCTTGGAATTAGGAGCGGTTCCATGTAAATTTTACTTAACAACACCTTCTTTTGACTAAGGCATATGCTACGGTTTCAAACACTGTACAAGATATAAGTCCTATTAATCACTTACATTGATTGATAAGCGAGCCTTCTTCCGAACAAGTACAAAAGCATTGATCTTTCCTTCGACTTAGGGTTTTCTAATCCTTGAGCTCTTCACTTGCCCTAGAGTTGTTGTTGCACTAGCCCAACCCCCAAATAGGTTTGATGAATATAGTTGCTATCGGACGGATCTCAAGGCATCGTAGTATTAATTCTAATGAATGTTGTTTGTACTAGCTATGCAAAACTTCAAGATCCCAATGAGCTAATAGTTTGTGATATTAGCAAGACTTTAATGCAAGATCAATTTGTGTACCATCGATGTATGTTTCATATAATCTTTCCCATGCATGTACTGTCTACGTGCATCTGCAAGCCTTAACAATATTGTCCTAAGTAAAGAATAATCGAGGACTTATTGATGCTTAGTACTTTAGGATCTTATATATTACTTATGCTATGTATGGACTTGTCGTATAGCAACCAGGTGCAGCTAACTTCCCTTGATACATGCACTTCGCAAACTCCATTTTTCGAATGTTTATGATGAATTTATCATTTTCAATAATCCCTTCGTGTGCGGTTAGTACGTGTCTAATGCATCTCATGCGCGAATTAAAGAAAGCATCCATTAATTTGGAAATACATCACTTACGATCAATACCACAGTTGGATTGGCAGTGATGCCCACGGTTGAGGCTCCGTTGCTCGTTGAGGGATTCCCATCCACACGTGTCATTTTTTGCTTGGGGGCCATTCTCAATCTTCGTCTTCCTTAGACGCGAGTTGCATAAGACTTTTGCACCTTGTGCTTGATTAGTGGGGCCAATTGGGGAGAGAATTGAGCTTTGTGGGTGGAGGATAATGTTGCGAGCAACGGGGTATGAGTTTGCCGCCAATGGGAAAAAAAGATGCGTGTGGCCACCCTCTCAGGAGGGAAAAGAAAGAGTCTCTCTCCCCCCCTGTCTCTCTCTTTCCCTCTTCTTCTCTCTCTCTCTCTCTCTCTCTCCCTCTTCTTCTTCTTCTTCTTCTTCTCTCTCTTCTCACCTCTCTTCTTTCTATCCCTCTTCTTCTTCTCTCTCTTCTCACCTTCCTTCCTTCTCTCCCTCTCCCTCTCTCTCTTTCTCACTCTCTCCCTCTCTCTCTCTCTCTCACACACACACACACACACACACTCTCTCTCTCCATGCCCATGAAGCAGCAGGTGGAGCCCTTCCAAGCATTGTCTCTACCTTGCGATTTGGGGGGGGGTGGGAGGACGTTGAGTGAAGGTGGAGGGGTGGTGTTGTTTGCATGATGATGGGGGCTCTTTGGCTCCTCCAGGTGGCAGCGGTAGGGTTGACGTGCTTGGCCACGTGGCCTCCACATCCATCAACGACGTCATCATCATCGCTTACTTCGTCCCATCGTCATCCCCATCTTCCTTTGCCACGTCATCAATTCCCTCCCATGTTGATGTCACCCATCATCCACTTCCTCTTCTTTTTCCCCCGCCACTTGTCAGCGAACGATGGGGGGGAAAGGGACAAAAATGTTGAATTTATTTTTAATGAAAAATTAGGAAGGGGGTTTCTATACGGGGGTGGACAAAGACATTACAAATTCCTTCTGTGTGTCCTGATCATCATGCTCATGTATCTCATCACAAGTAGGAATTATCTCTACTTGCAAAAGATTTCCTTCTTGTGTCTCCTCTTCATGAGAGTCTTGAATATTCAGCATATTAGACTTTGCCATATATCCTTTGCACTTCTGCTTGTGCTCAGGAGACCATTTCTCCCCACATTTACAACATAGACCCTTGGATTTGTCAGGTGCCTTATTGTTGTTGTTATTGGGATATTGCTTAACTGCACCTTCAGCCCTCTTGAATTCTCCTTTTGGATCAACATTATTTCTAAAATTATTGCCCTGTTTTGAAGCATATGCTGTAGGGTAAGCTGGAACCTTGCTGAAATTATTTTGAAACCTATTTTTAGCTCTAAATCCCTCTCTTTGTTGGCTGAACTGTTATCCAAATCTCATAAGCTGATTCGATTGATAATTCATTCATGTTTTGGGCTAAAATGAAGGCAAATATCTTTTATATTTTTGGCTATACCTTTTAGCATATTGAATGGCTGCATGTACATTTGTAGGCTTGGCTGCCCCAACTTTAGTTGAAAGGTTTGGATCAAGATCAAAAATATATTTGTTCAGTTTGGCTGAATTAGAATTGCCTTCCACATACATGGAAAGGTTTAAGAACTAGCTGGAATACTCCCTCATGGTAGAACCTCTTTGCCTAAGATCATACCATTTCCTTTCAAGCCTTTCCTTCTCCATCGGTGACACGAACACTTGAGTCATGGCTGATTTGAAGTCCTCCCAAGGCTAAAAGTTCTCCCCAATCTTGCTCATGTATCTCCACCACGTATGTGCATATCTCTCTAGGTGTAGGGCTACATAACAAATCTTTGCTTGATCATTGCGTGGGTAGAGAGTGAAATACATTTTCAATTTGTTGATCCATTCCTCAAGTTTGGTCAGTGAAGGATTATCTCCTTTGAAATTGGATATACTGATCTTGTCCTTGTATTCCTTGTTGACAACACCTAAAAACATGCCATTTATTGCAACAATTTTTTGGCAAAATCGTATACAATTGACACCTTATTACTAAATTTTTACATGAATTCAATGCAGATGCGGTGTTCGTTGTTGCTGTCTTTGGAAGACGTGTCCTTGCAGTCTGGCCAGGGAATGTAGGTACAAAATTTAATCTTTTGGCCTATCTACAATCACAGGAAACTCTTATATCTCATTTGCGAGGCACAGGCTTTGGAGACCTAGAATTAGAGACTATAGGACTTTGCAAAATGGAATCCTTTGAGTTTATGCAATCCACATCCTTAGAGCCACTAGAAATCATGTCATTCATGGAAGATTATGCAGTTCTCTTTGAGCTTAATGAGCCTAGGTTACAACAAAGGAGAATTGTGTTAAAGTCCTCAATAGAAAATTGAGATGGCACTAAAGGTACAATCGCATTAAACAAAGATGATCCATCATTGTGGATTCCCACTCATAAGATGTCTGACCATTCCCTTAGCTTCTAAGGATATGAATAACGGCAAGAGAACCTAGAAGAACTAAAGAGAACTCACTAAAACTCAAAGTGTGCCAACTGTATGAAGCATAGTAGTAGCACTAGCTAGCAATATCGACCAAGCCACTTAGTATTTACAAAGGGCCTTTTTGGAATGGATATATCCAGAGACGTAGCTGCAGTTGCACATGAAGTACACTGGGCAGCAAGGTCATAGGATTCAAGCATTGATTTGCAGAGGCCATTTGGTTCTTTAGGCAACATGAGTTTACATCCCATGGCAAAGGGGATCAAGTCAATAAATTTCTTCCAAAGCTTCAAACTCAGGCCATGGTATTTGTAAGCCATGCATGAGGGATTACCAAATGGCGTGGAAAGCAATTGCACAACCACAACTATCATGTACCATAACCTTTTGCAAGTTAAAATGCACAAAGGAGATTCCTTCTTTGCTAGGTAAAACACACCCCACATTTTCTCTTATTAAATTAGTGTTACTATCCTTGCTAGCTATGAATATGTACCACTTTGCCTCAATACTCCAATATTTACTATAGTGTGTGCATGAAATTCAACTCTATCTATATTAATTTCCTAAAATGTGTGTGCAAAAAGTTAAAATAAGATAGGTTGGGGCTTTCAAAAAATGCTCTCTCTCAACCATGTATTAGAGGGGACATAAGTTCAATATACAATAATTGACACTCTTTGCACTC